>NC_064926.1:478743518-481143518 GCF_023897955.1 Schistocerca gregaria
TTTGTTGAGGGAAGTCATGGAATATTCCAGCTTCAGCCCTACAGTTTCATGAACTTCCGATTGGTGGCGGCACCATAATTAGCCTTCAAAATGGCGTATGTAACGAAGGTACGTTCCAGAGCAGAAAAGTATCATTGAGTTTCTTTTGCTGGAATGGCAGAGCAACGCTGATATTGCAAAATGTCTATGTAGATAAGGAAGTGAACAAAAGCACGGTGAGTCGTTGGGCGAGGCGCCTGTCATCATCGCAAGAAGGTCGCGCACATCATTCCGATCTTCCTCGTACCGGCCCCCGCATTCAGCTGTGACTCGCGCAGTGTTGGAACGTGCGGACACTCTCATTCGATGTGTTAAATGGATCACAGGCAAACACGTAGCTCCTCCACTGGACGTCTCTTGGCCACAAACAATCCAGAGCTGATAGAGAGCATCATGACTGATACAGGGATTAGTGATCACAAGGTCATTGTAGCTAGGCTCAATACCATTTCTTCCAAACCCATCAGAAACAAACGCAAAATAATTTTATTTAAAAAAGCGGATAAAGTGCCACTAGAAGCCTTCCTAAAAGACAATTTCCATTCCTTCCGAACTGACTATGCGAATGTAGACGAGATGTGGCTCAAATTCAAAGATATAGTAGCAGCAGCAATTGAGAGATTCATACCTCATAAATTGGTAAGAGATGGAACGGATCCCCCGTGGTACACAAAAAAGGTCCGAACGCTGTTGCAGAGGCAACGGAAAAAGCATGCGAAGTTCAGAAGAACGCGAAATCCCGAAGATGGGCTAAAATTTACAGACGCGCGAAATTTGGCACGTACTTCGATGCGAGATGCCTTTAATAGGTTCCACAACGAAACATTGTCTCGAAATTTGGTAGAAAATCCGAAGAAATTCTGGTCGTATGTAAAATACACAAGCGGCAAGACGCAGTCAATACCTTCGCTGCGCAGTGCCGATGGTACTGTTATCGACGACTGTGCCGCTAAAGCGGAGTTATTGAACGCAGTTTTCCGAAATTCCTTCACCAGGGAAGACGAATGGAATATTCCAGAATTTGAAACACGAACATCTGCTAGCATGAGTTTCTTAGAAGTAGATACCTTAGGGGTTGCGAAGCAACTCAAATCGCTTGATACAGGCAAGTCTTCAGGTCCAGATTGTATACCGATTAGGTTCCTTTCAGATTACGCTGTTACTATAGCTCCCTACTTAGCACTCATATACAACCGCTCGCTCACCGATAGATCTGTGCCTACAGATTGGAAAATTGCGCACGTCGCACCAGTGTTTAAGAAGGGTAGTAGGAGTAATCCATTTAACTACAGACCTATATCATTGACGTCGGTTTGCAGTAGGGTTTTGGAGCATATACTGTATTCAAACATTATGAACCACCTCGAAGGGAACGATCTATTGACACGTAATCAGCATGGCTTCAGAAAACATCGCTCTTGTGCAACGCAGCTAGCTCTTTATTCGCACGAAGTAATGGCCGCTATCGACAGGGGATCTCAAGTTGATTCCCTATTTCTAGATTTCCGGAAAGCTTTTGACACTGTTCCTCACAAGAGACTTCTAATCAAGCTGCGGGCCTATGGGGTATCGTCTCAGTTGTGCGACTGGATTCGTGATTTCCTGTCAGAAAGGTCGCAGTTCGTAGTAATAGACGGCAAATCATCGAGTAAAACTGAAGTGATATCAGGTGTTCCCCAGGGAAGCGTCCTGGGACCTCTACTGTTCCTGATCTATATAAATGACCTGGGTGACAATCTGAGCAGTTCTCTTAGACTGTTCGCAGATGATGCTGTAATTTACCGTCTAGTAAGGTCATCCGAAGACCAGTATCAGCTGCAAAGCGATTTAGAAAAGATTGCTGTATGGTGTGTCAGGTGGCAGTTGACGCTAAATAACGAAAAGTGTGAGATGATCCACATGAGTTCCAAAAGAAATCCGTTGGAATTCGATTACTCGATAAATAGTACAATTCTCAAGGCTGTCAATTCAACTAAGTACCTGGGTGTTAAAATTACGAACAACTTCAGTTGGAAGGACCACATAGATAATATTGTCGGGAAGGCGAGCCAAAGGTTGCGTTTCATTGGCAGGACACTTAGCAGATGCAACAAGTCCACTAAAGAGACAGCTTACACTACACTCGTTCGTCCTCTGTTAGAATATTGCTGCGCGGTGTGGGATCCTTACCAGGTGGGATTGACGGAGGACATCGAAAGGGTGCAAAAAATTGCAGCTCGTTTTGTATTATCGCGTTATAGGGGAGAGAGTGTGGCAGATATGGTAAGCGAGTTGGGATGGAAGTCATTACAGCATAGACGTTTTTCGTCGCGGCGAGACCTTCTTACGAAATTTCAGTCACCAACTTTCTCTTCCGAATGCGAAAATATTTTGTTGAGCCCAACCTACATAGGTAGGAATGATCATCAAAATAAAATAAGAGAAATCAGAGCTCGAACAGAAAGGTTTAGGTGTTCGTTTTTCCCGCTCGCTGTTCGGGAGTGGAATAGTAGAGAGATAGTATGATTGTGGTTCGATGAACCCTCTGCCAAGCACTTAAATGTGAATTGCAGAGTAGTCATGTAGATGTAGATGTAGTGCTGACACACGCGCCCTCCATTCAGGGCAGTGAAACTTGTTTGCCCGCTGAATTCCTCGCCGTCTAACGGAAGGCCATCAAGAGCAAGTTTCCAGTTCCCATTTGTTTCTCCTGATGAATGACGCTTTCCTCTGGAAGCAGTAAGTGGGTGATGGGGAAGTTATTAATGCAGTGAGACGTTGGCACCGACATCTACCAGTAGAGTGGTACCTTAAGGGCATACAGACCAGCACCAGTAAGGTGGCGTAAGGCTGCCACATTGAACGGAGATCACGTTGAAAAATAGGTTTTGGTAGCCAGAAGAGCAGGAAATAATATGGCGTATTTGTCTCCTGAAAAAAAGCTGCTTTCAGAAAAAAAGTGTTCCATAATTCATTGCACGCCTCTTGTGTAATGAAGTAGCAACGCCAGGTGCGAATTTCGTGAAGACCTGCATATAATCTTTAAATGAACTTAAACAGTTTGTAACTAGGCTGTTCAGCTTTTTATGTTGGTAACGTCACGTAGCGCTCTGTATGAAAACCACTGGCTGTACTGTGTGCAGTCTGTGGCTGGTTGGCATTGTTGGAATATTTCCTATTGAAGTGTTGGGCAGTTGGATGTGAACAGTCCGTAGCGTTGCGCAGTTGGAGGTGAGCCGCCAGCAGTGGTGGATGTGGGAAAAGAGATGGCAGAATTTTGAGAGCAAACGATCTGGACGTGTGTCCATCAGAAAAGGTAAATTTGTAATACTGGATATCATGTATGATGAATTTTGAACATTTAAGGTAAATACATTGTTTGTTCTCTAACACAATCTTTCATTTGCTAACTATGCCCATCAGTATTAGTGCCTTCAGTAGTTAGAATCTTTTATTTAGCTGGCAGTATTGGCGCTCGCTGTATTGTAGTAGTTAGAGTAACGAAGGTTTTTGTGAGGTAAGTGATTCATGAAAGGTATAGGTTATTGTTATTCAGAGCCATTCTTTTGTAGGGATTATTGAAAGTCAGATTGCTTTGCGCTAAAAATATTGTGTGTCAGCTTAGTGTTGATCGGAATAAGCAAAGAGAGAAATGTCTGAGTAATTTCAGTTCTGCTCAGCTGTTTGAAAAGCAAATAATGTAAGAGGTTTATCAGCACAGTAATTCATAAATTTTTCTAAGGGGACGTTTCAAGCTGGAGAAATGCAGTACTGTACCACTACACTATTGACGATAAATCGCAGGAAACAAAGTAGGAAAACGTTTCCTGGCTGAGATGGGGCTTACAGAGCAGTTTACGACCATTTCTTGACTATTGGTTCAAATGGCACTGAGCGCTATGGGACTTAACATCCGTGGTCATCACTCCCCTAGAACTTAGAACTACTGAAACCTAACTAACCTAAGGACATCACACACGTCCATGCCCGAGGCAGGATTCGAACCTGCGACCGTAGCGGTCTCGCGGTTCCAGCCTTCAGCTCCTAGAACCGCACGGCCACGATAGCCGGCTCTTGACTATTGATCATCAGTCAGGGATCTTTGAATTAATGGAAGAGGGAGATAAGGTCCAAGGAAGAACCGCGCGTCTCATTCAAAATTGCTCTGAGCACTATGGGACTTAACATCTGTGGTCATCAGTTCCCTAGAGCTTAGAACTTCTTAAACCTAACTAACCTAAGAACGTCGCACTCATCCATGCCCGAGGCAGGATTCGAACCTGTGACCGTAACAGCTTCCCGGCTCCGGACTGAAGCGCCTAGAACTGCTCGGCCACAGCGGCCGGCCTCCGCGTTCCGTCACAGGATCGTTCAGTCGGCGCGAGAGCGTTATGGATATGTTGAAGAAACTCTAGTGGCAGACGGTACAGGAGAGGTGCTCTGCATCACGGAGAGGTTTACCATTGAAATTTCGTGAGAATACTTTCCGGGATGAGTTGCGCATCATATTTCCTTCTCAACACGTCTCACGAAATGACAACAAGGAGAAAAATCTCATAAATAAGAGCTCATACGGAAGTTTGCGATTATCATAATTCTCAACGGCCATTTGCGAATCTAACAGGGAACAATGGGAAAGACTGTAGTACAACATGTACCCTCCGCCACACACCGTAAGCTGCCTCACGGAGTATAGATGTCTGAGTCATATCACATGGGTACCACACATGTCAAACGCGCGCCTCTGTGCCTTACACGTCAGCTGTCGTTTCGCAAGTTACAGCTGTCGCATCATTTACACACTTAACCTCTTTGTTGTTTTGTTCCTGCAGCTACAAACGCGGTTGTGAAATGTGATAAGGAACAGTTTGTTACTCAACTCTTTGTGCAGCGGATGTCACTGATTAACGAAATTATAATTCTGCTACTTTAAGCAGCGACACTGTCATCAAACCTTGTTGCACTCGGTTCATAAATCAGTCTCTCATCTGGAGATACGATTATAAACCGACTTGGCACAATCACACTGACTCAACGCAAAGAGCATCCATTCGACTGTTTCTCAACAGAGCAACTGTCACGAAGCGAGTATCGGCCCGTAATGACTGAAAAAAAAAAAATCCTTAGCTGCTTCCTAATAACTACCCAAACGTCAGTCGTTCATTATAATTTTTTTATAAATGTATAAACGTTTCTCTGATTTGACTGGTGTGAATAAAGCCCTCCTCTGGCTAGGTGATGAATGCCGGGTTTTTACCTGCGTATTTCACACGTGAAAAATACAATGAAGAACCAAAGAAGCTATCGCGTAGGGCCTCCGAGCACACGCAGAAGTGCCG
This sequence comes from Schistocerca gregaria, assembly GCF_023897955.1. NCBI lineage: Eukaryota > Metazoa > Arthropoda > Insecta > Orthoptera > Acrididae > Schistocerca > Schistocerca gregaria. The sequence goes on from NC_064926.1 coordinate 478,748,876, forward strand.
CAACACGACGTGGTATGGACTCGACTAATGTCTGAAGTAGTGCTAGGGGGAACTGACACCGTAAATCCGTAGATCCGTGAAGAGTGCGATGGGGTGGAGATCTCTTCCGAACAGCCCGTTGCAAGGCATCCCAGATAAGCTCAGTAATTTTCATGTCTGGGGAATTTGGTGACCAGCGGAAGCGTTTGAACTCAGAAGTGTGTTTATGGAGCCATTCTGTGTGTAGGGTATTTCATTCTCTCGCTGGAATTGCCCAAGGCCGTCGGAATGCGCAATGGATATCAATGAATGCAGGTGATCAGACAGGATGTTTACGTGCGTGTCACCTGTCAGATCCGTATGTAGACGTGTCATGGGTTCCATATCACTCGAACTGCACACGCCACACACCATTACACAGCTTCCACTAGCCTGAACAGTCCTCTGGTGACATGCAGGACCCATGAACTTTTGAGTTTGTGTCGATACCCGTACAAGTCCATCCACTCGATACAATGTGAAACGAGACTCGTTCAACCAGGCAACATATTTCCAGCCATCAACAGTCCAATGTCTGTGTGAGCCGTAAAGCTTTGTGCCATGCTATCACCATGGGAACGCCGGCCGGTTTGGCCGAGAGGTTCTAGGCGCAACCGCTGGATCTGTGTGATGTCCTTAGGTTAGTTAGGTTTAAGTAGTTCTAAGTTCTAGGGGACTGATGACCACAGATGTTAAGTTCCATAGTGCTCGGAGCCATTTGAACCATTTGATGTTTATGTTGATCTCTATTCCAAATTTCTGTACAGGTTCCGGAACTCTCGGAACCGAGGTGATGCAAAACGTTTTTTGATCTGTGTAATTTTGAGGTGGATTATAAAGTCGCCTTCCCTCTAGACCACCAGCGATTATCAACAACACCTTCTCTGGTTTCGGCGCTTGACGAAGAATGTGCACGCATTCCTCTACAGATAATTCAGACACCTCACTGAAAATGCCCTCTCTCCCCCCACCCCACCTCTCCCCCGCAGAGTTCAAGCCGTCACAAAGTTTAAGTGTGGAAGTGTGGACACACCACATATCATTGTCCAATAATAGGTTTCTGGATACTTTCGATCAGATAGTGGACCTTCTATTTTGTTATGGCGAGTAATGCAATACGTAATCTCCTTATGGTGTATACGATCATTTCATTCGTCTTTATGTTGAGCCCCTCTCCAATTAAGAACTGTAACAGTCTTTATCACTTGCTCAAATCCGTTTTTCTCTTACCCATTTGTTTTTCTGCCCGTTATTCTTATGCCCAATTCCAGCGGCCTTGTCTCAATGGTAACACTAGTTCCTGCCAGATCACCGACGTTAAGCGCTGCTGGGCATGGCTAACAGTTGGACGGGTCACCGTCTGCCTCTGCCGAGTACTGTTGGCAAGGGACGTGCACTCAGCCCTCGTGGGGCCAGTTGAGGAGCTACTTCACTGAGAAGTGCGACACTGGCTACGAAAACTGACAACGGCTGGGAGAGCGGAGTATAAATGTAGATGTAGATACCGCTTCTTCTGCAGCTAAATGGGTCTTAGCCCCTATCATTTCCACGAGATATCACTCAAACGCCAATTATATACGGAACAGATAGCAGTACATATATTATACACTTATCTTTATTGTGGTAATAAATTATGTACACAATCTTTCTTGTAAATTAGTCAATTTGTGAAGAGTGTAACAAAATCCCTACGGTAGTTGATGGAGAGAAACAATGGCAGAAGATTATTTAAAGTAAATAATTGATTTATGGTAGTAATGTACATGATTATGATTGTTGTTGTTGTGTTGTTGTTGTCTTCAGTCCTGAGACTGGTTTGATGCAGCTCTCCATGCTACTCTATCCTGTGCAAGCTTCTTCATCTCCCAGTACCTACTGCAACCTACATCCTTCTGAATCTGCTTAGTGTACTCATCTCTCGGTCTCCCTCTACGATTTTTACCCTCCACACTGCCCTCCAATGCTAAATTTGTGATCCCTTGATGCCTCAAAACATGTCCTACCAACCGATCCCTTCTTCTAGTCAAGTTGTGCCACAAACTTCTCTTCTCCCCAATCCTATTCAATACCTCCTCATTAGTTACGTGATCTATCCACCTTATCTTCAGTATTCTTCTGTAGCACCACATTTCGAAAGCTTCTATTCTCTTCTTGTCCAAACTAGTTATCGTCCATGTTTCACTTGCATACATGGCTACACTCCAAACAAATACTTTCAGAAACGACTTCCTGATACATAAATCTATATTCGATGTTAACAAATTTCTCTTCTTCAGAAACGCTTTCCTTGCCATTGCCAGTCTACATTTTATATCCTCTCTACTTCGACCATCATCAGTTATTTTACTTCCTAAATAGCAAAACTCCTTTACTACTTTAAGTGTCTCATTTCCTAATCTAATTCCCTCAGCATCACCCGATTTAATTTGACTACATTCCATTATCCTCGTTTTGCTTTTGTTAATGTTCATCTTATATCCTCCTTTCAAGACACTGTCCATTCCGTTCAACTGCTCTTCCAAGTCCTTTGCCGTCTCTGACAGAATTACAATGTCATCGGCGAACCTCAAAGTTTTTACTTCGTCTCCATGAATTTTAATACCTACTCCAAATTTTTCTTTTGTTTCTTTCACTGCTTGCTCAATATACAGATTGAATAACATCGGGGAGAGGCTACAACCCTGTCTCACTCCTTTCCCAACCACTGCTTCCCTTTCATGCCCCTCGACTCTTATTACTGCCATCTGGTTTCTGTACAAATTATAAATAGCCTTTCGCTCCCTGTATTTTACCCCTGCCACCTTTAGAATTTGAAAAAGAGTATTCCAGTCAACATTGTCAAAAGCTTTCTCTAAGTCTACAAATGCTAGAAACGTAGGTTTGCCTTTTCTTAATCTTTCTTCTAAGATAAGTCGTAAGGTCAGTATTGCCTCACGTGTTCCAACATTTCTACGGAATCCAAACTGATCCTCCCCGAGGTCTGCATCTACCAGTTTTTCCATTCGTCTGTAAAGAATTCGCGTTAGTATTTTGCAGCCGTGGCTTATTAAACTGATAGTTCGGTAATTTTCACATCTGTCAGCACCTGCTTTCTTTGGGATTGGAATTATTATATTCTTCTTGAAGTCTGAGGGTATTTCGCCTGTCTCATACATCTTGCTCACCAGCTGGTAGAGTTTTGTCATGATTGGCTCTCCCAAGGCCGTCAGTAGTTCTAATGGAATGTTGTCTACTCCGGGGGCCTTGTTTCGACTCAGGTCTTTCAGTGCTCTGTCAAACTCTTCACGCAGTATCATATCTCCCATTTCGTCTTCATCTACATCCTCTTCTATTTCCATAATATTGTCCTCAAGTACATCGCCCTTGTATAAACCTTCTATATACTCCTTCCACCTTTCTGCCTTCCCTTCTTTGCTTAGAACTGGGCTGCCATCTGAGCTCTTGATATTCATACACGTGGTTCTCTTCTCTCCAAAGGTCTCTTTAATTTTCCTGTAGGCAGTATCTATCTTACCCCTAGTGAGATAAGCTTCTACATCCTTACATTTGTCCTCTAGCCATCCCTGTTTAGCCATTTTGCACTTCCTGTCAATCTCATTTTTGAGACGTTTGTATTCCTTTTCGCCTGCTTCATTTACTGCATTTTTATATTTTCTCCTTTCATCAATTAAATTCAATATTTCTTCTGTTACCCAAGGATTTCTAGCAGCCCTCGTCTTTGTACCTACTTTATCCTCTGCTGCCTTCACTACTACATCCCTCAGAGCTACCCATTCTTCTTCTACTGTATTTCTTTCCCCTATTCCTGTCAATTGTTCCCTTATGCTCTCTCTGAAACTCTGTACAACCTCTGGTTCTTTCAGTTTATCCAGGTCCCATCTCCTTAATTTCCCACATTTTTGCAGTTTCTTCAGTTTTAATCTACAGGTCATAACCAATAGATTGTGGTCAGAGTCCACATCTGCCCCTGGAAATGTCTTACAACTTAAAACCTGGTTCCTAAATCTCTGTTTTACCATTATATAATCTATCTGATACCTTTTAGTATCTCCAGGGTTCTTCCACGTATACAACCTTCTTTCATGATTCTTAAACCAAGTGTTAGCTATGATTAAGTTGTGCTCTGTGCAAAATTCTACTAGGCGGCTTCCTCTTTCATTTCTTAGCCCCAATCCATATTCACCTACTATGTTTCCTTCTCTCCCTTTTCCTACACTCGAATTCCAGTCACCCATTACTATTAAATTTTCGTCTCCCTTCACTATCTGAATAATTTCTTTTATTTCATCGTACATTTCTTCAATTTCTTCATCATCTGCAGAGCTAGTTGGCATATAAACTTGTACTACTGTAGTAGGTGTGGGCTTCGTACCTATCTTGGCCACAATAATGCGTTCACTATGCTGTTTGTAGTAGCTTACCCGCATTCCTATTTTCCTATTCATTATTAAACCTACTCCTGCATTACCCCTATTTGATTTTGTGTTTATAACCCTGTAGTCACCTGACCAGAAGTCTTGTTCCTCCTGCCACCGAACTTCACTAATTCCCACTATATCTAACTTTAACCTATCCATTTCCCTTTTTAAATTTTCTAACCTACCTGCCCGATTAAGGGATCTGACATTCCACGCTCCGATCCGAAGAACGCCAGTTTTCTTTCTCCTGATAACGACATCCTCCTGAGTAGTCCCCGCCCGGAGATCCGAATGGGGGACTATTTTACCTCCGGAATATTTTACCCAAGAGGATGCCATCATCATTTAATCATACAGTAAAGCTGCATGTCCTCGGGAAAAATTACGGCTGTAGTTTCCCCTTGCTTTCAGCCGTTTGCAGTATCAGCACAGCAAGGCCGTTTTGGTTAATGTTGCAAGGCCAGATCAGTCAATCATCCAGACTGTTGCCCCTGCAACTACTGAAAAGGCTGCTGCCCCTCTTCAGGAACCACACGTTTGTCTGGCCTCTCAACAGATACCCCTCCGTTGTGGTTGCACCTACGGTACGGCCATCTGTATCGCTGAGGCACGCAAGCCTCCCCACCAACGGCAAGGTCCATGGTTCATGGGGGGGTGATTATGATTAAGATAAAAAAATTTTGTGCGAGATGGCGTGAACGTTACTCATAAGAGTAGAAGGCGTCAGTGATTTATTTCTGAATAACTGGAAATAAATGTCCTAGTTCAACTTACACATGATAGAATGAAACTTGTCAAGCTACGTGTTTAAACGAGGGCAAGTCTGGCTTAATAGGACTGATAGCTTTCAAAATAACTCGCGATTATCATAAAGTGGATCATGACTTTTTTTAAAAAAACCTTCCAAGTTACGTACATAATATTTGCTTGTAAACGCTACAAAATGTATGTCAGCATGGAATCGAATAACTGACAGCGAAGTGAAATCCATCCTGTTTCCTTCATAACGTGCATGGACTTTGTTCCTTCTGTAATGCAAGTGACAAACAGAAAGACGGGCGTCAGAGAGACAGCTTGTGAAACATGGAGACGGCTGATATACTGCTGTCAAGGAGCGACATGCTTACATCGTTGGTCGAGCCCATCAGATAACGCGAGAACCAACGGGAATACGCAACCAGTAGAAACTTTGCAAGACGCCTGAACCGTCATTTTCTCTGTTCCCCGCTGTTTCCCGGCGTATTATAAATTCAGTGGGCCTGCTCGTATAGGATTTCGAAGGAATGCCGAAGGTCGGTGGCAAAGAGCAGCAGGTGTCTGGGCCAGACTCGCCCGTCTTCGCCTTGTTTCGAAATTACGTCACGTATACGGCGACTGCTGCGCAATCTGTTGACGTGCTCTCTGTACCAAGATGTCTTCTTCAAACTATTCCGTTAGTTACTTTAGGCGCACACGATCATGGAATGTGCTCCATGTGTGAGCAAGCGGTTGTATATGATTCCTATGAGGATTATTTAAACCGGTGGAGGCCGTATTACGCTCTACAAAAAATGTTCAAATGTGTGTGAAATCTTATGGGACTTAACTGCTAAGGTCATCATTCCCTAAGCTCACACATTATTTAACCTAAATTATCCTAAGGACAAACACACACACCCATGCCCGAGGGAGGAGTCGAACCTCCACCGGGACCAGCCGCACAGCCCATCACTGCAAGCTCCATGTGCGCAGGGATGATACTGGTCAGCATATTCAGAACCATCGGACAAATTACTACTTTGTATGGAGCGGGAATATACTTTACGGAGTGTAATAAGCTCATCTGGCAAAATATGATGCGTACATCTACATCTACATTGATATTTCGCAAGTCACCGTACGGCGCATGGCGGAGGGTGTCCTGTACCATTTCCTGTTCAGGTCGCAAATACAGCGAGGGAAAAACCACTGTGTATATGCCTCCACATGAGCCCTAATTTCTCATGTAGTATCTTTGTGGTCCTTACATGCAGTGTATGTTGGCGGCAGTAGAATTGTTCGACAGTCAGCTTCAAATGGCACTTCTCCCAATTTTCGCAATGCTTTTTCTCGAAAAGAACGTCGCCTTGGATGCAGGGATTCGCATTTGAGCTCCCGAAGTATCCCGTAACACTTACGCGTTGTTCTAACCTACCGGTAACAAATCTAGCAGCCCTTATTCGAGTCCCGATGTCTTCCTTCAATCCCACCTGGTACAGATCCCAAACACTCGAGCAGTAGTGAAGAACAGATCGCTCCAGCGTCCTATATCCGGTCTACTTTACAGGTGAAACTCTCTTTCTTTAATTCTCCCAATAAACTGAAGACCTTCCCTACCCCAGTTTTCACGTGCTCGTTCCACCTTATACCACTTTGCAACGTTACGCCCAGATATTTAAACGACTTTACTGTGTCAAGCAGGACACTAGTAGCTCTGTATCCGAACATTAAAGGTTTGATGTTCCTACTCATCCGCATCAACTTACATTTTTCCACATTTACACGTAGCAGCCATTCGTCAAACCAGCCAGAAATTTCTCCTAAGTTACCTTCCTGCTACATACCACAGCATCATCAGCGACAACCACATGTTGCTGCCCACCCTGTCCGCTAGATCATTTATGTACAGTTGTTCTATCAAACTTCACCAGGGCACTCCTGACGATACCCTTGTCTCTGATGAGCACTCACTGTCGAGGACTACGTACTGGGTTCTATAACTTAGTCTTAAAACCACTGACATACCTGTGAACTTATTCCAGATGCTCGTACCTTCGTAAACAGCATGCAACGGGGCACCGTGTGAAATGCTTTATGGAAGTGTAGAAATATCGAGTCTGTTTGTTGCGCTTCATCCATAGCTCGCTGTGAGAAAAGGGCAATCTGAGTTTCGCAAGAGCGATGCTTTCTAAAATCATGCTGATTCGTGGACATAAGCTTCTCGCTCTCAAGAAAATTCATGATATTCGAACTGAGAATATGGTCAAGGATTCGGCAGCAAACCGAAGTTAGGAATATTGGTCGGTAGCTTTGAGTGTCTTTGAATGTCCGTTCCCCCCCCCCCCCCCCCCATTCACCCCCCGTTGAAAAACCCTCCCCCACGTCTTAAAAGAGCACCTTGGTTGCCTTAGCAGAAATGGAAGGTAAGCTTTAAGTCTCGTTCACACCGCGGTCGTTAGAGGAGGAGCAGAAGCTCCCGCTTTTCTAAGGATTGGGAAATAAATCGGAGGTACCCTTTAAAGGGATCATAACGTTACTAGCATGGAGCGATTTGTGGAAATCACGAAAAGCCTATATCTGGATGGTCGGACACGGATTTGAACTGCCGTCCTCCCGAATGAGATTCCAGAGTGATGACAAGATTGCTTCGGAGCGCTATGGATTCAGCAGAACTGATACGAAGCGTCGTGCGAGCCTCTAACGCGAAATGCCATGGTCAAAGGGGCGCATCAAGCCACACGTCTTCAGTGGACTATGTAACACTGGATTTGGATGTTGGCCCATAAATTAAGGATAATGCTGACACATGGTGAAACATCGCTCTGGTGGGCGGTATGCGGGTTTAAATCACCTCAGGGTATGACCATGCGGTGCATGTGGCCTGCGGTCGTCGCACGGTGGCGCTGGCACCAGTCCACATACGCAGAGGTGTGTTGGTGCATGTCAAAGTACGGTGCAGCGAGTAAGTGTGCAACCGTTTTCAGACGTGCTAATGGTGACAGTGTGTTGAAAATGGCTCAAAGAACACTTATTGGTGACGTTATTAGGGGTAGAATACTAGGGCGACTGAAGGTCGTAGCACGGGCCCTCAGTGTGTTACGGAGTGTGATCTCAAGATTATGGCAACGATCCAGCAGACAGGAAACGGGTCCACGTGCTACAACAGTATGGGACGTCCACAGTGTACAACACCACATGAAGACCGTTATCTCACCATCAGTGCCCGCAGTCGGACACGGAGTACTGCAGGTAGCCTTCCTCGGGACCTTACTGCACCCACTGGAACAGTTGTCTCCAGACACACAGTCTACAGAAGACTGAACAGACATGGTTTACTCGCCCGGAGACCTCCAAGGTGCATTCCACTGACCCCTGATCACAGGAGAGCTCGTAAAGCCTGGTGTCAGAACACAGTACATGGTCATTGGAACAGTGGTCTCGGGTTATGTTCACGGACGAGTCCAGGTATAGTTTGAACAGTGATTCTGGGCGGGTTTTCATCTGGCGTGAACCAGGAACCAGACGCCAACCCCTTAATGTCCTTGAAAGGGACCTGTGAGGAGGTCGTGGTTTGACAGAGGAACTGTAACAGGTTAGGTGTATCGGGAAGTCATTTTGCACAAATATGTCCGCCATTTCAGGGGTGCAGTGGGTCCCATCTTCCTCCTGATAGATGATAACGTACGGCCACACCGAGTTGCCATCGTGGAGGAGTACTTTGAAACAGAAGATATCAGGCGAATGGAGTGGCCTGCCTGTTCTCCAGACCTAAACACCATCGACCACGTCTGAGATGCTCTCGGTCGACGTATTTCTGCACGTCTTCAAACCCCTAGGACCTTCAGGAGCTCCGACAGGCACTGATGCAAGAATGGGAGGCTATACCCCAGCAGCTGCTCGACCACCTGATCCAGGGTATACCAACCCGTTGTGAGGCCTTTGTACGCGTGTATGGTGATCATATCCCATGTTAATGTCGGGGTACATGCCCAGGAAACAGTGGAGTTTTGTAGCACGTGTGTTTCGGGTTTTCTCAACTTATCACCAATACTGTGGACTTACAGATCTGCGTCGTGTGTGATCCCTATGTGTCTATGCTATTAGCGCCATTTTTGTGTAGTGCCACGTTGTGAACTACCACCACATTCTGCAGTTATCCTTAATTTATGAGCATGAGTGTAGTATGTATGACGAATGGCGACTTTGGTTCGTTTCAAACACTGCAACGCGCCAAGTGGAACGGCGATCCAATGAGACGTTTTACACCCATTGTGGTGCGATGTTGTTGCAAAATGACGTTTTGCACCGTCTGAAACCTCTCTTACAAATCAATAAACTATCTCTCTGATTGGAGAAGCGCCACACCTATATCTTCGGATTCCTCCGAAAGCAAAGAAGGATGCAGTGGCGCATACTGGAACCATATAGCCCAAGTTTATGCTCTCATCGGACTCAGGCAGCAGAGGTGGTAACCATTCTGCAGTATTTTCAACAAGCTTTCCAACGACTAGAAGAACTGATCCCTAAATGTTGAATTCCAAATCTGCTCATCGTACAGAGGAGGAAGTTACCACATCTGTGCATTAATAGGACAGGAACTGCTAATAATATTCCGCAAAACTTACTAGTCAGTCAGCGTCTGCTGGATAATGCCACATTGTGATAGTTAGGGAAAGGAAGTGATAGATCTTTTGTCTAAAGATGACACTCATGATCAAGTTATTAATTGCTGTGGGATCCTAGCTACGGATTTTCTACGAAGAATCAGACTTTTAGTCATGGCACTGCAAGCAAACTATGTCAAGAGTCCTCCAGAAGTAGGAGCGGAGATCACACATAAACGTTTGCTTCGCTACAACTGCATGGAATTTGCAGATGTTCAGAGAGTTCCGGAATCATAATCGACTGCTTGTATGTATCTCCTAGTTGATTTAGGTTACAACGTTTCTGGCATTAGGTGGTTCTTTGATGTTTTGGGGGATACTCTTTGTAGCACGATTTGAGCCCACTGAATCTGGTTAATGTGAACTAGAACAAGGAATGTAACCGTTTCCCTTAAAAAAAAAAAAAAAAAAAAAAAAAAAAAAAAAAAAAAAAAAATTCAAATGGTTCTGAGCACTATGGGACTTAACATCTGTGGTCATCAGTCCCCTAGAACTTAGAACTTCTTAAACCTTAACTAACCTAAGGACATCACACACATCCATACTCGGGACAGGATTCGAATCTGCGGCCGTAGCGGTCGCGCGGTTCCAGACAGTACGCTGCCCTTTCTTTTACATCTTTATGGTGAGTATGCCGTGGAGACTTCAGTTTTCCAGTAGAAAACAACCGCGTTCACGCTGCAGCACGCAACACTTAGGCATTTTATCGCCGTTCTACAGTTACGCTAAATTATCCCATATTAATACCACATTTCATGTCTGGGAATATGTGCAACGTCAGCTCTTTTTCCCTTTTCCTGGACTTCGCTCTTGATCCTCCTATGGAGTCGGCATGTTAATTACTGCAATTGGCAATGTTAGTGGTAGAGGGGAGCCGAGTGCCCTTCTTGACGCTGCTTCTCCCCCCCCCCCCCCCCACCCAAATCAACCCCCACGACTTAATTTCTGCACCCCACTGTCCGTGTCTAGTGTTATCCCACATGAAAACGTGCTAACGTTTTTCAATTGTTTGCGAATTGTGTAACTAAGATGGGGCGTGGGTACCAGCCCGGTACTCACCTAGCCAGCTGTGGGAAACCGCCTAAAAACCACATCCCGGATGGGTGGCATACTGTCTTTCGTCGTTAACCCGATGGGCGGACTCGATCCAGGGTCAACTGTTTCCCTGAATCTCGGAAACGGCGTGCTAACAGGCGCGACTGTCCAGGCGGTTGTTACTGCTGTTAATATGGTAACTGATAATACTGCGCAGTCAAGAATGTCGTCTACAACCTGTTGCCAGTTTCACACAACGTTTTATACGTGTAGTAAAGGCAGATTTCCAACTTGAATAAAAACTTTTGTAGGAATGAGTATATTTTGCATTTTTTTTCAGTAATAACGGCACTATTGAAGGAGCTAGGGGACAGTTCAGTTTTAGCGTAACTCACATACATCATTTGTGGAGTCACACAAATTTATACTCCCGAAGCAGACGAGGTTACGTCCTACTCGCCACGTGCTTAGAGATGGTATGGTATAAGACCTACTCAGTGCAGCTGTAACCTGAATCAATCGTGAATCAAATGCAGGCAGGTGATAGCCATTCCGGAACTCCTTGAACATCGACAGACTCCATGCCAGTGATGCGGTCAAATGGTTCAAATGGCTCTGACGACTAGGGACTCAACTGCTGTGGTCATTAGTCCCCTAGAACTTAGAACTACTTAAACCTAACTAACCTAAGGACATCACACACATCCATGCCCGAGGCGGAATTCGAACCTGCGACCGTAGCAGTCGCACGGTTCCGGACTGCGCACCTAGAACCGCGAGACCACCGCGGCCGGCGTGTTGCAGTCGTAACGAAGTAAACATTGATATGTGACCTCTCTCCCTACTTCTTGGGGGTCTGGACATTCTTTGCTTGGCAGTGACCAGATTGACACTATGATTCATCGTACTAAATCTGAGCTGCCATTCTGCAACAATTAGTAACTCTACCATGAGTGTCGTCTTCAGCCAAAGCATCTACCGTTTCGTTTCCCTAAATCCGCAAGGTAGCATTATGCAGCTGAGGCTGACTGCCTAATAAGTGTTGTGGAACAATATTAGCAGCTCCGGTATACCTCATCCAAAGGATTAACAACTTCTTCCTCTGTACAGTGCTTCATGAAAGTAAACGCTGATGTGGAATCAAATACATAGCTATCGATTCTTCTAATCGTTGAAAAGTTTATTGAAATACTGCAGAACAGGTACTAGCTCTGTATTAATTTTCCTATTATTTGTGCTACATGGTTTCAATATGCGCCTCTGTATCCTTCTTCGCTTGGCGAGGGAACCGAATGTATGGACGTACTGCTTCTACATTTGTACATACAGTTTGCTGAGTGTCTCCATCCGTGTAACAAGACTTCTGGCTAAAAAATAATATACTCAAGCCTAGCATCATTAGTGCAGTGATAAAGGACTCGTAAGAGGGTTTCAGACAGTGCGAAATGCTATTGTGTATCAGCTTTGCTACAGTTAACTTCACAACATGGCAGAAACATCTTTCGAAGCTCGTTTGGCTCTTCAACGACCTTGGTGTCGTGTAAGTCCGCCCAAGGTAGTTTCGATTACGCTGTATAACTTTCACTGGGAAGCCTTCACACACGCTCCATACAATTCCGATCTCTTCCAACGCGATTTCCATATTTTTGGCGCTTAGACAAAAGACATTTGTGACCTTCGATTTGCTTCCAATGAAGAAGTGTTCGTCTGAGTACAATCATAGTTCCGTAAGCGACAGCAAACAAGGGCGCTGACGGTCTTATCTCGCAATGGGATAACTGTATCAGAAGTTACGGCGATTTCTTTTGAAATAAACAGTTTACTTACTTTTTTCCATCTGTCCTGATTTCATTTGACGCTCCCTTATGATTCCAGTTTCATACAGGAGAAAGCCTTCTTGGGGGCATCAAATCACGTAGAATCTCGTCAGCAGAAGGGGGACAGTAACTGCTTTGTAGAATTTTACTTCTATAGCAGAAAGCGATAAATGCTACCACAAGTTCGAAACCAGCAACGAAAGAAAGAAGTTTGCGTAAGATCTCTATCGGTCCCATTGTGCACGCAGAGGAGCTAGTGTGTGCTGTGTGCTGAATGCTGGATCCTAATGCTTCACGATACTGGTATTCGTTCCCGAGTATTACAATACAGCAGTTGGGAAACTAAGCCTTGAATAAAAATGATGGTATACGTCCCTGTTACATTATCGAGTTCTATTACATCCCATATGACCTCAGATGTAGATGGGGTGAAATGTACTTTTAAATAAAGGGTACTGACCTAAAGTTACATAAATTCCCTCCATTTTGTACTTTACTCTCTTATTTGCGTCAGCATGACCCAAAACAACTAGTTAGAATGAAGATACAAATTATTACATTGCTCATTGTTACGAGTACATCAGTGTCCTACATTACAAACACAACTGAAAAACACGGCAGAAAATTACTTTTGAAAGTATATCTCGAAGAGAAATCCCTATGGACGATAATTACCATGACAGGAATGATACTGCTTAAACTCTTTAAAACACAGATTCCATAATTTTTCTGTTACAAGTAACCTGTGGTAATCATTCATTCAGTTCTAGTAACCAAATAATTGAAATATGAGACACGAAACAGCACACGCAAGAAAAGTAATTGCTTGGAACACTGCCTCCATCATGTAGTTGTGCTCCCTTCCTGAAACTGCATCTTCTCATGAAACTGTGTCCCCTATGAAACTGCATTCCCTGCTGTAACTCTCCCCCCCCCCCCCCCCCCGATAATTAAATCAGGCAACTTACTGAAACTTCGCGCCCCTACTGAAACTGTGCCCCTCTGATTAAACTCTGCCCTCCTACTGAAACGTTGTCTCATTGTCCCACTACTGGAACATTGTCCCCGTGCTGAAACTCTGCCCTCCTACTGAAACGTTGCCCTCCTACTGAAACTCTGCCCTCCTACTGTAGCACAGACCTTCTTCTGAAGCACAGGCCTCCTCCTGAAACACTGCACGCACCCCCCTCCAGCCGAAACTGCACCCCATGAATCGTCCTTCCCTTTAGCTTCCCAACCCCCTTGAAATTGCTCCGTTAGGACTATACACCTCAATACCTATGTCCCCTCCGAACTTAGATCTGATCTTAGGTAACCTTCATACTCACGAAGGTTATCCTACCTTTTTTTAAAAAGAATGCCGTGGATTCTCAGTGGGCAAATGAGCAAACGATAATGAAGACGAGTAGTATAACGGTGTCCGGAGTACAGTGCTTCGAGTCAGGTGTTGCAGGAGTCGGAGCCAGCGCACTTGAACCTGGCCTGCAACAGCAGCAACGCAGATAAACCCGTTCGGTGCGTCCTTCAGGTACTTACACAAGCTAATCAGCATTGACAAGTGGACAGAGCCGTAAAACACAAGTATTTATGAGTTCTACGGGTATAACTAATTCATTAGTCCAACTGTGCCAGCTAAATGTTAATTTCTTATTTTCATAAATGTCTGGCACACACTTTTCGTGAAGTCGAAACGTATTGCAGTGCAGCCGGCCACAGCAGGTTCGAAAGCGTAAATGTGTGGCTTTCGTCACTGCAGCGAAAGTTGTCAGCCCTGGGTGGGTGCCTACACTGGCCATCGGTAATGTAGGAGCAGAGCTCCTTCATGGAGGACGTACAGTAACGAGCAACTGAAGGTGTACAAGTGCAAAACACATCTGCAGTCACTGAAAGTTAATTTTGTTTCTGTGAATAGACGCTATTTAGAGTTTCAGTTCAATGTTACATTCACGGTTATGCAATTATTAAATAGCAGTGATGCTATGATGAAACAAATTAGTCTTCCACAAAGAACGCTCCCCACACTTTACGCCGGATCAGCGATAGTACGACCTCACAAGAGAGTCAGCTCTAGGTAGACAGTCAGGTACAAAATGCTGCAAATGAAAACGTGGGAAAGATATTGAAGGAACTTGTAAATAGACTTTGTCTGCTATGTTATATGATACGTTTTATATCTTTGGTATATTGCAGAACAGCTGTGAAGAGTCCCGATCTGTGTGTATTCTGTATATCATTATATGCAACAGGATACTGAAAGTCACATCATACGAAGCTTCTGTGAGTGTTCAATACCCATACTGTCGAAGGCGTACGTGGTGTGTAGTTCTCTGCCACGGATGTGAATAACACACTTACAGGACGAATTCGTCGCACAGAAAAACACACCACGTAAATTTTCATCGCCTTTCATATTTAATTAATTTTAAAATCGTCTCACAAGTGTTTCTGTGAAGATCAAAACGATGAAATATGCCTCGTAAGTTTACAAAACAGTGAACGAAAAACTTGTTGTTTATCTTAGCGCACTTAACCAATAACGAGTACAAAATGAGCCCAAGCAGGGTAGCAAGTGCCGCGAGGGATTGGCCGAGCGGTCTAATGGCGCTGCAGTCATGGACTCTGCGGCTGGTCCCGGCGGAGGTTCGAGTCCTCCCTCGGGGATGGGTGTGTGGTGTTTGTCCTTAGGATAACTTAGGTTTAGTAGTGTGTAAGCTTAGGGACTGATGACCTTAGCAGTTAAGTCCCATAAGATTTCACACACATTTGAACTTTTTTTTTAGGGTAGCAAGTAAACCTGTAAGAGACACTTGAAGATGCATTTGTAATAAACCCGAAGCCGGAAAGGGTTTAATGTGAACAATTTTTTTAAACCATGCTTGCGACTGTTTGCTTATTAAATTATAAACTTTTAAGTTCTATGTACTTTGTGGAACTAGCAGTCCTAGAAATAAGGCTATCGCAGAGAAAAGCCTGAGGCACAGCAGGCGAGGTTTTGAGTTTGAATCCTGATCCGGTATACAGCTTTCATCCTTCAGTTAGAAAGCTTCACACAGCCCTGTGGAGGACGATGTATTCATCCTGGAAAAAACTCTAGTCCGATGTTTTAAGCCATTTCTGAAACACATTTTTTGCTTGTATGAAGTGAGGAAAGTAGGGACCGGATTCTGCCAGAACTCGGCAACCCAGTCTATAAGATCATTGCTGGCGAAAGCCAAGGAGCCGGTTCCGAGTTCCTGTCAAGCACATAGTTCATATCTGTTACATAGTTTCCTGAGTATAGTTTCAGTGAACAACGAAAACTATCAGCGTAAGTAGAGTTCGCAAATTCGTTTTACCCCCGTCCTCACGTTACATCCAGATTACCGATGCAACGCATAATTTACTGATTGCATTTCAATAGTTTGTTTTGATCTTTTTTCCTTCTGCGGTAATCCTCAAAATAAGAGTGGAGAAAGTTTATGCAGTCCTTTCGGGGATGCTGTGGCTATATGTTGCTCGAACAGCGCAGGAGCCCAGTCCATTTTGACGGGATTCTTGTTGGGTGAAACCTTGGGTACTTTGCCAAAGCGCCTCCGTGACAGTGATCCCAAGGACAAGACACAACGATGGAAGGACATAATTTCTGTCCGTTCTATTAAAAATGCAGCTGAGCAGATCGGAAAGATAATACAGAACCATAACATCTGACCGGTTTTTAGACCAAGAAAGAAAACATGTCAAGCGCTCCGATCTGTAAAGGATAACCGTCCTTCTCTGTCGGCATCCTGGGTACTTAAATGCCGTATACTGCGGCAAGAAAGGAAAAATGAATTGATTGTTCGTGTTAATAACGATCACCCTCCTTTACCTCCTCTGCATTACTGCAGATGACGTGTCACTGAGCACATTTGTTCTGTGCATGCAGTACACGTGAGGCGCCTGGTTGTTTCCACTGCCCTGTGTGGAATACGAAGGTTGTGTTATAGTTCACTAACCTGCTGTCTTCAAGTTCATGCCTCCAGCGCAGAAAACAGCACGCAGGTCGTAGGTTCTGTATCCTGAGGCTGAAACTGACTTTTAGCGAGGTTCTGTTCAGAAATAATGTATCACTTCTTTGGGATGCCACTCGCTAATTTTAATATAGCCACACGAGAAGACTACATGATCTTAATACAACACCTTCTGTTACAGCAAAGTACATGATCAAACACAATGTTTACGAAAATGTATCTTTACACTATTTGTGGCACGTGTCTGTGCCTCATGACTACCGGAGTGAATCTTTTAATACTGAATACTGGCAAACACGTCCTGCCACAGACGTGACTGTACATCTCGACTGCCTAATCCAGAGTGACGAACAGGAAGTTAAATTAAATTGGAAACACATCCTACGACAGACAACATGTCTGTTCTTCTCGATTGCCTAATCCACAGTGACGAACTGGAACTTAAGAAAAATTGTAAACACGTCCTACGACGGACAACATGTCTGTTCTTCTCGACTGCCTAACCCAGAGTGACGAACAGGAACTTAAATAAAAATTGGAAACGCATCCTACAACAGACAACGTGTATGTTCTTCTCGGCTGCCTAATCCAGAGTGACGAACAGCCTGAAACACTTCGCGCGCCATACCAGAAAAGGCGTGACCTGAACGCTTCCGAAGTGCTTCGTCTGCAATTTCGTCAGTCTTTTGTTTTTGATTTAAATTGTTTTTAATAATTCTAAAACGACTGATTGATAGTCAGCTGTTGAGAGATATTCATATTAAAAAGTGAAGTCATTCCAATGAGTAGTTTAACTAACAATAATAAATATACTTCAACGATATGGCGCCCTTGCTCCGAACACCGCAGCTAATCACAGAGCAGTAGCATTATGCAGGCGGTCTTTCTCACGGGAATGGTACCGAATCTAGCATCTGTCACAGGTTCCTCACACCATTTTTCGTCATCTATATACTTCTTGCATCTCCACTGCTCTGGGAACAGATTCTTGGAGCCTAATATGATGACTGACTAAGCCAGAAATATTACAATGCGTTCGGAAAGACCTACCTTGGAACTATCAAAGGAAATGTGAATATACTGCTGAAAGAACATAAAAGTCTTTACCGATTGGGAAAGATAGGAAATTCAGCTGTATCAGAGCAAGGGCTTCAGTCAGAAAATCATGAAGTATAGCTTTCTGAAACCAGAATTTTATCTACAGTATGGAACTATCCACAGGTATACCGAAAAGGAAGTGATACATATAAACACGAGGATAATTTTAACAGAAAGGAAGCCATGAAACTTATTAATTATGGACAGTAGCTCTACAGAATCGACAGATAAGTTTTATATCTGACAGAGGACAATCGATAGTTAAGTTTTATCTGTGACTAAGATTGTCTCTTCCGATCACGAGTAAACTTCTACCACGCCCTTTGTTCACTGTATTTATGTCGTTCTCCCACGACTGTTCCGTCAGTCGACAAGCTTCAGCTGAACGAGGATCATCTCCGAACGAAATGTTAGGAACGAAAAGTTTCGTGGGCCACGACCATGCAACCGGGAATGTTTACGGCTAGTAAGAGGTTCCAGTCGTGAATGGCTTTAATGTGCACTCCTTCCGACGCGACTGACATAAATTCTGCACCACGCTTTATATAAAACTTGGCCTTCAAAATGGATAGGTATCAATCCTTCCATATGAAATGTCTAAAGAAAATAGCATCTTACATTATAAAAATAGCCAGTTGCAAAAATTACTCTATGGACGATGTGGCCTATTCTACACCTTATTTTAGGTCTATGTGACGATGCTGTGCTGAGTATATGTAGATGTTTTGACGATGCTATTACGGCCTTATCATTTTAGGACATGGTGAGATCTGAGGATGTTCATTACTGACTGAAAGCGGTCATCGTCAAAAGAACTGACATTGTGATCAAAGACTGGAATAAAAATCATTTGGCAGTATTGTATCACTGTTCATATACGTGACTATGTCGTAGCTGGTGAAAGAGGTTCTACTTACACAGTTGCAGAGACGGTCTACATCATGTAATAGTGAATTTTGCAAAGAACTATGTTTTGCATTGAATGCAGTGACTGTACCCTGGAACAAACTTAAGGTACCCGAATTTGAATATTCCTTACAGAAATAAGAGTCCTCTCTCAGGAATAATTACCTGGATTATTATTGTGTTGAAGTATTACAAAAATAGAGGATAACATAGACAAATATGGGTTTTTGCTCTTGAGTCGATAGATGTTGGCCGTTTCATCGCTAATCCAGTTGAGGGGAAGTTGGACTCTGAGGTTTCATCTAAACCATTCTTCTGCGCCGAGCTGCCGGAGTAGGCGGTCACGTGAGCGTGAGGTGTGCTTGCTTGTGTGAACGAATCGTGTGTGTTTCTCTTTTTCTGACGAAGCTGTGGGCGAATGCGTATGTATAAGAGTCTCTTAATTATGCCTGGCTGCAACTTAGCATGTCACCTTTCGTGGTAAGCAGCATTATGCGTTTTCATACTTTTCTGATAAACCCTATTTAATTTTTACTAAACCTTTGGAGGCAATAAATAGTTCAATAATTGCTAGATTCATTAGTGATGGTCTTAAAGTACTGTTCGTACATCCATAGTTGAAATGGAGGACACTGGGACACTAGCTGGTATAAATTTATATTAAAAATTAAGAAATTCCTCCAGCTATATTTATTTATTTTGGCAACTAGTTTCAACGTTGTAACAACGTCATCTTCAGGCCCATACACTTGTTGACGTCAACCGCGTGCGGCTGATTCGAGAAGTCAGTGGTGAGATACGGACGTGCTCCGTGTGGAAGGTGGTTTGTAACTATGTTAGTGTTAGTTACTAACCACCTTCCACACATAGCAAGTCCGTATCTCACCACTGACTTCTCGTATCAGCCGCAAGCCGTTGACGTCAGCAAGTGTATGGGCCTGAAGACGACGTTGTTACAGCCCTCATCTCTTGGTCGTGCGGTAGTGTTCTCGCTTCCCACGCCCGGGTTCCCAAGTTCGATTCCCGGCGGGGTCAGGGATTTTCTCTGCCTCGTGATGGCTGGGTGTTGTGTGATGTCCTTAGGTTAGTTAGGTTTAAGTAGTTCTAAGTTCTAGGGGACTGATGACCATAGATGTTAAGTCCCATAGTGCTCAGAGCCATTTTTTTTGACGTTGTTACAACGTTGAAACTAGTTGCCAAAATAAAATCGATACCTTAAATACAGCTGGAGGAAGTTCTTCATTTTTAATAAAAAAAAGTACTGTGGCCAGATGACGTAAAAGAAGAGAGGGTCGTACTGATACACACAGACGCAGCTGCATACGCGTTGAAAACAGTGAAATCGGTTAAGTATTTTATCGCTACTTAATGCATGCTACATTACGGCTCATGCATTGCAGCGGGTGGCAGAAACAGTCAGAAATAAGTTCCTAGAAACAAATATACTGATATTAGCAACGAAGAAGGTTTTTCTTGACATGTCCTTGTCGTACAGCGGCTACCTGATGTACCTCAGCTCAGGAGCCAGTTATAACAAGGTGATCTACTTGGTTGAAACTGTGATTTTCTGCAGGGAAGCACTTCGAATCTGTGAAGTTTTCTTCTGATGCTGCATTGTCTGTGAGTGTAAACTTGTCGGCATTCAACCGTTCTAAAGTCTTCATTTCAGTCTCATATGTCGCGACTCCCAACAGTAACAAGAAACAAGTATACCTGTCCAGGAGGTTATGGGAATAATGCAAGGTGCATTTCGGAAGGTCAGTGTTCAGCCAGATGAAGTCGGTGGTGAGGTTTCCAGTAAACGGTATTTGTGCTGAATAAGAGCCCTAGATGCTCAAATGTCGTTGTTTTGTCTCGTATGTTTAATGGTGAAATTGTAGAACCCGTGAGAATAGTAATCCTATCAGAATCCCTCTGTATAAATATGCAGCGTTGACGTCTTGCGAAACTCAGAGATCTTTCGCTATTTATAAAAACATGTTGTCAGACAGAGAACGTTGGAATAGTATATTATAATTAATTTTGCATCCCGTTCCAGAGTGACTTAAATGCAGGAGTAGGAGACACTTTTACTACAGTACTTCGTAGCAGTAGTGGAAGGGATAAGAATTTCCATAGATATTTGAGTGGCCTACCTGTGAACTTATATTATCTAGCAAAAAAAAAAAAAAAAAAAAAAAAAAAAAATGCATTTTGCACATCATTTCGTCATTACATGTTTATTCATACATTTCAACTATTTTGGTTACGTATTTAAGACGTATTTCTTAATTTGATAGTACATAAAATCTGCGGTTTACTTACATGTACTTGATAAATGAGCCGAAATACTGAGGTACCAGCGAAAAAGAAACCCATGGACAAAACAGAGCCAGTGAAAATCACTTCGCCTATCCTGTTGAGATCACACCAGCTGAGCAGCGCAAGGACTGACCTGCTTAAACAGTCGAATGTTAATGATATATCTTGCGCAAGCAGTCGTGACTAGCCAGAGTCGTGTGGGGTTTTAGTATCTGTCCCTTGTTGAACTATATTAATAGTAAATATTCAGCAAGACAGAATATTGTACTATATTTAGCTTCATTCCTGATCGCATTAGGGGATAGAGAGATTCCTGCTTGCTATTAATCTTGTTGCTCCCAGTTTTAATGCTTATCCAGGATTTCATTTATTACATACTTTTCTGTTGGATTTCGGAAATTGTGCGACTCTAAAACGCCATTCGATTTCGAGTTGCTGCATCACTTCGTTAGCATACAGGCTACGGACAGCTGCCTTGTATGATATTCCTTGAAGGTCGCTAAAAGTTTTCAGCCTTCCTTTTGGTTGGCACCGCCACGCCAGGTCACGATAATGTTCTCGTAACTTAGACGGCAGGAGCCACTGTCGGCGGTTTTGCCTAACTTATGCCGTGGCTGAGGTCCCGTTAGGGTTACGTAACAGTCGAGTGAACAGAACAGGCGTAGGCAAACGGGCAGCGGAACGCTGTGCAACAAGTCGAGCACCTTGCTAGCAGACAGCTGGTGGCTGGCGAGGGCCTGCTGGCGGTCAGAACATCGAGTAGCAGTAGCACCACTGCTTGCCCCCAGAGTTCCTCCTTCCTCGTGGCTACTGAAACAGTTTATATGGTCTCACAAAGACAAAAGTCTATTCAAACTCAAACGAAGATCTACTAGACTCTCCGTGTGAACTGGCCTCGGAACGGGTCCGACCGACCGCCATGTCATCCTCGACCACTACACGTCACTGGAAGCTGACATGGAGGAATATTAGGTCAGCACGGGTTATCCGTGAGGTCTTACGCACTGCTTTCATGGCAGGAAGGCGTGCCGGTCCCCGGCACGAATCCGCCTGGTGGATAAGTGACGAGGTCCGGTGTGCCGGCCAGTCTGTGGATGCTTTTTAAGGCGGTTTTCCATCTGCCTAAGCGAATACGGGCTGCTTCCCCTCATTCCGCCTCAGTTACACTATGTCGGCGATTACTGCGCAAGCACTATCTCCACATGCGCTTACAACATAATTACTCTACCAAGCGGATATTAGGGCTCCACTCGTCCAGTGTGAGACGTTCCCGGGGGGCCGTACGGCACAATAACCCTGGGTTCGGTGTGGGGCAGCTGTGGAGTGAGTGGACTGCTGTAGCCTGTTGTGGGGTTGTGAACCACTGAGGGCTACGGCGGGGAGGAAGCCTCTCCATCGTTTCTAGGTCTCCAGTTCCATACAACACAATAGGTCAGCACTCTTCCGGACATTGTCGATTTTCGTTACCGGAACCTCTACTTCTCAGTGATGTAACTCCTCAGTTGGTCTTCCAAGTACCGAGTGCACGTCACTTGCCAACAGGACTCTGCAGACCCAGATGGTCAACCATCCAAGTGGCAGCCAAGCCTGAGAGCGCTTAACGTCGGTGGTCAGACCGGAGACGGTGGTACCACTGTAGCAAGGCAGTTGACAAAACTAAACTACAGGCCTTTAGAACAGCGAAACCGTGAAGGCAGCGTGCAACAAATGTCAGATTGGCATAAGGCGTTCTACACACTTGAATAGTCAGATATTTAATGTTTCAGCACAACCATACAAGGTAGTAAGCATCGTGAAGGAAAACCTGGAGATACCTGAAGCTCACTTGGAGGCTATGCCAACAATCATTCTTGCACAGCACCATTCGCGACTGGAACAGGGGACTGGCGAAGTGGGAGTAGTACACAAAGTACCCTCCACGACGTTCCGAAACGTAACTGGCAGAGTAAAGGAACGCCATCTACATTCTGTTTGTAATTGAAGATTACACAGCGAGTTTCTCTTTGACTAATCTTATTTGGCTGTTGCTTTTATGCGACAAGGTTGTGTTTTGCTTCAACGCGATGCACAGATTTACTGTTACCGCCGGTATCGCATCTGATACATTGACCTGCACAAACGATATCTAAAGCAGGTACTGGTCTATGTCTAATTACTTACTCTTTCTTTTAGATTACAATATAGGTGTTTTACAAGGTCTGTATGTTGTTATACAGTGTCCTTCAGACACGCAAGCATGCGTTCCGCAATAGCAATATGCGAATCAGATTCTCAATATTTAATACAGCTGAGGATCGTCAACAGATTTTGTTCCTTCAGACATGCATGCATTGTATAATTACATACAGCCATTGTAAAACATAGACATTCTGAACTAAAATGTGTTTTACATGCCTCGACGGGCTGAATACCCCAATAGCAACACTGTCTCTCCCTCTTGCGTGGAATCACATACTGTGCGAGAATTAGGAGATGTGGACAGTGTGCCGTATGGAAGTTTGGGTCAGTTCGGGCTGCATTGACGGATTGCCGAAGTGTTTAAGGCGACCGTTCGTGGTTAGGGGAAAATACGTATTCGAGTCTGGCACATATTTCACTGTGTCAGTAGTAAATAGTACATCTGACATCAAAATGATTTCGTAATATATGAAACAGTTTCTTAATATATATGTTCTGTCTACAACATACGTATATACGGACGTGAGGAAACAAGTATTCTGACACTAATTTTCGATCAATGCCTCTATGAGCTGGTTGTATGGTGTAAGCCAAACGCCCATAAATGCAATTTAAAAAAGGGAATCGTTTAGTAGTCGTGTCGGAATTCGATAGCAACTGGATGTGGTCTATCGACGCAGCAGTTGATCGATTCACAGTACTTCTGCTTGCGTTGGTCGCCATTCAATGACTGCCGCACGTATATGGAATTTATGAGTCCAGGAGGGTTATATTTCACAGCGTTCAGGATGTTAAAAACCCCATACGACTACCTCGCGAGAGGACAGACACTTCTTTGCAAGACAAGTCTGCAGCACCACAGGCTGTCAGCACGGCGAACATTATTGCAGCTTCCCTTGGCGTGTCAGCAAAGTGGTGCAACCGATGACACTGTGCAGAGGACAGAACCTCGTCTTCTTTCCGTTTCTGTGTACGGCATCACGATGGATGTATCAGTGTGTGTGGAGGTCGTGAGGAAAACGAACGCTGATAGAAACGGTGGTATTAGGTGCCACTGAGTAGACAACACCATCGCCTCTGTGTCGCATAGCCCACTGTTTGAACAGAAGTCGTTTCATTTCTGGCTAGAGACTGTGCGCTATCATAAACCTCTCCGTGGCGTCAGCTTTCAACAAGATTACGCACGGCTACATGTCGTCCATTGTCCTGATCACCTCAATGCAGTCCGGGTTCCCGGGTTCGATTCCCGGCGGGGTCAGGGATTTTCTCTGCCTCGTGATGACTGGGTGCTGTGTGATGTCCTTAGGTTAGTTAGGTTTACGTAGTTCTAAGTTCTAGGGGACTGATGACCATAGATTTTAAGTCCCATAGTGCTCAGAGCCATTTGAACCATTTTGAACCTCAATGCAGTGAGTGTTATAGTATTGCGGTGGTGGTACTGGATGTCACTGAGTAGACAACACCATCACTTCTGGTTCACATAGCCAATGGTTTGGACAAAAGTTGGTACATTTCTGTCGCATAAAGGCTAGTGGCTGTGCACTGTCATCAATCTCTCCGTGGTGTCAGCTTTCAACAAGATAATGCACGACTAGACTATGAGTTGGGAAAGGGGGTCATGTTCCAGAAAGTAAATTTTTCGGAGAAACAAAAAACTGTTTTACTGCACAATGAGTTTAACCATCGAGTTTGGTCAATAATCCACTTTGAATGTACTGGAGAAGACGAGTGTGCTGCAAGCATACAGGTTGATTCATAATGAACCCAAAAAACAACCGCAGGCAAAATGGTGAGTATGCTTCATTTTTATCTTGTCTATCCTTCGATGATCACTGGCAGATACTGTTACAAGATGGCTTTTGCTTCTCAGATATGTATTGTAGAATTTTCTTTATATCTTCTAATATATTATTTTTCATTGGAACAGGTGCACTATACGTTTCTTTACCTGCACATGGCGCCTTCTCTAACTCACAACCCATTTAACGAGCACTTATGTTGATTGAACATGACCCCTTGTTATACCAATCGATGCGTACAGATAGAGAGATCAGTTACCTACGGCAAACGCAACTTGAAAAACAAGAGAAAAGAAAAAAACCTACATGACACCTTTGCCAACACACTGACTGAGGTTGTAGTTTGTTACATATTTCTTAGATATTCTCATGCCGACTGAATACCTTTATACACTGTCTGACACGAAAAGTAAAGCACCCAGAAGAAGAGGGACGAGTTGAGAGGGTATGTGTTGTTATTTCAGAAATCGAGTCAAATTTACGAAGAAACTGGTGGTGACCTGATAGAGGTAGGATGTGCACCAGGAGCTCCATGAGAGCGTCTGAGTACAGCTGCGGTTAATTAAACTCACATGAAAGTGCAGAAGCACACGTGGCTGAGTGTCGAATATCAGACATGGTGACAGACTGTTAGTACTCATTTACCTGTGTTATTACTTCCAAGTTGGTTTTACCAGAATGTCGTAACAAATTTATTTAAACTGAATGGCAGTGAATGCTACTGTGCCTTTCGGTACAAAGGTATCATCACAACTTTCAAGTTATACCAGTTGAAGATAATGGTTAGGAAAGTGGATATACTGCTCTGATGTAGAGATGAAGCGCAGCACAGCTTACTTCTACCTTTTATGAGTAGTGTAGCCCAGTGGCGACCCTGTTACACAATATTTTTATCGTATTCCAGATTTACTATTTGACTTACAACAGGGCCTTAGTTAAATTGTGTAGTAAGCTGTAGGACAGTGTGGAAATGAAATGAAGCCGCGAAGGTAATAATGGAGAATATACTACAAAAACAGATACATTACCAAGCCCCGAAAACCAACGTACCCCACAATTAGTGCGAGCCTAGTGCCACTGCGATTAAAAACGCTGTCCACTGACCTCGACTTACGCTGCCCATTATAAAGATCTTCGTCAGGTACTTTGTGATCTAGTACGGTTCAATATTTGTTCAATGCCTTAATAAATATCTCTATTTGTCTCCCAGTTTTTATTCATTTTGATAAGTCATCAATTTACTTATTGCTTTCCTGTGGAAAGTTGTCAAGGGTCACCTCACTACAATTTGCGGCTTTTTATATCGGTATTTGAGTACAGCTGGAAATAACGAGCGTAAATAGCTTAATAAGGAATGAAGTGCACTGCAAGAATAATTAGCGATCAGGTGCAATATTTACCTGTATACTGCAGCCGTTGTGGCGAGTCCAAAGCGTAAGTGGTGTTGTGAAAACTTTAGAAATGTTTTATAGCAGACTGCTACATTCCTTACGATCTACAAGCTCTATAAGCAGCGCTGCTGTAAAATATTTGTCTTCACTGTGTGTCGACCATCTTGCTGTGTACCTTGCAGCTTGAACGGCGTCCATTGACAATTGTATTGGTTGTACTGCGCAGGTATATTGACGTGCGTTGCGCATCGTAAAGCAAGACAGCTTATTGCCAATACATTACGGATGGACATCAGACGGCCAGCTCTCTCTCTCTCTCTCTCTCTCCCCCCCCCCCCCCCCTCCCTCTCTCTCGTGATGGCATGAAGAGTTGTCTGGCTGTAGGAGTAATCCAATAGCTACGCTACGACATAGCTCGGTAAATATCAGCTTACAACAGCATTCGCGCAAGGTTGCTGTCAGGTGTGTGTGTGTGTGTGTGTGTGTGTGTGTGTGTGTGTGTGTGTGTGTGTGTGTGTGTGTGTGTGTGTGTTTACAGGCGTAAATTGTAACCGTGAATCATTTGCACGCAAATGGCAGCGAATAATCGAAGACAGTAACGTGAGGAAGCTTCAGGATCATACGCAGAAATGACGCTGTCGTGGCATTCCGGGCTATTACACTAGTACACTTGCGAGCACGCAAAAGTGCCGCAACACGAAGTGGCAAGGACTCCCCTAATGTCTGAAGCAGTGCTGGAGGGAACTGACACCATGAATCCTGCAGGGCTCTCTATAAATCCGTAAGAGTACGAGGGGGTGGAGATCTCCTCTGAACATCACGTTACAAGGCATCTCGGATACGCTCAATAATGTCCATGTGTGGGAGTTTGGTGGCCAGCCGAAGTGTTTAAACTCAGAAAAATGTTCCTGGAGCCTCGTCCGACTAGGCAACTTGTTTCCAGTCACCAACAGTCCAATATCGGTGTTGATGGGCCCAAGCGAGGTGTAAAGCTTTGTGTCGTGCTGTCATCAATGGCACACCAGTGGGCCTACGGCTCTGAAAGCCCACATCGATTATGTTTCATCTAATGGTACGCTCGCTGACGCTTGTTGATGGCCTGCATTAAAAATGCAGCAATTTGTGGAATGGTTGCACTTCTGTCACGTTGAGCGATTCCCTTCAGTCGTCGTTGGTTTCGTTCTTATAGGATCTTTTTCCGGCCGTAGCGATCTCGGGGATTTGATGTTTTACCGCATTCCTGATATTCACGGTACACTAGTGAAATGGTCATATAGCGAAATCCCCACTTAGTCTCTACCTCGGAGACGCTGTGTCCCACTTCTCGTGCGCCAACTATAACGCCACGTTCAAACTCAGTTAAATATTTATAACCTGCCATTGCAGCAGCAGTAACCCATCAAACAACTGCGCCAGACACTTGTTGTCTTATACAGTCGTTGCCGAATGCGGCGCCATATTCTGCCTGTTTACATATCTCTGTATTTGAAATGCTTGCCTATACCAGTTTGTTGGGCGCTTCAGTGTATATGACACGACTTACTAGCGACACTGCATTAATAACCCAAAAGTGAACAGAAATTGAGTCGGACGTTCAATGAAATGAGGACAGTGCTAGCTGATATCTACAATATCCACATAAACAGTAAAAAAGTAATGGCTAGAACAAGTGGAAAAGCTGGATGATTAAATGTTCACTTTATACAGGATACTCTTCAAGAGGCAGAATAATTTAGCTACCAAGGATATTGAAAGAATAAAAAAGAAAGGTACAAGAAAAACACATTAGCAGCGATTTAAAAGGCCTAACAGCTAACAGCTAGTATTAATATCCAAGAACATAGGTCATAAGAAGAGAAAAAGATTCATCGAAAGTTATGAGAGGAGCCCAGCTCTACATGCGAGCGAAACTTGGATAATGGGAAAAAGAGAAAAGTTACGGTTAGAATCGTTTGAAAAGTGGTATCACAGGAAACTGCATTCGGGAGAACGATGGGTCAAATCCCTATCCGGAGATTCTGATTTAGGTTTTCCGTGATTTCCCTAAATCATTTCAGGCAAATGCCGGAATTGTACTTTTGATTGGGCAGGGCCGATTTCCTTCCCCATCCTTCCCTAATCCGATGGGATCAATGACCTAGCTCTTTGGTCCCCTCCCTCATATCAACCAACCAAAAGAAAACTGATGAAGATAGAATGGATTGATCGAGTGAGGAGATAGAATTGTTGGACGCACTATATCATGTCTTGAGTCACTGCTGAAAACAGTTGACGCACAAGCAACCATAGCTGAAGTCGCTTCTCCACGGCTGTGCGTTAGCGCTATACTAGGAGGCAAATCTGTTAGAGTTGTGGCAGTGGGTGAATTTTTTTCTGCCAATTTTAAGCCAACAAGGGGATCAGGTGTGGTGGCCTAAAGTTCCCGATCACTAGTCTTCGCGCTACTGTACTGGATTAAATTCCAAGCCTCTCGGCAGTGTCTCATGGAGTGAGGGTATGTGACTCGGATGTGGACGTTTAGCGTGTCAGCTCTCCTTGATGCTAGTTCAAAGGAGCTTCAGTGTGCCAGCACCGGGTTCCATCCTTCGCCTTCTCTTATCATCATCATCATCATCATCATCATTATTATCATACAACAACCTACACAACCTATACACATACGACACGACTCTCACATATCCATAAGCAAAATAACTAACAGCGCTGTGGAAGTACACCCTACCCACTGGGCATCTGAACCCATCCCGAGGGCTATCAACGCCAACAATGCCACACGACAACTACATTTACATTTTTACTAGTCGAAGCGATGACAGAAGGAAAGCATTGTTGAAGCAGGCCTAGATATGAGTAAGTAAGGAAGAGACAAATACGGCGGGATGCAGTAGTCAAGATAAAACTGACAAGCGTAGCTTGATATCACCAGGAATAATAGGCTGCGTCGAACCAGTCTTAGGCATGCCACGTTGCATAACTGTTTCTCACTGGATCACCGAAATCAAGCAATGTCGGACCCGAATAATTTTGGTATGGGTGACTGCCTGGGAACCCTGGGTGCCGATGGCTAAGGTACACGCAAGTTGCTGAAGTGGGGTCCAATTGAAAGACTTCACAGGCCGTTTAGTCAGTCGACATTATTTCCGAAGCAACATTATGTAGAACCTCTGATCAGTCGAAGAGTCATGTCATCAGTAGGTAAGGTACCAGTCCTAACCGCAAAGTAACGACGTTTTTGTGTAGCCGGAGGTACTTCGTGAAATACAATAGACTAATGAATTCGAGCATAAATTGGCGGTATCCCAGCCTAAATGCTTAGATAATAGCAGACTGGAAAAATGCGTAGGGGAAGTTAATTCTGCCAATGAACGTAATTGTCAAACATTGGTAATCTCAATTGATGGGTGACATAGTTTTAGTTTCAATTTCTTCTTAGCACGTCTTCGCCTTGGTACAGCAAGTTACCTCGTGTGTAACAAGACAAAGACGGGCTAAAAACCAATTAGAAATAAAAGTGAAATTTCCAAAAAATACCTACGGGAATTCTATTAGGGCACATTATTAGATTTAGGACTGCTGAAGAAGTGCATGTAGCCCAATATACGTCCGGGGAAAATAAACTAAACAACACCCAGCAAAAACCATGAATATAAAACGTTGGTAGTCTTATGCCAATCTTTTAAGTGGACGCCGTGGTAATAGCGTTACTGTCCATCTTCGAATCCTTTCCATGTTGTTCGTGTTTTAAACATTTCTACTTCCCCGTCTCATATTACATGTACCGATAGTCGATTCCACACTGGGCACAAAAAAGCCCAAGAAACACATTACCCTCTTCGTTTTCTCATTCAACACATGTGGACCTTCGATCATTTTGTTGTCTCCGAAAATAAAAATCTTTTTCACCTTATAGACCAACGATCCGCGAGTATGGACCTTCTAGTTCTTAGTTTTAGAATGCGGGCGCAGCACCTTGCAAAGAACGATTCGTGCGTCGCAGAACATGCTTACTTCTAGAAATCTGAAGGAATGTAAATTATTATTATGCTAAATATTAAACTGAAAGTCTGTGTTGTTATCTAACGTTCGCTAACTATTCTAGATGTTGAGAATTAGATCAGATTTGTATAAACTTTGTTCGTTACTGTGAAATAACTCACTTTTGAAGTTCTCGTACATGGACCTCAGGTCATAATACATACCTCTTAGTTGCAATTTGGCCTCCAATAATGGAATACCGAAAAAAATCGTTATTTCTACACTCTACCGCAATGCATGAAATATAAACTGATGAGTAATTAGAAACTCGGCCTAAAGAGAGCAGTGCGGAATTACCTGTTTAGGAAGACGACGAGATTTCGTTTTTGATTGGAGATTATCCTATTGAGCTTGATTAAACTGACTTGTAAACAATACCAACATTAAGATGCCGTGCCAGTCGCTGGGAGAAGAGGACGATATTGTACAGTGAATTCCTCTGTCAGTGAAGATATGGATGATGGAGAAAATGTGAAAAAAATCCGAGGAAAGCTGTGTAGGAATCAGTTTCAGAAGTTAGGCTTTACAATGTTGCCCAAATACCAAAATGTATTGTGGCAAGGAATACCTCAATACGCGTCAAGTGTGGAGTGTATTTATGTATTGTGAAATATAGTTGTTTTGAAGCGTATCATAAAACATACTGTAAAGATTTATTTACTGGCAAAAGCAAGTTACTACTTGCCAATTATTGTATTATTGTATTATTATTAAGGAACCCTTTTTTCTGTGTGCATTAGCAAATATTTTATACATATGAAATGTCCCTATTGAAGAAAGGGGAAAGAAAATATAGAGCACAGACTAGTACGTTTTTATGATAAGGGAGACCTGAGGTCAACACATGTGGACTTCCACTTATGCACTAGCGAATCATCACAAAAAATTGTCATCATTGTTTATTAGTTTGCTAGAAAATACGGAGATGAAAAATTTCTTGATTTCTTTTTTTTTGTGTCAGGATTGAAGAGGTTGTCCTTTGATTGCTCGCTAGAAAATTACAGCTGTGAAATGTTTATCAGGATGCCTCAGGACAATATTGAAGATTTGACGGGTGGATCGGATAACTGGTAAGGAGGTACTGAATCGTAATGGGAAGTAAGGAAATTTGCGGTACAACTTGAGGAGAAGGAAGGATTGGGTCATGGGAAACGTCGTGATGCATTAATGAAGAGTTACTTTCGCTATGAAGATAAGTGGGATGGGAATCGTAAAAATTATGGAAGGAGATGAAAGCTAATTACAGCGTGGAGAGTCGCATCAGACCAGTCTTGAAACTGATTTGTACAACGTCTGTGACGACGACGTGAACTACAACGGTCCTAATATGCTTATCTGGAGCACCCTATATTACTTTCGTTGCTCTAGAACATTTAGCATTTAGTATGACACTGCGCAGTGTCAGTCACAACTTTCTTTCTGACTCCAGCAGTGAAGTATGTTGGGAGGAGCTAGTGGTGGGAATGAGTCGTCTTGGAGAAGGACAGCTGTCCCCGGCTGGCAGCCACTGTGGCACATTCCAGACGCGTGTTATCGCCGTCTGGAGAGCTCGGTCCCCCGTACCGATCCAGCTGGAGGTCACGGCGTCTGGAGGCGCCCGGCACGCGCTCCAGGCTTGGAGCCTCACTCCGTGACGGATTGCCGTCCCAGCCGTAACGACGCACTAACGACTGGTCCGACAAGGTACACCGCGCACGCCCATGCTTCTCCACGGGACACGTGTCCGCCGTGTTCCGGACCTCGTCGCAAGGTGAGCTCCCAGCGGCCAGGTCGGTCTGGCACTTCCGTGAGCTGTCGCTAATAAACAAACTGTGGAATTAGCACCCGGTTCTCCTCTCCAGGCTGCTCCCTACATCTCGCCGAGACAAATTAAACGAGGCCCAAGAGCGCCTAGCTGACGTCAGCTACAAGGTCTGAACACTGTGTCATCCATATCGAGCGATCTACGTCACCTGTTTGAGTCATTTCTGCGTCGGTGTTGCGCTAGGCACCTTACAGTGTGTGGTGTGGGTATTTTCACCCCTTTCTTGTGGTATTCACAAATGGCGATCTGGAATAGCAACTTCGTTCAAATGGCTCTGAGCACTATGGGACTTAACATCTGTGATCATCAATCCCCCAGAACTTAGAACTACTTAAACCTAACTAACCTAAGGACATCACACTCATCCATGCCCGAGGCAGGATTCGAACCTGCGACCGTAGCAGTCACGCGGTTCCGGACTGAGCGCCTTAACCGCGAGACCACCGCGGCCGGCAGCAACTTCGTCAGCAAGCCCACAAATAAGACTGAAAACGAGATGTGTTATGTAAAGAAATAAGTAGTTACAAGAGGTGAGTGACGGAAGGGAGGGGGGCGGGGGTGAAAATGGGGGCGGGGAGTGGAGGGGGAGTGAGACAGGTTTGTAGCCTAAGCTCCCACGTTATTCATTTTACACTGGCTGACTGAAAAAGAAATAACAGATTTCAGTTGTTTATTACAGACAAATTATAAAAAGTAGAGTCACGTTGTACATGTCATTGGATAGAGGAAGCTTCAAAGTTCTGACACAGCTCCACTACTGTTTGTGCCGGCCGCGGTGGTCTCGCGGTTCTAGGCGCGCAGTCCGGAACGGTGAGACTGCTACGGTCGCAGGTTCGAATCCTGCCTCGGGCATGGATGTGTGTGATGTCCTTAGGTTAGTTAGGTTTAAGTAGTTCTAAGTTCTACGGGACTAATGACCACAGCAGTTGAGTCCCATAGTGCTCAGAGCCATTTGAACCAACTACTGTTTGTTTGTAGCTACATAGCGACTACACCACAAGAGAAATCATTTTGTGTGTTGCGAAGTCAATCCATTGTTCAAGTGCAACGTGCATTCCGCTGCCGATTCAGCAAGAAACCGCTTCTGTACAAACATATTTATGATCGACATACAAAATTTTTGAAGTTGATTACATGTGCGAAAGGAAGAGCTCTGGTCGGCCACGCATGTCTGATGAAAATGTCGAGCGTATCCGAGATGCGTTCACACGGAGACCTCAGAGTCCACAAGACAGCCAGACCAGAAGTTCGAATTCTTCAAACAACGTTGTGTCGTTTTCTGAAGTGACGCCTACAGATGAAGCCTTACAAGCTGCAGTTACTGCAGCAATTGCGTCGTGGAGACTATAACAGAAGGTACGGATTTTGAATTTCAGTTCTTCAGGACGTCGCAGAGCACACTTTTTCCGAACGACTTATCTTTTTGGACAAATCGACGTTTCAACTGTAGGGTATAGTACCCGCCATGATATTTAGGGCTCACGAAATCCGGGGGTCGTCCCAGAACATGAAAGAGACTCACCGAAACAGAATGTATTACATGCCATTTCTGTTCACAAAGTTAATAGACCTTTCTTGTTGTGGTGGAAACTGTGACGAGAATGTCATACCTGGACGTCCTGCTGTATTGGTTGTTTCCTCAATTTCACGAAGATTCCAGGAACTTCATTTTCTGCATGACGCCACCTCGTCTCATTTTCCCCTTGAGGTGCGGCGTTATCTTAATTGTAAGAAGTGGACAACGAGATCTTGTTAATTCCTTTTGACCTCACAGGTCACCAGACACAGTGGTTTTTCTCAGTGACTGTACATAAAAGAGAGTGTCTTTGCGACACCTACGGCAGCTACTCTTCAAGAGCTGAGAAATCGAATTGCTCAAACTTTCGATTCAATAAAGAGGGACCCGTTGATTTGTGTGTGGAATGTAATGGACTACCGTTTCGATGTTCCTCGAGGAACACATGGTGCCCGTTTTGTGTGTGTGGGACAGTGTTTGTGCTAACACTGAACTTTGAACCAATGTGTTTCTGTCTTTCATGGTTTGC
This sequence comes from Schistocerca gregaria, assembly GCF_023897955.1. Taxonomy (NCBI): domain Eukaryota; kingdom Metazoa; phylum Arthropoda; class Insecta; order Orthoptera; family Acrididae; genus Schistocerca; species Schistocerca gregaria. Next base: position 478,783,112 of record NC_064926.1, read on the forward strand.
CTGTGATAAATAACTGAAATCTGTTCTTTCCTTTTGTATCAACCTGTACATTGAACAATGAGTAAAGAAAACAAAGGAGAAATTTGAGATCGATATTAAATCTCAAGAGAAGAAATAAAATATTTGCGGTTTGCCGATTACATTCTAATTCTCTCAAACAGATCAAAGGACATGAAAAATCAGTTTAACAGAATGGATACTAAGCTCGAAAGAGGTTATAAGGCAGAATTTAAAAAAGCTAGGGTACTGAGTTGATCGACTGTAACAGAGCTGAATTACGTGATGCTAAGGGAATCTGTAAATGAGGTTTGTTATTTGGATGCGAAGTAACTAATTGTAGTCGAAGTAAAGAGGACATAAAATACTGGCTTTCATAAACAAGAAATACGTTCCTGAAGAAGAGTAATGAGTTACCATCTGATACAAATCTAAGTAGTGGGAAGTATTCTAATAAAAGTATTTGTCACTGACGTAGCCTTATATGGAAGTGAAACATGGTTGGTAAACACTACAGTAAGGATACAAAAGAAGTTTTAAAAATATGGTGCCGTAGGAGAACCCTGAAGATGATGTGGATAGGTAGAGTAATTAATGTACAGATACTGAGTCGAATCTTGGAGAAGAGATATTTATAGGATACTAGACTAAAAAAGGGATATGTTGATACAACAGATCCTCAGGCATTAGCTGTAGTTAATTTATCAAACGAACGGAAGTTTGCGGAATAATAATTCCAGTGAGAGACAAAGGCTTGGGTACAGCATTCGAGCTCGTGTGGGTATAGGCTGCGGCAGTTATGCAGAGATGAACAGGTCTTCGTTCTGAAGATTTCAACAGCTTGGTAGAGGCGAACCATATCTACTGCGCAAAGTTCTTTGGTAGACAGAGAGAAATTCCTTGGCCATGGTGGTTTTCAAAATGTGAGGTTTTCTTTCGATCGCGCATGGCTTTTGAAGTTCAATCGGTCAATTGGTCAGTTGCCCTGGTTTATGGGTTATGGCCTAGCAGTGGCGTAGCTTGTTAGTGTGGTGTACTTATTGACATCAAATGTGAGAATGATGCAGACAGTGTGTAAAACAGGGAAACGTGATGAAAGGAAAAGAAGGAACGGTAGCGGATGATAAGAGTTCGATCCACTTCGTAGCTCTACATAGTGGTACCACTAATTATTTCATGAGACTGATTTTAATTGTGAATCATTAATTGTATAGTCGAAGGACACAACGCTTTTGTCTCGTTACGTGCACAGCTTTACATTTTTTTACGAATTTCCAAAGATATGTCAACGTGTAAATAGGAAATCGAGAATCATCATTGTGTCAGCTGAAGCTAACAATACATAGTGAGACATGATTAAATAATAAATTTCACACGTTTTATGATGACTTGTCACAATGAATTGAGGACATGCGCGGAAAAAGGTGCTAACCCTCAACAACTTAGACATAAGTGTTGCCATCTGTTGCTGGGTACGGAAACTATCAAAATTGACATTGGTTTCACCCCTAAATATCACCCCTAGAGACCAATGTCAGTTTTAATAGTTCCCGTACGAAGCAGCAGATGACAACGCTTAGCTCTAATCTTTTATATTTGGGGGTTAGCCCGTTTTTCTGCACATGTCTTCAGTTGAAACGTATGCCTTCAATTCAAATACAGATTAATCCACATATTAGATCTCCTGTAGGTAGAAGTTGAAATCTCTTAATCAGACACGTACAGCATTTCTGTAGCTGTAATCATTCCTGTACTACGTTCAACTAATCAGTTGTATGAGCTTGTTTCAGTTGTATGTTTCATAATGATTCAGTTTTGATGTATGTTACTACTTTACAAAACAGCCTTTTGACGTACTGTTAACTATTATTCCTCAGTGTGGGACACTCACTAGACAGACATGCTTTAGTATAAATTTACTGAGTTACGATCATAGTTATGTCTTAACATTTCTTGATAGATTGAAGGTCTGTCTTCAGTTTTATATAACTGTTTTTGTAAATTTCTTCTTTGTGTTCTAATGACATAGTAACTATACTCATAATCATCATCAAACAGTTTTAAAAGGACAAATGTTGGTCTTGAATTTGCATCAGTTGTCTGAGGTACAACATGTGGTAATAACCTATATATGTCTCTGTTTTTATCTTGTATTATTCCCACAGCATTATCAAGTATTCCATTTAAATTTTCTATATGTTCTTTCTTAATTTTCTTTATATTTCCCAAGAGTGTTGCTTGGCCTTGATACATCTCTTTCACTACATTTTTAATTTTATATTCTCCATGTTTGCGAATTGATGGTTAAACTATGGCATTTTTGTTACTCATTTTGTAAACCTTTCAGCTACAGGCATATTTGATTTAAGTATCAACGTGTATAGTGAAGATTCATTAATAACTATAGTTTTCTCGTCAATGTTTGGGTTGTCGCAATTTGTAACTGCTGAAAAATTTATGTATTTCATCTTCTTCATCTACAAGTTTTACGACAGCATCTCCTGCATTTTTATATTCTAGTATTTCGGCAACATCTTTTGCTTTAAACTATGGTTCTGACAGAGAAGATCCAAAGAAGGGTACCATAGGCCTATTTCGCGATAGATTCGTTCAGTAAGTTGAAAGTGCTACGAAGATGTTCAATAAACTCCGGTGGCAGACGGCACAAGATAGGCGTTGTGAATTAAGAAAAGTTTCACTCCTATAATATTGACAGCTTGTATTCCACGACGAATGTGGCAACTTATTAGTTACTCGCACACTGTAAGTTTTTGAGATAAGAATGTAACTGGGGAAGTATGGTGTCAAAAATGGTTCAAATGGCTCTGAGCACAATGGGACTTAACTGCTGAGGTCATCAGTCCCCTAGAACTTAGAACTACTTAAACCAAACTCACCTAAGGACATCACACATCCATGCTCGAGGCAGGATTCGAACGTGCGACCGTAGCGGTCACACGGTTCCAGACTGTAGCGCCTAGAACTGCTAGGCCAATCCGGCCGGTAGTATGGTATCAAATAAGAAAAACTCTGTGAGAGACACGCTATTCGATCGCCCCCATGCGAGGCTGTTGAGCGTGTTGCTTATCCCTCTGCATTCTGCACGCGAACTTCCGAATGTGGAGCATCAAGGGCGGGCAATTTTCGCCGCGGTTTCGCAGCTTACCGCATAATGAGAACGTGAGTTGCTCGCTGGGTTGACGCGCCAGACCCGTGGCCCGTTTGCCTGCCTTTCACGGAGCAACGCCTTAGCGAGCGATCGGGTTGCACTGTTCGCGGCAGGAGGAGCGGCGTGTTCTCATTGACCGGTTCTTTGCTCACCGATGTTTAACACAGTCCTCCATCCCGTTAAGGACCTGCTTCTAAACTCTCAATCACGCGGTTCGCAAGGACGAAAGCGTCATGTTGAGCCTCTGACTTAGGCATTTGGCAGTCAATGCTGATATGCTGATCTGCACGAGTGCTTGTCGAAAAGTAATGCTAACAATCGTTATTAACATTCTTCCTCTTTATTCTTCGTGTCCACATATTCTGAGGTGATAAAGAGTCATGGGATACCTCGTAACATCGCCTGGGACCTCCTTGTGCCCGCGTACTGGAACAGCTGGACGTGACTTGGACTCAACCAGTCGTTGGAAGTCCTGTGCAAAAATATTGACCCATCCTACCTATACAGCAGTACATAATTGCGAAGTTGTTGCCGGTGCAGGATTTTGCGCACAAACTGACCTCGATTATTTCTCATAAATGTTCGACGGGTTTCACGCTGGGCGATCTGCGTGGCCATATCTTTATTGGAATTACCCAGAATGTTATTCAAACCAATCACGAACAACTGTGGTCCGGTGAAATTTTGTATTGTCATCCATAAAAATTTCTTGGTTGTTTGGGAACATGAAGTCCATGAACGGCTGCAGATGGTCTCAAAGTAGACGAATATAGCCATTTCCAGTCAATGATCGGCTCAGTTGAACCAGAGAATCAGTCCACTCCATGACAACGCAGCCCACACCATTGTGGAGCAACTGCCAGCTTGCACAGTGTCTCCTTATTGACGACTTGGTTCTACAACTACATTTATACTCCGCAAGCCACCCAACGGTGTGTGGCGGAGGGCACTTTACGTGCCACTGCATTACCTCCCTTTTCTGTTCCAGTCACGTATGGTTCGCGGGAAGAACGGCTGCCAGAAAGCCTCCGTGCCCGCTCGAATCTCTCTAATTTTACATTCGATGTCTCCTCGGGCGGTATAAGTAGGGGGAAGCAATATGTTCGATACCTCATATGGATGGCTTCGCAGAGCGTGCGCCACACTCAGACTCTACTACTATCAACTCTTACCGACTGAAACCAAGATTCTTGTGACCAGCCCCCGGGTTTTCAGTCTCTAGGGTCCAACTGACATGATCGCGAGCTCTGAAGAGGGGCTGCAGGCGATGCCGTGCTGTCAGCAAACAAACTCTCGTCGGTCGTCTGCTGCTGTAGTCCATTAACGCCAAATTTCGCCACATCGTCTTAACGGGTGCGTTCGTCGTGCGTCCCACATTGATTTCTTTGGTTATTACACGCACTGTTGCTTTTCTGTTAGAACTGACAACTCTACGCAAACGCCGCTGCTCTCGGTCGTTAAGTGAATGCCGTCGGCCACTGCATTGTCCGTGGTGAGAGGTAATGCCTCAAATTTGATGTTCACCGCACACTCTTGACACTGTGGATCTTGGAATATTGGATTCCCTAACGATTATCGGAACTGAATGTTCCATGCGTCTAGCTCCATCTACCATTCCGAGTTCAGAGTCTGTTAGTTTCCAAAATCACGTCTTAAACCTTTTCATATGAATCACCTGAGTACAAATAATAGCTCCGTCAATACACTGATTGTTATACCAGGTGTACGTGATGCTATCACTATTTGTATATGCACATATCGTTATTCCACTACTTCTGTCAGCTCACTGTAACTTGAGTTAATTAGACGGGGTGTAATTGAACCTGCCAGGTTAGCTGAGACCGCTAACGCGTTGCTCCCTGGACTCAGGTAGGCGCGCCGGCCCCGGATCGAATCCGCCCGGCGGATTAACGATCAGGGCCGGTGTGCCGGCCAGCCTGAATGTGCTTTTTAGGCGGTTTTCCACATCCTCATAGGTGAATACCGGGCTGGACCCCATGTTCCGCCTCAGTTACACGGGTCGCAGACATCTGAAAACTTTCTTACTATTCCATGGATTCCATTCGACGCAGACAGCTGGGGTACACTAATTCCGTCCTGGGGGGTACAGGGTGGCGGCAGGAAGGGCATCCGGACACCCCTTAAACATTAACATGCCAAATCCGATTAACGATGGCTGACCCTGCGTAACTGCGGGACGAGGCTCAAGTGATAGAATAGAATAGATGAGAATAGATGGGGTTTAATTGAAAAGTTTTCATTTCAGATTTCGTATTGAAAACAGTGGCGGCTTTTAAGCACTCATTCGCCATTAGCTCACAAGAGGCGCGTTTTCGAATCTGTGTTTACTGCGAAAGGCTTCTGTTGCTGTTGTTGTGTACTTTCAACTACGTTGCTTTTTGCTGTTAATTATGATATAGCCTGTATATGATTTTAAATGTACCAGAAAGAGTGACGCTTAACTGAAAAAATATTGGTTTTGAAACAAGATACTAATAATTTGAACTTATTCTGTAAAATGTTTGTCATTGTTGGTTTACTCGCCAGTTTTGTCAATATATTTTTTTACAATTTTATACAAAATGGACCAATATTTTCATTGTTTCTGAAATAAAGTGGCAGAGCTACTTAATTACACCAAACATGTATTAATACAGATACCAGAGAGAATGAATCAGTATTTTCATTGTTCCTGAAATAAATTGGCAGAGCTAATTAATTACACCAAACATGTATTAATACAGATACCAGAGAGAATGGATCAATATTTTCATTGTTTCTTAAATAAATTGGCAGGGGTAATTAATTACAGATACGAGAGAGAAATTAGTTCCTACAACTTAACTACGAGTAGGGATAGATTGACAGGACACATCCTGAGGTTGATAGACCTGGAGACAACGTTGTGGAGCGGCGGACCCCGGCTCCCGTCGCGTGGTGTGTGTCAGTGACGGATGTCAGCCGCGACGCATTAGGAGGCAGAGCAGCAGCTGGCGCAGGCTCGCGGCCCTGACGCACCCCGCGGCGAGGTCGCGGCTGCGCTCACCTGGGCGACAAGTGCTGCACCGCTTGTCATTCGGGACGCACCTTTACCGACACCCAGTTTCCGACGGAAGCTATGTCCTGCTTGCGTTTGGACCGTTTCACGTCGGCTTGTAGTGTGCGTTAAGGAGCTCGGCATACGTACGACTCCTACAATGTTTCGAACTGTGTCGCATGTTCTCAGTAAGACTGAAAAAGTGAGCTGCTATACTTATATCGGATGTGTCCACTACGGGTCGTCAGGTGCATTTTATACGAATGTTTGGGAGATATTTGGAATTTCGTTTTTGCAAGGCGTAGATGACGTCATCGCCAATGCCCCTCCATCAAAAATATATATATATATATATATATATATATATATATATATATATATATATATATATATATACAAAATGGATTACTGTCTGACGCAGCGCCCAAAATCAGAGAAAAACTTCTATTCGTTCCTCATTACAAATAAAATGCTCTTTTATTTCTTCTTCAAGTGGTACTTTATATGCCTGTTCAATAGATTGGGTGCTCTTTAGTTTAATGAAATAATCGATTTAACGGTTGATTTCAGCAGTTACAGCAAAACACAGACGACAGACACTACACAAGCAGCGACTGAGTAGCGCTACTCTTCATGGCGCTTCCCTGATACGACGTATGAACATGTGTAGATGTGCCAACCTTACAACAGCGTTAATATTTAGAGGTGTCTATTTAGAAACACCGCAAGAGAGACGCAGGTTAGAAAATGATAAACAGCGTTATTTTGAAACTTCCTGGCAGCACCCCGCCTCCTACCTTCCAAATTTCACAGAAGCTCTCCTGCGAATCTGCCAGGAAGTTTCATATCAGCGCAAACTCCGCTGTAGATTGAAAATTTCAATCTCGAAACAACCCCCAGGCTGTGGCTAAGCCATGTCTCGGCAATATCCTTTCTTCAAGGTGTGCTAGTTCTGCAATGTTCGCAGGAGAGCTTCTGTCAAGTTTGGAAGGTAGGAGGCGGGGTGCTGGCGGAATTAGGGCTGTGAGGACGGGGCGTGAGTCGTGCTTGGGTAGCTCAGTTGGTAGAGCACTTGCCCGCGAAAGACAAAGGTCCCCAGTTCGAGTCTCGGTTCGGCACACAGTTTTAATCTGCCAGGAAGTTTCATATCAGCACACACTCCGCTGTAGAGTGAAAATCTCATTCTAGTGTTATTTTGCTTTTATTGTCATTTCAGGTACGTAATTTCTAGCAGATAGCGTGACGACAACAAGTGACGTGAATATGGGAATATTTAAATGTTTGGCGTAGTCCAGTACTCCTGGAAATCGCCTATGAACTCGGGGAACGCAGTGCGAATGGTTGTCAGTGTATTTGGAGCACGCCTGAGATTTTTGAATGTGACCATTATCGATCAAGAGACGAGATGAAGCTTGCCTTCACCTAAATGGTGACGTTGTGGAGTAGTTGTTATACTGTGTTTTTTCTCAATCTCAAGTGCATTCTTCAGTTCTCATCCTTGGAGACTCAGTTACAAGGTGATAACGCACTCAGTCCTTGTACGTTGTACCGCAGAAGTCATTGGTTTCTGGACCTGTCTTCATTAGGGTTAATTGCTTGTGTCATTATCCCCTATTCACCACTTTCGTTTGCGCGTATGACAGTCAAACACTGACCAATTCAGACGTAGTGTGACAAGGTTATTACTGGTTACTGTACATGGTCGGAAAGTTGACACTTCAACGCTCTTTTTGTCTGATGAAGTTTGCTGGGGTACGCGAATTTGCAGTGACACAAAAACTCCTACGACTGATTCTGAAGATCGAACCTTTCGATTTGTAATCTGGATCTGCGAGACAAGTTTACATTTAGTTTCCCTCACTCTTCTTCTCCCAGTATGGATCTAACATCGATCAAAGTTGATAATGTATTAACACTTGATATGACGGTTATCGATTGTTTAAATAACACTTTATTATTAATGGTGGAAATTAATTCCTTACATTTCCAGAACTACCTCCACAAGCAGCAGGTTTCTTGTTTGAAGGACGCAATAGCGCCTGTAAGGTAGGCAGCCCAAGTGTACAGCTGATGCCTAGGACAACCGACATACTTCGGCAATGGCAGATGAAAGCGCCGCAGCGAGGAATAATTTATATTAAACCGCGTCACAGTCCAAGTAAAAACAAAACACATTACTTAAGCATGCGTTGCGAAGTGCAGAGTCTCTCTGAACATAAAATCGTCACTTTCCCAATAACGGAAGGGCTGTAATGTCGCCTATGCGCGTGCCAGAAGAGCATACGGCGAAACAGGCCTGACGATGACTCGTAAACCAACAGAATTCACCGTTCGTGCGTCTGCTCACTGTAAGAAAGATACCACATTGGCCGACTCAGGTAGTGCATATGTCTGAGGTGACTGCATCTGATGTGTTGCTGAGCATACACTGATACCGCTCACACCTACTGCCATATACTTCACTGTAGTTTGTAGAGTATGAAGGTAGTAATCCGATGATACGTGATCTGTCCGCAGCCAGCCAGAGGTCGTTACCGAGGACACTCGCTGGTTGAGGTGTTGGTCACTAAAGGCAAGAAAACGATACAAGTGTCCGCCCAAGCCAGGACTATTGTTGAATGTTTGCTGCTGCCTGGAATCTTCTCCGAGTGATGTAAAACTGAGGATCTGTTACATGACGAACAGTCTGCGTTGCTCTTGATAACAGAAGCGAAACTTATGAAATGTGACATCTGTCGATCTATAAAAAGCGTTAGAAAATGTGAAATGGTGCAAAGTGTTTGAAATTTTCAGAAAAATTGGTATATGCTATTGGAAAGGAGGAATAATACAGAAAGTGTGAAAGAATCAAGCGGGCACAATAAGAATGAAAAGGCAAGAGAGATGTGCTCGAATTAAAAAGGGCTAAAAGCAAGGTTGCAGCCTTCCGCCCCTGCTGTTCAATATCTATATTGAGAAAGCAATGGCGGAAGTAAAAAGAAAAGTTCAAAGGTAATATTTAAATTTAATGTGGAACAATATTTATGATAAGATTTTGTGACGGTTTTCCTGTCTTGTGTGAATTTGAGGAAGAATTACAGGACTTGTTCAGTAGGAATGAACACTCAGCTGGACACTAAACATGGATTAACACTAAAGAAAAAAGGAACAGAATTATCGGTGAGTAGTAGAATACGATTAGTGACAAACTTAACACCAAAATTAGGAACCGTGTTAGACTAATTGAATATATTCGGATTTGGGAGCAAAATAGCGCATAACGGATGCAGAAAAGAGGGTATAAAACACAATAGCGCAGGCATAGAGGATATTCGACAGACAAAAAAGAAAAAAAGAAGGTGCTAGTATCAAACATTTGCTTCAGTTTGAGAAAATTATCGTGGACTAAAGGAAAATCAGCAGAGAATTCAAGGCTGTGAAATGTTGCATTTGCAAAAGGACGTTGAAAATTAAGTAGAGCTATAAGACAGAAAATGAGAACGTTCTCTGCAGAATGAGCAAGGAAACTGATTTGTGGAAAACACTGACAACCAAAGGTATAAGATGGCAGTGTAAGTTTAATATATTGGGGAGTACCTGCCATGTTGTTAGAGAGAGCCGTGGAGAGTAGTAAGGCAAAGACTGGAATATGTAGAACAAATAATGGGAGATGTTGGCTGTAAACGCTGCTGTGAGATGAAGGTACTGAAACAGGATAGGGTGTCTTGGTGGGCCGCATGAAACTAGCAGGAATACTCATGACTAGTCCCTCTGCCACCTAAAAACAAAAAGTGCCTTTCAAATGTGTTCACTGCGCTGTGTAATCCTACCTGCCTTGGACTCTTACACTGTGTACCAACAAACACTACATATAGTCAGAACTACCTTTCGTAAGAAGTCTTGCACCATTAATTTCACACAGTGTCGCCGTAATCAAATTTCTTCCCTTGGATACAGAAAGTACAACAGTATGAGCACAGAATCCCTACCACAGTAGTATTCCTTTTGTTAATGTTCCCCTAAAAACCTGCTTTCCTTCTCTTTCCTTGAAAGGTAAACCCTGATTCTAATCGAGCTAGGTACTTTTATCGACATGCCTGTTTGCGTTTTAAAATTACTGTCAAGCAATTTACGAGCGTACATGCTAGTAGTATGTATTAACGTGGGTATTAATACTTACCTACACCTGCTTTTCGAAATGTTCGTTTATCAACTTGCTCATAGCGCACAATGTTGACAAAGTTTGTAGGTCCGGTAAAATCATCATTCCAGTTGCAAGATATTCTCAGTGACGTAAAGAAACTGACTGACATCCAGTCTAATTCTTCTACTGTCTCTAATTTATGGCGTCCTCACACTCGAACTATTTTATAGTCGTCTCTTACAAAATCTGAAGAGCCACAGTTTCCACTCCGTACTTTGCGATACGGTACACAAAACTTTTAATGGAATAAGGTAGCTTACAAAAGACCCTGCCGAATAACCATGCACGTTTACAAGGAGCTCCCTGGTTTCACGAAGGCGCCCCGGCCACGGATAGAAACCGTCCGGCGAATCAATGACCACGGCCGATATCCGGCCATCCTGGATGTGGTTTTTAGGCGCACTAGATGAACAAAGGGCTGACGCTCATGTCCTGTGTCAAGTATGCGATTGGCAAGCATTTGAAAAATGTTCTGAGTCTTACACGTGGGATAACATTAGGCGCAGACAGATGGGGTGCTCAGATTCAGTCCTGAGGGGGAAAAAATGATGACTGGACGGGCATACGGCCACACTCTACCACGAGCAGTGCCAAATGAAGAATAGTATGCTGTCCCCCTAATCATGCGGGATAAAGGCCGGAAAGAAAGAATAAGAAGAAAGTAGCATAAATAGTTCTCGGTTTACTAGCCGCGTCAAAGTCATACAAGAAAGTATCCTACGAAACCATTGTCCTTTTGTCCAACCGATTCTTAAGTGTTGATCATCTATCTATAACTATTAAAAAGTAGGACTTAATGAAGAACATTGCGCACATCCACAGAAGAGCTGAGAGTTTGCTGATGGACTCGTTCCATTAAGCACGCACGAGAACATCATGGAGATGGTCATAAAAAAAATCTTGCGAGTACGTTAGAAAAAGAGTTAATAATATCATTCGTTTTGCATAAATCTAACACAGCGAGCGCGACGGTAATACCAATAAAAGTCCGATGTCAGTATTTCCTTACAAATTAAGCGAATTAAAGAGGAAGGTGGGACCGAGCGAGGTGGCGCAGTGGTTAGCACACTGGACTCGCATTCGGGAGGACGACGGTTCAATCCCGTCTCCGGCCATCCTGATTTAGGTTTTCCGTGATTTCCCTAAATCGCTTCAGGCAAATGCCGGGATGGTTCCTTTGAAAGGGCACGGCCGATTTCCTTCCCCATCCTTCCCTCACCCGAGCTTGCGCTCCGTCTCTAATGACCTCGTTGTCGACGGGACGTTAAACACTAATCTCCTCCCCCTCCAGGAAGGTGGAGAGTGGAATGAGGGGGGGGGGGGACGAGGATACTTGTGGAGGATGAAGTACCCTCCACCACTTACCATAAGTAGGCTTACAGGATGTGGATGCAGAAGAGTTGTTTGAGAAAGGCATGAAGCCAGACGTGTGTAGCTTTATTTTCCTTCGTGAAATTTATTACTTTTAAACTAAAGTTGATAAACATTCTTGAAACACTGAAATTAGTCATTTCGTCCGAGACCTCGAGAGATATTGTGTCTGAGCTATGTCCCTAGGTTAACGACTGTGGCACGCTCGCCATAGAGACAAATTTCCAGTAAATGTGAAACGTCAGGCGAGTGAAATATTTCACTTTATCGTTGGTAGGGGAGAGCCCGCCTGCAGATAAAAGAGACCGTGCGTGTGTGCTGGTGTGCGGATGCGCCCGCTAATATAATGTGCGCCGACATCACTGGTCAGATATGGCGGGTGACGACCCAGGAACCGCGCCGCCGGCGGGACAACGTAAATCAGCCGCGTTAACAGCGGGCGTCTGCGCGCGCCGTAAACCATGCCTTTACGAGCCGCAACTGTGTCAATGGGCAATCCACAAGCCGCCCCCGCCCCCGGCCCCGGAGGCCTACCGCATTTAATTGCACTTACGTCAGTCCGCCGCTGCAGTTTCGGAAGCGTGTACCTCCTTTAAAAATAAACTTCGACACGTTGCGTCACTGCTATCTCCAGTTTGTCGCGAATGACAGCACCAATTTGTTTCATCTTCTGCTGCATGGGAAAGCCGCGCTGTCGTTGTCATTGTCCCCTGGTCCGTGTCCCACATATGTCTGGCGCCTGGTGCCATCGTTTCTTATGTCTGTGGGATGAGTCTACTGCCGACTACTTTGTCTCCGTTTGAATTGGGCCTCTCCAGCGACAATCTTTCATTCACTAATCTATTGTTGGCATTTAGTGGATCTGTAATAGTTAACCAGTGTCGACTCTAAGGAGATATTATCAGAACTAGAAATCCAGAAAAGATAAAAATGCAAGATTACTACTAAACTTAAGCAGTTACTGAAATGCAAGATAAAGAGAAAATACACTCCTGGAAATGGAAAAAAGAACACATTGACACCGGTGTGTCAGACCCACCATACTTGCTCCGGACACTGCGAGAGGGCTGTACAAGCAATGATCACACGCACGGCACAGCGGACACACCAGGAACCGCGGTGTTGGCCGTCGAATGGCGCTAGCTGCGCAGCATTTGTGCACCCCCGCCGTCAGTGTCAGCCAGTTTGCCGTGGCATACGGAGCTCCATCGCAGTCTTTAACACTGGTAGCATGCCGCGACAGCGTGGACGTGAACCATATGTGCATTTGACGGACTTTGAGGGAGGACGTATAGTGGGCATGCGGGAGGCCAGGTGGACGTACCGCCGAATTGCTGAACACGTGGGGCGTGAGGTCTCCACAGTACATCGATGTTGTCGCCAGTGGTCGGCGGAAGGTGCACGTGCCCGTCGACCTGGGACCGGACCGCAGCGACGCACGGATGCACGCCAAGACCGTAGGATCCTACGCAGTGCCGTAGGGGACCGCACCGCCACTTCCCAGCAAATTAGGGACACTGTTGCTCATGGGGTAACGGCGAGGACAATTCGCAACCGTCTCCATGAAGCTGGGCTACGGTCCCGCACACCGTTAGGCCGTCTTCCGCTCACGCCCCAACATCGTGCAGCCCGCCTTCAGTGGTGTCGCGACAGGCGTGAATGGAGGGACGAATGGAGACGTGTCGTCTTCAGCGATGAGAGTCGCTTCTGCCTTGGTGCCAATGATGGTCGTATGCGTGTTTGGCGCCGTGCAGGTGAGCGCCACAATCAGGACTGCATACGACCGAGGCACACAGGGCCAACACCCGGCATCATGGTGTGGGGAGCGATCTCCTGCACTGGCCGTACACCTCTGGTGATCGTCGAGGGGACACTGAATAGTGCACGGTACATCCAAACCGTCATCGAACCCATTGTTCTACTATTCCTAGACCGGCAAGGGAACTTGCTGTTCCAACAGGACAATGCACGTCCGCATGTATCCCGTGCCACCCAACGTGCTCTAGAAGGTGTAAGTCAACTACCCTGGCCAGCAAGATCTCCGGATCTGTCCCCCCATTGAGCATGTTTGGGACTGGATGAAGCGTCGTCTCACGCGGTCTGCACGTCCAGCACGAACGCTGGTCCAACTGAGGCGCCAGGTGGAAATGGCATGGCAAGCCGTTCCACAGGACTACATCCAGCATCTCTACGATCGTCTCCATGGGAGAATAGCAGCCTGCATTGCTGCGAAAGGTGGATATACACAGTACTAGTGCCGACATTGTGCATGCTCTGTTGCCTGTGTCTATGTGCCTGTGGTTCAGTCAGTGTGATCGTGTGATGTATCTGACCCCAGGAATGTGTCAATAAAGTTTCCCCTTCCTGGGACAATGAATTCACGGTGTTCTTATTTCAATTTCCAGGAGTGTATAAGATATACATAAATAGAAAAAATAAAATTAAGTAATTATTATTATTATTTCTCGTTCGATGTGCCAGATACACTTTACAAAGAAGAGAGAAGATCAATATAAATCACAATAAACGTTTGGAACTTACAATGTGGGAACAAATTATATCAGTTATTACATTACAATTACGTCAGGAAAACTGAAATATTACATTAAATGGCACAAACATCACATAAACTGAAGACAATTAATTACACAGTAACATTAAGATTATGAAGCCATTTCGTGGCATCGTCCGTTAACTTGTGGAGCGACATCAGAGAGCCGTCTCTGAAACCATGAATGTTACAAACCAGAAGATGGTCCATTGTTTGTACCTCGCGACAATCACAGCACGAATCGTCTGTATAGCCTCATTTGGTTGCTGTCTGCATTGTCCAACTCCCGCGCGAAACCTGTTTAGAGCTGACCAGTGTTTCCTGTTGAGACTGAAGCCTTCAACCCTTTCGGTTGGGTCGTGGATTAGGTGATGGTTTTCCACGACGCCTCTTCTCAGACCGTGCCATGCATTCTTCTATTCAGCATCGAGACCCTGGTTGGTCCTCGTCCTGCCCCTGGATTACTATTCAAGGTGTGAATAGTAAACTGAACGCCAGCACCTAGCGATGGCCGAACGCCTGTGTGCCTCTCGGCCTAGCCAGATACGCAAGCAGAAGAATTAAATATATAAAGACAAAGGTACAAAAATAAAAATATATTCTGGATGTTAGTTGTGTAAGTGCAGATATTTCTCTTGGTGACTGAGGAAAGTGTACTGAACAGCGTTACATCAAAATTTATTTAATTTGCAGAGTACTAATTATAGCCACTACGAGTAGAATGTTTTTAGATTGGTTAGTGCCTCCAAGTACGTGTGGCACAAGTAGATCGTTAATGTTTACTTTCCACTGGACACCAGGACAGGTACTGAAGTGTGGATGCTTGGATGCAAAACCGATAGTCTACACTAACAGGAGTAGTTCGTTTCACGGCGCGTTTACGACTGTGCAGAAAATATCAGATAGTAAAATATGTAATGTGTTTTTAGGAAGACTATTAGAAAGAGAGGTCAAACAACTGACACACTGAATTGGGTAAATAATAAGGTGCCAACTATCATCATATATCTACCTATATCTCCAACACCCTGTATAAAAATGAAACAAAATATATTTATCTACATTTTTAATTTAATGAGTCATCATCTTGCAGTTTTGTCTTTTCTGGTTGTTTAGTTCCGATAATGACTCATTGCAGTCGAAACTGGATAACTGTCATAAGTCCACCAAATACATTTGTGGATAAAAGTGTCTTTTTCCAAAAAGATATTTTGAGACAGTTTCCAAAATGTTTTCAATTTATCTTTATGATTTTCAATGTAGTTTTCATTCTACTCTTATTTTTGTGAAGTAGTAAAACCACCCAGGCGATGCGGGAAGCATGCTATTCAGTTGCGCTGCATAAATTCATTTGCTTTGATATGAATCTACACATTCTCTTTGATCCGTGCGGAAAGGTTAATTATAGGTTCTGCTTGCTATATGATAGCACCGACTAAGCAGGTACCTGAGCTCGAATAGCTGAAACCGAAGAAGAATTAGGTTAAATGGCTGCTTTTTGTGCCCCGCCTGGAAGGCGGCGCGTGGGTCTGCTCCTGAAAACAGAAGGGTAGGCCGAATGCAGAAAGCGAGTATGAGCAGGAAAAGGTAAAACACGTCGGTACTACGTTTAAAAGTGGTTTTACTATATCACACCACAATAACTTGAATGTATCAATTGTACTTCGGCTGAGATGAGCACGTAGGTGCGAAGCTGTACATCAAGTTACAAAGGCAAAATCTGTAGTGGCTCGCCCACTATGAAATAGAAACAATGTTTCGAAATGTTGTGCTACAGTAGGATGCTGAAGATTAGATGGGTAGATCACATAACTAATGAGGAGGTATTGAATAGCATTGGGGAGAAAGTAGTTTGTGGCATAACTTGACTAGAAGAAGGGCTCAATTGGTAGGACATGTTCTGAGGAATGACGGGATCATGAATTTAGTATTCGAGGGCAGCGTGGGGGGTAAAAAGCGTAGAGGGAGATCAAGAGATGAATACACTAAGCAGATTTAGAAGGATGTAGACTGCAGTAGGTACTGCGAGATGATGAAGCTTGCACAGGATAGAGTAGCATGGAGAGCTGCATCAAACCAGTCTCTTGACTGGAGACCACAACAACAACAACAGTTTAACTAAGAACTGTTCCATGAAATTTCAGAAAGGGTATTTGAAAACAATGGAATATTTAGGAAACTATTACGGGCAAAAATCTTGAAGCTTTTTAACTTTCTAGTTCCCAGTTTGAGGTAAGGCAGTAAGTTGCTGCTAACGTTTCCTTGGTATTCTGATGTCTCCATTACTACTAGATCTCTGTGACAAAATGTCTTTCGGTATTGTTACTTCCTGCAGCTGTTAGGGTGTTATAGCCATTCCACGTACCCGTATTTTGATTTCTGACATTTCGAACCAGGTATCTTACCAGGCGTCCGTCCAGACTGTTTTTCTCTTGTTATTGGAAGTAATATATTCTCTAAGAACATTACCAACGTCAAGCAGAGTAGACCAATATCAGGGCTCCAACCTTTTGCCTGGTCTTGCTCCACGTTCTCTTTGGGCACACACTTCGTAGGCACTTCCGCTCTTAGCACCATTGGGACTTCTTCGTCATCTGCCATCTCCCAGAGAATGCGGTCTCCAACTCGTTATGGAAGGGTGGAAGTGCGTTCCCAACTTTGTGGCATGGGGACTAACACACACTTCCCTACTCCACGATCCCTGGCTGTGCCCAAAACATCAGATTAATTTCCTACAACCGGCCTGATTCCACCGCGCCTTCAATCTCAGTGGAGGAGATTAGGCGAAACGGTAGCTTAAGGATGGAAGGGGTAGCAATCAAACTTGATAGCTGCCAGCATCCTTGTTGTCATGGCATAACACAGCTATTAGTCCCGGTCGTTATCACTCTGGATCCTTTGATGGAAGGGAGAAACCTTATCAAGAATTAATTCATAATGGCAGTAAAGACTAGGGTATAGTGGATGGTAATGGCGCCACAATAATACAGGAGAAATCAAAACAACTGAATGAAAACCATGATGCTGGTTATTATCTTGTATCGTATCAAGTGGTACAAAATTTTGGGTCGTGACGAGCGTCACATGTGGTTCAGTGAAGAATCGGTGTCAAAGGCTTAAATCAATGAATCTTATAAACTTAACAATCGTGAGAGACTCCTGAAAATTGACATTGATATGTAACTAGTGGAGGAAATACCGTGATTGAATTAAGTTTTGTGGCTTTCAGACATCACGGCACACAATCTCACAAATCTGAATCATTAAATTAGTGACCACGCAGCTCTGCCAGAGTAAAAAAGGAAAGAAAGACTAACATCATTTGATTAGGGTCTGTTCCGCAATTTACCCATATTAAGTGAATTTTCCCTGGCGTTATCTAATCTGAAATCCATCTCTCTCCCTTCCGTTGTGCAGTCAGTGCGTCGCATGGCATAAATCTTATCGTATCTGACTCGGTGGCTACAGCAACAGGCGTCAGGTTGTGACTACATCTTCGCGCCGGTAGCGGATCCAAATTTCATGCTCCCATCGTTTGCCACAGTCATCCAGTGAAAGTCTCCACACCAACTTCCACCGAGGTTCATGCTCTTTTCGTTTGCCACAGTCATCCAGTGACAGTTTCCACACCAACTACCACCGAGGTCCACCAAAACCCCTGGATGGTTCAAATGGCTCTGAGCACTATGGGACTCAACTGCTGTGGTCATCAGTCCCCTAGAACTTAGAACTACTTAAACCTAACTTACCTAAGGACATCACACACATCCATGCCCGAGGTAGGATTCGAACCTGCGACCGTAGCAGTCGCACGGTTCCGGACTGCGCGCCTAGAACCGCGAGGCCACCGCGGCCGGCTAAACCCCTGGACAAATGGATTCCACTACAAGACTTCCTGTCCACCTGTCCCTGGAGCAGTGCCTCCTCGTCTCACCATCGACCAGGCGCTGGGCAGACACGAGACGCAGCTCCAGTTTCACAATACAGTAACTAAGAAAAAAGTTTAAACTTCTACCCGCTGTCCGAGAGGAAAGAGCCAGTCAGCTGCGCCCAAAAACCACTCCTCCAGCTACACGCCGGCGCCAAACTTATTCCCACGCAAGTTGCTGCTTATCCGATGGGCGAGCCACAGAAGTTGCTCTAAGGCCCTGAAAACTCGGCCGCTTGCATACTTTCGTCCCGGGCCAAAATCAAAAGCAACATTACCTATCGCCTGCAACTGAAAACTGAAGTCTATTTACTAGGCCTACCCCTCTGTATTGTCCGTGCTTGCGTATGAGAGAAGGGCTGGAATGTCGGTGCGGTTTGACACAAACAGAACAGTCATCACCCGCTGTTGTGTCTGAAACCGACTGCCGGGCTCCTAGGCCTGCAAACTTGGTTGGCGTTGCTTTGCCGGTCACCTGCCAGACAGGAAATCGGTTTCTGATCCCTTTCGCACAGCAGAGCCAAGTGCTGACCCGAAAGCTACCCCTGAGTAACACATGCGCTGTCGTAGTCTTAAATGCGAGATAACCATTACACATGAACTTTGTGGCCACTCATTTACCGATAGAAAACAAAACTGAAACTGAAAGCGAAACAGTCGCAGAACTCGAGTTTATTTTATGTCATTGTGGAACTGAAATGGGAGTGGTTAGCTAGACTTAGCCCACTGCCTCTCAAATTCAACTTAAATAAGAGTCTACCGCAGATTCGGTTAAGTGTGTGCATTTTGGTAAAGACCCACAGAAGCCCAAGAATACATTAGTAATGAAGCTCAAACGACTGAAAAAGGTAAAAAGGCGAAGGAGTAGGTGTCAAACGTGCGTGGATGCTAATTGGTTATTATTGGATTGGGAGATAATGTCGGTCAATCAAGCAAATCACGCACGTAGATAATCAGAGGAGACGTACAGCTGCCGGCCTTTGTGGCATAGCGGTTCTAGGCGCTTCAGTCTGAAAAAGCGCGACCGCTATGGTCGCAGGTTCGAATCCTGCCTCGGGCATGGCTGTGTTTGATGTCTTTAGGTTAGTCAGGTTTAAGTAGTTCTAGGGGACTGATGACCTCAGATGTTAAATCCCATAGTGCTCAGAGCTATTTTTTTAGACGTACAAAACGCGTGAGACAGATACTGTCTAATGACGATACAGGGTAGTAGGACGTGACGGGTTACTTAAGCGGCAACGTGGAGGAGTCTGTGGCCCTTATGTGATCGTAAATACGAAATTCCATCGTAATTCCGGATAATGTGGTTGACACAACTAGCGAGCAACGATATCATTACTAGTAATTGTTGCTCCGACTAACCGATAAGTCTTTTATCGACGTTCTGATGCTTGTAGCCCTTAGCTGAGATGTCTCAACAAGGCGCTTAAGCAAGTAGGATCATGTACTGGTCACTGAAGACCCGTCTTGACGGAGGCGAGACTGTTCCTGTCAGAGTTATTTAACGTGTTTATTTAAAATGTCGGGTTTCGATTAAAGAAAAACTGTCGGCTGCGCAAAGGGCTTCACTGTTCGTAGTCAACCTAACTGTCCTCACTTGCACAGTTTTGGGCACGTTGCTTAGTTGCGTTGGATTGCCAGACACTGGCTTCTTCTAGCGACCAGAACCACATCTCTGGCGCCTGTCTGTAGTATACGTGCGCGCTTCAAATGGTTCAAATGGCTCTGAGCACAATGGGACTTAACTTCTGTGGTCATCAGTCCCCTAGAACTTAGAACTACTTAAACCTAACTAACATAAGGACATCACACGGCACCCAGTCATCACGAGGCATCAAAATTAATCCATATGATCATATCACTGCTAGCCTCAAAGGGTTTTTCACATCTAATCAACCTAATTTTGATATGGCAAAGTTAGTTCGCCAATCTTGAAGACCGTGGGATGGGACTGGCAATAGCGGAGTAATTCACGGTTTAGTTCTGCCATTCCCACATCAATTCATTTGCCTCTTTTCCTGCAGATAAACATGAATAAAATTGCAAATCTGAAATTACCTGTAACGTTAAATTGATAAATAACATTGCACAAGCTATATGGAACTGAAGCGGCGAGTGAAAATTTGTACCAAGGCCGGGAATCGAACCTAGGTTTCCTACTTACTGGGCAGGTGTGTTAGCCACTAAGTCGCCTCAGCGCAGCGGTTCACACAACTGCACGGATTTCCCTGGCAGCTTCCCTCCTCAATCCAAATTCTGACTGTGCCCCAGTCTATAATCATATCTGCATGAGACCAGTTTATTTATTTTAATTGTATTGCGAGGGCCCCCGTCGGGCAGACCGTTCGCCGGGTGCCGGTCTTTCAATCTGACGCCACTTCGGCGACCTGCAGTCAGGGAATATGATGGGAAGATGACAGCACAATAGCCAGTCCCTGGGCGGAGAAAATCCCCCGACCCAGCCGGGAATCGAACCCGGGCACAGAGGACTGACACTCCTTCACGCTGACCATTCAGCTACTGGGGCCGGACATGAGACCAGTTAAGTATCTTAAATTGTGTGATTTCATTTACATTGTCTTGAAAACAGTGTTCTCTTTGTACAAAAAGTAAAATCCTGTCCGAAAAACTTGAGATTCACTATTGTGAAATCAGGTGAATGTTTGTGAAACACCCTGGACATCATTAAAGAGCGTAGTGGTCTATAAAACGGAAGACGTAGACTTTGAGAAGTGGTGCAGTACGATCGGCGAGACAACTTGTCGTCCTCCGCGTTCTGCCAGTACTGTTGTCTTGTTCGACGCCGGGTGACGCAATGAGTCGGCAGCGTAGGCGGTGACGGCCATCTGCAGTTGCAGCTGCACCGCTGCGGCCGTCTAACATCTTTGACAGCGCAGAAATTGCAGCTGTCTCCTCCAAAGTGAGCTATGGTCTCGCGACGCCTTGGTGCAACCCGTGTTGCAAGAGCGCACGTTTTCCTAACGTCCATCCGTTGTGTCAGCGGGTTACGTAGATTGTTTGCTATTTTGAGGCATGTGGTACTCATTAGGTCGATGAAAACGATGGCCATTCTTCTCGGTAGCTCAGAGTTTCAACACAAACAAATGTAGACCGCCTTCATAGACTCAGAGCGGCGTTGTTGCCTGGTAAAACAAAAGTCGCGGGTTTATGTTCCGCCTCGAACATGGACGTAGTGTGTATTAACGTGTTGCGTACTGCAACAATAATAATGATGTGAAACACAGCCTCCAGTTGCTTCTTGTGTGTAGATGGTAAGTAAAAACAGCAAGTAAGAAGCAGACATTGAAAAAATTAATCTAGTTGTGCCGCTCACACTAACTCCGCAACTTTTACCTACTGAACAAACAAACTCGATTAACTTGCCCAGAACGCCCCTCACCGCTATTAAATCAACATCGCAACTAGAGATGGGTCGTTCGCGAACTTACGGGTCCAAAGGAACGGTTCACCAAGATGAACGGAACGAGCTAGGAGCGAAGTCTAAGGAACCGTCTTTCATAGTGTACTTGGGTCGTGGCTTTCTACTTGCAGTTCCCGGGAAGGGGAAACGATCGGTCTCGTTCCCGAACGGTACGTCTGCCGGTCTCGTTCCAGCCTCGGTCCCGTTCCCCTTGGTCTCGGTCTCGCTCTCGCTCGGCTGGACTCGTCCTTGTTCGCGTGGCCTCTGGTCGCAGTTCAGTATCGAGTTGTTGTTCGTTTCGTTCGCTTCGCGCGCCCATTCAAGATCTGTCTCAAACCTTTTTTGAACTTTGAACTTCTGGTTCTTTTCGTATTCTATGCAGCGCCCACGACCGGTAATTAAAATTTATTTCATAATTACGTAGACTACATATAAATTACGTGGTTTGTAATACATTCATCTTTTCAGGTAACTAAACCTCGTATCAGCTTACTTCACAATTTCGATAAACAGGAGAAAAAATACTTGTAAAAGGCAAGATTTTTTTTATTATTACACATGAAAATGACGTCGCCACGGAACAGACGTGTGGCCATTTTCTGTCTTTTTTAGATCCAAGGTAAAAGAGCATATTCATTGTTATGGAAGGCAGACCAATTTACAATAGAATGAAGCCTGTGCTCCATAATCGAGTGTCTGGTGTCACATTTTGTAAAGAGAATATAATAACTTCTACAATATTATTTCAGTGGTAGAGGGAGGCGCACGAAATATCGGCCCCGAGTACTAGACTGCTCATTGTTGCTTACCAATCGTCATCTGTTGTTTCGAAGTTGTTTGCATTAGCTTATTTGTTATTTCTTCACTGCCTAATTATTACATGTTTGTCTATCCTTCTCGTAGGGGTCAACAAATCGTGCTTAATTGGGGAGCAGTCTGTACCCGGAGCCGGTTTCTCGTGCGCCACCTTAAATTATTTCTCTGCGATCAGCCACATAGCGCTGCAGTTGGCTAAACTAGATGTTTTGCAGAATCACGAAAATTACAAGTGCGTGAGAATTCTGTTATGAATAAAAACTCTGTATCCATAGGGGAGGCAAGTGCCCCCTCTTTGCGCCTTCCATCTTCAGTCACCTATGCTAGTAATTTTCAGTTCTTCATAAGAACCATATACCAAGCACAGTGAACGGTGAACGAATAAAAATGAATGGTTCCGAAAAAGAGCGATCACCAGTGAACTAGTTCCCAAGGATGAACGAGTTTGCCCATCTCCAATCGCAACTAGCAACAGACCAGTGATTTTATCTTTACCACTCCCTAAAGTACGTCAGAAGAGGGATGACAAGAAAGTGTTTAACGCAAGTATATAGGGTGTCCTCGAAGAAATGGTCAGTATTCAGGGATATGAGAGGAACGATCATTCGAAGCAAAACGCTTAGTAAACAGGCCCTAATATATCTTAAGAGCTACAAGTACTTCATCTTCGAAATTGTGAAACAAGCTCTTTGTATTCCACATTTTGGGAGGAGTTAGTACTAGGCAAAACAGAAAAAAAAAACTCGTCAATTACACATGGGCTCAAAAATTTAGCCCTTAAGAGCTGTGAACTCTTGTCAAGTAGATGAGATGTGCTTCACAGTATCCAAGACGGACAAGTGTTCATAGCTTTTAAGGAATGACCTTTAGAGCCCATGTTTACTGGTCGGTTTTTCTTGTTATGGTACATATTACCACGTCTCAAAATATAGAAAACAAATAACTTGAAGTAGAAAATGTCTGTCTCACATTATCGAAGCTGAACAATTACTCCTAGCTCTTAAGCCCATGCACACTAGAATTTCTTCCTTCGAATGATCGTTCCTGTCAAATCCTTCAATGCTAACTATTCCTCCTGGGACTTCCTGTGCGATAAGGAGTTACAGTCGCCACTTCCTACATTCAGAATATATTTTCAGATAACGATAACAAGCACTAAAAATGCTTTTTCTTTCCCTAAAAGCTTGGCTATCTGGAGCTGCCACTTCCGTCACTTTCATTTCTGGCCAAGCCCCGGATATACAGAGTGTAATAGTTGTAAGTCCAGATATTTCTGTTGATGATTGAGTACGGTGTAATAAACATCATCACGCCAGTATTTACGTCATTTGGAAACTAATAATTACAGTTATTACAAGTTGCATGTTTTTAGGTAGGGTAGTAACTCCAAGTAAATGAGAGCAATAGCAGGCCATCAATTTTTATTTTCCCCTGTGCACCAAGTCAGGTGTTGAAGTGTGACGTAAAACGGTTAGTCTACACTGACAGGCGTCGTTCACTTTGCGGCCCAAGCACCACCGTGCAGAAAATATCAAAATGGTTTAAATGGCACAAAGCACTATGGGACTTAACATCTGAGGTCATCAGTCCCCTAGAACTTAGAACTACTTAAACCTAACTAACCTAAGGACATAACACAAATCCATGCCCGAGGCAGGATTCGAACCTGCGACCGTAGCGGTCGTACGGTTCCAGACTGAAGCGCGTAGAACCACTCGACGACACCGGCCGGCAGAAAATACCAGGTTGTAAAGTTTGTGACAAGTCTGTGGGAAGACTGTTTGACGCAGCTAAAAAACGACCAACACGCCGGTGTGTGTACATAGTCAGGTGCCCCGTATAAAAATACTTGCACTTATACCCGTTATATCCGATATAATTAATTAGGACGAAATCATCCATGACGAGAAGGCGCGGGGCGCTTGTAAAGGGTACGTACCGGAGTTGTTGGACCGCCCAGCCTTGCGGATTGCTCCTGCTGCCCGCTTCGCGCGGCCTGTGCTTTGTTGACGCCGCGACACGCACGTCGCGCTGCGGACGACCTGCTTCCAGTAGCCGTGGCCGCTGGCTCAGCTGCGGCCGCGCGTGTAGCAAGCGGGCGGCCGGGCCTTTGGGATTCGCCGGCCAGCTCCGGTGGCCGCTGCTTTATGACCCCCTGTCGCGTCGCCACGGCCGCCGAAAGGCACGCTGACCGACGCGGGATCACGCACCGAATCCCCGCCTCGGGCGTCAACCCCACACGTGTGCCAATACCTTGCTGCGAAACCTCTGCCTAGGCACGGCAGCGGGGCTGCAACATCGCGTCCTACCTGCTGCAGAGGTAGACGAAATTTACCTCACCTAGTCCAAAATTGAAGCAACAAAGGGAAATTTGTAAGGTTGTGTTTATTTTGCCATGAAAAACTATAAACAGGAGATAATAAAGTAGAAACAATGTAAACAATACAAAATGTAAACAACTGCTACATCCGTAACGGTAGACAAAAATGTTCTTCATTTTTTTCAACTTAACGGATTTGCACACACATTCCGAAAAAATGGTTCAAATGGCTCTGAGCATTATGGGACTTAACAGCTCAGGTCATCAGTCCCCTAAAACTTAGAACTACTTAAACGGCCGGCCACACTTTCCGACAACTGGTAATGGGATGTGACTATCTCACATGGCCACCTCTCTCCTCAGGCTTGAAACCACTGGATTTCTTTCAGTGGGGTTCTGTGCCATTTCAAAGCTATGCAGACGCTTTTGAGTCACCCTGTACATTGCGGTGCCGTTAGCTCTAAAACATAGTGGACAATGCAGTCAATTTCTGGCGTACTGCAACTAATCTTTAACATAAACAGGGTGGTCCATTCATCGTGACCGGGCGAAATATCTTTAAAAAAAAGCGTCAAACGAAAAAACTACAAAGAACGAAACTTGTCTACCTTCAAGGGGGAAACCAGATGGTGGTATGGTTGGCCCGCTAGATGGCGATGTCATAGGTCAAACGGATATCAACTGCGTTTGTTTTTTTAATAGGAACCCCCATTTTTTTTTTGCATATTCGTGTAGTACGTAAAGAAATATGAATGTTTTAATTGGACCACTTTCTTCGCTTTGTGGTAGATAGCGCTGTACTAGTCACAATCATATGGCTCACAGTTTTAGACGAACAGTTGGTAGCAGGTAGGTTTATTAAATTAAAATACGGAACGTAGGTACGTTTGAACATTTTATTTCGGTTGTTCCAATGTGATATATGTACCTTTGTGAACTTATCATTTCTAAGAACGCATGCTGTTACAGCGTTATTGCCGGCCGGAGTGGTCGAGCGGTTCTAGGCGCTACAGTCTGGAACCGCGCGTCCGCTACGGTCGCAGGTTCGAATCCTGCCTCGGGCATAGATTTGTGTGATGTCCTTAGGTTAGTTAGATTTAAGTAGTTCTAAGTTCTTGGGGACTGATGACCTCCGATGATAAGTCCCATATTGCTCAGAGCCATTTGAACCATTTGACGAATATGATGGTACTACAGTCACTTTCGCTAGATCGAAGGCGGAAAATAAACTTAGTTTCTTTATGTGTTTGCAAAAGCTGTAATAAATTGTTCAAATTGCAGTAAAGGAATGCAGTTATTAGTGCACCGCATTACAGAAGCAATTCAGGAGCTTTCCCACGTAAATAAGTCTACTATTATCTTCGAAGTGAAGACGCAAATTGTAATGAAGGGGAATAAAAAATAGATGTTCTGTCCATGGAAGCTATGTCCACTGCTTCGAGGAAATATGATAAAATGCCACTTGGTTATCTCGTACATAAGGTAAGGCTAGAATCGCGGCACAATGCAACGAAAACTACAATCTGTCTTAAAAAATTAAAGAGAGGCACTGTACTGCAGTGGTACCTAATCTCCCATCACATTCGTGGTAGCCGGCCGTAATGGCCGTGCGGTTCTAGGCGCTGCAGTCTGGAACCGCGAGACCGCTACGGTCGCAGCTTCGAATCCTGCCTCGGGCTTGAATGTGTGTGATGTCCTTAGGTTAGTTAGGTTTAACTAGTTCTAAGTTCTAGGGGACAAATGACGTCAGAAGTTGAGTCCCATAGTGCTCAGAGCCATTTGAACCACTTTTGAACATTCTTGGTACCAGAACTGCACGTACTGCTGAAATATTGTAGTGGCAATGCCCAGATGTCACTTAAATCACGAAAGATTCCAGCAACATCTCTACTATCTCAAGATGATATCTTCATGTGAATGAGGCAGAGAGGAAGGTATTAACACATTTTCTTCGGCTATGACAGAAAATATATAGAAACTACTAAACTAATGCAATGCCTGATGTCCTCTTGCAATGCTTTTCCAACTAACACTCAAAAACTTTTAGTGACTCCTGTACGATGTAATAGCAGAAGGACAAATAATTAAATAGGAAAAGCGATTTTCCATTTTTGTGCCTTATGATTTGTGTTATGAATTCACATATTAATGAAATATTTTAATTTTCTTAGTTCGTTGACGCCCCCTCTGCCCCACTAGCTAGTCGAGTGACTGTGTTGGAAGTTTCTCACGTCACCAGGATTCGGCCCGCACATAACACCACCGCAGTAACGCACGCCAGCGACCTTCGTTACGAAGACGGACTTGTAAGGCAATGTGTATCCGCCACGCAAAGCGAGTCATGTTTTTAAATTATGAAGGAGGTGTGAAGAATTGCATGAAGCATAATGTTACCACAGAGTGAATGAATTTTACTATGTGTCAATCAAATTGCAATTCCTGGAAAAAGCAGGAATGATGTCACAAACAGAATTACCTCGTCTGAGAGCTAATGAGACGGTCATAAGTTACCTCGTGTTGCAGGTTGGTGCTGTGCACACGTGCGATTATGATCAGTAAACTGAAACTCCTAAAGTGGTTTCATGGTTTGTCGGCGATACAATATTTACACAACCTAAGTACCTTCACACCTTGGATCTCGTTTGGACACCCTCTACTACGAAGTCCAGTTTAAAAACCTCTCTGCTGACAACGTTTTAGCAGAAAATCCAGCTTCACACTGACTCCAGCAATCCGTCATTTTGTTTTTTGTTCTTTTCCTCTCTTGTGTCATCCATTCACTCACAACTTTACCATCTCTTCATTTAGTTGTGTCTTAATTTTCTTACTTTGTTATTAAAATTTCCTCCACATCGTCAAATCATTTCGTAAGTCTGTTAGATTTATCCTTTGAGTGTTGAAGAACCGATCTGTACTGCCTATCAGAATATTGTGTATGCATGTTCCGGGAAATTGTTACTTCAACTTCCTTATTTCATCTGCAGCTTCTTGTAAGAGTGCGAGTACTCCTGCGTTATATCTTAATTTAAATGTCGTCATCATCGTTGTCGCTGTTATGTAGCCTAATATCTTCGTCACAGTCTTCCTTTGCTTTTTAATGATTTCTTAATTTCGTCTTAATGATGTAAACTTAAATTGTTAGTGCACTGCCAGATCCATATTTCATAAACTTGTCCTCTATCTCTCCAAGCCGACAGAGTCTCCAAGCTATTTGAATTTGTCAGTTGGTATGATTTTTTAAAGAATTTTTGCTTAATTTTGCATTGCAGTTTTCCCACTACCAAGAAGGTAAATCTAAATTAAATGCAGAAATGATAAAAAAGGCCGGCTCTTAACACGCAGATTTGCTGAATCGTTTACATAGTGACATGAAGTAAAAGAGCCAAAAGCGCCCTGTACAGAAATTCTGTTGTGTAATTGTGCTCACACATGGACGTTGGTATGACAAACAGTACATCGGAATAGTCCACACACACACACACACACACACACACACACACACACACACACACACACACACACACACTGTTTCCACATTTCGCCCCATGTGATCCTTCCTGGTCTCCCAACACCAAAATATCGCTTCGCGGTTAGAAAATTTCCCATTGTGTGCTGCAAGCGCTATTATCAAAAACTGGATTTATTTTCTGAGCGAGAGTAAAAAGAATAGTCTCACTACACGAGATGCTCCGATTTTAAATGCATGCTACACTAAGAAAGTGATTTTCACTAAATTTATTGTGGCGTGGAAACTGATTATCATTTATGGCTAATATCCTTGTGAACTCATTATACGAGGCGTTTTCGATAAGTAAAGTCCGTTTGCTTATATTTAAATTTTGGGAGCTCTCAATAAAGTTGCATGAATGCAGCGCAAGTTATTGATTATTTACAAAGTTAAGATGTCATTCTTTTCATTCAGTATTTGTTTTATTGAGTGAAAGCAAACAATAACGGTTCCGGAAACGCTGCCCACACCAGTTACGAATGGCGTGCGAAAACGCTGCTCACCCCAGTTACGAATTGGGTGCTGTAATGCGATTTTTGAGTGCAAACGCATCCACAGCTGCTCAAATTTATTACGAGTTTTGCCTACTTTAAGAGAACCATAATGAGCGAAGGAAAAGTTAGACAACGGTATTACGACTTCAGAAGTGCCCACAATAATTTGCACGATGAACTTCGGAGTGCGGCACCCGATATGCAGAACGATGAAATAGTCTAACAAGTGGACCAAAAACTGCGATCTGATTGATGGTTGGTGATCGGTTTTATGAATTCTTTCGTTCTGCACGCACCACTATTTGTTACGGAAAAGATCGGATATTGAAAATTTTATGCTAGACTGATACCGAAAACGTTTGCCAACTAACACAAAGAGGAAAGAAAGTCAAGTGGACGATCGTCTTTGGGCCATTACTGACAGGCTGGAGATGATCTGATTTCCTACATTATTACGACGGACGAGGCGTGGATACCTTACGCTTTCAGTGTCTTGGCTGACAACGGTTTTAAGAAAACAAGGAACGCAAGATCTCCGCTGTCAAATGGGTTCGGCACCAGACGGGAAAAAATGCTGTCCAGAGATGTTCTAGGCGCTTCAGTCTGGAACCGCACGGTTCGAATTCTGCCTTGGACATGGATGTGTTTGATGTCATTAGGTTAGTTAGATTTAAGTAGTACTAAATTCTAGGTGGCTGATGACCTCAGATATTAAATCCCACAGTGCTCAGAGCCATTTTAACCATTTTGCAGAGGGGTTGAAATAGCTAGTGACACCTTCCGAAATGTACTTAGAAGTGAATGTCTATTATTTAGTTTTGTAGATTTGCATGGAACAGAAACTGCCACAAACCTTTTCCTAAATAATATTTTGATTTGTAACCAATCAGACCGTACATTACGAATATGCTTCGTAATTAGAAGAGTGAAAAGCACCTGTCACTTCCGTGGCTTTCACCCTATCACTCGAAAGAAATCTTAATTTCTCTTTCATCGTCCTGGGTCCTAGCTTCTACGATCAGCTGCTACGCCTCCAAATAACGCAATTTCTGTATGCAGTCACTCCGAATACAATACCTCTGAACATTCCCGCTAGTCCGGAACGGAGATATTCAACGGATGTTTCCATGGACCCAAAACAACTCGCGATTAGGGCTTGCCACTTGTTATGCCCGCTTTTTTTCCCCTCGCCGGTGAAATGCAAATCCCATATTAAGGCACAAGACTGGTTGATCTCGAGCTGCATCTTATTACTGGAGGTAATCGGTTCAATTAAGGGCCTAATGACCGACCTGCCACTATATTTTCACTTACGGATTTCCCTAATAGGTTTTTGTTGTTTTTGTTGGCAGAAGTGTTTTCACAGCAGCGTCAACCACTAATTGATTTTCTCGGAGCTCACGCGCCACTGAGGGGAAAGATTTATGCATCCACCTTTTTTTTGTCTCATTTGTCTACTGTATCATTTTCGAGGAATTCTGAATTGTGGGGCTTTGATCCTCGAAACTATGACTCTAATTATGGTGTTAGAGGACGAAGTAGTCAGACGTTCACAACTCGAGTTGCCACTGGTAATTGAAAACAGTGCCCAGTCGATGAAACGTCGCCTCTATACACTAAATACGATCCATGCACCTGATAATCTTTCTAGGATAGATTTCATACGTAACCTTACATAAACGATTAGGATTACAGAAGCGCGCATAATTTCCAACTACAAAAATTCGATATGGCGTTAACTCCCCACGCGCTACAATCAGACCCTTCAAACGTGGAATGGACTCCAGTACGACCTGGTCATGTTCGTGGTATATATTCTTCTAAGAACTTTGTACACAGAGAAAGAATTATTGTTTCAAGGCGATCTTGTCAAATTAGTTGCTCGCCTACGAAATTCCAAAGATGTTCAAATAGTTCAAATGGCTCTGAGCACTATGGGACTTAACATCTATGGTCATCAGTCCCCTAGAACTTAGAACTACTTACACCTAACTAACCTAAGGACAGCACACAGCACCCAGTCATCACGAGGCAGAGAAAATCCCTGACCCCTCCAAAGATGTACACTGGGCGACGTATCAGGCGAGCGGGAGGTATTCCCTGTTGAGGTACTCATGTTTACACATACTGTATCAAAAAATAATTTTGGTCCATTATTCACAAGAAGTTTATTTACGTAGAGACTACTATACTATCATTTAGATCACCATACAGCAAATCAGGACCACAAGTTATGGTTACGAAAATATGCGTGTTGAATGGCTGTTCCTCCAACGTTAGAGACACAAGGCTCGTCTATGTTAGGTATTTGCGTTGATCATACCGACGTCGGGAGTTGAAACGTCGGTATTACAATACCGATACTGAAGTCTTATAAACGTCATAACATCGATGTTATAGACAAAATTGCGCCCTAGATATTGGCAAAAAGTGCAGCCTACTTGTTACCACTACCAATACTGTGTTCGCCATTTAAACGTATGTTTTTCTGAATATGTCTCGTAAGGACACCAGTTCAACACATTTACAACTTGTCAAAGATGGCCTTGGAGTATGGATTAAGCAAGATGCGTTAAATGTTTAGATGTGCTGAATCACATCATCATTACTACCTATCCAAAGTTACCAAAAGAAAAAAAAAACTGCGCTTAAATATTGGATCTGTATAGCCACATCCTCAGAATCTGAAAGACTCTCATTAATAGCAGGAAATGCACTCTGTCGACAATGAAATAGACTAAAGGGGGAATCTTTAATCAAAAATGTTAATTTTACAGTCTGCAGACAAAAGGTTGTGATATGTGTAACAAAATCTCCCGGCTCCAGAGAGAAACAGCTAAAGTAGGTTTATGCATATCTACAGAGAAGGCACAGTACATGACTAGCAACAAGACAGCTCCTCGATGGATGACATTTAAGACGGGGTAAAATCTAGATACTGAGGAGACTTAGATACATATGAAAACTGAACTGGGCTGGCGGTAAAATAAGGAATGGGGACACGAATAAGCTAAATAAATTTAGCCGACTAACTCATTAGGAACATTTACAATAAGAAGAATCTTTCGATCTTTGCAAAATTAAGACATTACCAGTCAGGGATCCACACTGAAGTCTCATATGCGGCCGTACGTCGGAACCATGTAAGAACAGAATTACTTAGGAGGTTAGAACTTGTGAAACGAAGGATTCTCGGGAGAATATTTGGACTTCGAAGAACAGCAGATGCTCAGTATACAAGTCGAACTAACTAATAACTATGTACTCAGAAAGAGAGGATCTCTGATACCAGGACCAAGTTCTTCGGACACATACTTAGAATGGGTCACATGAAGTGACACATCTGACATTGGAGTCCCATTTGGTCAACAATATGCAAATATTGAAGATAATTCCTATTTATTGTACGCCTCAGTTACACATTTTTAATTAGATTAAATATTTCGATCATTATGAGTCACTTTCAGAACTAAGCCGTTGCATCAGCAACACGTCTTGTCTACACAGAACCATATCAGAATACTGTTGTGACAATACTGTGATACGTGTTTCTGAGTAGACACAACGCAACGGCTTGGATCTGAAGGTTATCCAGTGCGGTGGAAACATGTAATCTAATTAAAAATGTGTAACTGAGACAGAATAATAAATGAGAATTGTCTTAATTATCTAAACAGTTGCTGAAACTCTCAAGGCAGATATGTCGACCATAATGAATACAAAAATACTTGAATGAATATACGTTACAAGGAGAATTCTCCTTCAAATAATTATGAACATAAAAATCTTCATACTGTAAAGTACACTACTGGACATTAAAATTGCTCCACCACGAAGATGACGTGCTACAGACGCGAAATTTAACCGACAGGAAGAAAATGCTGTGATATGAAAATGATTAGCCTTTCAGAGCATTCACACAAGGTTGGCGCCGGTGGCGACACCTACAACATGCTGATATGAGGAAAGTTTCCAACTGATTCCTCATACACAAACAGCAGTTGACCGGCGTTGCCTGGTGAAACGTTGTTGTGATGCCTCGTGTAAGGAGGAGAAATGCGTAGCATCACGTTTCCGACTTTGATAAAGGTCGGATTGTAGCCTATCGCAATTGCGGTTTATCGTATTGCGACATTGCTGCTCGCGTTGGTAGAGATCCAATGACTGTTAGCAGAATATGGAATCGGTGGGTTCAAGAAGGTAACGGAACGCCGTGCTGGATCCCAACCGCCTCGTATCACTAGCAGTCGAGATGAAACGCATCTTATCCGCATGGCTGTAATGGATCGTGCAGCCACTTCTCGATCCCAGAGTCAACAGATGGGGACGTTGGCAAGACAACAACCATCTGCACGAACAGTTCGACGACGTTTGCAGCAGCATGGACTATCAGCTGGGAGACCATGGCTGCGGTTACCCTTGACACTGCGACGCTGCATCACAGACAGGAGCGCCTGCGATGGTGTACTCAACGACGAACCTGGATGCACGAATGGCAAAACGTCATTTTTTCGGATGAATCCAGGTTCTGTTTACAGCATCATGATATTCGCATCCGCGTTTGGTGACATCGCGGTGATCGCACATTGGAAGCGTGTATTCGTCATCACCATACTAGCGTATCACCTGGTGTAATGTTGTGGGGTGCCATTGGTTACACGTCTCGGTCACCTCATGTTCGCATTGACGGCATTTTGAACAGTGGACGTTACATTTCAGATGTGTTACGACCCGTGGCTCTACCCTTCATTCGATCCCAGCGAAACACTACATTTCAGCAGGATTATGCACGACCACATGTTGCAGGTCCTGTACGGCCTTTCTGGATACAGAAAATGTTCGACTTCTGCCGTGGTCAGCACGTTCTACAGATGTCTCACCAATTGAAAACGTCTGGTCAGTGGTGGCCGAGCAACTGGGTCGTCACAATGCGCCAGTCACTACTCTTGATGAACTGTGGTATCGTGTTGAAGCTGCATGGGCAGGTGTACCTATATACGCCATCCAAGCTCTGTTTGACTCAATGCCCAGTCGTATCAAGGCCGTTATTACGACCAGAAGTGGTTGTTCTGGGTACTGATTTCTCTGGATCTATGCACCCAAATTCTGTGAAAATGTAATCACATGTCAGTTCTAGTACAATATATTGGTCCAATGAATACCCGTTTATCATCTGCATTTCTTCTTGGTGTAGTAATTTTTATGGCCAGCAGTGTACTTTAGCATAAGAGCACGGTTATAGGGGTCGGTAACGGGTAATCCATGTTCACCATACACCTGTTTCGAGGTGCGCTTTTAGGGAGAAGTATTGGACCGGTGTGGGAGCCAGCGGTGGCAGTGGCCCGTTGCACCGGGGGCAGAGGAAGTAGTTCAGGGGGTCCTGAGATGCCCCCAGGGCCAGGGTTCAGTGACCCAGTAGCGGCTCCAGCATGCATATTAATACGCGTGCCTGGCCGCGCCGCGCTTCGCTTCCTAACGGCCCCAATTACCTACTGTCTCATTTATTAATAAGAGAGCCCGCCGCCGCCGCCGTGGTAAACCATGAAATATGGATTCGTAATGGACTGCCGGGCTCGTTTTTCACGCAATTAGTCGCCGTGAATGATAACAAATTGCCCTCGTAGAGGGGATCCGCGACCCCTCCCGGCGGCTTCTATGGAGGCTCTGGTCGGGGGCAGTTCTCCGTTCCACTTGTTGCACGCGAGGGGTGCACCGTCTGTCGTTGGCGTGCGCAGTCAGCAGTCCACAAACCGTACGGCCGTCGTCAAATTGGGGGCTACTCTTCCCGCAAGTGTCACGAAGCCTGCGCGACACCTGAAAATCTATGCCCAGAGCGGCAAAAGTTATTAAGAAGCGGACACTAGTCTCTTAATTCGAAGCTGGGAAGACACTGAGAAGCGGCACCTATATTATTTGATTGGCTCCACAGGTGCGCACAGTCGATTTATATCAGAAGAAGACACCGTTTCCGCTCGTGTATTTAGTAACTAGTTTTCTGTTACAGTGTTAATCTCTATGCTCTATATGGTACTTAACTCTAATGGTGAACCCTGTTATGGCGTGACGAAACTGTAGTCGTCTGGTCATAACTGTGGCTTCCCTGATTGCTCAGGGTGATGGCTGATCGGAACTACAACATATGAAAAATTGTCAAAAATTGGTTCACTTTTTTATATGGTTGATTAAAAGATTTACTTAACATTTTGCAGTCCATTGCAACAGGAATGTGTAGAATATTTGCAACTGTCATTGAACAGTAGAGTATCAAATGATGCACACGATCTCTTAAAGTACGAGTGCAACATTTACAGTCGTACAAATGGCTCTGAGCCCTGTGGGACTTAACTGCTTAGGTCACCAGTCCTCTAGATCTTAGAACTACTTAAACCTAACTAACCTAAGGACATCACAGACATCCATGACCGAGGCAGGATTCGAACCTGCGACCGTAGCGATCGCGCGGTTCCAGACTGTAGCGCCTAGAACCTCTCGGCCACCTCGGCCGGCAAAATGTGTGAAAGATCGGTGCCAAGGCAACAGAAAGATGAATAAAAAACCAAAGATTTGGCTGCACCACTGACATTCCTACAGCGGTGTTCAGAGGGAAGTAACGAGTTTTCCGGCCATGTTGTCATTGGAAATCAAACATGTGTGGCGCATGCCACACCAGAAACAAAACAATACACTATAGTGCTTTACTTGTGAAGTCCAAATTAAAGCAGAAAATCATAAGCACTGTATTCTGGGATAGATGTGGTATCCACTTGTGTGTTTTACCGTGAGGGAAGACTGTAAATGCTGATCGGTATTTTCAGAGACTGAAAAATCTGAGGAGGGAGATACAGAACAAGAGACATGGGTTTTCCACAAGAGACATTACGCTTGTGCATGACAAAGCAAGAACCTATATAGCCGACTCTACGCGAAATTTATTAATCACTTTGGATAGGAGATCTTCGGTCTACACTTTCGACCTCGCCTCAACTGGCTTTCATCTCGTACAGCTCATGAAGAGTTTCCTGGCAAGAAAACGTTTCCGCAACGACGCTCAGGTGGACACGGGAGCGACTTCGTGTCTCTGGACTTTGGCAACAGATTCCTATGTCATGGGTATACATTTGATAGTACACTGTTACGATAAATGCTTCAATAATGGTGGTGACTATGTTGAGAAGTAACTAGTGAATGTATGTATACATTGCAATAAAATTTTTTAGCCGTGCGGTTTGAGGTGCCATGCCACGGATTGCTGCGCAGCCCCTCCCACTGGAGGTTCGAGTCCTCCCTCGGGCATGGGTTTCTCTCTCTCTCTCTCTCTCTCTCTCTCTCTCTCTCTCTCTCTCTCTCTCTCTGTGTGTGTGTGTGTGTGTGTGTGTGTGTGTGTGTGTGTGTGTTCTTAGTATAAGTTAGCTTAAGTAGTGTGCTCTCAGCAGATTGGTCCCTTAAGAATTCACACACAATTGAACATTTGAACAAAAGTTTCTAACTTACTGATACTTTTGTTTTCTTGATCGGTCATCGGAACTTACTTTCTGGATGTACCACATACTTTAATAATAGAAAACTGTCTCTTCCAGTATCGCTGAATAGGTGGCGGGTGTTAAGTTTGCCTGGAGATTATCAGGTGCAAAGGCGGGGGATTGAACTTTTGGAGTCAAGTAGTGTCATGTAGAAAGCGCAGCAACGCGTTTGGAAGGAATTCCCCGCGCGCTGAGGTACGGTACAGTAGTCTCATTCATAATGCATGGCCGACCTTTGAGTCGGCCGCGGCGCGAGCGTATAATGGTTTATGTCGTGCGTAAACGAGATGCGTGACCATACAGGGCAGCGGCGGCGGTCTGCGGAAAGCACACACGTTTCCGTCTCACATGGAAAGGTCTGGCCGGCCCTGCGAACAACACGAGTCACCGATTTCGATGACCTTCGACGCACCAGGAGGCCTCACAAAAGTAGCTACTTGACTATATGTATATATAAATATATATAGGGTGAGAATTTTGAACTATATGAAAACAAACGTAAATTAGTTACAAGCTACGGCTTGTACGCACTTTAGTCAAAACGTCACTACAGATATTCGAATTTAGGTTATGACAAAAATCAATGGCTCTGAGCACTATGGGACTTACCATCTGAGTGCATCAGTCCCCTAGAACTTAGAACTACTTAAGCGTAACTAACCTAAGGACACCACACACATCCATGCCCGCGGCAGGATTCGAACCTGCGACCGTAGCGGTCGCGCGGTTCCAGACTGAATTATGTTATAGCATATTCGATATACCTGCCATCATTGGCGATGGAGTGGCGCAGACGAATAGCGAAATTCTGCTTGACCTGCTGAAGTGTTGGAACTTCGATGCTGTCGATGACCTCCTGACTGCCTACTTTCACCTCAGCAATGTTTTTTTGGTTATTGCTGTACACCGTATCTTTAATACAGCCCCACAAAAAGGAGTCGCATGAGTTCAGATCCGGAGAATATGGCGGCTAATCGAGGCCCACGCCAGTGACCTCTGGTACTGCAGAGCCAGAATGCGGTCCCCAAAGTGAGCCTCCAAAACATCACTCTCCTGCTTCGATGTGATCGAGCTTCGTCTTGCAT
This sequence comes from Schistocerca gregaria, assembly GCF_023897955.1. Classification (NCBI taxonomy): domain Eukaryota; kingdom Metazoa; phylum Arthropoda; class Insecta; order Orthoptera; family Acrididae; genus Schistocerca; species Schistocerca gregaria. The sequence goes on from NC_064926.1 coordinate 478,820,512, forward strand.
GAACTACCTCTTTTCCAAATCAGGGTCACTTTGGATAATCGGGTCGAAATCATTTTCTAAAACCTTCACGTACCGTTCGGTAGTCACCGTGCCATCAAGGAATATCGCACCGATTATTCCGTGAGTGGGCATTGTACACCACTCACCCGTTGAGGGTGAAGAGACTTCTCGGGAAATGTTGGACACCAGTCACCCGTTGAGGGTGAAGAGACTTCTGGGGAAATGTTGGTTCTATGTCGCCCAAATGCCCCAATTTTGCTTACTGACAAACCCATCCAAATGAAAGGGGGCTGCGTTGCTAAACCAAACCATGCACATGCGCACACTACTTCCCATCATGCTGCGCCACCAACCGTCCATTTTGAACGTCCTACCACAAAACATTCCGAAGGTACGACGATTTTATCTATCGAACATGCCATAACCTAAATCCGAATATGTGTTGTGATGTTTATGTCTCTAGTAAAGTGTGTACACGCCGTAGTTTTTAACTAATTTACGTTCTTTTATATAGTTCAATAATTGTCACTCTGCTGCCGATAATCTGGTGAGCCTGGAGTCTGCCATCTGTACGGCCTTTGCCCGCCGTCAACATCTGGTCGCCGTCTTTTTTGACATGCCGAAGGCATACGATACGACATTGGCGACATCACATCCTCTCTACGCTTCATGACTGGAGTGTTCGGGGCCCGCTCCCGATTTTCAAACAAAATTTTCTGTCGCTTCGTTCCTTCCGCGTACAAGTTGCGGCCCCCCTATAGGTCCTCCCGATTTCAGGAGAATGGGGTTTAGCAAGGCTCTGTCTTCAGTGTCTGCCTCTTTTTGTTTGCAATTATTGGGCTCGGTGCGAGGGTGGGAACGTCTGTCTCAGCTTCCTTGTATGCTGACGACTTCTGCCTATACTTTAGCTCCACTGTCACTGCAGGTGTTGAACGGCAGCTGCAGGGCGCTGCCCAGAAGGCGCAGTCTTGGGCTGTAGCACATGGCTTCCAGTTTTCAGCTGCCAAGACCTGCGTTATGCATTTATGCCGGCGTCGCACTGTTCACCCTGAGTCACGGCTTTATCTTGACGGCGAACCTCTCTTGCTGTAGTGGAGACGCATCGGTTTTTGGGATTGGTTTTTGATACCCGGTTGACTTGGCTCCCTCACATTCGGCAGCTTAAACAGATGTGCTGGCGGCATCTTAACGCTCTTCGTTCCATGAGTAACACCAGCTGGGGTGCCGATCGGTCTACCCTACTGCGGCAGTACCAGGCGTTAATTCAGTTCAGTCTAGAATATGGGAGCCTGGCTTACGGTTCGGCATCACCATCCGCATTGCAGTTGCTTGACCCCATCCTTCACAGCGGGATCCGACTTCCCACTGGAGCTTTCCGGACAAGCCCTGTCAACAGCATACTTGCGGAGGCAGGTGTCCCTCGATTGCGGTTCCTGCACTTTTATCAGATGACGTCGCAATGGTAGATATAGTTTTGAGTTGTATTCGTGCAGGGGGTTTTTATCGCTTGATCTAAGTTTTTATCGCTTCTCCTTTTTTTTATTTTGTGTTAAGTCTGGCCTTTGGCCTATGATTTTAGACTGGGGTTTTTAGTCCGTTTCTTGGTGGTTGGCTTTTCCTTTATGTTTCTGTGGTCGGCCAACAACTCTCACACTCGGTGTGATTTTAATTCCTTTTGTCTGGTCTCTGTGTCTCAAAAATGGCTCAAATGGCTCTGAGCACTATGGGACTTAACATCTATGGTCATCAGTCCCCTAGAACTTAGAACTACTTAAAACTAACTAACCTAAGTACATCACACAACACCCAGCTATCATGAGGCAGAGAAAATTCCTGACCCCGCCGGAAATCGAACCCGGGAACCCGGGCGTGGGAAGCGAGAACGATACCGCACGACCACGACATGCGGGCTGTTTGTGTCTTTCTTGTCCTGTGTCGTCTCTTGTCATCTTCATTGTTTGTTCTTATTCTTTGTGGGTGTCCCTAGTAGTCTGGTCCCTTCTATCCCACAGACCAACCAACCAACATTCTGTATACTAACAGTGACAGTAAAACACAGTACTGCAGCAGCGACTGAACAGCGGTGCAGCATGGCGGTATCAGTCACCGCGGACCAGCGGCGGTGCAGCCGCTGTTGGGGTACTCGTTGCTCTCCGTGTTGTACTGTCATTGTCAACTTATCGATAAAACGAATATCGCACTATATTAGTTTGGTAGCTGTCTGCCGAATGGGCACGTATAACCCCGCTTTAAAATGAATAACATTGAACCAGCGTCATTCTTTAAGGCTCTTCAGCGTTCTTCAAAATATTGCGCAAACCATCAGTATCCATCTCAGGCGTCAATATTATTACGCAGTACTCACTACTGCGCAATAAGTATTGAGCGTGTCACTAGTCGCCTGCAATTGCCAGAGGATTCGTCGCCAGTCCGCGTTGCTGGAAGCTCCAGGAGATCCGGCGGTGGGGACGCCGGCTGTTACTGGAGGCTGGCCTGCAGATTAGGCGCGTCAGTGAGCGATCGACCGCGGCAGGACCGGGCGGTGATTAGCATGAGTAATTGGCGGGAGCAGCGCGTCAAGGCGGCCATTCGTAGCGGCGCCGGCAGCCGTGTAGAGCGACGCGTTCCTACCGGCCAGTGGCAGGGCAGAGAGCGGGCGCCGCAGCCTCCAGGCCCGGGCCTCTCGTGATGGAAAGTCACGGTCCGCCGCCAAGGAGAATGCGAGCGACAGGAACGCAGCAGCCAAAGGGTATGCGTTGTGACACATTCCAGAGTAAAGCAGTACATGCCGTTCTGAAAACATTTTCATGAAGATAATTACGTCAACACTATAATTATACTGAGGCGCTAGCTACGTAAGGTTAAAAATATCGGGACACAACTATACAGTTAGGACCTATCCACTTACGCACGGAAGGTGGACCAGCCAGTATAAAAGAAGGGGCCGGGAGAGTATTGTGTTGTCTAGAGAAGCAGGAGCAAACAAAGCGGATCGGTCAGGAAGGCTCAGTGACTTAGAACATGAACTAAGTTGTTGGATGTCTTCTGAGTAACAAATACAAGAGGGACGTTTCAGCCTTTCTTCTTCTTTTCTTCTTTCGCTTACGCCATAGTCCCGCAGCGATCGCACGGCGGCGTAGTTACAACGGATTTCGCAATTTTAGTTTTAGGGATGGCTGGATGCCCTTCCTGCAGCCACCCCATAACCCCCAGGACGGAATTAGTGTACCTCCACGGTCTGCGTCTAGTGTAAATCGTGAAATAGTGCGGACGTGTGCAAATGTCTGCGACGCGTGTGACTGAGGCGGAACGTGGGGACCAGCCCGGTATTCACCTACCGGGATGTGGAAAACCGCCGAAAAACCACATGCAAGCTGGCCGGCACACCGGCCCTCGTCGTTAATCCGCCAGGCGGATTCGATCCGGGGCCGGCGCGCCTACCCGAATCCAGGAAGCAGCGCGTTAGCGCGCTCTGCTACCCTCGCGGGTCACGTTTCAGCCTTTCTAAAGCTACACAAATCGACTGTAGGTGTAAGTAGGCTGTTTAGGTTTTCTTGTTGGTAACGCCACGTAGCGCTCTGTATAAAAATCACTGGCTGTGCTGTGTGCAGTCTGTGGCTAGTTTGCATTGTTGTCTGCCATTGTAGTGTTGGGCTGTTGGCTGTTAACAGCTCGTAGCGTTGCGCAGTTGGAGGTGAGCCGCCAGCAGTGGTGGATGTGGGGAGAGAGATGGCGATGTTTTGAAATTTGTAAGACGGGATGCCATGAACTGCTATATACATTATGACTTTTGAACACTATTGAGGTAAAACATTATTTGTTCTCTATCAAAGCCTTTCATTTGCTAACTATGCCTATCAGCAGTTAGTGCCTTCAGTAGTTTGAATCTTTTATTTATCTGGCAGTAGTGGCGCTCGCTGTATTGCAGTAGTTCGAGTAACGAAGATTTTTGTGAGGTAAGTGATTTATGAAACGTACAGGTTAATTTAGTCAGGGCCATTCTCTTGTAGGGATTACTGAAAGTCAGATTGTGTTGCGCTAAAAAAAATATTGTGTGTCAGTTTAAGCACAGTCTTGTATAATTGTTCTAAGGGGACGTTTCATAGGTAATGTTACTGTGAAGTGGAAACGGGAAGGAACAACAGCAGCTAAACTAAGACGAGGTAGACCTCGTGTGCAGACGGACATGGCCCGTCGAACGTCGCGGACGTTGGTTAGAAGATCAAATCAGCAGCTGGAACCACTCGTGAGTTACAAAGTGCTACAGCAGTCCAGCTACCACAATCACTGTGGTTTGGGAGCTCAAAATGGATGCGGTACAATGGTGGAACAGATACTCATAAGCCACATATTTTTGTAGCCCATGCTACGCAACGTTTGAGGTGGTGTAAGTTGAAACGTCGCTGGACAGTCCGTGATTGGGACTAGAGATCTGGAATGGTGAAGCACTCTTATACTCTGTGGCATTCCTATGGAAGGGTTCGGGTTGGTGAAGACCTGGAGAATGTTACCTGCCGTGGTGTCTAGTGCCAATAGTTAAGCACACTGGTCTTGTTACGGTATGGGAGTTAGTGTGTCGTCCCCGCATTCAGCCTAAGAAAATAATAAATGAGGAAAGAAAGTATTTTACAGCATTATGTGCTGCGTACAGGGAACAAAGAAATCGACGTCAATAATCGTATCAGTATGACAGTCCACCCTGTCGCAAAGAGCTTCTGTCGGGCAATGGTTTGTGGACAATAACATTCCTGAAATGGACTGGCCTGCCCACAGTCACAACCCAACCACTACCCAGTGGAACACCTTTGGGATGTGATGGAACAACTCCTTCTCTCCAGACCCCAGTGGACAGCATCAGTATCTTCGCCGGTTTCGGCTGTTGAAGAAGAATGAGAATGGGCTGCTATTCCTACACAGACATTCGAACACCTCACTGAAAGTATCACCAGCAGAGATCAACCCGTCATATCGGCGGAGGTTGGGAACAACCAATATTAATATCCACTAGTACGGTGTGGTCGAGCTGTTCTAGGCACTTCAGTGTGGAACTGCGCGACCGCTACGGTCGCAGGTTCAAATTCTGCCTCGGACATGGATGTCTGAGATGTCCTTAGGTTAGTTAAGTTTCAGTAGTTCTAAATTCTAGGGGACTGATGACCTCAGCTCTTAAGACCCATAGTGCTCAGAGCCATTTGTACCGCATGTCCTCTAACAGGCGTCCAGTTACTTTTAATCAGATAGTGTAGAGTTTGTATCACATTTAGTAGCAAAAGCTGACATGAGTGAAAGTATACGATGGTGCAAGTAAAACTGATCCAGTAAATAATGGTTCCAAACGGGACTTGGCAGAGATGTTTGTGACTGATTATGAACCGCCACTGAGTTCAGTGTGAAGTATTGTTGTTGTTAGTAAAAATGTACGAGGGCCGTTAAATTAGTTATCAACAAATTTTATCTGAAATCATGTTGATTTTATCCAGAATTTCAGTACACCAGATCATTCCCCATTCTTTTGAAAAAATTTGTAAATTTGTGGTAATGTCTTACGGGACCAAATTGCTGAGGTCATTGGTCCCTAAGCTTACACACTGCTTAATCTAACTTAAACTACCTTACGCTAAGGACAACACACACACCCCTGCGCGAAGGAGGACTCGAACCCCTGACCGGGGGTACCGCGTGCACCGTGATAAGACGCCTAGATCCCGCGGCTACACCACGCGGCCCCATTTTTGTGACTACAAAACCCTATTTTTCAATATCATCTCCCTTCAGTGCGGCGGCATAACACAACCTCACTGGGAGGACATGTATTCCCGCACGGTACCACTCAAGACTGTCACCATGACTTTACCAGCAGAACTTTTTCACCGGCGCAGAGGTGCCGTGACACCACTCCACTGTCTGCCGTTTTGTTTTCAGTTCAAAGTGAAGAACCCATGTTTCATCGCCTGTGACAATGTTCGACAAAGAATTGTGACTATCAGCTTTGTAACGCCGAAGAGATTCCGCCCAGGTGGTCCTTCGTTGTTCTTTATGGTGTTGTGTTAGGCGGGGAAGAACCCAGCGGTCACACACTTTTGAAAACCCCAAGTGGTGGACTAGTGTGTCGGCACTGCCAACACACTACCAACAGAGACGTCCAGCTGTGCAGTGAAGTATATGACTGTGATCTGTCGATCACCTCGAAACAGAGCGTCAGCACTTTCCAACACTGTGACAGTCGCAGCTGCGTGAGGCCGGCCGGCACGCAAGAGGATCGGGCAGGTTTCTGCGAGTTTGTGGCGATGATTAAGACTCCGTGTCCAACGACTCACCGTGCTTTTGTTCACTGCCCGGTCTCCGTAGACATTCTGTGAGGGTCTGTGAATAACTGCCACGCTATATTTTTCCGCCAAAAGATGCTCACTGACAGATCTCTGCTTGGAACGCATCTCCGTTACTGACGCCATTTTGAATGCTACGCATAGCTCCCTCACCTTTCGGAACTTATGGACCTGTAGAAGCTGACGCAGGATTATTTCCTCGATGTTCTACAACAAACTCCGCATTTCTTCAACCGAAACTAGTCGAGAAAACAGTATGTTGCATTACTCTGAGCACTAGGGGACTTCACTTCTGAGATCGTCAGTCCCCTAGAACTTACAACTACTTAAATCTAACTAACCTAAGGACATCACACACATCCATGCCCGAGGCAGGATTCAAACCTGTGACCGTAGCGGTCGCGCGGTTCCAGACTGTAGTGCCTAGAACCTCTCGGCTACTCCGGCTGGCCGTCGTACTTGAATTGTAAAGTTGTCGGTTAAGTCCTCTTGTATTGGAATCAAATTTCATCCCCATGGTTGGAGAATGTTGTACACACATCATGGAGCACCCCCACTTTTCGCCGCTGATTTAAAATGAAATCTGACAGACCGATATGCAGCAAGGTGCATAGTTCGAACATGACCTGTATCTTTGCTTCCAAGGTCACGTGACCTCAATTCTCCGGAGTTTTCTTTCTGATTTCATCTCAAAGTGGAGTGTATAGCACTTCCATTTATAAGATTGAAGAACTACAGCGACGAACTGTGTTGCTCCCTAATCATTTACGATAAATGATGGAATTGTTTGAAAGAAAACGTGGCTTACTGGAAAGGCGAGTCCACTACTGCATCCAAACGCGAGGACGACGCGTGCAACGTCTCCTTCAGCTGGCGAAAGAGTACAGTGATTTCTAAAATGTGACTTTAGTATAGGCCAGTTAGATGAGGACTTAAACTAAAAGGGTAAATTTGAAATAGACTTGTAGCACCTAGTTCTATGTTTTCATACGAAAGTCAGTGGCTACTCTTAACCACACATGTAGAATTGTCTGACAAACGGCTCATTTGCAGACCCGTGTTTACTGGAAACTTTCCGCATCTACTGTCGTATAGTTTCAAACGTGACTGTTTTCACTATTAACTGTAACAAATCCTGTATATTAAACGATCGCACATCTTCAGTGCACTGATGTATCCAGAGTAATATATGTTAGATTGTCTGTTTGTGCGGACGTACCACCGTAAGTACTGTATCAGTTCTTTATTAATACTGGTACTGGGTAAGATATTAATGAATTCTGTTTTTTCCTCAAATACACATTGTTTAATCAGCTGAAACATCGGCTGTGGTTTCCGTAGTGTTTGGGCCAGTGGCTGGCGTCTCCGCCTCTGGAACGCGGGGTTCTTGCTTCTATTGTCGGCCTGTTCGCAGATTTTCTTCACTCGGGGGCTAAGTTTTGACTTGCACCAGGCGGCCGTACAACCTCAAATAATATCTCTTTCCCAAATGTTAGTGGGGAAGGTTATAATCCATTTCATGTTTAAATAGCAATGTGATGTCTGCTTACACATTTCATTAGGATTTTGCCCCTTTGGAATGCCGCCTATAGAAAATAGTAAAGGACAGTTTAAGAGCTTAAACGATGAACATTGAAACGCAAGGCTGACGAAGAAGTCCACATGTAAGGCAATAATTTTTGGACGCTCAATAACACAGACCGTTAGGTAGTCTTTGCAGCAAAAATGTTTCATGACTGGAGTTACGTCTCGACTGTCTTGGAAACCACGGAGCTCTTCGTGACACTAATGTACGACGCGAATATAAACTACGACCGCGTGTGGCATACCACGGACATGCTACAGAAAAACTGTTCACAGTGCAAATAAACCTGCGTGACAACCAGTCTCGTTTCTACTGCAACATTTGGCCAACCTCTGTTGCTTATTAGACAGTCTCTGCATCCTTTTCAGAACTACGTGAATTTGGTATTCAATACGAGAACCGGACTGCTGCTGATTGGTGCGATATAGTGGAACTCAAAGAGCCAAGTTCTCTGATACGTACGACGCATGGAAGACGGCGAGTCCAGAAAGGAATGTCGCAGGAAAAACAGACTACAGCCTTTCTTGGAAGAACACAAGGTGGATGTGGAGAAGCTTTATGACCGGAGAATGCTGCCGATGTGTTACATAACTTAAATAATCGATAGCGTAGGAGCTTCCGACCGGTTCGGTGGGGATGACTTGATGAGAGTCTTCCTTGTAGAGAAAGATGTCTTTCACCAAGATAGAGCCATTTGTGGCTCTCACATAAATGTAAGGTCACGATCACGAGTTCAAAGTACTTTCCTCGCCGCCAAATTCCGCACACTGTAACACTCCTGAACATCTGTGACACGACTCAAATCACTGTGCTAGCCAATTAAATCCTCCTCCACCGTCCCTTCAGCAGTGAAAGACCACAGACTCGCATACGGGAAAACTGGAGGAGCGGAGTGAAATATGCATCTAATTTAGGTCTTTTGCATTTTCTGTAATTCGATCGAGGCGAAAGCCGGAATGGTTCCCTTGAAAGAAAACGGCCGATACCTTCCCCACCCTTGGACAACCTGAATTGTGATGCGTTTCTAATGATCTGATCGTCAAACAGGAGGTAAGCCTGGTTCATCCTTCAACAGCTGTGGGAGCTCGTATGAGAAGCAGGCATCCAGATACCAAACGGTGGTTCTTCGGGAGTGTAAAAAGTGGTCGACCTAATGTAAATCTATAGTGTAAATGTGTATAGTTCATACAACCGGGCCTTATTATAAGGGCAAAAGTAATTTGTGTAGCATTCAGTGACCCTCCATTGGCTGTACACCTTCTACATAGACAAATTATATCCCAGAAATAAGAGGAAAGAACATTTACTGTTAGTTTACGCTGCTGGCTCTCAATCATTACAATCGTGTAATAACCAGAACTATGTGTCGGTGGCGATCTACATTGGAATTAATATAGAAAATTATTTTTAGAATGAGCAGATTCAATGTTAAGAGTCATCCGAAGAATACTACAGAAATGCAATTCAATCACCAAAGAAATGGGACAAAACACTTTTTCGTCTCAGACCCTTACCGGTTAGGACCAGTAGAACAGATAGAAGAGGTATATGATATGTATTCGCAGTTGCGAATACGAACAACCATCAGCTGTGTAAGGGAATAGCGACAATGAAAATTTCTGCCGGATCCGGAATCGAACCCGCATTTCCCTCCAGCGGTCACGTTAATTGCTTCCAGTGTGTGTGCAGTCCTCACGTTCAGACCCACAATTCCACATTCGTCGTTCCTGGGTCACAACCTGTACTTGTACGAAGATCGTGTGATTACCTTACAGGGGAGGACTTTCAATTGAAAGTCGCTACTTGATATCGGGGGATAATTAAGATTCTCGTAAATTTAGACAACGTTGTTCGTGGAGCGCAGCGATCTGGTGCTATACATGAGTTAGAACAACATTCGAGATCGCAATAACATTTTTTTTATGACCAGATTCGGCTTATGTCAAAGCCATCCTCAGATTTTTTGGGCCCCCCTGGGTCTGGAGACTCCTCGCTTTTTCACGTGACAGTACGATCGTACAATGAGAACGAGCGTGCTACCTAGTGTAAACATGAGGAGACGGCAGCACCAGAGATAGGGGGCCCAGAAATCTGAGGAAGACTTTGACTTAAGCCGAATCTGGTCATAAAAAACAAATGTTATATCGATTTCGACTGTTGTTTCAACCGAAGTGCGATACTGCAGACGAACGATTCTCCTTTTGGCCTACATTAAGAGTGATGCTTTTTGAAATTGAAATTTCCAGTTTCTAATATATTTCTGTGTGCTTCATAGTGTGAAAATATCCAGTAAAATGCAGTGATGCACGATTCCTGAAAGTTTTTATCTCATTAGAAATTTTTTGCGAAAGTGGCAACTCAGTTCTGGATGTTCATCTTACGTTCACCAGAGAATTGGGTGGCCAAAATCGGTTTAACAACCATGGATTTTTCTTTCGTTGGGTTTACATCACATTTCAGGTCTACGCTGAGAAGCCACGAAGATTGTAACATTGGAGACGAACATTCGCCAGGCTATCGACGACATAATGCGCCAATGTTGGACAGAGTAATTAAGAAATGGAGCTTTGTTTTCGTCATCGCGTTCAACGCCGTGGCGGACATTCCAACGGTATTATGATCAGACTGTAACTGCTTCAAAATAAAGCCCAATTTGCTTTGATATTTCGAGTGGATTACTTTCTAAAAATTTTTAAAAAGTATTACTGTTAATGATGTCTTTCGCTCTTCCACCATAACCGAGTCCATCAACATAAGGTAGTAAATATGAGGTAGCCAAAGAGGTGGAAACGTGGGTTATACTATGCCAAGACTGCTTGGTAGCTACAAGAGGAAAACACAATTAATTAGGAGTACAAAATAAGAAAGTATTTATTACTTACCTGTGTTCTAGTCCATGATCTGTTGCTTAAGAAATATAGAAGACGCGACTAGACTATGCGTCTGTAGAATGACATAGTTTACAAGTCAAAAATCTTGCAGTGACGAATTAATCTCTCGTAATCCGGTGAATTTGAAGACTAACTTGGAACTGGGCTACAAACACTTGGTGGCAGCAATTACTGAGCTGCAGACGATGACTGACTAACATCGGCCCCATTTGACCACTGTGTGCGGCTACGAACTGTAGACTGGCCCAATGCACTACTCTCCTGCTACACATGAAATGGCCTAGCGGCGAGCATAAGTACTGCGACAGGCTGTGTACTCCTTGGCTAGCACAGCCGTTATTCTGTTCCGTTTATCGAGATCGGCGGATCGATCTCTCATCTACATCTACATCTACATCCATACACCTGACGGTGTGTGGCGGAGGGTACTTTGAGTACCTCTGTCGGTTCTCCCTTCTATTCGAGTCTCGTATTGTTCGTGGAAAGAAAGATTGTCGGTATAACTCAGTATGGGCTCTAATCTCTCTGATTTATCCTCATCGTCTCTTCGCTAGATATACGTAGGATATACTGCTTGACTCCTCGGTGAAAGTATGTTTAGCGGAACTTCAATAAAAGCCCGTACCGAGCTACTGAGTGTCTCTCCTGCAGAGTCTTTCGCTGGAGTTTATCTGTCATCTCCGTAACGCAATTACTAAATGATCCTGTAACGAAGGAAGCGCGCTGCTCTCCGTTGGGTCTTCTCTGTCTCCTCTATCAACACCATCTGGTACGGATCCCATACTGGTGAGCAATATTCAAGCAGTGGGCGAACAAGTGTACTGTAACATACTTCCTTTGTTTTCGGATTGCATTTCCTTAAGATCCTTCCAATGAATCTGTCTGGCATCTGCTTTACCGACGATGAACTTTATATGATCATTCCATTTTAAATCACTCCTAATGCCTATTCGCATGTACTCCGGTGGGGGTGTGGTCGTATGACTGAGGATATCACAGTTAACGAAAGATCCTTTACTTAGAAAGGAGTATTTAGTCTCCCCGCCTACAGCAGGTGTCGATGGCCGTGGCGACACAGAGATACTGCAAGTTGCCGTCAGGGAAGTTGCCATATCTGCGTACGAAAGGCGGGATCGAAGTGGTAGTCGGCGCTAACGCTGATGGCTTACGGAATATGGGTGAAGGTGTAGATGTAGATCGCTTATGGGTGACTGCGTAGCCACTTCGATGACGTGGGAAAAAGTGACTTTTCAAGGAGGCGAGAGAGCCAGGTCGGCGCGCGGCCCGAAGGAACTCGCGTGAGCGGTCCGGGCTGGCCGGCGCATGTGCCGTGTGAACTGTCTGCACGCGAGCCCTCTCACGGGCGCATAAACAAAACACTCGCACAATCGACGCCTCTTTATCAGACAGAGCTCGTCACAGAGGGCGCCGGCGCGGGAAAAAAAGGAAGAACGCCGGCGGGCACTCGTGTGTGTCTCGGGAGGCGGGGATGTCAGCCGGCGTCAGGGCGAGTGAAGAGCGGCCGCTGGCTCGCTCTCCACGCACCGCCGGCCAGCGCTCATTAACGGCGCCGGATCGCTTCCTCGGGCGACCACGCGAGCGGCCTTCTGTTCGGCGCTTCTGCAGCCGATGCAAGCGCTGTCCCACTGGGCTGGCCTTCCACCCTTTCTCTCGCACCTTTCAGCCACCTTTTATTTCTTATTTGATCATTTCATTTTGGCTACACGGTAAATGACGTAAATCCAATGGCTGGGTGTTAAAATAAATACTTAGGTATTACAATTACGAATAACTTAAATCGGAACACTCTATAATTTATATCGTGCTGGAAGCGAACCAAAGACCGCGATTTATTGACCGAAATCTGAGAGGTTCCATGCGCTCTTTCGCATGTCTCCTCTCATTTTCATCAATTTATTAATGATTTATGTCATTGCACGGTAGTAACAGACCGAATAAGGTTATTGTAATGAGAGTATTTGTACTGAGAGCTAAAAAAATACTTTTCACTTGATCACTAAACATGTTTTACTTCCTTGGGTGGCCTGTGCGAGGCGAGCATCGGAGGACGCGGCACACAGCGTTTCCGTCTGGGGGCTGCACTTCCCTGAATTCTGCGGTGTTCGTACAATAGGCTTATGCGCCTGGCGGAGCGACTGACGTCGGTCGAGTTTCACCTATTGTATGCGGGACGAAACGACTTGAGATGTCTGAGTGTCGCTACAGTTTATGTGTTTACCGTTCCGGCGCGTCCGGAACGAAGATTCCTGGCACCGACTGACTGCAATGTCCTCATGATTTTGAGAATACTTGTGGACTGTGCCCTGCTGGGTCCGACTGTCTGGCGCCGGATGGCCGGTGGTCTAGGCAGGTTGTTTTCATAGCTGGTCAAACGGCAAGTTCAGTGCCGTCAGCTGAATAGTAGAGGCATTATTGGTCAACTTAAACTGAGCCTAATTCACGTCGTAAAGCCCTGCTCGAAATTGGAGGCAACGGTCGCTACTGGAGCGAATGATGTTCTGAGACAGTGGGGGGATTTTTCCAATCAGCACTGAATGCTACTGAGGAGAGTAGGGAGTTCACGAATGCTGACTTCGCTGTTTGCATCGCACCACAGAGTGGATTCGGGATCTGATCTTCCTCAGAGTTGAGCGGTTTTGCGACTTGGTGGCTCGTTTTCGGAAGAACTTAGAATTCTTGGACAGCCTTCGTGGCCAGGGGTTGACACAGATCTGCTACACGGGAAGAAGTCAGTGCCTGCATCATCAGGACGCTGCCTACCGACGACGTGCTGCAGATTTCAGTACTGGTACCGTATTTTGTGGCTCCGGCATTGTAGGACCTTACCAATTTTATATTGAATCCCTCAGCAGCACGCGCGTTCGCTTTGCTTCAAAGTCCACCTTGCTTGTTTCTCCATGTGATCCCATTTGAGCTCTCACTACTAATTGCGATACTGCTATATAGTCGTGAGATTAATATTTGATTCATTAGGATCTCCAGTCATTATCGTCAGTCTATGGCATCACAGAGAGTAGGAGCCCCTTGTTCTCGAGCCAACTCTTACTCTCATAATTTTTCAGTATACCCTATCCTTTAACCTACTGTGTGTGTCGACAATCATGTGCATTTATGTTCTGATATATAATAAATCTCATTGTAATATTTAATCCGCATATCATTTCTTAGACATAGGCAGAATCCCATTTCCTGTTGTTTATTATGGTAAAGTTCTCTTTTTTTATTAAATTACGATTTTTATTAAATTATTGTGAGTGTGCACTCCTTATTTTACCAGCTAGCAGGGTCTACCATCATTTTCTTCCGTTACCGTTGGGCACATCATTAATTACGTGATAGATAAGAAGGGGGTCGAGTGCATGTCTCATTCTCATGAAAAATTCGCCAGAATTAAAGAGGTACAAACTCTTCTCCAACCCGGCACCTCGCAAATCTTAGAAAATGCAGCAGGTCTGGTAAGGACACTGCTTACATTATTGTCGTTCGCCCTTTTCTAGAATAGTGCTGCACGCTGTGGGATCTGTATCAGATAGAATCGACGAAGGACGTTAAATAAGTTCAAAGAAGGGCAGCTCGTTTTGTATCATCGCAAAATAGGGGAGAGAGTGCCACGGATGTGATACTTGAATTTGGGTGGAGGGGGGGGGGGGGGGGCTGGGGAGGGCAATCATTAAAACAAAGACGACTTGTATCGCAGCAGGAGCTTCTCATGAAATTTCAATCGACAGCTTTGTCCTCAAAGTGTGAAAATATTTTGTTTGCGTTCGTCTACATAGAAAGGAATGATCATCATCATAAAAGAAATCAGCACTCGCACGTTGTTCGAGACTGGAACGGTAGAGAAGGCGGTTGGATGAACCCTATGCCAGGCACGTAACTGTCAGATGCACAGTAATTATGTAGAGGAAAATGTAGATGTAGGATATAGAATACGTGCTGGCGTAGAGGGGGGCGGGAGGGGGGACGGCAAGCCGGCAGCAACCATATTGCTGCTCGTCAGCCAAACGATATTAAATGAAGAAATTGAAAACATTCAGACAAATGTTTTCTGGAACGATTTGTCTAAAAGTAACAAATAAAAAACAGATTATAGAAACATTTTAAACATCTCATTACATTTTTTTCAGGTTTTGTTAAAAAAAACTTACTCTTATTGACAACGCATTTGCTTTCCTTGCGTTTTGTCTTCTCGAAACCTCCTAAACTTAGTACTTGATTCGTAGTAAGACATTGTAAAAATCAAATATATCACCTTTGCAACTTTTTTTCAGGCATAATAGCTACGCTGTAAAGAGATTAACTTTTTGACATATTATTCACCTTCCTAAGCGTCTTCCGTTTTCTACACCTCACATCTGCATGATTATTCTGCAGTTCACAATTAAGAGCATTTCAGAGGGCTCTTCGAACCACCTTCAAGCTGTTTCTCTACCGCTCCACACTCTATCAACGGGCGGGAAAAACGAACACTTAAATTTAGTACCTGATTGGAGGGAACCCTTCTTGACAGTTAAATATCAGACCAACGTAACTTTTTTTGCGCAAAATAGAAGGCCTTGAACAGATGTGCTTTGTAACACTTCACTTACGTAACTAACAACTTCTGTTGATGAAACATTTCAATTTTGCCTCATATCAGTAATTATTTTTTTAACCAACCTGAGATTTTTCTTGTTGCAAAACTAAAACAAAACTCGTCAGTCTGATACCCCATCTTTCCATTTCCAAAGCTTCGCTTGGCTCTGGAAATTCCGAAAAAATGTTCCCTCAAATAACTAATTAATTATTTCTTAATCACCCCTATTACTTTAAAGCAAATGAAACCTTCTTTGCGAAATTAGACTTCACACTATTTAGTTTGATACGCCATTTGTCCATTTTCTACAGTTCATTTGGATATTACAATTCGGAGAAAAGACTCTTTTTGCATCTTACAGACAGCCTTGTTTCCACTCCACTGTAATATTGCCCAGAAAAATACATATACATACATGTGAATGTAGACTTTTCGGGAGCATCCTACTGATGAAAAACAATCGGGTTTTCAATCGGGTGCCAGTGTTGAGATGCCATAGCATTTAGGTTTCACCAGGTGATGGTATAAGACTATTCGAAACAATGCAGGCTTTCAATGCCGATATTTGAGTCCATGGTGGTTTTTATTTGCCCGTAGTGGCGAGTGTGATGGTGGTGCTAGTGATAATGGTGGTAATGCCGCTGCTTCTGGTAAGGTCCTTTGAGATCAGCTCCCACTAAATGTTGTGTGGCTAGATAGGGAGGATGGGGAGATGAGAGGTTCAAAATGATTCAAATGGCTCTGATCACTATGCGACTTAACTTCTGAGGTCATCTGTCGCCTAGAACTAAGAACTAATTAAACCTAACCAACCTAAGGAGATCACACACATCCATGCCCGAGGCAGGATTCGAACCTAGGACCGTAGTGGTCACTCGGCTCCAGACTGTAGCGCCTAGAACCGCACGGCCACTCCGGCCGGCTGATGAGAGGTAATACGGGAAGTACAGATATATGAGATGCTATTTCGGGGATCGGAGGGGGTGGCGGAGACCTCAGGCTGGAAAATGTGTGTGTGTGTGTGTGTGTGTGTGTGTGTGTGTGTGTGTGTGTGTGTGTGTGTGTGTGTACAGGCTTGAATTACATGGAGTGGATGGGTCAGGACGCTGAGAGAGGAACTGAAATCTTGATCCAAGAAAAGAATTTGGGATTTGGGGCTAAATATGATAGGATCAGTAGAGGTCAGGACGCATTGCTTGGTTAGGAAGGGACTAGTTGCTGAAATTTGCTTGTGATGAGAGAACAAGGATATAGAGGTAGCCAAGGATGAGGGGTTGAGGGGCGTGGGTCATTTTTTCTGAGCTTTCTTGATACGAACCTGTTTTTATTAATGGTACACAGTCTGTTAACGGAAGGGGAACAGAGTCCACACTAGTATTGAGTTTGGCAAGCCTTCAATCTGCCACTGATCTTCATGGCAGTTCGTTCAGTACATGGTGCCTCCAAGCCGTTCGTATAAGCTGCGACAGCCAAATGACTAGTCTCACCAATAACGTAGCACCGATCGTGTCCACGCATAATGCCGCCTTTGGCTGACTTTCCCCTAATTGATTAAATATTGCAGTTGCTTGTAGCACTGTGGTTCCGTGGCACTTACTTTATGACTGGGTTACTGGTCTGCTGTGGTAAATCTTCTTCTACATTGCATGATTACATGTGAGTATGACCATCGTGTCAGCTGCCTCTAATTCATCAGTTATGCACCCCAGAAAATCTCCTCTATTTCACCTTATGACTGTTGGTACTCAGTAATCGGGTACAAGCTACAGTTAATAAATCGTGGGGTGGGGGGTACTTCCAAACTTCCAACCGTCGTGAAATTTGCTCGAATCGTCGTCATGGTCCTTTTCGTTACATAGCTTCTCCTGGCATTATGAAACTGCTAAACCGGGACAATTAAGCTTCCTTTCGTGTTTGCAATGCTAAAATTTTTATCGTGTTAATAAAAACAGATATTTCGTATTTACATGAGAAGCAGGCAAAACTGCTACCTGCCAACGCTCTATAAGCTGTGTGTTTAGAGTCGCTGCCTCCGATTCACCTAGATTTAACTCTTTATGTTCCCCGTCGTACTTGTATGACACTGGGTTATGTCTCTCCGGATGGACAGTTCTTCACGTCAAAACGACAGGCTGCATGTTGGAAGTTTTCTGAGAGACGTGGCGTTCCCTGACAGGTTCGGAAGCTGTTGTCAGAGCTCCCCCCTCACCCCCTCCCCTCCTCCTATGAAGGCTGACTTACCTCGCTCCTCCACAGGCCCATTCCCAGCAGTGGTGCACTTGCAAGGGCGCTCACGTCGCCGTTGTCGTGTACGAGCAGTTACTGTGACACCAGATTTATCTCTTTACTTCGTATCAACTCAGCGGAGCGCATGCGTTGCCGCAGGATGGCGTGCCTTTGTGTGACGTAATAGCTCGCCTCGCAGCTTCTGCACCACACCAGCAACGTCAGTGTTTAGTCCAGTCAATGAAGGAAAATTAGGGGAAAAATTCATGTAGATGCAATTTTTTGTGCTGTGGTAACAAAAATGTAATGAATAACACACTAAAGATCCTGATAGGTGAGGAATTATCGTACCGGTTGGAGGGATGCACTTACTGGGTGTCCATAGTATATCTTCCAAGGTGGGTCGCAGTAAGTCTGATAAAATGAGACTGATCACGTGAGTCCTTAGTTTCTCCTGGCGTGTACAGTTTTCAAATAACTTACGGAGATGCAGTAGGGTGACGACGTCAACAACCGCCGATATTTCGACAAGAGCGCACCCCGCCATTTCCAAGGCAGAACTGTAGCAAGGAAGCTCTGTGCTAGCAAATTTAAAACATCGGTTTTCAGAGTAATTCCGTAAAATTCCGTAAAGATAACACACACACACACACACACACACACACACACACACACACACACACACAATGTAAACACTGGCACGACCACAGACCAAGCAAGTAACCTTATAAATAGAGTACGTGGCTTTTGTTTAATGTCTTCATGGAATCCTGCTCTCTCACTTGTCAGAAAATACAGGAACAGTGTTTATGCCATTTCACCCGTTGATTATTAATTTCACTATCGATTATTTCTGTAGTCGGTCATCATTCGTTTGTGATGGTGGTAGAGTTTACAGTGAGTGTGTGTGTGTGTGTGTGTGTGTGTGTGTGTGTGTGTGTGTGTGTGTGTGTGTGTTATCTTTACGGAGTTTCTCTGAAGACCGATGTTTTAATTTCACTTGCACAGTGCTTACTTGCTACAGTTTTCCCATGGAAATGGCTGGGTGGTCCACAGTCGAAATATCGGCTGTTGTCGACGATGTCACCTGGCTGCATTCCCATAAGTTATTTCAAGACTGGCCGTGTTTAAATCTAGAAAAGCAATGTGCCGTAGTGCATTGCTTCACTTGTTTTGGAATGCCGATGTTCCGTAACACCTAAGTAACCTATTTCTGTTACAGAATGAGACAGAGTAGGCCTCTAGGCCTCTTCACATATTAACATCTGAAAATAAATGTTTACTTTAAGACTGAAAATAACTCCACCACATGAACACGAGCTCAGTGAAGTTATTTTCTCTACTCACATAAGAGATTTTGACAGATAACGCTGGGGAGATATGGTCTGTCTGTAGACTTAAGACAGAAGTGCACTGTTGGTAGGAGAAGTTGCCTTTCCGGGAAGAACGCTATTGGATGACTAAGAGTCAGTTTCTCCTCTAGCACTGTAGAACGATGTGCAGAGATTTACATAGATTGATTTTGCATTAGTAGTATTAGTAATTCATATCTGTATTCCACGCAGTATTAACACGCTTTGTGGAAAACAAACACCCCTGTTCATGTTTGCACACTGGCGAGCTGTGGAAGGATCGTTACAACTTTCTCAAACATCCTGTATTAGTTTTTCGTGACGTCCTGCGGTAGAGAAAATGCAAAATCTCTTGTTTGCTCTTCATTTTGCAGATCTGTGAACGAGGGAGGAACACGAGCACAATCCAGTGGCCTACCTTCCTTCGAGCTTTTATCCTCCACCATCGCCTTCCCACTCTGTTACATACTCAGATCTCATAATATGTTTCTACTCTACTTATTTGACGTACTAACATTCAAAATTTGTTCTTAACGCACTTCACTTAACAATAAAGATCAATTTTATACCATTAAAATTCTATTTTAATAGTTTCCGACTTTTCAATTCCCAGCAACGTGCAACTATTAGCCCTACAGAAAAAATAAATACGACCTTTCTTGTAGGAAATTTAATTCACTTCAATATTGCACAGGGTAACATTTTTGCTGGATGCTGCAGTTTTCAAGATATTGAGGAAAATCCTAAAAAGTGATCTTCACCCCCCCCCCCCTCTCCGTCCCCTTCCCCCTCCATGCTTACATACCACCGGTCAGAAGTTTTTAGTACTACATTGTTCATGACTCTCTTTTCTACCACTGTACAAATATTTGCGACTACACGAATTTTTTCCTCTAGGCGACATGTTTTCGTCTTCATTGACTCGACTAGTTAGCTCGGGTCCGCGGGCTTACATACAGGGACGAAAGCAAGTTTCTCCACGAAAATGTAGTGAAAGTTTGGAATCATTGGAAAATTTTACTGACGAAAGGGAGGAATTTAGAGTTTAACGTCCCATCGTCAACGAGGTCATCAGCTACTGAACATTCACTCGGGTTAGGGAAGGGTGGGAAAGGAAACTGACCGTACACTTTTCAAAGGAACTAACCCAACATTTACCTTAAGCGATTTATTGAGAGCATGGTAAACATAAGTCTGGGTGGCCGGACGGAGAAGAATTGAACCACTGTCCTCCTGAACGCGAGTCCCGTGTGCTAACCACTGCGCCACCTCGCTCTGTATTTCAGTGACGGCGTTCAGGCCGAAAATTTTTGGCCGTAAACTAATGCTATTGGCAAACAGCGAGTAAAGAGGCATAGAATAACAGGAGTCGACCGTCCGCCACCTTCGCTCTATCACTGCCTGTCTAATTCATCTGAGAAACTCTGTATTCACTTGCTCGCTTGCAGCTCTTTCACTACTTAAGACTGGGGAATCAAGCCTCTGCTAATATAATATAGTAAATGTCTCTCTTGAATTCAAGGGTGCATATCCGAATTTATACCTTTTCTTTATCACACAATCATAGTAAGACGAGAATAAGATCTTTTTATCTTCAGAGGACACCTTATACCCTTTTGTGAGACTACTATCACTGATTTTTCAAATACGAGCGTAGTACGACGCATTATGTCCAGTACAACGCCCCGACACAGCGCAGTTTGTGCAATTTTCGCCACTTTCACATGACACGTTGTAAACGCTGCGTACTCTGAAACCAAGGCAGTCCTTTACTAAACGTAGAATTTCTTTAATTTTTCGCGGCGGACGAAGCAGTGGTGTTCTAACATATTTTCCCAGTATGTCCCGTACTTCTCTTCAATTCGCGACACGGAATGAAAGAATGCCGTTGGGCAATCATTTTCCTTTTGCTGAACAGGTTTGGAGCTTCCTGTAATTTGACGCGGTTCATATCCGTTTTCTTTAAACACATCTTTTAATTCGGACTGCACATTATCGCGACTGAAATTTTCTAAACTCTGTATATTGATGTATTCAGAGCGGAATCCGCCTGGGCAGGGTGGTGGAAAATCCGTTCAGTGAAGCAAGCTTCAGTGTGTATTATCTTTATACATACATAATGTCTCAGTCACCGCACCATCTCCCTGTAATCAACACACCTAAAATCCGCTCCTAGATTTTCTTTCCTACTTGCATTGTAAATCTGATGTTCCCGTCTACTTTCTTCGTATGGTTCTAGAAACGGTTTAGTGTATGCTTGCGAATGAGGGAGCCTGCACTATTTCTACTATCTCTTGTGTCTGAACATACTAAACCTGCTCTGCCAATAACAAGTCAGAATTCTACTACATCAGACCCACACGTCACTTCAATACTGAGAGTCAGACAAAACCTATCGAAGAAGATGGTGAATATCTTAGAAACCTTAAGATTTGCATGACTCAGTTTGAACAACGAAAAAATTTTGTACAGGAGAAAAAGATCCACGCGTAGTATGCTTGAAAAGATGCATCACACCTTCTACATGACATACGAGGAATGGTTATGATCCTACGCAAATTCTCTGTTTATAGCACATGTCCCAGACTACTGAAGTTTTGTGTTGTTACAGCCACTACTACACATTCTATGATACTTTCTTTGTAGACCTGTTCTTCTTAGTTTATAATTTAAAAATTTCGTTGAACCCCATGCTTTATTTTCCACTTCAGAATCTTCCAATCTGCATTTTCCGGTGCGGCACGTATCTGTGACAATTACCGGTGTAGTTTCAGGAGCTCGGTTTCACAGATGCATTAGTGAGGCTTCTACTCGAAGACTGGAATAGTGTCAGATCACAGTTTCGTGTAGTGAAAATATAACTGCTGAAAATGAAACGATAGTATAACTAATTCTGCAAGCATGTAGAGCATTTACCAGTAGACGTGCATCTACTTATTCGTAACGTGACATAAATATCACTTTAATTGGATGTATAGTTAATTGCCGATGTATGCTTTAGAAATGGTATATCATGTCAGACCACGGAACCACCGCTACTTGCTGCTCTCACGTAACATGCGCACAGCTGACTTAATAAGACAGCGGTAGTTATTCTTACGTTGTTATTGGTAGAAGTATTTAATGCTCTTATACGAGTCTCTTACATTAGACCACTCGCAGTGTCCCATATTAAGACGTGAATCATTTGTTTTTGTTTCGTTTCCTTTCTTGTCTTGCTAAAGGACGTTATTGATAGTATGAGTGCAGTGCTTCTAACGTAATCTTTTCCTCATCTGTGTACATAAATGCTCTAATTGGTTTGCTGCCAAGTAATTAATGTTGCAGCTCTAAAGTACGCTCACAATAATGGGAAACCATTAACAAGAGACGTCTCGCTGATGAAGTACGCGGTGCTTTGGCCCCGATACCGCGCGCTACTGTCAGCCTTGCGCTACACGATTATTAGTAATTTCGGCTCATATTCAGAAACATCTCAACCTGTTAATAATGTTGTCTCAGTTATTTCTCATCGCGACAGAATAACAAGTTTTCAGAATTCTTCAATTCTGCTTCTTTCTCCAGGCCTTCTTTCGAAACACATTCCGTCTCTAAAATTATTTCAACGTCAACGGAACGTCCTTTCTTCCATCCTTCTTTCAAAACACTTCTGTTATTTCCAGTTTCCATATAAATCTGTACGACCTCTTCTTATATGCTCAGCAGAAATCCGATCTTTGATCTAGATATTCATAATCGATCTACTGGCCAGTACTACCTGATCCGCTGTTAGCATATTTTTATCTTCACGGTCTCTTGCGAAGCGGCGTGGAGGAGGCTAAAGAATGTGAATAGATCCTACAATGAACATTGTAAGTAGGTTTTCACCTGATATTCCTTGTCTTCAGTAAAACAAGACACTAGACAGACTGGCCCACAGTATTTAGCGCTCCCTCTGGAGTCACTCCTTACTGCTAGCTGTCGGTTTAGCTGACTCATTCTTAGCGCTTTAAAAAGTCATACAGTCGATGTTCCGTTTGGTAAGGAATGTAGTTAATTACTAAAAAATAGTTTTTTTTAAATGATGTCCACTGCATACTCGTCGTGTATCTGCACAAATAGAAACAATGAAACCACGAATGTTCTTAATTATAAGTTAAGGACTCTTCACAGAACTTACCTGTTAGAGATCTTGTATTTTCTGTCTCGTATGTAATGGGCGAATACAAATAGTTACGTTTAATATCATTATTTTAAATCTTAAGAGGTAGCAACTATACGAAGGACGTTCAATAAATAAAGCAACACATTTTTTTTCTTGGCCAGTTTCGTTAGAAAAAATGTGTAATTTGTTGTGGAACCTCGCGAAATATGTCCACCCAAGCCCGCATAGTTTCATGAAGTTCCGATCGGTGGTAGCGCTATACGTAGTCTTCAAAATGACCTCTGTAACGGAACTGCTTTCCAAGCACAGCGCTGTCAATGGGTTTCTTTTGATGGAAAACCAGAGCAACGTATATATTCATAGGCGCCTGCAGCATGTCTACGCAGAGCTGACAGTGAACAAAAGCAAGGTGAATCATTTGACGAGGCGTTTGTTTCATCGAACTTCTTTGGAGTGTTCTTCCTCATCAGTCCTACAGCCCTGATCTAAGACCTTCCGACATCCATCCGTTTGGCTCAATTAAGGATTCACTCCGAAACTTCCTGGCAGATTTAAACTGTGTGCTGGACCGAGACTCCAACTCGGGACCTGTACGTGTCTCCGTCCAGCACACAGTTATTATCATCCAGGAAGTTTCAAAATGAGCGCACACTCCGCTGCAGAGTGGAAATCTCATTCAAGGATTCACTCCGCTGGGAGCAGTAGGTGGTTCGTGAAGACGTTGACTCCGATGTCGACCAGTAGACTGGTAACAGGAGGGCATACAGACCCTCCCAGTAAGGAGGCGTAAAACCACCGCACTGAATGGGATTATCTTGAAAAATAGAGTTTTGTAGGCAAAAGAGTGGGAAAGAATACCGTGTGTTGGAATCCTGAATAAAGCCAACCTGCTTTCGGAAGAAAAGTGTGTTTGAAACGCCCTGATTAACCCTCAGGACAGGAATCATCATCATCATCATTTAAGACTGATTATGCCTTTCAGCGTTCAGTCTGGAGGATAGCCCCCTTATAAAACTCCTCCATGATCCCCTATTCAGTGCTAACATTGGTGCCTCTTCTGGTGTTAAACCTATTACTTCAAAATCTTTTTTAACCGAATCCAGGTACCTTCTCCTTGGTCTGCCCCGACTCCTCCTACCCTCTACTGCTGAACCCATGAGTCTCTTGGATAACCTTGCTTCTCCCATGCGTGTAACATGACCCCACCATCTAAGCCTGTTCGCCCTGACTGATACATCTATAGACTTCATTCCCAGTTTTTCTTCGATTTCCTCATTGTGGACACCCTCCTGCCATTGTTCCCATCTACTAGTACCTGCAATCATCCTAGCTACTTTCATATCCGTAACCTCAACCATGCTGATAAGGTAAACTGAATCCACCCAGCTTTCGCCCCCATACAACAAAGTTGGTCGAAAGATTGAACGGTGCACAGATAACTTACTCTTGGTACTGATTTCCTTCTTGCAGATGAGAGTAGGTCGTAGCTAAGCGCTCACTGCATTAGCTTTGCTACACCTCGCATCCAGTTGTTTCACTATGTTGCCATCCTGTGAGAATATGCATCCTAAGTACTTGAAATTGTCCACCTGTTCTAACTTTGTTCATCCTATTTGGCACTCAATCCGTTTATATTTCTTTCCCACTGACATTACTTCCGTTTTGGAGATGCTAATCTTCACACCATAGTCCTTACATTTCTGATCCAGCTCTGAAATATTACTTTGCAAACTTTCAATCAAATCTGCCATCACAACTGAGTCATCCGCATATGCAAGACTGCTTATTTTGTGTTCACATATCTTGATCTCACCCAGCCAGTCTATTGTTTTCAACATATGATCCATAAATAATATGAACAACAGTGGAGACAGGTTTTAGCCTTGTCTTACCCCTGAAACTACTCTGAACCATGAACTCAATTTACCGTCAACTCTAACTGCTGCCTGACTATCCTTGTAAAGACCTTTAATTGCTTGCAAAAGTTTGCCTCCTATTCCATAATCTCGTAGAACAGACAATAACTTCCTCCTAGGAACCCGGTCATATGTCTTTTCTAGATCTATAAAGCATAGATACAGTTCCCTGTTCCACTCATAACACTTCTCCATTATTTGCCGTAAGCTAAAGATCTGGTCCTGACAATCTCTAAGAGGCCTAAATCCACACTGATTTTCATCCAATTCGTCCTCAACTAATACTCGCACTTTCCTTTCAACAATACCTGAGAAGATTTTACCCACAACACTGATTAAAGAGATACCTCTGTAGTTGTTACAATATTTTCTGTTTCCATGTTTAAAGATTGGTGTGATTACTGCTTTTGTCCAGTCTGATGGAACCTGTCCCGACTCTCAGGCCATTTCAATTATCCTGTGTAGCCATTTAAGACCTGACGTTCCACTGTATTTGATGAGTTACGACTTAATTTCATCCACCCCAGCTGCTTTATTGCACTGCAATCTATTGACCATAATCTCCACTTCCTCAAATGTGATCCTATTTCCATCATCATTCCTATCCCATTCTACCGCGAAATCTGAGACATTGCTGATCGTATTTTCACCTACATTGAGCAACTCTTCAAAATATTCCCTCCATCTGCGCAAGGCATCCACAGGATTTACCAGCAGTTTTCCTGAAATCAGGACAGGAAAGAAACAATAAATTGTGGAAAGGGGCCAAAATAAAATTTCCGACCTTAACTATCGACTGAATATGTCACACAATCTTATGGCTTAACGGAACAACCTCTTTTAATTTTTAAAACGGCTGAAGGTCCATGACTTAGAACTACAATAAATTTTCAAAAGGCAGAAAGCGCAAGGTGTTATTCTTAAAAAATATTTCAGATGAGGCTGAAGGCCCAAACAATGCAAGACTTGACAAGTAAGGATCTCTCAGTTTGAAAACGGCTTGAAGGTCCATTATTTAAAACCCGACCAAAAGGATATAAATTCAAACCATCGGCTATGAGCCATTAAAATACACAGTCAAACACCAATAATAAAAGGCAGTATAGCCAGTAGCGCTCAGAAGTCTCCAGGCGTCGGCCTGCACTTGAAATATTAACGTTCGCTTATGGGAGAGAGGTAGTCGGCCCAACTATATCCTATCCGCCGGCAACCCAACTAAGAGACAGTCAACGGACCCACCGACAAGACGACTTACTTTCCACCCGACCAGTACACAAGGAACACCAATGCCAAAACATAAAAGACGTATCCGCCCACAACCAAGAGTGCCTAAGCTGTCAAAACTACACACAAGTGGTGGCCAGCAACAAAAGGCAGAAAATTCCGCTGGTGCACTGTGCACTTAGACTTCAAATAACCAAAATACAGTTAAACTCCATCCGATGGTGGCCAAACGTTTGCCAACTTTAACACCTGCTGTTGCTCACAGGAATACCCCCAACAGGCAACCATGAAAGCCAACGGTACATTGTTAACAGACTGGTTCCGGTAATTAAATCACCACTCAACTTTGATGTCCTGGGTCGGTGAGCCACGAACTTCGTAGCAATCGGAACAGCTCCCACACACCCCGACACTGCGTAGAGACCGCCAGCGGGCCCGTCCCACTGCGTCGCGCCGAGATTTCCTGGCTGATCCACACCAACCGACCGACTGCTACTCATCAGCACGGAGACAGCACTAAAACAACTGAGCAGTCGACATTACAAGTTACACCCAGTTTCACGAACACTTGGACGATGGACTAGACAATACTAACGGCAGCGACTGTGCAATAGCAATGACGAATCACGAGTCGGCACACACAGGCAACCCATAAGAGACCGCCGGCCAACCTACACGTCGTCCGACAAGACGACCGACCGACGACCAACCAAGGTTGTCCGCACTCAAGTGATAT
The DNA here is from genome assembly GCF_023897955.1 of Schistocerca gregaria. Taxonomy (NCBI): domain Eukaryota; kingdom Metazoa; phylum Arthropoda; class Insecta; order Orthoptera; family Acrididae; genus Schistocerca; species Schistocerca gregaria. The sequence goes on from NC_064926.1 coordinate 478,847,509, forward strand.
GTATCAAAAGCCTTCGAGCGATTCATGACTGTCCAGACCTCACTGCAACCGCGCCCCGGCTGAACTTCAACCGCGTGCTAAGTCAAACACTGCCACGTCCGAACCGTACTGCTAGCGCCTCCCAACTCACTATCAGATCCGAACTAACTCCGCAACACACGCCAACCGGGAAGCGATAGCTGTCACCAAAAATAATACGCCAGGGCTTATATCGATAAGCGCCGCTGCTGCCGCTCACGGACAGGCAAGGCGGCAACTCAGTGACACCAGTAACTGAAATTAACATATCGGTAGTACAGTAAAAACAGGATGTCAAAATTAGATACTGCACGAACACGAGCCACGCTCGGCTCATTGTTGCATTACTTATCGAACACCCCTCGTATTTAAAGCCGAAAACTAAGTGAGAATTGAACTATGATAGTCAATTACGAAATCCAAATGTATTCGGCAACTCGTTTCGTCAAATTTTTGGTATTTATAGTTAGTAGCTGTAAACTGATTCAGGAGAGGAATGTTTTCGTGAGGTGCACAGGGCAGTGTCGCTAGTATTCATTAAAAGAAAAAAAGCCACGATCAGTCCCTGAAGACAATGCGATAGCCGACCGACCGTCTTGACGTCCTCAGCTATTCATCATCAGATGCAGTATGAAGGGGCATGGGTTCGGTTCACAGCACTCCCGGTTACGGAGTGCATGGACCTAGTACACTGTAGTGTACTAGGCGCTATCGACATTCCGACCTTGAAGCCGTTACCTCTTAGTCACATAGCTCCTCATCAGGCATCAAGAAGTTAAGCGCACCACGGTCCAGTCCTCTCACCAACCGCGCTGCTGCTGCGGTCGCAAGTTCGAATCCTGCCTCGGACACGGCTGTGTGTGATGTCCTTAGGTTAGTTGGGTTTAAGTAGTTCTAAGTCTAGGGGACTGATGACCTCAGATATTAAGTCCCATAGTGCTCAGGGCCATTTGAACCTCTCACTACGGAAATATCCCTGGCAGTACCGGGAATCTAATCCAGCACCCCAACATGAGGATCTGTCGCTTTGACCACTCGACTATGAAGGCTGACAAGTATTAATCACAATATCTTATTAGCAATGAAAAGCTCTCGTACCACAACAGGAATATCGAATGGCCAAATCGTAGTGTACCTGGTCCGACCATCTTCTTACCCACGAGTATTGGGAATCTGTACTTCAATGTGAGTTCAACGAACGCTAGTCCTTTGTTATGTGCCACTATTTGCGCTAACGGGGCCGCGGCACGACTCGTACTTACTCACTCCACGAACCTTTTTCGGAGGCGTCGAGAAGCCATCCCATGCTCTAACGGACAGGTGATCGCCGCGACACCTGTCATCTTGGGCTCAGCATAGAAAGGTGAGGGTGAGTTTCGATACCTCGTAATGATATCTATATTTTCTCACTTACAGTCTCCTTCATGGGTGAACTACTTTTCCAGACCATTCTTGCAATGAAGCTAATTCGCATCTACGTTCCCTACCATTTTTTTACGTGCTCATTCCCCTTTAAATCACTCCACGTATGTTCTGGATATCTGCTGGATGTTACTGTTCCGAGAGATTCTTCGACAATTCTATAACTGCCTATCCCTGCGACGAGCGGTGGTCCTCTGCACGTGTTCTGCATTTCACTACAGTTGTCCAGTGCTGCGATTTTTCTATATACAACAGCGTCATCCACGAACAGCCAGCCCTGTGAAGCTACCGAGGTTATCTGCTAGGTCATTTATACACTAAAGCGCCAAAGAAACTGGTATAGGCATGCATATTCAAACATAGAGATAAGTAAACAGGCAGAATACGGCGCTGCTGTCGCCAACGGCTATATATGACAACAAGTGTCTGGCGCTGTTGTCAGATCGGCTACTGCTGTTGCGATGGCAGGTTATCAAGATTGGAGTTTGAATGTGGTGTTATAGTCGTCGCACGAGTGATAGGACACAGCATCTCCGATGTAGCGATGAAGTGAGGATTTTCCTGAGTATATCGTGAGTATCAGGAATCCGGGAAAATATCAAAATTCCGACATCGTTGCGGCCGGAAAAAGATCCTGCAAGAACGGTACCAACGACGACTGAAGAGAATTTTTCAACGTGACAGAAGTGCAGCCCTTCCGCAAGTTGCTGCAGATTTCAATGCTGGACCATCGACTAGTGTCAGCGTGCGAACCATTCAACAAAACATCACCGATATGGGTTTTGGAGCCGAAAGCCCAATCGTGTACCCTTGATGAGTGCACGACACAAAACTTTATGGCCTCACCTGGGCCCGTCAACGTCGGTATTGGATTGTTGACGACTGGAAACACGTTGCCTGGTCGGACGAGTCTCGTTTCAAATTGTATAGAGCGGATGAACATCGACGGGTTTGGAGACATCATGACACCATGGGCCCTGCATGTCAACAGGGGACTGGTTCAAATGGCTCTGAGCACTATGGGACTCAACATCTTAGGTCATAAGTCCCCTAGAACTTAGAACTACTTAAACCTAACTAACCTAAGGACACCACACACACCCATGCCCGAGGCACGATTCGAACCTGCGACCGTAACAGCCCTGCGGTTCCGCACTGCAGCGCCAGAACCGCACGGCCACCGCGGCCGGCCCGCAGGGGACTATTCGAACTGATGGTGTGGGGTGTGTGCAGTTGGAGTGATATGGGACTGTGGCTGCTGATACGACTCTGACACGTTTACGTACCTAAGCATCCTGTCTGATTACCTGCATCCATTCATGTCGATTGTGAATTCCGACCGACTTGGCAATTTCAGAAAGACAATGCGACAACCCACACGTACAGAATTGCTATAGAGTGACTCCAGGAACACACTTCTGAGTTTAAACACTTCCGGTGGCCACCAGAGTCCCCAGCCACGAACATTATTGAGCATATGTGGGATGCCTTGCAACGTGCTGTTCAGAAGAAGTCTCCGCGCCCTCGTACTCTTATGGATTTATGGACAGCACTGCAGGATTCATGGTGTCAGTTCCCTCCAGTACCACTCCAGACATTAGTCGAGTTCATGCCACGTCGTGTTGCGCCACTTCTGGCTGCTCGGTGCTCGCGGTGGCCCTGCACGATATTAGGCAGGTGTAGCAGTTTCTTTGGCTCTTCAGTGTATTATATTGCGAATATTAACGGTCGTATAACAGTACCGTAGATATTTTCACGTCTGAGCGTTTGTGTCTTTTAAGAACAACATACTGGGTTCTGTTTACCAGGACCTCTTCAATCCAACCGCGAAGCTGGGTGGATACTCCATACATTCGTATTTTGTTCGTTTGGCGACTATGTGCATGTGTATCGAACGAGCTCCGGCAGTAGGTAATCAGGTACCAGCTCTGAGTCTTGTGGACGAACAGAGAAAGCTGGTGTTCCATCGTCGTTGTTTCCGGAATAAAGTACTACAAGCAACAGAATTCATATGCGGAAACAAGAATAGTCTGATTTGCAGACAATGGCAGTATCCGTTTCGTTGCGACAAGACGCTCCAGTTAGCCACGCGAGTGTAATTCAGTGCGTCTTCAGCGGGGGTCGCTAATGGACGTTTGTGCGGTGGCGCTCGTTTAGGAGGTAAGCCGGTTCGAATCCTGCAAGCACGGGGTAGAGAAACGGTGACGTGAAGTTCCTGGTCAGCTGACTTTGCTACAATGTCCTGCATTAAATTTCAGACCTCTCCGCAGTGTCTCATGACGTGATAGCATGTGACACGTTGACTGCGATGCGTCCGCCGAATGGGGACGATAAGGTAGGTGGCCTCGTAGGTGCTTTTCAGAATGAGTTGGGTATGTGCCGGCCCTTCATACATAACAACATAAACTCAACATTACACTGTACAAGCACTTAACGCAGTCATGCACTCGACGGTACACTTGACACTTCACAACAGGTCGGTGAAAGCCAACGGCAAACTATTTTCACTAGGAACTTATATAAGATGGAGAGTTTTTTTTTCACTTGCTGCCCTGATTTGACGACCCACCACCTGATTGCTTAAGGTGGGTCTTTATTGACCACTTGGCCGCTGCGATCGGTATGTGGGCGCTGATATGGCTGAACCTCCAGACCAGTTCCCGCATCCGATCGCTCCGTTGCCCGTGTCCTGCCACGTAGAGGCGGGTCATAGTTGATCGTGTTTTGTTTTTGTTTTCTTTTGTTTTCTTTTACTTGGTTATCTTTGTCTGCTATTTGTCTTTCTTTTCTTTTCTTTTCTTTTCGGCACCTTCCCAAACCGTTTGTAAAAAATTTACATGAAATTTAAATTTTGAAAAAGAAATACAAAAATGTAGTTTAGAATGAAGAAGAGGAAAGAAGATAGGAAAGGAAGTAGTTTATAGTCCCTCCACCCTGGGGAACTGAAGATGAAAGCCTTGGAATTAGTCGTCAAGCCATTGATCCTCAGTCTCCAATGCTTTGCTTACCTTTAACTAAGAAGATCTATGCTAATCTATAATTACAAAGCTAATTACTAAAGCTGTTACTAAGTTAATTACACTATTGACAGGTTTAAAGTCCCGTTTTTGCCTGTGACAATTGTGACGGTGTGCCGACACTGTTTACATCTATTCATGTTGAGCTTTAGTTATGTGTAATCTATTGTGATGTCTGTACATTATGTTTAGACTAATGCATTTCTTTCGGTCTTACTTCTGTCTAGGTTTACATCCTCCACACTATGGCGTCTATGTAGGTGCTGTATCTAGGTTCGTCGTCTGTACGGTCTCTCGTGCCTGTGCTCTTTATGGCATTCATCTGAGATTTTTTCTGTCAGTGCGTTTACTCCGTCTCATAATTCTGCTGTTCTGATTACATCGTACATGTGTCGTTCAGTTTGTATGTGTTGTATTCCTGGTGTGTTCCTGTGTTGTCTGTATTTCCTGCAGAAGAGGATTCTGTGTTCGGGGGTTCCCATATCTCCGCATGTGCATGTAGATGTGTCTCTTAGACTCAAGCGGTTCAAGTGCGTGGGATAAGGTTCGTGCCCAATCACGAAATTCACCATGCCGCGGCTAGGATCGGCATGTTTCATTCTTAAACTTTCCGTGATATCCGGTAAAAATGTATGTACTCTCCGTCCCTTATCACTTGTGCCCCATTTTCTTGCCATGTATCGATTTTCCATTGTCGGAAGTCCCGCTTGTTGCTCAGCGGAGAACCAGTTATTATATTAACCTGGTCTAATCTGCCCATCTTTAACCAGTACCGTGCGCCCCGATGCCTAATTGTTGTATCTATCGGGAAGATTCCTAACACTACACACAGCGCTCCAATCGATGTCGTGCCAAACGCTCCAGTTAGTCGCATTAGGACGCTTCTCTGTCCTCGCCTAACAGCTGTTCTGTTTCTGACGAGGCTGAGTCTGTGTGCCAATGTACTTGTCGCAAAACTTAGTACTGACTCGAAGAGTGCGCAGTGGTAGGCTCGTGTGACTGACAAAGGAAGTCTGTATTATCATGAATTTATCCTTGCCAGTTTGGAGATGCAAGATCCCTGCATCTGTTCCTCTACGCTCATTCCCTGAGTATGGGACAACTTTACTTGTCTGTAAACATACACTGCCAGGGCGGCTTACGCTAAGTGAGCGTTACTTTCGACAGTGTGACACGATAAAGTGACGCGTCAGGATATACACAGCGGGGGAAAAAAATTAGAACTCCCTTTCAGAGTTTTCCAGTTCGCTCAAGATTTATTGTTGCAACAGTGCATACGGAGTACATGAAATGATTACATTTAAAGATCAGAAGTACGAGCAATTCTAAGGTAGAGGTATCGACCCATGCTGAAACACTTATATTAGTACGTGGTGACAAAGTAGGCGCTGACTCTGGCATCCAGTCGATAGTGCAGATGGCGAATAGTGTCCTGGGATACGTTATGGCGCGCCTGCTCGACCTGTTCACGTACTTTTGTGAGAGCTCGTGGTTGAGGAATCGCACAAGTCACTTCTTGTCCCATCGTATCTCATACGATTGGAGACAAGTGCGAACATCGTGCTGGCCAGGGAAGTTGCTACACGTCTTGCAGAGCACATTGAGTTTCACGGACGTTGTTTGTACACTATTGGACATTAAAATTGCTACACCACGAAGATGACGTGCTATAGACGCGAAATTTAACAGACAGGAAGAAGATGCTGTGATATGCAAATGATTAGCTTTTCAGAGCATTCACACAAGGTTGGCGCCGGTGGCGACACCTACAACGTGCTGACATGAGGAAAGTTTACAACCGATTTCACAACACAGACAGCAGTTGACCGGCGTTGCCTGGTGAAACGTTGTTATGGTGCCTCGTGTAAGGAGGAGAAATGCTTACCATCACGTTTCAGACTTTGATAAAGGTCGGATTGTAGTATATCGCGACTGCGGTTTATCGTATCGCGACGTTGCTGCTCGCGTTGGTCGAGATCCAATGATTGTAAGCAGGATATGGAATCGGCGGGGTCAGGAGGGTAATACGGAACGCCGTGCTGGATCCCAACGGCCTCGTATCACTAGCAGTCGAGATGACAGGCATGTTATCCGCATGGCTGTAAAGGATCGTACAGCCACGTCTCCATCCCTGAGTAAACAGATGGGGACGTTTGCAAGACAACAACCATCTGCATGAACAGTTCGACGACGTTTGCAGCAGCATGTACTATCAGATCGGAGACCAAGGATGCGGTACCCTTGACGCTGCATCACAGACAGGAGCTCCTTTGATGGTGTACTCAACGACTGCACGAATGGCAAAACGTCATTTTTTCGGATGAATGCTGTTGACAGCTTCATGATGGTCGCATCCGTGTTTGACGACATCGCGCTGAGCGCATATTCCAAACGTATATTCGTCATCGTCATACTGACGTATCATCGGGCGTGATGGTATGGGGAGCCATTGGTTACACGTCTCGGTCACCTCTTATTCGCATTGACGGCACTTTGAACAGTGAACGTTACATTGCAGATGTGTTACGACCCGTGGCTCTACCTTTCATTCGATCCCTACGAAACGCTACTTTTGAGCAGGATAATGCACGACCGCATGTTGCAGATCCTGTACGGGCCTTTTCGGATACAGTAAATGTTCCACTGCTGCCCTGGCCAGCACATTCTCCAGATCTCTCACCAATTGAAAACGTCTGGTCAATGGTGGCCAAGCAAGTGGCTCGTCACAATACGCCAGTCACTACTCTTGATGGACTGCTGTATCGTGTTGAATCTGCATGGGCAGGTGTAGCCCTACAGGCCATCCAAGCTCTGTTTGACTCAATGCCCAATCGTATCAAGGCCGTTATTACGGCCCGAGGTGGTTGTTCTGGGTACTGATTGCTCAGGATCTATGCACCCAAACTGCGTGAAAATGCCATCACATATCAGTTCTAGTATAATATATTTGTCCAACGAATACCCGTTTATCATCTGCATTTCTTGTTGGTGTAGAAATTTTAATGGCCAGTATTGTATGAGTATTTTCCTGATGGATCAATACATCACCTTCCTTCTGGAAGAACGGTAAACGACATTGTGAACTTACGGAGCGCTGGTTAGCATCCCCTATAGAAGCTCCAAAGGCCTGGCGTGGGTCCAGTGTCTGTTGGACGAATGCACTGTGCGACACAGCGGTCATCAGGTCTACGTTATACGCGCATACGGCCGTAGGCGGAATCTGCACTCATCGCTGAAGATCACGACGCGCTATTCCATCTTCCAAGTGATGCACTGACGGCGACAGTTGAGTCGCGCACGTTGGTGGCGTGGCGTGAGTTTGAGACGGGCTACAGGTGTGCCTGTTCGCAGTCCTATCGCCAGTAACCGGTTGGCAACAGTTGGTGCTGACACGTCTGGCCTCACAACCCCTCTTACCTCCGCTGCGGTAGCTGTACCATCTGCCAGTGCCACCCGACGACGATGCTGGCGGGCCTCTGTGCCGCGTGGACGTCCAGAACCTCGTCTAAGGGTGCGAGGATGTTTGCGTGACCACTGATGTCAGCATCTTTGCGCAGCTGACGCAGCACTTCCAGCCGGTGTCGAAATCATCTGGAAGGACCATCCAGCCACTCGGATGGCCACAGTTCGACCCCTTTCAAACTCTCTGAGTTGGCTGTAGGAAGCATATGTGCATCTCCATGGCGTGGTTTCCTGCTCGCTCCACACGTTTGTACCACACTAAGCCTTCTGGTTGTGAGCATTTCAGAACAAAGAGTAGATACAGGTGTCGCTTTACTAGCCATGCCACTATGCTATCTGTTGGCGAAAGGTGTTAAAACCATTGTCAGTATATCTACTGTCACATAGGAGTCATATCGTAAAAGTAAGTTCCGATCTGTCACGTAATGGAAACTTCTGTGAAAATCAAAAATGTTTTATTTGCAATAGATTCAGTTCACAGCTACTTCTCTGTATAGTGGCCGCCCCAACTAAGTCATCTGTTGTAGTGTTGTACTAACTTTCCAATATCCTCGTCATAGATTGCAGCCACCTGTGCTTTCCGCCAATTGTCTAAACTCGTGTACAGCTCGCTGTCTGTGCCAAAATGTTGTCTTTATAGCCTGCGATTCGTGTGAGCAGAGATGAAACTCGGCAGGAGTCAGTTATGGGGTGTGTTGAGGTTGTGGACGATTCATCGCCCCTGCTGATTGCTGCTGAGAATTGTCATGAAGAAGGAAACGCATGAAAGATACGGTATTTGGGCTGCACGACGTCAGGCGAAATCTCTCATTATGCCCTGATACTTGGCGGGAGACACTACATCCTAGGCATCGTTGCCTGCTCACTGTGTGCCCAGAATTGCAAAGAACGATGTGACGTATTGGACGGACATAATAGTGCACTACCCAATACATCTGCGCCAAATATTAGATTTTCACAGCGGTTTCCATTGCGCGACAGATCGGAACATAATACCGAAAAAGTGCTCGTATGACGTCATGCGATCAGAATTGCTTTCCAGATGTACTAACATTTTTCCGGCAGTGTATGTACTGCAGCATTAGAAAACTGCAGCGCAATGCAGGAAACTCTGCAGCGGATAGGCACTTGGTGCAGGGAGTCGCAACTAATCCTTGACATAGACAAATGTAATGTATTGCGAATACATACAAAGTAGAATCCGTTATTGTATAATTATATGATAGCGGAACAAACACTGGTAGCAGTTACTTACGTAAAATATCTGGGACTATGCGTACGGAACGATTTGAAGTGGAATGATCATATAAAATTAATTGTTGGTGAGGCGGGTGCCAGGTTGAGATTCATTGGGAGACTCCTTAGAAACTGTAGTCCATCAGCAAAGGAGGTGGCTTACAAAACACTCGTTCGACCTATACTTGAGTATTGCTCATCAGTGTGGGATCCGTACCAGATCGGGTTGACGGAGGAGATAGAGAAGATCCAAAGAAGAGCGGCGCGTTTCATCACAGAATTATTTGGTGATAGCGTTACGGAGATGTTAGCAAACACAAGTGGCAGACTCTGCAAGAGAGGCGCTCTGCATCGCGGTGTAGCTTGCTCTCCAGGTTTCAAGAGGGTGCGTTTCTGGATGAGGTATCGTATATATTGCTTCCCCCTACTTATACCTCCCGAGGAGATCACGAATGTAAAATTAGAGAGATTCGAGCGCGCACGGAAGCTTTCCGCGAGTCGTTCTTCCCGCGAACCATATGCGACTGGAACAGAAAAGGGAGATAATGACAATGGCACGTAAAGTGCCCTCCGCCACACACCGTTGGTTGGGTTGCGGAGTATAAATGTAGATGTAGATGGAGATGTACTGCCGGTGTAGTGTTACACAAGTACTACGGATGACTTCTGACTCCATGGTGGTCTTCTACGATCGCAATCCGACGTGGCTCCCATGAAAACGATGCACGGAGTGCCTCACTGACGTAAGCTGTTGCAGGTGCAGCTTTGGGAAGCCGCAACGCAACGCGACACGTGAAGACGCAGGCAGACTAGTGCGTACTTTAACGAGGGAGGCGTGTCGAAAGAGGGCAGGTTTACACAGCACCGGCGCGCGCGCAGCCTGCCCTGTTGTGTCGCCTGCCGGACAAACCGGCCGCCGCGGCTGCGGGCTGGGCGCTTCTTCGCTGCCTGCAGATTTATGGAGTCGGTCACAATGCCGCCGCCGCCGCCGCCGCTGCCCGACGAGCTTCCAACGCCGCGTTTCCTCATAGGGGAGAAATTTTTATCGCCGGAATAAAATGAAACGAATGTTTCCTCTCTGGCGGACCCTCGCTAGGAAGCGGAAAGACAGAGAGTGTGCCACCCGGACTGTGTTACTGCTGCTTCCCAGCTCCTCACGGCGACTATGTCCAGGACAGCATTACAGGGACCGCTACCACCGAGCCAGATCAAGTAACAGCCATAACCCCAACTAAATATAACGACTAACGAAGTTCCCAGAGGATACGGGCGTAGGTAGGTTCGATAAAGTTCTGCGGGATTCCTGGACTAAACGGGCCAATCGGATCCGGCCGACCGCCACGTCATCCTCTGACAATGGCCACGCTGGACGCGCTATGGAGGGCCGTGGGGTCAGCACAACGCTGTTCCGGTCGTCGTCGGGTTTTCTGACCTTGGTACCGCTACTAATCGGTCAAGCAGCACCTCAGCTGGCAGCAGCACCTGTCCTCCCAACAAGGAAAAACCCCTGGCAGCATCGGGAAACCTAACCTGTGTCGGCCACGCTGATCATTCAATTACGGAGGTGGACTAAATGGGCATCGTAACATTTAATTTTTTGCAGTCGCGAAGGATAAATCTAGATCTTCATCCATGCTCAACAGACCACTGAAGTGCATACCAGATGGTACTTCCTGTTGTATCAGTTGTTAGAGCTTCTTCCCGTTCCAATCACGTATGGAGCGGGTGAAGAATGATTGTTTAAATGCCTTTTTTGTGATGTGTTACAACACAGCACCACCGGTGTTTTGCGGTCTAACTGTGTTGGTGAGACAGTAAATTTATCCACAGGGCAGTGACACTGCGTCACTGCAACACACTTCGGAGGTGTGGCGGTGGGACTTGTAGTCCCGTACCATCCTCCGAAGGTGTCAGCACTACATCAGTCAGGCAGAAAAATTTAGCCTATCGTGCGCAGGTAGGGTGGGAAAGTACTGGACGTATAATGGGGGCTAGTCCCGCCAAAGGATAGATCCGTCGTGGGCGTGCCAGACCTACCGTTAGCCAGGGTCGGAATCCGATTCCTCTAGGATGGTTAGGAGAACCTGATTTCGATACCAGCGGCGTGGAAGTGTGGTCCCAACGTGTTGTAACCCATGGCCAGTGTCCCGCAAGGCGTCCACTTTCTCATAGAGCCTCCGCGCGTTGTTGCGTATGGTCCTCTTGACGGGGAAGATATCAGCTTCCTCGTGGAGAGTGGCAATTCTCGTGAGTGGCGGGGCGTGCAGGTCCACTAGAGCACCTTGTTCTGCAGGCGCTGCAGCGTCCACATCCTGGTGATACTCATCGTGGCTCATGCAGCAGATCCATGCGTGAGGGCAGGCAGGATAACTGTTCGGTAAATGCGGAGCTCGGTATGCAGCTTAAGTTCCCTACTGCGGAAGAGTGAGTACAAAGCCCTGGTCAGCTTTTGCCCCTTGTTGGCGAAATACTGCGCATGAAAGTGGAGGAGCAACTAGCCTCTATCAGCGCTCTAATTAATGTAATCTTGTCCTCACGATCCGTACGAGAGCTGTACTTAGCGGCTTCTAGTACACTCTAAGAAAAAAAAATCCGAATAGGGTGGGAATCTGAAGATGTAGCCTGCATGTACAGACAAGCAAATGATGACAGTTACATAAAAAATAGATGGTTTATTCAGCACAAAAGGCGTCACGAATTGTGCATCTCAGTAATGTATTAGTCGACCTCTGGCTCTTATGCAAGCAATTATTCGATATGGCGCTGACTGATAGATTTGTTGTATGTCCTCCTGTATCCTTCAATTTTTATATAATTGGCTCGTTAGGTCGTCAAAATCGCGAAAGCCTGTAGGACTCTTTCCATAATGCTCCAAAAGTTCTCGGGTGGGGAGAGATCCAAAGACCTTGCTGGGCGAGGTAAGATTTTACAGGCACGAATACAAGGAGTAGATACACTCGCCACGTGTGGGAGCGCATTATCTTGCTAAAATGCAAGCCCAGGATGACTTGCTACGAAGGGCAACAAAACGGTGCGTTGACTATTTCGGCGTACCGCTGTGCTATAAGGGTGCCATGTATGACAGCCAAACGGATTGGCAATTCAGACCATTACTCCTGGCTCTCAGGATGTATGGCGGACGAGTCAGGTAGGTATCCCATCACTGTCTGAGGCGTCTCCAGACACGACTCCGCTGGTCATTGGGCCTCAGTTCGAATTAGGACTAGTCACTGAAGACAACTCTACTCCAGACATTGAGATTCCAGGCCGAAGACGTGTCTGGAATCGCCCTGGACAGATGAGGGGTACCAATCTGCCTGTCGCTCGCTATGGGACCTGACAAACGGGAGTGATGGTCTGGGAGCCATTTCTTTTCATATCAGGACACCTTTGGTTGTCATCTGCAGCACCCTTACAGCACAGTGGCTCCTTGACGATATTCAGTGCCCTGTTTTGTCGCCCTTCATGTTAAGTCATCCTGGGCTTACATTTCAGCAAGATAATGTCCACCCGCACATGGCGAGACTTTTTTTACTGCTTGTCTTTGTGCTTGCTAAACCCTAACTTTGCCATCATAACCCGACTGATACCCAGTAGAGAACGTTTGGACCACGATTAGCGGGACACTTAAATATCTCGAAGCTTCGGCCGTCTAAGGCACCAATTGGACAGCATGACAACGTGCAGCAAATCTGTCAAACAGTTCCAAGGCGATAACTGGTTGTTTAAGGTCCAGATGATCTAACGCACCACTTGGACAGAATTTGCACCATGTACCTTATTAGGACGTCCAGCGATCTGTCAATCAGCTCCAAGGCTAAAGTTGTTTGCACAAGGGCCAGAGGTGGACCAATGCGTTACTGACTTCCTCAATTTATGAAAATCTTTCTCTTCAATAAATCACCGATTTTTTTCTGAAATTGCAATCATTTGTTTGTCTGTACATCACACCTACTACTTTCCATCCCATTTGGGTAACTCCTTGATGCCACGTCTTTTTTTCCTTAGAGCGTACACTCCTGGGTCATTATTTAAAGTAGCTTCTTGAACATTTCTAAGTAGGCTTTCTCGGAACAGTTTGCGTCTCTCTTCAAGTGTCCGCCAGTTCAGTTTCCTCAGAACCTCCGTGACACTCTCAAATGGTTCAAATGGCTCTGAGCACTATGGGACTTAACTTCTGAGGTCATCAGTCCCGTAAAACTTAGAACTACTAAAACCTAACTAACCGAGGGACATGAGACACATCCATGCCCGAGGCAGGATTTGAACTTGCGACCATAGCGGTCGCGCGGTTCCAGACTGAAGCGCCTAGAACCGCTCTGCCACCGCGGCCGGCTGTCATTTGGCTTTTCGTACTATAAAACATCAGTTATTTTCTGCATAGTGCGAATAGACAATCTCTACGCTTTTTCCAAGAAAATAGTGTATATCTTCTCATCAGTTTCTGGAATAAGGAAGTAAGGTAATGGCATGTTATGCATAAAAACATTTACCGAAGATATATCAAAAATGTTCATAATTTCTTGTTTAAAAACATTTTACTGACAAACAACCATAGCATTTTTAATTATGACAAGACAAGTAACACTTAGAACGTGAAATAACCGTACACCAACACTCAAGCGAAGAACAGTTCGCTGACTACATGGGATATATCATGGATAGCTATGTAATTTACGTGTATACTTATCACAACATCCTTTAAAACTAAATTTGCATTGTAATTATTACTTATATAAGTAAGAGTTGTTCGAGAATATCTACTCTGAATTTGAAGTCTTAACAGACATTAAATGGATGTACTGTTATCCTCTCTTTACAATACTACAGTGTCTCTGTTGCAATATCGTATTTATCCACCGATACCAGGCAGCGGAAATTCGGGTCTAGCCGTGGGTCGTGTGCGGGTAGCAGAACCTTTAAGAGAACCTCTCACATAAAGCAGGGCTTCCGGGTTCGACTCCCGGTCCGGCACAAATTTTCATTGTCGTCATTGCCTTATGCAGCTGAAGGTTGGTCGCACTAGCAATTGCGAATACATTCCACGTACTCTGTCTTTGCCTGGCGTTTTACTGTATTTTTAAATTCAGAGTTCCATGTGGAGGAACAGAAGAAAATGTAATACATATGTAGGTGTAATGTTACAGCGTGCGCGCCCACACACGCTGTTAGAGCAGGAAGTACGCGCACGCCTAACAGCCGGTGTAGTCGTCCGTGACAGACAGACGTAGGCGCGACGTATACGTCGGTGAAGGCAACTCAGGCCAGACAACTATAAAGTGCGAGAGTGAATGCCCCCTGTTAAGACTTCAGTCCCCCTCCCGCCACCTGGGGGAGTCAGCCCTGTTGGCGATGCGAGGAGGGAGCTGAACGGTTGTTGTGTCTGCGAGGAGACGTAACGAGCGGGAAGAAATAAGATTGCCTTACCTTCGCTGCCACCTGTCCTGCTTGAATCTTTGCTTCCCCGTGCGTTCCGGGAAAGGATCCGAGCAGATTTAAACACCAGCGCTCCCTTTTTTTGTACCGTCGGGGTAGAAATTTCCAAGAAGTTTCATGCAAATCCACCGCTGCAAAACGAAGTTTGAACGTATTTATTAACACTTCAGAGAAATCCCGATTTTCACATAATATTGTATACATACGATAAGTGTGCATAAGATAAGAATAACTATGCACTATATTGCGGACTAACATAATGCAGTCCGCCGTTACTCTGTAAATTATAAAACATAAAGATCGGCGAAACTGAACTTACAAGCCTTGATCAAAATAAGTCTCAACTGCAAATTGACCGCAAGTGTTATCAAAATGTCAGAGAACCATGCGAAAATATACTTACAGCATTACAGGATTTTTTTTTAAATATTCCATACGTTGAGAAGTGGTATTGTGGACGAAAACAAGAAAATAACATCCAGTAAATATGAGCCATGAAATGCATACATTAAAGATTATTGGCACTCGTTCCTCTTCGCTACTGTGAACCACATGTCTTCTACTGCAAGTTCTTTGCTATTACGAACGACCTATACAGTGCATTAAACAAATGAGTCTGTAGCTGTGGAACAGCGGAGCTTGTAATGTGATCTGTGTATTATCGCATTCAGCCTGCACTTACGAGCCACCCATAAAGTAGGTACTCGCTACTGCCGTGTAGAGTAACAGGCTTTCATTTCACTGGTAAGCAGAAATACAAAGTTGTAATGTTAAAGCTTTCCCCAGCTCTCAAAAATGCAAACTGGTTCCATTTCAACTAATGTGTCCGCTATACGTACTCATAACTGTGAATACAGTGTACAGTAGCAGCACTGACACATTTTAGTGCATGCTCTATCCACGGACAGTAACAGACGAGCGTGTCCTCTTTCGTTTACTGCTTTGTGTAGGTCGCTCGTAACACCAAAGGACCTGTAGCAGAACTCACATGTTTGACAGTAGCGAAGGTGAACAAATGTTCATAGCTCTTAAGGTGTGCATTTTAGAGTTCTGGGTTTAATACACATTTTTGTCTTGTTTTAGTCCACACTACCACCTCTCAAAATGTGGAACAATTTCTTTAACACCTTGTATATTTACAGTTATGAATGTGTTAATAAACAACAACAATAATAATAACAATATAATGAATACAAGTTTCTTAGTAAGAGCTATGAAAACACTATCTTGCAAATGACAGGAAATCCTGGCCCCGAGTCCGAGTGATAAAGCAGCAGTCAGAGCGCTAGCTTCTCCCCAGTGACATTTATTGTTATTGTGTATTTCTCACCAAAAGTTAACTTAGCCTACACGTACGTGTATCGAATAGCAAGTATTACAATGTTTTATGTTTTGGGACATGGTTCTTATCACAATTAATAACAAACAAAAATTGCTCGGAAGTGGTAGTTTCTCAATCCTTTCGGGTCGTAAACGATCGCTTCTAGGAATGCTAAACTCGTTCCTGTAAAACTGGAAATTCTGAAGCGTTTATCGACAGAAATTCCCGTATGCAAGTTGACACTCTCTCTTTGACCACAGGTATACGATGAGTCATGGCGCCTCTCTTCTTCTCGCCACTAATAAAATTCAAAAACAGTATCGCTTTCCTCAAAATGGTATTGCAGTTACACCCAGCATTTTTGTTCTATCCTTCCTCTAATAATTTTTACATGAAGGTTACCGATTCTATTTGGAGTTGCTCCCCTTCATATTTTACACATGATAAAATGTTCCTTGTGACTCAAGAGAGTCAAACGAGGAAAAAACTTTTAGAGTGAGAATTTAAAAGAAGGAATATTTGGGTTTAATGACCCTCCCGTCGGCGTCGAGGTCACTGAAGACTTAATCATTACTCGGATTGGACTGGGATAGGGGAGGAGATCGTTCTAGTCCTGTTCAAATTAAACATCCTGGTAATCGCTTTAGGCTATTTAGAAAAAAATTCGGCGAAACTATATCTGTATGGACGGAGGAGGATTTGAATACCGATCCTTCTCAATGTGAGTCCAGTGTATTGACACCACGCCACCTTACCTGCTAGAAAAAAAGGTAGCATTATACAAACATGCCTTATAATCTTGTGCCAGCAATACCTGCAGCACCTGCTATCCAATTGTCTGGCACAAATCAAGTAGTGGCCAGTAAGGCTACCTATTTACTCTAATACAAAAGAAAACTGGTTTTCTGGTATGTAGTCTAAGTCTAAATATGTTGAAAACAAGCTGTTCTCAGTTTGAATGAGTTATCACACATCCTTGTGCTTAAAGAGTAAATAACGGGTGACTATGATTAAGGTGCAGCTACCCACGGAGGCCTAGTGTGGGTTGTAAATGTCGTATGGTAGTTGGTAGATATGCTAATGTGTTAATGCGGAATCGACCTACGCTGGAGAAAAAATAGTTCCAAATTTGGCCACCAGTACAAAATCTTACGCTGTACACTGAATGACGGTATGACACCCACACTGTCATTTTCCAAGCCATAACGTGAGTGAACGATGTGGCTATCGAGAAGAGACATCGGGCACTGCTAGTGAACGGCAGCAATTACAAGGGTGGTCTGAGAGAGTATCGCCGGCTGAGAGGTCTGAGGAGTGCCCCCCCCCCCCTCACCGCCCCCCCCCCCCTCCACCTCCGACGTCATTAAATGGTTAGAAGAGGATGATGAAAAAATTCGAAAACACGATCGAGCTTGGTGCTGCACCAGGAAGAGGAATTCGTCGATCCCGGTGAAAGCAATTGACTAGGTTGATGTTGTAACTAATCATGCAGCACGTGCCCTGTGTGGTGCTAATGCTTGTCCAACCAAAGATCAACAACGTGGAAAGTTTTGCGGTATATTATCCAATAGTACCTGCACAAGATTCAGACGATACAGCAACTGAAACCTCATAATACGCAGCCACATTCTGAATTTGCTCTTCGGTTCCTGGCACAGATCAAAGATGATTACATGTGGTCGGGCAATATTCCGTGGGGTGACGAGGCACATTCTACACAACAGGGGCCGCGCTGCGTGGCCGCGTGGTTCGAGGCATGGGTGTGTGTTTTGTTCTTAGCGTAAGTTGGTTTAGCTAGTGTGTAAGTCTAGGGACCGATGACTTCAGCAGTTTGGTCCCTGAGGAATTTACACACATTTGAACACAACAGGCGCTGGTGATAGCTTCAGATATCGATCGATAAGAGGTGCCACTTGATTTAGGTTTACGTGACGCGTTTTGGGTGGGGTAATGCACCGCACACGGGAACAGTACACACGACCGCAGAGAAGATGTGTGTCAAGGGTGCTCTGTAAAACAGCAAGGACTATTAAAGTGTGGAAGAGGCTGTATCTCTTATTTACCTTGCTTCTTCTCATTAGACAGTGTCGCGTAAATTTCAAAGACCTATCCAAATTTACTTCAATCTACTTCGGTCTAAAATTGAATATATCCCGATAGCAGTAAAACATATTGAGCATTCAGTTTGTTCCATGATTTCGAAGGGAAAATGGACTTACTTCTTTAGCACACTTGCATTTACTGATTTATTTTTTCCCAGAGGTGATAATTCTAAAATAAACCTCAAGATCACGATAATAACCATGTGTTTTGAGGCTCATGTTCACCTACATTCTTCAAAACACTAGCTTTGCATTCTGTTGGTCTTGGAGGTTGCTGGCTAGATTGTACATATCTATATATTCACGAAGGCAATATTACTGCTGTTCATGCAGAAATATCCGTTCTAATACAATGTACGAGACTGTCAGCAAATGCGTTCAGTACTGTAAGGAGTATAGGAACACGTAGATCTACATGGGTAAAATGACCTTTCGATCCCCAGATCAGTGTTATACAGTGGGGTGAAAAACGTCATGGGATACCTTCTAACAGGGTGTCGGACCAACTCCTGCCTCGCGTACTGCAGCAACTCGGTGGGACACGGACTCAAGAAGTTGTTGGAAGCCCCATGTAGAGATATGGAGCCATGCTACCCCAAATACCCCCCATAATTGCGAAAGTGTTGCGTTTCCAGGATATTGTGTACGAACTGGTCTCCCGATAATGTCTCGTAAATATTTGGTGAGATTCATGTCGGGTGATCTGGGTGGCCAATTCATTTCTTTCGAATTGTCCAGAATGTTCTGACACAGCTCATTGCCATCCATAAAAATTGCGTCGTTGTCTGGGATGATGAAGCCCATGAATGGCTGGAAATGGTCTCCACGTAGCCGAACATAAGCATTTCCAGTCTTGATCGGTTCAGTTGGACCAGAATTGGCTCCAGTCCACAAAATTATGGAGCCACCACCACCTTGCACAGTACCTTGTTGACAACCTGGGTATATGACTTTGTGGGCTCTGCGCCACATTCGTACCCTACTATCAGGTCGCGACTCATCTGACCAGGCCACTAACGCCAAATTTCGCCACACTGTCCTAACGGATACCTTCGACATACATCTCACACTGATTTTTGCGGTTGTTTCTCAGTGTTGCTTATCTGTTCGCACTGACAACTCTACGCTGCTCTAGGTCGATAAGTTGAGGCCGTCGGCAACTGTGTTGTCCGTTCAAAAATGGTTCAAATGGCTCTGAGCACTATGGGACTCAACTTCTAAGGTCATCAGTGCCCTAGAACTTAGAATTACTTAAACCTAACTAACCTAAGGACATCACACACATCCATGCCCGAGGCAGGATTCGAAGTGCGACCCTAGCGGTCGCGCGTTTCCAGACTGTAGCGCCTAGAACCGCTCGGCCACCCTGGCCGGCGCGCTGTCCGTGGTGAAACGTAATGCCTGAAGCCTGGTATACTCGGCACATTCTTGACACTGTGGATCTGGCAATACTGAATTCCCTAGTGATTTCCGCAATGGAATGTCCCATGCGTCTAGCTTCAACTACCATTCCACGTTCAAAGTTTGTTAATTCCTGTCGTCACCCATAATGCCGTCGGGAAGGTTTCCACATGAATCATCTGAGGACAAATGACAGCACCGCCTATGCACTGCCCTTTTGTACCTCGTGTACGCGATACTACAGCCGTCTGCATATGCGCGTATTACTATCCGATGACTTCCGCCACCTCAGTGTGTCTCCCTGACTATTGGTCCGGACGTGTACCACGAGATTCTCAGGAAGACCGACATGTATTTAACTGCAACGAACCTATAAATCACTAGGCTGGATTTTTAATTAACCGCGGAGGAGCGTCGTTGGCTGTAAAAATTTAATGTATATCTGTCACGAAGGTGTTCCGAAACTTATGAATAATATGTTTTGAACCTGTTGGAAGGTGTAGCAACCTGTTCGCAAACAGGTTTCTTATACCGATGTCCGTGGCTCTAGCGGAGGAGTGTGCCTGAGGCAGACCGCGGCATTCGTCTGAGTAAAGAAGCGCGCACCGGTACACGTTTTTCGTCAGGTCCTTTGACGAGCAGCCGGCGCCCTACGAAGAGGACTGTATACATCTGCGGAATCTTCTGCCATTTGTCCTGTAATGATTACATTTAAGTGATCTACGTTTAGTTTGAATTAATCATACTCGTGGGTAATTGAATTAGACGTATCTCTGTCTTGGGGACATGTCACAAAGCAGAATGGAACAGTACATGCCACCATGTACGTGGAATGACGTCAGACAACGCACAGGTCTCCATCGTGACACTACAAAAACAGACAGCGTGAACTCGAAGTTAGAGAGGAGAAGAAGGTCGCCAAAGTGATTTTACGTGATGATTGTGGAGACTGTGTATCGGGTAAAAAAATTTTTTAAAGATGATGATTGACCGTCAGCTGAAATGGCATGAAGGAGCAAAGGTATTAGCAAGGAGTATTTCATCAGCATCTTGTGCTGGAAGACTCCATTTATTGGCGCGTGCCATCGTGCCTTCGTTCGGAGAGCGTGAACACAGTCCGTGGTAAACTGCTCATCTACTGACACTGAGTTGATCTATTTTAACGATACTGCTCCGTGTTACATTATGATGAATTAGCTGATGTTTTTTAAAAAAAGAAAAAAAGACAAAAATACGGCAGTTTTCCACTGATATGCCACGACAAATTCTTGGTATGTTTTTTTTCAAACAAAGAAAGAAAGAGACAGAGACAGATAGAGGGAGAGGGAGGGAGAGAGAGGAGAGAGGGAGGGGGGTGCCGATAGAAGGGAGAAAAATGGATAGCGAAGGCGGAGAAGCCAGATTGTCCTAGAAAATTTGGACAATTTTCAACTTAACTCGGTACATGACGTACTACCGGTAGACAGCTACCGTGCGTTAAGAGAACTCCAGCTCCCGACTTTGTGGGAGTGGTTGTGGAAAGCTGGTGACGTGTAAGGATAACTCTCGAGATCCTGGAGAAATGTGAACCAAACTTATTGCTTACTACAAGGAACAGGAAACGTATTCTGTAATGGATAAGATACCCCTAGCAAGCTAAAAGATGTGCTCGTGGGTGTGAAGGCTGCGACAAATAAAAATAATATTAAACAAATGAGGTTGATAGCGAATCCAAAGTTTTCTCCTTCAGTAGACAGATTGGTGACGTTATTCATGAAATTTAACCTCTAGAAGGTGGGGATGACGGTAAGTGGAGGGTTACAGATAAAGCAAACCCTGGAATGGTTGAAGGAATTTCTACCACGACCAATACTGGAACAAAAGTGGAGCCAAAACACAATTACCACTCCCGCACCTGGGGGTGGCGGTACTTGAGAAAAGGGGGAAAGACAACTGCGGAACCCCTGGGGAAAATTTGGCCCATACTTAGCATCCATGTGGCTTACTATCTAAGAAATAATACTGTGGCACTAAAACAAAGGTGGAGCCGCTAGGAGTGATTGTGTGGATAAGAAGAAGATGACACATACTAGTGTAATTTGTAAAACAATTTACTTCACAGATTCCTTGCTTTATCTATGCTCTTTATAAATATATAAATTAAGTATAGCAACAATGGAAATTCCTCTATGGAATAATACGTAAAATAAGGGAAAGGCGACCACTCATCTATAACCGCATGGTGTATAGAAACACCACACAAAACAGCATTCATATTAGCTTCCGAGCCGTTGCTCTTTCTATAGCAAAATTACGCACACACAAACACACACACACACACACACACACACACACACACACACACACACACACACACACACACACACACAAACACACTCTCTCGCAGCGGTGTGTGTTTGTGTGTGTGTGTGTGGGTGTGGGTGTGGGTGTGGGTTCTAGGCGCGCAGTCTGGAACCGTGAGACTGCTACGGTCGCAGGTTCGAATCCTGCCTCGGGCATGGATGTGTGTGATGTCCTAAGGTTAGTTAGGTTTAAGTAGTTCTAAGTTCTAGGGGACTAATGACCACAGCAGTTGAGTCCTATAGTGCTCAGAGCCATTTGAACCATTTTGTGAGTGTGTGTGTGTGTGTGTGTGTGTGTGTGTGTGTGTGTGTGTGTGTGTGTGTGTGTGTTGGTTTGCCAGAGAACCAGCTAAAAGTTAGTCCGCTATTGGTAAATGGTTGCCTTCTCTTATCTTACGAAGTAAGTTTGTTCTTACATAACTGACTGATCTGGTTCTCTTTCTGATGTTATAAGACGGAGACTGACATTTAACTAGGCATCATCGGCTGGTCAGCTAGTAGCTAAGTCTACATAAATAGGGGCGACATGCACAGTTTATAAACCTCTGTCAAATTATCATCATCATCATTTAAGACTGATTATGCCTTTCAGCGTTCAGTCTGGAGCATAGCCCCCCCTCATAAAATTCCTCCACGATCGCCTATTCAGTGCTAACATTGGTGCCTCTTCTGATGTTAAACCTATTACTTCAAAATCATTCTTAGCCGAATCCATGTACCTTCTCCTTGGTCTGCCCCGACTCCTCCTACCCTCTACTGCTGAATCCATGAGTCTCTTGGATAACCTTGCTTCTCCCATGCGCGTAACATGACCCCACCATCTAAGCCTGTTCGCCCTGACTGCTACATCTATAGAGTTCATTCCCAGTTTTTCTTTGATTTCCTCATTGTGGACACCCTCCTGCCATTGTTCCCATCTACTAGTACCTGCAATCATCCTAGCTACTTTGACATCCGTAACCTCAACCTTGTTGATAAGGTAACCTGAATCCACCCAGCTTTCGCTCCCATACAACAAAGTTGGTCGAAAGATTGAACGGTGCACAGATAACTTAGTCTTGGTACTGATTTCCTTCTTGCAGAAGAGAGTAAATCTTAGCTGAGCGCTCACTGCATTAGCTTTGTCAAATTATATTCTTGTTTAATTATATGCCTGTATATCCTCTGCAGTTCTTATGTAATATATAAGACACATCCATTTTTTTCCCCTCAGGGAATAAACTAAACTTTCTCTGTGTGATTATGTATATCATGTACTTTCTGTACACCATGTGTTTTCTTTTCTGCACGTTCCCCATAGGTGGCAGTGTCTACTTACAACATGCTGTTTATCTCAGTGTCAGCATGTTTTGGAGAATTAAAGGTAATTTGTGTTCGTTTTTAGTAAGAAGGGCAGTCAAATGAAAACCCAACACTCTCCACGACGAAACCATGGAATGATTCCATTCAAAAGTAATCACCACACGCGTTAAATCATTTCTCTCACTTGAAGATGAGACGATTAATTCCTGTTCCGTAGAAACCGCACCCGCTCTTTCACTTCCGCGTCTTACTGAAACAGACAGCCCGAGAGCAAACGGTAAAGTCAACATGGGAACATCCATCTCCCCGGGCAAAGAAATCCAAAGGTGTTCACAAAAGTTCCGGTAAGGTCATGATGACCTCCTTCTTGGACTGCAAAAGCCATCTGCTCGTCGAGTTCGTCGAGCGTGGAACCACAATCAATGCGCAGAGCTACGATGCCACTTTGCAGAATTTGCAATGAAGTCAAGACGCCCAGGAATGCTGCCAGTAGGAATTGGCCTGTTGCACGATAACGCTCGGTCCCATACTGCCGATCTGACGAAGGTTGCGCTGCACCGATTTGGTTGGGTAACACTGCAGCACCCTCCATACTGCCCAGATCTTTCATCGTCGGCGGCCTGAAGAAAGGAATGCGTCGACGTCGATTTCAGCCGTCGAAAGTGGGTATGTTATAGATCTGTGAACGGCTGACCACGTTCCAGGAAACAGAAAGTGATCGAAACTTCTTGACAGATTGAAACTGTGTGCCGGACCGGGACTCGAACTAGGGACCTTTGCCTTTCGCGGGCAAGTGCTCTACCAACTGAGCTACCCAAGCACGACTCACGATCCGTGTTCGCAGCTTTACTTCTGCCAGTACCTCGTCTCCTACCCTCCAAACTTAAGGTCCCGAGTTCGAGTCTCGGTCCGGCACACAGGTTTAATCTGCCAGGAAGTTTCATATCAGTGCAAACTCCGCTGCAGAGTGAAAATCTCATTCTAGAAAGTGATCGTCTCGACTGCCAGTAGGATAAATGCCTTAACGCGTGTGGCGACTGCATTTGAATGGAGCCATTCCATGGTCTCATTGTGCCGGTTGTTCGGTTTTCATTTGAGTGCACGTTATACAGGGTGTTCGGAAATTCCCGTTACAAACTTGTAGGACTTGTAGAGGACAGTGAGTGTATAATATTTTGAATAGGAACCCATGTTGGGAAACGTATCGTTTCCATTCTACGACGGTTTCAATTGATATGTGTAGCGCGTCCAAGTCTATTGAGGAAAAAGAAAGTGTCAGAGTTGTCCTGGTAAACAATAGGGTAGGCAGAAAGACGTGTACTACGTCAGGCGGCCACCGTCACTTACCGTCTGCCTTGCTGCTAGGATTCTGGTGTGCGGCGTTGCCGTGTAACACCGCAGTCCTGCCTCCTCGGGGTGAAGGTACCACTTTCTTAGAGCCGCCGCGTAACTTGGACAAAAGGTTTGTGCGCTGGCGTGCTACGCTGCGGATAATTTCGTGATACAGCCGACGAGTAGCCCTTCCGTTACCTTGCGCTTCGTCATACTCATGGAATATGTTTGTGTATTCCGTAAACGTGTACCGAATAATGTTTACTGTATGGGAGACGCACAGGCATTGAAACAAAGAGATAAATGAATGTTTCGCTCTGTTTCCTCTCAAACTATAACCTAATAACTATACTGCGTCACGTCTAATTCAGTTCTTCAAACAAAAGTGGACGAATTAAACATGTGAACTGAAACCGTCGTAGACGGGAAACGCTACATTTACAGACATCGGATCCTACCCAAAATATTATGTACTCACCCGTGTCTACAAGTCTTAGAGTGCCTTGTAAACTTGGAAACGGATTTTTGTTAATCACCCTGTATATTCGGGAACGACAGAGACTTTCACCTTCCAGCGGCACTATTTTCACATGTTTATTATTGAGTTCCTGAATATTGTACATATTTCAATTATTTTGTAACACAAATAGTAAACTCGCTTTGAAGATGTACTAAAATTTTGGTAAATGCTCCGTTGCTATTGGTCCATGCGGAAATGCAATGCCCGATACATAAGAGGGTCACTCCAAAAGAAATGCACACTATTTTTCTAAAAATCCATCTTTTATTATACACGTTTGAAAGTTAGACAGTGTGTAGATACATCCTTTAGGAACAATATTTTCATTTCTTCATATAATTTCCACCCCCGTCAACTGCCTTGCACCATCTTGGAAGCAGCACCTGTATACCCGCAAGGTAAAATTCTGGAACAACCTGTTGGAGCCACTGTTTGGCAGCGTGCACAAGGGAGACATCAGCCTCAAACCTTGCTTCACGAAGAGAGTCTTTCAGTTTCACAAAGATATGATAGTCACATGGGACCAGGTCATGACCGTAAGGCGGCTGTTTCGATGTTGTCCATCCGAGTTTTGTGATCGCTTCCATGGTTTTTTGACTGACATGTGGAAGTGCATTGTCGTGCAACAGCAAAACATACTGCTTTTGCCAGTGTGGTCGAACACGACTCAGTCGAACTTAAAGTTTCTTCAGTGTCGTTACATATGCATCAGAATTTATGGTGGTTCCACTTGGCATGATGTCCACAAGCGAGAGTCCTTCGGAATCGAAAAACACCGTAGCCATAACTTAATCAGCAGAAGGTGCGATTCTGAATTTTTTTTCTTGGGTGCATTTGCATGATGCGACTCCACTTATTGCCTCTTCGTCTCTGGTGAAAAATGATGGAGCCATATTTCATCACCTGTCACAATTCTTCCAAGAAATTCATCTTCACCATTCACGTACTGTTCCAAAAGTTCGCTGTATGCCGTTTTTCATGTTTCGTTGTGAGGCACTGTCAACATCCTGGGAACCTACCTGGCACAAACCTTTCTTAACGCCAACACTTTCAGTATTCTGCAAACACTTCCTTCCCCTATCCCAACGTAACGTGACAACTCGTTCACTGTGATGCGTCTGCCAGCAGTCACCAAATCGTTAACTCTATGCACATTGTCTGGAGTGTGTGCAGTAAGAGGCCTGCCGCCGCGAGGACAATCCTCGATATTGCCGTGCCCGCTTTCATCACGTAACCTGCTTGCCCACCGACTAACTGTACTGCGATCGACAGCAGCATCCCCATACACCTTTTTCTACCTCTTGTGGATGTTTCCCACTGTCTCGTTTTCACAGCACTGGAATTCTATGACAGCACGTTGCTTCTGGCGAACATCAAGTGTAGCAGCCATCTTGAAGACATGCTGTGACGGCGCCAGTCACGGGAACAGGTCGAACCAAGTTTGAAAACAAGCGGGAAGAATGTATCCACACACCGTAAAACTTTCACATGTGCAGAATTAAAACTGTATTTTGACCAAAATGGTTTGCATTTCTTTTGGAGTGACCCTCGTGGAAATGACGGTAGTACCTGGACACCAAGTGAATGTATGTGCACGGTAGATGACGGTGAATCACCAGTCCCCGACCACGGAGCTGCCATTTCCATTGACAATTCCCGAGTGGCCACCGCAGAGGTAGGTCAGCCAGCCAGCCGCGGCTGCTGCCGGCGGAAGCGCGTGGACACAGGGCACTGAGGTGGTCGGCCGTTCCGTTTCCGGAGTAGCAAAGCGTGTCGCCAGATAGCCGGGCCTCGCCAGCAGTTTGTTAGGGCCGACAGCGCGGCAGCGGACTCTTCCAGGAAGGACGGGCGGGCGCCCGCTGCCAGATAAGGGCCGCCGCACCTCGGAGGGCGGGCAGGCCGCATACGTGAGGCGCAACTCGCGGATGCCGACATTCGAATTTTGGGTTGTTATTTCTTTCAAGTAGCACAAGATACAAGACCATCTGATGACTTTCCACAGTGCGTGGTATTATGCCAATGGTACCTAGACCAAACAGTAGTGGCTGAGGGGTTCTAGAAGTTTTTAGTATATATGTCCAAGGCCTTCTATTTTGCGCATAAAACGCTACGTTGGTGTGATATTTAACTGTCAAGAACGGTTCCCTCCAGTCAGGTAATAAATTTAACTGTTCGTTTCTCCCACCCACCCGGGGTCTGTGACCGAGCGGTTCTAGGCGCTTCAGTCCGGAACCGCGCTGCTGCTACGCTCGCAGGTTCGAATCCTGCCTCGGGCATGGATGTGTGTGATGTCCTTAGGTTAGTTAGGTTTAAGTAGTTCTAAGTCTAGAAGACTGATGACCTCAGATGTTAAGTCCCATAGTGCTCAGAGCCATTTGAACCAAATTGTAAACATCCCTGCCTTCTAAAAAGCGAGGCTGCCGTTCAGAAGGTAAGGCAAAGAAGTAACATCCCTAAAACAGCAGTCACAACACCACATTTGGAGCGTCGTCCTCGAACATCAGATTTTCTAAAAATGGTTCAAATGGCTCTGAGCACTATGGAACTTAACATCTGTGGTCATCAATCCCCTAGAACTTAGAACTACTTAAACCTAACTAACCTAAGGACATCACACACATCCATGCCCGAGGCAGGATTCGAACCTGCGACCGTAGCGGTCACGCGGTTACAGACTGAAGCGCCTAGAACCGCACGGCCACACCAGCCGGCTCAGATTTTCTGCTTCAGTCACTGTTGTGTTTTAGTATTTCTTGTTTCAATAGCCTGCTGTTATCTTCAGTCACCCATACGTTATGAACACGTTATACGCGGCGCCTTCTGTGATTAGTACAACATATTATTCGCTCATCGGAATCTGTTGTGGGACATCGTGGAATTTTCCCGTTCAGATTCTATAGTTTCATGAAGTCCCGATATCAGAAGCGCTATACGTAGCAGTGAACACATGGTGTGTCGTGGGCCAATCACTTTGTTTTTAAAATAATTGAAAAGCCACGATCGCTTCATTTGTTTATTAGATGCCAGTTTCAGCACTCTGAAGGTACCATCATCAGATCTGTGAAGGTATAAGGTATAACATGACAGGTTTAAGGGTGGGAGGGGTGTTCATGACTTAACTATACAAAGTACAATTATTACTGAACCACGTACCTGAAACGTGGATTAAACCACATGGACATCATGGCATATGAGACAGACCATCTCATAAAATCATTGTCACAACCAATAAAAAATAATTAAAAACTGCTCTCATGGTCGTATAATAAAATATAAAACTGAAGTCACCAGATGAAACTATCACTGCTCGTCTAACACCGATCTGCATCATCACTGCCCTGTCCCGTGCTGGCTTACCTGCTTTGATTCTAACGGTTCACAACTTGCCAGCAGATAGCCCTGTCCAAGCAGTGTATACACAGTCCTACGCTATGCGTAGCCTTCAGTGTGACTGCTGTAACGGAGATGCGTTCCAAGCGGAGAGATGTCATTGGGTTTCTTTTTGTGGAAGTCCAGAACTTTGTAGGTTATCTACGGAGACCTGGAAGTGAACAAAAGTACGGTGAGCTACTGGGCGACGCGTCTATCATCACTTCAACAAGGTCGCGCAAACCCGCCAGACCTCCCGCGTGCCGGCCGGCCGCAAACAGTTGGGATTCCGGCAATGCTGGAACGTGCGGACACTATCATTCGAGATGATCAACAGATCGTAATCCAACACCTCGGTCCTTGACTGGATGACTCTGTTGATAGTTTTGACACAATCGATCATCAATTATGGTACTGAAAGGTCTGTGTCCGCTGCGTTCCTCGCTGCGTAACAGAAAACCATAAAGAGTAACGAAGGGCCATCTGTGTGCAGTCCGTGGAGTGGCGCCACACCACCTCTACTGCGAAGAGAAAAGTGGAAAACATAACCCTCAACCGGCAAAGTTATGGCCTGTGTCTTCTGGGACTCTGGAGGGGCTATCCTGGTCAGTGTGCTCGTCCGTGGTGCAACGATCAACTGTGAAATGCACTGTGCTAACCTCAGAAAATTGTTCGTCGCCACAAAAATGCAAACGAAATTCTCCTCCTCCGTGGCAACGCAAGACCTCACACAAATTTTCACACCAGCCGGCCGTTGTGGCCGAGCGGTTCTAGGCGCTTCAGTCTGGAACCGCGCGACCGCTACGGTCGCAGGTTCGAATCCTGCCTCGGGCATGGATGTGTGTGATGTCCTTAGGTTAGTTAGGTTTAAGTAGTTCTAAGTTCTAGGGGACTGATGACTTCAGATGTTAAGTCCCATAGAGCTCAGAGCCATTTGAACCATTTTCACACCCGAGAGCAGCTCAGAAAACTTCATCGGACATTTCTTCCGCATCCTTGCTATGGCCCGGATCTCGCACCTTTCGACTTCCATCTGTTTGGCGCAATGAAGGATGCACTCCACGGGTAGCTGTAGTGTCTGGATGAAGGGGAAGTTATTCGCTCAGCAAGACTCTGGCTCGACGTCGACCTGGAGAGTGACACAATGCGGGCGTGCAGGCCCTCCCAATGAGGTGGCGTAATGCCGTCGCACTGGACGGAGATTATCTTGAAAAATAGAGGTTCGTAGCCAAAAGAAGGGGGAATAGTATTGTGTATTGGAATACAGAGTAAAACCAATCTGGTTGAGGAACCAAGAAATGTGTTACAATAGCTGTTGAACGCCTCTAGTAGTTTGTGATATGCGCTTCAGATATGTTTGAATGGCAGATGGGCACCTGAAGTGGGCAAATGTAGAGAATACCACCACTGCTCAGCGTTACCATAATGAGATTACGCACGTCACAGCTGCTTCTTACTTTATTTTTGTATTTTACATATTATTTTGCTACTGTTCTCATGAAACTAAAACATCTTGTTCAACGAATTCTACTAGCGAAAATTTTATTATAATGTATTGTGCTGAGAAACATGCAACGCAACCTTGCACGTATTTTTTAAAGTCTTAGGTATATAATCCGAATACAATAAAGGGCAATCCAGCAGTGGCTCAGGAGCGCCACGTGCGTGGCGGTAGCAGGCGGCCCGGGTCAGGGCAGTATTGCCGCTACTGGACTGCTGCATATTATTAGAGTTTTACTGTCCCTGTTAACACATACCGATAAAACATATCGCACTGGACTAATCTGGGATCGGTCTATTGAATAGGCACGTAACATTCCGATTTAAAAATTATTTCGTTTCCAACGGCAAACAAACAGACGATTTCCTTTGACACTGATAGTCGCTTCAAAGATGTGAGGAGCACTGACTGCAGCTACACAATGCGTAAACGAAATTGCAAATATCTCTCGAAACACTGGAAAAAATACACCTGACGGCTTTTAGGAGAGACACCCGGTATATAAACTGTAAGGACTAGACAGTTCTTGCTGTAGGTGTTCAGTTGTGACGTAGTATAATAAGAAAAGAAAATTTGTTGAGTCTACAAATTCGAAACCGGACTTTTGCTTATCGCAAATTGTCACCATAAACATTTGGGCTACGCATCATGCCACCAGCAACGACTCAAACGTTCGGCATCGATCAGATTTTCCTCCCGGAACCCAACCCCATTAATTTATTTAGTACCAGGGAATTTAATTAATTTGGTGTTGCTGATAACACATATCTGCAATACATGTGAGACTGATAGAAAGTGGCCGACAGTTCGTAAATAATTAAATTAAGTAATTTTTATGTTACAGGAATAAGTGTTGATATGAGTTTGCTGAGTACATGGTGTTTCAAAAATGATGACCGGTATATTTTAAACGGCAATAAAAACTAAACGAGCAGTGATAGAAATACACCGTTTGTTGCAATATGCTTGGGACAACAGTACATTTTCAGGCGGACAAACTTTCGAAATTACAGTAGTTACAATTTTCAACAACAGATGGCGCTGCAAGTGATGTGAAAGATACAGAATACAACGCAGTCTGTGGGTGCGCCATTCTGTACGTCGTCTTTCTGCTGTAAGCGTGTGCTGTTCACAACGTGCAAGTGTGCTGTGGACAACATGGTTTATTCCTTAGAACAGAGGATTTTTCTGGTGTTGGAATTCCACCGCCTGGAACACAGTGTTGTTGCAACAAGACGACGTTTTCAACGGAGGTTTAATGTAACCAAAGGACCGAAAAGCGATACAATAAAGGATCTGTTTGAAAAATTTCAACAGACTGGGAACGTGATGGATGAACGTGCTGGAAAGGTAGGGCGACCGCGTACGGCAACCACAGAGGGCAACGCGCAGCTAGTGCAGCAGGAGATCCAACAGCGGCCTCGGGTTTCCGTTCGCCGTGTTGCAGCTGCGGTCCAAATGACGCCAACGTCCACGTATCGTCTCATGCGCCAGAGTTTACACCTCTATCCATACAAAATTCAAACACGGCAACACCTCAGCGCCGTTACATTGCTGCACGAGAGACATTCGCTAACGATATAGTGCACAGGATTGATGACGGCGATATGCATGTGGGCAGCATTTGGTTTACTGACAAAGCTTATTTTTACCTGGACGGCTTCGTCAATAAACAGAGCTGGCGCATATGGGGAACCGAAAAGCCCCATGTTGAAGTCCCATCGTCCCTGCATCCTCAAAAAGTACTGGTCTGGGACGCCATTTCTTCCAAAGGAATCATTGGCCCATTTTTCAGATCCGAAACGATTACTGCATCACGCTGTCTGGACATCTTCGTGAATTTGTGGCGGTACAAACTGCCTTAGACGACACTGCGAACACCTCGTGGTTTATGCAAGATGGTGCCCGGCCACATCGCACGGCCGACGTCTTTAATTTCCTGAATGAATATTTCGATGATCGTGTGATTGCTTTGGCCTACATACAGGAGGCGGCGTGGATTGGCCTCCCTATTCGCCAGACATGAACCCCTGTGACTTCTTTCTGTGGGGACACTTGAAAGACCAGGTGTACCGCCAGAATCCAGAAACAATTGAACAGCTGAAGCAGTACATCTCATCTGCATGTGAAGCCATTCCGCCAGACACATTGTCAAAGGTTTTGGGTAATTTCATTCAGAGACTACGCCATATTATTGCTACGCATGGTGGATATGTGGAAAATATCGTACTATAGAGTTTCCCAGACCGCAGCGCCATCTGTTGTTGACAGTTGTAACTACTGTAATTTCGAAAGTTTGTCCGCCTGAAAATGTACTGTTGTCCCAAGCATATTGCAACAAACGGTGTATTTCTATCGCTGCTCGTTTAGTTTGTATTGCCGTTTCAAATATACCGGTCATTTTTGAAACACCCTGTACATTCCATATAATAACAGAGAATGTAAAAATGGACACTGTACTAAAATTACTGAGTTATATACTTATACTTGACTTTTATCCTTAAGCAGAGTGACGGATAATGACCTGTTTTATTAGTTTATTTTTGTTATCGGCCTTTTACAAACGTCAACATATTTTATACACTGCCTCGCAAAAAATGTTAGGCACCTAGAATATGTGGTCGGATGTCAATGTAGCATGATACACGTACACAACATCCACACGTTTGTAAATTATTAGAGTTGGAACACACTGTGAGGGCCACCAGAGAGCATCAGCTTTGTTAGCACTTGGTGCATGGTAGGGTATATAGGAGGTGTGAACATGGTCAGACGCTGAGTGATAACTGCGGAAGAAGCGGAGGTGCACGTATGCGTTTGAGACAGCGTTATCAACTCGTGACAGAGTTTGATAGGGGCCTATTTACGCATCACCATCTGGACATCTGGCCGGAGTGTGCAATATCCAGATATTTTCGGCATTCGGATGTAACCGTGATCCGATGTTGGACGGCGTGGGAACTTGCGGCCAGGCATTCTAGTCGTCAAGGTTCCATTCGATCATGTCCGACCACCACAGGGAAGGATGGTCGTATTGTTGACCAAGCGCTTCATACCACTACACATCTGCGTCTGCCCTCCACTAAATAGTAACAGACCCCCCTGAAACACTGTGAGTCACTTTTGGAGAGGCACAGTCGTATTACTTGTGGCGTCATGGTGTGGAGATCCTTGGAGTGTGACCTTTAGTCACTGGTGGTAGTTACTGAGGGAACTCTGACAACGGCACGTTATGGACATCCTGCGTCCTCATACGCTGCTTGTCAACATATGGTACTTGTCTCCAACAACTATCTGCTTGCTGCTGTTGTACTCTCGTGTGCAGCAAGATCCCCACATCTGACCCAACTAAACCATGTATAAGACCAGTTTGGACGTCAACTGTATCCCATCACCACTATCAAGGATATCAAGGACCAGTTACAACAGTTGTGGACCAGTTTGCCTCAGAGTTACGTATCATAACTTTATGGCACCCTTCCCAACCAAATCAGAGCATGGTTCAAATGGCTCTGAGCACTATGGTACTTAACTGCTGAGGTCATCACTCCCCTAGAACTTAGAACTACTTAACGTAACTAACCTAAGGACATCACACACATCCATGCCCGAGGCAGGATTCGAACCTGCGACCGTAGCGGTCTCGCGGTTCCACACTGTAGCGCCTAGAACCGCTCGGCCACAACGGCCGGCAAATCAGTGCATGCGTTCAGGCCAGGAGGGCTGCAACGTCAAAGTGATAAGTGAGCCAATGCTACAAAACTCTTTGTAAATTTGATTCGCTTTCATAATTAGTAAAACAAGATGACACCCTTGCAAGCCATGAATTGTCATTTCATTTCTTTGTTAAGTAATGCAGTTTTTATTTGTCGCATTTATCTGTCGACAATAAATTTAGCTTTATGAGCCACTACTGTCGCAGCCATTGTTTACGACACAGGAAGTGAAAATTTTTGTAGTCTAATGTTAGTACTTCACTGTATGGCATGTACTGGAGGGAATGAGGTGCTACAGTCGTAAAGATTTTTCTCCAGTTTATTGTTGTGTCCTGGCGGAAGAGGAACGTTTTCCTGGCTTACGGCCTCTGGCTGTTTAGGAACAATACATTACGTAGATTCGTGAATATTTATGTAATATTAATTGGTAAAAACCGTATCGCCGATCAAGAATGCCCGAGGTAACTACTGACCCCCGATGGAAGGTGTCGAGAACAAGGTTTCCGGCGCGTTAACCGCAACCAGGACGGAAGCATTAATCATCTCGCCGAGGTAAACAAGGTGGAACGCTTTGATTCAGAATATTAAACAGGCGGGAGGCCTCTTCCGAGATGCACAGCGCTCCCAAATACTGTTGCGGCATCGCGGAGGCCCCACTTACCGGGTAAGATAAATGCCGAATTACCTCGGCATTAATTGGCTCACGACACGCGCTCGGATTCTCTGTGTGAACTTATTGCTGTAATAAAATTCCCGTGAGCTGACTGCACATCATCTGATTGCTTACGGAGTGATGGATTTTTTTCCCCTTATAAAGTTCGTTATTTATTTTCGCAGTCGGATAGGAAGTCTGTATTTATAATGCCGTAAACCAATCAATGTTTTGAGTACTTAGCTCGTGTATTTTATAGGTAAGTAAATTTGGAACACTTAGACGTCACGGATATTGTTCGTTTGCTATTCATTACAGAAGATGCTTCATTCATGTCAAATGATTACGCTAATACTCTCCTGTTTCTATCTAATGGGTCCTCTGAATAAAAATCTGTTGAGTTGGGGTACCATTTTCTGATTGGAATCGATCGAGGTGATGCTGTGACGAGGTTCGCTGGGTAAGGACATAGTTCACATCCATGCCGGGTCAACCAACATTTTATTTAGCTATGATTTACGTAAACCATTTAATACTAATACTGGGATATTTCCTTTGAAAAGGACACGCCTGAATACTGCACCAACAGTCGCCCATTCTGAGTCGTCCAGTTTTCGACTGTGCAGTTCTTGCTGTCTTTGATTTCTTGTTGCATTTCCCATTTTTGTCAACCGCACGACGTAACCGTGTTCATATTTGTTAACATAGCAACTAGCCACTTTATAACTTGCAGCTTTAGTTATGTCAAGAATGGTTTCGGTTTTTCACCCATCAGTACTACATTTTTTGCCATCTCCATTTTGAAAGCTTCAGCTTCCCTTTCTTCTGTTAATTGCAGGTAATTGTTTTGTATTTATATGCACAATACGCACTTTTTTAGGTTCACTGATACCTGCTGTCTGCAGTTATTTTATAATACTAAGTTAGGCATTTCGTCTGTTGCAGTCAAAACATCTTTGTGGTATTTTTGGAACAATTATATCTGCTCTTTAGCAACCTGCTAATTTAGGTTCATATCATCATACACACATTTCTTTATGTTAGTATATATGAAATGATGTTAGCGTAGATATGGAGAAGTGTAAAATCTAATGTGTTACCACTCAAGGTGAGCCGGCCGGGATGGCCGAGCGGTTCTAGGCGCTACAGTCTGGAACCGCGCGGCCGCTACGGTCGCAGCTTCGAATCCTGCCTCGGGCATGGATGTGTGTGATGTCTTTACGTTAGTTATGTTTAAGTAGTTGTAAGTTCTAGGGGACTGATGACCTCAGAAGTTAAGTCCCATAGTGCTCAGAGCCATCTGAACCATTTCGTTTAAGGTGAATGTTTGTACGCTAAATGTTAAACGATGTGCAAAGTACAGTGATTTCCACTCTGCTACATAAAGCTTTCTTCTTAATTGTGAGACTCAGACTGTGCAGAAGATATGACGTGTAAATAAGCAAATAACATTGCTTTTATTTAATTTGCTTAATTTGGTAAAGTATATTTGTTGTTGTTGTTGTTGTTGTGGTCTTCAGTCTTGAGACTGGTTTGATGCAGCTCTCCATGCTACTGTATCCTGTGCAAGTATATTTAAATCCAACTATTTAAACTACCATTACAATCCCAGTGATCAACTACACATGGAATACGGTGTGAATTTCTCGTAAATACCACGAGATGATGTAAATGCTCGAAAGATGGCTGCTGGAACAGTGAAAATTTATAGAGCAGCTGATGAAAGTTTCTACAAGGTGTCTCAGGAGAAATTTTATAATATTTAGAGATATGAGAGGAGTGATTATTCGAAGCAGAAAAGTGACATGGACTCTAAAATACATACCTTAAGAACAAAGATCACTTGTCAAGTTTTCTGCTGTAAAACGGTCCATCCCCTTCTGTGTGTGTCCTTACTGCTATGCAGCAGGCCCGGGTTCCATTCCCGGCTGGGTCAGAGATTTTCTCCGCTCGAGAACTTGGCATTGCGTTGTCCTAATCATCATTTTCATCGTCGTTGATACGCAAGTCACCCGATGTTGTGTCAACTGGAAAGACTTGCAACTCGGCAGACGAACTTCCCCAGGTGTGGACTCCCGGCCATCAATGCAAATACGATCATTTCATTTCACAGTGAAACGTAGCTCTTCTAATGAGTATGTTATCATAACTGTAAAGTATGCATCTTAGAGCCCATGTTAACGACATAATGTGTTTTCGTTCATAGCACCTCCGTTCAAATGGTTCAAATGGCTCTGAGCACTATGGGACTTAACATCTGTGGTCATCAGTCCCCTAGAACTTAGAACTACTTAAACCTAACTAACCTAAGAACATCACACACATCCATGCCCGAGGCGGGATTCGGACCTGCGACCATACGGTCACGCGGTTCCAGACTGAAGCGCTTAGAACCGCGCGGTCACACCGGCCGGCTAGCACCTCCGTCCGAAATACTGAAAGAAAGTAACGTGCGTTAAAAGAGATCTGTTTCACAGTATCTAAGATAAAGAAGTGCTCATGGCTCTTAAGGTATGCATTTTAGAATCCGTTTTTAATGGACTTTTTTACTTTGAATAATCGTTACAGTCATATCCTTGGATAGTGCCCATTCCTTCTGGGACACGCATCCGCTGTAAACTGCATTACTACCACTGATATGCTTCTGGCTCAGAACATTTTTAGAGATGAGAAAGAAAAGGTTTTGCATGTAAGAGAGAGTACAACTTCCAGAAATGAGGTGCTTCTGTAAGGGTGCTGACTTTTCCATCCGGCATGAAGCGATTCCGTCTCTTGAAGTGGAACTCTTGTCCTGCGCATCGTGTGTGCTGTTACTTTATGTACGAGGTGCGTTCAAGTTCTAAGGCCTCCGATTATTTTTCTAATTAACTACTCACCCGAAATCGATGAAACTGGCGTTACTTCTCGACGTAATCGCCCTACAGACGTACACATTTTTCACAACGCTGACGCCATGATTCCATGGCAGCGGCGAACGCTTCTTTAGGAGTCTGTTTTGACCACTGGAAAATCGCTGAGGCAATAGCAGCACGGCTGGTGAATGTGCGGCCACGGAGAGTGTATTTCATTGTTGAAAAAATCCAAAAGTCACTAGGAGCCAGGTCAGGTGAGTAGGGAGCATGAGGAATCACTTCAAAGTTGTTATCACGAAGAAATTGTTGCGTAACGTTAGCTCGATATGCGGGTGCGTTGTCTTGGTGAAACAGCACACGCGCAGCCCTTCCCGGACGTTTTTGTTGCAGTGCAGGAAGGAATTTGTTCTTCAAAACATTTTCGTAAGATGCACGTGTTACCGTAGTGCCCTTTGGAACACAATGGGTAAGGATTACGCCCTCGCTGTCCCAGAACATGGACGCCATCATTTTTTCAGCACTGGCGGTTACCCGAAATTTTTTTGGTGGCAGTGAATCTGTGTGCTTCCATTGAGCTGACTGGCGCTTTGTTTCTGGATTGAAAAATGGTATCCACGTCTCATCCATTGTCAGAACCGACGAAAAGAAAGTCCCATTCATGCTGTTGTTGCGCGTCAACATTACTTGGCAACATGCCACACGGGCAGCCACGTGGTTGTCCGTCAGCATTCGTGGCACCCACCTGGATGACACTTTTCGCATTTTCAGGTCGTCATGCAGGGTTATTTGCACAGAACCCACAGAAATGCCAACTCTGGACGCGATCTGTTCAACAGTCATTCGGCGATCCCCCAAAACAATTCTCTCCACTTTCTGGATCTTGTCGTCAGACCGGCTTGTGCGAACCCGAGGTTGTTTCAGTTTGTTGTCACACCATGTTCTGCCTACATTAAACTGTCGCACCCACGAACGCACTTTCGACACATCCATAACTCCATCACCACATGTCTCCTTCAAATGTCGATGAATTTCAATTAGTTTCACACCACGCAAATTCAGAAAACGAATGATTGCACTCTGTTCAAGCAAGGAAAACGTCGCCATTTTAAGTATTTATAACAGTTCTCATTCTCGCTGCTGGCGGTAAAATTCCATATGCCGTACGGTGCTGCCATCTCTGCGACGTATTGACAATGAACGCGGCCTCATTTTAAAACAATGCGCATGTTTCTATCTCTTTCCAGTCCGGAGGAAAAAAAATCGGAAGCCTTAGAACTTGAATGCACCTCGTATAAAATGAGAAATGCAGGAAGAGTACTAAGTGTGTGAGAGTATGTAAAGACGACTGAGGTTTGGACGTGGCTGCACGCTTTGTATGGCCCAAAATATATTCTCCTGGCCATGAAACACCAGCAACATAAATAAATAATCAAGTTTTATTTATTTAGGGTATACAGTATAGCTCGAAGAATGCATGACTAAATTTGTAGGTGCCTTGAAGGCATAAAATGTGCGAAATTTATTACACAAACTCGTCATCTCTCGCCTCTCACTCAGTGGACATCGAAACGAACTCAGATTGGACGAGAGGAATGGGTTCAGCATTCCACGCTGCCCCAAATTATAGGCCAGAGTTCGTCAGTCATAGTGGCCAAGGGGCCATACGTATCATCGAATGTCTTCAGCGGGTGGAGAATCTGAAGGCTGGGGCAACCTTGAAACACTCTGTGTAATAATGTACATGAGAACGACGTAGGAACAGATGCTCTTGCCTTATCTTCTTCAAAGATAGCGTCACAGAGACTTCTAAGATAGGGCACAGGACCAGCCTCAACGCGTTAGATATGTTACGCCTGCTGTATAAATTACCCGCTATGCAAACTACAAGTGATTGTCTTGTGTATCCAGTGACATCACTAAGTGCTATACCACCTTCTGAACTCCCCTGACTTAAGGCCTCGTAAGTTCAACTCTATTTCTAATCTGAAGGAAACACTTCACGGCATTCGCTTCAGAACTGCTACAAATTCGTTGGGCAATAGACTGCGCCGCTCAAAGTGTCACAACTGGCACTCCAAGTGTATCCTACGACTTCCACATAACTGGCAACGGGTTATACACAATGCTGTTGACGACTTTGAAGGTCAGTAAAACTTTGAAGCACACATCTATTTTGTACGAGCTGTAAATAAATAGTTGCCACTATTAAAGTTCCAACACTCGTATATTTATGCTTGCGAAAGATTTCTTGCCGGCCGCTGTGGCCAGGCGGTTCTAGGCGCTTCAGTCTTGAACCGCGCAACCGCTACGGTCGCAGGCTCGAATCCTGCCTCTGGCATAAATGTGTGTGATGTCCTTAGGTCAGTTAGATTTAAGTAGTTCTAAGTTCTATGGGACTGATGACCTCAGATGTAAAGTTCCATAGTGCTCTGAGCCATTTGAACCATTTTTGAAAAATTTCTTGTATTCTGCTTCTGTGTTGCAATTCTAATGGCTAGCAGCGCAGAAACAATCGAAGGGTTTAACGACGTGTATACAATGAGTTTATTAGACGTGGAGCAAAATATCGGATCGGTTACAAGGGTAATATCAAAAACAAGAATAAATTGTTCATCATCTGTAAACGGTAGAGGAGGAGTACAAACATGAAATATATAGAGCTCTTATTGTTGGAAAGTGATTTTCACGACATCTGTCTATCATTGGCTGTGTCGGAAAAGTCAGGAGCTGACGTTAATTTAAATAATCAACTGTGCGATAAGGCTCAGAGGGCCGCTCCATGCCGACGGCCGCCGAGTCATTCTCTGCCATATTGCGTCATTCGGATACGCTATGGATAAGCGTGGTATCTGCTCTCCGATCAGTTTTCCTCTTTACAGACCTCGGGGTCGCTGCTTCTCACTTAAGTATTAGGTCTTCGCTACCGCCGTTTTTTCCCGAAGTTTGTCACTTGACTGTGAAAAAGTTGTAAAACTTTTCGAATTAAAGTATTTACGATAGCTGGCCATCACTTTCTCCCATCTTTCGGGCAGCATACGAATCCAGCGGAAGGATAACTGCGCGTCTTTGGAGGAGATACATAAACTGATCAAGTTTTCCACCCTCTCGCACGATCGGAGTGCTGGTGTGCCAGGGAGTGTGCTGTTGTCAGAAAGAGAAAAGTATGATGAATAAGGTGGATGGGTTACAACTTCACTTTTCAGCGTTTCCAAGTGTTTTTTGACGGGTTTTGCGACGTGCAGGACTGTCACGCAGCAGAATCACCTTTTCATGTCTATCGCTCTACTGTAACAACTTCTCTTTCAGCTGCTTTCGATAATGACCTCATGTGATTGTTATGGTTTCAGCGGCTTCTGAAACCTTCTCTCTTCCTCCGCCTTGCGGGTCGTAGACGTCAAAATCACCGTTCTTGAAGCGTTGAAATCTTTCTCTGAACATTCTCCACCAACAGGTGCCTCACTATAGGTCTTACCCAGTATTTTATGAGCCTTAGTCGCAATTTCTTCATTTCAAGCACAGAAGTGAAACTTCTCGAAAATGAAGTGACTCGATCACGAAAGTTGACCTATTCAATCGAGAATAACTTTATGAAGCAATCACAAATCGACTGACGTTATGGTGGCGTTCTGTTCATAAATGCAAAATCTTATTGTAAGACACATAGGACCTACAGCCTGCACCACCACTTCCCGCTACTGTCATTACGTCTTCCGTTGGCTGGATTAATTTAGTGGATCTCGTTCTAGTGCTCCTATCAAGGAAAAACTCCTGGCAGTACCCGAACTCGAATCTGGGTCCTCGGCAAGGCAGGCAGACGCACTGACCACTCAACTACGGATGCGGACAAAGATAACTAACTGCTTTTTGTGTGTAGGTCCATTGTTAATTTGCGTTTCGTGTCTCCCCTAGACAGCTCGTGTAACCTCATTTTGAACGGAGCTATGGCCCTCCTTACGGTATTCAGACACGACCAAGTCACTGCGCCAGACTTTCGTAAATGACAGAAGCGTGTGGTTCAGTGTTCAGATATCTCTTCTGTCCTACAAATCGCGTGTCGGCGGTGGGACGCTGTTGGCAGTAACTGCGCAGGTCGGAAATCGAAAGCAAGGTGAGATGTGAGGCTGTGTGCCTTAATGGCCTAGCAGCGTTATTTTGAATGAAGTTATGGCCATGCGTGTGGACTTAGGAAAGATCAATGGACGAAAGTTACATGCAGCTGAATTTATAAGGACAGAAGCGCTTGGTTCAGCATTGCACCATCTTGTAAGCTTCATAGCTCGCGTGTCGATAACGGGACGCTATTGGCAGCAGCCTGTCGGGCTATCCACGAGCGCCGCGAGACACAAGGCAGAACGTCCATTATTGTGGCGCGCGGAGGGGGTTCCCCGGGCGCAGGTGCTGCCACCGCGGCCACAGCGGGCGGGCGGCGCCTTACGTGGCCGGCCTGCCGCTACCAGGGACCCCGCTGCGCCCAGACTTGTAGCGCCGCCAGCCGCCGATTTACAGCGGGCCCGCTTCTGTTCGCCTGCCTCCTCACCGCGCGTCCGCGACGATCTGCGTATTTCCGTCCACAGGCACGCGGCTAGAAACGTTTATCGCTGACCGGCGTTCGGCAGTCGTTTCTTCAATACAATCCCGCCAGGAATGGGATTCGGAAGTAGTTCGCAATTATGTCCTCATATAAATACACGATTTCTAGATATCATTCGCTTTGCTTTAATTTGGACTGAATTACTTGTACAGAACATGCAATGAAATTTCTTTTCTGTCACAAATCATCATTTTATTTCATTTCTATTTTTAGAGTCCAGGACATAAAATAATTACCAAAACTAATAAGTATTGCTTCACATAACAAATTTGCAAAATTAAATATGTACAGTAGTATTTATGACACAGACTCAATAATATATATATTATTGAGTCTGTGTTATACAAGGTGTTACAAAAAGGTACAGCCAAACTTTCAGGAAACATTCCTCACACACAAAGAAAGAAAATATGTTATGTGGACATGTGTCCGTAAACGCTTATTTTCCACGTTAGAGCTCATTTTATTACTTCTCTTCGAATCG
Organism: Schistocerca gregaria; assembly: GCF_023897955.1. NCBI lineage: Eukaryota > Metazoa > Arthropoda > Insecta > Orthoptera > Acrididae > Schistocerca > Schistocerca gregaria. Next base: position 478,889,585 of record NC_064926.1, read on the forward strand.
CATTAATCAAGGAATGGAAACACACAGCAACAGAACGTACCAGCGTGACTTCAAACACTTTGTTACAGGAAATGTTCAAAATGTCCTCCGTTAGCGAGGATACATGCATCCACCCTCCTTTGCATGGAATCCCTGATGCGCTGATGCAGCCCTGGAGAATGGCGTATTGTGTCACAGCTGTCCACAATACGAGCAGGAAGAGTCTCTACATTTGGTACCGGGGTTGCGTACACAAGAGCTTTCAAATGCCCCCATACATGAAAGTCAAGAGGGTTGACGTCAGGAGAGCGTGGAGGCCATGGAATTGGTCCGCCTCTACCAATCCATCGGTCACCGAATCCGTTGTTGAGAAGCCTCCCAGCACTTCGACTGAAATGTGCAAGAGCTTGAACCACATGTTGTGTCGTACTTATAAAGGCACATGTTCTAGCAGCACAGGTAGAGTATCCCGTATGAAATCATGGCGGTGAATCGAGGAAGTACAATACATACTGACGAAACTAAAATGAGCTCTAACATCGAAATTAAGCGTTTCTGGACACATGTCCACATAACATCTTTCCTTTATTTGTGTGTGAGGAATGTTTCCTGAAAGTTTGGCCGTACCTTTTTGTAACACCAGATGAAAGATAAACAAGCAGCAAGATGATTATACGGTATTTCTTGACGGGTCCAGTATTCGGCGGTTATCACAGCAGTTTCGTTGGCTGTAGCAAGATCACAGATATTGCATGCAGCCGATAGGTTCCTGCAGACTAGCAGATGTTGTTCGTCCTGTACGTCACCACACTGACAAGTTTCCGCCTCATTACTGAAGCCCCACTTCCTGAAGTTGGTTTCGCACCTTGACACCCCAACTCGCAGTCTGTTCAAAGTTTTCCAGGTCACGTATGACAGGTGTGAATCTTCGGCTATTTCCTCCTCGACCGTTATGTGATTGTCTTCATCTAGGGAGTTTCGCCAAAGCTCCTCTCTGCGAGTTCTGGGAGATGAACGAATTGCCATAGTTTTCTGTAGGAAGCGTTTTTCTTGACCTCAGTCTTGGCTGTTGAGGTCATGTCCGAAAAAAGAGTGTCTGGGGTTGATTTCTCTTTCTTTTTTTTTTTTCTTTTCCACTTCAGTTGCAGCTTGCCTTCGAATACGTGGCGGTGTTATACCCATAATTTGTTACAGGCTATTGACAGGAGTGAGTCGTAACAATGCGTCCTGTCTCGTTCAGGGCTGTATCTACATGTTCAGCATGTGCAGAGTTTTGCCAGACGGGTGCTGCATATTCTGCGGCGGAGAAACATAGTGGCAAGGCAGATGTTCGAAGCACTTTTGGCTGGGCACCCCAGGTGGTTCTTGTAAGTTTGCGGAAGTTGCTGTTCCGCGCTTTTACTTTGAGGCTCGTTTCTTTACAGTGGGCTTTGAATGTGAGGGAACGGTCCATCTTCACCCCAAGATATTTAGAAGTTTCGCAGCGGAGTGTTGTTCTCCTCTCTAAGTGATGTTCAGTTTTCTTTTGGCCTCCCTATTTCGAAGATGGAATGCACAGAATTAGGTGTCTCCAGCGTTCTGTTTCAGTTGGTTTTCATCGTAATACTTGGTGATTTTATTGAAGATGCACTATGCATTTCCAATCCCGAAAGACCATTAAATTATTATTATTCTTATTATTATTATTGTTGTTGTTAATGTCTCTATATAATTTTCACTGGTTATATTACACAGAAACATGTAAGTTATAGCTTTACATCATCATCATCATCGTCGTGATTTCGTAATCTCAGCGCTCTCCATTAGCAGTTGTGGCTTTATTTGCCTTGCAAACCATACAGTTCGTGCACAAAAATGGACGCGCATAAAATGCCTTCTTAGCTCTGTTAAAACGCACATTTCCTCTCTTGACTGGAAGCTAGTCATGTTGTTCTGTCTGTGGTATACATAAATGAAAACTTAAGTGTCTGTGACCGTTTAAAGAGACAATAATGAAAGGTATATGTCCACTCAGTAATGACATCTGTTACTAAAAGTTCAACAAATCCAACAAATTCACTCCTGAGAGAGAGCACACTAATTCAAAAATGGCTCTGAGCACTATGGGACTTAACATCTGAGGTCATCAGTCCCCTAGAACGTAGAACTACTTAAACCTAACTAACCTAAGGACATCACACACATCCATGCCCGAGGCAGGATTCGAACCTGTGACCGAAGTAGTCGCATGGTTCCGGACTGCCCGCCTAGAACCGCGAGACCACACTAATTTTACATAACATCAAATATTACAGAGATTATTTCTCTTAAATTCGTAGTAAATTCCCACAATCTTGTAGACAAAACAAAGTTGGGGAAAAAAAGTGTTCAGCAGGACGCGAGTTCTCCGCCGATCGAACCTCGTTTCTGTAAAGTAGCGCCTCGACCAAAACTACGCTACGCCGAAACTCTACTACTAATGACCTCATACTTTATATTAGCCTTCTAAAGGCCTTAATTGCCGAAATATTATTAACTGGCGTTTAATTATAATAAATCCTAAAAAGAACGACAAGATTTCACCAATCTTCAATGCATCGTTGCCTTGAAATAACTTACTCTTAGAACACTCAAGTTACAAAGCGGAAATAACTAAATACGAACATTCTTTAATGACCAATATGAAGCTTCCGTCGATTCATTACAAGAAATCGTGCCAATAGTGACTCGTTCTTCATCTATTCAATGTCCTGCTGCTTGGAAACTTCATATATTTGTGGAGTGTAGCGTGTAACAGTAATCTCACCGAATAATAGCTTCTGTTGAGCACGACATATACAGTATGACGTCTTGCTTTCGGCCTGTGACGTAAGAAGCGTTCTTGTTTCCCGTTGGTTCTGCTTTAAGTCACACTCTGCCGTAATACCGCAGAAGTCCTCAACAGGAAATAGCAGCGGGGCCAAAGAGATATGGGGACCCTTAACGAACTTCTGACGTCACACTAGCCGGTTTGTCCGCCACGCTTTGCGAAAGCTCGGCTCCATGCAGGTGCCACGGCAATTCAACATTTAATTCAAAAGCTACCCTCTGAAGATTTTAATTTTGTCGTGCTCTGTCCAGAACTTGCATGCATCTAAACACGCAGTGAAGAATTGTTAAATTCGTCTGAAACAATTACTAGCTCCCTCGCTGACCCTCTCCCCTCTCACCCTCCCGCCCCCCCCCCTCCCCCCCGTCACCAAGGAAACGGCTGCTGACACTCGTGTAGGACCTGCAGTGTCACTTGGTGTGACGTAGGCGCCGCGCCCCATCTCTCTCGTGGGCCTCGAACGGAAGGAACTGACGTCACAAAACTGGTAGAGCGGCGCGTCAACGTTAGCTAGCTCGACCCGTGTGCAGACGGATTAATGTTAACTGACGACAGAGGCTACACGGTAGCACCGGACTACAAAGCTAGGTAAATTAAATTCGCTCACTCATATAAACAGTGGATACAGTAGGACGAGACAAACGCTGGAATAGAAAATCACTTGTCAAAGTACACTACTGGCCATTAAAATCGCTACACCACGAAGATGACGTGCTACAGACGCGAAATTTAACCGACAGGAAGAAGATGGTATGATATGCAAATGATTAGCTTTTCAGAGCATTCGCACAAGGCTGGCGCCGGTGGCGACATCTACAACTTGCTGACATGAGGAAAGTTTCCAACCGATTTCTCATACACAAACAGCAGTTGACCGGCATTACCTGTTGAAACGTCGTGATGCCTCGTGTAAGGAAGAGAAATGCGCACCATCAAGTTTCCGACTTTGATAAAAGTCTGATTGTAGCCTATTGCGATTGCTGCGGTGTATCTTATCGCGAAATTGCTGCTCGAGGTTCACGAGGGTAATACGGAACGCAGTGCTGGATCCCAATGGCCTCGTATCACTAGCAGTCGAGATCACAGGCATCTTATCCGCATGGCTGTAACAGATCGTGCAGCCACGTCTCGACCCCTCAGTCAACAGATGGGGACGTTTGCAAGACAACAACCATCTGCACGAACAGTTCGACGACGTTTGCAGCAGCATGGACTATCAGCTCGGAGACCATGGCTGCGGTTATCCTTGACGCTGCTTCACAGCAGGAGCGCCTGCGATGGTGTACTCAACGACGAACCTGGGTGCACGAATGGCAAAACGTCACCTTTTCGGATGAATACAGGTTCTGTTCACAGCATCATGATGGTCGCATCCGTGTTTGGCGACATCGCAGTGAACGCACATTGGAAGCGTGTATTCGTCATCGCCATAGTGGCGAATCACCCGGCGTGATGGTATGGGGTGCCATTGGTTACACGTCTCGGTCACCTCTTGTTCGCATTGACGGCACTTTGAACAGTGGACGCTACATTTCACATGTGTTACGACCCGTTGCTCTACCCTTCATTCGATCCCTGCGAAACCCTTCATTTCAGCCGGATAATGCACGACCGTATGTTGTAGGTCCTGTACGGGCCTTTCTGGATGCAGAAAATGTTCGACTGCCGCCCTGGCCAGCACATTCTCCAGATCTCACACCAACTGAAAACGTCTGGTCAATGCTGGCCGAACAACTGGCTCGTCACAACACGCCAGTCACTACTCCTGATGAACTGTGGTATCGTGTTGAAGCTGCATACGCAGCTGTACCTGTACACTCCATCCAAGCTGTGACTCAATGCCCAGGCGTTCTTACGACCAGAGGTGGTTGTTCTGGGCACTGATTTCTCAGGATCTATGCACCCAAATCGCGTGAAAATGTAATCACATGTCTATTCTAGTATAATATATTTGTCCAATGAATACCCGTTAATCATCTGCATTTCTTCCTTGTGTAGCAATTTTAGTGGCCAGTAGTTTATTTAGAAGCTCACTGTTTAACCGAGTTGGGGGACTTGTACGGAAACCTTCTCTTTGTCTGACTTTCAGTGTGATCAGATAACTCGTTCGGCCGCAACGATGTACTGGCAGCGTGGGAAACGTAATTTAGGTTAGCGAGGATTGGATTCGAACGCCGCTCCACCCGATTACAAGAGCCGCCGCTCATCTCCGCGGTGTGTGATCCCCCCGCAGCCACGAGGTGCGTACGCGGCGAGCGCGATAAAGAACGTTAGTGCGCATGCGCATCGGAACCAGCCCTGCGCATTTACATATATGCAAACAAGATGCAAATGGCGCACACACAGTTAGTTTCTGCTCATTCGTGTTCGTAATCTCGGCGCGGGCATTAATGGTTCTGTATAAACTTTCGGGAGTTACAGCTGATGCGCGGGTTGGCGTGTCCCTGTGTCCTATACGGGCGGCTCCTCTGTCAGATCCGTGTGTGTGTGTGTGTGTGTGTGTGTGTGTGTGTGTGTGTGTGTGTGTGCGTGTGTGTGTGTCCACGAGCGAGATCCCTCTGCGATAAGGAGTGGCGAAACCCGAGACCTCGCCAGTTAACTTAAAGGGTAGCGGGTGCGTCCGGGAGGGAAAGCACGCTAACGCATTCCATCACGCAGCCCTCCCCCCCCCCCCCCTCCCCGTGCATTTGCTGGAGCGTTTTGCACTCTCTGTCGTCCTTAAGCGAGTTTCCAAACCGATTATATCTACGGACGGTATTAGTGATACATTGACACGGAATAGCGGCTGTTCGGTCTCTAAGCTAATTGGGGAGAATTTAATGGTCGTGCCTGATGTAAAACACGTGCTGTAATATAATATTCTTCCCTCATATGTCCGCATTTCAATACGAGAACCATAGCAATATATCCAACAACCACAGCCTCTCCCGTCGCTCTCTTCATCCGATTCCTTAACCCTTTGTTGTTTGAATTACTAAAAAAAAACAACACATTTTTCAGTTTTTATGGAACAGAGCTATAAACAGTAACAATATAACACTGAACATTTATCATGTTTTTACTGTTTTTCAAAGGTGGTACTATTCAGTACCGTCTGACCGTCTGGTGGCTTGCTGAACTACACCTCCCACTTAGTCACGTTTTCCATGGCTCATTCTGCACGACAGATAGTAATGATGAGGAATGAGTCATTTTACATTAACAAGGCATATTAACTTATACATACTGTTAAATTTGAACATTTATAAGTTTTTTTTCTGTTTACAAAAAGAGAAAAGATATACAGATGTGAGTTAGTAATTCCTGCCCACCAGCATTTACACATTCCAGTAACAGAAATTTTTCTACCCAATAGGAGGAGATGTCAAGGAGAAACTTTCTTAGCTTGTTATGAAATTTTACTTGCTGACTGTCAGACATTTAATATTATTGGGAAACTGAGCTAAAATATTTGTTGCAACATTATGTACCCCTTCTTGTGCTAAAGACAACCTTAATGTGCACTGACGAATGGTATCTTGCTTCTGGTATTGTAATTATGTACCTCATTATTCCTTTCTAACTGTGTTGGATTAGTTACAATAAACTACCCCAGGGAATCAAAACACTGTGAAGCAGTAGCCGGAATGCCCAAATCCTTAAACAGACGGGTACAAGATGATAGTGGTTGAGCACCACATATTATTCTTACAGCACATTTTCGGGCAATGAAGACTTTCTTTCTTAAATATGAGTTACCCCAGAAAATTTATTCCACATGACATTATTGAATGAAAATCTGCAAAATATGTCCACTTACTGATATCTCTCTCCTCAAGATTTGGAATAGTTCCAAGAGCAAATGTGGCTGAACTAATGTAGTTGTTGCACATATAAAAACTAACGAAACGAAATGAGTTAGAATTCACATAGGCTACAAATTACTGACTATTCCAAGAATGCAGTCTCTCGGAATTTAAAGAGTAAGCCACACAATGAGGCACACAAAGTTTATGCAGCAACATCTGCCACGTATGTTGGGTGGTTTTATCCCCTTCCCTTTGGGAATGCCCAATGGAAAATTTTCGTCATAGGATTTCTCTCAGTTAAAAATAGAATCCGGTGTTGTATTTTTAAGAAGTTAACAAGAGTTGAAGTGTCTGCCTACTACCGTAAGACTCTCTCAATATATTTGGTAATTCTGTAGCGTCACTGAGCTGCGTCCAACTTCAAATGGAGTAGGTTGTCGGGAAGGAAGAATTTGAATGAATGGGCTTCATATAGCTTTGGTATCGTAAAAGAAACGCAGGGATTTAATTGTCTATATTTCTGCGGTCTTGCTGTTGATCTACTTTTCATGGAAAGCGGATTCTCATTATAAACAAAAAAAGCAAATGGCTCCAAGCACTGTGGGACTTAACATCTGAGGTTATCAGTCTACTAGACTTAGAACTTCTTAAACCTAACAAACCTAAAGACATCACACACATCCATGCCCGAGGCAGGATTCTAACCTGCAACCGTAGCAGCTGCGCGGTTCCGGACTGAAGCGCGTAGAACCGCTCGGCCACAGCGGCCGGCTCATTATAAACAAAAGTGATGTAATACATGTAGGCGAATAGAAAGGATATTGTCTGATTGCACTACTACTGGTCAGTTGGAGGAGTGAGTCGCAGTGGTCAACATTCGGTGATAATCATCAAAGGAAATGTAAGTGAACCGATTGACTAACCATATAAACTCAGTTCTGGAGGAGTTAGATGCAGAGTTAGCAGAATCCTAAGGAAGTGTAATTCATACACGAAAGAAGTCGCTTGAACATTTTGGTGGTAATTAAAGTCAGTATTTTCATCGGTCTAGGACTCTTATCAAGTTTTATCGGAAAGGGAAGAGAACCGTTAAGGTCAAAGTGTACAGTTCGTCTCGGCTTTGTTTAGCTTGTCTGAAAACGTCACAGAAGTGTTACACAAAGATCTGTGGTAAACAGTACAAAAAAGATGTTTTTCGTCGTAGAAGGCTAGAGTTCTAAAAGTTATGTTTTCTAAGATCGCTCCATCTGTTCTTCCTCCTCCATTAGTCATCCTCTTTCCCCTTTCGTCTTCCTGTTTTTCCTCCTCCTCCTCCTTATCCTCCTCTTCTTCGTTCTTGACTCCTCATTGTGTACCTTTTCGTCTTCATCCTACCACTCCTACCCCTCCTCTTTCTCAGTCAACCCATGCTCCCCCTGCTCCTCCTCTTCCTTATACATCTATTTTGTACTACTCCTCCTCCTTTCTCCATATTTTTTCCTCCTCTTCTCCTTCCTCATGTACTCCTCTTCCTTGTAATGCTTCACTTCCTCTTCTACTTGCTCCTCCCTCTTACTTCTCTTCCCCTTCCACCTCCTTGTTCTGCTGTGCCTCCTCTTCAATGCTCTCCTCCTTCAACTCTTTTCGTACCCCCTTCCTCTTCCTTTTTTCCTCCATCGTTTCCTTCTCTTCCTTCTCCTATTTCCCTTCCTCTTCTTCCTCCTCCTCCTCCATCTTTCCTATCCAACTATGTCTTCTCCACTACTTCCTCTTCCATCTTCTCCTTCTCTTCCTCCTTTCTCTCCTCCTTCTCGTCCCCCCCCCCCCTCTCTCTCTCTCTCTCTCTCTCTCTCTCTCTCTCTCTCTCTCTCTCTCTCTCTCTCTTACCTCATGATCACATGTTCTCCTCTTCCTATTGTCCCCCCTCCTTCTCCTGCACCATCTTTTTCTCCTCTTCCACTTCCACCTCCTGCTCACTTACTTCCTCTTTCATTCTCTCCTCCTCCCCCTCACCCGTGTTTTACTTCATCAGCTCCTCATTTCTCATTTGTCCGCAACAACTCCATGGATGTGGTGGAATTAAGATGTGTCTATTAGTAGCTGACCTTGGCGCAGGAATGCTGTTGTCTGAATGGGACTGTGTAAGTTATGCCATCGATAATCTCTGATGCGAACCACGTGGCGACTTGGACGTTGTAACGAGGTACGAATGGCGGCAACAACATAGCGGGGGTTTGGTATTCGTGGAAGTTCCAGCTCATTCTGAGTCGGAGTGTCGGCGGTACGCGCATGCGTTCGCATAATGGCCGCTCTCTGCATTTGTCGCCCCGCGAATGGAGTGAGCAATTGAGACGGCCTCCTGGGAGCTGCTACACGGATTCTCAGCAGTAGCCGCACGGCGGGCGAGAGGCACCGGGTAGTTAGTAAGTGTCAGCACAGAGGCGCCGGCGCCTCGTTACGACGCAGCGGCCGCTGCATTCGGTGCGGACTGGCACGCGGGGAACGTGTGCTGCGTGCTGCCGCTCCGCACAGCAGACTGCCGAGCGAGGCCGCCGGAGCGCCGCTCAGGGCAAGCGCTCGCCTGCACTGCTAATTGTCAGCAGTCGGCTAAGGCGTTCCGGTAATAGGGGCCAGAGAACTATTTAGGAGTGCGGTGAGAAAATTCGTGGGATATCTCATAGTAGAGTTTCTAACCCTTTTTTGGCTGGCGTGGTGCAGCAGTCTGGAGTAGCAGGAGCTCAACAAGTCGTTGGAAGTCCCGTGCGTAATTGCGGAAGTGTTGTCGGTGCAGGGTTTTGTGTACGAACTCATCTGTCGCTTATGTCCTATGATGTCCGATTGAATTCTTGATGGGCGATTTGGACAGCCAAACCATTCGCTCTAACTGTCTAAAATTTTCTTCAAACCAATAAATGATTGTGGTCCACTGACATCGTTTTTCGTCTTTGGGAACATCAAATCCCTGAATAGCTGGAAATGGTCCCCAAGTAGCCGAACATAATTAGGATCCAGTGCATTCCATGTAAACACAGTCCAGACCATTATGGAGCCACTAACAGCTCGCACAGTGGCTTGCTGACATCTTGGATCCATGGCTTCGTGCGGTCTGGGTCTCACTCGAACCCTACCGTCAGCTCTTACCAACCGAAATCGAGAATAGTGTGACCAGGCGCCGGTCTTCCAGTCGCCTAGGATCCAACAGATATGGTCATGGGCCTAGGAGAGGCGCTGCAGGTGATGTCGTGCTGATATCAAAAGCACTTGCGTCAGTCGTCTGCTGCCATAGGCCATTAACGCCAGATATCGCCACACCTTCCTAAGGGATTCGTTCGTCGTACGTTCCACATTGATTTCTGCGGTTATTCCACGCAGTGTCGCTTGCCTGTTAGTACTGACAACTCTACGCAAACGCCACTGCCCTCAGCAGTTGAGTGGAGGCCCTCGACCAGTGTGTTGTCCGAGGTGAGAGGTAATGCCTGAAATTAGACATTCTCGCCACACTCTTGACACTATTGATCTCGGAGTATTTAATTTCCTGACGATTTCCGAAATCTCGCTCCAGATACCATTCCGCGTTCAAAGCCTATAAATTACCATCATTCAGACATAATGACGCCGTAAGCTCTTTCAAATGAATCACATGAGTACAAATGGCAGCTCCCCAAATGCACTGCTCTTTTATGTCCTGCATACGCTGAAGTATCGTGGACTTGGAATACTTCCACAAGAAATAAACGAGCATGTAGTTCATCCTCTGTGCTTAAGAACACAATGACGTTAACACAAATGACCTTTGTTCACCGTCTGTAACAAACTGTATAACAAGTGTATAACAGGAGAATAAGTTCACCAATAAACGCAAGTACTTGCAGTACAAGTCTTGGTTGAGTAAACGACACAAGGAAAGCCTTTACGGTCGTAGTTCGTTTGCACTAGTTGACTGTCAAATGTTTAAGCCCTGACTCTCCTAGAACGGAGATCGCTGGAACACACTGACACACAATTTTCTATCTGAGCGAGTTCACAGTTTCTTCAATCTTTCCGGATGAGTGTGACAGAATACCAACAGACCTACGAGCGCGTTGCCGAGGTCGCTTGGCGGTGAAGACGGCTTTCGGACGAGGCGGCGCTGGATCAGGAGCAGACTACTTCTCTTAGCCGGCTGCGTCGTTAAGTGTTATGATCGGCGCAGTCGCGGTCATGAATACCCGCACGGCGGTGGTGCACTTCCTACTAACTGGCTGCATGTAGCATTGGCTGATGAAACAGAAAGTTCATGGTAGTGCAGATCTCTCTTGATGGTTTACATTCTCTCTGTACTTCGGTCCGGTGTGCGCGGAGGTCCCCTGCACGTCGCGCTGCAAGTGGCAGAGCCGCAAAGTCGTGTGGTCGCAGGGGCTGAGTTGGCAACCAACCGGACGCCGGTATGTTGCAGTGTGGCGTCGGAGCCTGACAGATTTTGCTACACGACACTTCCCTTTCCCCTCCCAAAGTGACAGAGGCGAGGCGGAGAGAGGTTTCGGAGTCCTCCACGAAGTCACTCGTGTCCTCCTGCCTCGATCATGGAGGTGAAGACGGGGTAGGATCGTCATTCACTGGAGTGTCGGATGTGACATCAAATGCCTCCAGTCCCATCGGAGATAAGCGTCCAGGAAGGCTGTCATCAGGCTGGGTATTTGAACAGAAAACTGAGGTAAATTTTCAGTCGGTGCATTAGAGCTACACCATGGTCGCTCCTGAAATATGTGTTTGGGACAAGAGGAGCCGTATTGTAAGATATGCGGCACTGTAGCAGGGAGCCGTCAGGGTCGACCTAGGGCAAAATTAATTTCCCACAGTGGGTCCTGCTATCTGGAGTGGAATGGGAAGCTCTGCTATTCCTTAGGGTGAAGGATGGAAGGAGATGAGCGATGTGGTCGACCATGTAAGCGTTCCACCAGCGACGACCCTCCTGCTGAGTCACCTGGTATGATACCAAAAAGTGAATGAGTGCGTCATCCAAGGAGTGACGACGACATCCTTTCCCCATTTGGGTATTGGAAGTGTGGACAAACTACTCGCCTATACCACTGGATGCTGGATGGAATTGTGCGGTATGGATGAGAAGGATTCATTCATGGCATAAAAGGAAGACAATGGTTTCAGGCAGACCTAAGGCGAAAATGTCCCGTGGAACTGGTCGACAAAGTTTGACAGAACATTTCGCTCCCTACAGCATACACTTCTGCAGCCCACCAGCCTAATCCCAAGACCCGGCCAAGCGACTCATCTTGGCAACTGATACATCGGATTACAGCGTGGGGGTGGTCCTCTCACACGTGGTGGATGCCACAGAGCAACCAGTTGCTTTTGTTTCGAAGAGCTTGAATGCTGCACAGTGCAACTATAGTCAGATTGAGAAAGAGGTTCTACAGATCATCTTAGAGGAATTAAGAAGTTTCACGTCTACATCTATGACCGACAGTTCACCCTTCTTTCTGACCATAAGCCGTTGCTTCCACTGTTCTGGTCACCTAACCCTGTCGCTAACTACACAGTATCATACTTACAACACTGGGCCCTTTTTCGTCAAGCTACACATAGAACATGAAGTTCCGCTCCACGGAACACCACACAAATGCAGACTTACTTTTCAGACTGCCCACTGGACAAGACTCAGACATCGATGTGGGTCCAGGGGCGTGATTTCACATGGACGCGGTGGCAGAATCGGCTGTCGCCCAACTTTCATTGGACTTAGACATCGTCGGTCAGCGCACAGCCGGCGATCCAGTCCTGGGAGGAGTTCTATGCCACAAATGTGATAGGCTGCCATCTGTATATATGAATATCGCTATCCTGTGACTTTTGTTACCTCAATGTAGGTACCACCTAGACACTATGATTCCGTTAGAGATGACAAATTACCTGGAACATCAATTGTACGGTACGTATAGGGTCTTGAGCAGTTAGTAACGGATACTTTATGGTATTGTTAAGTGTAAAGTTTCACAGCCAGAAATTTCACAACTTATAAAATGTTCCGGACTATTATGGTGTGGTCGGAAGGATTTCACTTTTAAACCCAATGTTTCTTCCCCATCTGCGGAGGACATTTTCAAGGGGGATCGTAGCTTTTTTGAGTGATTGGTTCAAACCCTGGCTCGCTATTGATTGCAGCAAATTTCCGTTTACGACTGCTCCCTCGCAGTGGCGTGACGTCACCTGCTTTGAATACCCTAGCGTAATTGGCCGATGTCGGTTTCCGTCTTCCACTGTTGCTACCATCCCAGCATCAGTCTTTCTCAGTGTGGTGACAGCAATAACAGACGAAGGCAAGCAACAACAGCCAGTTGCGCTCGGATATTCGAAGCATGTGCTAAAATCCCCCTTGAAAATGTCCCCGCAGATGGGGAAGAAACATTAGGTTTAAAAGAGAAATCCATCCGACCACGGCATAATAGCCCACAATATTTTATTAATTGTGACGTTGTGGTGTTACATAGCGGCTCGGAGAATCGGCTCATCATATGGTCTGGTATCTTCATCTGGTGATGGTTATTATGACAGAGTCTGGTTACCTCCATTGGAACGAAAGTCAAAAGCGATTTGGACTATAGCTTTTTATTTTTTACAGCAAGTACAGTCGATAGCATGATCCAAATATTTCTTTTGAAAAGCGGTTATAAGATGAGCTTCAACAAAAGTGAAACAAAGGCAATGGAATGTATCATTAGAACTGACGATGCCGAGGGAATTAGATTGAGTTGTGAGACACTAGACGTGAATGACGTTTACTCTTTGGGCAGCAAAATTACTGACGATGAGCGAAGCAGATAGGATGAAGGTGATTGGTCAGTTAACTTGGGGGAAGGGACCAGACAGTGAGGTCATTGGTCCAGAGGATATAGATAATATTAAATTCTGACAGTCAAGTTCAAGAAAAACGGTTTTGAAGAAGAGAAATTTGTTAAAATAGAGTATAAATTTGTTAGAAAGGCTCTTCTGGTCAAATGTGTCAGGAGTTTAACCTTTTACGGGAGTGAAACGTCCAGAATACAGTGCTGCAGAAAAACGCTGAATATCTTATGGGTAGATCGAGTAACTATTGAGGAGATATTCAACAGAATTGGGGGGAAAAAATCCATTAATGGAACAAGTTGACTAAAAGGACAACTCGATGGATAGGACATGCCGAGGCATAAAGAAATCGCTGCTTTGAATATGGTGGAAACTGGGTGCTGAACAACGTAAGACTACAGTAAACAAGTTGAAATTGATGTTGGTAGTTATGTAGGGTTGATACGACGTTACAGGACAGACAACATGGAGAGCTGCTTCAAACAAGTCTTCAGACTGAAGACCACCACCACCAAAACAATAACGACAGTTTCGATACAGGCTGCGAAGACAGCGAATTAGTTCGTATTACTGTAGAGCTCTGTCTGTGTGTGAAAGGATAAACTTAGTATTGGATGTCCTCCGCTCTAGATTTTATCAGGCTACTCACAGTCGTTTTCAAAAAATAATGTTGGACCTCAATGTTGTGCAGTTTTGACACTTTCACGTTTTACATGGGAAACTCCCATCACACTCTTCTCAGATTTATTGGATAACCCGTCAAAAACTGAACACAGTAGAAGGTGTAGGGAACTGCGAAAAAAGAAGCAAAATAGAAACAGTGAACGCCCCTTATTGAACTCTGTTACAACAAAGTAATTCAAGAATCAAAACTTCCAAAATGGAACCCAAGGGTCATAATTTGTAATACTTGCGTGAAACAAATAGGAGGTACAGGTACGTACGTCTGGAGGTCCCTTCGTTACACCTCGCTGTTGCAAACGGATATTAAACCACGACACAGACACAAATTTGAATACAGCAAACATACAGAATGACCGGACGGACAGTTCATAATTCAGTGAAAAAAGAAAAAAAGGTGCGAGGGAGGTTTTACACGAATCTCGTTGTTTACAGTCCAACACCGTAACCACATAACATCGACGCCGTGGGTAATTACCTTCGGTCGATGTTGCAAATCTCGAGCTTGGACCGTTCATTGTTCCTACTTTGCTTCTTTTTTCGTAGTTCAGTACACCTAATTCCTGTTTTCATGCTTGACCTGTGTTCAGTTTTTGTAGGGCTATCCACTGGGGCATTTTACCGCCAAATCTGAGGGGCGGTGCGACAGAAAATTTTCCTTCTTAGATCAAATCCCCACAAATTACTGTATTTCTGTCTTTTCTTCACTGTTGGCAACCACAAACAAACTTCCACCTGTGCTTCGCATTCGTATAGTATATCACATCTGCTCAATACGCGAGCACAGAACTACAGTCAACTTGTAGCTGTAAATGTGTCCCATCTTCGTAATTAGAATGATATCACTGTTAAGTGTTACCGAAGAAACAAACCTGTTCCAGCCGCAATTTAATCCTTGTCCGGTGGGACCTGTATATGAATCACGGATGCTGCAGGGAACTGCCAAAGGAACGAATATGTCATAGACAGGCGAATAACATGGTGTTTGCACGGAGCTGCCTCTGCGTAATAGTTTGTGAGAGAAAACTATGAATCTGCCTACTGCAGTGACAAGGCACGGATGAGATTTATTTCGTTAAAATTGTTGAAAATCTAGCACAAAACAGAAAAGAACTGTTATGAAAACGGAATAGTCTGCTCACAGCTATTTAAAATCGAGGTGAATGGTCACAACCAACCGTTACGTTGATAACTCCTTTCCTAGTAATAATTTCATAGAATGCAGCGGGGAAAGGTTTATTTGCTTAATCGGTAACAGTATCGCCTATCCACATTCCGGGATCTGACTCCTTAGCGTGCATCTCAAAGTTCTTTGTTGGAGCCTGGCGTTTACAAGCCGAATAGCATTCTAGCCACAGCGTTAGAGCATACTGGAAGACAGCAAGTAGCTAGAAAGTGACGTTGTGAGATCGTGTCCGTTTGAAACACAAAAGAATTTAAAAACTTCAATCAGCCACTTTTAATTACTCTATTTATTGAAAATAGAGTCGTTACCGCTTTCAGAGCTGTAGCATGATCACATTCCATTTTTGTTTCCACATTTTGATGATGCTGAAATACCTACCTAACAGTGGTTTCGAATACTTATCCCTTAAAGAGATCAGGTATCAGCCAGTACCCCTAACATCTGTGGTTTACAAAAGAAAAACTTAATATTTCTATTTTTAAAGTGCTTGAAGTTAAAAAGGCTAATACATACTTATGCGTGGATGTGATTATGTAACTTTCTTTATGAATCTTGTATTATTATTGTTATTTGTATGTATGTGATGATACTTCAAAAACGAATAAAACCAAATAAAACATACTGTAAAGAAGTTTTAGGGCGAAGACTGTTCTTTAGTGCAGAATCTCGGGGATCAGGAACCTTACGGTTCCATTTCTCCTCCTTTTTGGACTAAATATTAGTAATAACAATTTATTCCATCAACAGGATCCAAACAGAGCACCGCCCAGTCAAAAGCAACAGCAGAAGCGTGTATAAGCACGCTTGATTTAAGAGAAACGCGTACGGAATAAATAACGATGAGTTAATTCACAATACGGACACTACGCTTTTCACTGAGAGGCAAATTACAGCTTGCACAGGATCGTCAGGACCCATTTTGAGAAGGCGTGCGTTTGCTCGGTATCCAGTTCCGTAACACGAGACAATGTCTATAGCACCTATCATCTCTGCGATCTTCTGATGTTGCCGGTTCCTGCAGTGTCAGCAAGACAAGTGTTAAGTTGTAAAACTCATACTTTGTGACGCAGTCAGCGAGAAGTAACGCTATTTTCACTTTCGTATCTAACAGCTTTGAGGGTCAGTGAACTCTGGAAATGGTTCACTGGATTAAATTCGCGTGGAATCTTCCAAGCTCTTTACATTTATCTTAATTCAGTGCTTTCAGACAAAAATGTGTGGACAAGGGCGTGTTAGACGACAGAAATATTATCCCCGTCTCAGAACCGGAAAATAAAAGTCCCTGTGAACTTCTCTCGGATGTATCTAGTCAGACAGCAGCGGCGGCCACCTGTGTGCGCAAGGTGGAGGGATCAGATTTCGTCAGCGGTCGTGTTAACAGGTTCAGGTTCCGTTCCCCTATAAAATACAACTTTTAATGCGGCTCTTTTCTCATCTGCCTTTACCAGCAATCTTAAGACGGGAAGATTAGAGTTAAATCCCGTCAACGTCAAGGTCATTAGAGGTGGAACATCCAAGGCAACGCTCCTTACTATTATTTTGGACCAAATGTTGTTTCAGAATATTGAATTCTTTAGCTGCTGTAGTTTGATGTGGCTAAGGAAAATTAATTTATTTCGAGCATTAGTGGGTAGCCTTACTCCCAAGGTACAGATATCACAGTAATAGTTCTTAACCATTTCTCCAGAAGTGCCCTATCACATTTCTGTTCTCACTACTGCTCAGTTCAGTAAGTCAATAAAAGAGTGTTCAAAAGGTTTCTGGAAATAAGAAGCAGTTAACATTACATACTGAATTTATCGTCTGTATTGTTTAGAGAAAATGTCCCTACGACTTCTGAAAATCATTGACACCACAATAACATCCAACATTTCATAAACCCCTGTAGACGTAGCCACTGCTTTTAGTTTCAGCACGGTCGCAGAAAAATATTGCCCGTTTTCTCACTTCACAGGAACTTTTACATAAACTAACGAGTGGAGGTCTCTGAACCGTTTTCTCGTGTCCCGAATGTGTGATCCAGCAGCCATCACCCCCATGCGACTCACGCTGCTGACAGACTCCGACAAACTTTAAATAATACGCTGTGACTGAACACCAAGAAGGAGTTGTGTGACATACAAGAAAGTTGGAGCCGTATTTCTGCACAGGAAAGATGGTGTCCATTGGCATATCGCGCCAGTTGAATAAGGGTGGTGTTACTAACGTCACTATAAGAATGATTTAAATATACACTGTAACGGTCGTGAGTCTCATCACACTGGACGTGGTGAGTCGATGTTAGTCAAGAATGAGTCTACGACGACAAAGACGGCGTTTTAAAAACCTCACTGAGTTTTAGCGAGATCGTGTGATAGAGCTATGAGAAACTGGGTCTCCCTTATTCGATATTGCTGCGGGATATGACAGGAATGTAGCAACTGTTCATGACTGGTGGCAGCAGTAGTCACGGTGATGTATAGTCGCAGAAAGACCGAGCTCCGGACGGCCATATGGCACCACCGAGAGGAAAGACCACGTGTTCGGTCTGCGACTCTGGCGTACCGTACTGCACCTGCAGCAGCGATGTTAGTGCAATTGGTAGCACAGAGACATAACGAACTGTTACAAATCGGATACTTCAAAGACAGCTCCGAGTCAGACGCCCTGTGGCGTGCATTCCACTCACCCCAGACCAACACCTTTTGTAACTTCAGTGGCGTCAGGCAAGAGGTTATTGGAGGGCAGGTCCTAGATCTGTTGTGTTTTCTGATGAAATCCATTCGTGCTTCGGTGTCCGTGATGGCCATGTGTTGGTTAGCAGGAGGCCAGTTCAGGACCTGCAACCAAACTGTCTGCGGCGTTGGCACACTGGACCTACATCTGCAATTATGACCTGGGGTGCGATTTCGTATAACAGCAAAAGCACTCTCATAGTTATCATACGCTCTCTGACAGAAAAATTGAACGTCGGTTTGATGTTTCGACCTGTTGTGCCGCCATTCATGAATAGCATTCCAGGGGTTGTTGTCCAACAGGATAACGCTCGCCCACGTACCGACGTTGTCGCCCAATGTGTTCTACAGCGCGTCGACATGTTGCCTTGGCGTGCTGTATCACCAGATCTGTCTCCAGTCCAGCACATATGGGACACCATCGGACGATAAATCCAGCGTTATCCACAAATACCATTAACCGTCCCTGTATTGAGCGACCAAGCGAGACAGGCATGGAACTGCATTCCACAAACTGAGATCCGGCGCCGGTACAACGCATGCACGTTTGCATCTATGCATTCAACATTCTGGCGGTTACACCGGCTATTAATGTATCAGCATTTCACAAGCAATGTCCGATCTCGCACTTTCATTAATCCATAGTCTGATACTTTTAATCCCATGAATATCTTACCTAGACAAATATATTCCCGAAATTTCGTTACTCTACATTAATTAGCGTTGTCCCTTCTTGTACAACAAATCTGTGTACATACAATACTGGCCATTAAAATTGGTACACCAAGAAGAAATGTAGATGATAAAAGGGTATTCATTGGACAAATATATTGTACTAGATCTGACAAGTGATTATATTTTCACGCAATTTGGGTGCGTAGATCCTGAGAAATCAGTACCCAGAACAACCACCTCTGGCCGTAATAACGGCCTTGATACGCGTGGGCATTGAGTCAAACAGAGCTTGGATGGGTGTACAGGTACAGCTGCTCATGGAGCTTCAAGACGATACCACAGTTCATCAAGAGTAGTGATTGGCGCATTGTGACGCGCCAGTTGCTCGGCCACCATTGACCAGATTTTTTCCATTGGTGAGAGATCTGGAGAATGTGTTGGCCAGGGCAGCAGTCGAACATTTGCTGTATCCAGAAAGGCCCGTACAGCACCTGCCACTAGCGGTCGTGCATTATCCTGCTGAAATGTAGGGTTTCGAAGGGATCGAATGAAAGGTAGAGCCACGGTTCGTAACACATCTGAAATGTAACGTCCACTGTTCAAAGTGCCGTCAATGCGAACAAGAGGTGATCGAGACGTGTAACGAATGGCACCCCATACTATCCCGCCGGCTCATATGCCAGTATGGCGATGACGAATACACGCTTTCAATGTGCGTTCACCGCGATGTCGCCAAACACGGATGCGACCATCATGTTGTTGTAAACAGAACCTGGATTCATGCGAAAAAATAATGGACTAAGTTTCTTACCGAATTCTGTCCGCGAATGGGGCGCGCAGAGTGTCAGATGATTCTGGTGTCCTGCGTAGCCCCTGCCACTCGCCCTGTGGTGGGCTGTGGGCAGACAGATGAAGCAGACACCGCACGGCGGACTTTGTGGGAGTGAGGCAGAGCAGGGCAAGGCAGGGCGTGAATACCGTGGTACCGCGTCTGGGGGTGCCGACCGCCGCGCTGCGCCGCTGTGGCCCGGGCGCCGAGCAGGCGGACAGGCCGCACAGAAAGCCGCTCTGCGTGCCGCGCCAGGCCGAAGCTGCCTGCAAGTCTCCTCACACACAGAGGGCACGTGAGCAGCTAATCGCGCGCCCGGCCGAAAGGCAGAAATGGCACTCGGAAGAATTCTTGAGATGCACAAAATTGTAAACAGTGCCTTTCTCGCAAGAAAATAGATCCCTAAGGGCTTATTCGTTTCTGACGTTTAACTAAATCACTAAGCATGCGACAGCCTATATGTTCGAAAATGCTCCGCATAACAACGGGATTTTTCCGCGGCTCATACCTTGCGTTCTATTCGTGATGGAAAGGTAGGATCAAGCGTTTTGGATAGCCCTTTTGCTACGAGCAGCTTGTATTCCGAAAGGAAGGATCGTCTGTCTTATAGTACAGGGTCATTGGTTTAATATACACATTTCCTCTGTCTTAGACAAATGAAGCAAATCGGTTGGTTCTTTTTGCATTGGAGTGATAGTTATTAACGTTTTAAAAGCCCCCGAAGAGATGTACATGACACTGAGTCAAGTAGTTTAATATAAGACACATGCGGTCGCAAATGTCGGGAAATACCACAAAAATGGATGAGAAATCTTGAAAATGTGGCGTCACCAAATGACGCACCTCGCCGCAAGTGCAGCTGTTGGGGTGATAGTTATTAACGTTTTAAAAGCCCCCGAAGAGATGTACATGACACTGAGTCAAGTAGTTTAATATAAGACACATGCGGTCGCAAATGTCGGGAAATACCACAAAAATGGATGAGAAATCTTGAAAATGTGGCGTCACCAAATGACGCACCTCGCCGCAAGTGCAGCTGTTGGGCGTTGGCACGAAGGGAACATTGAACGATGCAATACTTGCATTCCAGAAAACGGTGCAAATTTCGAAACGTCTTGTAAATATCATCTGGTGTAAATGTAGAGGATACAAAATTATTGTCTCTGCTGTAATCAAGTACAATCAGCTCTTTCTTGTTTCTTTTTCCCTCCTTTTTTATTTTTGTTTTTATTTAAAGACACTACATCTACATCTGATTCAGTGGGAAAGCTGTCATATAGACACTCTACATCTACATCCATACTCCGCAAGCCACCTGACGGTGTGTGGCGGAGGGTACCCTGAGTACCTCTATCGGTTCTCCCTTCTATTCCAGTCTCGTATTGTACGTGGAAAGAAGGATTGTCGGTATGCTTCTGTGTGGGCTCTAATCTCTCTGATTTTATCCTCATGGTCTCTTCGCGAGATATACGTAGGAGGGAGCAATATACTGCTGGACTCTTCGGTGAAGGTATGTTCTCGAAACTTTAACAAAAGCCCGTACCGAGCTACTGAGCGTCTCTCCTGCAGAGTCTTCCACTGGAGTTTATCTATCATCTCCGTAACGCTTTCGCAATTACTAAATGATCCTGTAACGAAGCGCGCTGCTCTCCGTTGGATCTTCTCTATCTCTTCTATCAACCCTACCTGGTGCGGATCCCACACTGCTGAGCAGTATTCAAGCATTGGGCGAACAAGCGTACTGTAACCTACTTCCTTTGTTGTCGGATTGCATTTCCTTAAGATTCTTCCAATGAATCTCAGTCTGGCATCTGCTTTACCGACGATCAACTTTATATGATCATTCCATTTTAAATCACTCCTAATGAGTACTCCCAGATAATTTATGGAATTAACTACTTCCAGTTGCTGACCTGCTATTTTGTAGCTAAATGATAAGGGACCTATCTTTCTATGTATTCGCATCACATTACACTTGTCACTATTTAGTAAAGAAGACGTAGGTCAGTTACTTATAACGACACAATTGGGAACCATATTCTCATTTAATTGTGACGCAATATGGTGTGTTTTTGTTGTTATGTACTTTGCTATAAACCAGCGGACACCGCGGATGGTTCAAATGGTTCAAATGGCTCTGAGCACTATGCGACGTATCTTCTGAGGTCATCAGTCTTCTAGAACTTAGAACTAATTAAACGTAACTAACCTAAGCACATCACACACATCCATGCCCGAGGCAGGATTCGAACCTGCGACCGTGGCGGTCGCTCGGCTCCAGACTGCAGCCCCTAGAACCGCACGGCCACTCCGGCCGGCGACACCGCGGAACCGGTAAGTAAAATAATAAATCTTAAGTCAATGTAAACAAATAATTGCCTAACGCAATGAACAAATAGTGCCTGTCAGACGCAAGACGCTAACCCTGAGCTCTACGCTTTGAAGTCATTCACGTGGGCCCAGAGCCACAGCGACGCTGATACTTGACTTGGGTGGGCGACTGGCACGCTTAAGTGCGACAGACTCAGTGCCAGTGCTAAAGTGCCTCGACTGCTGCGCGTGCAGCGAGGTACGACATCTGGTTACGACCGGTGTCCATTTCTCTTTCAATTTTGCGTTTTATACCGACATTTGCGACCCCATGTATCTTATATTAAATTAATTGTCTCGGTGTCATCCACGTCACTTCGGAGGTTTTTGAAAGTAAAAAATAACCACCTCGTATGTGATCTATAGTGTGCTTTAAGGGGCTTACCTACCCACCATTTGGTTAATGGGCGGCTTCTGAGTAAATCCGAAAAAAAGACTTTTTCACCATTTTCCGCCGTAAGAAGCGATAGTTATGTAATTAACAGTAGCAAATTGCTCAAATCTTAAAGGTATATTCTCTAGGCGTTTATCTAGAACTACCATTATCCCGTTTTCAAACATAGTTATCCGTTATACAAAAATACCAGAGAAACATGGTTTTTTGGTACCAAAACCGAGCCGCGGATTCCAGGACGGGTATGCTTAGCAAATGGATGAAATTTTTACAATATTTTCTTAAAATTCCGATCTCGGACAACGTTGAAAAACTTATTGATATCTGTATCTCTTTCCGAGATATAAAAGTTTCAATTTTACCCTCCTTGTACAGGTGAAATACGGACGTAAAACGCAGTGTGAGGGGAAAACGTTATTTATAAACGACGTAGCACGAAGAAATATGCTGTAAAGTGTTTCCGTTTTCTGTACCACGTTGCAGTATTGAAGCTTGTCTGCATGCGAAATTAGGACTGAGGCTTAAAACTAGTTTCGCGTTATTTCAGTTTAACATAAGTAAACTATTAAATTAAAATTTTAGTGACCCATGAGGTTCTTTTCATATGATGACATGCCCTGATGTAGCAGGGAGAAGAAGGGAACCAACGGAAAACTGCATGCTTCTACTGAAGCACAGAAAAGGGGAACGTGATCCTGTTTTAAGGATTCTGAATGAAAAGTGGGGTACAGCTGCCTCATTCTACATTCCTCAGCACCTTTAAAATTGCTCGCGAAACTTTGGCATGCGGACATATTCGCACTTTTTTATGCTGAGAGAGGAGGAGGCAGTGGCAATGGGAGAGGAATAAAGAGAAGTAGGCAGTTGAAGTGGATGAGAGTCAGTGATAATGAGACAGAGTCTTGGATAATGACAACGAGGAAGAGAGACATAGTGGCAGTACGAAAAGGCATCAGGAATGGGAAGAAGTGAATGAGACGGTAACAGACGGAGAGAACAGGAGGGAGACAATGATATTGAGAGGGAACACTAGTAGTAGAACAGAACAAAGCAGACTCTGGCTATGACACAGAAGACTTTGTCGGAGAGACACGAAGAAATAATGACACTGAGTTGGGTTGAATGAGTGAATGAGAATGGCCAAGTGGGAGTGGATAGATACGAGTACCTACAGAGGTGGAATTGTGAGTGTTAAAATTATGGGATTTGTGGGAAGGAGTGGTGAGCTGCATGTTTAAAAAGAGCGAATATGTTTGCATGCCAATATTTTTGGGAAAATTTTTAAATATGGTGAGGAAGGTAGACTGAGGCACTTGGTACCACACTTTTGAGTTAGCGTAATCAGGAGCCTTTTCGCCTTTTTTTTTCTTTCTGACTGGAGCATTTACATAGTGTATTATTTGACATTATTAGTAATAAATAAATATCAGTTGGTTATACCAAGGAATTTGTCAGTGGAGTGGGAGTTGGCCACCAATAAATCCTTGAGGCTCCTCTTAAACTGTACTTCATTAGTAGTTAAACTTTTACAAAAAAAAAAAAAAAAAAAAAAAAAATTGTTCAAATGGCTCTGAGCACTATGGGACTCAACATCTTAGGTCATAAGTCCCCTAGAACTTAGAACTACTTAAACCTAACTAACCTAAGGACATCACACACACCCATGCCAGGGGCAGGATTCGAACTTGCGACCGTAGCAGCCCCGCGGTTCCGGACTGCAGCGCTAGAACCGCACGGCCACCGTGGCCGGCTAAACTTCTACAGCTGATGATGAGTCATTATAATGTATATTCTTGAATAATAAACACTATTCTAGACCAAAGTAAGTGACTTTAAAATATTATGTCGATTATTAATGTTTTCATTGTTAACTCCATGAACTCATCTGTTGGTTTGAAAAAGATGTATCATATTTTTTTACACATTTGATTAAGGAATAAATAAAATGGGAAGCAGTAGCTGGTATCCCACATTCCTTCAACAGATCACCTCAGGGCGTTCTTGAGTTCAAACCATAATTAATTCGCATTACAAGTTCTTTGACTCAGAAAGTTTAACTTGTCTTAATGCCTTACCCCAAAAAATTATCCTGTATGGAACTAAAGTAACCGAAATATGCTACCTTTTTTATTGTTACATCACTTATATCTCAAGACATCCGCACTGGAAGTAAAAATTTGTTTACGCACTTCAGCAGTTCTGAGGTATGCTCCTCCCTGAATTTTATTGTGAAACTCTAATACCAAGAATTTAGCACAATCAACTTCTTCAATCTTCTTGACGTCATATTTCAAGCATAATTATAGTCTTAGTAGCTCTAAATTGAATTTAGTGTTTTTTTCAAAGTTTATCAACAAATAATTGGCTAAGAACCATTTATTAATGTATATAAAAATTTCATTAACCAATTTTTCTAAAACTACAATTGACCTGCAATTTAATGAAATTTTTTTCTTACCTGCAAACAAAACAAACTTGGCATCTGGTAATGTTACAGGTGAAAGATCATCGACACACACAAGAAAAAGTAAAGGCCCCAAGATGGAACTTTGTGGGACACAGCATCTAGTAAGTTCCTAGTTGCATGACGCCTGATAGCGTAATACAGACCTCTTCCCTATACACACCATTTCTAGCCTGTTGGGGAGGCACCGTCAGAACCATTCTAATTTAATTATCAGTATACTGTGGTTTACACTGTCAAATGCCTTCGTCAGATCACAAAGTATAGGAGCATCTTGTAATTTACTGAGTAATGATTGACGTACATTCTCACTCTTTGTGTAAATAGACTTCTCAGTATCTTTTAGAAATCCGAGCTGTGATTTTGACAAAGAATTACTTGTAGTATGATGGTTAAAAAAATTGACTGTACGTGGCGCCCTCTTTACGATCATTGAGGTACTCGGTAGGTGCGTTGGGGAGAACGGTGGAGGAGCTAGCGGTAGCGCGCAGCCATGGTGCTACGGGCTCTCCGAGTCCAGCCGCTATCTGCCCAGCCTGCTCGCTCAGCTCCTGCGTCTGCAGACCGGTACACCCCAGCAGGCGGCGGCGATACACAGGCGGGATTCAGAGGCGCACACGGAAAACTGCCCACCAGCAGAACGGTACTCAGCGCCACATTTTAAATCCTACATTAACAGTGTCGATGGGCATTACGTGTGTTAGCCATCTGCTTGAGCAAACAGACTGCCCCGATTTTATATGACGCAGCTAGACGAGCTACACTCCCTGAGGAAAAGGGAAGTACGCAGAAGAGATGGTCGAATGTCAGGGTAACTTCGTAACTGTAAACACCATTTTAGGGTATGTAAATGATAAGAGCAGAATATCTCTATGATAGTTAGAATGGCCACTAGAGTGCATTAGTGTTGTTCGTGTCTAGTCTTATCATCATGACTCGTAGGTAGAGCTGTTGATAAATTATCGATGTGTCGATATTTCTCAACAAAATATCGATATATACAGTTAACATTTTTCCCAAGTTATACGGATTTCAAATTTTCAACATCGAGTGCCGATATTTCTATTTTATATTACATTATTTTTGACAGTTTTTGGTAAATATTTGTTCTTTTGAAACTGTTGTTGAACATAGTTTTACTTTCACTGTGTGATGCAGTCTTACTACTTTTTGAGTTTTCGTCACGTGCACTCTTTCTCTCTGACTATGTGAAGCAAGTATATGTGGCATAAAAGAAGAACTACGATTGTACTGGGGAGGGGGGGGGGGGGAGGTGGCGATGTGAATGGAATAACAAGATTTCCGATGTGAAGAAACAGCACACCAGCTGCGTTAAAAACCAACTTTTAACGCAACTAGTGTGATATTTGTTCACATCGGCGTTCTTCAAAAGTAGATGCTGAAAATGATGAACAAAAATCTAAACGACAAAATTGGTTTTTGCGGTGGACGGAAACGTGTGAGGGAAAATGCTGCTGTAACCGGCGCTCGGCGGTACAAACAGAAGCTACAACGTTCAGCTTCACCACGCAGTTTTGACCCTACAGCTGCTGGCGTCGGCGAAAATGGAAAAACAGGAAAGTCGACACTAAGTGTTCCGATATGTGACGAAACCGAACGACGGATCCATCTGACACCTTTTATTGTGCCGCTTACATGCGGTTACCAATGTTAGCAAAGTGGTTATCGCCAAGCGTGAACGTGCATCGTTTTCCTTTCAGTTCTTGCTGTAAGGGGGATAGGCAGGCTGCTACCTTGTTGATGTACAGAACATCTATCAATAAATTAGTACTTAAATATACAGCTTTAAAACCGGCAGTATATTTACAATGTACAGCCGATATGCTTCTAGGCTTCTCAATATATCGAGGCCCGATACTGATATTTTTTAAATCTCGATGTATTGGATACAGAGGAATGGAATAACTGGTAGAAGCCGACCTCGGGGAAGATCAGTTTGTATTCCATAGAAATATTGGAACACGTGAGACAATACTGACCCTACGACTTATCATAGAAAATAGATTAAGGAAAGACAAACCTACGTTTCTAGCATTTGTAGACTGCATGCTTTTGACAATGTTGACTGGAATACTCTCTTTCAAATTCTGAGGGTGGCAGGGAGCGAAGGGCTATTTACAATTTCTACAGTAACCAGATGGCAGTCATAAGAGTCGAGGGGCATGAAAGAGAAGCAGTGGTTGTGAAGGGAGTGAGACAGGGTTGTAGCCTCTCCCCGATGTTATTCTATCTGTATATTGAGCAAGCAGTAAAGAAAACAAAAGAAAAAATCGGAGTAGGTATTAAAATCCACGGAGAAGAAATAAAAACTTTGAGGTTCTCCGACGACATTGTAATTCTGTCAGAGACAACAAAGGATCTGGAAGAGCAGTTTAACGAAATGGACAGTGTCTTGAAAGGAGGATATCAGATGAACATCAACAAAAGAAAAACGAGGATAATAGAATGTAGTCGAATTAAATCGGGTGATGCTGCCGGAATTAGATTAGGAAATGGGACACTGACGTAGTAAAGTTGTTTTGCTATTTGGGAAGCAAAATAACTGATGATGGCCGAAGTAGGGAGGATATAAAATGTAGACTGGCAATGGGAATGAAAGCGTTTCTGAAGAAGAGAAATTTGTTAACATTGAGTATAGGTTTAAGTGCCAAGAAGGCGTTTCTGAAAGTATTTGTATGGAGTGTAGCCATGTATGGGAGTGAAATGGGAGTGAAACGTAGTCGATAAATAGTTTAGACAAAAAGAAAATAGAAGCTTTCAAAGTGTGATGCCACAGAAGGGTGCTGAAGATTAAATGGGTAGATCACATAACTTGTGAGGAGGTATTGAACAGAACTGGGGAGGAGTTTGTGGCACAACTTGACTAGAAGAAGGGATCGGCTGGTAAGGCATATTCTGAGGCATGCCGGCCGCGGTAGTCGTGCGGTTCTAGGCACTGCAGTCCGGAACCGCGGGACTGTTACGGTCGCAGGTTCGAATCCTGCCTCGGGCATGGATGTGTGTGATGTCCTTAGGTTAGTTAAGTTTAAGTAGTTATAAGTTATAGGGGACTGATGACCTACGATGTTAAGTCCCATAGTGCTCAGAGCCATTTTCTTTTCTGAGGCATCAAGGGATCACCAATTTTTTATTGGAGGGCAGCGTGGAGGGTAAAAATTGTAGAGTGAGACTAAGAGATGAATACACTAAGCAGAATCAGAAGGATGTAGGTTGCAGTAGGTACTGGGAGATGAAGAATCTTGCACAGGATAGAGTAGCATGGAGAGCTGCATCAGACCAGTCTCTGGACTGCAGACAACAACAACAACAACAAAACATTGGATACCCAGTATTTTTAAAAATATTAACAGTTCTACTCGTAGGGTGTCTAAGGAGCGTGAGCAGCACCAGGTGCTGGGTGATCTCTGTGAATGACGTGGAGACGCCGTGTACTCTAGTGACACAGCGTTGCTGGCACTTGACGGAGTTTGAAACTGGCCTCACTGCGTATCTCCATTGGGCCAGCTGGCCGAACCCAGCAGTATCCAAACTTGTGGGACATTAACACGTTGTAGTGGCCCTGTGCTGTACTGCATGGGAACTTGAGGGCACGCATACTCGTAAAGTTCCGCTCGATCTTGTCTGACAGCTATATTGTGCACCAAGCACATTTCAACCCGTTTGCATATGCACCTGACATCCGAAAATAAGTAATGGACTATCTGAAACATTCTTAGTCACCCTGCAGCGTTGATCGTAGACTAACAGCGGTCGTGGAATTATACACAGGCTGTCGTTAACTCTACAAAACAAAAGGCTGGGTTTTCCCGTGGTTCCGTGACCAAGAAGCACGGAAATTTTAATCATTTGTTTGTCTGTACGTGTAGATGACATCTACGAATTTGCCTCCCATTCTGATAATTCCTTCGTGATGCGTCGTTTCTTATTTTTGGCTCAGAGCATAAATATAGATGTCGGGATGGGACCAGACATGGCCCAGTGGCATTGTAGAATGTTATGAGAAGGATTTAGGGAGACTGGGAGTAGTTATGAGGGCTAATGATGCCCGTGAGAATGCGATGGGGGTAGCATGCCCAGATGCGCGGCAGTGATTGTTCCCCTGGCCTGGGAGCGACCGCTGCCGTACACTGTGGGCTTTATGCGGTGTGGCGCCGGACGTGGGAATTATGAAGACGTCAGACCGGCTAACGATCCAGTGGCAAGGGGGTAGCAGGGTACAGGGTGCGGGGTGCAGGGCGCCGTTTGCATACGTAGCGGCTGCAATGAGAGGCCGTGGAGAACGCGCGCCAGAATTCCTGAACTTCAGCCCCGTGCTAATCACTGTTCGTCATCGTTTATTATTCCCTGCAGTCGCCGCTTCCAAAGCGGAAAAGCAAGCCAACTGAGATAACAACAGACCCACAGTATGATACTCACGATGAACGCAAACCATTTTTATCCCACAAAGATAAGAAATTCCACTGCCTTCTGCTAGCTCGGTCCCATACTAACTCAGTTCACAACGTTATAATTGAGATCTATATTTACTTCTCTACTCGACCTTATGCTGAGTGGCGAAGGGTACTTCGTATACCACTGTCAGTTCTCCCCCCTCCTATTCCAGTCGCGAATGGTCCACCAGAAGAACGATTGTTGGTAAACCTCCAAGTGATCTCGAAAATCCCTAGTTTTATACTCATGATGTAATTTTACAATATATATGGACACACACACACACACACACACACACACACACACACACACACACACAGAGAGAGAGAGAGAGAGAGAGAGAGAGAGAGAGAGAGAGAGAGAGAGAGAGAGAGAGAGAGGACTCAATAAACTGAGGAGACAAAGGTCATCGTGTACCTCCTACTATATTCTCGGACATCCTTTTGCCCGGCGTAGTGCAGCAACTGGATGTGGCATGGACTCAACAACTCGTTGGAAGTCCACTGCAGAAATATGAGCCATGCTCCCTCTATAGTCGCCCATAACTTCGAAATTGTCGCCGGAGGACAATTTTATTCACAAACTGACCTCTCCTTTACGCCCCACAAAGGTTGGATGGGAATCGTGTCGGGCGATCTGGGTGGCCAAACTATTCACTCAAATTGTCCAATATGTTCTTCAAAACAGTAGCGAACAGTTGTGGACAACTGACTTGGTGCTTTTCACGTAAACACAGTTCACACCAAAACAGAGCCACCTCCAACTTGCACTCTGCCCTAATGACAACTTTGGCGCATGGCTTTGTGTGATCTGCGGCACTGTCGAACCTTGCCATCAGCTTTCACCAACGGAGTTCGGGATTCATCTGACCAGGAAGCGATTTTCCAGTTGTGTAGATTCCATCCGACATCTGCTGCCAAAGTCCATTAACGCCAAATTTCACCACACTCTCCTAACTGATACATTTGCCGTACGCCCCTCAATAATTTCTGCTGTTATTTCACGCAGTATTGTTTGTCTGTTAGAACTAACAAATCTAACCAAACGCCGATGCATTCGGTCGTTAAATGAAGACTGTAGGCCGATGCGTTGTCTGTGGAGAGACGTAATGTCTGAAATTTTATATTCTCGGTACATTCTTTGATGTGGATCTCTGAATATTGGATTCCATAACAATTTCCGAAATACAATGTCCCACGCGTCTAGCTTCAGCTACTAGTCCCCGTTAAAAGTCTGCTAATTTTCGTCGTGCCGTCATAGTCACATTGGAAACTTTTCACATGAATCAACTGAGTGCAAATGTCAGCTTCACCATTGCACTGCCCCTTTATACCTTTTATACTACACCATCTGTATATGTGCATATCGCAGTCTCATGGCTTTTGTCGCCTTTGTGTGTATTGATTCAATCTTCTAGGAATGCAGGCTCTCGGCATTTTAACGCTAAACGACAAATTGATGTACAACACCCCTCTTGTAGCACCTACCACTCAATTTGGCTGAGCGTCTCCGTGACATTTTGGCGTTTTCTAAATGAACCTGTAACGAAAATCACTGCTGTTCTTGAGATTGATAGAGGAAACTGAGAAGATCCAATCTGGTACGGAGCCGAGACTGACAAGCGATATTCAGGTATTACTCGAAAACATTTTAAGCTACCTGCTCTGTAGGAGGAGTACACTTTCTGAGGACTCTTCCAGCCAATCTGTCTTGCATCTGCATTTTCTACGATCATGATGAAATATTCCCTCGTACTAGAAAAGACAAATGTTCTTCACTTGAGAGGACGGATTTGTAGCCAAATGGAACAAGTGTGCTTTTCCAGATGGATTTTGCTTGCCACAGTTCTTTCAACAATGGTTGCAAAGAGTTTTATATGCAATCTTTTTCACCATACAGCCCGACGTCGATGCATCTTGCGAAGCAAAGTAACGTGACTCTCCAAAGGAGACGACCCGCCACCAATCTACGGTTTATTCAAGGAGGACAAAATTCGATGATTAGGAAGGAGAAGTAGTAGTAATGGTATGTTTATTTGTTCGTACATCATATTCAACTAGAATTTCGGATATTGGAATATACTTAGAAACTGATTGACTCAATAGAAATGTGTCTGCGAAGATAAGGACTAACTGATATCTTGTTAATATGGCATAACTAATGTCATCTACGGTTACCTTAGTACGCAACATTCTCTTCTGATCTCTCAGACAACCCATCCCCCACCAACTACCCAAACGCTTAACAGTTATAACACGTGACAGAATTCGGCGTAATAAGTTGAGAAGTTTGGAAATGCAATTAGTCTGCAAAGGATACAGCTTACAGTACAGTCGCACGATCGATCCTTGAATTGCTCAAGTGTGTGGGACCTGTACTAAACAGAACTAACTGGGGATTTTGAGCGTATTCAAAGGCGGAAGGAGGACAG
Organism: Schistocerca gregaria; assembly: GCF_023897955.1. Classification (NCBI taxonomy): domain Eukaryota; kingdom Metazoa; phylum Arthropoda; class Insecta; order Orthoptera; family Acrididae; genus Schistocerca; species Schistocerca gregaria. The sequence continues at coordinate 478,921,215 of NC_064926.1, forward strand.
GTTTGCTTCATTTGTGAGAGTTTAACAATGTTTCAAGAACCATATTTAGCTGACAACTCTCGAAATATACTACAACCCCCTACGTATCGCTCATGTGGGGTAGTGACTGGAAGATTAGATAAGTGAATGGCACACGCAGAAAGAAACCCTAATAACTGGTGCAATGGGAAGTATACTCTGCCATGCGCTTCACAGACGTTTGCAGAGTAATGATGTAGATGAAGGCGTAGAGCGCTACTCTATAGCTTTCTGTTCCCCGTTTTCTGCACTTTAACCTCCCTCTACTCCCTCGTCTGTTCTTCCACTGTCTAAAGATACTCTTTATGTATATTTATTGTATTTTTCTATCCATAGGCAAAGAACTTTAATGGCTAATACCTTCGCCCCCCACCCACATTGTACTATTTCTGCTATTTTTGTCATTATGTGCTGACGTACCTTTTTGTGGTGGCGTTTCCCAAATTCTTATCTGACTGAGGGGGGAGGAAACGTCACTCTATAGAAACTAACGACACATCTAAAACCTTCGGTGTCTCACACATTACTAGATTACAACCTGCCAATTCGATCTAGTTAATTTCCTCTCTATGGCTCGAATTCAAGCCACGAATTCCGAATAAATGTTTTCAGATTACCACAATGTTTTACACAGTATTCAGTAATCATTATACACATGCGTAATTTTTAACTTAGAACTTTTAAGCTACTCTTAACAAGCTCGCTGACAATCATTATCTTTATTTTTGTTTTTTATCTTTATATATTATTGCCAGTGATTGACGTAATATTTGTGCATAAAAATTAATGTCTTAACGCACACAATCAAGGCCTAATCAGGCTGAATTAGTTTCATGCAGGAAACTGAAACGATTCTCAAAGAATCAGCTTTCAGCAAGCTAGTGTTGCTACTGCAGACTCGAATACCCGTCCCACAGTAACTACTCACCAACTGTAATTTTCAAGCCAACTGTTACCTAATTCACTGTTAATCTACCTGTCGAGAGTGACGAATGTAGAAACGCCACCTTGTAAGAAAAGAACAGGTCTGTAACCAGGCCTACGCTGCATGCACATTCAGTGCTCGGGAATAAATGTCAGAAAAGCGTGTGCTGCCGTAAGACGACTGTCAGGATCTCCTCTTCAGGTCACGTGCCGTACCGCACTGCAACTCTCCTGACAGCCTGCGATGTTATCGTGGGCCGGGGGGGGGGGGGGGGGGGGGGGGAGTAGCGCGTACCCATCAACTGCACAGAGGCGCACCGTCGTGGCCCCTGAACCAGCAGCCACAGCCATAAAGCTCAGCCATATAGGTGGCTGCCTTACGGATCTGCAGCCAACGCACTGCCCTTTCAATTGAGGCCCTATTGTGGGAGAAGCCAGCTGCCGTTACTTGCAGCAGCAGTAGTAGCAGCAGCACAAGGAAACTGAATTGGCTCTGCACAGCCGGGCAACGTTGATGTAATGATACATCCGTAGATGTGTAAAAGTGCACAGGGAGGCGGCAGGTAGAGTAAAGATATATGAAAATAGTATATGGCTGGGCTGGGGAGGGGCGGGAGCGTTTGTACTATACATCACACAAAATTAAAACGTTGTCGAGTCTGCTAACAAGGAGATGTCCTCAAAGAGTGAGATTGACTTTTTGTGTAGGTCACGTATCACATCCTGCAGCGATTCACCCTGCTGGGCCTTCTTCCGTGTAACTGACGAAAAAAAATTCTACTTTTGTGTCGCCATATTGTCCGAAGTTGCTTTACAATTCTTGGGCGAAGTTGTAACGACAGAACAAAAGTACACTCGGGAAAAAAATTCGGATTTGGATTAAACATCTAGAGCTTAATAATAGCACCAATATAATAGCATCTATATACGGATTAACAGTTTAGTATAGTGGTTAAAGAGCACTACTTCTCGTGGGGGAGGATCTCGGTTCCAATCTCCTTTAGATGCTCTGAAATCTTTTATTTTTAGCCTTTACCGAAAAGACTTTAATCATTATTTATATTCATATAATTGTTTTATATGTATATTTTTTATTTCTAATCTTCATTTGTGTCATTTTAATCATCGTATTTTGATTTGCTATAGTTTACCTTCATTTCATCTTCTTTCATTTGGCATCTTTGTTGACGTGACTGCAATTATTATTACATATTAAGTTCGACTTTTTTACGTTTTACTGTCTTGTACTTCATTCATGTTATTGCACTCATTAGTTCTATTCCTCACTTTACTTGAATTTCGTTTCACTCATAATCCCTTCTTTCGTTTAAACCTTTATCTGCATTATCTCGTTCATATTGCAATAAAATTTCTTTCAAACGTTTGCATGGAAATTACCATCCAAAAAACGTACATCTAGTAACGAAAAATACATTTTTGATACCATTTTACAGTCAATGAAAATATATTGTTTCATATCTTGTTTTTGACCAATATATCAGAATTTTCAAATATTTCATTATTACTACTGACAGACGAATAAAAATTATTAAATTCATATGCACAAGGATCCCAAGTGGAAAAACAATGAAAGGAAGAAAAAGTGAGAGCAAATCAAAAAGTTAAAACAATGATTGAAAATATGTGACGGAGAACTAGAAATAAATAACTATATTTAAGTCAATTAATTGAATAAAAACTAACGAAAAGTCATTTCGATAACATTTTAAATGTTCCTAATTTTACAGCTCTAAGAGAGCATGTGAGGTTTTGAAATATTTTTCGCCGATTAATCGGAAATGAGGGTCCACCAGGGTGAATTGTTGCACGGTGTGATATCGGGGACCCTAATTTACATCACCATACACATAGTTTCAAAAAATGGATCCCACTTCTGGGGGCTGTCTTTTTATTAGTATCTAGGGATTACAACTATGCACAATATAGATTGAAATCTTCATACTGATAATTTTCCAGCGAAGGCGAACAAAAGACTGCGTCTTATTCGTGCAAGACTTAGTACTTGCTAGAAATCGACTACACAGACTGCCTACAGTACTCCTGTCCGTCTTCCCCTGAAGTACTGTTGCGAGGTATGGGAGTATGAGATCCTCACCAGATAGGATTCCCGGACGACATCGAGAAACTTCAAAGAAGGGCAGCTCGTTCTGTATTATCTTGAAATAGAAGAGAGAATATAATTGATACGATAAGCGAGCTGGGAAGGCAACCGTTATAACAAATATTTTCAACATGTGGTTCGTCACAGCTCATACATATCTAAAAAATTTTGTGATCAACGCCATGTGCTGATGATAGTGTATTTATTTAAACAAGCAGTTTCGACCGACTGACCATCAGTTTCTTAAAAGCATAACAACATCATATTAAGCGAATGCAAAATCATTGGCGTCACTGAATTGTTGTCACATCGTAGTAGTGTAAATTATGTCGTTTATGTGTGTGTGGGGGAGAGGGGCGGGGGGGTATGCACCTCTTCACTCCTTTAACATCGAGTGGAGTGCTGATGTAAAGGAAACTATGCACTGCCTAGCACTGTTTATATACTGACGATGTAGTTTATATTATGATGTGGCTGCAGTGAAAATTCGTGGATTTAATATCTGATGTCAGTGATTTTATATTCGCCTACTATGATGCTGTTATGCTTTTAGGATGGTCGGTCGATCGAAACTAGTTGTTTAAATGAAGATTAAAACAAAAGCGTTTTCCCTGTAGCAAAATCTTTTCATGAAATTTCAATGATCAATTTTCTCCTCCGAATGCGAAAATATTTCGTCGTCTCCCATCTGCATAGGGAGAAATGACAAGCACAATAAAATATAAAAAATCAGAGCGTGTATGGAAAGGTTCAAGTCTTCATTTTTCCCCTTTCTGTTCAGGACTTGACGGTAGAAAAATAGCCTGGACGTAGTTCTAGAGACGCTCTTGCAAACATGTACGTGTGAATTGCAGAGTAATGGTGTGGATGTAGATCTACGAGGGAACTATGCGCGGGGCGAGAAAAAAAGATGTAAAGTTGAAGAGGAATCAGTAACGAGATAATAAAAAAGGAGGACGAAACAGAAACAGAGATAAGAGAGAAGAGTTGCAGAAAGGGAGAAATAAGTGATAAAAAAGCGAAATGATAAAGAAAGAAGCGAACTGATAAAGAAATAAGGAGGTAGAAGTAAGAAGAGAGGGAAATGGAGGAGGTAAAGTGGAAAGGAAGAGGAGAAGCAGGAAGGAGAAGGAGAAAAGAAAGGGATGTATAATGGCAAAATGGAAGAGAAGAAGCAAAATGGAGGACGAAAAGCTATAAAGAAAAGTGAAGGGCAGAAGAGAAGCGAAAGAAGCAGGAGAAGCGAGAGGAAGCAGGAGGAGCGGAATAGGAGAAAAGGAGGTGGGTTAAAGAAAGGGATAAGTAGAAACGAAAAGAAAGTGCAGAAGCAAAATGGAAGAAGAGAGGAAAATTGGAGGAAGAGAGGTGGAAAGGAAAAGAACCAAGTTGAGACGATAGTCGTCATAGTGGTCTACTTGTGAGCGCAGAAATTTGTGCAGTACGCATCTAGGAATGAGGTTAGCCATAGATTCAGTAGCACTTTGCTTACTATCTGACTGAAAAACTGTCAGAAGTCAGAATATGAAATTCGTGGAAGTGAACCGTGATGTGTTTTTTTTTCTTTTTTTCTGGTTAGCTTTGTACTCACAATACACAAGGTTTCGCAATACTCATGAGCATTTAAGAACCTGCAACCATCATCTGAAGAGGAAACAAACATAATAAACGCAGAAAAAGGAACCTGAATTGGCGCTTTTCTTCACCCGCTGAGCGTTAAGAAAGGCCTTGGGAAAGTAGTCGAACTAAACGAGAAGACATTCAGGAACTGCATAAATATTGCTTTATTTCTGAGTTTTCTAAACAATCCCGGTATTAATATGTTACAACGCTTCATGACAACTCACATACCAGTTCATCTCTTACCTTATCGTCAATAATGAAATGGCACGTCACGCGTCTCTCGTTGTACGACCTCAAAACACTGAAGTCCGGCCCCGGTAGCTGAGTGGCCAGCATGACGGAATGTCAATCCTAAGATTCCGGGTTCGATTCCCGGCTGGGTCGGAGATTTTCTCCGCTCAGGGACTGGGTGTTGTGTTGTCCTAATCATCTTCATTTCATCCCCATCGACGCGCAGGTCCCGAAGTGGCGTCAAATCGAAAGGCCTGCACCAGACGAACGGTCTACCCGACGGGAGGCCTTAACCACACAACATTTCATTTCATTTCAATACACTGGAAAAAAATCCCAAAAACAAGATGGCGTTGTACGGAATAAAAGAAAGTTGGTAGTGGTGTTCCTATATCTAAAAGACGACGTCTATTCAGATGTCATGGCAATCGCATAACACTGGTGCTTGTAGCGCCACTATGAGCATGCAAAGCAGGTTTGCTTTAAATACGTGCTGTAACGGTCGTGTTCGTTGGTTACCTTTGAGATTCGACGTCGTGCGCTGATGTAGGTCTAGATTGCCTTTAAACGACGATGATGCCATAATGAACATATCGTTGGGTTTGAACGAGGTCATATAATAGGGCTACGAGAAGCTGGATGTGCCTCTGCCATATCGCAGTAGCCGGCCTGAGTGGTCGAGCGGTTCTAGGCGCTACAGTCTGGAACCGTGCGACCGCAACGTTCGCAGGTTCGAATCCTGCCTCGGGCACGGATGTGTGTGATGTCCTTAGGTTAGTTAGGTTTAAGTAGTTCTAAGTTCTAGGGGACAGATGACATCAGAAGTTAAGTCCCATAGTGCTCGGAGCCATATCGCTGTAGGACTTGGCAGGAGTGTAACCACTGCACATGACTGCTGGCAACCATCACGGGAAGGTGCGATCCCAAGAAAACAGGGCTACGGACGCTTCCGAGGGCGACGACCACGGTGTCCGACGTATGGCAGTGGCTGCGTCTGCACCAGTATTTCGACCAGCAGTTGGCACCACAGTGGCACAACGAACTGTTACAAATCGGTTACTTCCAGGACAGCTCCGACCCTGATGCCCTGTAGCGTGCATTCCACTGGCCCCAAACCATGGCAGTTTGCGACTTCAGTGGTATGAAGCGAGAGCTCACTGCAGGGCAGGGTGAAGATCTTCTGTGTTTTGTGATGAACGCCGGTTCAGCCTCTGTGTCAGTGATGGCCGTGTGTCGGTTAGAAGTAGGCCGTGTGATGAGCTCCTGCAATCAAACTGTCTGCAGCCTGTACACATTGGACCTACACCTGGAGTTATGATTTTGTACACATTGGACCTACACCTGGAGTTATCTGGGGCACTATTTCGTATGACAGGAGCGGCACGATCGTGGTTATCCCACACACCCTCAACGCAAATTTGTTCGTCAGTCTGATGATTCGACCTGCTGTGCTGCCATTCATGGACAGCATTCCAGGGGATGTTTTCCAACAGGATAACGCTCGCTCACATACCGCTGTTGTAACCTCTCATGCTGTTGTTGCCTTGGCCTACTCGATCACCATATCTGCGTCCAATCGAACGAATGTGACACGTTATCGGACGATAAGTGCAACGTCATCCACAATCAGCGCTAACCGTCGCTGTACTTATCAACCACGTGCAACAGACGTGGAACTCCATCGCGCAAACTAGTATCTAACACCTGTACGACACATTGCATGCACATCTGTGTGCTTACATTCAGCATTCTGGCTGTTACACCGGTTTTGAATGTGCCAGCATTTCACATGTGAAATGGCTTTTCTTGTGAACACATTAACCTTTGGTCATCCAGCATTAATCACTTAAATATGTTAGCTACTCAAATGTATGCCAGCAATTTCATTACTCTGCATTAACTATTTCTTGTTTTTTTTTTTCATTTTTCCGTCAGTATATAAAGATTATTTAACTCTTTTTAAATTCATTTTCCCCCGAATTACAAATATTGCCTGTGAAACTATACGAACTGAAGTAATATCTTGCGATTGAGTTGACAGTTTGCATAAGCGCAGAATGAAGTCGTGGCTTGCTCGAAGGAATTCTTCTCTGGCAAATAATTTCCCCCGTGTCGGTTCGTCTGACCTATGTCTCGGCGTAACGCTAACGCGGAGCTGTCACATCGCATTACAGTGTCGGATTGCCTAAAAACTAAAATTAGTTTCCTGTCACCTTAGTTGAAATGCTCCCCTTGAAAACCAAGAAGACTTTAGTCATTACGTTATTTATTTAGTTATTCATTTATTTTTTGCTAGTCGACTGGCTCCTCGATTAGAAGGCGCAAGTTTTTTTTTTAAAGGCGAGACGGCCACTAGACAGGGACACCGGACATAATTCGTTTGTTAATTCCCGCTCGCTTCCTCCGTGGCGTTTCACAAGCTGTCACATCGTGAAGCGAGCGGGAATTACCTGCCAAGGTGCGGAATAAAGTTCCTCACTTTAATCTTCGACGGAGGAATACGATCGCTGTTTCCGGTTTCTGCATTAAGTCTTTGGTTTCCACATTCATATCTCACATTGCACAAGTGTACATTCCATACATGTAAATACACACACACACACTCACACACACACACGCACGCACGCAAATTACAGATGACAATACATTAAGAGACTACAGTTATGTGAGAAACTATTCGTATAAACGTTCTCTGAAAGTTTTTAATTAGAAGTTTAGCTAATATTTACTGTAGTAACAGAGAAAATTCTCAAAAGATAAATTATTGTAGGACATCTCAATATTAGAAAATGCGTTTCAGACATTGAAATGATTCATTCACCTTTTTTCGCAGAGCCAAACAAAAAAAAAAGACAATCCCGGACTTGGAACGAGTCAGCGTATACATTAACGGAAAGATATAGCTTTTTCAAACTGATTATATAGTGCGTATTAACAATTTAATTTCTTCTCAGGCTCTGTTCCCTTTTTGTTGGGTATATTGTACACTCACTGTTTACACATTATAGTTTATTACTAGAAAACAAATCTCATTAATTTCGTTGGTATTCAAACAAAATGTTTTTCCTTGTATCAATGCTGCACACTCCCTGCCTGTACCTCTCTCTTTGAAGCACTAACGCTGTTTCGAACCTGCATACCTAACGGGGTGAAATAGGAGATGAAAGTTTTTTTTTTTTTTGAAATTATGTCTCTATTAAGGAAATTAGTATTTGATTTCTCCGTCAGAAATAAAAAAATATTGTTTTTAAGTGTTTTTGGAAATTCGACAACCTAAGGGTATTAGAGGATGAAAACTTTTAGAAAATGTTCCATTACGAAATAATTTTTAAAGCTAAATTTATAAGAACTGTAACAAAATTTAAAAAATACGTGTCAGTGTTTTTGGAAATTTAACCCTTAAGGTGGTAATGGAGGGGATGAAAATTTCTATGAAAATATTTCGTTATTTCAAAACATTTTTAAAGCTAATTCTACGAAAACTGGTATTTGACTTCTCGATTAGAAATAACGAAATATGTGTTAGGTGATGAAATTTCCTATGGAAATATCACCGTAAGAGCTCAAAAGGTATGATTAACAAAAGCCTTCGACTCCAGCTACCAGAAACGCTTTTTCGTCAGAAGTACATTCGGAGGCGACCATGTTTCTGTGGCCTTAATAAGCATGAAAAGCTTAGAAAGTGCTGCAACTTGTGAACTAAATCAAAGAAAGCTATTTTACAGTGACGACGAGAAATCGGCTTTGTCAAAAATGTATAGATAAAGAAAATTATCTTTAATACATTAATACTTCAGTATACCTGAAATAAGTATATAAACATATATTTGTTTTAACTACTGATGTCAAAATAGATACCAAGTGCAAATGCGATTCGTTGTATGGGAATCCGTTTGACGTGATCACGTATACTGTTGCTAGATTGTTGATTTGTACGTGAACAATGTTTATAAATGAATTAAATCTTTCTTTAAAAATTTGCAAATGTTATATGAAGAATTGCTTTATTAAATTATAATACCTATTTACAGCGTAGTTTCCGTAAGGTATATACACTGTTTGCAAAGCGTATTCATTTACACATACCCAACGTACAAATTCGATTAAAGAAAAACACAAAATATCTGTGCAGACCATACAGTCTACGCGTGCGAAGCTAGTATAACCATATATCAATCAGTATGCGGGACGATATTGTTCAAATGGTTCAAATGGCTCTGAGCACTATGGGACTTAACTTCTGAGGTCATCAGTCCCCTAGAACTTAGAACTACTTAAACCTAACTAACCTAAGGACATCACACACATCCATGCCCGAGGCAGGATTCGAACTTGGGCCGTAGCGGTCACGCGGTTTCTGACTGTAGAGCCTAGAACCGCTCGGCCAATCCGGCCGGCGATGATATTGTATGTGCCGTGTTCTTTGCAGAAACTTTCCCCGTGATGGAGCTCTTCAGTAGAGATGTTGCCCTATACCTATTTCCACCGACTTCATACCCGCTGGGCAGATGACAGTAAAGAGGTGTATCGCGCGGACCTAGGCGACCCTGCGAGATTGCAGAGCTGGTCGTGGCTCTGCGGTCGCGCCCTGTGAACAGCGGGTGGTCACGACTCTGCCTGTACCGCAATCCCCGGCTCTTTGTCGTGACTTCCCTTATCTGTACGGCGTCCACGGGGATCGAGTCACACACTGCTAACTAGCCGCAACGTCGACTTCATCAAGTCCTTCACAATTATGTTGCTCTTCCTTAGGGACAGACCAGTGAGACCTTTGTAGATAGTGAAGGAAACTAATGGTTCGTCCAGTAATACAATCAGCAATGTACTCGAGAAGTCCCCGTACTCCAGGTCATAACAGTATATTGTATACTGGAATGCTTCTATATATAAAAAAGAGCAGCTCTGTGTGTGCACCATTGGCCCTGTAACCTCCTTGATACATTTCGGAGCATCTCAGCAGTTACGCTTCACATGCCGGTGTCACCGAGCGGTTCTAGGCTCTTCAGTCTGGAAACGCGCGACCGCTACGGTCGCAGATTCGAATTCTGCCTCGGGCATGGATGTGTGTGGTATCCTTAGGTTAGTTAGGTTTAAGTAGTTCTAAGTTCTAGGGGACTGATGACCTCAGATGTTAAGTCCCATAGTGCTCAGAGCGATTTGAACCATTTTTAATTACGCTTCGACCAGCTTCGTCAACACTTTTGCGGAACAGTTCATTAGTCTTGTATCGACGTTGACACACAGGGAAATTGATTGCCCCCTTTAATAAGTTTGCGTCCATTTCAGTGGGACTGGAGATGTTACTGGACCACAGCGTCCTCGAAGCTTGTCATCAAGAAATTCACGCGCCAGAATCGCAAAATGTTTTGTACCTCCATTTGTCTGTAAAAATATATTATCCACGATTCACCTGTCTTGTGGGTGACGTGCTTATTATGTTTTTAACATGGCCGAAGAATTCATGTACTCTTCAAAAAATTTTGCTGGTTTCCACCTCTTACACATTATGGGAATTTTTCTTAGACCTGAAGACCATATTTCTCTTATGTGAGCTGCTATACTGTATATCGGAAAACAGCACTCTTGAGGAAGCTACGGCATTTCGAAATTGCACGAATAAAGCGCGGCAAGCTGCAATTCACTACTGCAGGTCACCTGTCAGATACGAAGGTTGCCCAGAAAGTAATGTACCACGTTTTTTTTCTTCAACAATTATTTATTAAAGGCGACAGGGCATCTGTCGGTACCAGCCCTCGTCCTGCTGACGGAGCCAGTGCTTCACCGTGTGATCACCTCCTCATCGTCCTCAAACTGTCTTCCACTAATGGCATCCTTTAACGGCCCAAGCAAGTGGAAGTCCGAGGTGGCTAGGTCAGAGCTAACAGGTGTGACAGCCGTGGATGGTCTCCACGACTGCTGCAAATCGTGGAGCTCCGCCGAACCGCCTTCTGATGACCTCACAGTTCGTGCTCAGTGACTAACTGTACTTCTGTCGCCAGCATACGTTCCATAGACTTTACACAAGTGTTTGTGAATTACCCACAGCTTCTTTCTCTGCACTGAGAAATTCAATGAAGGCACGTTCATTGTAACGTACATCACCTACAGACATCATTTTGAGACTGTCCTGCAGCTACGCTATCTGTCGGAAGTGATGGAAACTTGGCACGCTCACTGAGGAGCCTTAATGTAACACAGACGTAACGTTTCACATTCGTAGCATTGTTTTCGGCTGAGAAAAAAATGCAGTGCAATATTTTCTGGACAACCCTCGTAATTCATTCACAAATATCGGTTCAAATACCTTTTTTATTAAATCTTTTTTTAATATGACTGCTGGCCGCAATATTTGGCGTTAAACTGCTCTTTCTCGAATGAATTTCATTAGAGTTAAAAATTCACGAAATCAAAAGGGATGGTAGATAGTTTCAGGTGTTTACACGAAGCAAAACAGTATTCTCAAGTGAAACGACATCGTTTGGCTACACTAGTGAGGAATGGTCACTGGAACCACTTATAAATTTCAAATCTCGAGGAGCATTAGCATTACATTCGGACCGATTTTAAATGTAACGACAGGATAAATGTTATACCATATCTATGTAACGGTACTTCGCGTACAAAAGAGGTTACTTCCTAAAACCTACGAATTATTCGTCAGTCTGGGGAGTAATGGAAGCGAGAGAGAGGGGGGAGAAAGAGCGAGAGAGAGGGGGACAAAGAGCGAGAGAGAGAGAGAGAGAGAGAGAGAGAGAGAGAGAGAGAGCGTCATAGAAATATCCAACAAATTATAATGGTAGCTATACATGGAAGGAGTTGTGGGTCACGAAGAGCATTATTCAGAGATCACGCTGTTTATTACGAGAAAACTCTTAGTGCACAATCGTAATTGGCGCGTGGTAATCACATATACTGGACAGTACCGGAATTCTTTCTTTCCGTGCGCCATCTCCATATGGTAGGGGGTAAAGTATTCTGGCACATTTTGTACCCTTCACCATTTATTATACGGTAGCCTCACAGAGTACTAATGTACAGATACACTTAAGTACACTATACGGGAAACATCAATGTAAGTATACTGAAGAGGAAACATCAAGTTCAACAGATTTGAATGTGTACATGGCCATATGAACGACGGAATTGCGAACTCTCCACTCCTTGGCGTCAAACATGAAAACATTCTCAATCCCCAACTAACACGAGTTGACAGCAGTTGTGAACCTGCAAATTCCGTACTCATTAACAACTGAAGTGTGGTTACCATGGAAGGTGGCGCTGTGTTAAGCCGCCGACCTCGTATTCGAGAAGACAGCAGTTTAATTTCACGTCCCCTGTTCTCATTTAGGTTTTCTGGGAAATTTTCCTAAATTGGTTGACACAAATGCCGGAATGGTTCCATTGCAAAGGGAACGGCTGATTTCCTTTCTCGTCCCACACCACTTCGTGCCTGACTCTGATGACCTCATCGTCGACGGCACGTTTAAGTGTAATCTCACTCCTTTACGTGTGATTAGTTTGTTTCATAATTTGAATGCCTCACGATTTTCTGTTTATCCAATTACTCTCCGCTAAAAATTTGGGAATTAATTTGTTTTCTCCCGTATGTTATTTTGCTCTACACATGGTAGCAACATGTATAGATCTCCCCTCCCTCTCTCTCCGTTTCATGTTGTTAGTTATTTCTACTCTTTGCTTTTTCTTCTTTCTGGTCCCCGTTTTTGCCTTTTCCGTTCCATACTGTTTCTTCCATCCTCATGTTGCTCCGTCTCCGCCTCTTACTCTCATGCTTCTTTCTCTTATTCCTCACCACCACGCCAGGCGGGATTAGCCGAACTGTCTCAGGAGCTGCAGTCATGGACTGTACGGCTGGTCCCTGCGCAGGTTCGAGTCCTCCATCGGGCATGGGTGTGTGTGTTTGTCCTTAGCATAATTTAGGTTAAGTAGTGTGTAAGATTAGGGACTGATGACCTTAGCATTTAAGTCCCTTAAGATTTCACACACATTTGAACTTCCTCACCACCACATACTTCTCATCTTCCACCCTCCCACTCCTTTCTCTTCAACTCTCCCGTTCCCTTCCCCCATTCTTCTCTCTCTCTCTCTCTCTCTCTCTCTCTCTCTCTCTCTCTCTCTCCTCATCCCTCCCGTTTCCTTCCCCTCAAATTTTCTGGCTTATTGTCTCTGCAGTTTCTCCACTTTTTCTCTTCCATTTTCTTTCCCTCAAATTTTCTGACTTTATCTCATTCTCTCACCGGATTCTCCTCTTTTTCTTATTAATCTTCCCAGCCTTTTTCTCTCAGTTTCCTCTTTATCTATATTCCCATGCCCAGCTTTACCCCCCCCCCCTCCGAACCCCCCCCCCCCCCTCTGCACTCATATACCACCACCACCATCACCACCACCAACAACAACTCCTCCTCCACCACCACCACCACTGTAGTAAGTTGTTACTGCAAGTAACGGCAGCGGCCTTCTCCCACTTCGACACTCCGAACCTCAGCTGAGGGCACAGTGCATTGGTCTGAGATCCGTAAGGCAGTCCAGTCAGCTCTCTCTCTCTCTCTCTCTCTCTCTCTCTCTCTCTCTCTCTCTCTCTCTCTCTGTGTGTGTGTGTGTGTGTGTGTGTGTGTGTGTGTGTGTGTGTGTGTGTGTGTCCTGGCGCCCGTAACTCAGTTTTATAGCTACTCCGGCTATTGCAGAGGCCACACGGGCACACGCTCTGATCCTCTGCACATGATAACATAGTGTACTGTCAGAGGCTTTGTAGTATGGCACTTGTAGAACAGTTCTACAGGCTTTCCCCACCAAGTGCAGGTGTAGTGATGCGTGAATTTCTTAGTGCTGAATGTGGCAGGTAGTGTAGTATACGCACATCTGATAATAAATTTGCATGTTCGCGTTACAGAACAGAGAAATTGCTGCAGTTAAGTTAAACGACATACCACGGACCATGAGGAGGCGGGATGGCTTGCGTTCCTATAGGATACAGACAGCCGTACCGTTGGTGCAGCCACGTCGGAGGGGTGTCTGTGAAGGGGCCAGAGAAACCTGTAATTCCTTAAGAGAGGCAGCAGACTTTCCAGCAGATGCAGGAGAAACAGTCTGTTTGTAATATTAGCAAACATGGACTTCCTATAGTGGTACTGAGATTGGCTGAAAACAAGGGCAGCCTACAGCCATTATGTATCCTAAACGCATGCAGCCCTGCTGTAGTCTTATGATTAATAGATGATAGAATTCTCCTGGATAAAACATTCCGGAGGTAATACAGTCCAACACTCGGATATCCATGTGGAGACCATGCAGGAAGATGCTTTCACGAGGAGAAACAAAACTGGCTTTCTACGGGTCGCAGCATGGAATGTTATATACGTCAACCGCGTAGGTAAGACAGACAATTTTAAAAGGGAAATGAGTTGATTGAATTTAAATGCAGTGTGAATTACTAAAGTGCGGTATTAGGAAGAATTGAACTTCTGGCCACACAAGTACAGAGTTATAAACACCAAATCAAACAGGGGCAATAACGAGCTGCATCAAACTAGTCTTCGGACTGAAGACAGCAACAACAAAGAAAAGGACAACATTGTTTAATAGTTGGTGAGACACAAACAGCTGAATTATTAAAGGTTTCATTGGCATTGTAAGACACTTTTCCCTCCTAATATTCACAACCTCATTGCTTCCTCTCTCTCTGCTGCCCGTTTCCTCAGAGGCAACAATATGATTAAAAAAAAAAAAAAGTGGGTTAGTTCCTAAGGGACCAAACTACTGAGGTCATCGGTCCCTAGACTTACACACTACTTAAACTAACTTATACTAAGAACACACACACACACACACACACTCACTCACTCACACACACACACACACACACACCAATGTCCGAGGGAGGACTCGCACCTCTGGCGGGGGTGGCCGCGCAATCCGTGACGTGTCAGATCAGACCGCGTGGCCACTCCGCGCGGCACAATATTATCGAGCGAATTTTTAAACGCACAGAATGGAAACATGTATATGATTTTGAAAGTTCTTTATGAACTTCCTTGATGTTAACATGCAGGGTGAAGTCCTGTCGACAAGAGACTGAACGTTTTGACTATGTCTGTAACTAGGAATTCCTTTGACGAAGAATGGCAGTGATGTGTGGATGTAAAGTGGAACAAAAGAAATACACTATTTAATTAGTGTTGTCTTTCCATATTAACGACCCCTTCGTGGCCAGTATAATAGTGCTAGTTTCTCCTGTTTGAGAATGGGCTCCCCATTCAGAACCAGTTACGTTACGTGATTAAACCTCTGCTTTGAGGTGTCTTGACGGTTAGAGAGCGGCCTAAGGTATCACCGAAGTAAGATGGAGCATTACTGTCTTCCAACTGTGTTCCTCTCCAGTTCATACGTAGCTTCCGGGAGGGGTTTGCTGGGTTTATCTTGAGATTATTTTTAGAGATCCGTATCTGAGACGGTAAATATGCAACCCCTATAGGATCACTTCGTTGTTGTCTGTCTGCCCGTCCGATTATTAAGAATAATTTTTCTCAGGAACGGGTTGACTTACCAAGTAATAATCTATGTCATATTAAGGTCTATGATCCCTTGGTGACGTACAAAAATTTAAGGTTCTGCGTCAATACCATCAAAAGATACGGCCATTTATGTCACATATTTTGATATCTTGCCAATACTGATATCGATGAGAGGCAAAATTCGTCGAAATTATCGATTCCCGGGATGGACGCCCTATCTACAGGGTGGTCGGAAATTCCCGTTACAAACTCCTAGGACATGTAGAGGGTAGTGAGTACAAAACATTTTGAGTAGGAACCAATGTCCTTAGAGGTATCATTTCCGTTCTACGACAGTTTCAATGCAGATGACTATCTCATCCACACCCACGTAAGGAATGTACTTAGGCGTGACCCAGTACAATTTTTGCAATCCATTTGAAAAGAATACTGACTCCCTCCGTTATTTTACTTACGCATTTGCATTACAACTTACACCTTATGGTTTACATTAGTCGACAACGACAAGAACACAGCATTTACGGCACCATCCGCAACGTACCGATGCATTACAACAGTGGCACGATGTGGCGACCACCAACGTTGTTACACACATTGTACCTCCGAAGCGTGTTGTGGTACTCTCTCTCCATCGCACCTGGTGTCTCTTCAGTGTCTTGTGAAGCGACCAGAACTGGTGCCAGCAGATCTTCCTCTGCCTCTACAGGTGTCTCATAAATTAGGCTCTTCATACGACCCCACAAGATGTAGTCCATAGCGGCTAAATCTGGCGATCGTGGCAGCCACGCGGTTGGACCACCACGGCCTATCCATCTTTCACCATACCGTCTGTTGAGATGTCTCGGGACACCAAGTGAAAAGTGGGGTGGTGCTCCATCTCGCTAAAACCACATTTCCTGACGGACATTCAATGTTACAGCTTCCAAGAACGGGTCCATTACGTGTCATAGGAAGAATAAGTATGTGGGACCCGTGAGCTTGGATGGAAGGAAGTATGATCCAATCACACGATCGTCCAGAATACCTACCCACACGTTAATTCCAAAGCTGTCTTGAAATTTCTGAACATGCGTGGAATGACGGTTTTCGTCCGCCCAGATATGACTATTTCGAGAATTCAGAACACAATCCCTTGTGAACCTACATTCATCTGTGAAGAGAACTCGACGGGGAAACAACGGCGCGACGATGCAACGGTGCAGGAAAAAATGGTTCAAATGGCTCTGAGCACTATGGGACTTAACATCGATGGTCATCAGTCCCCTAGAACTGAGAACTACTTAAACCTAACTAACCTAAGGACATCACACAACACCCAGCCATCACGAGGCAGAGAAAATGCCTGACCCCGCCGGGAATCGAACCCGGGAACCCGGGCGTGGAAACGAGAACGCTACCGCACGACCACGAGATGCAGGCAACGGTGCAGCAACCATGTGCAGAAGGCGACGCGTTGTGGAAAGTCTGCTGGACCCATGGTGTGTACCCTTTGCAAGTGGTACGGATTTATCTGTTGCTGATGCAGGACGTCCAAGACGATACTGTAACTAACAGCCATTGCACGCGCAGTTGTTCACGAACTCGTTGACGGGCTATCTTCAATGCGACGCAGTACACCTTCTTCAAATTCGGGAGTGCGGCGTCACCGTGGAGCACCACAGTCCCGCCTCCTCACGGTGAAGGTACCCGTTTCTCGTAGCCGTTGTGTAACTTGGGCAAGCAGTTTGTGCGATGGAGTGTGATGGTGTGGAAAACGTTCGTGAGACAGCCGACTAGCAGCTCTTCCGTTACCTCCAGCTTCGCCTTACACAAGGAGCATGTCTGTGTATTCCGCAAACGTGTACTGCACCATGTTTCCTCTATCGGTGACGCACAGGCATTGACTCGATTTCACAGCAAAGCGGACAATGTTGCATACCAGGACAGGGAACTCCGAGACGTTTCTCTTGCCCTAAACAGACGTTGACGAGGTACACATCTGAACTGAAACTGTCGTAGAACGGAAACGATACGATTCCGGACATGGGTTCCTATTTAGAATGTTCTGTACTCACTACCGGCTACACGTCCTAAACGTTTGTAACGGGAATTTCCGACCACCCTGTATATAGAAGTTAAAATCTTCTGGCTTATTAGGTCGCGTCATGTTTCTTCTAAAATGTTCGACGTTTCGACTCCTCTGCTGGGATCTTCTTCAGGATCTTTTGGTGTCAACTACTGCTAGAACACTGTCAGAGACGAGTGTCACGTCCACTTATAAAGGGGGGCTTTCTGGCGTTCGTGCTGGAGATGTGATAGTATTGGTTAAAATTCAAAGGGCTACCATTGGTGGGCCACAGTCATAGGCTAATATTCCCGCTCTGATGCAGAAGAAGGGGCGTTGGTAGTTCATCTCATGTGGATACCATTGGCGGTCCATCGTCATTGGTTAGAAAGGCACTATTCCACACTTATGCTGGAGAAGGGTTATTGGTTGAAATGCCTGCTACCGCTATTGGTTGGTCGACATCAGTGACTAGATTCAAAACGAACAGTGCAATAGAGGGGGAATGTTTACCCAAAATATCATTCTCCGCCGAGGTGACTTGCAGCGCTCACACACCGCGGCCGCGTATTTACTTCCTTGATGGCGGGGAACCGCGACGCCGGAAGCCTATAGCCGTCCTGTCTGTTGAAATTAGATGCATTCTTAGAAATTTCAACTGCTTCTCGGTCCTTTCTTCTATGAATGTTTCCTTAGCCAGTACACGTACGTTATTAAAATCGGTGTCAGAGCCACAGTTCTCTTGATGTTCCGCTACTGCCGATTCTGCACTTTGTTCTAGCCACATGTGCCGCTCGTGTTCCTTAATGCGTTCTTTAACAGTTCTTCCCGTTTCGCCTATATACACTTTGTCGCAGCCACATGACACTTGGTAGACGCCTGCATTGTGGAGGTAATCAGGTGCATCCGTTTTCCGTCGGAAAAAGTCATTTTATCGTGTTTTGACTAAAGGAAGATGTCTGAACACCATTTACGTCGAACATTTTAGAAGAAAGATGACGCGGACTAATAACCCAGAAGATTTTAACTTCAGTGACAACGGCCACGAAAGCCTGCAGACTTACATAAAACCCTGTATACACATAACTACGTTTATACGGAACCGTCGGTATGCTAGTCCTAATCGCTCTTACCCGGAATTTTTGTCATAATAATATGAGAGCATTTTCATAGCATTAGTGAGATTACGTTTTACATCCTCGAAGTTGTTACTCTGAGGTACCAGCGCTAAGTCATCCGCTTATAGGAAGCTTTTTATATGAGGCTGGAGCGGCTGCTATGTTAAACAGTAATGGCGCGAGGACACAGCCAAGTGGAAAACCGTTCTTCTGTGTTCTCCAAAACTCTTCGGTAACAAGGCGGACCGTAGAGGCAGCTGCCTCGACCGCGGCGTCCCTGGCCTTCATTTTCACCAGCGTTTTGGGGAATAGGCGCGCGGCGCTGGATTCCTGCGTCTGATTTATAACAAGTGGCCCGTAATTTCGGCGCTCGCCAAGATCTTCATTTCCATCGTCGCTCCAAAACGGCCGAAGTTGGTGGGAATTACGAGTCCGCTGGTCAGACGGTGTGGGGGGGGGGGGGGGGAGGGGGAGACGACAAGAAGTAGTTGGCAAACGGCCGGCTGTTCCCAGAAAGCGGCGCTGACCGCCGAGCGCCGTCTGCCAAAGGCCTGGACCACGGGCGGAGTAATGCCTGCGCGTGGGCGGGCAAAGCAGGAATCATCCGTTACCTGGCCGGTCACCGTGATCATGTTGTCACTCCACACAGAGCTCTCGCGTAATTTCTTCACATCCGACGAAAGTTATACACGACATGATGCAGATAACACAGAGCCAATCCAGTATGCCCAGAACTGGTGATGATACCTAGGTGCACTTTTCGCTATGTTTTAACGGACTATGTCTTAGATCGCATGAGGCACGCAGTGATTTCTAACTTTATAGCGGTAGAATTATGACACCGGCATTGTTTTCTTTTAATGGGACCAGAAATTTTGTGGCACTGGAAAGAGCTATCGAAGAAGACTTCAAGGACGCAACATGTGTAGCACTTCATTTGATAGTAACAAGAAAACAGCTCTGCAAAACAATTCACGCTGTCTGGAGAAGCAAATCCTGTTCAGCTGTACCAAACGCTTAACTGAGCTACCTGTCTTGTTATTACGAGGGCGTGCTGCAAAGCATTTCCGCAGAATTTTTTAAAGTCACAACCGAGAAACCTAGCGCAGCTTGCCATGACGCTAGAGTCGGCATGGATCGACGTCGCTTTCGTTACCTTCCAGAACCTCGCTGGAACGAACCTTTCTGAGGTATTAAAACATCGTTTTCCACACAGAGCCTCACTTTTTGTGATAGGGTACCGTTGATGTCAGTACACTCAGCCTGCGATTTTCGCAGCGGTCGGCGCTGCAGAAGCGGTCATTCCGGCTTTTCTCAGGTGGTCACATTAATGTGATTGACTGTGGATTTGCGACAGCAGAGCAGATTTTGGTGGGTTCTCTGTCCGGACGGAGTGACAGTTTCGGCGCTGTTATATTGATACTATTTGATAAAGCTCCAAACACGTTATATCATAGAAACTATCCTTAATACTCTTTCGAACGCCAGAAAAGTATACACTGCCATTAAGTAAACCTCGGTGCTCTGTGAAGTTCGGAAGGTAGGAGATGAGGTACTGGCGCAAGTAAACCTATGAGGACGGATCGTGACGTGTGCTTTCCTAGCTCAGTCGATAGAGCACTAGCCCGCGAAAGGCAAATGTCCCGAATGCGAATCTCGGTCTGGCACACAGTTCTAATGTGCAAGGAAGTTTCGGCTGTACACTAGGGTTGCCCATAAAGTAATGCACCGCACTTTTTTCTTTCAACAGTTCTTTATTGAAGATAATGAGAATTACACTCATGATAGAATGGTGTTTTATCTACACACCCTATTTTTCCACGTAATCTACACCCTGTTCTGTGGCCTTCCTCCAGCGCGAAACGAGGGCGCGTATGCCCTGTCGGTATCAATCCTTGTCCTGGTGGCGGAGCCAGTGTTTCACTGTATGAATCACCACCTGATCGTCCTCAAAATGTCTTCCACGAATTGCATCCTTTAATGAGCGAAACTAGTGGAAGTCCGAGGGAGCTAAGTCAGATGCGACAGCTGTGGATGGTCTCGCTGACCGCTGCAAATCATGGAGCTCCGCCGAACCGCCTTCTGATGACCTCACCCTCTGTACCCAGCGATTAACTGTACTTTGGCGACAAAAGATGCTCCATAGACTTTGCACAAGCGTTTGTGAATATTTCCCACAGTTTCTTTCTCTGCAGTTCGAAATTCCATGAGGGCACATTGCTTTTAACGTATTTCACCTACAAACGTCATTTTGAGAGTATTCTGCAGCTACGCTATCCGTCTCAAGTGACGGAAACCTGGCGCGCTCGTTCAGGAGACATCAAATAATACATAAGTAACGTTTCGCATTCGTAGCATTGCTTTCGCCCGAGAGAAAAAAAATGTGTTGCATCACTTTCTGGGCAACACGCGTACTTTGCAAACACGAGTATCTTCAGATATTCATTGCCCCTACGGCATTTAAAGTAAGGCCTTGCTTGGTACCATCGTCAACACACCATAATGTATCTTCAAGCCAGTTTCATGTGAATGCTACTAGGTAACTACGACGTATTTAAAAGGTAGAATGAGGGTAACTATTACAACCGGAATGGCCACTTACTTAAGCTGCAGTGCGAGAGTATCCCTGTGACTCGTGATTGTTTTCCGAAAACACATCACGAATACGATTCCTGTATTGAAATTCATGTTTCGTCGGACATAGATGGGTGGGGAAGGGGGGGGGGGGTGGAGGGTTAGGTGCAGAACGGCAACATTTGGTGGGTGCGGAACTGCGCATGCGCGAAAAAGCAAGCCGCGACTGTTCGGTGCGGCCTGTAATAACAGAGCCGCAAAGCGACAGCAGCGCTCCTGGCGGGGGACGCGGCGCTGCTGCGGGCGAAATACCTGCTCGTTACTTCGTAATGATAGCGTCCGGCGCCGGTAAAGAGGTAGCCTTTACGTTAAACAGCGGCCGGCGCGTCTGCAGTCACGCGAAACCTGAGACGATGCGAGGAGCTGCCGCGGCCGGGACCGGCCCAAGGTGACTGCGGTGATTCATTACCGCGACCTGTCGCTCTAATTGATAAACAGGAGTCTCTGGCCTCAGCGCGGTGTAGTACGATTCTGTGCTAGAAGGGGCAACTTCTCTGTCTCTAACTATGTGTTGGCTAGGATACGATTCTTGATAACTGAGCCGGCCGGGGTGGCCGAGCGGTTCTAAACGCTACAGTCTGGAACCGCGTGACCGCTACGGTCTCAGGTTCGAATCCAGCCTCGGGCATGGATGTGTGTGATGTCCTTAGGTTAGTTAGGTTTAAGGAGTTCTAAGTTCTAGGGGACTGATGACCTCAGCAGTTAAGTCCCATAGTGCTCAGAGCCATTTGAACCATTTGCTAACTGATACTGCATTGTTAACAACGGTACCCAATCGCTAAATCGTCGCGAGAAGTGAGGCTGAGTGTGAAAAAAATGTTTTAATATCTCACAAAGGTTCGTTTCAGCGAATGATGCATTTAGTATTTGTAGACGATCATGTGCTATAGCGAAGTTTCTGTATAGTATACGGGGTATTTATGGGTCTGATACACTCGTTTCAAACATAAAGAGACATTAAAGAAATCAAATAGAGTGAGCAGAAAGTAATTAAGAAAACCTTAGGCCCAAACTATACCGAATAAGGAATATAAAGACTAATAGGAAATTACGAAAGTTGGAACGATGCTAACATTTGTTGGATACGAAAAAAATCCAGGCGACGATTCCATGAGCATGTTAGAATATTGTAACAGACCAGATTAAGTAGACAGGTTGTGGAATTCTAAGTGAGTCAAAGCAAAGCTGAAACTGAAAAGATGAAATAAGTCCTGAAGCAAGCAGAAACAACCCAACTTGATGTACCAAGTATTTTAGGTAGTAGAAAAACAGATTAGAGTGGCTCGGTCTGATGACTGGAAACAAAACATTCTGACAGAATGAAAGCAATACAGGCACAAAGGAAAGCTTGTAATTGGATTTGTGAAATCTTTAAAGAAAAGGTCACTGTTCGTAGTTATTGATGGAAAGCCATCACGTAAAACAAAAGTAATAGCTGGCGTTGCCCAAAGACGTTATATGTCTTCTGCTGGTCCTAATCATAAACGATTTATGAGACATGAAACTTCCTGGCATATTAAAACTGTGTGCCGGACCGAGACTCGAACTCGGGACCTCTGCCTTTCGCGGGCAAGTGCTCTACCGACTGAGTTACCCAAGCACGACTCACGCCCCCTCCTCGCAGCTTTACTTCTGCCAGTACCTCGTCTCCTACCATCCAAACTTAACAGAAGCACACAATTTTAATCTGCCAGGAAGTTTCATGTCAGCGCACACTCCGCTGCAGAGTGAAAATCTCATTCTGATTTAGGATACAGTCTTACCAACCGTCTTAGATTGTTTGCAGATGATGTTGTAATTTACCAGTCATCACAAGATCAAAAGCAACTACAAAACGATTTATAGAAGACATCTGTATGGTGCGAAAATGCCAATAGACAATAAAAAATATAAACTGTTAGGTCTATTTATCTCAATATCTGGGGATTACAATAACGAACAATTTAAACTGGAACTGTCACATATAATATGTTGTGGGGAAGCGACCAAAGATTGCCTTTTATTGGAAAAACACTAATTAGAAGATGCAACAAATGTAGTAAAGAGACTGCCAATATTATGCTCTTCCGTCCTTTGCTAGGGTATTGTTCCATGGTATGGAATAGTTAACAGACAGCATTGACGGATAACATCGTAAAATTCGAAGAAGAGCTGTTCGTTTTGTACTATCGCGAAATAGGGAGAGAGTGTCATGGGTATGATACACGAGCTGGAGTGGCAGTCGTTATAACAAAGGTGTTTCTCACTGTTGGGATCTCATTTTCACGAAATTTTAGACGTCTACCTTATCCGCCGAAAGCGAAAATATTTCGGTGGCTCTCACCTATCTAGGGAGAAATGACCACAGACATAAATATAGAGAAATAAGAGATCGCAATAACAGATTTAAGTGGTTTTCTTTTCAGCGCACTGTTAGAGAGTGTAACGTTAGAGAAGTAGTGAGAAAGTGGTTCGATGAACCTCTGCTAAGCACTTGGCGTGAATTGCGGAGCATCAGTAGTCCACAGAGGAACATTCTTTCGCCGAACGCAGATTTAAGTGCCGCACTCCGTCACTCGGCTAATTGCAGTTGCAGTTATGAAAGACTTACCAGCAGTTATCAACAAGTATCGTCACATTGTCGCAGTCATCGCCGAGTGCCAAAGTGATTATTATTAACTGAGTGTGAACTAAATTACTATCACTGACAGCGGTCCAGATTTAATCTACTGTAAGTTAGCCAACGTTAACTGAGATACGTTAGTCCATTGTTCAGATGTTTTACCTCAGTGTCACGCCACTCATAACACTAACATTGGATATTTATTAAGCATATCTGTACTAATAATGAAACTTTAAAGCTGTCGTTTCTGTCTAGTTGAACACGCTATCTCCAATACTATCAGACGAATTCTCATAGGGCTTTCTCAGATAACTTGGGCGTAGATTGGGAGAATATATAGGCTTCATTTCATCAACGTACGATCACAAAAATATATCTTAATTTAAAGTTGTATCTCGTTTTAAGAACATAATAAATCATAGAGAAACATATTTACCGTTTGAATAAAACTGTTTACTCTTTGATGTTTGAACTGTATTGTATTTGTAAAAATGCTTTTATTGATTGACGGGATCCACATAACAAGATTAAGCGTAATGAATACAATGTTTATACAGTCCTCACTGTGTTTAATCCAGACTTCCATACTAATATTATTAAATGCGAAAATAACTCTGTCTGTTACAAAAAAATGGTTCAAATGGCTCTGAGCACTATGGGACTTAACACCTACGGTCATCAGTCCCCTAGAACTTAGAACTACTTAAACCTAACTAACCTAAGGACATCAGACAACACCCAGTCATTACGAGGCAAAGAAAATCCCTGACCCCGCCGGGAATCGCACCCGGGAACCCGGGTGTGGGAAGCGAGAACGCTACCGCACGACTGTCTGTTACAATTCTAGACCAAACTGATGAACCTTTTTCGATAAAATTTGGTATAAACATGTAACTTGAACCCTGAGGAAGAACATAGACAACTTCAGAAAGTAAAAAAAAAGAAAAGAGAAACATGGACCTAAGTGAACGAAGTCTGGGCTGGATCACCGTTTTCTTAAATCAGTGGTAGACACAATGTTAAAAAAGTTATTAAAGTTGTTGCATAATGTCTACTGTGTATAATGTACAGTTATTTCAGTAACACAATGCACAAATTCCCTAGGCCGGGCGGTGTGGCCGAGCGGTTCTAGGCGCTTCACTTTGGAACCACACGACCGCTACAGTCGCAGGTTCGAATGCTGCCTTGGGCATGGATGTTTGTGATGTCCTTAGGTTAGTTAGGCTTAAGTAGTTCTAAGTTCTAGGGGACTGATGGCCTCAGATTTTATGTCCCATAGTGCTCAGAGCCTATTTTTTTTTTTTCTTAATGCGAGCTCCTGCCCACGAACTTCCACAATAACGCTCGGCAGTGACGCTGCACATGCCAGCGCATCTTGCATTGGACCAGAGGAGTGGTGGGAGAACTGGGTTTTCTGCAACAGGTAGAGACATGTGACGGCAGCTGACATACATACAACAGCTTACTTACTCACCATCACTCATCACAACAAAACTACTGACACACAAGTGCTGCCATTGGCAGCAGCTAGTTCTTTTAATAAATGATTGTTAATTGTTTTCATTGTGTGACTAACATTTTTGAGTTTCAGTTGAACACTGCTCTGTGATCGGAGAGAAGCAGTGTACAAGCATACCACCTCAATACAGCATCCGACTTCTTTTACAGGGTATTCAATTCCTAATAACTTCATTCTGGGCGCCGAAATAATTTGGCGAATACAATCGTCTCGTATATGACCTGTCTGGATAGCCGTACTTATTAAAGTGCCACATCTGGGATGGCGAGGTGCGCTAGTCTCAGATAGAATCTGCTCTGTGGATCAATGGTGAGGGTCGGTGTGGCGGCCAGCATGACCATGGCAGTTCGCGACATCCAACTAGGTGAATACAGGGCTGTTATTCAAGTTGCGCCTCAGTTACACCAGTCTCAAACATTTGGGAAACTTTCGCTCACTTTCAAAAAATGGTTCAAATGGCTCTAAGCACTATGGGACTTAACATGTGAGGCCATCTGTTCCCTAGAACTTAGAACTACTTAAACCTAACTAACCTCAGGACATCACACACATCCATGCCATAGGCAGGATTCGAACCTGCGACCGTAGCAGTCATGCGGTTCCGGACTGAAGTGCCTAGAACCGCTCGGCCACCGCGGCCAGCGCTCACTTCCACATTAATAACATCACCCACAGGCATTTGAGGTACACACGTTCCGTACCAGAATGGTTGTGGGGGAGGTAGTGGGATGGCACAGGAAGGGTATCTGGGCCCAGCTAAATTTACCGTGTTAAAAACAACCGTGCTAACCTTACGCCGATGCGGGATTAGGACAGTAGGGAAAAATAAATCCGACACTTCAATGTATTTATGAAAAGAGTCGAGCCCTTTCATAGCAGCAAGGATACGCCGGCGCTTCTGCCGACTCGGAGGTCCGGCGAGTTTGGACTGCTCGGGTTACTCGTTTGCTCGCTGCGCCGCTGGTGAGCCGCTCGTGTTGACCCAAGAAGGTCAGAAGCTGCCGGCGACCGTTATTACAGGGAGGCGCAATCTGGCGGCGCCGGCGGCCGCTTTCGCCGCCCGCCGCGCCGGCCGGGCTGCGAGATGGCGGCGTTAAGCGCAATTTACAGGCCTGGCCGCCGCCGAAGTCGCCTCCTCCGCTTCCTCCTCCCGCCTCCCGCGCCGGCCAACAAGAAGGCGCAGTGCGTGCTAACGTGCGGACGCCTCGCAGCCCGGCGCGACCGCCTCCATTCATAATGGCCGCGCTGCCCGATGGCCACCAAATTCTGTGCGCCGTGCCACCAAATAGGAGGGGCATTAATCAACTCGCTTTTTCCCCGTCCTGCCGCCTCAGGGCGCCACTTCATTCCCGGCATTAGCATGTGGGGCGATAAATCTGCGGGCCTTATAGCGGCGGATTTTGTTTTTGTGCCGTCGACGGTGGCGTTCCGCGTGACCTCCTAACTGCCGCGGCGTGCAGGAGCGGCGGTGCGACGTCTCCTCTCTGTGCTGACGGGAACTTGTCTCGTTAGGCGGCCACTGAAAGGAGACCCTCTAAATGGCCGACGGGCTGCACAGAATTAATGAGTGCAAAGGTCAACACGCGCTAGTTTATCATCATAGGGCTGATCACCCTCGCACTGGCAGCAAATTGTGACTTTGCGGGAACGGCTCTCGCATTTGCAGACGTTCCATGTACTGAAAAGTGACAAAAGTCTTTGGATAGCGATACGGACATACACTACTGGCCATTAAAAGTGCTACACCGGGAAGAAATGCAGATGATAAACGGCTATTCATTGGACAAATATATTATGCTAGAACTGACATGTGATTACATTTTCACGCAGTTTGGGTGCATAGATCCTGAGAAATCAGTATCCAGAACAAACACCTCTGGCCGTAATAACGGCCTTGATACGCCTGGTCATTGATTCAAACAGAGCTCGGTAACCGTGTACAGGTACAGCTGCCCATGCAGCTTCAGCACGATACCACAGTTCATCAAGAGTAGTGACTGGCGTATTGTGACGAGCCAGTTGCTCGGCCACCAGTGAACAGACGTTTTCAGTTGGTCAGAGATATGGAGAATGTGCTGGCCAGGGCAGCAGGACCTGTAACAAGCGTACAGGACCTGCAACAAGCGGTCGTGCATTATCCTGATGAAATGTAGGGTTTCGCAGGGATCGAATGAAGGGTAGAGGCACGGGTCGTAACACATCTGAAATTTAACGTCCACTGTTTAGAGTGCTGCCAATGCGAACAAGATGTGACCGAGACGTGTAATCAATCGCACCCCATACCATCACGCCGGGTGATACACCAGTATGGCGATGACGCATGCACGCTTCCAATGTGCGTCCACCGCGATGTCGGCAAACAAGGATGCGACCATCATGATGCTGTAAACAGAACCTGCATTCATCAGAAAAAAATGACGTTTTGCCATTCGTGCACTGAGGTTCGTCGTCGAGTACACCATCGCAGGCGCTCCTGTCTGTGATGGACCGTCAAGGGTAACCGCAGCCATGGTCTCCGAGCTGATAATCCATGCTGCTACAAACGTCAGCGAACTGTTCGTGCAGACGGTTGTTGTCTTGCAAACGACCCGATCTGTTGACTCAGGGATCGAGACGTGGCTGCACGATCCGTTACAGCCATGCGGATAAGATGCCTGTCACCTCGACTGCTAGTGATACAGGACCGTTGGGATCCAGCACGGCGTTCGGTATTACCCTCCTGAACCCACCAATTCCATATTCTGCTAATAGTCATTGGATCTCAACCAACGCGAGCACCAATGTCGCGATACGATAAACAGCTATCGCAATAGGCTGCAATCCGACCTTTATCAAAGTCGGAAACGTGATGGTACGCATTTCTCCTCCGTACACATGGGATCACAACAACGTTTCACCAGGCAACGCCGGTCAACTGCTGTTTGTGTATGAGAAATCGGTTGGAAACTTCCCTCGTGTCAGCACATTGTAGGTGTCGCAACCGGCGCCAACCTTGTGTGAATGCTCTGAAAAGCTAATCATTTGCGTATCACAGCATCATCTTCATGTCGGCTAAATTTCGCGTCTGCAGCACGTCATAATAGTGTTGCAGCAATTTTAATAGCCAGTAGCGTATGTAAATGGTTGTAGTATCGCGTACACAGGGTATAAAAGGGCAGTGCGTTGGCCGAGCTGTCATCTGTCATCTTTACCCTGCTGATTAATGTGAGAATGTTTCCGACGCCTTTTAACAGACTTTGAACGGGACATGGTAGTCTGATCTAGACGCATGGGACATTCTGTTTCGGAAATCGTCAGGGTATTCAATATTCCACACCACGGACAACGCAGTGGCCGACGGCCTTCTCTTAACGGCGTGGAGCAGCGGCGTTTGCATAAAGTTGTCAGTGCTAACAGACAAGCAACACTGCATAAAATAACCGCAGACATCAACTACGACGTACGACGAACGTATTCGTTAGAACAGTGCGACGAAATTTGTCGTTAATAGGCTATGGCAGCAGACAAACCGGCGCGAGTCCCTTTCCTAATAGGACATCACCTGCAGCGCCTCTCCTGGGCTCGTGACAATATCGTTAGAAATGGGACGACTGAAAACGTGGTCTGGTCAGATGAATCCCGATTTCAGTATCTAAGAACTAATAGGAGGGTTCGCAAGTGGCACCGTGGACCAAGTTGTCAAGAAGACAGTGTGCAAGCTGCTGGTGGCTCCATAACGGCATGGGCTGTATTTGCGTTGAGAGACTGAGTCGTCGGATCGAACAGAACCGATCACTGACTGAAAATGTTTATGTTCGGCTGCTTGGAGACTATTTGCAGTCTTTAATGGACTTCATGTTCTCGAACAACGATGGATTTCTTATGGGTGACACTGCGTCATGTCACCGGGCCACAATTGTTGGCTATTTTTTTGACGAACATTGTGGACAATTCAAGCTAATGATTTTGCCACCCAGATCGTCCGACATGAATCCTATCGAACATTACGGTGCAGAATCGTAAGGTCACTTAATGCTCAAATCCCTGCGCCAGCACCACAATTATAGACGGCTATAGATGCAGTACTGGAGAGAAGTGTGAAGGATAAAAATTGTAGAGGGAGAATAAGAGATGAATACGCTAAGCTGATTCAGAAGGATATAGGTTGCAGCAGTTATTCGGAGATGAAGAGGCTTGCACAGGATAGAGTAGCATGGAGAGCTGTATCAAACCAGTACGTGAACTAAAGACCACAACAACAACAATAACAAAGTTGAGGCAGCATAGCTCAGTATTTCTGCAGAGGACTTCCAACGACTTGTTCGTTCTAGTATCTGGTCTTACTCTTCTGTCTTCCATTGCTTCCTGTATGTATTCTTTTTCTGTCTTAGCACCAGCCGGTGTAGCCGAGCGGTTCTAGGCGTTTCAGTGCGGAACCGCGCTGCTGCTACGGTCGCAGGTTGGAATCCTGCCTCGGGCATGGTTGTGTGTGTCGTCCTTAGGTTAGTTAGGTTTAAGTAGTTCTAAGTTCTAGGGGACTGATAACCTCAGATGTTAAGTCCCATAGAGCTCAGAGCCATTTGAACCATTTTTCTGTCTTAGCGCTGACCTTCCTCCCTTCTTCCGCGCGGCTCCCAGTTTAAAATCTCCTTGGCCACCTGCGATTAGGCATTCTCTGTACTTGCCTGTATCACTAAGGCGCTCCATTCTCTAAAACGTTTGTCACGGAGGACGTATGTCCTCATTTCGTGTCTTATCTTGCCTCGTTAATTGTAGACATCTTCTCATATAGTCCATCTGTACTGTTCTAATTTTCTCCCTAACTTTCCAGATCTCAACTTCATATAGAAATAGTTCTTCACCACAGTGTGAAATATTCTTTTCTTAGTGTCTTGCTTCGCTTTTCTTGTAGACAGTTAAATTTTTAATAATTTTCACAGGTTATACACAACTTCACACCACATACTTACCAAGACACTGAGACAATATCTCAAATTACAATAAAAGCAGTAAAAATGCATGTCATTAAGTATTATAGCTCTAATTTTACAACATTTTTAAAAGCTTAATGTATGTGACTCTCTTCGTCTATCACCTACCAGAAGTTCTGCAAGTTAGAAGAGAGTTTCTAATCGAAAACTGGTATTCTACACTTAAGACTACCTGAAAACAACATACTATGACAACATTGCGGCGTACTGTAAGGTGCAATGCACGTGCTGACTGGACGATTACTGTCCTCCCTATTGCCAAAACCTATACATCTTGCTGCTAATACTGTCTTTAGGAAGCTTCGGAAACTAAACTATACCAATTAGCTACTTACTGAGTGCAGCATGTCTCTGGCTCGGGTCTTGAATATACGTTTCACCAAAAACCGCAATTTCGGTTTCTTTGGTGACTTATATGCTTTTACATGTTAATGCCTCAATTGTCAAATTCATCATCTTACCTGACCTTCCCCTATTCGAATTAGTAAGCGTGTTCTGTGGAATTTACATGTACATTATGTGTGAGATTACGTTACCCTTGCGTATCACGACTGAGCTCCCGGTACCTAACGGCCAGCGTGAGTCAACTGCGGACCTGCCACAGACAGAGTACAGCCGCCAACTTCGGCCTCTGGACGTCTGCAGGCGAGGTGGCGCGGGCATCCAGTGCGGTTATTAACAGGCGCGCCTCCTAATGAACCTTTTAATTTGGCCTCCCCACGGACCGGCGCCTGTAACAGGTTTGTACCAGCAGTTTATTATCAAACTCCCTCGTTAACTTAAAGCGCGAACCTTAATATTCGGCAAGATATCATCAATATTAGCTGCCTCCTGTTCTTCCTACCGAAAACCCTCCTCACCGTAATCCACGGCACTGTCAAATCGGTGGAAGGATCCGCCGAAATGGCCACCATAAAGATGATTTGCCTTTGACCGAATCTTCCGCGGAGCAATAACGTTAATGAATGAAAGGCCGACCCGAAATTGAATTCTCGTGGACAGTGTTCGATAATAAAGCTGGAAATTGTGTGTGAGGATGTCGTGATTCACCTACATGTGCTTTTGTATTTTGCTCTGTCTCTGGTACCTGAACAACCCGCTTCTTTAATTAACTTGTATAATGGTTTGAAGAAAAATACTAAGTCCAGTATCACTGCAGATTAAAACATAAGCAATAAATTATGTTAATGTGTACATGGGACTATTTCTAATAATCCAAAATGTATTACATATTTATTTATTCCCTTTTCATACAGGGGGTGATTCAGCTGCCCATACACACGGGTCTTATGCAACCCGCAATGCCTTCAAAAAACACATGCAAGATCTTCATATTCTCTCGCTCGCTAAGAATAAACGATTAGTCCTACAAAAAAAATAACAGGACATTTTTGTAAGAAATTTAATGTAATTTTCCTTAGAGTTCGTAGTTTTCGAATTTTTCAAGAAGACAGTGCATAAGTGACTATCGAACGCGTTTTTTCTCGAATAACTCGAAAACTGTGGCCTCCAGCGACAATGAATCCCAGTACAAAATGCAAGTGCATTAAATTTCCTACATAAAGGTCCTGTTCATTTTTTTCCATAGGATTGATAGCTAGTAGCCGGTCGGTGTGGCCGAGTGGTTTTAGGCACTTCAGACTGGAACCGCGCGACCGCTACGGTCTCAGGTTCGAATCCTGCCTGTCTCGGACATGGGTGTGTGTGATGTCCGTAGGTTGGTTAGGTTTAAGTAGTTCTAAGTTCTAGGGGACTGATGACCTCAGATGTTAAGTCCCAAAGTGCTCAGAGCCATTTGAACCATTTGATAGCTTGTATGTAGGGAGTGAGTGAAGATGAAAATCTCACACATGGTTTCTTAAAGCGTTCTTGGTTGCATAAGACTTGTAGGAACTTGCAGCTGAATCACTCTCTGTAGTGTGTGTTCCATAATTCCACTTGTAGAATCTTGAGAGGGGTTCAGAAGGCAGCGTACGTGCAGAAACGATCTCTGTTCATCCTAGGAAAAAAATGATAGCCGATCACAAGTATAGCGAAGAGATAAAAGGATGATAAATTGACAGGTAAACTTTGTGTACATATCTACCAGTCCTGTGACTAAAATCTCCAATCAGTGTCTTGCCATATTTTGCTACACTTGAGATTCATTTCATCTTGAATGATAGGAGGACAATTGGTTGTGTTGAGTACTTTTATAAACTGCATACATTTGCTTAATCGCAAACCAAATGCTCCACTACCCTATGTAGTTATTTGCTAGTTATTTTTTTCTTTGTTTCGTTCAGTTTGGAATACTGACTTATGATTAAGAATGTATTTAACTATATATTTTTGACTGTACACAAATCCTTTAACTGGCCATATGTCTAGTTTTCCGACAAATTATGTCAAATATGTTGCTTCGAAATATTATACAAGAAAGTGGAAGATGATGAATTGTACACTGTAATAACAGAACATTTTGAGTTATTTGAAAGTACTAAAACACAAGCTTAAAATATGAGGGCGTGTTGAAACATTAACAGCCCGAATTTTTTGGTATCCTGTCAGTATCCGTTGAGGCATTACGTATTACGCGAGTAACATTCCCGCTGCCCGCCCGGTTAGCCGTGTGGTCTAACGCACGGCTTTCCGGGTGGGAAGGAGCGCCAGGTCCCCGGTACGAATCCGCCCGGCGGATTTGTGTCGAGGTCCGGTGAACCGGCCAGTCTGTGAATGGCTTTTAGGCGGTTTTCCATCTGCCTCGGCGAATGCGGGCTGGTTTTCCTTAGTCCGCCGCAGTTACACTATATTTGCGATTGCTGCGCAAACAAGTTCTCCACGTACGCGTAAACCACGCAAACATAGGGGTCACTCTCGTCTGGTGTGAGACGTTCCCTGTGGGGTCCACCGGGGCCGAACTGCACAATAACCCTGGGTTCGGTGTGGGGCGGCGGAGGGGTGAAGTAGACTGCGGTAGTCGTCGTGGGGTTGTGGACCACTCCTGCTGCGGCGGGACGGTGCCTTTACGTCTTTTCTATGTGCCCAGTTAACATACAATACAATACAATACAACTTTCCCGCTTCGCTGACGCAAGTTGCAACCCGCTGCCGCTAGAGGGCTCCGAATTGGGGTGTCTAACGTGGCAGTGTGTGATGGCACCCCCTCCTTCAGCACGACAATGTCAGACCACATACGAGCTCTGCAACCCGTGGAAAAATCTGACGCCTTCGGTCCAATGGCATCAGTTATCATCAAAATACTCCCGATTTGGCACCATCAGATTTTCATCTGTTTCCAAAAGGTAAAGAATACCTTCCAGGACTTCGATAGTGATGAAGTGCTGCAAAAATGGAGATTTTGTGGACTCGTTAACAAAGTCAGACATTCTATAGTGTCGGTCAACAAACTGCTCTCGTTGGGAGAAATATGCTCGTCGTCAGGTTGACTATGTTGAGAAATAAATATGTACACATGAAGAAAAAAGCTGTAGAATGCTTGTCAAGTTATTTTGTTTTAAAATGTTTTTAAGAGTTTTCACACAAAAAATTCGGAGGCATTACTTTTCAGCTTGCTCGCGTACACTGGTAAACGTTAAATATGACGCAATTAATCGATTTATTCTTATTTAAAAACAACGTGAAAATCTTTGTTCTATGGAAGTAGAATCGATAATCGCAAAAAACAGGCTTCCACGAAAAATAATTATTATGCAACTGTGATTTTATCTTCGTATCTTTTCTCCCTTATCTCGTGTAGCACGAGGCAGCCGATTCTCACAGGTAGGAGAAAACTTTGCGAGAAAATGTTTAACACCTCTTCCCTCTCGCTCTTGGAGTTCCCAATCGCGGCCTCAGCCAGAATCCAAGCACTCTGAAGAGGTCCTAACACGGGACGAGGCAGCTAACCTTGCTGTGGACTCGGTCAGGACACCCGGCCTCACGAGACACGGCGTTGTTGGCATACGGAACGAGCTGCTTAACGTGATTTACGCTCTCAGCGCTCTCCAGCTGCCTTTGTCGGCTTTATTTGGCTCGTAGAGCACACAGTTTCTTTACGAAAGCGCGCGTGCGTAAAATAGCTGAGTTAAATCTATTAGGGTTTGTAGAAGAGTGGAGAAAATCGCAAAGAAGATTCTGGTACTCGTCGAAGAGCTTGAAGAGCGTATTTCTGGCGCAGGATCACTACATAATGCTGTACAAGATCTAAGATATATACTACTCGAAGTTATTCGTTAACTCACTTGAATTTTCATCACATTCTTGGTTTTAAATTAAGTGTATTGAAGATACAGAGCTCAATGTCACTCTGCGCACGCTGATACCTCGCGGTGCAAACCGTGAAGCTGCAGCTGAATCATCGACGGATGTGCTACGAGCTTTCTATCGCGAATGTATTGGCTTAAAGTGAACGACACTGTTCATGGTTGTTCCCAAGGTGGTGGAAGACAACACATATATCACGCAAAGGGTGACAGCTACCGCACTAGTGTTAGTCACGAAGAGGTGCGGGATACCTGCCAACAACAAGAACGAATTGAGACTGCGTCTCCTGTGTAGTTTTGTTGCCTTTGACGCCGTACAACTGTGTGCTTCCTCTGAGAGCAAAAGGTTCATTGAGCTAACAGTCCGATGGCCGCTTTGGTTTTTTTCTCAGTAGTAGTTCAGGTCGCCCACGAACAGTTTGGTGGTCCTGTTGTGGTGTCAACGAAGTAATCGCCACTGGGACGTCTGTAGATTTACACCATAACGAGTATTATACGAATTAAATTGTTGCTGATTACGAAAATTTCTCAAGTCCTATCATTAGATAGCCCTCTACTTACGTAAGCTATTCGTGGCTTCGGCTGTGTGTGCTGTCCTTCGCAGGGGTCCGCGAGACTGCTACTGTCGCAGGTTCGAATCCTGCCTCGGCCATGGTTGTGTATGATGTCCTTAGGTTAGTTAGGTTTAAGTAGTTCTAAGTCCTAGAGGACTGATGACCCCAGAAGTGAAGTCCCATATTGCTCAGAGCCATTTTTTGAACCTACCTCTCTCTCTCCCGCCCCCCTCTCTCTCCCTCCCCCCCTCTCTCTCTCTCTTTCTCTCTCTCTTTCTCTCTCTCCCTCCCTCCCTCTGTCCTTCCCTCCCTCTCTCCCTCCCTCACTCCCTCCCTCTCTCCCTCTCTCCCTCTCCCTGCCACTCCCTCTCTCTCCAACCCTCTCTCCCCCACCCCCTCTCTCTCCCACTCCCTCTCTCCTCACACTCCCTCTCGCACTCCCTCTCTCCCTCCCTCCCTCCCTTTCTTCCTCCCTGCCCCCTCTCTATCACCCACTCCCCCCTCTCTCTCTAACTGTCCTTCTCTCTCCCACTCCCTCCCTCTCCCTCTCTCACCCACTCCCTCCCTCTCCCACTCCCCCTCTCTCTCCCTCTCCCTCCCTCCCCCCCTCTCTCTCACTTCTCCCCTCTCTCCCTCTCCTTCTCCGCCCCCTCCATCCCTCTCTGTCCCCCTCCCTCCCTCTCTCTCTCCCCCTCCCATCCTCTATCACTTCCTCTCCCTCACACACACACACACACACACACACACACACACACAGTAGCCACAGCACGGCCCCTTCTGCCGGCTGCCCGCCACGCTCCCAGCCGCTACCGCTCCGCTCTGCCAGCCATTGAGCACTGGTGTCCGGCTGGCGCTCTTCCCTGCTGCGGGCTGGTCGCCGTCCGGCGGGCAGTAACTGGTCCAGGCCGGCCGCGGCCTGGCCTTGCGGGTCCTCCACTGTGCCGGTGCCCGCGCCTGCGTCAAGGCTATAATTAGAAGCTCGCCGCGAGACGATGTCGCAGGGGGCCGACCGTCCCAGCCCACTGCCATTTGCGCCCCGGCTGACAACTGCTGACTAAACATCGACAGCCACCTGCAAACCAATTATCTCGCCACAACGTGCTACTTGAAAACTCAATCTCACGTTCAGGCAGCGAAAGCAATGCAACGAGAGCCTAGCCTGAATCATGTGCAGCGCGTGAAATCAGATCGAAGCTAGCGCATTGTTTTATTCTCACTGCACCGTCTGAATCAATTGAACACGTTTCCCAATGCCGTCCGCCGTTAGTATGAAGGTCGTCGTATAACAACGTACAGCCGACATCGGCCGAAATGTTGGTCTCAATGCCACAGTGCGTTGTCACACGTGGTGCCGTAGCAGGTGCTATACTCCTGCGTTCCTCTGATGTATCAGCTGACTTAAAAAAACAGTTCCACAGCGATCTACATGTTCTTCTGGACCATGGTGCAACTTTATTTTTCTTTTCGTGTATAAAAATCACTTCCAGAGGTCAAACAAGCTATAAAGGACGTAGACTGAACTAGGACCTAACCCTGAATCTTCGGATTCGTAGTTTGATGCTTACCCATCAAGCTCCAGTCGAACGATCCCAACATTCACATATACAGTAACTGAATTAGAGGTTCTAGGCGCTTCAGTCTGGAACCGCGCGACCACTACAGCATGCCTCGGGCATGAATGTGTCTGATGTTCTTAGGTTAGTTAGGTTTAAGTAGTTCTAAGTTCTAGCGGACTGATAACCACAGATGTTAAGTCCCATAGTGCTCAGAGCCATTTGAACCATTTTTTGAATTAGAGGCAAATATCACCTTTCCTGTTTCTTCTGCGGGCAACCATTAACAGCATCGATATACTTGGAAAAATGCCTGATGACGCAGTGCTGCCTAATAAAACTATTTATTTCCAACCTGTTTCGGTCATGGACCAACTTTACGGTGCTGTACATACGAACAAGCCACAATAAAAAGCCATAAACAGCAAAACAGCGTACAGGATACAAAGAAATAACACAATCAAAAACTTGAGATACTTACGAAACAAAAATTGCAATGGCAACATCACATGACGTACATGTCTTAAAGTATGGAGGGTAACATGGTCAAATGATATGTGAGAAACACTCTAACACAGGTATTGAGTACCAAAGCTACAGGTCGATAGACAGCAAGCGAAATACTGATAGTCCAACATACAAGATTCCTGGCAGATTAAAACCCTGTGCCGGATGGTTCTGACGAAGGTATATTTAGATATACCGAGACCGTGGTCAACGATATCAATAAATGTTTATCCTGCAACTGTTTGACTCTTATCTTTTAGCGTGAAGATTTTCAACAGTTGCTGCTTCAGCCATGTTTAAAATTCTGTGTTATTAAAAACCTTTAATTAAAACAATAAATAACTTTTCTGCAATTACATAGTTAATAGAATACTGCTAATAATTTCATTACGTGCACCCTATCTTGCTCCACGACGTACTCTATTGAGAGTGTATCTGACGTCCCTCCCAAAGCAAAATGTGTGGGATATTGTCTTATCGGAAGTATATAAACCATCAGCTGGATCATCAGGTACATCCCCGATAGAACATTTGTAGTATCAGCTCGGACGTCAGCTGGATGCCAGTGCGAGTATCCAGGATATTGAGAACCGGTTGCAATAGTTGTGGACCAGCTTGCCTCAGGAAAAGATACAACGGCTTTATGAAATCCTGCATGCACCGAGGCCAGAGAGGAAGCAACGCCATCCTGATAAACGGCCTTACACTGACAGGTCTTTCGTAAATTTGACCGACGTTAAAATCGCTAAAGTATCATCATCATCATTTAAGACTGATTATGCCTTTCAGCGTTCAGTCTGGAGCATAGGCCCCCTTACAAAATTCCTCCATGATCCCCTGTTCAGTGCTAACATTGGTGCCTCTTCTGATGTTAAACCTATTACTTCAAAATCATTCTTAACCGAATCCAGGTACCTTCCTTCTCCTTGGTCTGCCCCGACTCCTCCTACCCACTACTGCTGAACCCATGAGTCTCTTGGGTAACCTTGCTTCTCCCATGCGTGTAACATGACCCCACCATCTAAGCCTGTTCATCCTAAAGTAACATCACATAAAATCTGAAACGCTGAAGTTTCATTTCGTCTCGTCTTCTGGGTGCTTTACTTTTGATACAGCCAGTGTATATCGCTGACATCAATTTGTTTTAGAAGTAAGCAACATGCTTTGTGAGCACATGAGGCTATTTAGGAGATACTACACTGAAGCGCCAAAGAAACTGATACAAGCATGCGTATTCACATGCAGAGATATGAAAACAGGCAGAATACGTCACAGCGGTCGGCAATGCCTCTATAAGACAACAAGTGTCTGGTGCAATTGTCAGATCGGACGCTGCTGCTACAATGGCAGTTTATCGAGATTTAAGTGAGTTTGAACGTGGTGTTATAGTGGCAACACGAGCGATGGGATACAGCATCTCCGAGGTAGCGATGAAGTGCGGATTTTCCGTACGACCATTTCACGAGTCTACTCTTAATATCAGGAATCCAACGAAACATCAATTCTTCGACATCGCTGCGGCCGGAAAAAGATCCTGCAAGAATGGGACCAACGAAGACTGAAGAGAATCATTCAAAATGACACAAGTGCAAGCCTTCCGAAAATTGCTGCAGATTTCAATGCTGGGCCATGAACAAGTATCAGCGTGTGAACCATTCAACGAAACATCATCGATATGGGCTTTCGGAGCCGAAGGCCCGCAAGTGTAGCCTTGATGACGGCACAACAAAAAGTTTTACGCATCACCTGGGCCGGCCGCGGTGGTCTCGCGGTTCTAGGCGCTCAGTCTGGAACCGCGCGACTGCTACGGTCGCAGGTTCGAATCCTGCCTCGGGCATGGATGTGTGTGATGTCCTTAGGTTAGTTAGGTTTAAGTAGTTCTGAGTTCAAGGGGACTGATGACCACAGATGCTAAGTCCCATAGTGCTCAGAGCCATTTGAACCATTTGAGCATCACCTGGGCCCGACAACACCGATATTGGACTGCTGATGACTGGAAACATGTTGCCTGGTCGGACGAATCTCGTTTCAAATTGTATCGAGCGGACGGAAGTGTACGGATACGGAGACAACCTCATGAATCCACGGACCCTTCATGTCAGCAGGGGACTATTGAAGCTGGTGGAAGCTCTGTAATGGTGTGGGACGTGTTCACTTGCATTGATAAGGGACCCGTGATGCGTCTAGATAAGACTGTGACAGGTGACACGTACGTAAGCATCCTGTCTGATCGCCTGCATCAGGTCGTGCCCATTGGGCATTCCGACACACTTGACAATGCGACACCTCACACGTCCAGAATTGCTACAGAGAGGCTCTAGGAACACTCTTCTGAGTTTAACCATTTCCGCTGGCCACCGAAGTCCCCAGACATGAACATTATTAAACATAACCGGGGTGCCTTTGAAACGTGCTGTCCAAAAGACATTTCCACCCCCTCATACTCTTACTTCTCTTAAGGATTTATGTACATCCCTGCAGGATTCGTGGTGTCAGTTCCGTGCAGCACTATTTCAGATATTGGGCGGGTCCATGCTACGTCTTGTTGCGGCACTTTTGCGTGCTTGCGGGGCCCCTACACGATATTAGGCAGGTGTAGCAGTTTCTTTAGCGCTTCAGTGTACAGTTATGTTTTTTAAATATACGGTCATTACACAAGCAGCGTTTGTGTGTAACGTAATTGCGCCATTGGCGTAGTTGTTTGCCCATCTGCATAGTGAGCAGGAGTATCAGGTTCGAATCCCACCCTTGCTGGACATTTTCATTCTTCTTGATTCAGCCACGGGGTATAACTCCAGGTCAATGCTGATATTTACATGATACCATGCAATTATAGTAATAGTACACCATAGTATGCGATTGTATAGTTTGGTGAACATTTGTTAGTTGCTGCTCCAGGTGCTCCAAATCGCGTGATCCGCCACAGATCCGGCACTTTTTTTTCCCTTACATGTTACAAACGGACGGACCCAATCGCAAGTTTTTGAAAAACCTAGTAATCGTATAGATGGCAGCTTTACAGGGTAGCCACTAGACCGTGTCTCGACGAAATTTCAACTGGTATCAACTGTCAGGTAGGCTCAAATGGTTCAAATGGCTCTGAGCACTATGGGACTTAACAACTGAGGTCATCAGTCCCCTAGAACTTAGAACTACTTAAACCTAACTAGCCTAAGGACATCACACACATCCATGCCCGAGGCAGGATTCGAACCTGCGATCGTAGCGGTCGCGCGGTTCCAGACTGACGCGCCTAGAACCGCTCGGTCACTCCGGCCGGCTGTCAGGTAGGGTTCAACGAAAAAGTGAACAGAATATGTGTGATTTTTAAGTGGATTTATGCCATCGGCGAGGGGAATCGAGTTACAGCACTCAAGCAACCAACAAACCCTACTAATAAACTAAGATGAGTTGTGTATTATGTATGTACACACATTAAAATTCTGGCAGATGCAGTTTGTAGGCAGTAGACGCGGAACATTAGGCTGATGCCGTATTTCTTTATTTCCGTAATGCCGCTGATACGATTCCGACCTGCAACCTTAAGAACAGGATACACATTCTCGCCAACCAAGACATCCAAAGTCTGTACTGGATGTACAAGGAGGTTAAGACATAACTTCAAGGCTTAAAAGGTATCCGAATATAACCTCGCCTCTGTTTTATTCTCGATTAGACTCTCCGCTACTCTCGTCACGAACATTAAATTTCTCAATGTCCTCCGTTAACTTTTACGACGCTATTGTGCCTTACGAAGAGTAATAATGCATTTCATTGTTCATGCAATGGTTGCTTATTACCTATGAATACTGAGTGCGCGCCTCTGAGAACGCACCGGTGTTTACCCTGCGTCAGCAGTGTTCGGTTTACACACGTTTTGACCTCGACCTGCTTTAGAAAACATTTGCCTACTTGTGAAACGACCTTACGCAATCTATGCGAGCCATAGCTCCTATACAAATACTTCATATTTCTGACGCAATTAACGATTCTCTCATAAAGCGAGTCCAAACCATTTGATGCAAATGCTATGACATAGCTACGCATTTGATTTGCGAAGCAGATTGTGTAACCTTGAATCACATTTCTCATTCACAAATATGATAAAAATAATTTTATTTATCATTTGTATGTTTGGAAAAGGTGCTTTCTGATGATATTTGCAGATGAAATTAACTGATGTGTACT
Source organism: Schistocerca gregaria (assembly GCF_023897955.1). Classification (NCBI taxonomy): domain Eukaryota; kingdom Metazoa; phylum Arthropoda; class Insecta; order Orthoptera; family Acrididae; genus Schistocerca; species Schistocerca gregaria. The sequence goes on from NC_064926.1 coordinate 478,962,592, forward strand.
GATATTAAGCGAAGTAAACATACATCCCATCTCTTGATCGCTTCTGGCTGCATACATCAGAAATAAAATACCTTCATTGTAACGCAGACATACAGATGTGGTACTACAAACACTATTTCATAGATTTTGAGGCTATGAAAAACATTGCAGTGGAGAGATCATGTGCCGATAAGGTAGGGAAGTTGAACAACTTCCACGCATAAAAATATTACTAGTTGTAATCGGTATTAAATAAGTCTTGACCTTGTCCAGTAACTTATTAGCTTTTCTTTCGTAGACTTTAAGATGGATTACCAGTTTATGCCCGGCCGGTGTGCCCGTGCGGTTCGAGACGATTCAGTCTGGAACCGCGTGGCCGCTACGGTCGCAGGTTCGAATCCTGCCTCGGGTATGGATGTGTGTGATGTCCTTAGGTTAGTTAGGTTTAAGTAGTTCTAAGTTCTAGGCGACTGATGACCTCAGAAGTTAAGTCGCATAGTGCTCAGAGCCATTTGAACCAACGAGTTTATGAGGCACAGACGAGACCTGCTAGTTAGACAACTAATCAGAAAGTTCAAAGTCACTGTCACTTCTTTCATTTCTGACAATGTTTTTTGTATATGAAAATTCAGAGTAGCACATGACTGGTAGACTCCGTCAGTTCGGAAATCGGAAGGAGGATAGAGTATACCTCGAATAGGGCGATGCGTGATAAGGCTCTGCAGTGTTGAAACCAAACATCGGGTCGAGAACAGCTTAATTTCTTTTTGTTAGTGGTGCACATATGTGGTGTTACGAATTTCTTCCGCTTGCTCTATGTTTATGTGTACGTCAAGCCTGTGGCTATGCAAGAGGTGCAAGCCGCATCCATGAATGCCAGTTTGTTGAGAGACATACGCACCCCTGTATCTTTACCAGTGCACTTTATTTCAGCACCCGAAAAATAAGACGTCTTCTTTCAGACCGTATCCGCGATGGAATGCGCTGCGTGGGAACACTGGAATTATTTCAGAATGACTTGATGGTGAAGTCTAGTAGTACGTATTTTACTAAAACGTTTGATGCGTAACATGTCAGGTAATCATTTGGTGAGTATTACAGGACAACAACCAGCATGTGTTCCATTTGTGTCCGATTATGGAAATATTATTCCGTTTGATGTTATCCCTCATGTTGTAATAATCAACTCTGAAGTGTACTATGCTACCCTCAATAAACTGAAGAAAGGGCTTCAGAGCGTTCGTTGCCACAATAATTCAAACGAAATTCTCCTTCTCCGCAACAACGCAAGGCCTCACACAAGTCTGCGCACACCAGAGGAACTCACAAAACTCTGTTCTTCCTCATCCAACCTACAACCCTGATCTCGCACTTTCCAACTTCCATGTGTTCCGACTAATGAACGATGCACTCCGTAGGAAGCAGTACGTGCATCAGGGGGAAGTACGCGCTCACAAAGACGTTGGCTCCAGCGTCTACCAGTAGAATGGTGTTCGGACCATGCGGGCACACAGGCTTTTCCAGTAAGGTGAAGTAAGACGGTAAGACGGTCATATTTAACGGAAGCTATGTTCAAAAATAGGGCTTTTTAGCCGAAACAGAGGGGAATAGTATGGTGTATTGGAGTCCCGAATAAAATCAACTTGGTTTCAGAAAAAATTCTTCGCATTACTTATTGAACGACTGTCGTATTTACTTTGTTCTGATTTATTTGAGATAGGCTGTCTTGGCCTATTCATCCTGTGTATGAAAAGAAAGTATTGTGGTTCAAATGGCTCTGAGCACTATGGGACTTAACTTCTGAGGTAATCAGTCCGGTAGATCTCAGAACTACTTAAACCTAACTAACCTAAGGAAATCACACACATCAATGCCCGAGGCAGGATTCGAACCTGCGACCATAGCAGTTGCGCTGTTCCAGACTGTAGTGCCTAGAACCGTTCGGCCACCCCGGCCGGCGAAAGTATTGTGTAGCTGCGTTTACCATCACCCTGATATATACTGTTAGAATAAGCTTCACTCGGATTGGACGCGGAAATACGGGTCCACTACAGATGTATTTAATTACTCATCGGCGCTTATGTGCTTGTCCATAATGATTTCACATCCGTCAAAGGCTGCATTCCGGAATTCTTGCTATTTCGAGAACAGAGAAGGTCAACATCGATAAATTAGATGCGCACAAATTGAGCTGGCGAGTGCTGTTCGTCGTTTCTCCCCGTTGGTCGTACAGCACAGCTTAATGTCGGGCCGTGGTGAAGAAAGCAGGTACTGTAGACCAGCGCGACTCTAAGAGGCGGCCAGGAGGCATGGAGACAGTTCCATCGCGACACTTGCTGTGCAGTTCGGAGGTGTTCTGGATGGGCCGCTGGTGCCCGGTGGGCGGCGCCGATCTGCTGCGCATGCTCCAGGTAGCGGTGGCCGGCGCCGCCCACCGGGCGGTCCCGGCTCGCACATGCGCAACAACGCACCACGCTCGGGGGTCGAACTTCGCTGCGCGCAGCCGCGCATTTGCCAACGTCCACAACATGGACGTCACTCTGCCCAGCGGCAGTCAGACACTTTTATGTAATAATTTATGTCGTCCAACATCGCTTAAAAATAACGATGTTCAATCACAATCTCAATAATTTTGCCATTTTACAACAAAACACCCTTTCGAGGTATTCAATTTTACCCTATTAATCAAATTCTATTCTGAATATATTTTCGGAGCTCGGTGCACTACATTTTCACGTAATATCTCTGTGAATGACAAAATGGTTCAAATGCCTCTGAGCGCTATGGGACTTAACATTTGAGGTCATCAGTCCTCTAGAACTTAGAACTACTTAAACCTAACCAACCTGCGAACATCACACACATCCATGACCGAGGAAGGATTCGAACCTGCGACCGTAGCGGTCGCGCGGTTCCAGACCGAAGAGCCTAGAACCGCTCGGCCACTAAGGCCGGCTACATTGGAGATACTCTGAATTTATTATCAAAGGTACGTGCTATAACCATGGGAGCAACTAAACAGAAAAAGAAACGAACGTCAAACTTCTCTCAAAATGAGAAAGATTTGCTACTGAAAATTGTGTAGAGCTACTATAAAGATATAACTGAGTAAAAAACAAACAGATAGTTACTGTGACCAACAAGGTAAAGGCATTGACAGAAGATGCTGTTGACTTTAATTCTCTTGTAAGGCCCATACCATATGGACGGCTCTGCAAGTTGTTGCTACGTCTGCTGTAAACAAAAATACCAACCGCTATTTGAAAGATTCCTGTGGCGTAAAATCTCTTGGTCACAGTGAAACACCCAGTATTCCTGCACGATGATTCGGCAGTTTAGAAAGTTGTCAGAGTTGGGCTGACACAGCTGCAACATTTCCGCTGCTGCCGCATTAGGTGGGCTTTCTGAATTGCTGTGGGCAGCCGTGGAAGCCAGAAGGCAGCGATCTTAGTCATGTTCAAAATGTCGTGCAATAAGTTAGGAACTGATCCGTCACTGTTTTTCACTTTTTCTATTACCGCGTCTAATGTGATTCGCCAGTCTCCCAAAACCATGAGTTCCAGTTTCATTGTTTTTTCCCGTTCTTTACAGTAATGTGTCCTCTCACTTCCATCGTCGTCAAACATGCAACCACACAAAACGTTAGTGTGTTACTGTGACTATCTGCGAATTACCTACACCCTTAGAGTCTGCTACGTTCTCTTTCCTTCCTGTTTCCTAAAACTTTCTTGACAACTGGGGGTACTGCACCGACTTGGCTCCGCCCCCGGACCTGCCCGCTCCGTTACCTTTGTCAGCTTCCCATGCATCGTACCCCTTCTCTCGTTTATCGTCGGGCATTTGCTGCTCTACGCACACAAATGAAGGATGCCACATTTATTTACAAGCCGGCCGTTTTGGCCGAGTGGTTCTAGGCGCTTCAGTCTGGAACCGCTTGACCGCTACAGTCGCAGGTTCGAATCCTGCCTCGGGCGTGGATGTGTGGGATGTCCTTAGGTTAGTTAGGTTTAAGTAGTTCTAAGTTCTAGGGGACTGATGACCACAGATGTTATGTCCCATAGTGCTCAGAGCCATTTGAACCATTTTTATTTATTTACACTGACGGCTCAAAGACATCATTTTCTGTTGGGAGTGCCTATATTGTTGGGTGAGCCCCTAATCGATTTCGGCTTCCCAACGAGTGTTCGGTTTTTACTGCGGAGCTTTACCCTGTTCTCCGGGCTGTCCAATACATCCGTCGCCATCAGCGGATACAGTATATTACACTCCTGAAAATGGAAAAAAGAACACATTGACACCGGTGTGTCAGACCCACCATACTTGCTCCGGACACTGCGAGAGTGCTGTACAAGCAATGATCACACGCACGGCACAGCGGACACACCAGGAACCGCGGTGTTGACCGTCGAATGGCGCTAGCTGCGCAGCATTTGTGCACAGCCGCCGTCAGTGTCAGCCAGTTTGCCGTGGCATACGGAGCTCCATCGCAGTCTTTAACACTGGTAGCATGCCGTGACAGCGTGGACGTGAACCGTATGTGCAGTTGACGGACTTTGAGCGAGGGCGTATAGTCGGCATGCGGGAGACCGGGTGGACGTACCGCCGAATTGCTCAACACGTGGGGCGTGAGGTCTCCACAGACATCGATGTTGTCGCCAGTGGTCGGCGGAAGGTACACATGCCCGTCGACCTGGGACCGGACCGCAGCGACGCACGGATGCACGCCAAGACCGTAGGATCCTACGCAGTGCCGTAGGGGACCGCACCGCCACTTCCCAGCAAATTAGGGACACTGTTGCTCCTGGGGTATCGGCGAGGACCATTCGCAACCGTCTCCATGAAGCTGGGCTACGGTCCCGCACACCGTTAGGCCGTCTTCCGCTCACGCCCCAACATCGTGCAGCCCGCCTCCAGTGGTGTCGCGACAGGCGTGAATGGAGGGACGAATGGAGACGTGTCGTCTTCAGCGATGAGAGTCGCTTCTGCCTTGGTGCCAATGATGGTCGTATGCGTGTTTGTCGCCGTGCAGGTGAGCGCCACAATGAGGACTGCATACGATCGTGGCACACAGGGCCAACACCCGGCATCATGGTGTGGGGAGCGATCTCCTACACTGGCCATACACCTCTGGTGATCGTCGAGGGGACACTGAATAGTGCACGGTACGTCCAAACCGCCATCGAACCCATCGTTCTACTACCATTCCTAGACCGGCAAGGGAGCTTGCTGTTCCAACAGGACAATGCATGTCCGCATGTATCCCGTGCCACCCAACGTGCTCTAGAAGGTGTAAGTCAACTACCCTGGCCAGCAAGATCTCCGGATCTGTCCCCCATTGAGCATGTTTGGGACTGGATGAAGCGTCGTCTCACGCGGTCTGCACGTCCAGCACGAACGCTGGTCCAATTAAGGCGCCAGGTGGAAATGGCATGGCAAGCCGTTCCACAGGACTACATCCAGCATCTCTACGATCGTCTCCATGGGAGAATAGCAGCCTGCATTGCTGCGAAAGGTGGATATACACTGTACTAGTGCCACATTGTGCATGCTTTGTTGCCTGTGTCTATGTGCCTGTTGTTCTGTCAGTGTGATTATGTGATGTATCTGACCCCAGGAATGTGTCAATAAAGTTTCCCGTTCCTGGGACAATGAATTCACGGTGTTCTTATTTCAATTTCCAGGAGTGTATATGCTCAGATTCGGTCAGCTCTCTCCTCAGTCTCAAAGCTCTTTGTCCTGTCCACCCTCCGGTCCACCGGATTCAGGACTGCCTCCACTTGCCGGGAGTCTCTGTAGCATTCCTTTGGATCGCAGGACACGTTGGTATCTGTGGAAACGAGGCGGCCAATATAGCTGCCAAGGCTGCAGTCTCTCTTCCTCAGCCTGCTGTTCGCATGGTTCCCTTCGCGGATCTACAGTGTGTTTTATCTCATCGTGTTACTCTTTAATGGGATGCACATTGGTCTATACTTCCCAATAATAAATTGCGGAACGTGAAAACTCTTCCCTGTGCTTGGACCTCTTCCTCTCGAACTCGTCGTCGGGAGGCGGTAATTTTAACTAGACTCCGAATAGGGCACTGTCTTTTTAGCCATCGACATCCTTTAAGTGGCGATCCTCCCCCGCTTTGTCCTCACTGCCCTCAACTGTGGACGCTGAGACACTTTTTACTTGAATGCCCCTATTTTCCTCCGCTACGCGCCCGTCTACAGCTGTCGCCTGATACATCTTCCATTTTAGCAGACGACACACGCTCAGCCGATGGCGCCCTCGAGTTTATCAGTGTCAGTGAGATGAGGACGGTCATTTGAAACTCTTTTTGGGGAAAACAACCCCTCCTTCTATAGTGCTTTTCTAACCTTTCCTTCTGCTTTTTGGTTTCCCTGCTTTTTGAGTTTCGCTCCCATTGCTGATTTCCAATTTTTTTTTTTTACCTTTCCCTAAGCCACAGACCGGGCGCTAATGACCGTAACAGTATTGCGCCCTACAACCGTAACAAAAAGCCTTTAGAGCCACTGACGCTTATTTTCAGGCATCAAACAGTACCATTCCGATGGCTGAAGATGAGCACCAGTGCCTGCAAGAGCGCCGTAGCTTAACAAACGTTGAAGAATTGGTATCAATAGATACGGAGAAAGATAATGTAAGAAAAACTACAGATGAACTGGACATAAAGGATTATCCCTCGCACCATTTCCGTAGCGCTCTGTACGCGATTCTCACTCACTGCGAGACTACGAGCTGTCACATCAGTTACTGTCACCATTACAATCATGACTATTTTTAATCATTTTTTAAACTTGATGGCACAGAAGGGTGCAAATTGCAATCGATATGATCAGCATTTTCCCAGCACTTTCAGATAGGTGGCGGTGTTGCACATACCCTTCAAATGGCGTCTGTAAAGCGGACGCGCTCCAAGCAAAGAACAGTCATTGAGTTTCTACTGACAGAAAACCAGAGCATTGCCGATATCCATAGGAGCTTTTTGAAGGTCTAGGGAGACCTGCCAGTGAACAAAAGGATGGCGAGTCGTTGGGCGTGGCGTCTGTCATCATCGCAGGAAGGTCTCGAAAACCTGTTCTTCCTCACCTGCACTACAGCCCGGATCTTTCACCTTCCGACTTTCATCTGTCTGACGCAATGAAGGATATACTTAGCTGGAAGCAGCGCGTGGAAGATGAGTAGGCTATAGAGGCAGCAAGACTTTGACTCCGCCGTCGGCCGGTACAGTGGTACCAGGCGGCGATGCAGGCCCTTCCAGTAATGTGGCATCAGGCCGTCGCATATCAATAGAGATTATGTTGTATGAAAGGGTTTCGTAGCCAAAAGTGTGGGGAATGATTTGGTGTATTGGAATTCTGAATAAAACCCGTCTGCTTTCAGAAAAAATGGTGTTTCATAACTTACTGAATGCCGCTCGTGCAAAAACCTTGTCGTGAGCATGTATTGTAAGAACCAGATTGTAGTAACGACATATTGTTTGACTACACTTCCCTTTGTTGGAGACAGTGCTTTATTTACTTGCGAGTTTTGGCACGTAGATATCGAATCTATATAGAGGGTTGGAATTTAAATAGTGGCAACTATTTATTCACAACCGATAAAAAATTGGTACATGTTTGCACCTGTTACTGGCCTTCAAAATAGTCACCATAGTTGTGTAGAACCCGTTGCCAGCGATGTGGAAGGCATATAGCGGAGCCTGTTCTGTTGATGGCACGAATGGAGCGATCTAGTGCCTGTCGAATCTCTGGAACAGTTCTGAAGCGAATGCCACGAAGTGGTTTCGTCATCTCCGGAATCAAATCAAAGTCACAAGGGCTGAAGTCCGGGGAGTATGGTGGATGGTACAGTACTTCCCAGTCCCATCGACCGAACAGAGCAGCCACAGCTTGCGCTTATGCGCCTGAGCATTGTCGTACAAAATGATGAGTGGGTTGCGCAGATAGTGCCGCCGTATCTTTCGCAAAGCTGGTCGCAGGTGATGCTCCACAAACGAACAGTAAAACTGTGCATTGACGGTCTGCTGTGCACGCTAAGGATAACATCTTCACAGTCGTACACGATAATCACCATAAATTTAGATCGCTCCATTCGCACCATCAACAGAACAGGGCCTGATAACGGTGTACTACACCTTCCACATCGCTCGCAACGGATTCTACACAACGCTGGTGACTATTTTGAAGGACTGTAACAGATGCAAACATGCAACTCTTTTGTATCGGTTGTGAATAAATAGTTGCCACTATTTAAGCTCAAACCCTCGTAAGATGTAAAATATGATCCCTACTGTGGTGACTACAACAATTTACAGTTTATAAGTCACTAGCAGGATACTAAACTATTATACATCTCTTCATTACTGTTGATTAAGCGAATGAATGTCATAAAGTAAATTCTTCTCAAAAGCAAAAAAAAAAAATGGTTCAAATGGCTCTGAGCACTATGGGACTCAACTGCTGTGGTCATCAGTCCCCTAGAACTTAGAACTACTTAAACCCAACTAACCTAAGGACATCACACACATCCATGCCCGAGGCAGGATTCGAACCTGCGACCGTAGCAGTCGTACGGTTCCGGACTGCGCGCCTAGAACCGCGAGACCACCGCGGCCGGCTCTCAAAAGCATTTTTGATTATTTGGAACATACATAACGAAGACTATCTGGCTGATACGTAATGTTTCCTCTTTACTGTTGAGCAAACGTTTGAACTTCACTAATTACGAAACATTACACGAAGACTGCTTGGTAAATATGGGCTTGTTAAGCGCAGACACAGACTTGCTAAGACTCGATTAAAATACCTGTTCCACAAGCAGAAAACATTCAGAGGCATAGCTTGTTAAGTGCAGGTCATTGAAAAAGATTATCTGTTGTCTGAAGTTGCACAATTTATCTCGTTAAGTAGTCAGGTAATTAGTACCGAGGGGCATGTTAACAAGAGGAAGCAGCCTGTTTAATGTTCCAAGCAGGCATTTGTTCCCATTTGTACTGCAGGGAAGTTCTGAAGGCTGAAACAGGTCCTTACCAAATAACGGCATGTAATTTACTTTGCATACCGTATCAAGGTTTTAGTTTTTTTCCCCATCGGAACCTAGGTACCGAAATTTTATGAAGCAAAACGACTGCCATTCCTCCCTCAAATCACCTGACATAATTTACACTCGTCCTACGTTGTCTAATATAAGTTCAGTATATTTTATTGCATTTCTAAAAATGCTGAAAACTTTACACAGACCGTTAATTGGAGAAGTGAACAATAAACTGTGTGAAGTGAAATATGCGATCAGTAGTTCTTCTTTCCCTGATAGTTCTGTTGTGTCCTTCGATTATATGTTCAAGACTTCCTCACGAGGTTCAGCTGTACCAGAGAACGAACGTCCGTCTTCTCTTAGTCACGTGCTCATCACTCAACTACAAAGATAGTCACAACTAATACGCACTGTTCTGGGACTAGGTGCTGATAGACCGTGAGTGTTCGATACAGTCCTGCTAATTATTCACGTGTAAGCTTATAACCACTCAAGAATTTCTGGAAGTTAAATTTGAAACTGTGAACAGCTTGGTCTCGGGTGCTCGGTCACTTGATTCTATCGGACACCGTTGACGGGTGAATCTAGGCGATAGCTAATTATTGTACAATCGAGCAGCTCAGTTGCACATGTTGGCTGGGAGTCCTCGAATTCCACAGGAAAGTTACGGCGTACTGTTCTCAAGCGCTGTGGGTTTCATAGGTATTACATATCCTAGCCTGAAATTCGATTCAATGGTGACAGATGAAAACTGAGACTCGAACTGCGAGGACGAGTAATGAGTCGTGCTTGGGTAGCTCAGTCGGTAGAGCACTTGCCCGCGAAAGGCAAAGGTTCGAGTCTCGGTCCTGCACACAGCTTTAATCTGCCACGAAGTTTCATATCAGAGCACACTCCGCTGCAGAGTGAAAATCTCATTCTGGAATTTATTAATTACTCGTATAAATGAGAAATCAAAGTTATGGATGATGAACAGTATCAGTTTATTTCATTTACTGGTTTTTGAATTACAAGGCTTATCAGACTATAAATGCCTATCGTCAGAATAGAGTACACAGTAGTGGAAGATGAAAATGTTCGGTTAGTAGGGCACTCAGCTGCGCGGTTATCAGCACCCGTACAAATTCGCAACATATGCTCAGCTCAATCTCGCCACTTTCACGAATGATGATGAAATAATGGGGACAACACAAATACCCAGTCCCCAAGAGGAGAGAATCCCCAACCTGGTCGGGAATCGAACCCGGGACACCGTGATCCAGAGGCAGCATCAGCTGCGGACCATAGTAGTGTAGAGTGACATCGAGGTTGTATTACATAAAGTGAACACAGAGTGCAGAAGAAACGTACTTCTGTTCTGTCGAGAGTAATCATTTGTCAGTGTCGTTCTCGTTCTGATGTTCCGCCTCGTACGAACCTACCACACACACAGACACACACACACACACACACACACACACACACACACACACACACACACACACACACACACACACACACGAAAACACTGTTTCTCTCATAGTTTAGCTTGAAAGTTTTTTAGTTTTTTTGTCTTTAAATTTATTGCAGTTACATTACTACTTCATTGTCAATAACGACATTTGTTGTTTGCACCTCACACACGTTGTATCTTTCCACCGTTTTTCACCTGTATTGTGTCCTCCATTACACCAACCAACTGTGGAGGAATGAATTAACGTAACGTAATTTATAGACGATAAGCTTACCTTTTTTTGCCATACAGTCTTGCATTTAGACGTCTCACGGTATTAATAGCTAAAGACATTCAGAGCTGTAAGTACATTTAGTCAGGGTAATTTGTGTCCAACATTAGATAGCATTTTACTCTTTACGAGCACGGATATCCAGCTAACAGAGCAGTGACTGGTGAGATAACATCGAAGAGAAGCGAGGAACACTAGTGGCAAACGTCGCGTCGACGATATGGATTTCTGGAGACAGAAAACGAGATTCGACGACAGTGGAGAGCGAAACCACGGCAAACATACATCTTGCTGTCTGCTCTTCTTTACTTCCTAATGCGACTACCTATCTTAACTGCTGCTCTGTCTCAATTTTAATTACCTTCGATTGAGTCCGAGACTGCCCCCTAACAGACAAATTGCGTGACCATGAAATACCGGTCAGTTTATCGGACGGAAGACTTGCGAGCAAATGTAACGCAGTCAGTCGTTCTGAAGAGGTGGAGGTGAGACTGAGTGTGAAGGGATAGCGTCATTGAGGCACAGCAAGAAAACGTAATGGGAGCGTTCCTATTCCTGTCTCTAACTGCATGAGGCTGCTCCCAGACCAGACTGTGAAATGAGGTTTAATAATACCATAATACAGTTGGTATGAAATCGAGGAAATGCTGTATGTGATAAAGTTTTCTTACAAAAATTGGTAGCCGAACTTCAAGAAAAAAACGTAATGTAATGAGCAATGTACGATTCGGAATATTGGAATATCAAGTATTGTCAGCAACTTTTCACTGGGACACCTGCTCTAAAAATGATGTGCTTCCACACATCATTATTGACATTCACGACTGGTAGTAAAATATTTCAGTTCCTTCATTTGACAGCCGTAACCAAAACGAAAAACGCAGTGATTTTCCTTAGAGGATTCGAAAAGGAAGAGGTTGACTGATAGATGAAAAACCTGTGGTTAAAAGGAAACGTCAATCAGCTCTGTGACCACAAATCTTCAACATGATAAATTGAGAATGATAGTAGCAAGAGTACAGGGTGGATTATGAAAGTGTGTAACCAATACTGCAATTCATGCAACACGCATCCAGAGCGGAAGTGGCAAACACACATATGTGCTGTGTCGCCTCACTTACTGGTAACTGAGTCGTATCCTTCGCACCCTGGTGATGAGAGTAATAGCCAACAGCGGTATTTAGCCTTCATGGAAAGGAGAGGTGGATGTCTCAAAGATCCTTATCACAAGACTTTGCGCCAATGTCCTAGATCAAATTGCAAATATCTCCACGGTCTCTCATGAAATGAATGCATGGGGCACTTCTGATCGTGGTACTTCCATCGGATGTGGACTTGAAGAGCCGTTGTATTCGAGAGGAGTAGTGAAGTGGCGGTACGGGGCTTTTCCTGACACCATGCCTCCACACACTCCACGGAAAGGGACGCCGTGTGCGGAAAACAGAATTGTTTAAGCGACTGAATAGCCCATCAAAGTCTCCCCTAGCTATCGTTACAGGACGACTTTTTCTTTTTATTTGGGGCGTAAATATAAATCTGGGTGATTTCAAGTGCCCTGTCATGAGTAAGGTTCAATGTAATTAAGCTGATCAGCCACAATATTAGTGATACCCTTAAAAGAGCATACTGCTCTAATTGGAGAGTTGTAGATCGCGTGCAACGGGTGCCAGGCGATCATATGACCCTGTAACGTTGGTAAATAGCAGTGACGTGGTGTGTACATAATAGTCGGCTTTATCGAATCAGAAAACTTTCCTATGGGACCGAACTGCTGAGGTCATCGGTCCCTAGGCTTACACACTGCTTAATGTAACTTAAACTAACTTACGCTAAGGACAACACGGACACACCCATGCCCGAGGAAGGACTCGAACCTCCGCCGGGACCAGCCGCACAGTCCATGACTGCAGCGCCCTAAACCGCTCGGCTAATCCCGCGCGGTGGGGAGAGAGAGGGGAGGGGGGGAGAGAGAGGGGAGAGGGGGATAGAGAGGGCTGGAGGGGGAGGGGGAGAGAGGGAGGGGGAGGGAGAGAGAGAGAGAGAGAGAGAGAGAGAGAGAGAGAGAGAGAGAGAGAGAGAGAGAGAGAGAGAGGACTCAGTAAACTGAGGAAACAAAGGTCATCGTGTACCTCTTAATATAGTCTCGGACCTCCTTTTTCCTGGCGTAGTGCAGAAAATGGACACAGCATGGACACAAGAAGTCGTTGGAGGTCCACTGCAGAAATAATGATGCATGCTGCCTCTATAGCCGCCCATAACTACGAAATTGTTGCTGGAGGACGATTTTATTCACAAACTGACGTCTCGTTTGTGCTTCACAAATGTTGGATGGGAATCGCGTCGGGCGATCTGCGTGGTCAAACCATTCACTCAAACTGTCCAAAATGTTCTTCAAAACATTAGCGAACAGTAGTGGACAACTGACTCGGTGCATTTTCATAGACTGAAAATTCCATCGTTTTCTGGGAACGTGACGTCTATGAATGGCTGGAAATGGTCTGCACGTAGCCGAACATACAGAGAACCCAGCGCTTTTCACGTAAACACAGTTCACACCAAAATAGAGCCACCACCAGCTTGCACTGTGCCCTGTTGACAACTTTGGCGCATGGTTTTGTGTGGCCTGCGACAATGTCGAACCTTGCCATCAGCTTTCACCATCTGAGATCGTGACTCATCTGACCAGGCCGCGATTTTTCAGTAGTGTAGAGTCCAACCGACAACTGCCGCCATAGGGTGGAGGGAGAGGGGGGGGGGGGGGGGGGGGCAGTCGCGTGAACCGTGGCAAAGCGCCGTAGACCGCGCGACCACCCTGCGCAACTATCGAAACAGAGAAGTAAGATGAGTCGACGTGAAAATGTGACAGAATGGCAGGGAGAATCTGTTGTTTGGACGTTTCCTTGACGATCCTGTGAATGAAGTTGCAACCATCTGTTGACGTATCAGTGCATATTGTCCACTGTGTCCAGAGGAAATGTTGTACTACTTGCGGTCATGTAACGTGGCGTGAAAAGAGTGGTCATATAAAGATCCTAACCGACAGGGACCTGAGGCGAGTGTCACTCTTTGCCATCGACAGCCGGCTTCAAACTTGACTGTCAATGAATGCACATCTCTCTCCACCAGTTTCCATGCTAACATTGCGAGTGTAACAGGGCGCAATGGACATCCTGAGTTCGGTACCTTGTACACAAAGTCGCAAGCCTTCACTGGACCACTTGGCATATAAACTGGGTAGTAAGTAACCGGACACGTGTGGTGTGTCTCACAAATCGCGATTTTGCGTTTTTTCAAAGGTTGCTAGGCGTCTCGCGCAACAGTGACATAATGAGGGGTTTAAGCCACAGTGTTTGGAGGGTGCAGCTCCTGTGAGGTTTGGGAGGTGGTTTTTTTTTTTTTTATCATGACTTGGGCCCACACATTAACGTTACCGTGAACGTAAACCAGCATGTTTGTTCAAACATTCTCGACAACTAAGTGTTGCATTTCCTTTTTAACATATCCATGAAATATTCTGTGGGCGCTGCACTCGTGTTCACATGGCTGACCGCACGCGTTCCTGGTATCAGGAATACTCAAACGGACCAGTCGACGAACTATTCGATGTCTAATTATTTCTATAGAAAATTTCTGGGACTATTGGGAACAGCGAGTGGAACGTAGCAATCGGTATCCCTACTATTTGGTAGACTGGAGGAACCAATCATCAATACGATCTACTTTAAGAAACTTGTGCATTCTCTTCCTCGCCGATTTTAAGCTGTTTTCAAGGCTAGAAACAGTGCCACGTGATATTAGCTCAAAATGGCTCTAAGCACTATGAGACTTAACATCTGAGGTCATCAGTCCCCTAGAACTTATTACTACTTAAACCTAACTAAACTAAGGACATTACACACATCCGTGCCCGAGGCAGGATTCGAACCTGCGACCGTAGCGGTAGTGCGATTCCAAACTCTAGCGCCTAGAACTGCTCGGCCACACTGGCCGGCGTGGCATTAGCCAACTATCTGATGGGAGAGTGTAATTTTTTCTCTGGCATGAGTACTGAACTAATTACGTACTAACATGAAAGCATGGAGCTACTTATTACACGCCATACTGTTAAAAGCACTATTTACACTTGAGAACTCTCTGATAATTTTCCCGCTACTGCTACACGTCAGGACGTTGTAGACAAATTCAAGTACGTTGGAATTATGTGCAATTTGATGCATCCGATGTAGTGAGGAGAGCACACAAGGCACGGCAGTATCAAATTCAACCTGCGCGGACTGCTACGTCCGACACATAAGAAGAGCAGCCGCTAAAACGTGCTAAAGCAGTGCGGCCCGACCGCAGACACTGAGGCACTTTTCCCATTACGTCGTTGTGGGAATGCCTGCCTGACCGCAGATGTGCGGGAGATTACATTAACCACCGACCGCGGGCGGGTGCCGGCAGACGAGGGACGTGCAAACAGCGGTCGTGTCCGCGCCGTCGTGCGGGCCGGTGCAACGGGCTCGTGATTACCGCTTCCAGCAGGTGGGGGGACGCCGCGGGTAAAGCCCAGGCGGCGACGCGGCCAGAGGGATGCTCCGAGCGACCGCACGGGGAATTAACAGCCGTGCGGCAAATCAACACGGCGCAACGATGCGGTCGGGCTGTTGGGTGTCGGCAGTTTGCGGTACGTGCGTCCTGACCGACCAACCAACCAGGCAATCTAGCCAGGAATGGCGGGCACACCCGGTCTGCGTGCATTCTGCGCGCGGAAACACACTCGTTCCTCGCTTGGTGGCCAACACAGAGGGCACGGCGTCTGGGTCAGTTCCACCTCAGATGGGACTCGGGAACAATTTACTAACATAACAAACCAGCAAGAGCGCTGCTGTTGCCGGTTCGGACGATGTAGCAAACTTGTGAAGTATAAATGGAATTGGCTGATTTTTCGTCCGTACACTCAGACGCCCTTGACACTGTCTTCCCCGCCTTGTGTCATACCTGCTGTTACAAAGGCAGCCATAGATGTCTCCCCTTAAGGGGAGTCGTGCCGCCCTATCTCGGCAATGTTAAATTGGCTATATAAATACCCCGTTTTCTCAGGAACTGTTGAGTATATAAATGTGGTGTTTTTATCACAAAAAATTGTTCAAATGACTCTGAGCACTATGAGACTTAACTGCTGAGGTCATCAGTCCACTAGAACATAGAACTACTTACGTCTAACTAACCTAAGTACATCACACACGTCCATGCCCGAGGCAGGATTCGAACCTGCGACCGCAGCGGTCGCACGGTTCCAGACTGTAGCGCCTAGAACCGCTCTGCCACTCCGGCCGGCTTTTATCACATGTTCTCCCATGTTTTGTGACTGTATTGCTCTAAAATCACTTTAAAATAACAAGTTATAATTTTTTTCCCTAAACATATAATTTTTTGGTTTAAATTTTCAAAATTTTGATATCCTCAATTTTAACTATTACAGTAAATACTACTAAAGTGGAGCCACAACATCATTGTACTATCTATGTTATGTGGTAAGTAATGCATTGAAGTAAATTCAGAAGTTTCTGAGAAAAAGGGGCTTTTATACTGAAAAATAACATGTTGAGAAAGTTGCTTTTGAAGAAGAAATTTTAATATACAGCCAACTGATACATAAAAAATATGTTAGAATTCTCCTGGATGGTAGTCCTCATCTCCTCCTCCATCTTCCTCTCTCAGAGCCAGCCTCCTTCTCTCGGATCTGGCTTCTTTTGACGTATTGTTTGTTGCAATCTCTGCCTTCATGATTCGCAGTTGGTCCAAGTCCATCACTCTCTTATTGGTGTTGTAACCTTTATGAATGCCAAGATATTCTGACAACCTGTAGTCTTCCAGAATAGCCATAATTAAAAGTAGGAAGTTCAAAGACTGACCTTCAACAAACTCATGTTTTGGTGTCCTTGACCATACAACATTGTTAAATGATTTATTCGAATTTTGTGTTTTGCCCTTGAGACATTTCTTCGGCAGGTCTGGTTGGGCAAGATCCTGAAACACAAGTTTCATGGCAAGCATAACAGCATTTGGTAGAGTAATTTTGTGCGAGAAAACGTGTACTTTACCCTCCTCGTTTGCCTTCAACTATTTACACCATTCAGTGGAACACAGGTTGTGTATTGGTTCAGCATCTGTAGACAGCTTGTGAAAATAAATTCCCCAAACAGCTCTCTCTTCGTACCATCTAAATTATCTCTGCTACTTCTAATAGCCACACCACAATATAATAATATAATCTGATTCAAATGGCTCTGAGCACTATGGGACTCAACTACTGTGGTCATCAGTCCCCTAGAACTTAGAACTACTTGAACGTAACTAACCTAAGGACATCACACACATCCATGCCCGAGGCACGATTCCAACCTGCGACCGTAGCAGTCGCACGGTTCCGGACTGCGCGCCTAGAACCGCGAGACCACCGCGGCCGGCTATAATCTGATCAATTTGTTTATCAGTCAGTCGAAGTCTTATACTTAGACCATCAGATAACTTGGTACTTCCCAACTGCTGTTTGAGACTACGTAGTCTCTTACCCATCCCCTTTTACACATGATTAATGCACTCTAGTTTTGTAATTGACAAATCACCATAGGGTTTACTCTCCACTACTGCCCTATACGATCGTGAGTCTCCATCCATAAGAAAACTCATGTAGCGAACAGCACGGTCATGCTGGGAACGTTGGAACATTTTCACTGCAGAAGCAACCTCCATCCCTCCACTAGTTTCTTCATAGTTTCTCTGACAATTCATTTCATGTTTAGGTTGCTTTTCAGTACTCTTGCCTGCTTGCCAACAATACATGGTCAACACATCAACATCCAACATTGCCCATTGTCGATGCTGATAATAGATGCACATGAATTCTTTGACTGGAAACCTCTTTTTTGCCAAGGTCCGTCGAATGATATTGCTATGTCAGAACTACCATTTTCTGCTACAGCCTGCTCTGCTGCTGTAGTCATTGACTCCATAGCACACGCCTTGACACTACTTCTTACTATGGAGTTGTATACGATAGATTTTGTAGGGGGACTAGGGAGGTTCAGCAAGCCACGAAGAACCTTAACAGCGTAATGGCCTTTTCCTATGCATCTAAGTCCATAGAAGTATCTTAGATTAGTGTCAAAAAGTCCATTCTTTACCCTTACTTCCGAAGTCTTGAAAGTCTTTTCGCTTTTACACTTCAAACGCATTATTTGTAAAGTGCACACCAAACTATTGCGTTGAGATAGCTTTTCAGAAATTTCAATTTCCCCTCCACATATACGACAACATACTGTTTGAAACAAGGCTGAAATAAGTATATGCAGATTAATAATGAATTGCTGTTTGTTTCACTGTCTGAAGCTGCGTTGCATTTTACATCATTACCCAGCAGCTTTTTCTTGGAAGCACTCGGAGGAGTAGTCACTATTTATACCCAAATTATCACGCCCTTCGACGCTAACCACTCTTTTTACTGCTCCTATATTTGTTCTGTAGTATCTGTTTCCTTTGTTTTGTACTTTTTTAAACACTCCTTTTGGTTTAGTCATGCCCACATCTCGTGGTCGTGCGGTAGCGTTCTCGCTTCCCCGGCCCAGGTTCCCGGGTTCGATTCCCGGCGGGTTCAGGAATTTTTCTCTGCCTCGTGATGGCTGGATGTTGTGTGTTGTCCTTAGGTTAGTTAGGTTTAAGTAGTTCTACATTCTAGGGGACTGATGACCATAGATGTTAAGTCCCATAGTGCTCAGAGCCATTTGACCCATTTTTTGGTTTAGTCATGACGAAAACTATCACAAGAAACACAGAAACTACAACGCTGCTAGTGGATAACTGTTGTCAAACACAAACAAATGTACAGTTCAAAGAGTTTACTGCCTGTGTAGGCAACTTATGAAACGGGCAGTTCTCTAAAAAACAAAAGAAACCACAGCCTTCTAGACTATATAGTTCCAGAGAAAAATGCCAATATGGGAAGTGATGGAAAACAAAATGCTCGGAAATTTCATTGCATGATTATTTTCAAATATTTATTTAAAATAGTAAATAATCGAAAATTTCAATAAAACCAACACCAAATTAATCATAAACTTCCATGTTTCATAATTTGCATAAAAGTAAATATGTCAAGTTTTGTCATTTTGGGCGGTAGGACTCCCTTTAAATCCTTCAAAAATTCAGCCGTAAAATCACTTCACTATCCACAAACTGGAAGGGAGTAAGATAGGTGAACAACCAGTTCCACAACTGGAGTAATAACACATTATTTTGAGTAATGATGCCAAAGAGACGAACACTGGTTTCTCAGAACGGGCATAACGTGCATGCATTCCATGTGTGTTGTACATTTACATTTTTCAAAATAACAAAAGTAAGAAAAGTTTCAACCTTAAAACCATTTTGCCGCCTTCGGCTCCTTAAAACTATTGTAATGAAAGGTTACTCCACCGCTTACTTGTGCACCATCAGCTGATTTAGGCGTGTTGCCATTTGGAAATGTGTCCCGAAGAAGGAAGTGAAGAAGAAAAAAAGAAAGGGAAAAAAAGATTAGAGTTTAACACCCGTCGACGGAGCGGTCGTTAAAAACGGAGAAACACCTCGGATTACGAAAGAATGAGGAAGGTAATCAGCAGTGCCCTTCTTAGACGGACCATCCCGGCATTTGCCTAGAGCCATTTACAGGAATTTAAACAACATTGGAGTATAGCGACCTGATGCTATGGTTCAAATGGCTCTAAGCACTATGGGACTTAACATATGAGGTAATCAGTCCCCTCGAGTTAGAACTACTCAAACCTAACTAACCTAAGGACATCACACACAGTCATGCCCGAGGCAGGTTACGAACCTGCGACCGTAGCAGCATCAGCGCGGTTCCGGACTGAAGCGCCTAGAACCGCTCGGCCAATGCGGCCGGCCCTGATGCTATATTCGGTTTAAAATCAACAGGCGAGATCGCAGTAATATTTATTTATATACCGACGCCGTTTTGAATTCCTACCACAGGGCACTGCCTAGTAAATTTACAACGGCGTGTATATATTTTAACGGTTGTATCTTTTAATGTAATTTTACCTGTTATTATGTCAATATGTAATAACTGTATGTGCATAAAATTACCACTCTCTTGTTTATTCGTTTATCGACTTAACAAGAACGGTGTGCCGGTCTTTCGCACCAATGTCAATAAATTACACTGCCTCTCCTGTTGTTTTGTAAGTTTGGTTATTTTATTTTAATATAAATGACTAATTGCCTGATGCTTTATAATATTATAACTTCCTATGTACTCGTGCAAATTTCATACAGTAACAACGTTTCAGTTCTTGTGAGGGTTTTGCCATTGGCAGGTGATGACGTAATCCATAGCTGGCGCACGAATTGCACACTATTGAACCCGTGGCTCCACAGCCATGAGTCACAGCGTAGGATCGTGGTATCACGAAAAAACCGAGGAGCCGCCAGCACCAGTCATAGATACAAACACTACAACCTCTCTCTGTTTTCTTTTAGAGCTATATGTAATAGCACTGTTTGTAATTTTTGCAACAGCTTTTCTCTATTTTATTTCACGGTCATATGCGATAGTACTGTTTGTAACTTTGATGTCCCTACCCCTGCAGTACCAAAAATTCTGAAGGTGGCTTTATCATAAGCCGAAACAGGTAAATAAGCAAATATTATTGCGATATCGGCTGTTGATTTTAACCTCAATTTACAGGAATCGCGGAAAATGGAAATCGGCATGGTCGGACGGAGATTTAAACCGTCGTCCTCCGAATGAGAGTGTAAGGTGCTAATCACAGCACCTCCGTTCTCGTTTCCTGAAATCTCCAACACAACGAGAAAAATCATTTGTATTGGACTAACGAAGGAAACTGCCATAAATGCGTCAAACCATGATAACTATCTTACTGTGCTATGGCCACTTAAAAAACTCAAATCTCCATATACACTACACAGCCATTGGGATTAATAGAAATGTAAACAAAAAACTCTTAAAAATTAAAGAATTACTCCTTTTACAACATGCTACTTTTGTTAGTTTTCCTTAGCACCATTATACTAATACTGGATCTGAGCACTATGCGACTTAACTTCTGAGGTCATCATTCCCCTAGAACTTAGAACTAATTAAGCCGAACTAACCTAATGACATCACACACATCCATGCCCGAGGTAGGATTCGAACCTGCGACCGTAGCGGTCGCGCAGTTCCAGACTGTAGGGCCTAGAACCGCTTGGTCACACCGGGCGGCTTATACTAATACTATTGTTGTTCTTTTGGAAATTTCAGGGAGCACTCGACAACGACGGCTCACCGAAATCAGCTGGTAGTGCTCAAATGAACGACGAAATAAAAAAATCATTCATTAGTAAAAACTATAACAGACAAAGACGGCAAAATTACTTGAATTATCAAGAAAGGTTCCTCTTGTTTTTACGATTATCACAATTGTAAATGTACAGAGTGATCAGATATAGTCTGAAAAGCTTTTGTGTTGCAGGGAGCGCTGTGGCCCATGAGTAACTGTTAAAACGGAAATTCACTACATTGCGCCATTTCCGAGTTAATTAGCATTGTAGAGTGGGACAATCAGGCTACTGCTCATGGCTCAAATTCAAGCGGCCCGCCAGAGATGGTGTCACCAGAGAGGTTGTTCGTTTGGTTTCCTATAACTGAACAAGATAGCGATGTAGAAATTGGACATGGGGCGGCAATAAGGATGGAACCCGAGCCAAAGGCTGAACAGTCTCGTGCACTGTCATCTACGCTGTGACGATAACTGCCATTATTTGTATATGGCTGGCCGCTTAAATATGAGTGCGCAACGGCCTGACTAACTAACTTCAACGCTAATTATCTCGAAAACGGCGCTACGTATCGATTGTTTTTAACAATTATTTCTCAATACAACCTACCCTGTGGCACTTTTACACGCTTTACAGACTGTTCTTGACCAACTTGTATAACATACAGCGAATGCATTCGCATAATTCAAGTGTGAAAGTAAGAATGCTGTTTCTTTGACGAATGAAAGTAGTTGCAAACGAACAGTGGAATACATAGAAATCCGTCCACAAAAATATGGCTCATTGGATTATAATACCACTAGGTTTCAGTGTTGCAGAAACTCCTGTGAATAAACGTGGTACTGCTTTTCCATTCTTAGCCTCGGAGACCAAGTGTTAAGGCTTGCGTGAGTGATGGAACGGTCCAGAGCGTTTATAAGGGACCCACGACCGTTGGAAATAATTCGGGTTGTCAGCGCATCATGTGGGCTGCATAACTAGTTTGCTAGGGGCGTGTGGGTCATCTCATCAGGAGCGTACAGGGAGAGGTAGAGGCCGTGAATCATCGGCCCTGGAGTTCATTTGGAAAGTCGCTTACCTGGCGCACCGCTGATCCAATCACATGCATTAATTAATAGCTCTATTTCGGAAATTTATATTTCCGGCACTGTTTCCCTGGGAAGGCATCTGACGGCAACACGGTGGTTATATAATTAGTGCTCCAATTCCTTTCCCTGCTTGTCTGTTTGTTACCAGCTTGGAGGACATGTTTTTCGTCCTCATCAGACATTCAATCTCGAAGGAAGGCTCCTGTCATGAATATGAACCATAGTTACTCATACATGAGACGCAACCTCGCTGGCCAAATGAACGAATGAAAATGGGCGTAGAAAATTTTCTTTGCTTTTCACTTCAGCATCACTCCCATTATGCCAATATTTTTCGATCTCAAAACCCACCATATTACACGTCATTGCTTTTCTTGTTGCCAAAATCTTCATATTGTTGTCATTGTCATCAGTCTGAAGGCTGGTTTGATGCAGCTCTTCACACCAGTCTGTCCCGTGCAAGTATTTCCACATATGTATAAGTACTCCACCGTACATCAATTTCAGTCTGCTTACTGTACTCACGATTAGGTGCCTCTCTACGGTTTTTGCTTCCGAAAGTTTCCTCAGTACCAAATTTACTAAGCTTTGATCCCTCAGGCAGTGTCCTATCAGTCTGGTCCTTCTTTTACTCATGTTGTGCCAAAGGGCTCTCATCTCCCTGATTGAATCAGTAAGTTTTCTTTACGTAATAAATCAGAAAAATGTAGCTTTACTAGAAAGCTACTTGCTAATAATAATAATAAAGAAAAGTCTAAATGGCTCCAAGATTGTAAGAAAAATCATGGTTATTTATACAGAAACAGACGCATCCAACACCTAGAGTGCAATATAACAGCAATGACAAACAAGAGACTAATCCTCTGTTGTCACGATGGGTTGCTGGAGAGTCCAGATGGAAAGCGACTACACCAAGCTCAGAAGAGTTGCTAGCAAAGACCTTGAGCAACTGAAAATTGGCCACAACGACATTGATAACAGATATCAGTACAGATCATCAGATTCTCTACAGCTACTAATAGCACTGGTGTCAAATTAGCTCAGGAACTGATAGACAATTACGCAGTCATGATGATAGAATATTGGGCTAACAGGAAAAGTTGTCAGGATTAAGAACAGCGTGGCCCTTAAGTGATCATTATAGCAATAATACTAAAACTAGCAATAATTGCTCAAAGCGTGCCGTTCAGCAGCCCTTCCTACGGCCACTGCCTGGCTAAACACACGGGACCTTAGGAAAATTATGATTTTTTTTTCGTCGCTCTTATGGACCTCGTGTACATCCGCATACAAAAGTGAATATTTATTACCCTTCCATTATTTTTGTCTCATTTGAGCAACAGCTTTTAGTTAACATGAGTAACTGTTGTTTCTGGACTCATACGGATGAATTTAATTTCGAGTCGAAATAACATGCCCATGCAAAATAGCATGTTACCACAAGATTGTAGTATTAGTTACCTCCCTGATCGGTTTCGCCTAGTAACGGGGACCAATCACTAAAAAAAGTTTTACTTTGGCTGCCTCTGCAGAACCGGTTTTTCTTTTGGCTGTACATGTAAATATATATCCAACGTCTCACAAGAATTTTTCAATAGACACATATTCCTTAGAAACTGATTAAAAATCTTTTGTAGAATCTGATAATGGCTAGCTGCCAGCTGGAATCAGTCATAACTATAAGCCAAACTGCTGGTGAACCCGCAGATTGATTGAAAGGTAATACTACGATTGCAAAACGCTTCCGAGTTTTACAATAATCATGGACAATACAGATAAAAAGCACGAAATTTCGTGGTAGGATAAATTCTATGCCGAACCAGCGCACCTGCGATGGTGTTCTCAACGACGAACCTGAGTGCACGAATGGCAAAAGGTCATTTTTTCGGATGAATCCAGGTTCTGTTTACAGCATCATGATGGTCGCATCCGTGTTTGGCGACATCGCGGTGAACGTACATTAGAAGCGTGTATTCATACTGGCGTATCACGTAGCGTGATGGTATGGGGTGCCATTGGTTACACGTCTCGGTCACCTCTTGTTCTCATTGACGGCACTTTGAAAAGTGGACGTGACATTTCAGATGTGTTACGACCCGTGGCTCTACCCATCATTCGATCCCTGCGAAACCCTACATTTCAGCAGGATAATGCACGACCGCATGTTGCAGATCCT
The DNA here is from genome assembly GCF_023897955.1 of Schistocerca gregaria. Taxonomy (NCBI): domain Eukaryota; kingdom Metazoa; phylum Arthropoda; class Insecta; order Orthoptera; family Acrididae; genus Schistocerca; species Schistocerca gregaria. Next base: position 478,986,921 of record NC_064926.1, read on the forward strand.
GTACGGGCCTTTCTGGATACAGAAAATACTCGGCTGCTGCCCTGGTCGGCACATTCTCAAGATCTCTCATCAATTGAAAACGTCTGGTGAATGGTGGCCGAGCAACTGGCACGTCACAATACGCCAGTCACTACTCTTGATGAACTGTGATCTCGTGTTGAAGCGGCATGGGCAGCTGTGCCTGTACACGCCATCCAAGCTCTGTTTGACTCAATGCCCAGGCGTATCAAGGCCGTTATTACGGCCAGAGGTGGTTGTTCTGGGTACTGATTTCTCAGGATCTATGCACCCAAATTGTGTGAAAATGTAATCACATGTCAGTTCTAGTGTAATATATGTGTCCAATGAATACCCGTTTATCATCTGCATTTCTTCTTGGTGTAGCAATTTTAATGGCCAGTAGTCTACTTGATTAAACAGTATCAAGATAATATCGCCTCAAAAATGGTGAGAGATTTACAATGAATTTAAAACTATGTAAAGGTGAAAATAAAATGGTAATTTTTATGTGGAAGAGACATGACTACCTTTGGTTGTAGTTAAAAACAGGTGTAATAAAGGTAAAAATCAGAGCCACAATAAGATTACATTTAAAGCTTTATACTAAGGCTTGATCCAGAACACCGATGTTAAAAAGAAGCATTTTACTGGCACATAAGCCGGAAGGATTTGCTCCAGGACAGGTAGTCTGTTGTTGAAGAGGAAAGGTAGCTCGATGAGGTGGGTAGAAAGGAAATAGTATATGGAAGGAGGACTGTTGTGGATGTATCGAGGGCTGGAGTGGCTGATGTGATGCACAAGCTGTTGGAGTAGATGGTTATTAGTGGGACTAAAATTTGTGAGGGAAAGGGTCTGGGGAACGAAGAATGGAAGGGACAGAGGGGGGGGGGGAATGGGAAAGGGGGGGAGAGGGATCCTGACAAGGTGGCACGGGTGGGGTGGGCTTAAAGTTGTTAGGAGGGGTAAATGTCGTGACAGAGTTCATGATCTGGGTGGGGGAGACGGTTGAAGCCTTCTGCCGGCCCTGCGACCAGTTTATGTTGTAAGTAGGCTCTTTAGGTTTTTATGTTGGTAACGCCACGTAGCGCTCTGTATGAAAATCACTGACTGTGCTTTGTGCAGTCTGTGGCTGGTTAGCATTATTGGAATATTCGTTATTGTAGTGTTGGGCAGATGGGTGTGGACAACGTGTAGCGTTGCGCAGTTGGAGGTGACCCGCCAGCAGTGGTGGACGTGGGGAGAGAGATGGCAGAATTTTGAGAGCGGACGATCTGGACGTGTGTCCATCAGAAAGAGTAAATTCGTAATACTGGATATATATATAATGACTTTTGAACATTATTAAGGTAAATAAATTGTTTGTTCGCTATCAAAATCTTTCATTTGCTAACTGTGCCTATCAGTAGTTAGTGCCTTTAGTAGTTAGAATCTTTTATTTAGCAGGCAGTAGTGGCGCTCGCTGTATTGCAGTAGTTCGAGTAACTAAGATTTTTGTGAGATAAGTGATTCATGAAAGGTATAGGTTTTTGTTAGTCAGGGTCATTCTTTTGTAGGGATTATTGAAAGTCAGATTGCGTTGCGGTAAAAATATTGTGTGTTAGTTTAGTGTTGATCAGAATAAGTAAAGAGCGAAGTACGTTCAATTCTGCTCAGCTGTTCGAAAATCAAATAACAGAGGCTTATCAGCACAGTAATTCCAATATTTCCAAAGCGGACGTTTCAATGTTGCCATTTTTCCAGTGGCTCAGGCCGCTGCTTTGCGTGGCCGACTGTCACGTGACGTAATTACCGCCGCTCTTGGAGGAGCCTCTAAATTTGGGATGATGGTGCTCTCTTCCAGCATCAGTCGCAAACACACAACAAAAGCTATTTACACTGTCACACGACAAAGCCGGTTGTTAGTGTAGCTTCGTACTGGTACATACCATCGGCGGGTATATAACTGACGAAGAGCTTTAACTCTCTGTAACACGATAGAATTTCTACCATTGTACGTTAGCGCTTCTCGTGCTTAATACTGTTACCAGGCAGGGTAGGTTGTATAATGAGCGCGAACAACGTCACAAATTGAGTGATCACTGTGAAATACACGGAGTTGTTGTTGTACTTGCGTGTGACATCGTTGTAAGCTTCTAACAGTGTTTGAAAGGGCTGTTGCAGACTTTCATTTGGCTGGCTCATCTAATCACACAGCTTCCAGATTTGTGGCGTTTTCAGGCATGATAGTGGTCCGATGTTGGACAGCATGATAACGTGAAGGTGGATATACTTGTCGTCAGTGTTCCGGTTGACTCGACAACGTGTGACCACCATAAGGGAGGACCGCCTTATTGACCACCAAGCACCACGTAACCCCTTCACGTTTTCGTCTGCGATCCACGAATAAGTAATGGACTCAGTGCAACCTTGTGTGCTGGACCAGGAAATTACTGTCCTATTCACAATCTGCCATAACACCACAACGCAAACGGCTGTGTCTGGAGCGTAAAGCCGCTACCAGGAAATGTGGACTGGCGATAAATGAAGTCACATTGTGTGCAGCGATGAAGAGCGGTTTCTGCACTACATCGGATTACCAGCGTCAGCGTGCATGGCAGCAACCTGGGGAGAGGTTACATTTTTCCAACAAAATTTCGAAAGGCATAGCGGTGCTACATCTGGCGTCGTGGTGAGACGAGCCACCGGATAACTTGAGTTCATGGCTAATGGTGACTGAGGGAACTATGACGGCACGTCACAGACGTGTAGTGTCCTTGTCGGTTACTTCTCGTGTGGCTGTATCTTGGTGCCATTTTTCAACAGGACAATTGTCGTCTCTACATGGTATATGTATCTGTGAACTGTCTGCTGGCTGTTATGTAGGTCAGTGTCCAGGAAGATGTCCAGAGGGACCGCAATGGCAAATGCGTGGGATTAGCTGCGACGTCTATTCCATCACACTGCCGGTAACCAGGAGATCAAGGACCAGTTGCAACAGTTGTGGATATGCACCACCTTTCCTTCTCTAGATTGTCGCACAGATGACAAAATGGTAGATATCGAAATAGACGACAGAGGGATAGAGAAACAATTAAAATCGCTCAAAAGAGGAAAGTCCGCTGGGCCTGATGGCATACCAGTTCGATTTTACACAGAGAACGCGAAGGAACCTGCCCTCTTCTTGCAGCGGTTTACCGTAGGCCTCTAGAAGAGCGTAGCGCTCCAAAATATTGGAAACGGGCACAGGTCATCCCCGTTTTCAAGAAGGGACGTCGAACAGATGTGCAGATCTCTAGACCTATATCTCTAACATCGATCAGTTGTAGGATTTTGGAACACGTATTATGTTCGAGTATAATGACTTTTATGGAGACTAGAAATCTACTCTGTAGGAACCAACATGGGTTTCGAAAAAGACGATCATGTGAAACCCAGCTCGCTCTATTCGTCCACGAGACTCAGAGGGCCATAGACACGGGTTCCCAGGTAGATGCCGTGTTTCTTGACTTCCGCAAGGCGTTCGATACAGTTCCCCACAGTCGTTTAATGAACAAAGTAAGAGCATATGGACTGTCAGACTAATTGTGTGATTGGATTGAAGTGCTCCTAGTTAACAGAACGCAGCATGTCATTCTCAATGGAGAGAAGTCTTCCGAAGTAAGAGTGATTTCAGGTGTGCCGCAGGAGAGTGTCGTAGGACCGTTGCTATTCACAATAGACTTAAATGACATTGTGGATAACATCGGAAGTTCACTGAGGCTTTTTGCGGATGATGCTGTAGTATATCGAGAGGTTGTAACAATGGAAAATTGTACTGAAATGCAGGAGGATCTGCAACGAATTGACGCATGGTGCAGGGAATGGCAATTGAATCTCAGTGTAGACAAGTGTAATGTGCTGCGAATACATAGAAAGAAAGATCCTTTATCATTTAGCTACAATATAGCAGGTCAGCAACTGGACGCAGTTAATTCCGTGAGTTATCTGGGAGTAGGCATTAGGAGTGATTTAATATGGAATGATCATATAAAGTTGATCGTCGGTAAATCGGATGCCAGACTGAGATTCATTGGAAGAATCCTAAGGAAATGCAATCCGAAAACAAGGGAAGTAGGTTACAGTACACTTGTTCGCCCACTGCTTGAATATTGCTCAGTAGTGTGGGATCCGTACCAGATAGGGTTGATAGAAGAGATAGATAAGATCCAACGAAGAGCAGCGCGCTTCGTTACAGGATCATTTAGTAATCGCGAACACGTTACGGAGATGATAGATAAACTCCAGTGGAAGACTGTGCAGGAGAGACGCTCAGTAGCTCGGTACACGCTTTTGTTGAAGTTTCGAGAACATACCTTTACCGAGGAGTCCAGCAGTATATTGCTCCTTCCTACGTATATCTCACGAAGAGACCATAAGGATAAAATTAGAGAGATTAGAGCCGAAGCACAGGCATACCGACAGTCTTTCTTTCCACGAAAAATACGAGACTGTAATAGAAGGGAGAACCGATAGAGGTACTCAGGGTACCCTCCGCCACACACCGTTAGGTGGCTTGCGGAGTATGGATGTAGATGTAGAGTGTCTATATGACAGGTTTCCCACTTAATCAGTGTATGCTTCCAGGCCACAGGCGGTGTAACATCATACTGATGAAACTGACAGGCTTATATCGCCACGTTATTTCTAAACCTGACTCGACTTTGTACTCGCTGTAACAACATTACATACTTTGAGCCCGCTAAGTTCCATTCCGTTACCACACTCCCGCTCCGCCCACTTCTGAGTGCTTCACTTTTTTTTTTTTTTTTTTTTGTCAGGCACTGTGTTTCCTCGTCTTGCTGTAAGGATTCTTCTTACAACGTGTACCATACTGCAGTAATGCGGTTAGAGATTGGCACTATCGTGAAGTCGCAGTGGTCAGTCAGCGTACAGTGGTGCCTGCCACCCACATTCCACAGGCAGCGCCTGGAACTGGGGCAGCGTGGCGCCTGGCGTTCGTCTACGGCTCAGCCACCGCACAGGCTGGTGCTGGCCCAGTTGTGCTGTGTGGGGGCGGTCTGGGAGTCGCCCGCCGCTGATGAAGTCGTCGGCGCGAGATCAGAGCGGCCGCGCCGGCTATCGGCGGCGGAACAGCCTTTGGCTTTTAGAAGGCCTAATCAGGCGCGCCCTCTCACGCCTCGTCTGGCTGCGCCGACAGTTTTACAAATTGGCCGCAGGTGCCGGCGGTAACTTAGCGTTCACCGTATCAGCGGGCGCGTCAGGGCGGCCGTGAGGGTGGAGGGTGGAGGGTGGAGGGTGGGACCACCTGACGCACGGAATTAGCCGCCACCGCCGGAGCCTCACCCGCTTACAAGACCAGCCCGACCTACTTTTGTGCTCTGGCGGAAAATGAAAGTGAAGACGCCGCTGCGGACGCCCCGTAGAGATGCCACATTTGCATGAGACACTGAGAGGAGACTGGGAAGGGAATTATGCAAAGCACTGGGATGAGAAAGAGTAGAAACCACGAGCTGGGCCTCGAAACGTTGAGCCAATAACAACTGCACGATAGTCTTACTAAGTCAAGAGCAACACTTTACTGGTGATAAAATCATTTACGTACACACTTAGGTGACGAAAGTCATAGGATACCTCCTAATACTGTGTCGGATATCCTTTTGCGCGAGGTGGTGCAGCGATTCTACCTGGCATGGACTCAAAAAATCGTGGGAGCTCCCCTGAAGAAATATTGGGCCATGATGCCTTCGTAGCCGTCCATAATTGCGAAAGTGTTGCCAGCGCAGGATTTTGTGGACGATCTGACCTCTCAGTTATATCCCATGTTGGGATGAGATTTATGTTGGGCGATCTGGGTGGTCAAATCATTTGCCCAAATTGTCCAGAATGTTCCTCAAACCAATCGCAAACAGTTGTGGCTCGAAGATACGCCGGCCGCTATGGACGAACGTTTCTAGGAGGTTCAGTCTGGAACCGCGCTGCTGCTACGGTCGCTTAGCTTAGTTACGTTTAAGTAGTTCTAAGTTCTAGGGGACTGATGACCTCCGATGTTAAGTCCCATAGTGCTCAGAGCCATTTGAACAATTTTGGAGACACGGCGCATCAATGTTCCGGAACATATTGCCCATGAATGGCTGAAAATAGTCTCAAAGTAGCCGAAAATAACCATTTTCTACAGAGGATCCAGTCCATTCCATGTAAACACAGCCCACACAGTTATGGACCTACCATCAGCTTGCACCATGCCTTACTGCAACTTGAGTCCATGGCTTCGCGCAGTCTGCCTCACTCGAAGCCCCCATCAGGTATTACCAACTGAAATAGGGGTTCATCTGACTAGGTGACGGTCTTACAGTCGTCTATGGTCCAACCGATATGTTCACGTGCCCATCGGAGTCGCCCCAAGCATTGTTGTGGTGTTAGCAAAGGCACTCGCGTCGGTCGTCTTCTGCCGTATACTGTTGTTGTTGTTGTTGTTGTGTTCTTCAGTCCAGAGACTGGTTTGATGCAGCTCTCCATGCTACTCTGTAGTGTGCAAGGTTTTTTCATCTCCCAGCACCTACTGCAACCTACATTCTTCAGAGTCTGTTTAGTGTATACATCTCTTGGTCTCCCTCTACGATTTTTACCCTCCACGCTGCCCTCCAATACTAAATTGGTGATCCCTTGATGCCTCAGAAAATGTCCTACCAAACAATCCCTTCTTCTAGTCAAGTTGTGCCACAAGCTCCTTTTCTCGCCAATTCTATTCAATACCTCCTCATTAGTTACGTGATCTACCCATCTAATCTTCAGCATTCTTCTGTAGCACCACATTTCGAAAGCTTCTATTCTCTTCTTGTCCAAACTATTTATCGGCCACGTTTCACTTCCATACATGGCTACACTCCATACAAATACTTTCAAAAACGACTTCCTGACACTTAAATCTATACTCGATGTTAACAAATTTCTCTTCTTCAGAAACGCTTTCCTTGTCACTGCCAGTCTACATTTTATATCCTCTCTACTTCGACCATCATCACTTATTTTGCTCCCGAAATAGCAAAACTCGTTTACTACTTTAAGCGTCTCATTTCCTAATCTAATTCCCTAATCTAATGCCGTATTCTATTAACACCAAATTTCGCTGCACTGTCCTAACGGATACGTTCATCGTACTTCACAAATTGACTTTTTCCGTAATTTCATGCAGCGTTGTTTGTGTGTTAGTGCTGACAACTCGACGCAACCGCCGCTGCGTGAAGGCCGTCGGCCACTGCGTTGTCCGCGGTGAGAGGTAATTTGGTATTCTGGGCACACTCTTGACACTGTAAATCGCAGAATATTGAATTCCTTCACTGTATGCGAAACTGAATGTCCCATGCGTCTAGCTCCAACAACCAGTACGCCTTCAGATTCTGTTAATTCCCGTCTTGCGTCCATAATCACATCGGAATCCATTTCACATGTATCACCTGAGTAAAAACGACGAGACCACCGACGTACTGCCCTTTTACACCTTGTGTATTCGACATTACCGCCTTCTGTATATGAGCATATCACTATCGCGTGACTTCCGTCACTTCAGTCACTGTATAGTGTGCGTGGGGCAGAGGGTACTTTGTAGCATTGTTATTGATCTTCTTTGATATCCCATTCCTGTACTGAGCGCAGAAAGAATGCCTGTTTAGGCCGCTATATCACTCTGTATGCTATCTACTGTCTTTCATCTTACAGGAGGATGCTGTGACTACTGTGTTGTCAATAGACAAACAGAAAAAAGAACAGAGCTGGTAGGCCAGAAGACCTCAGTGAATTCGAACGTGGACTAGTCATTGGACGTTACCTGAGTACCAAATAGATCATGAACATTAAAACACTTTTAATACTGCCCAAGTTGCCTGTTGGCGGGTGATTGGTCACACGAAGGATGAACAATAACTAAACCAGTTCAGGCAGATCACCCGTAGCGGTGGACAGAGACCGTCGAACATTTCGGGAGGTCTATATAAAAATCTCACGAAATCAGCGCAAGGAATAACTCGTGAGTTCTAAAGTGCTACCAGCAGTCCAGCAAACATAACGACTGTGAGTAGGGAGTTCAAAGGAATTGGGTAGAGTAGTCGAGCAGCTCCTCAAAACTCACAGTTTTGTGTGGTCAGTGCCAAGTGAAGCTTCAAGTGGTCTAAAGAACGGGGCCAATGGAAACGAGTCATTTGGAGTAATGACTCGCGCTACACCGTGTGGAAACCCCACGTAAGGATTTGGGTTTGGGGAATGTGTGGAGAATGATACCTGCCAACATGTGTAATACCAACAATCAAGTACGGAGGAGGTCGAGTTACGACATGGTGGTGTTCTTCGTAATTAGTGTGTGTTCCACTTATAGAATTTAAGAAAACAGAAATGCAGATGGGTATCAATACGTCTTGACAGGATAGTGTACTACGTTTGCATCAGCAGTACAGCGTACCCTGTCATAAAGCAGCTTCATTGAGGCAGCGGTTTGTACACAACAACATTCCTCAAATGCACTGGGCTGCCCTGAGTTCCTACCTGAACCCAATGAAACATCTTTAGGATGAGCCAGAAAGTAGACATCGATCCACACCCGAGACTGATTTCGGAATTCTTGGAAAAGAATGTGTTGCTATTCCTCCACGGACATTCAAAAAACTCGTCGAAACTGTCCCCAGCAGAGTTCAACCCATCTTAAAAGGGAAAGGCAGAAACAATCCAGATTAATGTCTACCAATGGATAACCAGATACTTTCGAGAGAGGGCGTGCATTGCATCAGGTTTTCATGAAAAATTACGTTGTCTTTGTTCCAAGGATACACATTACACTCCCGCCAGCATTTCTGTCACAGTCTCGTATGGACTATACCAACCTTTACGATCCTAACATCGCGTCTCTGAATTCGTTAGATGCCTGTCCTCCTGTCTGCTAGAGACGGACTCCAAACGATGGAACAGCACTCTAGAATGTGTCACACTAATCCCTTTTATGCAGTTTACCTCACTGGTGCATTACGTGTTTACAAAAGGCTTCTATTCGTATACCATAAATCTGCTTTTATATGTCCGTATTGTTTCATATCGCTTCATGGTATTAGCCCGAAATACTGACGCCATTTGACGTGCTCAATATTTTCATCACCGATCTTGCCATGAGATGTTACCGTGATTTCCTCTTCGCTACAGGTATTAACTTGCATTTGTCCACATTCTAATAGAGCCGCTATTCGTTATACCAAGTAGAAATTTTCGTCATATCTTTATTCAGTTCGTAACGATCGTCCAACGATGATACTTTCCCGTAGACAAAAACAACGTCCGCTAACAATCTTACAGAGCTGCTGATGCTGTATGATGAATCATTTGTGTATACTGTAATCATTAGAGGTCCTGTAACGCTCCCTGGGGCAAACTTAGTGTTATTTCCGCCTCATCAGGTGGAGAGAAGGTACTGTCACTATATACACAAAGATTCGGTTTGCCTTTCGTTACTGCAGGATATTTCCACAGTGTGTGAAACGAACACAGGCACTTGTTCTCTCAAACGTCCACTATTCTGATGTAATTAAACTCGCCACCGTAATGAGAACTTAACATGGTTAGAACTTCAAAAAAAATGGCTCTGAGCACTATGGGACTCAACTGCTGTGGTCATCAGTCCCCTAGAACTTAGAACTAATTAAACCTAACTAACCTAAGGACATCACACACATCCATGCCCGAGGCAGGATTCGAACCTGCGACCGCAGCAGTATCACAGTTCCGGACTGCGCGCCTAGAACCGCGAGACCACCGTGGCCGGCGGTTAGAACTTCCCTTTAATGCTTGTGTGCCTTACGCAAGCAACGTCGGACGGTTTGACTATGTCAGTTCCTCATTCGTCTAGTTAGTACAGTTGGGGACATACAGTTAGATGGCTATCACAGAGGCTCTCTTGCCTCAGGCATCAACTACCAATCGTCTGATCACAATCGCAACATAAAGTGTCATAAAGTAAAGAGTTGAGGGGCACAAAAGGGAAGAAATGGTTAAGAAGGGAGTGAGACGGGGTTGTAGCATATTCCCGATGTTATTTAATGTGCACATTGAACAAACAGTGCCGGCCGCGGTGGTCTCGCGGTTCCAGGCGCTCAGTCCGGAACCGCGCGACTGCTACGGTCGCAGGTTCGAATCCTGCCTCGGGCATGGATGTGTGTGATGTCTTTAGGTTAGTTAGGTTTAAGAAGTTCTAAGTTCTAGGGGACTGATGACCTAAGATGTTAAGTCCCATAGTGCTCAGAGCCATTTTTTTGAACAAACAGTAAAGGAAACCAAAGAAAAATTTAGACTAGGAATGAAAATCCAGGGAGAAGACAGACACAGAAAAGGACTTGGAAGAACAGTTGAACAGAGTGGACAGTGTCTTGAAAGGTGGATGTAAGATGAACATGAAAAAAGCAAAACGAGGGTAATGGAATGTAGTCGAATTGAATCAGGTGATACTGTGGGAATTAGATTAGGAAATGAGACACTTAAAGTAGTAGATGAGTTTCGCTATTTTGGCTGAAAAATAACTGACGATACTCGATGTGGAGAGGATATAAAACATAGAATAGCGATGGCGAGGAAAGCGTTTCTGAAAAAGAGAAATTTAACATCGACTATAGATTTAAGTGTCAGTAACTCTTTTCTGAAAGTATTTGTGTGGAGTATAGCCATGTACGGATGTGAAACATGGGCGATAAACAGTTTAGACGAGAAGAGAACAGAAGCTTTTGAAATGTGGTACAACAAAGAATGCTGAAGACTAAAAAAAATTGTTCAAATGGCTCTGAGCACTATGGGACTTAACATCTATGGTCATCAGTCCCCTAGAACTTAGAACTACTTAAACCTAACTAACCTAAGGACATCACACAACACCCAGCCATCACGAGGCAGAGAAAATCCCTGACACCGCCGGGAATCGAACCCGGGCGTGGGAAGCGAGAACGCTACCGCACGACCACGAGATGCGGGCTGCTGAAGACTAGATGGGCATATTATGTAACTAATGAGAAGGTACTGAATGGAATTGGGGAGAAGAGGAAATTGTGGCACAACTTGACTAGAAGAAAGGATCGGTCGGTTGCACATGTTCTGAGGTATCAACGTTATCAGCAGTTTAGTACTGGAGGGAAGCGTGGAGGGTAAAAAACGTAGAAGGAGAACAAGAGATGAATAACAGATTCAGAACGATGTAGGTTGCAGGAGTTACTTGGAGGTGAAGAAGCTTGTACAGGATATAGTATCATGGAGAGCTGCATCAAATCAATCTTTGGACTCAGAACCACGACAACAACAAAGTATCTCTTATCTGACTTCGTTGTTTGCCTGTCTCCAAAACAAGAACGTTTGCTAACTCCTGCTCTGTTACTGGGACAAGCTATCCTGTACTCTCCCAATGACCGAATTCCCTGTTTAATTTAAGAAAAAAGTTCCAAGCACTTCCTCTTAACAGCTTCGTAGCTTTCCACCAAAACGTTAACACACGTGGTCATATCTGTCTGTCCAAACAATGAAGCAAATGCTCACTTCGTATCTCAGTTATGCTTCTTCGTATTTTCGTTCCTCAGTCAGTCACAAAACTTTCTCGTCCTTCTCTTTCTCCTTCTGTCCCGACCCTTTTCTCACGTCAGAGCTTACGGTTTGAATCTACCAGCCTGTAATTTGTCTGAATTATTCCATTTTTTTTCAAACCAAAATAAGATATAGTTTTTCTGCTGTGGCTATGGTTGTTTTCATCATTGATGTCTTAACTGTTTTAAATTGTTGGATTCTATGTTAGAGGCAAGAGCTCTTATAACACGTGTGCAGAACATCAGGAGGTGTAACGTAAAATGAGGCTAATACTTGGTTTGATTTAAGGGAGAGGGTGTAATGCCACCTGGATAAAGAAATCAACAAATATACAAAAAATGTAATAAGACTGAATATCGTAATGTACAGACTTTACAAAATTTGTTGATTCATTTTCACGCCTCTGATTTCTGTAACGTGATCACAGGTTATAATTTCAAGACAGACGTCATTTTAACTGCTTCTGTGGATCATGTACACACAGCAGAATGCATACCTGCATAGAAATTTCTGTGCATTATGTAACGATAGTGAAAACGAATGTACTACAAGCGCTTTTTTGAGGTAATGCCCTTTTAGACCAATAAAATTAAATTGTTTTTTTCATTTGGAACATGTTTTCGAAAAGTTAAAGTGGTTTGCGTCTTATTTTCAGTATAATTTCCATGTAATTTTAAACTTCTGTTATGGCGAAGAGAATTCTATTCTCACTACGTAATTTCTGTTGATTGTGAGAAAAGCCTCTCATGTATGGTCATTCGCACTTCTTCTCCGGCACCAACAATAAATTCCATTGTATCAGAAGGTACGTTAGTCAGACAATTCAGTAGTTCGGCGTGTAAGTGTAATGGTCGAATTATCCACATCTAAAATGATACGTTGCCTGTGGGCAGAAGTGAGTGACCTTGTATTGACACTCAGCGACAAAACTCTAGAAGAGAGAAGGTCATACAGTTTATTCCACAGAGCACATACAAGCTCGTTCAGGATCATACAGTTGGCTTTAGAAGTTGTAATTGTTTGTTTTGGAAGAAATCCCATCAGTATCACTCTGACGTAAAACGGACCGCGCGGCTACGAGCTGTAAATCAAAGATGTTCCTCCTCCTGTCCTTGAATATCCTTAACAGCTCATCTACTTTGCTGTCATTCATTGCGCCGTGACCTTATACCTCACACATACGACTTGTGCATCGTGATTCTTTGGGCATAGACGGGAGTTATAGACATGCAGTACACGACCACAGATCTCCGGAGTAGTCCACGTATGACTTCACTCTAAGCATCGTAATGCCATCATTGTTCACATGAATGACTATGCGGCGTCGGTTGGTGTGGTATAAGAAGCGCAGCGGGAACTAAAAGAAAAGTAAAAAGTATTGTGTTGAACATTAGCAGGAAACTAATCAGAACAATATCCCAAATTAACGTACAAATGTAAAGATGACCATCATCAACGGTAGATGTTATGTACGTATGTTTTTCTGTATGTTTTAAGTCTCATGTAATAATTTAAGTATCAGACCAGAGGTCTCATCAGTGGTGGGTCTCAAAATATTACATATATATAATTCATTTCAACACTTTGACTCTTGCGTATTAACAACAGTTTTTGCTTGTGAATGTCTTGTACAACTTAAGAAAAACAGATGAAAGAGTATTGAAAAAAAATCGACTGTCTTATGAAATGAATTATCTAAAAGTAATCAATGAAACTGATTAAAGCAGTATTTGACGTGCCTTTGAATGGTGCTCGAAATCATGTGCATCAAATGAGGAGCCGAATGAGAATCTAATGTTCAGTCTTTAACTTAGAATTTTACAGAGTACTGGAAGATATTTGTCTGTTAAAATACTGCGGCTGTACGTGATTTCGAGCATCATGCATAGGAAGGTCAAATGTTTTTCTAATCTACACTCCTGGAAATGGAAAAAAGAACACATTGACACCGGTGTGTCAGACCCACCATACTTGCTCCGGACACTGCGAGAGGGCTGTACAAGCAATGGTCACACGCACGGCACAACGGACACACCAGGAACCGCGGTGTTGGCCGTCGAATGGCGCTAGCTGCGCAGCATTTGTGCACCGCCGCCGTCAGTGTCAGCCAGTTTGCCGTGGCATACGGAGCTCCATCGCAGTCTTTCACACTGGTAGCATGCCGCGACAGCGTGGACGTGAACCGTATGTGCAGCTGACCGACTTCGAGCGAGGGCGTATAGTGGGCATGCGGGAGGCCGGGTGGACGTACCGCCGAATTGCTCAACACGTGGGGCGTGAGGTCTCCACAGTACATCGATGTTGTCGCCAGTGGTCGGCGGAAGGTGCACGTGCCCGTCGACCTGGGACCGGACCGCAGCGACGCACGGATGCACGCCAAGACCGTAGGATCCTACGCAGTGCCGTAGGGAACCGCACCGCCACTTCCCAGCAAATTAGGGACACTGTTGCTCCTGGTGTATCGGCGAGGACCATTCGCAACCGTCTCCATGAAGCTGGGCTACGGTCCCGCACACCGTTAGGCCGTCTTCCGCTCACGCCCCAACATCGTGCAGCCCGCCTCCAGTGGTGCCGCGACAGGCGTGAATGGAGGGACGAATGGAGACGTGTCGTCTTCAGCGATGAGAGTCGCTTCTGCCTTGGTGCCAATGATGGTCGTATGCGTGTTTGGCGCCGTGCAGGTGAGCGCCACAATGAGGACTGCATACGACCGAGGCACACAGGGCCAACACCCGGCATCATGGTGTGGGGAGCGATCTCCTACACTGGCTGTACACCTCTGGTGATCGTCGAGGGGACACTGAATAGTGCACGGTACATCCAAACCGTCATCGAACCCATCGTTCTACCATTCCTAGACCGGCAATGGAACTTGCTGTTCCAACAGGACAATGCACGTCCGCATGTATCCCGTGCCACCCAACGTGCTCTAGAAGGTGTAAGTCAACTACCCTGGCCAGCAAGATCTCCGGATCTGTCCCACTTTCAGCATGTTTGGGACTGGATGAAGCGTCGTCTCACGCGGTCTGCACGTCCAGCACGAACGCTGGTCCAACTGAGGCGCCAGGTGGAAATGGCATGGCAAGCCGTTCCACAGGACTACATCCAGCATCTCTACGATCGTCTCCATGGGAGAATAGCAGCCTGCATTGCTGCGAAAGGTGGATATACACTGTACTAGTGCCGACATTGTGCATGCTCTGTTGCCTGTGTCTACGTGCCTGTGGTTCTGTCAGTGTGATCATGTGATGTATCTGACCCCAGGAATGTGTCAATAAAGTTTCCCCTTCCTGGGACAATGAATTCACGGTGTTCTTATTTCAATTTCCAGGAGTGTATTTTATTTACTTTCTTTCCCTCTTACAGACAAATTACTTTGCAAATATTTGATGCGTTTTTTTTCATTTTTTTTAATTTTCAAATTTTATCTTAACTACCCTGCTTTCTTTGAAGCAATTTCATATATGTCTAGATATATTTTCTTCAAAACTAGACCTATATGTGTTATGTTCATTACCCGCTCGCCTTCCCAGTTTTGATTTTAATTTGAAAATTCGGGTAAAATCGATTATGTAATTTCTAAGGAGTCTTGTTTCCGCTCCGCTCAAACATTTGACCAAAAACGCTTCTCGGTCGACGCACAGATCCAGTAACATGGGAAACAGATTACAACCCGTCTCACTCTATTCTCAACCACTGCTTCCATTTTATGTCCCTCGACTCTTAAGAATACAGTGTGGGTTCTACAAATCTTGTAGATAACTTTTCGCTGTCTGTGTTTTATCCCCGATAATATTTTATCACTGAGAACTTCATAATGCTGAACAGTGCACTCCAATAAATATTTTAAATCTCTTTTTCTAAATCTACGTTGCCGGAAAAAAATGGTACACCTGAAAAAACTATGTGGATTTAGATCCGATGACGGCTTATGCCACGTGGGGGCATAGTAGATGTACTGATAATGGTTTCAACATCGTTGCGGCAGATAGCGTAGCGGCGTAGCTACCAGAGCGCAATCTGTATTTACCCTTTCATAGGGAATTCTCACAGCCAGCAGACTCAGTGTGGTGCAGCCGTGCCGGCCGGCGTGGCCGAGCGGTTCTAGGCGCTACAGACTAGAACCGTGCGATCGCTACGTCGCAGGTTCGAATCCTGCCTCGGGCATGGATGTGTGTGATGTCCTTAGGTTAGTCAGGTTTAAGTAGTTCTAAGTTCTAGGGGACTGATGACCTCAGAAGTTAAGTCCCATAGTGTTCAGAGCCATTTTTGGTGCAGCCGTGTGAAGCAAGAAGGTAACGCGCTCTCGTGCTTCCTACAGCCAACTGAGCGAGTTTGGAAGAGGTCAGATTGTGGCTTTCTGAATGACGGGAAGGTCCTTTCGAAGAACTGCCACACAAGTTGGACGTGCTGCGTCGATTGTGCAACGATGCTGGTATTAGTAGTCACGTGAACACTCTCACACCTGTAGGCGAGATTCCGGACGTCCACGCAGCACAAGCGCCCACCAAGCGACGGTCACATTGTAAGGGGAACAGCAGCTAGAACTACCGTAGCACAGGACTTCTGAGCCCACACGTGTCAACATGATCTGTTGAGAAACGATTATTAGCAGTGAGCCTACGGGCAGGCACACCTCTAGCCCGTCTTCCACCCACGCAACGGCAGTCTCAGAGGATCGCTTGGAAGCTGGAATGGCGCACCGTAGTCTTCAGCGATGAAAGCAGATTCTGCCTGCACGCAACCGATGGTCGTGTGCGAGTTACACTGTACATCTGGCGAGCGCTCCCGTAGAGTGCATTCGACCAATATGCACAGGTTCCATTGCAGGCTTTATGGTCTGGGGTGCTTTAAGCTGCAACCTTCGTCTGCCTTTGGTGTTTCTGGAGGGGGCGCTTACCAGCGCTCAGTACGTGCAGAATGTCGTTAGATCCGTTCTTTTGCCATTCTTGCAAGAGGAAGGTGATGTGTTTTTCCAGCAGGATAATGCTTGCCCACTCACGCTCGTGAAACTCAACGTGTTCTGCAAGACGTACAGCAACTTCCCTGGGCAGCAAGATCTCCGGACTTGTCTGAAGTCGAGCAAGTGTGGGATGTGATGGGACGAGTAATGGGTCATGTTACTTCTCACCCGACAACTCTGACGTGAACAGGTCGAGCAGCCGTGGCGTAACTTATCCCAGAACAGTATTCGCCGTCTGTACGACCGACTGGATGACAGAGTCTGCACCTGCACTGCCGCTTGTGGAGGCTCCCCATATGGATGTCTCAGCAAGGGTCAATACCTGGTACCACACATCCGTTTGTGCTATTGATCTGTATAAGTAATCATTTCATGTACTCCATATGCACTGTTGCAACAATAAATCTTGAGTAAATTGAAAACCTCTAAAAAGGCGTACTATTTTTTTGTACTGTTGCAGACGCTTTCCCCGTGAGTAGCTGCTCCTCGTTTGTGGGATTGAGCCGCCAAGCTGCAGACGTGGCCCAGGGCTGAGTTACCGCCGCTTGCGTCACCTCCCCCCCCCCCCCCTCCCCCCCACGCTACGTTCCAGCTGGCCGCGCTGTGCCGTACCTGGCCGCAGTACGTCAGCGGCCTCCAGTCGTTAATTAGGCTGCCCTCTGACCCTGCGGGGGCAGCCACTAACTTAGCTGCTCGGCTACGTCGTTATTAGCGAGCCAACCCTGTAACTTGCTTCGGCGAATGCGCTCTTTCGTCTGAATTATTTCTTCATTGGCAAAATTTACCCGTCTCCTTTGTGCGCCCATCCACTTGCCATTAACACCGCAGGACCACACATGACACTCCAGTGTGTGTGTGTGCGTGTGTGCGTGTGTGTGTGTGTGTGTGTGTGTGTGTGCGTGCGTGCGTGCGTGCGTGTGTGTGTGTGTGTGTGTGTGTGTGTGTGTGCGCGGTCGGCTGCGAGCAGCTTATGATTAGAACATTTCACGAACACGTTGCTCATAAATGCGTGCGTGGCTCGCCAGCGGTTCGTTTACACCGGATCGAACAGGAGTGAACACTAGAGAATAGGCAATGGAATGTTTAGCTGTGTTCTTTAACATTCACTTGTACTTCTGAACGAATGTTTGCGCTGGAGCAACCGGAACAGAACAACAGAGAATCAGCAGCTTTCATTCCATACAGTACTACGATGGTTGCCACGCATTTTTCTTTTTCTCAGCCGAAAAAAATGCTAAGAAGGCGAATCTTCATGTATGTATTATATGAAGTCTTCTGTGTGAGCGTGCCAAGTTTCCGTCACTTCCGACCGCTAGTGTAGGTGCAGGACAATTTCAAAATGGGGTCTTTGTGTGATACACGTTACAAGGAACGTAGAGTCATTGAATTTCTCGGTGCAGAGAAATAAACTGTGGGGAATACTCACAAACGCTTGTGCAAAGCCTATGGAACATCTGCTGTCGACACGACACGACTGGTGAGGTCATCAGAAGACGGTTCGGCGGAGCTCCGCGATTTGCAGCGATCTGGGAGACTATCCACGGCTGTCACACATGCAGTCCTGATCTAGCTCTCTCGGACTTCCACTTGTTTGGGCCATTAAAGGATGTCATTCGTGGAAGACATTTCGAGGACGATGAGGAGGTGATTGACCGGCCGGTGTGGCCGAGCGGTTCCAGGCTCTTCAGTCTGAAACCTTGCGACCGCCTCGGGCATGGATGTGTATGATGTCCTTAGGTTAGTTAGGTTTAAGTAGTTCTAAGTTCTAGGCGACTGATGACCTCAAAAGTCCCATAGTGCTCAGAGCCATACACGTCCTTGTTTCGCGCTGGAGGGAAGCCAGAGATAGGGATGGAGAATACGTGAAAAAAATAAGGTGTGTAGATAAAACACCATTCTTTCGCGTGTGTAATACTCATAATGTTTAATAAAGAACTGCTGAAGAAAAAAAATGCAGTGCATTACTTTCTGGGCGACCCTCGTAATTATAGCCGCGATGCAAAACTGCGATACTCAAACAGATTTATTTTCCGTGACAAAAGCGCTGTGTTTGACGAAGCAAACAAAGTGGCATAGGAAAACCAATTTTCTATCTCAAGCGCCTTACATGAGGAGATAGTAAAGTTATCACTGAATTGCAGCTCCATCGTTCGTTAAACAGAATTCATAAACCTCACACGTATGTCTGTGGAGGCTTTTAGCTGTCTTTTCATTGCAATTACGGGAGAAATTTAAATACAGTTCACTAACTGCCGACGAGCAACATAACGTGAGGGAAGGGTGGTATTTACTCACGGATTTTTAGCAGCTGGAGACAATTAACCAAAAAAATGTTTCGCATTTCAGTAAGTGCTGTATCTCAGGTACCTTCTCATGTCCGCACAATGACATACGTAACAAAGTAAACTATTTTCTAAAAGGAACATAGTGTCAATAAAGTGCGAATAATGATATGTAAAATACATATACAATACGGTACATAGGCTACTCCATAAAATTTCATATACACTGTGAAAGGATTATTACGTGAAAAGCTTCTAAACTAACATTGCTGTCTCAGTGATGTAAATGTAGCTACCTTGAACGTAACTCACCATAACGATGAAATTTTCTTACGTTTTTTTATTTATTTTATTTTTAGTCAGTTAACATAATAGATGAGTATTTGTATTTATTTCCTTTCAAGGAAATTTATCGTGGAGGTGCAAAAGCTTGTGCATCCTCAGTGCTTTTCCAGCTGATTGAACAAATAATAATGTATCGTATTTTTCAAATCCCAGTTGCTCTCAAGTCTATACGCAGCTTTAGAACACGTAGAGTCTCTTTCCAGCTCTGTCCACAGAGGCCGTTGAATGCCTCGGTAATTTCATCCGAAGCGTGCTCCCTTTGTGTTGTATATTTTGTGCTGGGAGTCCCTTGGCTTGCTAAAGCCCTACGTACATTCTCATATGAGCTAAATTACATTTTCTTCTGACCACTCCGTAGCTCACATAACTCACTGCAGTAGCAAAAGTTTTTGGCGGTAGAAACGGTAACTGAATCCTCCAAGTGCTGCATGCTCCAAAGCGGAGAGCGCTCCAATCACTACTCAGGGTTCCCTGGAAGACTGACAACCAGCGGAACACGATCGAGCATCTATGAATGCGAACCGAAAAGGACAATTTGCTCGCGGTCGCCTCCGTTCACAACAGAGTGGATGCTGGTTCGCTGGTGCTCGTTCGCTTGTGTTCACTCCTGTTTAAGCCATGCCCCAGACACTCGGAGCGAGCCACTTGCTGACGGTGGCACAAAGAGGTCTTCAGGATCAGTGGGATGTCACTGACCCACGCTCGGTAGTGTGGCTCACAGGATCCTCAGGCGAGGCTCAGCCAGTCAGTTTTTTCAATAAGTGGCCTGTGGGCTGCGTGAGAGATTCTTACTCATAAGTTTTTACACATTTTTAAAACACTTAAAGTCGCTTTCTATTTATGCCCAACGAGATTAGTCGCGTGGTTGAGACAATGGTATCATATTTAGTAGTAGAGGTAATTACGCTGTAGCTCTCAGAAAGACGCCATTGAAAAACTGCTGCTGCAGTTTTATTACACTCACGTTTATCACTAAGTTTGGCAGTGACCGCTGACAAAATATTAGTGGTTCAAATAGCTCTGAGCACTATGTGACTTAACATCTGAGGTCATCAGCCCCTAGAACTGAGAACTACTTAAACCTAACTAACCTAAGGACATCACACACATCCATGCCCGAGGCAGCATTCGAACCTGCGACCGTAGCACTCGCGCGGTTCCGGGCTGAAGCGCCTAGAACCGCTCGGTCACAGAGGCCAGTGGAGGTTCTAAAAGATAGCATGAAATCAGCGGAAGGTATCGTTAGTGAGTTCCAGCGTTCTACCAGCAGTCCAGCTAGCACAGTAACTCTTCGTAGGGAGTTAAAAGGAACTGAGATCAGTGGTCGAGCAGCTCCTCACGAGCCACACATTTGTGATTCAATACTGAGAGACGCTTGAGATAGTATAAAGGGATAAGCCACTGCACAATGGATGACTGGAAACAAGTGATTTGGAGTGATGAATCACGCTAAACCCTGTGGCAATCCGATGCAAGTGTCTGAGCGACGCGAATTCCAGGAGAACGTTTCGTGCCATCATATGCAGTGCCAGCACTCAAGTATAAACTAGCTTGTGCTACCGTAGGGTGGTGTCATTCGCTGTTGGCGTGTGTTCCTCATATTGGGCGCAAGATAACGCTAAATGTGGAAGAATATGAAGACATTTTACAGCACAGTGTGCTGTTTACAGTAGATCAACAGTTGAGAGATGATGATTGTATAGGCGTGTTATAAAGCAGCAGCTGTGACACTGTGTTCTGTCAACAGTGACATTGCTGAAAGGCACTGACCTGTTCAGAATCCCGACCTGAATGCAGTCGGACACCTGTGGGATGAGTTAGATCGTCGACTTCGTTCAGGACCATAGCGTTCTGCATCGCTACATTCCCTGGTTTCGGCCATCGAGGAAGAATGGGCTGCCAATCATCCACAGTTACTCAGATACGGCGTTGAAAGTGTCTCCAGCAGCGTTAAAGCCCTCATAAAAGAGTAGGTTAGACACTCAATGTCTAGGTGTCCCTATACTTTTCATCAGATAATATATACACTATGTGATCAAAATTATCCGGTCACATGGCTGAAAAATATTTAGAAGTTCATGGCGCCCTCCAACGGTAATGCTGGAATTCAGTATGGTGTTGGCCTACCCTTAGCCTGGATGAGAGCTTTCACCCTCGCAGCCATACGTTCAATAACTTGCTGGAAGGTTTCTTGGGGAATGGCAGTCCATTCTTCACGGAGTGCTGCGCTGAGGAGAGGTATCGATGTCGGTCGGTGAGGCCTGGCACGAAGTCGACGTTCCAAAACATCGCAAAAGTGTTCTATAGGACTCTGTGCAGGCCAGTCCATTATAGGGATGTTATTGTCGTGTAACCACTCCGCCACAGGCCTTGCTTTATGAACAGGTGCTCGATCGTGTTGAAATATGCAATCGCCATCTCCGAATTGCTCTTCAACAATGGGAAGCAAGAAGGTGCTTAAAACATCAATGTAGGCCTGTGCTGTGATAGTGCCACGCAAAACAACAAGGGATGCAATCCCCCTCCATGAATAACACGACCACACCATAACACCACCGACTTCGAATTTTACTGTTGGCACTACACACGCTGGCTGACGACGTTCACCGGCCATTCGCCATACCCACACCCTGCCATCGGATCGCCATTTTGTGTACCAAGATTCGTGACTCCACACAACGTTTTTCCACTGTTCAATCGTCCTATGTTTTCGCTCCTTACACCAAGCGAGGCGTCGTTTGGAATTTACCGGTGTGATGTGTGGCTTATGAGCAGCCTCTCGACCATGAAATCCCAAGTTTTCTCACCTCCCGCCTAACCGTTAGTACTTGCAGTGGATCCTGATGCAGTTTGGAATTCCTGTGTGATGGTCTGGGCAGATGTCCACCTATTACACATTACGACTTTCTTCAACTGTCGCCGGTCTCTGCCAGCCAACAGTCTATGTCAGCCTGTACGCTTTTGTGCTATACGTGTCCCTTCACGTTTCCATCTCACTAACATATTGGAAATGTCGCGTACAAATGTATTACACAAGTGACACGCATTCTCTTGACCACGTTCCAGGTCCGTGAGTTCCGCGGAGCGCCTCATTCTGCTCTCTCGCGATGTCTAATGACTACTGAGGTCGCTAATATGAAATACCTGTCAGGAAGCTGCAGCACAATGCACCTAATATGGAAAGTGTATGTTTTTCGAGGTGGTCGGATACTTTTGACCACATAGTGTATTACTGGGTCGTCAGACAGGGAAGTAATGCTCAATGGTAGTGAATCCCTATACAGGGTGTTACAAAAAGGTACGGCCAAACTTTCAGAAAACATTCCTCACACACAAATAAAGAAAAGATGTTATGTGGACATGTGTCCGGAAACGCTTAATTTCCATGATAAAGCTCATTTTAGTTTCGTCAGTATGTACTGTACTTCCTCGGTTCA
The DNA here is from genome assembly GCF_023897955.1 of Schistocerca gregaria. Lineage (NCBI taxonomy): Eukaryota > Metazoa > Arthropoda > Insecta > Orthoptera > Acrididae > Schistocerca > Schistocerca gregaria. The sequence continues at coordinate 479,009,522 of NC_064926.1, forward strand.
CCGCCGTGATTTCATACGGGATACTCTACCTGTGCTGCTAGAACATGTGCCTTTATAAGTACTACACAACATGTAGTTCATGCGCGATGGAGCTCCTGCACATTTCAGTCGAAGTGTTCGTACGCTTCCCAACAACAGTTTCGGTGACCGATGGATTGGTAGAGGCGGACCAATTCCACGCTCTCCTGACTTCAACCCTCTTGACTTTCATGTATGGGGACATTTGAAAGCTCTTGTCTACGCAACCCCGGTACCAAATGTAGAGACTCTTCGTGCTCGTATTGTGGACGGCTGTGATACAATACATCATTCTCCAGGGCTCCATCAGCGCATCAGGGAATCCATGCGACGGAGGGTGGATGCATGTATCCTCGCAAACGGAGGACATTTTGAACATTTCCTGTAACAAAGTGTTTGAAGTCATGCGTGTACGTTCTGTTGCTGTGTGTTTCCATTCCATGATTAATGTGATTTGAAGAGAAGTAATAAAATGAGCTCTAACTCGGAAAGTAAGCGTTTCCGGAAACATGTCCACAAAACATATTTTCTTTCTTTGTGTGTGAGGTATGTTTCCTGAAAGTTTGGCCGTACCTTTTTGTAACTCCCTGTATATGGTTTTTCTCTTGAACAAGACGAACGAATGGAGGAGGAGCCACGGGTGGAGCAGTGTACGGGGTTGTTAGAAATATTTTGAAGAGCTTGTAAGGATTTATCGAGGTAGTATGCGCTGAAAAATAACTGTTAAGAAAGAAATTAGATACCTTGATCCGTTCCGAGTTAATTAGCATTTAAGCTAGCCAGACAGGCCGTTGCGCGCGCTAACTCAAGCGGCCCACTAGAGGCGATGCCGCCAGACTGTTGGTCGTTTTATTTCCTGAAACTAAACTAGAGAGCGGCACAGAAATTGGATATACAGTGGTAAAGGTTCGAGCAGTTTCGCGAGCTGTCATCCGCTGTATGAGAACTACAGGCACTGATTGTGTTTGGCGGGCCTCTTGATAATGCGCGTGCGACGCCTTGACAGCGAAAACCGGTTTCCAAAATTCGGTTTTCGTCTTCGGAAAGATAAGTCGTTTGTAAATGTGACGATAGGTAATCTGCCGCTGTGACGTAGAGGAGGCAGCGCCCGCTCAGAGAGGAGGCTGTTGGCGGATGTAGCAGGCTTGGGCGCGCATGCTCGTTGCGGCCAGCCGAAGCGCGTGATATACGCGAGCTGCTAGCCGCAGTGATTAACTGCGTAATTACGCAGCGCAGCTGCGATCTGCTCTGAGATACGCGCCGAAAAAAAGCAGCGTCCAGCGTCACACGTGATGCGGAGTGTAGTATAGATGGGGCCCGCCAAAGGCTCTGCCCGTTGCCAGGCTGACATGCCCGCCACGGCAGTTGTTGTTCACTAATTACTGCAAGAAAGGAAGAATGAATTGATTGTTGGTGTTAATAACGATCATCCCCCTTTACCTCATCTGCATTACTGCAGATGACGTGTCACTGAGCACACTTGTTCTGTGCATGCAATACACGTGAGGCGCCTAGTTGTTTCCACTGCACTGTGTGGAATACGAGCGTCCTTCTATAGTTCACTAACCTGCTATCTTCAAGTTGATGTCCCCAGCGCAGAAAACAGCACGCAGGTCGTAGGCTCTGTATCTTGAGGCTGAAACTGACTTTTAGCGAGGTTCTGTTCTGAAATAATGTACCACTTGTTTGGGATGCCACTCGCGTATTTTAATATAGGCACACGAGAAGACTACATGATCTTAATACGACACCTTCTGATACAGCAAAGTACATGATCAAACACAATGTTTACGAAAATGTGTCTTTACACTATTTGTGGTACGTGTCTGTGCGTCATGACTACCGGAGTGAATCTTTTAATACTGAATACTGGCAAACACATCCTGCCACAGACAACATGTCTGTTCTTCTCGACTGCCTAATCCAGAGTGACAAACAGGAAGTTAAATAAATATTGGAAACACATTCTACGACAGACAACATGTCTGTTCTTCTCGACTGCCTAATCTAGAGTGACGAACATGAACTTAAATAAAAATTGGAAACACATCTTACGACAGACAACATGCCTGTTCTTCTCGACTGCCTAATCCAGAGTGACGAACAGCCCGAAACACTTCGCGCGCCATAACCAAAAACACGTGACCCGAACGCTTCCGCAGTGCTTCGTCTGCAATTTCGTCTGTCTTTTGTTTTTAATTTAAATCGTTTTCAATCATTCTAAAATGACTGACTGATAGCCAGCTGTTGAGAAATATTTATATTAAAAAGTGAAGTCATTCCAATGAGTAGTTTAACTAATAACAACAACTATACTTTAACGTTTTGGCGCCCTTGCTCCGAACACAGCAGCCAATCACAGAGCAGTAGCATTATGCAGGCAGGGAATGGTACCGAATCTAACATCTGTCACAGGTACCTCACAACACATTTCGTCATCTATGTACTTCATGCATCTCCACTGCTCTGGAACAGCTTGTTGGAGCCTAATATGACGGCTGACTAAGCCAGATATATTACATAATTCAGTACATTGCACTCCCTAATTCAATGCATTGAACTCTTACGTAATGGTCAGCCTCAACTATAGCTATTCCAAAAGGTCTGACTTTGATTCCAATCGTATCTGCGATTCTGAAAGGCAACGTCTACATCTGTACTCCACAAGTGACTTCATAGTGTGTGGCGGAGGGTGCTTTTTGTGCCACTGTAGTTTCCCTCCTTCCTGTTCAGCGCGAGAATAGTATGAAGGAAGAACGATTGTTTACTGGCTTCGCGTGAGCTCGCATCTCTGTAATTTTACGTTCATGAGCTTTCCGAGAATATACATAGGAGTAAGCAATATTCATGGTGAACTACCTAAAACTTGCACCGCAAATATTGCGGAAATGGAAAGTGCTATTGATGTACGGTTTTCACTGAATGTATTGGTACTCAGGGGCTCATATTTATGAATGTCAGTGGTGTTTGTTGCAGGATTCTAATACAAGCCGTTTACGAGTTATCGTATTTTGAAAGTTCCCACACCGACATTTGTACGATACCCGTGGTAGCGCACACTGAAGAACAACGCAAGTGCATACATTAGTTATATGGATCCTGATCAGTAAGGAGAGAATTGGCTAGCACAGGCTGTGTTCAAAATGACCACCGGCAGCGGCATTACAAGCTTCCAGACTGGTAGAGAACGATTGCTGAACACATGTTAGCATTTTGGTAGAGATGTCCGAGCAGGCTGCAGTAATACGTCATTGCATATCAACGGGTGTAGTTATTATGTTCTTGTAGACAGCGTCTTTCAGCTTTCGCCCCACAGAAAAAAGTCTACAGGTGTCAAATCCGGTATAGGTCTTCTGCCTTCAATCCAGCAATTTGGGAAAAAAAATCGTGAAGATATGCTGTAGTACTTCGTGCACTGTGGGCTGGACAGGCATCGTGTTGGTACCACAGGTCCCTCCTAGTCTGTAGAAGAAACATCTTCTCCTAGTCCTCTGGCATCCGTGGAAGATGGTCTGTTAGGAGGCTGTAGTACTTGTGTACCTTCAGTATTCTGTCTATAAAAAAGAGTCTTAGAGCTGATGGTTCACTATCCCACTCCACACCATTACACTCCATGGACGCTGACGTTCCATCTGACGAAGCCGACACTGGGTTTAAACAGACCAATAGTGCATGTTTTGGCGGTTCAACTGCCCACGATTGGTAAATGTGACACCGTCACGAAATAAGATACATGATATATCTGGAGTACGTGTGTTAATGCCTCTGTACAGAAATCAACACGATTTCATTCATCGTTCCCACGCAGCTTTTGATGGAGAGAGTTTTGATAGGGGTGGAACCTATGTCGGTTGAGAATGCATAGGATACTTGCTTGACACATGTCACTTCTTCTAGCGATTGAGCGAAAGCTAAGGTGCGAATCAACTGCAACAGCAGAAAGAACATCTATTTTCCCCTAACCTGTCGTCACCTGTTCCCTTCTGTTACGTTGTGTAGGTGTTACACTACCATTTCCACGCAACTAGTTGAAGAGGTTGATAAATAATTGCAGAGATGGTTGATCTCTGTTGGGATATCTTGCCGCATACACCGTACGAGAATGAACTGCATTCTTACTACAATTTCCACACACTATGAACATACAGGCGTCCACTCACGACCACCTGCTTCAACTGCCGCACACTGTCTGACCAGCAAATCGCAAGCCCTCAAGGAATACACAAGCACACTGTAAGCAAAAACAACAACATAGAACCTATCGACTAAGAAAGATGAATTGTACAAAAAACTGTCAGTGTGGAAACTTTTCGCAGTCAAAAATGGTTCAGAAGGCTCTGAGCACTATGGGACTTCACACCTGAGGTCATTACTCCTCTAGACTTAGAACTACTTAAACTTAATTAGCTTAAGGACATCACAAACACCCATGCCCTAGGCAGGATTCGAACCTGCGACCGTAGCAGCAGCGCTTATAGCCACTCGGCCACAGCGGCCGGCTTCTCGCAGTCGATATCTCGTAAACGACTCACATTATAATCCTGCAACAAAAACCACTGATGTTCTAATTTGTCTATTTTTTAGTTTCTTAATGACAATAAACATTCTTCCAGTTAAAAGTGTATGTTTGCACAAAAATACACTTTCTAAGTTTTATTACAATCTATTTATTAGTTAATAATACGAGCCCTTGACTGCCATTGCACTCTGTGAAAACCACACATCAACAGCACTTTCCATTTCCGCAGTATTTGCGTTGCAAGTTTTAGGCGATTCAACCAGTACTTGGTTGATTCTTCTAGTAATGTAAGCCCTCTGACTTTTAACATTGAACCAAACTGTGTTGGCCATCGGCTCACATACTGTGGTAGATAAAGATGTATTTCATTTCTGGTACACTCTATTCTTTCAGTATCCAATCTGTAGATCTGAGAGAAAATAACAATCGGGACACATATTCTGAGTTCAAATGCAGTTTAATTTTGAGCTATGTAGGGATGTGTCACGACCTTCCGTCACAGCATTACTTTTGTCAGTATCTCCCTGCTAACTTCAAAACAGCGCACTTCCCGTTGTAAAGGAAACGATTCATTCTACTTATATTATGGTCTTAATTAACGGATAGGCTTTATGTATTTTATCACATATGCTACGATGAAACATTACACAAGTAATAGGACTGACTCAGGCATTGTTAAGAATAGTTGTACAAATGTTAAAAAGCTACTAACAACAGCAACATTATTTAAGCGAAGGCCTAAGATGAAAAATTATGCGGCGTGTCACATAACAAGTTTGAAGTCGGAATGTTGTGGAGCGAAGTTGAAAAATTAAAATCAGACAAACAAATTTGCCTCGATTTTCCCTTCCATGCTAATAATAAATTGTCAATACTTCTATTTTTTATAAGATTTTAAGTTACTAAAGGACTTAATATGCTCAGGCTTTATACTACTTTTAAAAATGAAATCTTCTATCACTAATGGAAGCAAAAATTAATATAAGACTCTTCAGTAAAACTGTTGGATAGTATTTTGCTTGGCAGTTGTTTACACTAATGCCTAGCTTTTATATTTCTTTTTTCTTCCTAATCTGTACATCTTAAAAGGCTACAGTGACTGTGAAGTTGTGGAAATCGGATTCTGGTCGTTAAACTCTCTCGTCGTTTCTTTAAGAAGTAACTAGCTGCCACTGGAAATCCGTCTGGAAGAAAAGAACATTACGAGTCTCTTATCTCCATCCATTCCCCTTTCCTTTTCTCCTTTTCTCCTTCTCCTTCTCTCTCTCTCTCTCTCTCTCTCTCTCTCTCTCTCTCTCTCTCTCTCTCTCTCTTTCATTTCATATATTTCATTATAAGATAAAGAAACAAATTACGGACAGATGGAAAATGGAGACTGCAGACCATGCTTGGTAGCTTAGGTTCTGTGAAGGCAGCGTTTGGCAGTAAAACAGGCCCCGAGTTATCATACGCTCTGTAATTACGATTTCTTCTAGGAAGCGGCTGTAAATCTCCTTTCTTATCGTCTGTGGCAGCTCCCACAGATTAGGAATCAAGCCACAAAACCGAGCCTGTTCCCATGCCGACAGAGCCGCAGTACTCGTGTCTTCCACCTGTTCCTGAATGCAACGTCTAGCCCCTCTCTTTCGTAGCTATCGACTCTTCCACGTTCAACTGATCTTCCGAATACCTTGCCGACTCTGAAAGAATTACAACGTCATCCGCAAGCTTCAAAGTTTGTATTTCTTTTTCCTGGTCTTTAATTCCCTTTTCCAAATATCCTCTCGTTTTGCTTTACTGCTTACTCAGTGTAAAGACTGGCTAACATCGGGGACTACACGATGTTATTCACATTTTATACTCAAATTTTCTTATTCCGATCAAACAATTGTCCTTAGTTTCCCAAAATTTTTCGTACTTCAGTAGACTAGCAATTAGACGGTGTTATGCCTTGAAGTGGAGTACCACCGTGCTTCAGTTTTATGGGGACGTGAATATGGGCTACGCCATTGTCCTTTGGCACCACAGGCGTGCCTTGGTACTGTGTCGCAGGGATTTCAGTGTGGATCAGTGGATCAGAACTAGAGAGCTCCCCCCCCCCCCCCCCCCCCCCCCCGTCCCCGACACCATACCTCCACTCCCGAGGGGTTGTCATATCATCTTGGAAATATATCCTTCTTTTCCTTCGTCTCTTATCACGTACTTGGGAAATTTCCTTCATTCTCCTCGGCCCCATACTTTACTTTCCCTTAGATGTTTCTCCCTCCAGTCTTCGTGTACGCAGTCCATCCAGTTTCTTCTTTGCCTTCCTCTTCCTCTGTCAATTTCCACTACCATTTCTTTCATTCTCTAGCCAACATAGGCGTCGTCCCTTCTCTTCACGTGGTCATACCACCGCAGTCTTTTCTCTTGACACCTCCTTCGTTTTAACGCCGCTTCGTTCTCTCTCGTTTCTAATCCTATTGGTTCTGGTCACGCCACAAAGTCTCCTTAAAATTCTTATTTCACTCACATATATTGACTTAAAAGATGCCTCAGTTGGTGCCCATGTCTTTGCTCCATACAACGACCTTCCCCAGTTAATCCAATCGATAGGATATTGGCACACATGAATTACCATCACTAGACACTGTTGATCCTAAGTATTTAAAACTATGGACTCTTTTCAGACTTAGTCAATCCAAGTGGATTGTTTTTTCCCCTAGTCCAGTACACTCACTCCGTTTGCTTGCTGTTGATTTTCGCGCTTCTGTCTTCCAAAGCTTTACTACAACTTCCCAGTCTGATTTCCAGCTCACCCTTCTTGGTGCTGCAAACATCATGTACCAAAAAGTTTGCTCTTCTACTCCTTGTCATAAATACACAGATGATCAGATTGATACTTCGTATTTGGTCTCAGCGTAGATCCTCCTTGCAATCAAACTTTATCTAATATACAATCTGTTAGGCATACGCTGCTTCTTAACAGAATTCTGGCACCATTACTCATGCCTTGAGTAAGAGATGCATGTTTTTCATCCACTTCTCTGTTTTTCATACACCTCCAGATGTCTTGCTGTGGCACTGTTCAAAATGGTTGAAATGGCTCTGAGCACAATGAGACATCTCAGGTCATCAGTCCCCTAGAACTTAGAAGTACTTAAACCTAACCAACCTAAGGACATCACACACCTCCATGCCCGATGCAGGATTCGAACCTGCGACCGTAGCGGTCACGTGGCACCAGACTGATGCGCCTAGAACCGCTCGGCCACTCCGCCCGGCTGTGGCACTGTTATTGGTCTATAAAAACCACAAGTAATTCCTTCTTCTCCTCCTCCTCCTCCTCCTCCTCTCTGTGTTTTTGTATTAGTTGTAGAAGTGCATAATTTGCATCCATTGTTCCTTTCCCCATCATTTTTTAGGTACATTTCTGCATTCGTTTTAGAGACTGGAATCTCCGTGGCACAGTATCGTAGAATGCCATAAGAGAAGGCAGAACAAATTGGCACTGTCCATTGATAAAGCTGAGCATGTACGTGTATGTGCCTGTGTATCACACCAAAATAACATGAATTTATTGCCAGCAGCTTTTTGCTGAATGACGCCACTTGCTTTCAACATGTAAGTCAGAAAGTACATGGCTTCTTTGATGTTGGTCACATTACAATGATATGTTTCCCTGTGAACCAGTCTGACATTGACTATCCAGGTGCGTTACCACGCCCTGGAGAACTGTCTCTGAGTGACAGATCAGCTTCGAGAGTGAGGCGGCTCTAGATTACCACTGACGGACGCGGCGCGCTTTCACCCACCACACGCCCGGAGTCCCAGACTCCTCTCCCCAACCACGTGTCTCCGTTTAGTCCGGCCGCCTCTCAGAAGAACAGACTATGCATATGGATGAGGAGAGATTTACATAATAAATTATAAATGCATTGTAATCGGCCGACTGATCGCGAACGAGCCCAGTCGGAATTTATGCCATCCGTCGAATCGTCCACGGTCGCTTCGGTTTTATATTACCTGGTAATTTGAGTGATATTCCCGGAGCTGCGGACCTTGTTTGTTCCCTGACAAATTGGCTGTTCTTCCGCCGGATTATACCGCGCACAGTACTCTGGAGTCATAAACAAGCGGTACGCCCTAAAAGTCGGACACGTTTAAGGCGTGCTAATGCAAGGGGAAGCCATACCGTATATCAGACGACTGCCGAAACCCGCGGGCCACATGCAGATCGCGATCACCCCAGACCAGTTGCTGCTCGTACGCTGCCTCCCCCAAGTTAAAACGGGACGCGCTAATTTTTCATACCGCCTTAGAATTAAGAAATTACCGCCATCGGCGGTGGGTCCGCAGAGCGGTAAGTACCCCACGCCGGACACAAATCACGGCTCTAAACGGCCGTCCCCGCTGGCGAGCGCCCCCCCCCCCCCCCCCCCCCCTGTGCGAATGAACGCGGGCGGAGTGCGCTTGATTTGTGCTAACTACCCTGCACTGCCGCCACGTTTTATTACCCCCGCTTTCCAATACCGCCATGCGAGCGTTAACCGTGTAACATACGAGACAGGTGTACTTATAATGTCGGTCTTCTCTCGCCCCAAGACAAGCGCACAGCGAAATTTTTATTTTAAACTGTGAGCTCCATATGGCTGAGGAAGGTACAACGTTCTTCCTACAAACTATCTTATGGATCTTGGAGCAATTATTAATGTACGGGGATGCAAAATGAAATAAGAGACCGTGCTACGAAAAAATTACTTCATTTTTCTTTCGCTCATACGGTATTCAGAATTTAATCTGATATTTTCATAATGTGCTTTAACAATTGTATCGCACAGCGCTGGCAGTTATTTTGTGCCAGAGGGCCTTACGTACACTGGAGTTCGTCATTCTCACGAGACTTGAAGTTAATACTGCAAGTCACAGCCCACATCCTTCATAATTGCCTCAATTCGCCAAGGAAGACAGTCCACAGCGGTCGTGCGGTAGCGTTCTCGCTTCCCACGCCCGGGTTCCAGGTTTCGATCCCCGACGGGGCCAAGGGTTTTCTCTGCCTCGTGATGACTGGGTGTTGTGTGATGTCCTTAGGTTAGTTAGGTTTAAGTAGTTCTAAGTTCTAGGGGACTGATGACCATAGTTGTTAAGTCCCATAGTGCTCAGAGCCATTTGAACCATTGAACCAGTCCACAGCGTTTTTCAGGTCTGCCATATTAAGCTGAAGCGGCTCGTTGTTTATCACGAAGGTTTCCCAGAAAGTAATGCAACGCAGTTTTTTCTCAGCCGAAAACAATACTACGAATCCGAAACGTTGCGTATGTATTATTTGAAGTCTGCTGAGTGAGAGCAAGTTTCCGTCACTTCCGACTGATAGCGTAGCTCAGGACAGTTTAAAAATGACGCCTGAAGGTGATGTATGTTACAACCAAGGTGCCGTCATTGAATTTTTCATTGCAGAGAAAGAAGCGGTGGGGGATATTCACAAACGCCCGTGCAAAGTCTATCGAACATCTGCTGTCTACAGAAATGCAGTTGGCTGCTGGGCACGGGGGTGAGGTTATCAGAAGGCGGTTCGGTGGAGCTCCACGATTTGCAGCGGTCGGGGAGACCATCCAAGGCTGTCACATGTTGCAGCGTGCTGATGTTGTCATTTGCCATTAAAGGATGCAATTCGTGGAAGGCAGTTTGAGGACGAGGAGGAGGTGATTCACACAGTGAAGAACGCGCTCCGCGACCACGACAAGGATTTGACCGAAAGGGCACACACGCCTTTGTTTCCCGCTGAAGAACGGGATTAGACTACGTGGAGAAATAGGGTGCGTAGTTAAAACACCGTTCTTTTATGTGTAATTCTCATTGTGTTTAATAAAGAATCGTTGAAGAAAAAAAGGCGGTGCATTACTTTCTGGGAAACACCCGTAGTTCCCACAGAGCAAACAAATTGCGAGGATGTTGACTGCTACCTTTCGTGTACTGTTCCAGTGATCACAGACATTTTCTATAGAATTGAGAACAGTGATATACGAAATCAGTTGAGGTCCGATAGTATGCCTGTCTGTTGTTTAAAGTAAGCGTGCAACCCTGAGAACATGGTATATGTTAGCTTGTAAGGCGGGATTGTCCATAGCACATTCCTCATGAAGATACAAAACAGGCGCGGCCAAGATTCCGGCTCGCGAACCGTGCCCTCCCTGGCGCAAGTGTCTTTCCTCTCAGGCTGCTTGCACGTTTGGCCCACTGCTACGTCACGATTATTGAGCGTGAAAGGGGAAGAGCGGGAAAGTGCGAACGCACTGCGTTTAAATGGCAATGTAGTCGCATTGCATAGAACTTGGCTATATACACTGACGGAAAAAAAACCAACACCAAAAATAATTAATGTAGAGTGATGAAATTTCGGGAATACATTTGTCTAGGCAACGTATGTCATTAAGACTGCAAGATCGTAGGTTCGTGTAAGGGCGAGATAAGCCACTGCAGATGTGAAACGCTGGTACATTAATAACCGATGTAACCACCAGAGTTTGCTCAGGTGCCGGATGTCACTTTGTGGGATGGTTTCCACGCCTGTCGCACATGGTAGATCAATACAGGGACTGTTGATGCTGCTCATGGATGACGCTGGAGCTGTCGTCCTATAATGTCTCATATGTGAAGACAGATCTGGTGACTGAGCAGGCCAAGGCAACACGTCAAGATCCTTTAGTGAATGGTGGGTTTCAACAGCGGTATGTGGACGAGCGTTACCCTGTTGCGAAACACGCCCTGGTATGCTGTTAATAAACAGCAGCACAACAGAACGGATCACCAGACTGACGTACAAAGTTGCAATCAAGGCGTGTAGGATAAACACGAGACTGCTCCTGCTGTCAGACGAAATAGCATCCCAGGCCATGCCCCGACGAGTTATTTCTCCTGTGTACTGACTCATCGAGCAGCCTGCAAGCTATCGACCAGTGCTACGCTCGCCACCGTCTGGTAACGTCCATTCGTCCATTCAGGAATCCATCTCTGCCCTGGAACAGTCCCGCCGTTCAGTGGTGTTTGTGTGGACCCCAGGACACGTCGGAATCCCCGGCAGCGAACTTGCCGACAGGCTGGCAGGACAGGAGACGCGGAAACCGCTGCTGGAGATAGGTGGCATCTCCAAAGCTGACCTACTTTCTGTCTTACACCGCAGGGTTTTCCGGCTTTGGGAGACGGAATGGTGTAACAGCACGCACAACAAACTGCGTGTAATTAAGGAGACTGAATGTGTGGAAGTCTTCCCTGCAGGCTTCTCGCAGGGAATCAGTTGTCCTCTGGCGGCTTCGTACTGACCATACGTGGCTAACGCATGGTTACCGACTCTGTAGCGAGGACCCAGCTCAGTGTCGCTGTGGCTCCCACATGACAGTCGTCCACCTTTTGCTGGACTGCCCACTTTCAGCCGCTATGCGGCAGACTTTTAACTTTGCCAGCACCTTGCCATCGGTGTTGGGAGACAATGCCTCCACAGTAGCTTTAGTTTTATATTTTATCCGTGAGAGTGGGTTTTATACTTCCACGTAGGCCTTAGCGCATGTCCTTCGTCCCTCCGTGTCCTCCACCCTACCGCTTTTAGAGTGGAGGTTTACTGTGTTGCAGAGTGGCTGGCTTTCCCTTTTTATTCTCGTGGTTGGCCAGCCACTGTAATCTGCTTTCATGTTTTACTCTCTTCTGTTTCTATAGTCTCTCTGTCGTTTCCTTGGCCTCCTTTGCTTCTTTTAGTGTTCGTTGCCTTCCCTTCGTTCTTGTGGTTTTTCCTTTCTTTCCGTTTTGTGTTATATGTTTCGTCCGTTTTATTCTCTCACTTGTGGCATTGTTTTACTGGGAACAAGGGACCTACGACGTCGCCAACCAGCCAGTCAACCAGCATCCCAGGCCATAACTCCAGATGTAGATCAAGTGTGTCTAGCAAGCAGACTGGTCGGATGAAGGCCTTCAAATGGCCTCCTCCTAATCAACAAATGGGCATCACTGGCACCGACGCAGGAGCAGCATCCATCAGAAAACACAACAGATTTACACCCTGCCCGCGAATCAGCTCCCGCTTGACACCGCTGGAGTCGAAAATGGAAGTGTTTTAGGGCCAGTGTAATGCACGCCACACGGCATCTGTCGTTGAAGTAACCAATTCTTAACAGTTGGTTGTGTCAGTTGGTGCCAACTGCTGTTCAGATTGCTGCTGCAGATGGAGTGCGATGCGCCACAGCCATACGCTGAACACCATAGTCTTCGTGATCGTCCGGAGCCCAGCGTTCTCGCTAATGTACATTCTCTCTCTGTCTCTGTCTACTCTGTCTCTCTCTCCCTCCCTCTTCTTCTTTTTTTTTTTTTTGCGGAAGGGACATACAGCAGCATCTCGTAGCCCTATTAGACGACCTCGTTCAAGCTAAGTGAGGTGTTGAAGGTGTTGATAAGGGCGTCTTTGTCGTCTTCCATGCATTCTTGACCAACACCATCTCACCACGTCCAGTCTCAAAGGTGGCTAACGCTCAAGACGGTTCCAGCGTGTACTTAAACCAAATCTGATTTGCATCCTATGATTACGCCGCTAGCGCCACTCTTACGCGACTCGCGCGAAATCTGAATACACATATTCTTTCAGAAGTAGAAACACGCGTATCAACTTTCTTTTATGTTGCACAACTCCGTCTTGGTCTTGCCATTTTTCCCGTCAGTTTATTTTACATTCGCCAGCAACATACATTACGAACGAAACAATTTTTTTTACTATTATTTATATTTGGTGCGCTGAGGACAAAATGTGATTCTCATCTTGCACAAAGTGTCGGACGAGCGCAGAAAAGTTCACATATTTTCGCTGCCGGGTTGCCACATAATGGTGACTTATTTAGTTTCGTAATCGAAAAATCGTCTTTCACACACATATGTTGATTGAAATATTGATGGAATTTTGCAATCTCATTTTGAAGACGTGGAAACTGTACCTGAGGGGAACTATGCAGCCTTCCTGGAAAGTTGTAATGTAAAAAGATTTGTCTCCAAAATGGGAATTACGTTACAGATCAGTCAGTTAAACCTGCACATGCACACTGAAGACGGGTTTAAGATTGGCGTTCAGAAAACCATCCTTGTAGTTCTTTCAAGGTCACAATGACTTCTTCAAACCTCGCGTTTTCCTTAACGCCGCTGATCTTTGGGAACTGGACTGTATTTGTCAGAATTTGTGACTTCTGTAATGCGTTTGTTTTTTTATGCATCCCCCATCAAATCATTTGTTTCATAGCGTTGAATGCATTATGGGCAGTGTCAGTCAAGTACACCAAAAATGCAAGACGTGCAATCAATGTCGGATGTTCTAATTTTCGTCCCGGCACTCCTTTTTCCTTCATTCATTCAACAATAGCGGGTTTTGAACGGAAAATCGTTCCAGGCATGTCCCTTTTGTTAACCAACGTACCTTGCAGTAACATTAAACTCTTCGTTTAATTCCGTCTATAACCATTACAGCGGAATAATGCATGCGACTTCAGCTGTGTTACTTTTCGTACCGTCAATATCATCACATACTGCATGCCTGCAAATTTAGCACGAAGTGGTTCTTAATGCACACAACAATGTATCCCATCAGTCGATCGTAGTAATTTTTTGCTCTTTCGTTGTCAACTAAATATTTAAATTTTTTTCTGTATGATGTTGTTGTTGTTTCATAGAAAAATAGCAGTTCCCATGCATTATGTGACTGCATAGTGGGTGTTGAGAATTTTCATCGCTCTCTTCATTCTCATTCAGTTTCAAATGCTTGTGGCGGTAGATCGCTGCCTGCTCCATTTTGTAAAAAATAAAAGGGGGAGGCACTGGACCTCTCAACGTCCTTCATATCACAAAGAAATAGCGAAGGCCAAACAGCGCTGACATAACGACTGTGCTGAACTAAAGAGATTTGTGCTGACCGAAAAATGCAACACCGCAACACTAAATGAAATGCATTCCTGCAGCAGGTACTTCGGAGAAGAACCGAGCAAAACCAGGGCAGGCTAAGCGTTAGCCCAAAAGCCTACCGTACAATCGGCTCGCGCGTGTTTTGGCACACTGTGAGTGACACAGATATATAATAAAGTAGGGGCACTTGGTCACAGAAAATGTTTAAATAAATATCGTGACCCACTTTCACAGTAACCCCAAAACACCACAGAAAGTATCTAATCACCGCACATTAAATGGCAAGGCGTCAGCAATCTAGACGCCTTGCATCGTTTCAAAAGAGGCAGAATCGCGACTCACCGAGACATACCAAAACCCCCCTAGTCACCTCAGTTTCTCTCTTGTTTGGCCCATCGAAGAGGTGCAACTGAATGTGCCTCTGTAAGCAGTGGCCTTTTGCGAGGTATCCGATTCCAAATTCGTGTTGAACTTCGGTCTCTCCGCAATGTTTGCTCGGAAGCTGGCTGAGACGGACCTACATTTGCTGACAGCACCAACTCCTGTCGTATCGATATCGATTGTCATTGAAATGAAATGTCGTGTGGCTGGAGCCTCCCGTCGAGTAGATCGGTCGCCTGGTGCATTTCCGTTTACTTGACGCCATTTGGACGAGTTGCGTTTCTATGAAGATGAAATGATGATGAAGACAACACAACACCCAATCCCCGAGCATAGAAAATCTCCGATCCAGACGGGAATCGAACTCGCGCCCCTCGCATGGCATTCTTCCTCGCTGACAGCTCAGCTATGGAGGCGGACATCGGTCGTCATTTACAAACTATGACACTCGTCTCGTGTCCTTGTCAATTACTACATTTTACGACCACTCTCCTTACTCTGTGTTACATGACAGCGAGTGGTACATCATTCCGTGTAGACACGTTGTACGGTCCACGTTGATACACCAACAAATCAGTCAGCTTCCCTCATGGTTACGTCCAAACACGATATCTCCTTTAGGTCATGTCTCCACATCGACCCATCTCACTGCACCAATCCCTTACAACCGATTGGCACATCCACACAACCTCAGCGCCATGACTTTTCCCAATGGTAAAGGATCACATGAATTCCTGGTACCAATTCCACCCCATCAACAACGCTCAAATGCAACCACTGTATTCAAAAGAATACAGGGGGGCGGTGAGTAATGTTTTATCCAGTGATCTTCTTCAACTTACGGCTTTTCGTAGTTTCTAGCGCTGTTTTCTTTACTATGTACACCCAATGTAACAAGAGTTGACGGCAGAAACTTTATATTTTCGTGATGATCCAAAACCAAATTCGAGTGTAATAGGGAAACAACGTTAGTAATCAAAATAAGTTTGTTAACACTTCTACTAAAACGGTAAACTAGACGACAACGCCAGGAGCTGTCTGGAGCTTATGAAGTATCTTACATGCCACACGACCTACACAAGAATAGCTATATGAGAAACTAACAAGTTTTAAGAGAGCAATGAACGTATCACATGAAGACCTAGAATGTGATTATGTAAACGACAAATAAATTTGTCGCGATTTGATTCTTTAGTTTCTCCTAGTATACCTGTTGACAGAACTGTCCACGAATATTCTATCGATATCCGATAGGCCGGACCCTAATACCGTGTGTTAATGCAATGATATAACTGAATGTTGAGGTGCCAGTAATTAGTGAGGCTTAATTGATGATAATGACAAAAAGATGATATGCGTAACGGACATCCTGCTGTAATCTCTGAGGTGTTATCGTCGTGATGCTATATTCGGGTTAGGAACAATACGATAAGTTACATAGCAAAATATAAATGTTATTTTCGTGACTGCTTACTAGAAAATCTGTGTATATCTTCTACCACAGTGAACCCGAAACTCTAACGAAACCAATAAACCCCCATCCTTCCAACCTTGATTCTTTAAAGAATCTAAGTGCCATGTATAAAATACGAGTAGCTTCAAACTTCAGATACAAATGAGTTAACGTGTTAAATATTTGAGGTTAAGCAAGTGAGCGCGAAAAAGTACAAACTTAGAAAATGTTTGAAATACGTTAAAATTCTGTTGGAAGTCGGTAAGTGCTTTCATTACCAAACATTGGGTGAATATAGTACGGGTAATTTCCACTCCGTTGTAAAGAAAAGAGAGTTTTTCGGGCATCTCGACGTTTATGACATGTGTCTTCTGACATATGTGCTGAAACACTGTTATACAATTGCAGGTACATTCAGTGGTATATGTGGATATTACGTGCAAAATGTGTTCCGTATAGACTTAGTAGTGAAGAAGTTAGAAATTGAAACGTCGTACCTGATGCTGCAGATTTATTGCATGGACACCTAAAATTTACTAATACACACTTACATGGGACCCGGTGTTCGGTGGTGGTCATCCGAGGCTGAAACTCTTCTGATCGCTCGACTCCTGAACTCTCGAACTCTACCGTGATTGGCGTTTGAGGGCCTCTATATACGGCGTCTGGGGCTGTTTGCTGTCATATGGTACGTGACTACGTCGATTTTTACCTCCAATTCGCAATCAGTGAGCGTGAAATCAGCGGCTTCTCAATGCGTGTGACCTCTTAATTGGCCGTCGATAGCGGCTTGCAGTGTTCGTCTCTACCTATCGGTTAATTTTCATACTTAGATGATTTTTTTTCCCTTTTTCCCTGCAACCCTTCATGGTTCGGTCATTATACAAACGTAGCGCTACACTGTACAAACGAACATTACACCTGCACCAGCCGGCCGCGGTGGTCTCGCGGTTCTAGGCGCACAGTCCGGAACCGTACCACTGCTACGGTCGCAGGTTCGAATCCTGCCTCGGGCATGGATGTGTGTGATGTCCTTAGGTTAGTTAGGTTTAAGTAGTTCTAAGTTCTAGGGGACTAATGACCACAGCAGTTGAGTCCCATAGTGCTCAGAGCCATTTGAACCATTTTTGAACACCTGCACCCCACAAATACATATACGATACACACATCCGCAAATAAAGAGGCCAATCTGCGTGGAAGAGCAGCTCCCTTTCCGCTAAGCGGTTGAACACATTCCGTGGGATTCCCCATGTACCAATGCCGTACATTTTCACTATTTTAGCGACAATCGGTAGGAATGTGTATGGGCTCTAATTTTTCTGATTTTTCCACCATGGTTATTATTTCGCAAAACGTACAGGAAGTGTTGACAGACAAACTGTAGATAGCGGTCAGACTTTCTCCTTTATTTCAGAATAGATTTAAATTCTTCAGCGGAGATCCCAGGTTCGGTTCCCAGTTCGGCACACAGTTTTATCTGCCTGGAAGTTTGCCTCCTTTGGTGTTTGTCTCTGGAGATGGATGAGTATTTAAGTAACGCTTACATGCTTAGGAGACGACTATTAATTACATGAGCTTAAAATGGGAGGGGGGATGGGATGAGTCCTTCAAAATCTCACCAAATGTCATGTAAAGAGGGGGGGGGGGGGGGGGGGGAGGAGGCGGAGGGAGCTGCATGAAAATCTCATGTCAACTTCTTAATTCAGAGGATATACATTATTATAACGGATAACATTTTGTTTTGTATAATTAATGCCAAGTATAGACGACATTAAGTGCTCAACAAATCTTATAGCTTCTCTGAACTGAACTGAATGCAATACACTTGTGTATGCCCGTGGTTCTCCGATTTGAAACAAGTGCGGCACAAGTGTAAAATTTCATTCGTTTCGGTCGAAATAGCTGCGTGTCAGTCAGTGAGTCAGTCGCGATATTGTGCAACCCATACAAAGTAGGATTTATTGTGTTCAACACGAATTTGTACTTTTGGAATACTTGTGCTAAGCGACATTCCGACGAATCAGATCATACGTGCGAGCAAGAAGTTAATCGTTTGTGGACGGAAACTAAGCTAAATTTCACAGATAAGAAAGCCGGACGTTGTGGCCGAGCGGTTCTAGGTGGTTAGTCCATCGGTTCACCTTACATTTCCTTTGATGACTATCACCGAATGTTGACCACTGCGACTCACTCCTCCAACTGACCAGTAGTAGTGCAATCAGACAATATCCTTTCTAACCGCCTACATGCATTACGTCACTTTTGTTTATAATGTTCCGGCCGCTGTGGCCGAGCTTTTCTAGGCGCTTCGGTCCTGAACCCCGTAGCTGCTACGGTCCCAGGTTCGAATGCTACCTCGGGCATGGATGTGTGTGATGTCCTTAGGCTAGTTACGTTTAAGTAGCTCTAAGACTGATGACCTCAGATGTTAAGTCCCGTAGTGCATAGAGCCATCATAGACCAGAGCACAGTGATCACATCAAGAGATTGATAAGCTTAATAATCCTACGGATCAAAGAAAGGCGCGAAGAATGTTGTCTTTCATCTGCAAAGTAAGTAAAGGTTCAGTGAAACTTTATGTATGTAATATATCAATGTAAGGTCAATTTTTTAGGGGTCCGTAAAAACTGTTAATACAATTCTCGTGCAACCTTTCTGCCCGTCTGTCTCTCACAGTCCGTTCGTCCGAACACCGCTAAGTGTTGGCATGGTTAAAGTGTTTTTAATCACATGTTGAAAACACTGTTTAATACAGTTCATAAAAAATATACTTTTATTAAAAACGTTTTAATCTGTGTTTAAAACAAATAAAAAAAAGTCATTTTTACCCGACTAATGGACTCAAATCAAGAGGAAGAAGGGTGGATGACAGGAGGGAAGGGAGGTCCCACCACATCTCCCAAAGGGGAGGAGGGTACAAATTTTTAAAGAAACCCCTCACGTATTTAATGGACACCCCTTGCTAAACGAATTAAACGAATTCGTGACGAAACTCGCCGTTCTTATTTGGATCTATTACTCGTATATCTCCTCAATTAACTTGCTAAAGATTCCATACTGCTGAACAGTGCTTACCGTTTTTTTCACGTATGAATTAGGTTTGTTTAGGACTCATCGAACGAATCTCACCGTGGCATCTGCTTGTTATATAGCTACCTTTAGGGGGTCATACCATTTTAGGTCACTTCGAACGATTCGTACTAGTTTTTTTTTACGGTTCTTACTGTCTGCTGGCGATGCTCACATGTTGAGGGCGAACTGACGTAGCTAACGCATCTCATCGGCCAGTAACTAACTGGAACGCCGTGCGGGATTGACCGAGCGGTCAGGGCGCTGCAGTCATGGACTATGCAGCTGGTTCCGGCGGAGGTTCGAGTCCTCAAAAATGGCTCTGAGCACTATGGTACTTAACATCTATGGTCATCAGTCCCCTAGAACTTAGAACTACTTAAACCTAACTAATCTACGGACATCACACGCATCCATGCCCGAAGCAGGATTCGAACCGGCGACCGTAGCGGTCACGCGGGTGCAGACTGCAGCGCCTAGAACAGCACGTCCACACCGGCCGGCTTCGAGTCCTCCCTCGGGCATGGGTGTGTGTGTTTGTCCTTGGATAATTTAGGTTAAATAGTGTGTAAGCTTAGGGACTGATGACCTTAGCAGTTAAGTCCCATAAGATTTTACACACATTTTTTTGACCTAACTTGAACACCTAGAAGACGAATTACATACGACAAAAAAAAAAAAAAAAAGAAAGAAAGAAAAATACACGTCTTACGAAGCTTCTTCCTATTTCGTACTTGGAATCGCTACCATCTCAGCCCTCAAACAATAACCAGCTGAAATAATTTGAAAACTACAGACTCAGTCCACATCGGTCACGAAGTACGGGAAAGAAAGAGTATTAATAACGGAACGTATGAGGGAATACCACACAGGCAGTCGAGTCCCGTGCTCGATAAGACACACACATGATCAGTGATAGCCCTACCGCACACGGGTAAAGCAGACCACGGTGGCTTAAGTTCATTTCCCATCTCGTGTGGGCGGAGTGAACACTAGAAGTTGACTGAGTAGCGGCGGGGCCGTGTTTACCGGTGGCGACTTGCCACCTCCGCTTTGAGCCCGTGTCGCCCGCCCGGCGCTGCAGAAGGCCGGAGAGCGAGACAACAGGCGCCGGCCGCTGTATTGTGCTGTCGACAGCTAGCGCAGCTGCCAGCCCGTAAACACCGAGACGCCCGTATTTCGGGTGGACTTCTGCCGCTACGCCTGCACCTCTCTCTCACCGCCTCTTGTCTCAGGATTAGCGTTTGTCTGTGAAAAATTTCAGTAGTACTAAAAATACATGCATTTGTTACGTGGATTAAGTGTAGGCTGAACGCTACGTGCTGTCTCATGTGATCCAGATGTTATTTTTTGTCTTCCCAGAAGTCAACTCGTCTTTTTATCGTGTCTACCGAACGGCGTGACTCGGTGCCTGTGGCGTTCGGCACACGTTCTGAGCGAGTGCGGTCCAAGTACGTGTCCATTCTATCTGACTGTATTTCGTTCTTTCGTAAATATTGGTCTTATAGTAATAGGAGGGGTACAAGTATTCAGCACCGATGTAGATCAATAAATTCGTCGATTTGAAAAGTAATCTCGAAACAGTCCAAGTCACTGTTTTATTTATTTTTGTCGTCCGCTTTCCAAGTCTCTTTTTTGTGTATTTTCGGTGTTCAGTTTCGGTTTAACAATCTTCAGACCAAATGTTTAACAAAAGAATAAAATGGACCACAAAAATTGTATAAAATTACCGTATAATGGAGACTGCGAATTCGTAGATAAGCTTTAGGCGCGGTTGAGATTGAGGCGATACGACACGCGATGCGCCTAGCGATACGACACATTACCAGCCCTCACCGATGGATCGTATCGCCCGACAAAGTACGGAGTGCTGGTCGCTTGACGCAACATGTTGAAAGATGTGCACTTCATTCACCATTCAGTGCTCGTATTTCGTACTTCTAATCCCAGCGTTCTGGTATTCGGTAATATAATAATTCAGACCCTGTTAATAATTTCTGTTGGTTGCCTAATTTATTTGAAAATGTTTACAGTTTGTCTCACAGTGATCTGTGAGAGGAGCTTGGCGCCAGGGATTTTCTTTATTTAGCGGCCATGATGGCTTCCCGTTTCCCATCCTTTTTCCGATCTGCAGAGTAGCACGTGGAGTTTTTTGAAAGGTCAGTAGTGGCCGAGGTTCTCAATTCCACAACCTGCCTTACCAACCTTATAACTGATATTTCTTCTCAACTTTAACGTCGCGAGGTCGCCTCCCTGTGAGATTCCGCTCCTCTGATTGGCCAGTTCAGGTGAGCGCCCGGTTTTCGCGGGTGGATTGTGGGCAAAAAAAAAAAAAAAAAAAGAAAAGAAAAGAAAAGAAAGCTCTGAGCACTATACGACTTAACTTCTGAGGTCATCAGTCGCCTAGAATTTAAAACTAATTAAACCTAACTAACCTAAGGACACGACACGCATCCATGCCCGAGGCAGGACAAAGAGGCAGTGTGGAGTTCTAGTGTGACTGCGCCTGAGGCTGGAGATGCTGCTTCCAGAAGATGAACTCTCGGTAAGTTTGAGGGCCGACGTGCACTGTAGCTTCGCCCAGAGGGAGCCCCATTGGTCATTTTACTGATGTGCGTTCCTTAAATTACAGTTTTATGTAATTTTTTCCGGATTATACGACTCTGTGTTTTCCTTGTACATTTGGTCATAATGTGCGCGACGTGTTGGTTCGTCACAGTAGCTTGCAGTTCGGCACTCAAGTGTATACTTTCATGCTCTTCCTGGCTTGAAAAGTTGTGCCCTTTGTCCTACGAAACGTGGGGAGTGTCTGGCGCCGCTTAATGTTTCGTTAACGTAGTCGGACCGCGAGCCAAAGTTACCTAGTACCGCCTGTATGAATAGTTTCGCGTTTTACTGGTTCTATTCCTTAAATACAGGAGGCTACCTAGCGATTCACCCACAGTAGCGTCTCTCTTAGCCTTTGGCTGATTCATGGTGGTGGTCATTGCATGCCTGCAATCCCTTCCCTTAGTAAATTGATCTCCATTTGATAATACGGCGATCGTTCCTAAAATTCCTTTTCTCGTGCCATCGTTGCTTATTATGAACGTACATTGGGGCAGGCTGCTGAACTCGATTCTTTCTTCACCACCCCCATTTGATTGTATTACTGTTCAATATTCAACTGTTAAATAAATGAGTCATTTTATCTTTACATTCTCTCTTTCATTACGTGAAATCACCCCTAGTCTCACAGTAGAATAATGCAGAACTATTCTCATGATAACGGTTGCTATAAGGTCGTGCAGGTCTCGCGCCTTTAATGATACGATAAAGATTCAATATCGCGAGCCTGTCACGACCATTGCACGCATGATACCGATGAGAGTAATAATAATTTTCAATTATCCCCCATTTATAAATTGGGAAGTGTTCACGGCTCAGTGTGAATACGTGAGCACTAAATCCACTTGATATGGTGGAAGTAGTGTCCTCTGTTTTACCTTGCTGGTTCAGAAAAAATATCAAAATTACAGCTCCTACAGCAAGGGATAGTAACCTGTAAAAAAAAAAAAAAAAACGAGCCACCGCTTTGAATGTGTCGTAGGTTACACAGTGAGTGAAATTCAAAATCATCTGACATATCTCAAAAAAATTGTTTTATGGGTGTGGAGCAAATCTACATCCGTCTCTGTAGTTTTTTTCTCAGTAAAACCTTTATTTTTCGCATAAAAAATAAAAACCGCTGTTTTGGGAATTCGCCCGTGTTCTCCCCTTTGCACTCTTTCTCATTCAGACCAGAGACTATTCCGTAAAAGTCGTATAGTCTGACATCAATACTTCATAATGAAGTGGTTTTCTTTTCGTTTGCCTGCCTCCGTGGCCGAGCGGTTCTAGGCGCTACAGTCTGGAACCACATGACCGGTACGTTTGCAGGTTCGAATCCTACCTCGGGCATGGATGTGTGTGATGTCCTTAGGTTAGTTAGGTTTAAGTAGTTCTAAGTCTAGGAGACTGGTGACCTCAGATGTTAAGTCTCATAGTGCTCAGAGCCATTTCAGCCAGTTATCGTGATACTTCGCAAATAAGTAAACCACCGAGCATATTTTCGAAACTTTGCCGCGAGGTTTACGTGTGGTAGGTTTTATGCTAAACTGCTGCGCACGAATTCTATCTTAGAACACTGCATCCTGTCCCCGTGCGATGTGTGGAAGAAGAGCAATTAATCTGGGATGCCCGCAGACACGAGAGTGTTTTATGGCCCTATGAGCGCCGCTTGACCGACGAAGTGAGACGGGCCGGTATCGACTGTCGCGGCATTTGTCGGGAGCCAGCAGATAGAGGCCGGCCCCTGGTAGCGGCCGTCTCATTAGGGCCAGATTTACGCGTGGCGCACCGGCCGGCGCTGCCGCGATTGCGCTAATGACCCCCGGCGGACGGAGGCGGGCGACGCATATTTCACGACGCGCCGGCACGCGCGCCCCTGGGGAACAGGTTCCGGCCGCGCCTCGCACCGCACCGCACCGCTGTACCGTTCTATTCCGGGTGTCCGGAATCTCTGCGCTCCGGCGTTATGGCGGCAGAGAGCGGCCTTTATTACGTGTCCGCTCAGCCGAGGCGGCCAGGAATAACGGGCGGCTCTTCGGCAGACGACTGTCTGTCCGCCGTGGATCGCTGCAGTCCCGCCAGCTGCCAGGGTCCGCAACTTCCACAGTCCACACCGCCTACAAGAACAAACGAGGGGCTGGTCATTATCATCAACTGCAGCAGCAGCTGTATCAGCCATTTATCATCAGCATCATCGTCCTTTGTCGTCAGTAACGTTTCGTCAGCAAAATGAGGCACCTCTCCTTGGCCACCATCATTATTACCGTCAAGAGCAACTCACCATATTAGTATCACACCCATTTATCTTCATAACCATCAACTGCCATTATCATTAGCATCATCAGCCATTTATCATCATCATCACCATCATCAGACATTTATCACCACCACCATTATTATGCCATATTTCGTCACTGCCATCAACAGTTGTTCATCAACCCTACCACTGAGGTCCTATACCACCATCACAAACCGTTTATCATCATCATCAACAACAACAACATCAGCGATTTATCACATCAGTTCATTATCAGCATCATCAAATTCATCATCAGCCATCATTATCATCAGCAGCAGCAGCAATTTATCATCATCAGCCAATTACCAAGCACTGATGGTTGTAGGTCTCTTCCATATTTCTCTTCAGCTTGGCGAACGCAAATTTGTCCTGCATTTTTCGTTATGCCAGCAATACATTTTACATTAGGTCGCATGCTAGGTCTTCTCTAATCCGGGAATCCACAATAAAATCTTCTTACTCCATCTTCCTTTTTTTATTTATTCCTGTCAGAAGCCTTTCTTTGCAGTACACACAGTACACATACTGGTTGTCTCCCCTAACAGTCGTCAAGCGCATTTTCTGTGGTGTTTCGTCACATATTTGCATTTTTCGTTTTTGCATTGTGTAGCTATAGTCTTCACAAACACTGTTCTTCACGTATTTTACGCGACGTTCAGCGTCAACAGAAAGCATCGGTTTGTTTCTCATTTATTTGATCATGAGACCCAGAAAATATTAGATACAGGCTCCCAGGTAGATGCCATTTTCCTTGACTTCCGGAAAGCGTTCGATACAGTTCCGCACTATCACTTGATAAACAAACGAAGAGCCTACGGAATATCAGATTATCTCTGTTGCTGGATTGAAGAGTTTTTAGCAAACAGAAGACAGCATGTTGTTATCAGTGGAGAGACGTCTACAGACGTTAAAGTAACTTCTGGTGTGCCACAAGGGAGTGTTATGGGACCATTGCTTTTCACAGTATATGTAAATGACTAGTAGATAGTGTCGGAAGTTCCATGCAGCTTTTCGCGGATGATGCTGTAGTATACAGAGAAGTTGCAGCACTAAAAAATTGCAGCAAAATGCATGAAGATCTTCAGCGGATAGGAACTTGGTGCAGGGAGTGGCAACTGACCCTTAACATAGACAAATGTAATGTATTGCGAATACATAGAAAGAAGGATCCTTTATTGCATTTTATTGTATGATTATATGATAGCGGAACAAACACTGGTAGTAGTTACTTCTGTAAAATATCTGGGAGTATGCGTGCGGAACGATTTTAAGTGGAATGATCACATAAAATTAGTTGTAGGTAACGTGGGTGCCAGGTTGAGATTCATTGGGAGAGTCCTTAGGAAATGTAGTCCATCAACAAAGGAGGTGGCTTACAAAACACTCGTTCGACCTATGCTTGAGTAGTGCTCATCAGTGTGGGATCCGTACCAGGTCGGGTTGACAGAGGAGATAGAGAAGATACAAAGAAGAGCGACGCGTTTCGTCACAAGGTTATTTGGTAAGAGTGATAAAGTTACGGAGATGTTTAGCAAACTCAAGTGGCAGACTGCAAGAGAGGCGCTCCGCATCGCAGTGTAGCTTGCTGTCCAGGTTACGAGAGGGTGCGTTACTGGATGAGGTGTCGAATACACTCCTGGAAATGGAAAAAAGAACACATTGACACCGGTGTGTCAGACCCACCATACTTGCTCCGGACACTGCGAGAGGGCTGTACAAGCAATGATCACACGCTTGGCACAGCGGACACACCAGGAACCGCGGTGTTGGCCGTCGAATGGCGCTAGCTGTGCAGCATTTGCGCACCGCCGCCGTCAGTGTCAGCCAGTTTGCCGTGGCATACGGAGCTCCATCGCAGTCTTTAACACTGGTAGCATGCCGCGACAGCGTGGACGTGAACCGTATGTGCAGTTGACGGAATTTGAGCGAGGGCGTATAGTGGGCATGCGGGAGGCCGGGTGGACGTACCGCCGAATTGCTCAACACGTGGGGCGTGAGGTCTCCACAGTACATTGATGTTGCCGCCAGTGGTCGGCGGAAGGTGCATGTGCCCGTCTACCTGGGACCGGACCGCAGCGACGCATGGATGCACGCCAAGACCGTAGGATCCTACGCAGTGCCGTAGGGGACCGCACCGCCACTTCCCAGCAAATTAGGGACACTGTTGCTCCTGGTGTATCGGCGAAGACCATTCGCAACCGTCTCCATGAAGCTGGGCTACGGTCCCGCACACCGTTAGGCCGTCTTCCACTCACGCCCCAACATCGTGCAGCCCGCCTCCAGTGGTGTCGCGACAGGCGTGAATGGAGGGACGAATGGAGACGTGTCGTCTTCAGCGATGAGAGTCGCTTCTGCCTTGGTGCCAATGATGGTCGTATGCGTGTTTGGCGCCGTGCAGGTGAGCGCCACAATCAGGACTGCATACGACCGAGGCACACAGGGCCAACACCCGGCATCATGGTGTGGGGAGCGATCTCCTACACTGGCCGTACACCTCTGGTGATCGTCGAGGGGACACTGAATAGTGCACGGTACATCCAAACCGTCATCGAACCCATCGTTCTACCATTCCTAGACCGGCAAGGGAACTTGCTGTTCCAACAGGACAATGCACGTCCGCATGTATCCCGTGGCACCCAACGTGCTCTAGAAGGTGTAAGTCAACTACCCTGGCCAGCAAGATCTCCGGATCTGTCCCCCATTGAGCATGTTTGGGACTGGATGAAGCGTCGTCTCACGCGGTCTGCACGTCCAGCACGAACGTTGGTCCAACTGAGGCGCCAGGTGTAAATGGCATGGCAAGCCGTTCCACAGGACTACATCCAGCATCTCTACGATCGTCTCCATGGGAGAATAGCAGCCTGCATTGCTGCGAAAGGTGGATATACACTGTACTAGTGCCGACATTGAGCATGCTCTGTTGCCTGTGTCTATGTGCCTGTGGTTCTATCAGTGTGATCATGTGATGTATCTGACCCCAGGAATGTGTCAATAAAGTTTCCCCTTCCTGGGACAATGAATTCACGGTGTTCTTATTTCAATTTCCAGGAGTGTATATTGCTTCCCCCTACTTATACCTCCCTAGGAGATCACGAATGTAAAATTAGAGAGATTCGAGTGCGCGCGGAGGCTTTCCGGCAGTCGTTCTTCCCGCGAACCATACGCGACTGGAACAGGAAAGGGAGGTGATTACAGTGGCAAGTTAGGTACCCTCCGCCACGCACCGTTGGGTGGCTTGCGGAGTATAAATGCAGATGTAGAAAATTATGTTTCAATTGGAATTTGACGTGGCCATTCGATAGAGAGCTTCAAGATTAATCTAATCCTATATTAGTTTTGTCGATATGTATGAAGAGCGACAATAAAACACAAAGAACAAACAGCACTCCAACAACAACTGGGTAGCGTTGCATGCTTGGCGGTAGCAGTCAGCGCTAGTTAGGGCGATGCTATTGCGACTGAAGTGTTGGCTATTCTTCGATTTTTGATGTCACTATTAGTAAATATGGATAAAATCAATATCACGCTATACTAATTTGGGACCGCGCTATCGAATGGACATATAAAATTCCGCTTTAAAAATAATTTTCTTTGGTACGGGAAATAAACCGATGCTTCCCGTCCACAATAGGCGTCGCGTGAAGGAAATGATGAGAACTCTTTGTGTGAACTGACTGCAGCTACACAGTGCAAAAACGAAATTGCAAATATCTGCCGAAACACAACAGTAAATGCACCTGAAGACTCTTAGGAGAGAAATCATGTACAAAATAGAAGTAACAATAATAATAATAATAATAATAATATAATAATTGCAGTCCCAAAGAAAGCAGGTGCTTACAGATGTGGAAATTATAGAACTATCAGTTTAATAAGTCACGGCTGCAAAATACTAACGCGAATTCTTTACAGACGAATGGAAAAACTGGTAGAAGCCGACCTCGGGGATGATCAGTTTGGATTCCGTAGAAATGTTGGAACACGTGAGGTAATACTGACCCTACGACTTATCTTAGAAGAAAGATTAAGGAAAGACAAACCTACGTTTCTAGCATTTGTAGACTTAAAGGAAGCTTTTGAGAATGTCGACTGGAATACTCTCTTTCAAATTCTGATGGTGGCAGGGATAAATTATAGGGAGCGAAAGGCTATTTAGAATTTGTACAGAAACCAGATGGCATTTATAAGAGTCGAGGAGCATGAAAGGAAAGCTGTGGTTGGGAAGGGAGTGAGACAGGATTGTAGCCTATCCCCGATGTTATTCAATCTGTGTATTGAGCAAGCAATAAAGGTAACGAAAGAAAAATTCAGAGTAGGTATTAAGATCCATGGCGAAGAAATAAAAACTTTGCGGTTCGCCGATGACATTGTAATTCTGTCAGAGACGGCAAAGGACTTGGAAGAGCAGTTGAGTGGAATGGACGGTCTCTTGAAGGGAGGATATAAGATGAACATCAACAAAAGCAAAACGAGGGTAATGGAATGAAGTCGAATTAAGTCGGCTGATGCTGAGGGAATTAGATTAGGAAATGAGACACTTAACATAGTAAAGGAGTTTTGTTATTTGGGGCCAAAAATAACTGATGATGGTCGAAGTAGAGAGGATATAAAATGTAGCCTGGCAATGGCAAGGAAAGCGTTTCTGGAGAAGAGAAATTTCTTAACATCGAGTATTGATTTAAGTGTCAGGCAGTCTTTTCTGAAAGTATTTGTATGGAGTGTAGCCATGTATGGAAGTGAAACATGGACGATAAATAGTTTGGACAAGAAGAGAATAGAAGACTACGAAATGTGGTGCTACAGAGAAATACTGAAGTTTACATGGGTAGACTACATAACTAACGAGGAAGTACTGAATAGAATTGCGGAGAAGAGAAATTTGTGGCACAGCTTGACTAGCAAAAAGGATCGGTTGGTAGGCCATGTTCTGAGGCATCAAGGGATCACCAATTTTGTATTGGAGGGCAGCGTGGAGGGTAAAAATCGTAGAGGGAGACCAAGAGATGAATACACTAAGCAGATTCAGAAGGACGTAGGTCGCAGTAGGTACTGGGAGATGACGAAGCTTGCACAGGATAGAGTAGCATGGAGAGCTGCATCAAACCAGCCTCTGGACTGAAGATGACAACAACAACAGCAACAATAACTCAGAAATATCATGGACCAAATTTGCAAATCAGATGGCATTTGTCCGAAGTTGAGCCATACCAATAGCAATACGGTTCGGAAGTATAAGGTCCTGCGTTACCCAGGTAAATGGAGAAAGAGAGCACACATTTGCTATCCTAAGATGTGAAATCACGTAGTTTAACGGAGTATTTCGTCCTAGCGTCAACAGTTTTGCAGCAGTTAAGGGGTCTCCAAACACACCACTCCTCGGTGTGGCCAACCAAAGGATGTCCCATCCAGTCTTGTTGTGCGAATTCCCATCGAAAACGTTTTGCCTTGTCATTCAAAGGCTCTGCTGCTCAGACGAATTTTTTTTTTTTGATTTTAATGTAGGCTGAGGCAGTTCATGGTCAAAAATGTTGGTGAGACACAACACTCTCAGCCTTCAGTCGGTCATGGTCATTGGCAGCATCCAGACGAATATTTGAAGGCGCGATACCGGTAAGACGGCATATCTTCTCACAAGTAATAGGTTTTAAGCTCTCTGTAATCAGCCTGCAAGCTCCTTTCAGTGGACGGTCCATGGGTTTGTCATGATTTGATTTATACCAAACAGGAGCGGTGTACTTTGTCACAGAATAGCGTAGGACCAAAGCAGTGGTGCTAAGAACTTGTGGCTTAGCTCCCCAGTTTGTCTTCACCCTTCGCAAGATAAATTCCAGGTGATAGTTTTCTGTTTGACGTAGGAGTGTTGTCTAAAGGTGAGGGAGCGGTCCAGAGCTACTCGTAGATACTTCGGACTGAATAAACGTTCCAAGGGGACGCAGTTCCCACTATGTGCTTGACCTATCTCCACTACAGCTTTGTAACTGCCAACGCTTCCTTAACTCCAGTCTTTTCTGTTAATCTGGACTCGCATGTTTTGCCGATTTGAGTGTAGAGTTTGGAGACTTGAATTCGATGAACCGAGTGGACTGGCTGCTGTTTCCGTCTGTACTCGAACCTCCGCCGGGACCAGCCGCACTGTCCATGACTGCAGCGCCTTAAACCGCTCGGCTAATATGATTTTGTTGTGACCCTTAGTTTCATTCTACAGTTTGATGAAATGCTTCCTCTCTATATATACGTGAGCTATGGTACCTATGTTTCATATTTGATTGATTCATATGTTTAAAGTCAGACGTTCAATCGTTCAGTACTGCATGCTAAATGCTCAGCCATCACCTCACAGTAAAAAATAAATAAATAAATAAATCCTTAGAACACTGGGAGGGGTGAGGGCTGACTTAATCCGGTACAATTGTTGGAAAGGATAAGTCAGACTCCCTTCCCCGCTCCTTTAACATCGAAGGAACTCTTAACTTTCTTCCCATTTCCTTCTCTGGATTTGACAGGCATGATTTCTTAGATTTCTTATTTCGATATGTGGAAGTTTATATAAACATCAGTTGGTTTTCCAGGCAATGTCTGCACTGTCGCTTCATCTGAGTCTGTCCAGTCCTGTCGATAAGTATATCACAGACTTTAAATTCCTTAAAACTGGGCACCTGGACTGATAAACATTAATGCAGAGCGATATACATGGTTGCCTACGTGTTTGAAACGCTTTGGAAACAACTTCAGCTAGTAGGAGTCCGCATATCATTCCATGGATTGTACATTGCCTTGTTTGAGAATCTGGGCTGCATTTTACCCTCCAGATTCCTAGTTAAAGTGCTTTCAAGACTCTGCGTGAAGGGTGCTCCATCGAGAATTCCCCGCATACCACTATAACCACAGCACCGCCTCCCAGATGGTGTTCGTAGCTTATCGCGTTGGATGCTAATGCCAGGCGCAAAATTTATACTTCCATTGCTTTGTTTAATAGTTCTTGATCGCCATTAAGATTTCACAGACTAGCCTAGGCTACGAATCTACCTTGTCTTGTGTGAAGATTAATAAAGTGGCGTTATTGAAAGATAATGAACGGTTACTAATTTTACGCTTTCGCTAACGTCATAATTCGTGGCGTGCTATAACGTATCGCCTAGGGCGTTAGCTTGCGAAGTACGAAGGTTTCCTTCCTTCGGTTTTCAACGTGTGTGAGCATGTTGCGGATGTCTGTCTTTTAGTACGCGATTCAGATTGAGTAACTGTGCTTCGTAGCAGCAGCTCATGGTTCACCACACCGACCAGACGCATTTTGTCACTCACCTCAAAATCGTTTTCTTTGCTCCATCGAAACCATTCTTTGCATGTTGTTACCGATAGAACACGTTCTCCATACGCTTCCTCTAGCAAACGGTGACTTTCCACAGCTGATTTCTTGAAATGAAACCAGAGCAGTAACGCTTCCCGCAAATGACGTTCTGTAGGCGCAAAAGGCGACCGGTTTTGAAGGCACTAAATACGTAGAAGTAAAGTATAGTCTATCGTATGAATGGCTGCGAGACCCCTAAGGCCAGGTTGTACCGCCAAACTGGAAAGGTTTTCCCTATCCTTTCTGGCCGCAGGCACTTTTCCTTTGTTAAGTATGAGTGCTGTGGGCGTAATTGTATCTGTTAAGTATAGGTGAACTTAATGGTTGCTTGTGTAGTGTCATGTCCGGGTTGGAGATGATGACAGAAGGAAGAGGGTGAAACCTGCTGCCTGCACACACCCTACTGCTCTCGAAGGGCACTAAAGGGCCCGCCGAGCTCAACGTTACCATCGGGGGATTACTACCAACAGTGTTGTTTGCGCTTGCTAGGTGACAAAGTGCGGAGAGGTTTGGAACTGAATCCAGATCAGTGGCACAAATGATCAGGGGATACACCCCCCCCCCCCTCCCTCGCTCCCTGCCGCAATGTCGAAGGGATAAATAGATACGTTATACGTTCTTTTCACGCCACTCACAAGTTACACACCGATCTGTAAGACTAACTTTTCTGCTGTTAATGTCTCGTGTCGCGGTCCACTGTGGTGCAAATGTACAACTGCTGCCTCTTGGTCAACAGCGAGGATTAATTCAGACTCACAATACAGAGCGGTCACAGTATTACAAGTTCGTATTATCCTACAGTAACGTTTGTGAAAACTATAAACCAGAAATGGTGTGACAGTCATTCCCATATAATTAAGTACTCATGGTAACTATTTGAAGATAAATCGTCGTTAAGTTCTGGCTGAACAAGCTGCATTGTAGGTTGTCGTCTGCCGATTTAGACTAACATTTCGTTTTCAAGCCAGTATATTGTAATGTATTAAAACATTTATATTGATAGAATATCAACAAAAAAGCTCTGAGGTCTGATTTCAGTAGCTCTTGCCAGTATAACCAACAATGACAAAATCATTTGTCAAATCGAGCAAATGGCAAGTTGACAGTTGCTCGTACACAAATAACAATACGAATAAAACTGCTTCCACTTCGTCAGTTAAAATACCTTGCACTTTTTGCGTGTTAAAGAGCAGTCATTGAATGAATAACTTTGCGCGCGTTTGAGTAAGGCTATTTGGTATGGTTGGAATCAAATTATTAGATCCTATTTGCTAACTAGATAATAAGTTTAAGTAGACTTTGCACAGCTCAGTGTTACTGCTCTGCAAGTAATGCGTTATAAGGATTTTCTATTGATTTTCTTTTAAGAATACTAGTATGTCAGACATTTAATGAAATCAACCTATAATATATTGGATAAAGTAGAAATTCCATGCTGCGTCTTCCAGAGACTCCATGAGTAAAACAGCATGGTGGGCACACCGTCATATCTTTGGCGATATTTTCAACCGCAAATGGGACGGGCAGTTTTCATGAAGCGAGATGTGTGGGTCAGTAAAATAGTAATTTTAGTTACAACAACGAAGCCTAGTCATGGAATAATAATTAAACGAAAAGAAAACCAATAGACCACCATAAAGGGAAGTAATGGTCTACGTCTAGAGTGGAGAGGACAATTCACAGAATGAAAAGGGAAAAAGCACACATTTAGGCTACAGATTTCGAATGTTGTTTCGCAATATATACCATACACTCACTTGTACATGCTTACTGTATTCAAGCGTTGGCGTCCCTTTACAATTTTTTGTTACCCATACTTCGCTCCATCACCAAACTACCTGTTCCCTGATGCCCACACACTCCCTCATTTTTGTCTGGTTGTGTCATAAAGATCTTTACTCCGCGGTTCGATTCAGCGCTTTCTCATGTTACCTAATTTGTATCTACCTAACCTTCAGCGTTCTTCGGTAACATCTACATCTGACCCACAAGTTTCATCTACATCGATACACCGCAAGCCACCGAACGGTGCTTAGCGGAGGGTACCCTGTATCACTACTTCTCTTCTCCTTTCCTGCTCCACTCGCAAATGGGCCGAGAGAAAAACGACTGCCTATATGCCTCCTTGTGAGACCCGATCTCTCGTATGTTATCTTCGAGGTCCTTACACGCAATGTATGTTGACGGCAGTAAAACCGTTCAACAGTCAGCTTCAAGTGCTGTTTCTCTACATTTTCTCAGCATTGCCCATCAAAAATAACGTCACATTTTCTTCCGGGGATTCTCATTTGATTCCCTGAAGCATCTCCGTAACACATGTTGTTCGAACCTACCGGTAACAAATCTCGCAGCACGCCTCTGAATAGCTTCGATGTCTTCCTTCAATCCGACCTGATACGAATCCCAATCACCCGAGGAGTACTTAAGAATAGGTCACACCAGCGTCCTGTATGGGATCTCCTTTACAGGCGAACCACTCTTTCCTAAGATTCTTACAATGAACTGAAGTCGACTATTCGATTTCCCTATCACAGTTCTCATATGCTCGTTCCACCTCATATCGCTTTGCAACGTTACGCCCAGATATTTAAACGATTTGACTGTGTCAAGCAGGACACTGGCAATAGTGTAACCGAACATTACAAGTTTCATCTACCTTCTCAGCCGCAATAACTCACATTTTTTTCAGATTTAGGGCTAGCTGCCATTCATCACACAAACTGGAAATTTTGTCTAAGCCGTCTTGTATCTTCTTACAGTCACTCAAGTTCGACACCTTACCGTACACCATGGCATCATCAGCAAACAGCTTATCTCAAGAATACTCTTCTTTTCTGTATTGCTTATCGCTCACATTCCACTTTCGTACTACGAAATGTTCCAGATATTTTCTTACGTAAATATGTATTTGATGTTGGAAAATTTCTTTGTTCAGATAAGTTTGTTTTGCGATTGTCAGACTGCATTTTATGTCACCTTTACATCTGCCATCTTCAGTTGTTTTGCTGGACAAATAGCAAAACACAGTGTACTACTCTTAGTGTCTCATAATCTAATCCAAGTTTCTCAGAATCGCCCGATTGAAATCGACAACAGCCCGTTAGTTTGTTTTAATTACACTGATGTTCATGTTATAACCTTTCTTCAAGACATCATCGACTGCATTCAGTTGACCTTCCAAGTCCTCAGTCGTTTCTGCCGGCAAATCTCGAAGTGTTTTCTTTTTCATGAGCTTTGTTTACTTTTCTGAGGGCAATATCGGGGTCGTGTCAATTAGGACATTTCCTCTGCACTACAGCGGGCAAGGCACTCCTGGGCACACAAAATAAAAATTAAATTTACAGCAAACGAGAAAATAGAAAATACTGCTTGCTCCATGCACAGATTGAATAAGATGGTGGATTGGTTACCAACTGTTTTCACTTTCTTCTAACTACTGCCTTTCTTTCTAATCGTTCGACTTTTGTAATAGTAGCCTGTTTTCTGTACAACTTACAGGTAAACTTTTTCTCCCGGTGTTTTATCCTTGGTAGCTACATAATTTCAAAAGACATATGGCAGTCAACATTGTCGAAATTGAAAACTACTGTAAATATAGATTTTCTCTCTTCTCATTTCAAAAGACACATGTCAGTCAACATTTGAGGTTAGCTGTAGAAACATGGTGTCAGTATTTCTTCGGGGGTTCCTAAATTCCTCCGGAACCCAAACTAATCTTCCCTCATGTTCTATTATCTTCATACACGCTCGATACTATCGTCACATTTCAAGTAGTGTCGGACGTGTCAGTTTATAATGATGGAGTAATAGCATGGGTCGGAGATGTCTGGGAAAGGAATGTCGGAAGGGATACGTACGACTACATGTTACTGTAAAACCTGCCAGGAGTCACCACGTGGCTATGGATCACGTGTCATCTGTTTGGGACTACTCTTTGAAGCGCGCCGCCCCGTTCTATTTTGGAGGCGAGTTCCTTTCTGTCAGTTTCTATTGGTCGCCTCGGCCTTTCTCAAAGTCTGGTGGCCGCCCAGCAGACAAAATCAAAATAGCCAGTCTCCACGCGCCACAATACTTCCACTGTCCCCTGTAACGCCGTCTGGGCGCCTTATGTTTTTACCGGGGAACAAAAGATCATCAAGTGTTAGACTAAAGGAAACTGACAAATAGGTACCTTAGATGATATTGTGTAGAGGCACGACATTTGCATTGAGGGGAGAAGGAATGGACTGAGTGAAAGCACAATGCATTGGGCGAAGTATGGAGCAGGTGGCTAGAGGAAGGTGGTCGCAACTGACTCAACATGGAACACCGGATGATACAGGGATCGTGTACCACTATTCAAGCAGGTTGGGTCTAGAAATGTTGCAATATTGCTGCCGCAGTGACCAAAAAGAGCTACTTCATCGCATGAGCCGACAAGGTTCCTCTGTACTACTGGAACAGTGGAGCCGCTGAATTACTGATTTGTGCACCAGACGAAACCGGAGGAGCGACGAACCGCATTGAATACCGCAGCGCGCCCTAGAAGCTAGGAATATGCGCTGCGTCCAGGGAGCACAGGAGAAACGTTTGCAGACCAAGACTGCTGCCCACACTGAAATGGACGCTAATGAGATTCTTGTACGTGTCTCCAGGGAACCGGTACAGAAACTACGGACTATGGTGTCTCAGAGTGACTGTGAGGAATTTACAGTGCAAAATTTTCCTCAACAGGCTATACTCATGGATTTAGCGCGATTCATAGATAGTTATATGATAATCGTAATACTAGCGGCAAGTGAGACGGTGTGGATATAAGAAGCAGAAATAGAAGCAGTAATTGTGATGGTGATAGTGACAGCGGTAGTGATATGTAAGAAAAGTGTCGGTATCATTTAAATTAACGTGGACGAAGCATTCCATACATATTATAAAAAGGATATGTATGTGTTTTCCACATCTCCTCCTAAACCACTAGACCGAATTCAACTATACTTGGTAGACATGTCCCTTATCCTGTCAGCCAATAATCACTGTGGACGTAAGAACGACCTACCTTTCAGAGTACAGGAGACATGACGTCATAAACACTGAGATGTGTGAAAGATTGTTACATTGTGTATGACGTTTTAATTTATTACATCTTTCCTACTAACGATATTCGCAACACATCTTGCAGGCAGTATCCACATACGCTGGTGAATGTACAGGGTGTTTCAAAAATGACCGGTATATTTGAAACGGCAATACAAACTAAACGAGCAGCGATAGAAATACACCGTTTGTTGCAATATGCTTGGGACAACAGTACATTTTCAGGCAGACAAACTTTCGAAATTACAGTAGTTACAATTGTCAACAACAGATGGCGCTGCGGTCTGGGAAACTCTATAGTACGATATTTTCCACATATCCACCATGCGTAGCAATAAAATGGCGTAGTCTCTGAATGAAATTACCCGAAACCTTTGACAACGTGCCTGGCGGAATGGCTTCACATGCAGATGAGATGTACTGCTTCAGCTGTTCAATTGTTTCTGGATTCTGGCGGGACACCTGGTCTTTCAAGTGTCCCCACAGAAAGAAGTCATAGGGGTTCATATCTGCCGAATAGGGAGGCCAATCCACGCCGCCTCCTGTATGTTTCATATGCCCCAAAGCAATCACACGATCATCGAAATATTCATTCAGGAAATTAAAGACGTCGGCCGTGCGATGTGGCCGGGTACCATTTTGCATAAACCACGAGGTGTTCGCAGTGTCGTCTAAGGCAGTTTGTACCGCCACAAATTCACGAAGAATGTCCAGATAGCGTGATGCAGTAATCGTTTCGGATCTGAAAAATGGGCCAATGATTCCTTTGGAAGAAATGGCGGCCCAGACCAGTACTTCTAGAGGAAGAGGGGACGATGGGACTGCAACATGGGGCTTTTCGGTTCCCCGTATGCGCCAGTTCTGTTTATTGACGAAGCCGTCCAGGTAAAAATAAGCTTCGTCAGTAAACCAAATGCTACCCACATGCATATCGCCGTCATCAATCCTGTGCACTATATCGTTAGCGAATGTCTCTCGTGCAGCAATGGTAGCGGCGCTGAGGGGTTGCTGCGTTTGAATTTTGTATGGATAGAGGTGTAAACTCTGGCTCATGAGACGATACGTGGACGTTGGCGTCATTTGGACCGCAGCTGCAACACGGCGAACGGAAACCTGAGGCCGCTGTTGGATCACCTGCTGCACTAGCTGCCTGTTGCCCTCTGTGGTTGCCGTACGCGGTCGCTCTACCTTTCCAGCATGTTCATCCGTCACGTTCCCAGTCCGTTGAAATTTTTCAAACAGATCCTTTATTGTATCGCTTTTCGGTCCTTTTGTTACATTAAACCTCCGTTGAAAACTTCGTCTTGTTGCAACAACACTGTGTTCTAGGCGGTGGAATTCCAACACCAGAAAAATCCTCTGTTCTAAGGAATAAACCAAGTTGTCCACAGCACACTTGCACGTTGTGAACAGCACACGCTTACAGCAGAAAGACGACGTACAGAATGGCGCACCCACAGACTGCGTTGTATTCTGTATCTTTCACATCGCTTGCAGCGCCATCTGTTGTTGAAAATTGTAACTACTGTAAGTTCGAAAGTTTGTCCGCCTGAAAATGTACTGTTGTCCCAAGCATATTGCAACAAACGGTGTATTTATATCGCTGCTCGTTTAG
This sequence comes from Schistocerca gregaria, assembly GCF_023897955.1. Classification (NCBI taxonomy): domain Eukaryota; kingdom Metazoa; phylum Arthropoda; class Insecta; order Orthoptera; family Acrididae; genus Schistocerca; species Schistocerca gregaria. The sequence continues at coordinate 479,047,771 of NC_064926.1, forward strand.
TTTTTATTGCCGTTTCAAATACACCGGTCATTTTTTAAACACCCTGTACGATGACAAACATATCATTGTACGGCAAATAGTTCAAGAGACGCGACATAATAAAAAGTGACGTGAACAAATGCCGCGTCATGCATTAAGTTTTATTTCATGTATTCTTTACTGCTAACACACTCCTACAGTAAAGTCCATTATAGAAAATCTCTAACACCTGGGAGAGCTTCTGACAGCTTTCAACTGCGCAGCTCAAACGGCTATAGGCGAAATCAATGGCTGTCTGTAGAGTTATAAAGTGGCGTCACCACAGAGATATTTAATCAATCGCGCTGGAAACGCGTGAAGCAGCTGCGCCCAAAGTACAGAAACACTATGTTTCTTAATTTGGATGTTGTACTTAAACATCTGTATGTTATGCATATTTCTTTGCACGACTATCACATAATTTGAAAGCTGTTGTCGCGAATATACGGAAATGAAATCTTCTCTGTATTAGACTACAAAGGCAGCTTTTTTTCGTTCATATACGAAAATTGTGCAAAATGAATACCTGGGCAGTGCCGTGTTTGTCGGCCCGTATACATCATAATGTGAAAATACAGGCCATTTTAGGTCGCTAGGTATGTACGCCGAGGAAGTGTTTGCATAATACCAGGTGCTATAATAAAGTAATGAGACTGACGTAAAAAAAATGTTGCTTACCGTTTTTGTCAAGTTTAATGTTGTCTCCTTCAAAGTAGTTCGCTTCTGATTGCACGCACTTTTTCCAGCACTTCCGCCATTGATGGTGACAATTCTGGAACTCCTCTTCTATAATATCCTCCAAAGACCCTCGTCACAGCTTTTTGTACATCTTGTGTTGTTTGAAAATTGTGTCCCTGGACCGACGTTTTGACTCTTGGAAATAGAAAAAAGTCGCACGGAGCGATTTCTGGTGAATAAGGTGGCTGTGGTAGTACTGCAATTTGTTTTGAGGCTAAAAATTATTGTACTGTCAGAGCAGTATGGGATGGCGCATCATTGTGATGCAGAATCCAACTATCAGCAGTGTTGGCACAGACACGAAGAGCTCTTTTACGAAGTCTTTCTGAAATTTCTTTGTAGTATTATTGGTTAACTGTTTGTCCACTCTTTATGAACAATTGATGGTCGTCCACTGCGGTCTTCATCTTCAACATTCGATCTGCCTTCACTAAACATTTTATGCCAACGAAAAACTTGAGCTCCTGACGTAACCTCCTCTCCAAAATCCTTCTGAAGCTTACCGTAAATTGTCGTCGAGTTTTCACACAATTTAACGAAAAAAGAAGTGGCATACCGTTGCGAAATATTATGCGGTTCCATTTCCATGACGAGACACACAAACATGTGTTAACTTATTACAGCACAACTCACGACTGAACATTGCATCGATGTGCCACTTGGACTGGAAGCAGCTTATAGACCAAGGTCAAAGGTATTGTGCGAACGCAAGCCTGGAGAGTTGCCACATCTTGCAAAGAAAATCAGTCTACTTTATTATCGCACTTCGTATGTAAACGATCTACTGGATTATCTCAGAAGCGCCTTATTCTCAGGCGACTCGGTAGTGCACATGAAGGTTGCTACCTCATAAGACTGTAGCGAATTGCAAATACGGTAATAAACATAACCTTACTTGCCAGTACTAATGTGAAACATGAGTAACAGCACGACATAAGCGTTATTCACGTGACCTAACCACGTCTAAATCAGTAGTTATTGTCACATTTAAAAATATGACTTCTGAGAACTACTCAGTCACTTCCTGTGTAGCCATATGTAGTTGTATTTCGCAAACATCAGCCGAACTAATAATAAAACTTTTCGAGCCGCTACCACAGCTACATTCTCTGACCTTAGCCAACACTCATCGTAAGATCGCGAGGACAGTGGGACACTATCCGTATTTGTAACTTTAGGCAGACTGTGACGTCAGACACATCACCTTCCGTAATATTCCCAATTTAGGTACCCTGGTGACCCATACCTATAACGTCTACGCAGACTCACTCGGAGACCTCCCAATAACTTTGTGAGCGATGTCTCTGTTACAAAATGTATTTTTACTATAGGACTATTTTGTTTCTCCTGCTCTTCAGTAGCAGCCACTACTGCAACTGCTACTAAAGGGTGCTTTTCCACCAAAATAGCGACTTGCTTTTTAGTGTCCACAGAAGAATCCCTACAGCCTGAAACCTCGCTTCCGCCAACTTAACAATTAGTGGATTTATGCCTCCCGCGGAGACACAGCGTCATCTTGCGGGACTGTGGTCGAACATGGCTGGCTGTCGCCTCACTGACCTCTGATGAGATAATCGATTAAAATTCATATATTTCGTGAACCAAACGTCTGATTTAGATGCGAATGCATTAATAAATTAAAAAAAACATATTTTATCTTCTGTTAGAAAACAAGCTTAACTCAATAGATAACGTAATGCAAGGTTCTGGAATGAACATGGGCAGGGATATAGATATCATGTCACTGTCTCGTCTCAGACTCTTGGAGAAGAATGGGCTGCCACTCCTCCACAGACATTCAGACACACATTGAAAGCTACAACATGGCGGAGGTGGTAACGATCTGCCTACCTTCTATACGAACTATTTATCAACTGAATTAATTTGCTGCTACACTACTGGCCATTAAAATTGCTACACCATGAAGATGACGTGCTACAGACGCGAAATTTAACCGACAGGAAGGAGATGCTGTGATATGCAAATGATTATCTTTTCAGAGCATTTACAAAAGGCTGGCGCCGGTGCCAACACCTACAACGTGCTGACAGGAGGAACGCTTCCAACCGATTTCTCATACACAAGCAGCAGTTGACCAGCGTTGCCTGGTGAAACGTTGTTGTGGTGCCTCGTGTAAGGAGGCGAAATGCATACCATCACGTTTCCGACTTTGATAAAGGTTTGATTGTAGCCTATCGCGATTGCAGTTTATCGTATCGGGAGATTGCTGCTCGCGTTCGTCGAGATCCAATGACTGTTAGCAGAATATGGAATCGGTGGGATCAGGAGGGTAATACGGAACGCCGTGTGCTGGATCCCAACGGCCTCGTGTCACTAGCGGTCGAGATGACAGGCATCTTATCCGCATGGCTGTAACGGATCGTGCAGCCACGTCTCGATCCCTGAGTCAACAGATGGGGGCGTTTGCAAGACAACAACCATCTACACGAACAGTTCGACGTCGTTTGCATCAGCATGGACTATCAGCTCGGAGACCATGGCTGCGGTTACCCTTGACGCTGCATCACAGACAGGAGCGCCTGCGATGGTGTACTCAACGACGAACCTGGGAGCACGAATGGCAAAACGTCATTTTCTCGCATGAATCCAGGTTCCGTTTACAGCATCATGATGGTCGCATCCGTGTTTGGCGACATCGCGGTGAACGCACATTAGAAGCGTGTATTCATCATAGCGATACTGGGGTATCACCCGCCGTGATGGTATGGTGTGCCATTGGTTACACGTCTCGGTCACCTCTTGTTCGCAATGACGGCACTTTGAAAAGTGGTCGTTACATTTCAAATGTGTTACGACCCGTGGCTCTATCCTTCATTCGATCCCTGCGAAACACTACATTTCAGCAGGATGATGCACGACCGTATGTTGCAGGTCATGTACGGGCCTTTCTGGATACAGAAAATGTTCGACTGTTGCCCTGACCAGCACATTCTCCAGATCTCTCACCAATTGAAAACGTCTGGTCAATGGTGGCCGAGCAACTGGCTCGTCACAATACGCCAGTCATTACTCGTGATGAACTGTGGTGTCGTGTTGAAGTTCCATGGGCAGCTGTACCTGTACACGCCATCCAAGCTCTGTTTGACACAATGCCCAGGCGTATCAAGGCCGTTACTACGGCCAGAGGTGATTGTTCTGAGTACTGAGTTCTCAGGATCTATGCACCCAAATTGCGTGAAAATGTAATCACATGTCAGTTCTAGTATTATATATTTGTCCAATGAATACCCGTTTATCATCTGCATTTCTTCTAGGTGTAGCAATTTTAATGGCCAGTGGTGTACAATAAATAAAATACAGGATTTTTGCACCATTTTTCGTTTTGTAGGTTTCCGTTATCTGTTTGTGTGAGTACGATATACCCCTACCGCTATCAGTGTTGAAGCCAGGGCGTGGAGAGAAGAGGATATTTAAAAGGTTTGTCATGTACGCAAGTCAACGATTTAAGGTTTTTAATGTGTTAAAAGTTTCTTGACTATTGGCCTTCAAGTAAACTACAGGAATAGTTGAAGCAAATTTGTTCGAAAAGTCTTAAAAACTACATATTCGTATTACTTCTCTACATAATTAGCATTCACATTCTAGCACTTATCATACCTCTTGACGATCTGACCAATTCTGACGGTTGTGATCGTACGTAGAATGTGTCTGGAAGTTAACCGCCGCATTTAATACGCTGATAGTGAAACCACTTTTACGTGAGCCTGAAGATGTGGTAATCACCTGTCTACGCTGCAGGATGGTTGTTGAGAAAAGTGCCCTCTGGATGGACACACAAATTCTTGTATTTTCCGGACACAATGTTCCCCTATATTGTCACGCAAAAACACGAGAACGACGAAGGTTCTGAACGGCTGTTCTCAGTTTTCGTAACAACACACAGCAAGATTCAGAATTGATTGTCCTTCTAAGACCCATTAAATTTACCAACAAGGTTTATTTAGCGTCCGAAGAAATCCTAGTCGTAACCTTTTAGACTAACAATTTGTAGCGTGGTATTTTATTCACTTGGGCGAGGCGGCATGTCACCACTTTATTGATAATTGATCAGTCACGATTTAATGCAAAACACCCTGAGAGACTTGGTAAAATTATTTGACATTTGAGATATCGTGGAACGCTGGTTCTCTCTGATATTTTTCTTAATGTTCTATGCGATACCGCTGCTAAGTGCAGACAGCCACTTACGACAGCATGAACATATAGGATATCAAATTAAACACCTTTCAGCCATCTAGTTTCCAAACTTATTTTATTTGGCTACTAGTTACAGCGTTTAACTACGCCATCTTCAGACCCCTGACCGACGTGTAGGGAGATTCTACTGCGGTTGTGATGATGGTTGAAGTGATCGCTATAGCAAAACTCTAGTAATACCAGTACTTCTGGCACCTGTTTTGATCACAACCGAGGTAGAATCCCTGCACGTCGGTTAGGGGCTTGAAGATGGCGTAGAAAAACATTGAAACTGGTATCCAAATAAGTTTGGAAACTAGACAGCTGAAAGGTGTTTAACTTGACATCCAGTGTCGAACAGCCGAGTCTCGCAACCATCTCTAAAAAGATGGACATACAGAGTCATGAACACATGTCTTTTCACCATTAGCCGGCCGGAGTTGCCCAGCGGTTCTAGGCGCTTCAGTCTGGAACCGCGCGACTGCTACGGTCGCAGGTTCGAATCCTGCCTCGGGCATGTGTGTGTGATGTCCTTAGGTTCGTTAGGTTTAAGTAGTTCTAAGTTCTAGGGGACTGATAACCACAGCAGGTGAGTCCCATAGTGCTCAGAACCATTTATTCACCATTAAACAATCTACACCATTGACGCCCACATCTTAACTGATCACATTCGGTCGTATAGGACACAAATTTTCTGTAGAACGTTAACAACGTTCAGATTATTAAAGAATGGATTGGACATTTGGCAGGCTTTTCATTTGCAACACTCATTTTAAACGGCTACCGTAGGCAAACGAGAGGTCATGTGGCTTACTCGATATCGTAGCTCTAGACATACTGACGCAGTGCGTAGCGAGTGTCCTTTCCTCCTGCTTCCTACCCCCCTCTCCCCCCCCCTCCCCTCCCAACGATATTTCCATGATACATGAAAACGGAGAGTAATTTCAGAACTAAACCTGTAGGTACCACATTCTCAGAGGAACATTAACAAAAGTAATTGAGGTGACAACTAGAATGGAAGACTGCAACGAACTACTCACACCGACTTCAAGAAACTTGTTGGTGAATTTGGCGCTCCCCCTGTACACAAAAGGTTCAGCAATAAAATAAATCCCTGCCCTGATTAAACGTGGAAACATGTTGCTAAATTTGCTCTGCGTCATTATCCGACAGACGGCGAGATAATGTAGACTAAATTTATTCTGATGTCGTTTGTTCTACTCTCAGAATTTAAGAAAAAAAGCTTGCATACAAGAGGAATAAAACAATACATGAGAACTAGAAGTTGAAACGAGTTTACTGACAAAAAGTAGAAAGCAAAATAAAAAACATGTAAGTGGGCGTGAAACAAAAGTTGGTAGTACAACATCAAAAATTATGAAAGGAAGAGAGAGGAAAAAGCAAATCAAGAAACAAGCGTTGGACGGCTCGGAAGAAAAAGTTAAGACACTTGGAATGTTAAAAAAAAAGAAGAAACTGAGTTAGTGCAGTTTGCATAAAAATGGCGTTATTTCGCTCATAGAAGACTGTCCGCTTATAAAGAAGCACCCTGTAGCTTGACTCATACGCTAAAAAATGAGGCGTAGCTCAGACTGTCTACCTGCTGGTAATGTAGACAGAGGTTAGCGTCTACTGCTTGCTATCCCGGTAATTACAACACACCTTACACTACACTTTGTGTAATTGTGTGTCAGTAATTCAACTCGCTGTAGCCTGTTTGCTACTTAATGATCCCAGACTCACGGCATGTCCCGTTACTCTGAAACCTAAGCCACAGAACTCCAGCGTAAACAAGAGCTTGACCATGAAATGAAATACATGTGGAATGTATTTTTCATGCGTGTATCATGAATATTTGTGCTGGGAAACGTGGCGGGCTACTAATGTTCTATGTTTTTTTACTACTTGGCTTCTGACATCAGCTGTGAGGCATTCGCTGAATGACGGGAAAAATGTACTACTCTCTAAAACTTGTTCGTCGGTTCGCATCGTTAGATTTGCAGGGGAAATTCGAGAGCCTAGCATTAAAGCACAATTTTAGCTTTTTTTCTTTGCTATCTTAAAGAACACCCTATCGTTTTATGCTTTTGTTTTGTGGACATGCGTATAGCATAAAGTGGATCATTTTCAATTAATTATAGTAGAGTCTACTTGAAACACACTGTCGAAAACAAAACATGTTTTAAAGAAAGTAGTTTTATTAAGTAATGTTGGAAACATTTTGCACTTACTGTCTACGAAGGACGATTTCCTGAGGGAATGCACTAGCTACCAGCTTATTAACTGCTACGATCGAAGTTACCGACCATTCTTCCCAAAAATACTCACTCGGTCGTCCCAGATTTTTCTCGAAATATTATTTTAGATCGTTAGGCTTCCCAAGTCTACCAGAGGTAATGTTTTTTCTCCACGTGGTCTGGAAAGAAATAATCAAGTACAGTGATGTTGTGAGAAAGAAACATTTAATTATTACTTTCGTAACAAGAAAATAAAGGTTCTGCAAAAATATCCATACGACGTGATAGTATTCTGACGAATCATATGTACTTTCATGTACGATACCCATTTCTCATGTGTCACATATGTTCTTCCTGCTTTTGCAATATACAATCTTCCACATTTTGAGGATATGGAAAAATGAGTATTCATCATAACTCTTGTAGCTTGTAGACCAATAGTTTACGCTAGGAATCGATGAAAATGTCCTGTGCCTATTGTGATTTTGATAATTTTTAATAGCGCAACTAGTTTATTCCTGAAATTAACTCAGAATTTACTAAGCTGAAAACTTACAATTTTTTGAGAATGTCTGCGGGTGTTGTGTGGTTGTTGCATATGTTTGGCGACTTAATTAAAACTGTTTTTCTGTTAGTGTGTAAATCCATACGCCTACCTCCAAAATTTTATAAATTCAAAAGAACCGCATTGCAGACAAATAACATATTTTCCAGTATTATCCATAACGCTTTTCCAACCTTGGAGTGGCCTCCACGACTAAAGAAACCTGCTTCTTTGGAAACTACACAAGTCCCCAGAGGAAACTTGAAGCGCATTTTCATCCGGAAAGAAGTTTCCTTGGATGTTACTCGAGAGGAATAGGAAATAGCGTCAGCTTGAGGTCGCAAATAAGGACGACAAGCGTGGCGTGGAGTGACATTAACAACCAAGTACACTAATTTATGTCAGTTGAGTTGTCTGATACAGGGCGTTATTGTGCAGTAGCAGCTCTTCTCACAGAGCTAATTAAAACATTATGACTAACCGTTGTACCGTGTGCCACACTTATATAGCAAGTAATCAGAGCGTTGACGTGCCACTTACAGTACACGAGTGTTATCTTGTTCTCCCCTCCTCCATCACCCCATAACTTCCCCATTGTAGTCACCACAATAGCGCAAAGATCCTTTTTTCTCTCTCCTTTCCTTGACCTCGTGGACAGGTGTATAGTTGGCATATTCGGAGTTCATTAGTGAATATTCAGCCTGTTCAAACTGAATAGCCACGTCAGAACTGCACAATCTGCAACAAGCATAGGCACGTGGAAGTTCTCTTACCCGCCCATAGATCGCAGTACCAAGTTCGTTTTCGCTCTCTTCTTTTATTTTACACAGAGGTTAGTACAATTCATAACATGCTTTGTTCTGTGTGAAATTGCGACTTTCTATCCAGTAGTTGGCTATAGTCTGCTGTCTGAACAAATTCCGGTGTGTGAGTAGGAGAAAATCGAGTATCGTGCTTCGATAATTTTATTTTTATTTTTTATTTTTTTATATATAAAAGAATATTGGACACTAACCAGTCAAGGTTCAAAAGTGTGTATGTTGTCTCTTCGTCAGTTTACTCCTCGAAGAAATGAGTGCCGAATTTAATCGATGCCGCGACAGTGCCCATCATTATCCACGTGAAAGACGTCCTAAAAGTACAACCATACCAGAAATCGTCTAAAACGTGAACGATATCATCTTGGATCATCAACGCGCGAGGATGCGTGAAATGTTTAAGATTGTAGGGATTAAATAAAAAAAACATATCGCATGAAGAATTGCACAATAGCCAGCCACTGTGGGCGAGCGGTTCTAACCGCTTCAGTTCGGAACCGCGCTGCTGCTACGGTCGCAGGTTCGAATCCTGCCTTGGGCACGGATGGGTGTGATGTCATAAGGTTAGTTAGTTTTAAGTAGTTCTAATTCTAGGGGACTGACCTCAGACGCTACGTCCCATAGTCCTTAGATCCATTTGAACCATTTCAATTGCACAGTGCATCGTGCAAGATGGATGCCGCTCTTACTTGCGGGGGATCAGAAACGAACTGACACGACAGTTTGCGAACACGATTTCGGGCAATTTTGTAATAACACAAGTGAATTTAAGCGTTGGTGAGTAGCCAAGCTTGTAACCTGAGTTGTCCACTAATCGCCAGCATGAAATCCCCAGTCGAAACAGTGGGCAAAGGCCGTTTCTTCAGCTCCGAAGAAGGCGAAGACGATGGAATTAGCAGAAAAGATCGTGAAATCGGTGTTTTCGGAAGGGAAAGGGTTTCTGTTAATTGAGTAGCTTCAGCAAAGTAAAACGATGACTTGGGTACGTCATTGTAACCGCAGGCCGTGTGTGGACGCAAAAATTGCATAAAGGTGTATTGCTTAACGGAATACAACTAGACAATGCACCTAGTCACAAAAATGTCATGGCAATGGAAACATTGAGGATTCTGCGCTTTGATGTTTTGGAACATCCGTCCTACTCCCCAAGTTTGGCACCTTCAGACTTCCACCTGTTCCTAAGATTCGAAATCTTTCTTCCTGATCAGCGTCTGTCGCCGAGCCAAGAAGCGATTCTAGCTGTATACGTGTTTTTCGAATCATTTCCACTGGAACACTACAGAGATGGCTAATGTAACTGGAGCACCGCTGGAAAAAGCGTTGTAGTGTTACACAAGAGTATACACGACTACTTGGGGAAGCCGTCGAAACTCTTAAACACGGGCATACGTTTAACAGAACAGAAAATGCCATCAAACTTTGTCTTATATCTTTTAAGTCTATACATAAGTTTTATCCCTGACAGACGTCAATCAATGGTTACGTTTTATCTCTGACAATGATCATCCCTACAGATCACACATAAACTTCTACCACATCCCTTTCTCACAGTATTTAATTCACTCTCCGACGGACGACCTGTCAGTTAGCAAGACTCAGAGGAACGAGTAGCACCTCTGAAAACGTTTAGCGTAGCTCTTGATGAAACTTTAGGAGCGGAAATGTTTCATCGACAACGACGGTACAATCCGGAAGATTCACCAGCAGCTAAGACATCCGACTATAATAGCCTTCATCGTATGTAATATTAAAAGTGTTTGAAAATATGAATTCTCATTTTCGATTTCAAGTCGATAACTTTCGGATCGCTCTCGTTTTAGAAAATCAGTGAACTCAGCGCTGACCAGTGTGGATGATTTACTGTCTGCACCTCCAGCCAGCGCGTCCCTTTGCCTCAAGCCCGTTTTACACGAGCGACTTTCTGCCCAAAATCGACTACTCGCAGTGCATGCACCTTTCGTGTTTGCCTGTAAATCAGGAACCAACTACGACTCGACTGTGTCTACGTGTGAATATAAAGTCAGTGATATGTAGGTAGTGCCAAGTGCAGAGTTCTAAATTTTCGAGTAAGATGTACATTGCGCATGCGCAGAACCAAGGGACTGTGGCGGCATTTGCTATCATCGGAAGCTAACCTGTTCTGAGTTTATTCCTGTTATGGTAATGGCTTTTGTGTCTTCTTAATCTTTATTGTGTTTTTTACATAGTTTTCGTGACGCACTGAAATCTGTCACAAGGACCTGCTGTGTTTCCATCTAGTGTTCTCCTACAAGAGACAAAATATCTTAAAGGAGAGAGGTATTTAAGTTTTAGAGAGGCAACGCTTACGCTATGCATAAATAAGAACGTAAATAGATAAACATGTTTTAGTGAAAATTCTTTCAACAGTAAAAAGTCAGAATTATTTAAAGATCAAAATAAATTTCGTTGTTATGTGGCCCTTAGAGAAAAAAAAAAAAAAAAGATACAAAGGATGAAGCAAAAAGCTTCTGTTTTCTGCATTCTAGATTTGTGTTGTAATGTTTCTAAGTACGCTACTGGCCATTAAAATTGCAACATTGCAACACCAAGAAGAAATGCAGATGATAAAGGGGTATTCATTGGACAAATATGTTACACTAGAACTGACCAGTCATTACATTTTCACGCAATTTGGGTGCATAGATCCTGAGAAATCAGTACCCAGAACAACCACCTCTAGCCGTAATAGCGGCCTTGATACGCCTGGGCATTGAGTCAAACAGAGCTTGGATAACGTCTGCAGGTACAACACGATGCCACAGTTCATCAAGAGTAGTGACTGGCGTATTGTGACGACCCAGTTGCTCGGCCACCATTGACCAGACGTTTTCAATTGGTGAGACATCTGTAGAATGTGTTGACCAGGGAAGAAGTCGAACATTTTCTGTATTCACAAAGGCCCGTACAGGACCTGCAACACGCGGTCGTGCATTATCCTGCTGAAAAGTAGGGTTTCGTAGGGATCGAATGAAGGGTAGAGCCACGGGTCGTAACACATCTGAAATGTAACGTCCACTGTTCAAAGTGCCGTCAATGCGAACAAGAGGTGACCGGGACTTGTAACCAATGGCACCGCATACCATCACGCCGGGTGATACGCCAGTATGGTGATGACGAATACACCCTTCCAATGTGCGTTCACCACGATGTCACCAAACACGGATACGACCATCATGATGCTGCAAACAGAACCTGGATTCATGCGAGAAAATGACGTTTTGCCATTCGTGCACCCAGGTTCGTCGTTGAGTACACTATCGCAGACGCTCCTGTCTGTGCTGCAGCGTCAAGGGTAACCGCAGCCATGGTCTCCGAGCTGATAGTCCATGCTGCTGCAAACGTCGTCGAACTGTTGGTGCAGATGGTTGTTGTCCTGCAAACGTCCCCGTCTGTTGACTCAGGGATCGAGACGGTCCATTACAGCCATGCGGATAAGATGCCTGTCATCTCGACCGCTAGTGATACGAGGCCGTTGGGATCCAGCACGGTGTCCGTATTACCCTCCTGAACCCACTGACTCCGTATTCTGCCAACAGCCATTGGATTTTGACCAACGCGAGCAGGAATGTCGCGATACGATTAACCGCAATCGCGATAGGCTACAATCCGACCTTTGTCAAAGTCGGAAACGTGATGTTACGCATTTCTAATCCTTACACGAGGCATGACAACAACGTTTCACCAGGCTACGCCGGTCAACTGCTGTTTGTGTATGAGAAATCGGTTGGCAACTTTCCTCATGTCAGAACGTTGTAGGTGTCGCCACCAGCGCCAACCTCGTATGAATGTTCTGAAAAGCTAATCATTTGAATATCACAGCATCTCCTTCCTGTCGATTAAATTTCGCGTCTGTAGCACGTCATCTTCGTGGTGTAGCAATTTTAATGGCCAGTAGTATATATATTTTCTCGAGCGAAATAATTTACATGTTCTTAAATGTTTGGGTGACTCGTTTCGTGTTGTTTCAGTTCTCAGGAGTGAAGAGGATTTTCCAAACGACCTTTGAAAAAAAAAAACCTTTACTATGAATTCTGCTTTGGTCATTCCCCATTATCGTTGATTGTCATGTACTTTGTTATTACGTTCAGATTTTTTCGTGAGTAGGGTAGTATCTCGTAACATCAGTTTCACGATAAAGTAGCCAAACTGCACAGGAGAGAGCTCTCGAAACACACGAGGTTTTCGCACCGACGTGTAAACGAAAATGACCACACGAAATAGTAGTGTAGTGAAGAGGAATGTTTTAGTAGTCTCGCTTGTCTCGAGTAGTAGATTGAGATAATAGAGTCGATCCAGTTGAAGCTCTGCCGCTATCGACGCAAGGCGAGGTGCGGCGGCCAGCGCGCTTCGGTACACGAGGAGGACGTCGCGAAGTGCGGGCGGCCTTGACGCGGCTCGGCTCACACTGGCGCCAGCAGAAGTCGCCCGGCAGCGAGCGGCCGGCAGCTGGCGCCGTAAACAAACTGGGCCCGCTAGAGGCGCGAAGAGCGGCCGGCCCGCGGCGCTTCGTTTTCACACCTCCCGCCTCCCGCCTACCGAGCCTCGTCTTTTTGCTATCGTTGCGCCGGCACGCCGGTCTATTACCGTCGCCCGCTTTTACTCACTTTACTTGTTCATTAAGATGGAGCTGTTAACCGAGAGGACGGCCGCGAGATTAAAAGCGATTAAACGCGTCTGCTGCCCGGGGCTGGCTTTGTGTCGCGGCCACAGTGCAAACAGGTAACTCCAGCTGCGCCGCAATTAGTGCACCCCAGCCCGGTGGTCCATAATCTCTCCGCTCTGGCTCCTGGGCAATCGTCACTTCTTTTTCATTTACCCGAAAATTTTCCCCTCTCAGCTGTTTCCCTTACTTCTTTCGTCTTCTTAACTCCTAAACTTCCACTAACACAAACGCACAAAAAAGAAAAAAAGAACATACGCACACAGATTTTTATTTTTGTGATGTCGGTCAACATCGACCTAGTCAAAAATTAAAACTATTTTCAATGAGCCAGTACCGATCAGGTTTTCCAATGGTTTTCTTGATTGTAAGCAAATCTCTTGTACACGTGGATTTGCATGTGCACAGATTACTAAGGAAACAGGAGCGTAAAATTTTCTAACTCTGCTAATGTTTGTATAGCTGTAAGTGATGTTTAGGGGAGAAGATGGACTTGATGAGTCAAACTGAAGCCAGTAAGTTACATTTGGAAATTTCAAATGTGGTGCTTTTGTGTACTTTTAATCTGTTACCTCTCAACTGTTTTGCTGTTTTGTTGGTATTCATGGCGGAAGCTTCACAGGAGTAGTTGCAACCGGTATATTGACTGTTATCAATCCCCTTTTTCTGGTCCTATGATTAGATTGGGGGGTTCCATGCCATTTTTGTGGCCTCTCATTTTCATCAATTTTATTAATGTTCTATATCATTTCAGGGTGGGAACAGGCCGAATAAGGTTATTCTGATGACAGTATCTGTTTACGGAGTTGGGCATTCGGACTACTGCTTCACAGTATATATATTCCCTCATGAAGTTTGTTGTAAATAATCCACTACCGTTTAAAAGGAACAATGAAGTACATAATTACAATACTAGAAAAAAAATTACATTCATTACTCAACATTAAAGTTGTCTTTAGCACAGGAAAGGGTGCACAATGATGTAACAAAAAATTTTGACTACTTAGCCAGTGATATAAAATGTCTAACGAACCGCAATGTAAAATAATTCAACCATACGGAAGTATCAAGAGGCTCCAGCCGGGAATCGTAAACATTTCAGGGCCTTTAACTCGGTGAGGAAGACAGCAAGGTCGGCCCTTTTGTGTGCAACTGCGATTAAGTTCCGCAGAAAACGTTTAGAAGAGCACAGACGGAGCTGCCTTCATTACTCTCGTAGCTTTATATACACACACCGCACAGCCACTCCGGCCCACTGCCCTTGGTGGTGACACCCCACACTGACCACATTAGCCAGCTGTCGGAATGTTTGTGTAAATCCGTGAAATTGGAATAAATGAACATTGTCATCTACCGTTACGCTTACTGCAGTTTTTTACGTTCTGTATTCTTTGTTGTTTGTACTGCACTATCACCTGTTTGTGCTGTTCTGTGTTGAAACAAACACAACCTTGCAAAATTTCCGTTTGTTGCTTTAATTTTGGACACCAGCGTAAAATTGTACCTGCATCAAGCGGTGCACGGTTGCTTGCGCGATGTAAATGTAAGAGTGTTTTCACTCCTGAGTCAGCTCGCCCACTGTCGCGGTTGGAGAAGTCAGTAGCAAAAAGTCAGCCAGCAGGAGTATTTGAGAGGGCACAGGTGGCGCCTTACGCGACGCGACATTCCACCGCGCTATATATCAGAGTAACAGGGAGTGCACCCATGCTTCATCCCGATAACTGTCTGGCCGCGGCCGTTTGTTTTGGCGGAGGAGACGCAGGGATGAAAGAACCCAGTGTGAGCTGCCGTGGCGCCCAGAGGCCGCGGTAATACGGGCGAGCGATAAATCGGTCATTGTGTTCCGGACATTAGCCGCGTCATTAAGATAAGAAGCCTGGCATCAGCCGGGCCACCGCAAGCGCTGTGCCTCACGCTGACCGCCGAGCTGTCACAATGGAGGGGGCGGCGCCTGCTGTCCGCTCCGCGACGCAGGGAATGCAGTGGTCACGTGCTCAGCGTGCCTGTCTCCTCCTCACCGAGCAGAGCGAGACTCGCTGACCTCACTGATTACTGAAGTTTGCTGTTAGTGTGGGGTACACTTACGGCCACGCCTACTTACACATATGCGTGTACTCTGGCAGCCACCTTACGGTGTGTGCCGGAGAGTACTTAGGTTCCACTGTCATTTCCTCCCTTTCCTGTTCCAATCGCCATTACTCGTAACCTTCCATCCCAACGACGACCTAAGGAGTTGGACGGAAACATGCAAACACAGCGTGAAATTGTAAGTAGGCTGTTTAGGTTTTTATGTTGGTAACGCCACGTAGCGCTCTGTATGAAAGTCACTTGCTGTGCTGTGTAAAGTCTGTGGCTGGGTGGCATTGTTGGAATAGTCGCTATTGTAGTGTTGGGCAGTTGGCTGTTAACAGCGCGTAGCGTTGCGCAGTTGGAGGTGAGCCGCCAGCAGAGGTGGATGTGGGGAGAGAGATAGCGGAGTTTTGAGAGCGGATGACCTGGACGTGTGTCCATCAGAGACAGTAAATTTGTAAGACTGGATGTCATGAACTGCTATATATATTATGACTTTTGAACACTATTAAGGTAAATACATTGTTTGTTCTCTATCAAAATCTTTCATTTGCTAACTATGCCTATCAGTAGTTAGTCCCTTCAGTAATTAGAATCTTTTATTTAGCTAGCAGTAGTGGCGCTCGCTGTATTGCAATAGTTCGAGTAACAAAGATTTTTGTGAGGTAAGACCTTCATGAAAGGTATAGGTTATTGTTAGTCAGGGCCATTCTTTTGTAGGTATTTTTGAGAAAGTCAGATTGCGTTGCGCTAAATGTATTGTGTGTCAACTTAGTGTTGATCAGAATAAGTAAAGAGCGAAATGTCTGAGTACGTTCAGTTCTGCTCAGCTGTTTGAAAATCAAATAACGCAAGGGGTTTACCAGCACAGTAATTCAATAACTTTTCTAAGGGCACGTTTCAAAATAAATGCTGATACCAGTCTCTCGTGCAGGTTCCGCTGTCGTACGAGGACTATTTGGAAAGTTAGGAACGATAGGTTGAGAAATGGAAACTACAGTGAAAAATCAAACCTGTTTTATTTGCAAGAGTTAGCTACAAAATCCAGATACTTATTTCCATAGTCACCGATCCGACTTAGACGTTTGTGGTAGTGTTGAACCAACTTTCCAATACCCTCGTTATAGAAGGCAGCCGCCAGTGCTTTTCGCCAATTCTCTGCGCTGGCTTACAGCTCGTTATCTGTGCCAAAATGTTGTCTCCATAGCCAGTGGTTCATGTGAGCACAGATAAAATTCAGAGAAAGACAATTGCGGGTTATATTGCGTGTAATAAAACACTTGCAATTGAAAACGATGCAGAAGCATCTTCATTGCCCCTGCAGAATGCGGCTGGGAATTGTCTTTAAGAGGAAACCGCACGACAGTTATTTAATGTTGGCTGCTTAGCTTCAGGCGAAATTTTTCACCAAGCCCTCGAACTTGGCGGGCTGCATAGCTTCAGGCGAAATTTCTCACCAAGACCTCGTACTTGGCGGGAGACACTATTGTTCTAGGTATCTTTATGTGCTCCCTGTGTGCTCAGCATTAAAAAGGACGACGTAATGCGATCGACGAGCATACTAGAGACATTGTCCAACACATCTGTGCAAAACTTCATCTGATTGTCACTGTGGTTTGCATTTCGCGACCGATCGTTCCTTACCTCCCGAATAACCCTCGTATTTGACCAGGAACGGCACATGTGTGACGTTCTGAGTGCGTTGCAAGTGTCAGTCTTTCTCGTAACTGTGTTCTTTGAGGTGTTGAATGTATTACGTCGGACGTAAGTGACTTTGAACGTGACTAAATAGTTGTTCAACGGATGTTTCCGAGACCAAGGGAGCCGTAGTGTTTGCCGTTTCAAGAGGCACCGTATCGAAGATTGATACCGCTTGGAGGGAAGGCGGTAAAACATCATACGATGAGTCACAACATGAAGAACATGAGTGTTGAGAGATCGTAGCAGGCGGTCATTGAAGAGGATTATGTTGGAAAGAAAGAGGATCGCAACTGCACAAGTCACTGTAGAACCCAATGTCGCGCTTCGTGAATACAAAAACAGCATGCAGGTAAATGCAGGGTGAACTGAAATTCCAAAAACCACGTATCAGTGTTACGTATCCGTAGCAGTAAAATTTATTGTTAAAGCCACAAAACCTGGGCTGTGGAAAAATAGAAGAACGTAATTTGATCGGGTGAGGGTTTCCAACTTCTGACCAAGTTTATGTGCAAAGACCTAAATATGGCGGGCGTTGAGTGATGATATGGGCAAACATATGGTGATATTACGAGGGTCAGTCAAAAAGTAATGCCTCCTATTTTTTTTTCTATGTTTAATTGTCAGGAAATTTAAATACAATTACATAGGTTGAAAACCACAACATTGAGGATCGTTTTGTCATTTTTCAATGTAATCTCCGCCCATCTCTACAGTTTTGGTCCATCTTTGAACAAGGGCATGTATCCCAGCACGGTAAAAATCACAGCTCTGCTTCCTAAGCCATTGACGCACGGATGTTTTGACGGCCTCCTCATCTTCAAAATGAATCCCACGATGAGCTTCTTTTAGTGGCCCGAACAGATGGAAGTCTCATGGTGCCAGGTTAGGGCTGTATGGGGGATGAGGCAAAACTTCCCATCCAATTTTGACAATCTCGTCAGAGGTGTGACGACTGGTGTGTGTTCTTGCATTGTCATGCAAAAGAAGAACATCTGCCATTGATTTTGTTGGGCGAACTCGCTGAAGACGTGCTTTAAGTTTTTTGAGGGTTGTGACGTATTGAACAGAATTTATTGTGCATCCCTGCTCCAAAAAATCAACCAGAATCACACCCTCTGTATCCCAGAAAACTGTTGCCATAACTTTCCCTGCCGATCGCACAGTTTTGAATTTTTTCTTCCTCGGCGAGCTTGTGTGACGCCACTCTATTGACTGCCTCTTTGATTCGGGTTAAAAAAAATGCACCCATGTTTCGTCCCCGGTCACAATTTTTTTTCAGAAACTCATCTCCCTCCAAACGGAAGCGCTGCAAGTGTTGGGAGGCTATTGTTTTCCTTGCCTCTTTATTCTGATCGGTTAACATTCTTGGAACCCACCGTGCACAAACTTTTGAGTACCCCAATTGTTTAATAATCGTGATCACACTGCCTTTACTAAGAGAAATAATGCGACACACTTCATCTGCAGTCACCCGACGGTCACCACGAATGATGTCATCAACTTGCTGAATGTTGTGTGGAGTCACTGCACTCACCGGCCTGCCGCTCCGCTTTTCGTCAGTCAACGGTGTTTGCCCTTCAGCTTCCTTACAACGACGAACCCATCGTCTAACAGTGCTGACATCCACTGTCACAACACCATACACCTTCTTCAGTCTTTCATGAATGCGTATGGACGTTTCACCTTCTGCATTCAAGAATTCAATCACACAACGCTGTCTCAAACGAACATCGATGTCGGCCATCTTACAAACTTCTGCTGTGCTGCCACCTGTTGACACAGAAAGTTACTACTGCAGTGGATTGCAGAAGAAGGTTTGAGGAATGGCGCCAAATTCAAATTTTTCACTTAACTTAATTTTTTTAAGTAGAAAAAAAATGGGAGGCATTACTTTTTGACCGACCCTCGTACTTGGGCCCCATGGTTACTCTATAAGGCTGCATTCTGTGCTGTCCCATGATACAATGTTTGTTTCCCAGTGGTGATGCTATGATGCTGTGTTGCCAGACCTTAGGGTCCCTGTTCACACAGCTTGCATCGTCTAGGACTGGTTTTCTGAGCACGAGGATGGATTGTCTCATCTCCCCTGCCCACCACAGGCACCGGATCTCAATGATATTGAGCCTGTGCGGTCTTCTTTGGAAAGAAAAGTGCGTGATCGCCATCCACTTCGATCATCGTCACCTTGTCACTATTTTGTAGAAAGAATGGTACAAGATTTTCTTGCGAACCATACAGGACCTTGTAACGGGCGAGTTGTGACTCCCTGGAAATATTCTATGTTCGGAGTTGGGGGCGGTCGCACAAGACGCTCGTCAAAGCCGCGGCCCGGCAGTAACCACGCGGTCCCGAACAGTAGCTTAGCAACCGCGTGATGCCTCACAACGGCCGGTCCAGCCGTGTGGCTGGGAATTCCGCTGTGACGAGGACGGTGCTTTCTGACGATGAAAGAGATGTCTATGCCGGGAGTGCCAAAGATGGTGGACTTTGTGAAACCTTAATGGCAGACATTTCATAGTTCGTATAGAAATTAGTAGTAGCCAGATGAATCGTGATACGTCAGAAAGAAACATGTCTTTTTCTTCTTTATCGCCGCCTTGTCCC
Organism: Schistocerca gregaria; assembly: GCF_023897955.1. NCBI lineage: Eukaryota > Metazoa > Arthropoda > Insecta > Orthoptera > Acrididae > Schistocerca > Schistocerca gregaria. Next base: position 479,067,379 of record NC_064926.1, read on the forward strand.
ACGTCACGTAGGGTCGGCGTTGCTCCTCTGGATCCTTCTCCTCCATAGTACTCTACCCATTGCCTCTTCCTTCTTCCATCCTGTCTCCCTTAGGTCCCCGGATATCTTATCCTTCCACCTCATCTTCGGCCTTCCTCTCCTTCTCGCTCCTCCAACTCTGTTTCCGATGTACTCTTTCCCTTTTCTCTGTAAGTGTCCGTACCACCTAAGTCTGCTCTCTTGTATCTTTTTCCCCATGGGTCCCACTTTCGCAGATCCTCTAACAAATTATTTTCTAATCCTGCCCTTCCTTGTTACCCCACACATCCACCTCACCATCCTCATTTCCGCCACTTCCATCTTCCTTCGCTGGGCTACAGTGGTTGGCCATGTCTCTGCCCCGTACCCCGTATATCATAGCAGGCCTTACCATCGACTTGAAAACTTTCCCTCTCAACCCAATGCTCACCTTCTTGTCACACAACACTCCACACATTTTCCTCCAGTTGTTCCAACTGCAATTTATTCGGTGTTGTATCTCGCTTTCCAGTCCTCCATCCCTCTGTATGTACGACCCCAGCTATTTAAATTTGCAGACCGATTTCAGCTCATCATCCTGGATCTTGCAAGACCTCATCTGCGCATCCTTCAGTGCTAAATATTCTGACTTTGTCCTGCTAATTTTCATCCCTCTTTCTTCTAGTGCCTTCCTCCAACCCTCCGGCATCATAGTCCACGGTGTTTCCTTCTTCATATCTTTCACCAGCACATCCACAATCAGGTCAAAGAGGTAGGGACTAAGCGCAGACCCTTGATGTAACCCTACTTTTACTGGAAACTCCTTTGTCATGCCCACACTACTTCTCACCTGCGTCATTGCTCCTCTGTACATTTCCTTCACTAACCTCACATACTTCTCTGACACGCACTGCTTTCTCATGTTTCTCCATATTTCGTCCCTTGGGACTCTGTCATATGCTTTCTCCAAATCAATGAAAGTCATATGTAGATCGGCTTTTAGATCCCCGTGTCTCTCCACTATCCGCCTTAAAGCATGTACTGAATCAGTCTTTCCTCTTCCAGGCATTAACGCAAACTGTTCTTCACGCACCACATTCTCCTTACGTAATTTTGCTTCTGAACTCTTTCCCAAATTTTCATTGTGTGTGCCATCAGTTATAGTTACTACAGTCCTGCACACATCATCTTTCCCCTTAAATATTGGGATCAGTACACTAGTTCTCCACTCATCTGGCATCTCCTCCTGTCATCAAAAAGAAACATGTACATTACCATTATTTGAACGACGATTTTGATAGTGTAATCAGATTTTCAATACCTTTATTATTTAAGGTTTAGTATCTGACGGTAAATTATACAAGTAAAACCCAGGAAGGAATTTCCAAAATTTAAGCGCCTCATCCCATTTCGTGGATCGGCGTGTCTTTTGAAAGCTATTAGTGTAAACCTAAACTGGTATACATTACAGGCAAGTAACTTTAATAGTACATGAGTGATTGTAAGTCAAAGTGGACGATTACTTTCGATCGCGTCAGGCCATAAGTACTCCACAGTGACACGAAAAAACGGTAGAAACATGCTTATAAATACACTCCTGGAAATTGAAATAAGAACACCGTGAATTCATTGTCCCAGGAAGGGGAAACTTTATTGACACATTCCTGGGGTCAGATACATCACATGATCACACTGACAGAACCACAGGCACATAAACACAGGCAACAGAGCATGCACAATGTCGGCACTAGTACAGTGTATATCCACCTTTCGCAGCAATGCAGGCTACTATTCTCCCATGGAGACGATCGTAGAGATGCTGGATGTAGTATGTAGTCCTGTGGAACGGCTTGCCATGCCATTTCCACCTGGCGCCTCAGTTGGACCAGCGTTCGTGCTGGACGTGCAGACCGCGTGAGACGACGCTTCATCTAGTCCCAAACATGCTCAATGGGGGACAGATCCGGAGATCTTGCTGGCCAGGGTAGTTGACTTACACCTTCTAGAGCACGTTGGGTGGCACGGGATACATGCGGACGTGCATTGTCCTGTTGGAATAGCAAGTTCCATTGCCGGTCTAGGAATGGTAGAACGATGTGTTCGATGACGGTTTGGATGTACCGTGCACTATTCAGTGTCCCCTCGACGATCACCAGAGGTGTACAGCCAGTGTAGGAGATCGCTCCCCACACCATGATGCCGGGTGTTGGCCCTGTGTGCCTCGGTCGTATGCAGTCCTGATTGTGGCGCTCACCTGCACGGCGCCAAACACGCATACGACCATCATTGGCACCAAGGCAGAAGCGACTCTCATCGCTGAAGACGACACGTCTCCATTCGTCCCTCCATTCACGCCTGTCGCGACACCACTGGAGGCGGGCTGCACGATGTTGGGGCGTGAGCGGAAGACGGCCTAACGGTGTGCGGGACCGTAGCCCAGCTTCATGGAGACGGTTGCGAATGGTCCTCGCCGATACCCCAGGAGCAACAGTGTCCCTAATTTGCTGGGAAGTGGCGGTGCGGTCCCCTACGGCACTGCGTAGGATCCTACGGTCTTGGCGGGCATCCGTGCGTCGCTGCGGTCCGGTCTCAGGTCGACGGGCACGTGCACCTTCCGCCGACCACTGGCGACAACATCGATGTACTGTGGAGACCTCACGCCCCACGTGTTGAGCAATTCGGCGGTACGTCCACCCGGCCTCCCGCATGCCCACTATACGCCCTCGCTCAAAGTCCGTCAACTGCACATACGGTTCACGTCCACGCTGTCGCGGCATGCTACCAGTGTTACAGACTGCGATGGAGCTCCGTATGCCACGGCAAACTGGCTGACACTGACGGCGGCGGTGCACAAATGCTGCGCAGCTAGCGCCATTCGACGGCCAACACCGCGGTTTCTGATGTGTCCGCTGTGCCGTGCGTGTGATCATTGCTTGTACAGCCCTCTCGCAGTGTCCGGAGCAAGTATGGTGGGTCTGACACACCGGTGTCAATGTGTTCTTTTTTCCATTTCCAGGAGTGTATATTGATTCATCTATGTCTTTGTTAATATCCGATAGATGCTATTCATGAAGAAACTGGTCCATTATTTACTGTGTTTTAGAAAGCACAGACAAATTAGGCTCCTGACCTACTTTTTCCTTCTTTTCTTTTGGTATACGTTTATTTCATTGTTTATGTATTTACTAATGTGTGTTAGAGAGTGTTTATGGTCCAGCCGTAGGAATATTTATTTAATTTCAAGGATTTAAATGTAAATCCAGTATTCCGAATATGTTTCATTATGTTTGTGGCTGCGTTGGCATGAAGATATGGCGTGAGCGCTCTAGCCAACGACAGCGCTCGTGAATGCGGATACTGGATAGAAGCGAGTTTTCTAAGAGGACACGAGTGAGTTCTGGACAATACGGGACAGGACACGGGAAGTGCACGGACGGTACGGCGCGGGGGACGCAAGGTCGCTGAAGAGACTTGGAATGTGGAGCGGTTTGCACGAGGTCGCGTGGGATAGAAATATTTCGGAGTGCGGACTTGTGAACTTGTGAGATTTCCGTGGCTTATACAGTGAAGACGTAGTATGCGTTTAGAAGTGAATATCTCGCGAGCTATGTTGTTGTTCGTAGCTAATTACGTGCAGTAGGGATCTATGTTTCCCTGTTATTCAACTTATATTTTATTTAATTGCTGGACCATTGGCACCAGTAAGTGTTTTGCAGGAATATACCTTCTTCTCAAAAGTATTTCTACTATCGTACTCATCATTTAAAGTCGTTGAGATAGTACCTGCAGTTTTCATTTAATTGTAACCTGCAATTTACAAATTTATATTTTACATTCATAATTCGCAATTGCCGAGTGATAGAAAACTTTGACCATTGGATTCATGTGTGTATTCTTATTGTATACTGTAGACTCAGCAGTATTTGTCCTGTAATGCGGCAACTACGTATCCCAGCCCCTAGACAACGAAACCAGCCGAAACTTTTAATATTGAAACTTTGAGTCGGAGGGTGCATAGATATTTTCGAAAGATCGCAACCTATATTTATCCATTCTGAGACGACTGGAAGCAGTTTTGTATGCCAACAGGTTTCCTACACGGTACTAGGCGTTTTATGGTGTTTCCGTGTTTTTGTCCGACCCCTGTTATTTGTCACTCGCAGATTTAGGTGAAGGTAATCGGAATCAATTTCAGCTGGACGCTGGACTCACATACCTGTAGATACGCGAAGGTTTAACAACTGTAACCCTATACCAAGTTTCTGTTACGTAGCTGCATAATTGGGTCGGAATGTTTGTAGGACCCACCATCCATCTTCTCCGCACCCTCGCCCCCCCCCCCCCCCCCCAACTCGTCTGCCGTCAATCCTGCTGGGGACATTAACGACGCGGCCGAGCGAGGCGTTCGTGCGTCGGACCCAGCTCTCACGAATCGCCGTGAGCTGTGCCCAGTGGCTGGTCACTCACGGGTCAGACTGGGTTCCCAACTTTTCCATGAGTCATAGCGCCAGCGTCAAGACGAGTCATCAGGACAAAATGTGGTGCTTCAAGCAGATGCATAACTAGGATATGAGTCCTGGCAGTCGTGTTCGTGGGGACGCAGTTTTGTAACAGGTAAAAGGAAATGAAGAAGGGCACAGAGCCAAACAATGCTACTATTAGTGGTATTAGTAGAAGGGCGGATAAAATATTTCCCGCTCGGAGGCCATACAGTCCAGAATCGGTACGTCAACCAAGCAAAATCACTAGAATTACTGAGGCTAAGCGTTTCTTAAAGCACCGTGTCTTGCTGCTTGAAGTAATCCGTAACTGCCAGGTGCATATTCTCGTCCGACGGTAATGGAATCGTCGACCTTCCAACGCATTTTTTAACGGATCGAAGGCCTGATACTCACTTGGGGGGAGATCGGGACTATAGGCGGGTACTCGAAAGTCTCTCACTTGAGTTGGCGTAACTTCTACGTTACGATATTTGCGATATTGGGACGTGCAGCTTCGATCTTGTAATTGATAAGTACTAGTTCTGAATGTACAGTTAAAATTATTTTTGTTTTAGAAACAGTTGAAATTACGAATTATTGGTGCACTTGCAATTTCTATTTTTAAGTACGCAATCCTCTACTGTTTACTATGTTTATTTTTGGATTAATTTATGAAATTATAATAGAAATTAATAATGTATCAGAAACTAGTAGAAGTTCATTTGTTGAGAAACACTGTAACCCTTTGGAATTTTGATATTTCTGCAGAGTGAGTCTTAAGCTTGCCTCTGATGTGATCAGACGTATTTTTGTAATTCTGGGCGAACAACGTAATTTCGGCTTTGTTAGTGTGAAAAATCAAAATACTATTTGATATACTAAAATGTGAGAAAATATATTTTCCTAAAAAATGCTGCAACAACAATCTTCCATTTGTTTAGTTCGAATAAAAAAGAAAATGTTCAAATTTGTGTGAATCCTGAGGGTCCAAACTGCTTCGGTCATCGGTACCTAGACGTACACACTATTAAAACCAACACACATACCCATGCCTGAGGGAGGACTCGAACCTCCGGCGGGACGGGCTGCGCAGTCCGTGACATGACGCCTCAAACCGCGCGGCCGCTCCGCGCAGCTAGTTCAAACCAACCGTGAGGACCTGATGTGAGATTTTCAGCTTCAAGAATCAGACCCCTAGACAAGAAAAACTGGAACCATCTCAACATGATAAGCTAAGTAAACTAGAAAGTTTATTGTAATCTTAGCTGCTTTAAAATCTTCATAAAAAGACTTTGCTTATTAATTACTTGGACTGGGCATAGTTTAAAGTGGACAGTAGACGGAAGCAGGAAGGAGGGGGGAGATTAGAATGTCGACTGGTGTTTATCCTTCGGCAGCCAAGAAAAGAGTAGCAGCAAGTTGGTCCTTCTTTTACATATTTCGTAATAACGTCGCTGTAGTTCACGTTTCCGCATTTATCACACGCACGTCGGATAGATACAGATATCAAACTAATCATTTGCCTCCATGCCAGTGTTTATACAGTAACCAGCGTCGGAGTCGTGCTGCTGTTGTTGGTAAGTTGTTGGTTGTTTTGGGGAAAGAGGCCAGACAGCGAGGTAATCGGTCTCATCGGGTTAGAGAAGGACGGGGAAGGAAGTCGGCCGTGCCTTTTGAGAGGAAGCATCCCGGCATTTGCCTGGAGCGATTTAGGGAAATCACGGAAAACCTAAATCAGGATGGCTGGACGCGGGATTGAACCGTCGTCCTCACGAATGCGAGTCCAGTGTCTAACCAATACGCCACCTCGCTCGGTGGAGTCGTGCTGCGTTGAATGTATGCTGCAGCAGGTCGTGAAACGGAAACGTTTTGATCCCCCGTTATAGAAGAAAAAGAAACACTCAAATGTGTGTGAAATCTTACGGGATTTAACTGCTGAGGTCATCAGCCCCTAAACTTACACACTACTTAACCTAAATTATTCTAAGGACAAACACACACACCCATGCCCGAGGGAGGACTCGAACCTCCGCTCGGCGTTATCGAAGACATTAACGGACTGGAAGGTACTAAAATGAGAAAGGGGCGGTGGAAGGAAATCATGACGAGATTCGTATGGTACTGGATTGAACAACAGTTCTGTTAGATCCATCTTTCACTAGTATGAAACTGTTTGTTTTGCGTTTCTGATTTTTAGGTGGGGCCACTCTTGTTATGCTAAGTGAGACAACTAAACGGAATTGTAAAGAATCATTTTTGCCTTTGTTATTTGTTAATGCTTTGCACTGATCGTCAAAGAACAGTGGAAAAAAAATCCTGTTATTGTTGCAAAAAATGCGACTTCAGGCTGTGTGCTGCTCCATGAATTCAGTTATATAATAAATTAATTAGTTATTGAAATATGCACCTTTTTCTTCGTTGTCGAGTTGATTTCAATTAACGAATAAGCAGACGAGGCAACGATGAGAAAAATACGTGGTGACTTTGCCAAAGGGAGAGAGGGGAGGATAGGGGGTGAGGGGAAGGTACGCCTCAAGTCGAAATTTGTCCTGGGCGCCAATTACCTTATTCTTTCATTCAGCTACATACGACAGTATTTGAAAATGTATGTCTATCTGTGTGTATTTGAATTTAAATGTGGTGTCCAGAATATGGAACTGCACTTGGTTTTAGTGAGGATCCTCCTCACAGACAAATATTCGCTTTGGCAGCAGTCATCAGGCTGTGGAGAAGCACTTCTTCTGCTGCTGTTTTTCTGTAGCTTTTACTCACTAAAATTTCTGATGGAGAGCCTCAGTGTATCTTTCAAAGGTAAGAAAAGGAACAGGCTAACTGAAAATTATTAGATTCTTTGTGCGAGATGTGCTAGGTTAGCTCAGTTTTTAGGGGATAAACAGAGAAAGGCACAAATCAGTGTTACTCCTCAACTGGCTAATATGTTCAGTCTGTCAACGAAGTTAAGTGCTTGATTCGTTCTTGCAAGTATGTGTGTGGCATGTCTCTTTTGACTGATGCGTGTCATTCAGTAATGGATCGAAGTTCCTTGGCAGTGGTTACGACTAACGGACAGTGTTGTGGAACATCTGAGAGAACTGAAAGAAAGAGGCTCTCCTTTTTTTGTAAAGATTAGATTTGATTAGATTAGTACTTGTTCCGTATATCATGAATACGACACTTCGTAATGATGTGGAACGTGTCATGTTAATAAAAGGTGTCTATACAAGACATTACATTACACCATATATTTCAATACACTTAATTTTTTTTTTTGGTGGGGGAGGGGAAATTACCCACTTACTATATCCGAAACTTCATCTAATGAGTAGAAGGAGTTGCCATTCAGAAATTCTTTTAATTTCCTGTTAAATGCTATATCGCTATCTGTCAGACTTTTGATAGTATTAGGTAAGTGACCAAAGACATTTGTGGCAGTATAATTTACCCCCTTCTCAGCCAAAGTTAGATTTAACCTTGAGTAGAGAAGATCATCCTTTCTCCTAGTGTTGTAGCCATGTACACTAGGAGGCTACAGTGCCTAGCTCTGATCTTGGATGAGCTCCAGCAATTATTCTGATTACACGGTTTTGTGCAATGAACACTCTCTTACTCAGTAATGAGTTACCCCAGAGAATGCAAATAGGCGTGGTAAGCTAATTTACTGAGATGTATATCGCCAAAATTTGCAATGATCCTAATAGCATAGGTAGCTGAACTCAAAACGTTTCAGCAGATCTTCAGTGCGGTTTTTTTTTTTTCAGTTAAACCCGTCATCAATGCATACACCTGGAAGTTTTGAATATTCCACCTTATCTACCGATTTCTGATCGAAGTCTATATTCATTAATTGTGTCATTCCATTTACTGTGTAAAACACTAGGTAATCTCCATACTTTTAAGAAGACATTTTTCTTACGTAGTTTACATTTACCAGAACACTGCCCACTGGTAAAGACTAGCAGAAAGTGAACACTCCTTTCACAAGCAACTGCTATCATACGCCTTCTGCCCAGCCACCACAACACAGGTTCCTTTTGATCCATGGAAACCGCTTTGTGCAGATGCGAAAGTTGCCCCTGCGAAGAGATCACTGCCGATTCCCTTCTAAAACCAGCTCGCCCCCCTGTCTCTAATAACGTCCCAGTCAGCACCACGCATAATATAACCATAAAGAAGAAGAAGTGGCAATAAAAGTGACGGAATTTAGTAATCCCAGCGTAGTTCGTGCCAACTTCCCGCTAGTCCAGAAAGGAATGCGTCGAGCCTCATCAACTGAATTCATACAGCGAAAACAGCCCTACGTCTTCAAGTATTGGGAAACTGCGGCTATGAATCACAACAGCATCAAGCTCTCAGAGGTTCATTTCATTACAAAATTAGATTTAAGGCAATATTAACTGGACTACCACATAAAAGTGTAGCGTTGACAATTTTGTAATTCCGCTTCCTCAGCTTTTAACAGCAAACTGCTGAAATCGCTGGATGCTTCACGACAACTGCTTAACATAATATGATGAAACGTGCCTTTCGTCTCGTTTTCAGAGCTTCCCTAACGTCGGGCGGGATCTCAGCCGAGCCTTTGAACGCGAGACAAATCACTAGACGTATCGCTGCGAGGATTTAGTAGGAAACGTCTCTTGGTGAACTCCCATTCATTCTCTGTGCGGCTGCCTACTAAATGCAGTTCAAATAAAGATCAACAACCGCGCCTTGATCCGCGACACAGGTTTAAACTTGTCACAACTCCAAAACTAATAATTAATGATCAGTAACTACCGAATTGCTTTCAGCAAGGTTATAAGATCCGATTACTGGAGTGGAAAATGTATACATCACCTCCAGCAGCTCCGATAGCTACTCACGCATAATCTCCACATAGATAAAACAGGGCAACAGTTTAAAATCAACAGGCAGCAAATCACATAAAACAAGACACTTAAAGCTTCCACAGAAACAAATGTAACATCTTCGTTTCAATTGTACTTCGCCGAGTCAGTCATCTTTATTAAGCCTATACACGCAACACTTCCAGGAAACAGCTGTCGAAAGAGTGCGCCTCAATATAAAAGACGTCGGTACAACGGACGGGTTGGCTATTTTGACATGGGCGTCTATGTGTTTTGTGACGCAACTTCCAACTACTTCACGTTGAGAAGGCATTTCATGTTGAGGAGTCATTTTATCAAGTGAAACGCGAAAGACGTTCTACGATATTTCGGGTACGTTCCACGTAAATTAGAACCAGTAGCAAGCAAGAACGCTCCCTACGTCACAGGCAGACAGCAAGACGCCATACTGTGGTTGTCGTGTTCAGCAGAAGCCCAGACCCTGTTCGGTGGATTTTATGTTATACGTTACACTGTATGAATATGGTGTTTCTAAGCACCAGGACACTGAACGGCTCTGGAAAGAATCATTGTTGTAATAAAGTAACGGAACACGTCGTATTGGTGGCTAAAGAATTGTCTTATTTAGTTATTTCCTCGGAATAGCTGACATATTATAAGAGTAGGCCTTTTTATGGCATCGGCACATTGAAAATTCATGAAAACGTGTTTTGCTTGTCAGAATTTGTGATACTTAAAAGTCAATTAATAACATTTCGGTGATTAAACCCTTTAGAAGACTGTAACACAAAACACGATGGCATTAAAAACAGAGTTACAGTAGAGTGTAATTGGTTGAGTCGCCATGTGCGGAACCGAGGGTACATAGGTAGACAGTTCGAGTCCAGCTGTATACTCTTTTTTTATCTTTGCATTTTATAGCCGTCCGCGGTGGCCGAGCGGTTCTAGGCGGTTCAGTCCGGAACCGCGCGACTGCTAGGGTCGCAGGTTCGAATCCTGCCTCTTGCATGGATGTGTGTGATTTCCTTAGGTCAGTTAGGTTTAAGTAGTTCTAAGTTCTAGGGGACTGATGACCTTAGAGTTAAGTCCCATAGTGCTCAGAGCCATTTGAACCATTTGAACCAGCAGTGACTGCAGGTGCTGCACCATCATGCAGTGGAGTATTCGGGATGGGGTGGGGGATTAGTATCTGTGTTTATCCAAACAGGTAGACACGTGAGAGCAGCTGAAGCTATTAAATATACAGTAGATTACTTACTTAGAATCACTCCTCATAGCAAAACTACTGAAATGCAAGTGCATATCAAAACTAAAGATTTATTCGTTATTTACAAAACTAAAAGATCACTTCAAACGTACATATGAAGCCGTGAACCTTCACCTTGGACAACAAAATGGCTATAAAATAAATAAACTAAGTATGTTCAAGGGAGTAGTGGGTTTGGGACTTTATTATATTAGTGGAAGAGCGAGTAAATTCCAGTTAAAATACACAATAAGTATATCTCAAGAGATTGCTTATAAACTTACATTCAAACAACTCTTGAGTGTCATTCGTCAGCCTGGGACCTTTAACAAGATGGATTAATGGAGGAGGTGGAAAAGACTCAAAGAAGTGCTTGCACGATCAATCACATCTTTGTTCACTCAGTGTGTGTGTGTCTCTGAAATGGAAGACACTGGAAGATGTAAGTGCATAGCAGAGAACGTTACAAATTTCTGGGAGCCCATTTTGCAATATGAGTAAAAAAAAAAAGTATTACTTCTTCCAATGTATGAGATCTTGCACACTAATTGGAATGATACTCGTCTTTTTCCTGCACTACCTGAAGTCTTGTAGCCTTTTGTCGAGTGAATTCAGTATCTCCTACAGCTCTTGTGGGCCCATTCATACGAGTCGTTGGAACCGTGACGCTAAACTCAGAAAAATTCACCTCCTACATAAGGATTTATTTTCTCGTGTGCCATCTGTGAATGGAAGAGGAAGGGCTGCAGGGGAGCTAGAGGTGATACCAGCTCGTTTTGTACCCTTCTTTACACAGTGTCCACTGGCTCACAGACTACGGTCACAAATGTAGATTTGATGGAAAAAAATTACTAACGTTGTGTCACCCCTGGTGAAACCACCTTACTTTTGGATTTTTTTCCATCCTCTTGTTATCATATTCATTAGCAAACCCATATATTATGCTGCAAGGGCAATAAATTTTCCCTTTGCCGTGTTCGAGCGTTCGCAGCACAGAACCAGTAATCATGTTGGATGGTACTTCAGTGATGAACGCTGAAAATCGTCCTTTATTTGGATCCGTATCTGCGGTCCCGTTCCGACTTCTAGAACTCCCGCTGCTACCAGAGGACCCACCATCTGCACACAATAAAAGATAACAGATGGCTCGGCCACCGTGTGTCTCGAAAATTAAGTGGGCCGAAGGTGACAGGCCGTGTGTTACAGTCGATTCAAAGGAACTGATGTCGGTGAGTTTGTCTCGACTCAGTTTCTTTCATGAAGCCTCCAGTTCGTGAGGAAATCACTTCATCGGCTCCCAGAGTGACAGAGGGGAGTACTGGAGCCGAAGGCACGGGCTCGCAAGTGTCGGAGCAGTAATGAAGGCCCACCGCTTACCGGAATGAACGGCGGCTCTCATCACTTGTGTGTTTAGCGTGTGACTGCGCCGACGCCCCGCCGGTTTCACTTTCAATCTGCGCCTTCGTTTAGGCGTCCCCGCAGGGGTGTACAGACTTCCTATGAGTCGCTCACGCGATCTCAATAGTTGTGCTGTTACATTGCACGACACTGGCTTCATCGAAAGACAAAGTATGTGATACAGATCTTGATGCATTACTGCTTATAATTTTACATTATTCCCGTAGGGTACGTCAGTTATTTGTTAAGTTATACATTTCTAGTATATGTAACTTGTGTAAAATTGAATTTCCGATGGAAATTCCATACTACACAGCTTCAAAAGTGCTTTAGATCAGCAAGATTTACTCTGTATACGATTGATGAATCTCGTGATGAAAGCTTCGGGAAGATGCCTTATTTTGCGTAATTCCATTCTTTGGCACACAAAATAATATGTAGCAGTGATTTCTCATTCTGACACAAAGTATTCATTGTGCAGAATAACGCTAAAATTATTGTTATCGTGGTTACATCCTCGAACCGCTTTTATACAACATTTCTTTTTTTTTTTTTTAAGCGATGTAGAAACAAAATCCAGTCACTATCTCTACAGACTGGCAGCATTTACGCTTACAATGTTCTATAGGTTTCAAAACTGTGTAATTAGATCACAGTTGGTCTAAAGGAGTAATGTATCCGAGTTCACTATACACAACATTTCCACTCCTGCAAGCAATAAATTCGCTGTGCAAAACTATAGGCTGACCTAATTTGTATCTGACTTTTAAGGTGCCATGTTGCGACTTTATCGCTGCCACAGCGATCCGATCTCCGCGGCCATAGAAAATAGCTTTGGAATCTCTACCTCTTACAAATCTCCGCAAGAAATTTGAAATTCGCCTATAATATCGATGTCTATAGTGTATCCAAGCAAGTCAAAATTCGCTCTTGATTTTAATTACGTTATATCTATATTTTATACTTACGTCTACGTATAGGATGAATCAGAAAGCCTCCGACAAACTTTCAGAGGTAGTAGTATGGATCAAAACAAGAGAAATGTCTAGTAAACATTGTCTGAAAACTTCATATCTTAAAGAGCTATGAACACTTGTTCATCTTCGCTTCTGTGAAACACAAATATTCTACTGGACAAGTGCTATTAACTCCAAAGTTATACATTTCATAGCCCATGTTTACTACATTTTTTTCTAATTTTCGTCATATTACCATCTCTGAGGTTTTTGGTGGAGTTCTTGTACACCCCGTAATATATTATTACTGTTATTATTTGCGTCGAGACCCAGCAGGATCACGCAAAGCATTCCGCCTCATTTTTTTGTCTGTGGACTGTCTTTCTATCTTCAGTCCACTTTGTTCGTGGTTTCTTCGGGACTTCATATTTGACCTCGCATTCCACTTGTGTATCTTGTCCGTGTATACATTTCTCTCTTCAATTTCTATTGGGTCGATTTTTGCTGCTTCTAGGTCTAGTTTGACTTGCGTGATCCATGCTATTGTTGATCTGAACCCTCGTATGTATGTTAGAATTCTGTTGGTGAATTGTTTTAGTGATAGCCTGACGAAGTGCCCATAGGACTTCAACCTTTTTTTTTCTGACATCTGCTGCTATGTTTGACATCTTCTCTGTAATTTTCCTAGATTGTAATCTGTATTCCTCTTCTGTCAGCTTTGGGCCGAAAACTTTTCTAATGATTTTATTTTCTTCCTTCGGTATGCTTTCCATGTCGTTTTTCGTATGGAGTGTTAGCGTACCACTTGCATACAGCATCTGATGCTTGATTACTGTGTTGTAGTATCTGACTTTTGTGTGAATGAAGATGCATTTTTTATTATATACGTGCCGTGACTTGCCGAACGCTCTCTTCATTATTTGTAGTTGAGTCTTCTGTGCGATATTTTCTCCTCCTGTAGGTTCGAGGATTTTACCTAGATACTTGAGTTGTGCAACTCTGTTTATTTTGCCGTATTTTGTGCCTAATTTTCTTATGTTTAATTTTGAGCAGAAAAATGCAGACTTCTTGAAAGAGATTTGCACCCCAACTTTTTCCGCATGGAAATGTGCACTCATCCATCCACTGCACAAGAAATGAGACAGGACGAATGTGAACGACTGCAGAGGAATCTCCCTGCTACAAGTCACCTACAAAGTTTTCTCAGCTTGCTTACTCCAGAGAACATAAGAACAGTTAGAGCACAAAATTGGTGAATGCCACGCAGGCTTTCGCCCCTATCGTTCGTACACAGAACAAATCCTAGACCTGAAAATAATTCTAAAACACAATCAGGAATGCGCCAATCATATTCACCTTCATAGACTTCAAGAATACGTATGATTCTCTTGACCGATAATCCTTGTTCGATGTCTTAGAAGAACAGGGACTCGACCTAAAAACACTACGATTAATCAAACAGAAATAAGCTGACACAACATCGAAAGTTAAATTCATGGATGAAATCTCTGATCCCTTCATGTTCAAAATTGGAGTGCGGCAAGGCAACGGATTATACCCAATATTTTTCAACCTGGTCCTGGGGCAAAGTAATGATGGAATGGGAAAAGAACTGAAAACTCAAGGACACTGGAAACCAACACGACTACGAAGATGCCGGGACATACCATCAGACAACGACGCAACAGCAACCAAACACACACATACACAAACACACACATATATCTATATATCTCTCGAAGAACAACCAGTGCTCTAAAAGCGACGGCACTGCCCTGGCCCTCGCTGACTGAGACCCTCAGGCACGCGGAGCTGCTGACTCGCTGACGGATTGTTGTTCATTCTGTGAGTTTTACTATCCCTGTTAACACATATTGCTAAAACAAATACTGAACGAGACTAACCTTGGACCGCTCTGTCGAACGGGTACTTAAAATTCCGCTTTAATACTCATTTTGTTTGTCATTCGATACATACCGACGCTTTCCATCGACACTGGGCATCGCACGGAAAACGCGACGAGCTGTATTTGACTGCCTTGGCTCCAGCTTCAGAGCGCAAAAACGAAATTGCAAACATCTGCTTAAACATCACAGAAAACAGCCCCTGACGACCCTTAGGATGTCTCGAAAAGTGTTAGCGTCAATGAAGTAGGCCTAATTGTTATTTTTCACTCATAACCAAAGTACCTACGGTCGCAGGTTAGAATCCTGCCTCGGGCATGTATGTGTGTGATGTCCTTAGGTTAGTTAGGTTTAAGTAGTTCTCAGTTCTAGGGGCTGATGACCCCAGATGTTAAGTCCCATAGTGCTCAGAGCCATTTGAATCAGTTTTGAACCAAAGTACCACATTCGGCAACAATCTTCCCAAAAGCTCGTATCGCATTTGCTTTTCTGTGTATGAACTTCGTAAAAAGGACCATTCTTGCGATTGTGTCACCATTTAATAACATTGTGAACATTCAAGTGTCTATGTACTATCAACAGTCAGTATAATTTCTTAATTTCAGAAATGTTTCAGATTCCTGGAGTATCCCTAAACATGTCAAACGTGTTTTCTTGATAGAGGCATCATTTTTGCATCCATAAAAGTTTTTGCGTTGACATTGTACTATTGTTGACGATAGCAGACCAGACCACCAGCAGTCGAATGGCACCTAATTGATACCGGACTATAGTGGTTGTGACGTCGTATTGTATTCTATTGTATTGTATGTTAACGCGGAGCCTAGAACACCGGAGAAGCTCCGTCCCCGACGCAATCGAAACGGTCCACAACCCGACGACGACTACCGCTGTCCACTTCACCCCTCCGCCGCCCCACAACAAACAACTCTTTCAGGGTTATTGTGCGGTTCGGCCCCTGGTGGACCCCCCCCCCCCCCCCCCCTCCCCAGGGAACATCTCACACCAGACGAGTGTAACCCCTATGTTTGTGTGTTAGAGTAAAGATGGTGTACGCGTACTTGGAGAACTTGTTAACGCAGCAATCGCCGACATAGTGTAGGTGAGGCGGAATAAGGGAAACAGCCCGCATTCGCCGAGGCAGATGGGAAAACCGCCTAAAAGCCATCCACAGACTGGCCGGGTCACCCGACCTCGATACAATTGCTCGGCGCGGGTTCGTGCCGGGGACCAGGCGTTAGACCGCACTGCTAACTGGGCGGGCTGGTTGTGACGTTACTGGTTTCCCGGATGACGGATGACGTGTGTGTCATTTACAAGTAATATAAGGATTAATATCTAAGCTTAATCGTCGAAGGAAGCGTGATAATAAAATTGTCACAAGACACTTAATGGCATATAAAAGTTGCTGCTAACAACCAGTCATTAATTCAAGGATTAGCAACGTTCACTCTCAGTATGATCACTATTTTTCAAAATAGTGCAATCGCAGTACTTGCGCTATAAATGTATAACAAATCCGAGTTTGCTATGCAAAAATAAATAAATAAAAATAAAAAAACCAACAATACAAACGTAAGTTCATTATAGAAACCTTTTCATGACAAATCCTGCCTATATCCGTATGGAGTATTGCACGCCAGAATACAAAAAAAGGGTGTGCAGTGTGGTGTGGTACTGGGACAAGCTGCCAGGCGCTTTCCTGGTGCGTGACGGCCGGTACTGGCGACACTTTGGACAGCCCTCGTGAGTGTCTCGCTATCGACACGGCCATCTCGGAGCAGAGGACGGGAGCTAATAATGATCGATATTTATCTCGGCTACCCTTCCTTTGTAATACGCGCCGTGGCATCGCGCTATCTCGATATTACAATCTCGCCGGCTGGGCGCGGGACTAATGATACTTTTGTTTTTTTGAGACAGACGCGCGGTGGAAACAATAATCGGCTCGGTCCTCGCGTTGATAACTAGAACCTGAGAGCCAATGCGAGTCCTCTGCTCCCTAATTAATAGTGCAGAATACCGCGTACGAGACGAGAGGCCGCGACGTCAACGTGGTAAAGGAAATAGGCGCAGCATACAGGCAAAGCGGAATGATGAATCCTTTGATACAATAAGTGGAATGAAATTGGAACATTCGCAAGTGGATTTGATTTAGTCTCACTTACATGATACGACTTTTGTGCCCCAGTCAGGTGTTCGGCAGTGTTTTCGAAAGGCGGTTCCGTGGCGATCCCACTGAGCTTGGTGGCGCAGTGGTTAGCACATTGGACTCGCATTCGGGAGGACATCGGTTCAAGGCCATCCAGACATAGGTTTTCCGTGATTCCCCTAAATCGCTTCAGGCAAGTTACGGGATGGTTCCTTTGTAAAGGACATGGCATATTTCCTTTCCTACTCCTCCATAATCCGAACTTTTGCTCCGTCTCCAATAACCACGCTGCAGCGAGATTCTGATCCCCTCCTCCTCCTCCATGGCGATCCAGTTGAGACAGTTTGTATGTGATACGGCAGCTCTGAGTGTAACAGAGTCTTTCAAACAGATTCATCTGGTTTTGAAAGACTATATCTTAAGGTGAATTTTAACTTACGTACATGGCTACAAGGTTATTTTAAAAGACAAGAATAAATAATGCAGATAATAAGATTAAAATTGCATGGCTATTGCTAAACTGAAGACAGGACAGCCGATCAGTATTCTTAATTGTTTTTTACTTTTTTTGTAGTGATTACTGAACTGTGGCATTTAGAGTTTTTCATTGCATTTCCAGTTTTAGTAAGTTTTTCATATCATTACAATACAACGTTTGTAATTACCTTTGGACTCTAGATCCAAACTATGCTTAAATTTCATATAAAATCTGTTAATAGTGCAATTATGACTATTATTCATCTAAAACACTTAAAACTCATTTCCCTCAAATTCATGGTTTGGCACTTGGACCTATTTTGTTTCAAGTCTTGAATCATTTCTCCTGTGGTGTCTCTTCTTTCGGACATGTCCGAAACGAAAGACGCCACACATATAAATAATATAAATATGCAGCTTGACAGTGAATAATGACACGTTCAGTGTGAACACACACAACGTCCGAACTCTTGCGGGAATAAGGTGAAACTACGAACAATGCGGACAATGGACAGTGAGTGCTACGAGATGTAATGCGGTAGGAAGCTAGTATTGAGTGGAAGGATACTGGGTCACATATTTACTATCATACTTATTAAAAGCACAAACCAACTGAGTAAAACACAGAAAATGATGTAAGACAATGTGAATACTTAACTTCGGAATTAATTAAGTTAATTTCCAACAAAATAACTGTTCAAATGTATTACTAACGCTCAGGAATGACTTAATTAAATTTTAAAAATATATTTTTGGAACAGCATAAAGTAACAAAAAGCCTGAACGTGTTCAGCACAGAGGTCTAATCAGATCACAAGTCCTTAAAATTAAGCTGCATATTCCACATTACAAGTTTCAAGAACATATTGAAAATAGCTAACAGGTCATTAACATCAGCCATCCAGTATCACGTGACTGTTTCCAGATAATTAGAAGGAAGTCCACTGGTTGCAACCAATCGGAATAACCTGACAACATTAAATTCAAAGTATGATACAAGTATGAGCAGCAGTGCCAAGCAATTTCCCTTTCTTCACTGAGTGTGGATGGCGATCGCCACTAGAGAAACAGACACTCTCAGTAAAGGCATTTATCGTACCCAGGCCTCTTTAACTGGACCCACAATATAAACTATAGATACAGAAGCTACCCTGTGACATACGAACACTAATCAACAGTTTGCATTTACAAAGCAGATAGACATTGTAAACACACTTGGAAAAGGCAAACGTTGCACATAAAGCACCTGATTCCAGAATCAACAACAAATTTTAATTATAGACTCCGGCAAATTTAGACAGCTTGAGCATCACTAGTTCAGCTACACATTCACAGAAACTTAACCTGAGTGAGATCATTTAAAGTATTCTTGAACGAAGATGTTTA
Source organism: Schistocerca gregaria (assembly GCF_023897955.1). Classification (NCBI taxonomy): domain Eukaryota; kingdom Metazoa; phylum Arthropoda; class Insecta; order Orthoptera; family Acrididae; genus Schistocerca; species Schistocerca gregaria. The sequence goes on from NC_064926.1 coordinate 479,086,220, forward strand.
CATGTCACGATGGATAACCAGGATGACGTATTAGAATAGCCACTGGGCGACGTAACATGGATGGACGCTCGCCGTAATTTACTGAAGATGGAAACGTAAGCTGAGAGCCGCTCGTTCAAAGGCTTCCATCAAGTGGATGTTTGCTAAAAATCAGGAACCAATGAATGCTATTCACAGATAGCCGGTTTTTGAAACTGGCAGATAGGTACCCAACCCAGCACCAAAGTGGACACAGATTTTTTGCAAATCCAGATGTCGAGAACAAGACGGGTTCCGTGCATCGCGTGGAGATATCTTTTTCAGACAGCAATCTTCACAGCCGCAGCCGACAGTCAACCTCATCGAATCGGCAGTGACCAGAAACGCTACTTTTAGCAGCGGGCCGAGGATACAGTCGGCCACGAAGTCGCGGGGCCTACTCCCATTCGCGTCAAAGACACCGCTCAGCCGGTCGCCACATGGAACAGAGCTTCTCTTGGCGGCAACAGCGTTGAAATGCTGACCCCCAGACCTGCCGTCTGCAGAGGACAAACCGCTCGAGAAGTTCGGCCAGAGCGTGGTCTACAAGAAAGACAAGCAGCGGCGCGTACGTCACGAAGGTAGGCCTGCGCTCGCTCAACTCAGCAGGTGAACTACGTTTCTACATCTGTTAACTCGTAACTAGACACGTCCGTACAAATGAAAACTGAATCTTTTACTGCAATCCGCTATTATGGAAACTTAATGTAGTTAGTCCTATAATGATCGGATGTCCATAGGCCTACTCATAATTTGTTACGGCTGTACTGGCGTACAATAAAATGAAATCATTTTAAAATGATTATCAGTTCCATAAGGCACCACTTCCTGCATGAAATGAGTACTGTTAGGCGGAAGAGACTAAATGCTACAAACAAGCCGTTAAACGCTACTGGCCATTAAAATTGCTACACCACGAAGATGAAGTGCTACACACGCGAAATTTAACCGACAGGAACAATATGCTGTGGTATGCAAATAATTAGCTTTTCAGGGCGACACATACAAGGTGCTGACATGGGGAAAGTTTCCAACCGATTTCTCATACACAAACAGCAGTTGACCGGCGTAGCCTGGTGAAACGTTGTTGTGATGCCTCGTGTAAGGAGAAGAAATGCATACCATCACGTTTCCGACATTGATAAAGATCGGTTTGTAGCCTATCGCGATTGCGGTTTATCGTATCACGACATTGCTGCTAGCGTTGGTCGAGATCCAATGACTGTTAGCAGAATATGGAACCGTTGGCTTCAGGAGGGTATTGCGGAACGCCTGAGTCAACAGATAGGGACGTTTGCAAGACAACAATCATCTGCACGAACAGTTCGACGACGTTTGCAGCAGCATGGACTATCAGCTCGGAGACCATGGTTGCGGTTACCCTTGACGCTGCATCACAGACTGGAGCGCCTGCGATGGTGTACTCAACGACGAACCTGGGTGCACGAATGGCAAAACATCATTTTCTCGCATGAATCCAGGTTCTGTTTACAGCATCATGACGGTCGCATCCGTGTTTGGCGACATCGCGGTGAACACACATTAGAAGCGTGTATTCGTCATCGCCATACTGGCGTATCACCCGGCCTGATGGTATGGAGTGCCATTGGTTACACGTCTCGGTCACCTCTTGTTCGCAATTGACGACACTTTGAACAGTGGACGTTACATTTCAGATGTGTTACGACCCGTGGCTCTACCCTTCATTCGATCCCTGCGAAACCTTACATTTCAGCGGGATAATACACGACCGTATGTTGCAAGTCCTGTACGGGCCTTTCTGGATACAGAAAATGTTCGACTGCTGCCCTGACCAGCACATTCTCCAGATCTCTCACCAATTGGAAACGCCTGGACAATGGTGGCCGAGCAACTGGTTCGTCACAATACGCCAGTCACTACTCTTGATGAACTGTGGCATCGTGTTGTACCTGCAGACATTATCCAAGCTCTGTTTGACTCAATGCCCAGGCGTATCAAGGCCGTTATTACGGCTAGAGGTGGTTGTTCTGGGTACCGATTTCTCAGGATCTATGCAGCCAAACTGCGTGAAAAAGTAGTGACATGTCATTTCTAGTATAATATATTTGTCCAATGAATACCCGCTTATCGCCTGCATTTCTTCTTGTTGAAGCAATTTTAATGGTCAATAATGTATCACTTATATCGAGTATTGATCTTAGATTAAATTTTGTTGTAGTACTGTTAATCAGTAAGGTTACTTCATAATAGCAGTTTCCAGTGGAAGATGGAATTCTCGTTAGTAATTACACTTCCCTCTACGAGTTAACAGGTTTAGAAACGCATTTTGTCTGCTGACCTGAGGGAGCGAGCGAGTTCAGGACTACTTTCGTGACGTACGCGCCGCGGCTTGTCTTTCTCGTGGGCCTCGGGCCAGAAAGGCTAATAACGGGCGGGAACTATCGATATCAAAACTTGCCTGCTCTGCAGAAATGTGTAGTCTGCAACAAATTGAGAGTTTGCGTTGAAAGGAAAGTTTGCTCGGATAATCGAAGCAATTAAGGCGACCGCTAAGTGAATCAGGAAATACGGGATCGAGACTCGTTCTGGCACAAGCTTTTAGTTGTATCTACTGGATTTATTTAAACGCTTGATTGCAACTGAGGGCCGAATTTCTCTTGCAACACGTTTACATTCATTGAATATACATATTTTCAGAAAAGCACTTGTACCATGTTTATGTTTACAAATATCTGATAGTTCAGTAGAGTATTCCAAATGACAAGCTTGTTTTCATTACATGCAAATTAGAGTGTCTCGTGTGTCATATCAGTTCTCATGTAGGTCATATTATGTGGAACAGTTGTCACACAAACCAATTAAGGACATGGTACATAGCTATATCAAGGAGGAAACCTCCAATGGTAGTGAGAATCGGACTGTGGCACTTAGAGCTTTTCATTGCATTTCCACTTTCAGTAAGCTTTTCATACTATTACAGTGCAATGTCTGTGGTTTCCTTTGGAAACCAGAGCCATACTGTGCTTTAATTCCATATAAAATGCGCTAATAGCGCAATTATTAGCATTAATTACCTAGTGCATGGTCCTGTATGAGAAGAGGCGGAGCAGCTACAAGCAGTGGGTGGCAACGGCGGTTTAGTTAGCGCCCTCGTAGACAAAGGGTGAGTGAGGTGAGGTGAGGTGAGGTGAGGGCAGAGGGCAGGTCAGGAGGGTCTACGGAGGCCGGTAAATCTCCTGCGGCGATGGCCTCCACAGAGTTACGGCCGATTTTTGTCGCACTGCTCGGGGCGGGGACCAGGCACCGGGGCGCTAACAAACCGGACCGCGGTGTTTCCCCACAAAGGGCGCGCGAAGTCCGGACAAATTTATCTGCGGGTAATTTGTCTGCGACCCGAGTGAGCCGTCCGCCCGGGGCGCGACCCAGCGGGCGGCGACGGCGGGTATAAATAGAGGGCGCGCCCCGCCGAGAGCTGCTGCGTCTCCACCAGTAGGGGCAGGCCCGCGCTGCGCCGCGGTGCTGCAGGTGCTCGCGGGGTCGACTCCAAGTAGACCATGGTGCCGGGATTTGTCAGGAGAAGAAGCGGTTGTCTTGCATCTGAAGCATCTTCGTCTTGTTCTCTATTATTGTCCTCGTCCTCCTCCTCTTCCTCCTCCATGTCATTATCATCATAATTGGTGTCATCATCATCATCATCATCATCATCATCATCATCATCACCACCACCGCCATTATAGTCACTGTTACCATCATCGTGTTCCTTTTTTAAATAAAATATATGCCCTCTAGTATTACGGGTAACTCTAAAATATTTCTGTTTCCTGATGGCACTAGTTTGGTAGTAAAGGATGTTGTGTGCAACACTGGCTCGGTTTCAAATAGTGCAGTTCATGACCTAAGTTGATGGCTTGTGAAAAATAAACTAACGCCAAATCACAGTAAGACTCAGTTTTTACAGTTTCCCTCACACAATTCAACAAAACCTGACGTTTTAGCTGCACAGAATGGGCGTATGATTAGTGAAACTGAACAGTTCAATTTTATAGGTGTTCAGATAGATAGTAAACTGTTGTAGAAATCCCACGTTCAGTATCTTGTTCAAAGACTTAATGTTACCTTTCTTTACTATTCTAAAGGTATCTGAAGTGAGTGACAGTTCGATGCGAAAATTAGTCTACTTTGCTTATTTTCATTCGCTTATGTAGTATGGTGTTATATTTTGGGGTAACTCTTCCAATTCTAAAACGTTATTTTTGGCTCAGAAACGGGTGGTTCGGTCAATAAGTGGTGTAAGTTCACAAATCTCTTGTCGACCCCTGTTCACGAGTCCAAGTATTTTGACACTGGCCTTACTGTCGTTTCTTTTTAACGGTGTTAGCTTATTCCCAAGAATAAGCTACATTCACTCATTTAATACTCTGCAGAAATCAAAACTGCATTTGGATCGGACATCCTTAACTGTTGCGCAGAAAGGTGTGCAGTATACTGCTGCACCTTTTTCAGTAAGCTACCGCTCGAATTCAAAAATCTTAGAAGTTCAAATGGCTCTGAACACTATGGGACCTAACGTCTGAGGTCATCAGTCCGCTAGAACTTAGAACTACTTAAACCTAACTAACCTAAAGACATCACACACATCCATGCCCAAGGTATGATTCGAACCTGCGACAGTGGTGGTCGCGCGGTTCCATACTGAAGCACCTAGAACCGCTCGGTCACAACGGCCGGCCAAGGTAATTCATGTGTAAAGGTTTAGGACGAAATTATGGTCGCACGACGGGAATTCACACACTTTGAAAACGAACGGTAGTTGGAGCTATACGCATGGGACATTCCTTCAGGAATCGTTAAGGAATTCATTATTCCGAGATTCACAGGATCAACCATGAGCCGAGAGTACCAAATTTCAGGCATTACCTCTCACGACGGACAACACAGTGGCCGACGGCCTTCAATTAACGACCGAGACCCGTGGTGTTTGCATATAGTGTCAGTGCTAACAGACAAGCAACACTGTGTGAAATATTGGCAGAAATCAATGTGGGACGAACGACGAAGGTATACATTCGGACAGTTGGGTGAGTCCACATTTCATTTGGTAAAAGGTGATGAAATGAAATGATCGTATGGCATTATTGGCCGGGAGGCCCCATTTGGTTGAGTTCGGCGGCCGAATTGCAAGACCTTTTTAGATTACGCCACATCGGCAACTTGTGAGTCAATGATAATGAAAATGATGATGAAGGGCACACAACAAACAGCCCCTGCCGGTAATCGAACCTGGGCCCCCTGCGTGGTGGACGGTAGCGCTACCGCTACGCTATGGAGGCGGACGTAAAAGCTGATGTTATGGTTAGAGTGTAGCGCAGACCACACGAAGCCTTGGACCCAAGTTGTCAACAAGGTACTGTGCAAGTTGGTGGTGGCTCCATAATGGAGGGGGCAGTGTTTACATGGGACTGACTGGCTCTTATTTATGTTCGGCCACTTGGAGACAGTTTGCAGCCATTCAAGGACTACATGATCCCAAAAAAAGATGGAGTTGTTATGGTTGGCAATGCCACATGTCACAGTGCCATAATTGCACGCGATTTGTTTGAAAAACATCATGGAAAATGCGAGCGATGATCTGGCCACCAAAATCTTCTGACATGAAACCCATACAACATTTACGGGACACAATCGAGAGGTTAGTTCGCGCACAAAATCCTGAACCGGTAGCACTCGCATTATTATGGACGGCTACAGAGGAGCGCCTGGCTCGATATATCTGCAGTGGACTTCAAACACTTGTGTACTGTAAGAAAATGAAATGCTTACAATAGTACTTACGATCTGATTTGTTGTGTAGCTACCAGTTTCGGTGCTTTAATAAGCCATATTCAGGCCTTAGTTGATGCTGAACGGGTTATCACGATCCGTATATGCGATGCATCAGTGGTCAACATAACTGCTTCACGCAGACTATCGTTAACTGTGATGTCGTCTCTCCAATCATGAACTGTCAACTGGTGGCTGATTGTCACCCTTATTCGCCACCGTAATTACAATTAAAACATCAGTCAACAAATACACAATTGACAAACATCAAATAGTCAAAACACGTCATTCGGGTTCCTCCTCTTCAATTCTTGGGGCAAGAACTTTAGCGATCGATGACTCGTTTCGTCACGTCTTCCATCTGCTCCCGTAAAAATGCTTCTTCTCAAGTTTCCCTTCTTTTGGTGGCTTTGAACTTTTCGCACTCCTGATTTTCATGTATGTGTCTGCTAGCTCCTCAGGCAGAATCTCTGCAAGGCGGTACGCAGAAGGATGGGCAGAGTAAAACGAATCGTTCAGTTTAGAATGCAAAGCGTCATAACTATTGGTGGTACCGTTGTAGTTGTGCGAGCGTTCAGCCCAGGTAGTTGGTGGAAACAAGGCTTCGGGCGATACATGTCTATCGAAAACGTAGTCGGCAAATTTTACTATTGCAGGCGTCTTTTTCAACACGTGCTCCCCATTTCCCCGCACACAGTCACCAAGGATAACTGCCATGAAATCATCAATGAAGCACTCTATCACCTCTTTTGGACTCAAGAAAGGCAGCCCGAAGAAGTGTTTCAAGTAATAACTCTCTACCGTTTTGGGAGTCGCCTTGTAAGTTTTTGATAGGCCTACCTCTACATCTACGTCTACGTCTACACACTGCAAGCCACAGTACGGTGCGTGGCGGAGGGTACCCTGTACCACTGCTTGTCATTTCCTTTCCTCTTCCACTCGCAAATAGAGCTAGGGTAAAGCGACCGTCTATATGCCTTCGTGTGAGCCTCAATTTGTCGCATCTTCGTAGTTCTTACGCGCAGTGTATGTCGGTGGTGGTAGAATCCTGCGGCAATCAGCTTCAAATGCCGGTTCTCTAAATGTTCTCAGTCGTGTACCTCGAAAACAACGTCGCCTTCCCTCCAGGGATTCCCGTTTGAGTTCCCGTAGCATCTCCGTGACACTTACGTGTTGTTAGAACCTACCGTTAACAAATCTAGCAGCTCGCCTCTGAATTTCTTCGATGTCTTCCTTCAATCCGACCAGGTACGGATACGAGCAGCATTCAAGAATAGGTCGCACGAGGGCCATACATGCATCTTCTTTACTGGTGAATCACTCCTCCCTAAAATTCTCCCAATAAACCAGAGTCGACCATTCGCCTTCCTTGCCACGGTTCTCTCATGCTCATCCATTTCATTGTTGTTGTTGTAGTCTTCAGTCCAGAGACTGGTTTGATGCAGCTCTCCATGCTACTCTATCCTGTGCTAGCGCCATCATCTCCCAGTACCTACTGCGACCTACATCCTTCTGAATCTGCTTAGTGTGTTCATCTCTTGGTCTCCCTCAACGATTTTTACCCTCCACGCTGCTCTCCAATACTAAATTGGTGAACCCTTGACGCCTCAGAACATGTCCTACCAACCGATCCCTTTTTCTATTCGAGCTGCGCCACAAACTCCTCTTCTCCCCAATCCTCTTCAATACCTCCTCATTAGTTATGTGATATACCCATCAGCATTCTTCTGTAGCAACCCTTTCATATCGCTTTCTAAGGATAAAATGGTACAGTGTGTTGTGTCTAGGAATCCTGCATACTCGGTGCTTTAGACAAACAATCAAAGAACTCGTATTAATGAGTTTTAGTACAATCAAGACTATTACAATACTTACCTCTGATATGTGTCGCAAGCAAAGGACTACGTACAAAATAATCTTCTTCAGAATAATCCAACTCAAGTCTGTGCTACATAGAGATTCCTAATGACATCGCTAACACTGACACTGATATTCATATGGGCCGTCATCGGTCGAGCGCTGCGCTGACGTCCTTTTCAGGGGCCGATGCTGTCGCGTTGTCGACCTGGAAGGGATTCGGTCATCATGCTATTGGCTGACTTGCTCTCACAGCCGTTTCTTCTCTTTCGTTCCCGAATGGCGTGCGGGCGCTTGATTTTACGACGTAATGTAGAGTACTGTTTATAAAATTCAATTGGGGTTCCATCCTGAGCAGGTGATTTATTTGCTTTCAAATCTTTCAGTTGCTTCTCTACGCCAGGGATGCTACTTATTATGTTGCCCATACTGGAGTTTGTTCGATGGTCAACTGACGGTATATTTGCACTGTTCTCCTGTGTGAAGGATTTCTTGAACTTGAAATTTAAAACATCGGCTTTCGTTTTGCTATCTTCAACTGCCACACCAGACAGGTCAACAAGGGACTGTATAGAAGTCCGAGACCCACTTAGCGATTTTACATAGGACCAGAATTTTCTCGGGTTTTCTGCCAGATCTTTTGCTAAGTGGTGTATCATCTTCCACCAGTACTGATCAAGGTGAAACCTAGAGCTACGTGAATTTGGCCAAAAGTTGCTCACTGCTTGATGAATGGCAATTGCAAAATCGGTGAAAACATCTTTCGGTTGAATGGCGTAGCGAAGAGAATTGTGCTCAACATGCTGTAACGCTGTCGTTTATGAAAACGTACGTTTATCAGCCAGGAGGACGAATACAAATGGCACGTACACACTACCTTTCAGACCGTTAAAGAAAGACTGCGCTAGTCTCTGTGGCTTCCTCTAGTGGATGCTGCTGGTCTCTTCACTGCCAGCTTCTGTGACTCTATCGATTGTCTCCTTCGTGGTATCGGTAGGCGGTGCTACCACATACAGGACATTATGAAGCGAGAATGCGTCACACCTACATGAGTACTGAGTAAATAAAAGTGAATACAACTGTGTACATGTGCAGAACGACATGCTTCACTAATACGAGTAAATAACTGCTCGCAGTTCACAATGTTCGACAGCGAGAGTCGAAGGACGATTATCGGATGAATCAATAAGCCGATGAGCCGTTTCGCTCCATAGTTCACATGGTAACATAATGAGGCATAGCGTAGTCTACGTAGTTCACATGGAACCGGCCACACAGTTCACATCATCCAGGACTGATATTGTAACCGCGAGGAAGAATTTTCGTATTTCTCTTGGCTATTACAGTCACCGTATCTCAATATGATTGTACGTTTATACAGGGCGGTCCATTGATAATGACCGGGCCAAATATCTCACGAAATAAGCAACAAACTAAAAAATTACAAAGAACGAAACTCGTCTAGCTTGAAGGGGGAAACCAGATGCCGCTATCGTTGGCCCGCTAGATCCCATAGGTCAAACGGATATCAACTGCACTTTTTTTTTTAATAGGGAGCCTCATTTCTATTACATATTCGTGTAGTACGTAAAAAAGTATGAATGTTCTAGTTGGACCACTTTTTTTGCTTTGTGATAGATGGTGCCGTAACAGTCGCAAACGTATAAGTGCGTAGGATCACGTAACATTCAGTCAGTGCGGACGGTATTTGCTTCGTGATACATTACCCGTGTTAAAATGGACCGTCTACCAATTGCGGAAGAGGTCGATATCGTGTTGATGTATGGCTATTGTGATCAAAATGCCCAACGGGCGTGTGCTATGTATGCTGCTCGGTATCCTGGACGACATCATCGAAGTGTCCAGACCTTTCGCCGGATAGTTACGTTATTTACGGAAACAGGAAATGTTCAAGCACGTGTGAAACGTCAACCACAACCTGCAACAAATGTTGATGCCCAAGTAGGTGTTTTAGCTGCTGTCGCGGCTTATCCGCACATCAGTAGCAGACAAATTGCGCGAGAATCGGGAATCTCAAAAGCGTCGGTGTTGAGAATGCTACATCAACATCGATTGCAGCAGTACCATATTTCTACGCACCAGGAATTGCATGGCGACGACTTTGAACGTAGTGTACAGTTCTGCCACTGGGCAAAAGAGAAATTACGGGACGATGACAGATTCTTTCCCGCATTCTGTTTAGGGACGAAGCGTCATTCACCAACAACGGTAACGTAAACCGGCTTAATATGCACTATTGGGCAACGGAAAATCCACGATGGCCGCGAGAAGTGGAACATCAGCGATCTTGGCGGGTTAATGTGTGGTACGGTAGTATGGGAGGAAGGATAATTGGCCCCCATTTTATCGATGGCAATCTAAATGGCGCAATGTATGCTGATTTCCTACGTAATGTTCTACCGATGTTACTACAAGATGTTTCACTGCATGACAGAATGGCTGTGTACTTCCAACATGATGGATGTCCGGCACATAGCTCGCGTGCGGTTGAAGTGGTAATGAATAGCATATTTCATGACAGATGGATTGATCGTCGAAGCAACATACCATGGCTCGCGCTTTCACCGGATCTGACGTCCCTGGATTTCTTTCTGTGGGGAAAGACGAACGATATTTGCTCCGTAGCAACCAGTATGCTCTGTTAAGTGGTCAAAGTGGCTCTGAGCACTATGGAATTCAACATCTGAGGTCATCAGTCCCCTAGAACTTAGAACTACTTAAACCTAACTAACCTAAGGACATCACACTCATCCATGCCCGAAGCAGGATTCGAACCTGCGACCGTAGCGGTCGCGCGGTTCCAGACTAATGCGCCTAGAACCGCTCGGCCACACTGGCCGGCTGTTAAGTGGTTAGTTTATATTTTTTCTGATGTGCTTGTGAGATGCCGTCGGTTCTGCGCGTTCAGTGCCTCACATTCCACTTGTGTACGAATAGGAGGAATAGCTTCGGCTGTAGCGACAGCGCTGCGAGCTGCGGCGGCGAGCGTTCTGTTGTCTGCGGCGCCCGCCACTCGGGGATCAGTTCCGCTGTGCCTGTGAAGTCGCCTCGTCAAGAGCCGCGCGGGCGGCACTGGACGGCCGCTCGCACGAGCCTTTGTGTTCTTTGTCTGCGACGCCACAGACAGTCGTTAAAGGCTGCCGTCGGCGGCGCCATTGTTCCCTGGCCAGCAAATCACTTGCTGCTCATTTCTGTCTCATTAAATCCGCACGAGCGCTAGCAATACCACGACGTTATTTAAATATTTATTGCGCCTCTCGGATAACAAATACACGCTGGAAATACGGCTTCATTATATAATGTGGGTTTCTGTAAAAGAGAGAGAGAGAGAGAGAGCGGGGTGCGGGCCAGAAAGTACCAGTTGGGATGCAGTCGATAAATGCGGGCTCGGCCGGTGCGTAAATCAGTAACGCTTAGATATGGTCAGGGCAGGGCAGGGCCACGCAGCTAATGGTGCGCCATTATGGGGCAGCCCATAAATCTTCTCGGATGGGAGGGAGGGAGGAACAGCAACGCCCCGCGCATCGGCTCACGCCGATACGAACTCTCCATTCACACTGGAGGAGCCTGTGGACTAGGGCAACGATTCATATGCTGCGACTGGGTCTCCAGGATCCAGTTCCACTGATGTAAATGGGAAAAGTTTCACCATGAAGCACCAGTCCAATATTTATCAAACGCTGTGAGGATGTTATTCACATAATGTGTATTAAATGATTAAACCTTAATTTCATCCGGAAGTGGTGTCCAGTGCCTCTTTCAGTATGAGTTGTGATGCCATGAGTACATACAGACTGTTTTATCGTTTTTGGCATGGAGGTTAACAGCCTTCAAATAGCATCTTGCGGAATTTCTTGCCGTACTTGAAACACATGCTGTCTCAGTTCATGATATTGCTAGCTGGAAACTGGTTATGAAAGTATACGTCTTACCACATCCCAGACGGGCTCTACGGGTGCAAATTTGAGGATCGTGCAGAGAAATACCTATCTGTACGTTCCTGAAGCCTTTATCGTGTGATCTCTGGCGTTCCCCGAGGTAGTGCTATAGGCCCTTTGCTATTCCTTATCTATATAAACGATTTGGGAGACAATCTGAGCAGCCGTCTTCGGTTGTTTGCAGATGCCGCTGTCGTTTATCAAATGGTAAAGTCATCAGAAGATCAAAACAAACTGCAAAACGATTTAGGAAAAATATCTGAATGGTGCGAAAAGAGGCAGTTGACCATGAATAACGAAAAGTGTGAGGTCATCCACATGAGTGCTAAAAGGAATTCGTTAAACTTCTGTTACACGATAAATCAGTCTAATCTAAGAGCCATAAATTCAACTAAATACCTAGGTTTATATATACTAAGATGGTATCTGTTCTTTCGGACATCGGTGACCATGTAGCTCGTTAGAATGAAATTACAATGAATTGAACACCCTTAGCTGCATACAGGCATTGACACACGACAACGGGGTCAGATGAAAATTTGTGCCCCGACCGAGACTCGAGCAGGAGATCCCGGGTTCGAGTCCCGGTCGGGGCACACATTTTCATCTATCCCGTTGACGTATGTAAACGCCTGTAAGCAGCTAAGGGTGTTCATTTCATTGTAAATACCTCGGTATTACAATTAGGAACAATTTAAATTGGAAGGAACACATAAAAAATATTGTGGGGAAGGCTAACCAAAGACTGCGTTTTATTGGCAGGACACTTAGAAAATGTAACAGACCTACTAAGGAGACTGCCTACACTACTCTTGTCCGTCCTCTTTTAGAATACTGCTGCGCGGTGTGGAATCCTTACCAGGTAGAACTGATGGAGTATATCGAAAATGTTCAAAGAAATGAAGCAGCACGTTTTGTATTATCGCGAGATATGGGAGAGAGTATCACAGCAATGATACAGGATTCGGGCTGGAAATCGTTAAAAGAAATTCCAATCACCAACTTTCTCCTCCAAATGCGGAAATATTTTGTTGAGACCGACCTACATAGGGAGGAACGATCACCACGATAAAATAAGGAAAATCAGAGCTCGTACGGAAAGATATAAGTGTTCATTCTTTCCGCGCGCTATACGAGATTGGAATAATAGAGAATTGTGAAGGTGATTCGATGAACCCTGTGCCAAGCACTTAAATGTGATTTGCAGAGTATCCATATAGATGCAGATGTAGAACTGCAGCATGAGGTCTTGAATTATCCTACTGGAAAATTTCATTTGCTACCCTGGTGATGAATGGTAAGATTACGAACGGGGTTTTCCATTCCTGCTGCATCCTGCCGAGAGTTCAGCTTCCCTCTAAAAATGACTAAATCATTTCTATTCTCATATTCAATAACTCACCATGCCATCATTCATGGTCTTTGAAAAGTTTGGGTCTGCTTCCTGTAACGTTTCATCAGTCGACTACTGACACGTTGGCGTGGATCTTACAGCCACAAACAGAAGCAATACTCATCGCTGAACACCATAGAATGCAAATCGTGTTATTTGACTCTGCCCTACAGCATGAAACAGTCAGTTGCATGTAGTGAGTGCGGTGTCAGGGGTAAACGACATATTGCAACTCGGGATCTCAGTACACAAATTTAAATCTCTGAATCTTTAGGGCAAAGAAGGACATCACGGAGTATACACAATAGTCCATCAAATATTATAAACAGCATATAGTTTTAAAAAAATGTCTTTACGAGAACACTAGAATACATCATTACACATCCATTCTAGCCATTCAGGCTTTCCCGGCGAGATATTGATATGTGGAATAATCTGGTCTACTGCCGGATGTTTGTGTCGCTCTGGCACAATATTTCGGCCACGCAACTCGTTGCTTCTTCAGGTGCTACCTGAGACTGCCGTATTGGAGGATATTGTCCAGCACTCAGGTAGCACCTGAAGAAGGCAACGAGTTTCGTGACCGAAATATTGTGCCAGAGCGACACAAACATCCGGCATTAGACCAGATTATTCCACATATCAATATCTCACCGGGAAAGCCTGAAGAGCTACAACCTGTACAATAAATACATCGACAGGAAAAAAAATCGCAACACCAACAAGGAGTTGTGGAACGTAAAAAAAAGTTGGTAGGCGTGTTTCAACATCTGAAAGACGACATCTATTCAAATTTCTTGTCAGTCGCATAAGAGTAGCGCTTTTAGCATCACTTTCACGATGCAACTCAGGTTTGCTTTAAATACAAGCTGTAACGGACGTGAACGTTTATTATCTTTGAAACTGGGGCGACTAACATCCCATTATCAGCAACTCATTGAGTTTGAACGGTGTCGTGTAATGGGGCTACGAGAAGCTGCATGCTCCTTCTGCAATATTGCAGCAAGACTTGGCAGAAATGTAACCATTGCACATTATTGCTGGCAGCAGTGATCACGAGAATGTATGGTCACAAGAAGACCGGTTTCCGGACGGCCACGTGGCTTTAAGTAGAGGAAAGACCATCGTTTTTTACATATAGCTCTGGAGCATCGTGCAGCATCTGCAGCAATAATTTGTGCCGCAGTTTGCATCACAGTGACACAACGAACAGTGATAAATTGTTTACGTCAAGAACAGCTTCGAGCCAGAGGCACTGTAGCGTGCATTCCACAGACCCCAAACCACAGCCATCTGCGGCGTCAGTAGTGTCAAGCGAGAGCTTATTGTAGGGCAGAGGTTGTGTTTCCCGATGAAAACTGGTTGTGCCTCGGGGCAAGTGATGGTCGTGTGTTGGTTAGGAAGAGGCCAGGTAAGCCCCTGCAATCAACCAGTCTGCGTGCTAGATGCACTGGACCTACAAAATGGTTCAAATGGCTCCGAGCACTATGGGACTTAACTGCCGAGGTCATCAGTCCCCTAGCACTTAGAACAACTTAAACCTAACTAACCTAAGGACATCACACACATCCATGCCCGAGGCAGGATTCGAACCTGCGACCGTAGCGGTCGCGCTGTTCCAGACTGTAGCGCCTAGAACCGCTCGGCACTCCGCCTGGCGCACTAGACTTTCACCTGGGACCGAGCGAGGTGGCGCAGTGGTTGGACACTGGACTCGCATTCGGGAGGACGACGGTTCAATCCCGCGTCCGGCCATCCCGATTTAGGTTTTCCGTGATTTCCCTAAATCGCTCCAGTCAAATGCCGGGATGGTTCCTTTGAAAGGGCACGGCGGACTTCTTTCCTCGTCCTTCCCTAATCCGATGAGACCGATGACCTCGCTGTCTGGTCTCCCTCCCCAAAACAACCCAACCCTACACTTGGTCTGGGGTGCGATTTTGTATGACAGCAGGAGCATTTTCATGGTTATTCCACGCACCCTGACAGAAAATTTATATATAAGTTTGTTGATTCGACTTTCTGTGCTACTATTCATAAATACCATTGCAGGGGGTGTTTTCCAACAGGATAACGCTCGCCCGCATACCGCTGTTGTAAACCAACGTGCTAGTCATCTACAAACAGTATTAATCGTCCATGTATTGACCGACCAAGTGCAATAGGCATGCAACTCCATCCCACAAACTGTCATGCAGCACCGGTACAACGCAATGCACGCGTGTTTGCATTCTTGCATTCAACATTCTGTCGGCTACACTGGTTATTGATGTGTCAGCATTTCACATATTCAGTGTCTTACCTGGCGCTTACGTTAACCTGTGATCATGCAATGTTAATCACTTTCATGTGTTACCTAGACAGATGTGTTCCCGAATTTTCATTACTCTGCATTAATTACTTTTTGAAGCTGCCATTTTTTTCCGACAGTGTACAAGCGAGGAAGGACGACTTTAGCAGATTCATGTATACAAATTTTTATTGTAACCATAAAAAAATATGCTGGTATAATTGTCCACACCATTCAGAGATCCGTGGTGAGAGCTCAGTGCGTTTGAGTGCTTGCAGTTGTAGAGAAGCGTACTCTCCTGAGCAGGTGCGTGCGCTGTTGTGGCTATGCACGGTGTGGCGCGGCGCGGAGCGTCCGGTCCAGATTTATGGCGCATAATTGAATCGCGGCGCGGGTGTAGGCGGGAAGCGCCGATGGCTATCGCGCGATTTACTGGGCCTCCGCCGCTGCCGTTGCTTCACCTCGCCTCGCCTCGCCTGTTACGTTCTGCTACGGCCGCTGGCATCTGGAAGAACTGTTGTCGGCGTCTCAGTGTTAGAGCGCGCCATTCAGAGGAAACATTCCCAAGCGTCAATAAACGAGCTTGATGAAAATTGGCGGGTGTGTAGAGACGAGAAAATAGTGTAATACGTATTCCTTTCTTTATTCCCAGTTTCATATTTAAGGGGTAAAACACACCCCAACAGGTTAATACGAATGACTAGGTTCGGAGGGGTATCTTCGAAACCTTGACACACAAAAATTGTTTCTCACATAAAAATTCATGTTATTAACGTTCTTGAAAACGGTATAATCGAGTTTTGTAATAATTTGAAATTTTACAAAATACTCAGACACTTTTAATTAAACTCTGAAAAATTAAAACTTTTGTTACAACATAAATTAAAGAAGCTATCAAGCTTCATACATGCAAGCGTAATAGAGCTGGTTTCTGAAATACTATTTTTGATAAATAAGCTTCACACAGTTCACTGTCAGAGTATTTTCAACATACCCAATTAAAACATCAAAGTCCGCAGCTCGTGGTCGTGCGGTAGCATTGTCGCTTCCCGCGCCCGGGTTCCCGGGTTCGATTCCCGGCGGGGTCAGGGATTTTCTCTGCCTCGTGATGACTGGGTGTTCTGTGATGTCCCTAGTTTAGTAAGGTTTAAGTAGTTCTAAGTTTCTAGGGGACTGATGACCATAGATGTTAAGTCCCGTAGTGCTCAGAGCCAGCCAAACCATCTAAACGTCGTTCATTAGTCTAGTTATTTATTTAACTTATAATTCTTTTATGTTTCAAATTGTTATTTTATGTTCTACATTAATTTTTGCTTGTTTTCTTACTTTGCTGTTTCACGTACGTGTATTTTGTTAATGAAATATAATAAGTAAGTCATTACTATGATAAAAAATCATTACAGTAATGATAATCTGTAAACAAATGCTTGAAACATAACGTTTTCTTATACTGTGCACATAAATTGAACGAAATTTCTCCCATAAACGGTGCGCTCCGAAACACATGGGCCTGTATTATCGCTGTACTCTGTTTTCAAATCTGCCACACATCACCGCTTATCCCGGTTTGCAAAGAGGCGCAGTTTCGAACTCCATGTTCTGTGATGCATCGATATCCAACACTTGCCGCATGTTCGTGGTTTCACCGGCCTTTGTCACTTTCCGTGGATACTCGTGACAGTAGCAGGCGATCGGCGAACCAGTTTTGCCTTTCCGAGATGCTCGTTGCCATGCGCGTGGCCATTAGAAACAGTCGTTTGTCGAAGTCGCTTATGCCAGTTGACTTTCCAATTTACGTCCTGTATCGTAGCCAGAATGCTTTATCATTCGTCTACATCTGAATACATACACTGCAAATCTCTGTGAAGCGCATGGCAGCGGGTACTTCTGACTCTACCAGTTATTACGGATTTTCCCCGTTCATTCACTTACGGAGCGCGGAAAGAATGATTGCTCAAACGTCTGTGTGCGCATTGTAATTGGTCTAATATTGTCCTCGCGATTTGTACGGAAATGATACGTAGAGTTTTGTAGAATATTCCTAGATTCATCAGTAAAAGTTGGTCCCAGAAACTTTGTGAGCAGGGCTTTCATGGGATAGTTTCCGTCTATCTTCAGGAATATGCCAGTTAAGTACTTTCGACATCTCCGTGACACTCTCCCATGGTTCAAATAAACCTGCGACTCGTCCATAAAACTGCAGCCGCTTTAACATTATTTCTTCTAATATTTCGGTCGTGTGTCTTCCGGCCGTATTCATATTGAGCCACCGAGCGAGGTGCCACAGTGGTTAGCACACTTGACTCGCATTCAGGAGAACGACGTTTCAAACTCGCCTCCGACCTTCCTCATTTAGGATTTCCGTGATTTCCCTAAATCGCTCCAGGAACATGCCGCGATGGTTCCTTTGAAAGGGAACAGCCGACTTCCATCCCCATCGTTCCCTAATCCGATGAGACCGATGACGTCGCTGTTTGGTCTCTTCCCACAAAGAACCCAACCCAACCCCGTCATACTGAGCCGACTGAAGATACAACGCGCTGCAATACCTGTTCCGTCTTTTAAACCACGGAAAACACAAGAGCCAGAGACGTTGATCGGCGTCAAAAAGAGTGCATCAGCTGAATCTGTGACTGAGCGGTAGCCCCATCCTGAATATCAATGTGTCATTATTAGTTGCCACCAGGCAGCATTCAGTGCGTTGGCGGCCAGTGATCGTAAAGTTTTGGTTCATCAGTATGCACTAACAGAAAAAGAAATCGCAACACCTAAAATAATCCGACTAATTAAATTTTGTGAAAGCATTTTTCTAGTTAACGCATTTAAGTGATTCACATTCCAAGATCAAGGGTTAATGTAAGCGCGAGATTCGCCATTGAAAACGTGAAACACTGGTAAATTAATAACCGGCGTAACCGACAGAATGTTGAATGGAAGCATTCAACATGCAAACATTGTGTTTCGCAGGTACCACATGTCAGTTTTTGAGATGAAGTTCCATGCCTGTTGCACATGGTTCGCCAATATAGGAACGGTTAGTGGTGGTTGTGGATGACGCTGGAGTTGTCGTTCGATGATTTCCCGTTGGTGTTCGATTGGAGACAGATCTGGTGAACTCCAGAACATTTTGGGTTACAACAGCGATATGTGGCCGAGTGTTATCCTGTTGGAAAACACCTCCTGTTATGCGGTTAAATGGCAGCACAACAGGCCCAATCACCAGACTGACATGCAATTTTCCAGTCAGGGTGAATACCACAACCACGAGAGTGCTCCTACCTTCACACGAAATCGCACCTCCGGCCATAACTCCAGGTGTAGGTCCAGTGATTCTAGCATGCAGACGGGTTGGTTGCAGGCGCTCCTCAACTGGCCTCTTTCTAACCAACACACGGCCATCAATGACACCGAGGCAGTACCAGCTTTCACCAGAAAATACGGCAGACCTCCATCCTGCCCTCCACTGTGCTGTCGCTTGTCATCACTGCAGTCGCAGATGATGGTGGTTTGGGGTCCGTGCTATGCATCCTACTGTGTTGTCCTTGAAGTTACCGCTTTGTAACAGTCCGTTGTGACGCTGTGACGCCAGCTGCTGCACATGCAATACGATGCGCCAGAGCCATACGCCGAACACAGTGGTCTTCCCTCTCGGTAGTGCTACGTGGTCGTCCGGAGCTGAGTCGTCTTGCAAACGTACATTCTCACGATCACTACTGCCAGTTATCGTGTACTGTGGCCACATTCGTGCCAAGTCTTTCTGCAATATCGTAGAAGGAACATCCAGCTTCCGGTAGCCCTATTTCATGACCTCGTTCAAACTCAGTGAGGTGCTGATAATGGCGTCTTTGTCGCCTCATAGGCTTTGTTGACTAACGAGTCCAATCTGTAAGGTAACTAACGGTCTCGACCGTTAGAGCGTGTATTTAAAGCGCCTCTCTTATGCCACTGGCACGAAATTTGAATAGACTTGATGTTTCAGCGGTAGAAACACTCCTACCAACTTTCACTTATGTACTACAACTCCCCTCTGGTATTGCAAATTTTTGTCAGTGCAGATGACTGAGTACGAGTTTAAGAATATAGTCCAAATGTGTGTGAAATCTTATGGGACTTAACGGCTAAGGCCATCAGTCCCTAAGCTTACGCACTACTTAACCTAAATCATCCTAAGGACACACACACACACACACACACACACACACATGCCCAAGGGAGGACTCAAACCTCCGCCGGGACCAGCCGCGCAGTCCATGACTGAAGCGCCCAGACCGCTCGGCTAATCCCGCGCGGCTTTAAGAATATTACTCTTGTTAAACCAACATGGTGATCGATACTATCAATGGAAGCCATTAACGATTGTCATACGTGGAAACAACAGGTTAATAAATTCATCGTAATTTCGTGTGTGTGTTGACACTGACACCAGGCAGTCGTAATAATGGTTGGTCCTTTCGAGGGATAAAGGGACCACCTACAGGGTCATCAGTCCCTTGTTCCGCACGAAAACAAGGCTCAGAGTAAAACAACTCCCAAAGTACATTTGGGCAAGGAAAAGGGCAAAAAATGAATGCGGAACCACACCTAAAAAGAAAACGAATGGTATAAACAAAAAACGGGGAAAACATACATCATAACGAAAAGTAGAAGATTGTATTAAAACTATAGAGAGGATGAGCCAGCCACTCTACAACACATTAAAATGTCCACCCCAAAAGGACAAGGCGAAATGAACACACTTAGGGAAAAGACGAACACAAAGACAGAGAAATGCAAAGGAAGGGTGACAGAGTTAAAGCGGAGGGAGGCTGGAGGCCCCAGAGAGAAGGCCAAACGCCCACCCTTAGATGGCATGATAAAAACCTCTTCACGAATAAAATGTTAAACTAAATCTGCCGTTGAGGCATTGTCGCCCACCACCGAAGGCAGGGTGCTGGGAAGGTTAAAAGTCCGCTGAACAGCAGCTAAAATTGGGCAGTCAAGCAAGATGTGCACGATTGTCAGAAGTCGATGATGTCGGAGCAGAAACCGGATTGGGGAATGATGAGAGACAAAACCGACCATATCTTTTTCAGAGGAGCCATCCTTCTGTGTGCTTCGAACACTTTTATAACGAGCAGCAGGAAACCTAAAGACGGGTTGCCAGAGGGAATTCGAGCAAAATGTGCGGAATCTCCGCCACCTTGTTTCTGTTTGTGTAGCCCAGTCCGAGAAATTGAAAGAAATGTTCAGGAAACTCCATTGCGAAACACTGCAAGATATCTACTGTAGATCGTAGACAGCCGACGTTTCAATACGAGTCAAGCAGCACACTGCTATCCTCTAACTTAACATCTTGTGTAATGATCACGACATTATAAGTACAGTAACACGGGCTGTACGGTAGCCTGAGAAATGAAGATATAGAAGTATATGTTGAAAACACAGAACGGACAGTTTCACTTAGCGATTGGTCTTTCAGTGTAGATCACCCTTCAAATGATGTCTCGCCGTCACTCGGTACGTTTAGAGTCATAGTGTTTTCCCTCGGTATCAAAGCATCTATTTTTTGCTACTACCGTACCTGGAGTCGTATCGTATTAGTCCAGTTTTGAATCACCCGCTTTTTGTCGTATCTAATGCAGTGTTTTCATTAGTTTTCCCTGATTCTTGGAAACCATTCCATAACACGTATTCACAAGAATTTTTTTTTCGTCACATCGGAATAAACAACCACGAATTTTAATTCCCAAGAACTGGGCATTATCAATAGTTCGAATGAAATCTTTCATTTCTTTCTTCACCTTTCATCATCCTCAGTTAATCTTAATAGAGACTAAGTGGCCTGCTCAGGACAAAGTAGCGCGGAGAGTTGCGTTCAACCAGTCTTCGTACTGAAGATGCCAAGGGTTCGCAGATCCTGACGTAAAGATAAAGCTAGTTTTGCTTGACGCAAGTCGAGGTGGGCTTTATCGATAGTCTAAGTGCCAAGAGTCCCAGAGAGATAGCAATTGTTAGTACGTGCAGTGCCGGCAGTGCCCAGGGGCGCGAGTGTCACTAAGAGAGCTGTAAGCTAGCAGAATGGGGTGTAACGGCGGAAGGCCTCTCGTATTACGTATTGTCGACTGAGCGTGTCCCCAAGGCCGCGGCGTCAACAAAACCTTTTTGCATCCAGAGGAGAAAGTTGCTGATAGAAATTTCTTGAGAAGACTCCACCGCAACGAGAAACGCCTTTGTTTCAGTAATGTCCACCCCTAATCCTGCATCATGTCCGTGACACTCTCTCCCCTATTACTCGATAATACAAATCGTGTTCGTCTCCTATGAACTTTCTCGATGTACCAACGAATCCCATCTGCTAAGGGCCCCACACCGCGTGGCAGTACGCCAAAAGAGGATGGACAAGCGTAGTGTAGGCGTAGTGATTGTGTTAATGCATTATGCAGCAGCTGAAATGCTGATACGAAACAACTCCCAAAGCAGTATTAGCCAATCAGGCCCTTATTCTTAGGACACAGTCAGTATAACTCATTTCTTAGGCTGGTACTCGGTGATTAATAATATCCAAACTAATCGACCACAACTCTCTCTCTCTCTCTCTCTCTCTCTCTCTCTCTCTCTGTGTGTGTGTGTGTGTGTGTGTGTGTGTGTGTGTGTGTGTGTGTGTCTGGGCTGCATCATTTTAATCATTTTATATCGCTACCGATTGTGGACATGCTACGATCTTGTGTGGAGGTCACTCTGTGGTAAGGTTGTATGTATTTGGAGTTTTTCTTCTGGTAAGCGAGACACGTGAGCCCTGCGCATTTGTTTTCTTGATTTGGACGCAGCTGACAGAGCTCTGGTGATGTCGTGATCCAGCGGTATACCAGTGTAAACTGTTGATTTTTTGTCACTGACGGTTCTGCAGTTTAATAATATTTATTCGGGTTTTTGATCGCGAATTGTTATGGGCTAGTCAGTGGTATTTTGGTTATCATCCGTAAGCTATTCGTCGACACTAACGCTCGTGACTATACGTAGTTCATTGGAAGATATCCCACGGTAAAAATTGACCAATATTCATTCCCTCTTTTGGTATTTGCATTTGTGTGGTTCTTGAAACAGCAGTCTCTCGCGTATTTGGGTTCTGTTTTTTCAATTTTTTCCGTTTTATTTATGGGACTTACGTCATCTAGAGACGATCGACTCTCCACAATCTTCCGTTACAGAAGTACTTCATTTCTATACAGAACGGATCAAGTACACAACTGGTGCTAAGCACTGGGCGTAATTCAATCTTTGTATTGTGTAGCTATAGCTGCAATTTGCACGAGTTTTTCTGGAAGCCTCTATCACTTTCAGGGTTCCTTAATTGGTGAAAACGGAGCCCTTATAGAATGACATTGTTCATCTGTTTGTCAGTCTGTCTGGCCATAAGACCCCAATTTCTCAGGCACAGGTGGAGGTATCCTGTAGAAATTCATTGTCACATACTGTCTGTAGTCCCTCGAGAGCGTAAAAATTTGAGCTTCTAAGAGAGTGCGATCAAAAGTCAATTATCAAAATCTGTAGGGTACTTCCCGTCGATCTAGAAACATGTAATTTGGCAAGGAGCAAGGTTTTGCATGACGAGTAACGAAAAAAGTTCTAAAACTGTTAATTTGTAATTGTATCACGTATAATTTTTTTTCATTACAAATTTACATTGCATTCGTAATCCGTCGAAAATCTCAGCAACTATTGTAGGGATTTTGATCTGGTTTTCAGTAATAGGTAGAATGATTTATAAGGAACTTTCGGGTATACGAATATTTCGTGATAATTAACTGAGATACGATGAAATGAAGCCCTCTGTCGCTGTGGAAACGATGCCTTTGCCATCTAGCGATGACAGGCGTAATTCAGGCCGATTACCGCGCCACAACATCGCTAGCATCACAGGTCTACATCTACATCTACATGATTACTCTGCAATTCACATTTAAGTGCTTGGTAGAGGGTTCATCGAACCACAATCATACTATCTCTCTACCATTCCATTCCCGAACAGCGCGCGGGAAAAACGAGCACCTAAACCTTTCTGTTCGAGCTCTGATTTCTCGTATTTTATTTTGATGATCATTCCTACCTATGTTGGTTGGGCTCAACAAAATATTTTCGCATTCGGAAGAGAAAGTTGGTGACTGAAATTTCGTAAAAAGATCTCGCCGCGACGAAAAACGTCTTTGCTTGAATGACTTCCATCCCAACTCGCGTATCATATCTGCCACACTCTCTCCCCTGTTACGTGATAATACAAAACGAGCTGCCCATTTTTGCACCATTTCGAAGTCCTCCGTCAATCCCACATGGTAAGGATCCCACACCGCGCAGCAATATTCTAACAGAGGACGAACGAGTGTAGTGTAAGCTGTCTCTTTAGTGGACTTCTTGCATCTTCTAAGTGTCCTTCCAATGAAACGCAACGAAATATACAGTCTACATACAAACATTCTCTGACAGTGTATGCCTATGACTCTCACAGTATCTACTAAGTCCCTGGCAGGGTGTTCTTCGAACCACCTTCAGACCATTTCTCTACCGTTCCACTCTCTAGCAGTGCACAGGAAAAACTAATACTTAACTCATTCTGAACGAGCATCTGTAATGGTGAAAGAAAAGCAATGCTCTCAGCTGAAGTAGGATTGCACGTCCATTGTTTGGGATGATGCTAGAATATCCCATAAAATATTCCTCAAAGCATTCCACAGAACTGTTCGACATTTGTGTAACTGAATTAGCCCTACGGTTGGCTGTACCGTTTTCTTCACTAGAGACTTTCGTCAAATCTTATCACCATTGCAACAGACTAAGTAAATGCATCTGCATTTACCATTTCGCATAGCATACTAATATACCTCCAACATTAATAAACTACATGAAAAATGCGAAATTATACGGAAAAGTTGAAATTAAAACATTCTCGAAAGTACTGGAATCTTCGAGACTGATATCATGCCTGCATTGATATCGATAACAGGCAAAAATCTCCGAGATTCTCTGTTCCCGGGACATATGAACTGTCTGCATATACTAATGTGACAAATGGTGCTATTATCGCGTACACAAGGTATAAAAGATCAGTGAATTGCCGGACCTGTCATTTGTACTCAGGTGATTCACGTGAGCAGGTGTCTCACGTGATTACGGCCCTCATGATGGGAATTACGAGTTTGAACGCGGGATGTAGTTTGAGCTAGATGCATGGGACATTTCATTTCGGATATCGTTAGGGATTTTAACACTCCGACGTCCACAGTGTCAAGGGTGCGCCGAGAATATCACATTTCAGGCATTACCTCCCACCACGGACAATGAAGTGCCTGACTGCCTTAAGTTAACGACCGAGAGCAGCGGCGTTTGCATATAGTTGTCAGTGCCAACAGATAAGTACTGTGTGAAATAACCGCAGGAATCAACGGGAGACTAACCTATCCGCTAGGACATTGCGGTGAAATCTGGTGTTAATTGGCTATGGCAGCAGACGAGCGACTCGAATGCCTTTGCTAGCAGCACGACATCGCCTGCAGCGCCTCGCCTGGGCTCGTGACCGTATGTGTGGAATCCTATAGGACTGGAAATTCGTGGTCTGGTCAGAAGAGTTCCCGTTTCATTTGGTAATAGCTGATGGTTCGAGTCTGCCGCTGACCCGGAGAAGCCATGGGTCCAAATTGTCAACAAGGCATTGCCCAAGCTGGTGGTGGCTCCGTAATGTTGTAAGCCGTGTTTAGATGGCATGGATTGGGTTCCCTGGTCCAACTGAACCGATCATTGACTGGAAACAGTTATTTTCGACTACTTCGGTACCATTTTCAGCCATTCACGAACTTCATATTTTGCAACAATGTTGGAATTATTGTGGATGACAATGTACCATGTTAGCGATCCATAGTCGTTCGCCATTGGGAGAAGAGAATTCTGGAAAATTCGAGCGAATGATTTGGCCACCCAGATTGCCCGACATGAATCCCATCGAACATTTATGGGTCATAATCAAGAAGTCCGTTCGTCCACAAAATCCTGCACCGGCAACACTTTCGCATTTGTGGTCGGCTACAGAGTCAGCATGGCTCGATATTTCCACAACGGACTTCCAGCGACTTGTTGACTCCATGGTACGTCGAGTTTCTGCATTACGCCGGGCAAAAGGAGGTCCGACACGTTATTAGGAGGTATCCCATTAATTTTGCCACCTCAGTGAACATAATTAGTTCAGTACGGAAACCACATACCGCGATTCCTACTGGCACTTGTCAAGTTTTTTAACTGTTAGGCCGTTTTTAATTCGCATGTCTGACCCACGATTCGTGCATCGTGAAGTATAAGCATCAGAACGTTGCAATAAATTATGGTGTGTATTGCCATTTAATGGCATTCCTTCCAAGCTATAGTAATCGCAACATGACCTCATTCTTTTGATGAAGGTATCGTTCAAGCAATGTAAAGGTTCAAAATGGTTCAAATGGCTCTGAGCACTATGGGAGTTAACATCTGAGCTCATCAGTCCCCTAGAACTTAGAACTACTTAAACCTAACTAACCTAAGGACATCACGCACATCCATGCCCGAGGCAGGATTCGTACCTGCGACCGTAGCGGTGGCGCGGTTCCAGACTGAAGCGCCTAGAACCGCTAGCCACTTCGGCTAGTAATGTAAAGCACAGAGCGTTTCATGGGAAAAAGAAGGTGAAGAAGTAAACTGAAACAATAGTTCTTTCAAGTGGACGCAGAGTGTGGGTGAGGTCTATTACCAAATTTCCACGAGAACCGCCTTCCGCGTACAGACTCCCATCTTCCTGTGCGGTGGCCAACCTGGTTGTCAGCCTGAACATGCCGGGACTGCGACGTAAGAATAATAAGGCACGAGTCAGAAGCAAGATGGACGGCCAGCCCACCCGAGATTTACCGTGTGTGGCCGTCTCCGACAGTGCTTTGTCCTGACAGACGGACTCACAGTGCTCTCCAGAAGCGCTTCCGGGGGAGCAATCCGCGTATAAATACCGGTGGCACCCGTACAAAGCTTCCTTGTACGGTCGCGGAACAATTTGTAGGGCGGCGCGCTCCCAGTTTAAATGAGCTATTCGTGCGCCCGCGGCCGAGGCTCTGTAGCGAGTGGTTAATTTACTGCGACTCCGTGTTAACGCAGGTAGCTGGTTAGGCGCGCTGGCGGTGTTAATCAGCCGCTTCTAATGACCCCACGGGACAGCTCGTGTGTACCAAAGGGCGACGCGGCGCCTCAGTAAATCTCGGACCCACACCAGCCGGTGTCGCGCCGGCCGCTTAATTGCGTTCCGGACGCCGTAAAACAACGGAGAAAGTTGTGTGGCCAGGATGCATGTTCTCCCCTTGAAGCGCGGCATCTCGTGTTTAAAAATTTATTATTCACTCTCGTCCTTTCATCAGATAGTGGACGCAAGGTCTAGGAGATACACTGGTTTTCATACGAAGACAACACTGTAAGTAAAAGTACCTCTGTGTTCTCTGTTATATACTATTGCAGCGTTTAATATTCTGCGAAGGTTCTCCAGCAAGCTGGCTCTCATTTCGAGGAGACACCTAACAAAACATTCGCACGATTAATGATACAGTGTTGTTCATTATGATAGGACACTTACCACATCAGACGAATTATAGCGAGTGTGGGTGTGGGTATGTGTGGGTGAGTGTGTGTGTGGGGGTGGGGCGGGGGGGGGGGGGGGGGAGGGGGCGAAAGGGTATGTGTGAGAGAGAGATTGTGAGAATTCTCTTCATTGCTCACTTTGTTCATAATAGCTCATCATCTAGTCTATTATGGATTGTTTCATCATTACTATTACTTTCTAATCTGTTGGGTGGAATATACAATAACAGTTAATTGAGATATCGTTATTATATAATATGACGAAAGATATTATTGAGTTATATGGTGTAAACGATAACTGCTTACAATGTGCCACAGTGTTCTAGAAGACATCGAGACAAAAAGTTCTATAATTGACACGTATGGCCTGGTAGGCCGGGAGACAACATCAAACTGGCAGACCTAAGTCGCCAAAGCTGCAGCGCATGTGCGCATGTGCGCCGCGTGAGATTTTGGAATACCATCTCACTTTCTTACGCCACCGACGTAATCGTGCGCTTAAAAATTGTAAAATAGACAGTAATGTTAGTTTTACCTATCAGTTTTCTGAATTTTAACAGCGTAAAATTAACGTGTTAATCTCTGTGTTTCTCTAACTTTGTAAGTAGGCTGTTTAGGTTTTTATGTTGGTAACGCCATGTAGCGCTCTATATGAAAATCACTGACTGTGCTGTGGCTGGTTTCCATTGTTGGAATTTACTATTGTAGTGTTGGGCAGTTCGCTGTTAACAGCGCATAGATTTGCGCAATTGGAGGTGAGCCGTCAGCAGTGGTGGATGTGGGGAGAGAAATGGCGGAGTTTCGAGATGATCTGGACGTGTGTCCATCAGAGACAGTAAATTTGTAAGACTGGATGTCATGAACTGCTATATATATTATGACTTTTGAACACTATTAAGGTAAATACATTGTTTTTCTCTATCAAAATCTTTCATTTGCTAACTATGCCTATCAGTAGTTAGTGCCTTCAGTAGTTTGAATCTTTTATTTAGCTGGCAGTAGTGGCGCCCGCTCTATTGCAGTAGTTCGAGTAACCAAGATTTTTGTGAGGTAAGTCATTCGTGAAAGGTATAGGTTATTGTTAGTCAGGGCCATTCATTTGTAGGGATTTTTGAAAGTCAGTTGCGTTGCGCTAAAAATATTGTGTGTCAGATTAGTGTTGACCAGAATAAGTAAAGAGCGAAGTGTCTGTGTGCGTTCAGTTCTGCTCAGCTGTTTGAAAATCAAATAACGTAAGGGGTTCACCAGCACAGTGATTCAATAATTTTTCTAAGGGGACGTTTCAACTTTCTTACTACGAAACTGCTGCATATATAAGGATTTAGTTTAGATCGAACTGGAAATGTAATTAGTTCTTTGCTTAACGAAGTCCAGCAAAAGGTGTGGGAAAGGAATCACTTCATTAGTAGCTGGAAGCCAGTGCCAGAGAGAGTGTCCAGCCTGGAAATTATGCTCCAGGCAGTAACAAGCATACATCACATGATTTCTCTCCCTTGTTTCCTATTGGCTACAGGCAATGGGTGCATAGCGGATATGTCACTAGATCACGTTCCACAGGAATAAACAACTTCTGCTAAAGCGATGTTGCTACTGGGCGGTGGACCACAATCAATTATGCTTGAATGTTGCACTATTAAGTTAAAAGTAAAAACAAAATTAAAAATTTGATATAACTGTCAGATAGGCTATGCGACCCGCATGTCTCTCCTTCTTACACAAGACATAACATGATATTCTCTCTAACATCCAGCATCAAGATGCGATTTCTGAATGCTATTTAATCTTATTTACACACATTCTGTAGACGGCGCTACTCCCGACTACACTGTGCACTTGCGCTGAAATTATAATTTGTACAGGATGTCCATGAAGTCCTGCAATGACTTCAAACAAACGTAACTCGGAAACAATTAGAGATCGAGAATGGTGGTTTGTTGTGTAACGCTTGGCAGCTATCAATTCTCTTTTTTTTTTCCTATGTTGCAAATTAGACTTCAAGCCACGTGCATGAACATAGCGACAGGTAAAGAGAAGGTACAATGTGTCATGTGGTATATACAGTCCAAATCTCTGACAATGGTAGTGCTGAAGTATCTTCTTCAATATGAGAGTGCACATAGCGTACGATACGGTGATAGGCACTTTTTCTTCACAGAGAAAACCATAACGGAAAGTGAATACCTGAACATGGTGGACAAGTTTCTGTTAAAACAGACCACTGACCTGCAGCTGTCCATCATGTTCCAACATAATGATGCATCCAAAAAGTAGACAGTGAACGGGTGGGACGTGCTGAATGACACATTTTGTGAGAGGTGGATAGGCCGCGATGGTCCTATCGTATCACCTCCGCATTCTACAGGTATCACGACATACGAATCACTTTCCTTGTGTTGCTTCGACAATTAGATGCAAATCACCCTTCGCGCGCGTACCAGTGAAGCCATCAGGACTGTTGATACTGCCTGGCAGATTAAAACTGTGTGACGGACCGTGACTCGAAGCGCCATAAGAAGGATATTTCGATTCGAAAACTCACAAAAGAGCTCTAGGTTTCACAAGAAAAAATGTGACGATATTAACTGAGAATGGTGTATTTCGTCTTTTCGTACTGTGTTATTACGTTTTGTAGTGTTTACCTTAACAATGAATTTTTAGATTCTCCATTAATTGTTTTACCTTCAACAAACTTGAAATGAAAGGACTATTCCATATTTGTACCCCAAAACTGAAGAGCCAAAACCGTCGAACTCTGTGTTAAGTCTAATTTATAAATGATCCTAACGTAGTACGTATTCGAAAATGTAGGTGGCATTGAAGTACATTCCACTGTGTGAGCTAGAGACATTTTGTTTCCTTAATGTGAAAAACTGAGAAATTTGTGAACGAAAAACAAAATGGTATTCCTTATTTGTACCACTTCCTCTATGTATTGTTGTACCAGAGGTATTTGCACTGAAAAGTTTAAGTGGACCACCCTGTATTATTGTTGTTGTTGTTGTCTTCAGTCCTGAGATTAGTTTGTTGCAGCTCTCCATGCTACTCTATCATATGCAAGCTTCTTCACCTCCAAGTACCTACAGCAGCCTACATCCTTCTTAGTGTGTTCATCTCTTGGTCTCCCTCTACGATTTTTACCCTCCACGCTGCTCTCCAGTACTAAATTTGTGATCCCTTGATGCCTCAGAACATGTCCTACCAACCGATCCCTTCTTCTAGTCAAGTTGTGCCACAAACTCCTCTTCTCCCCAATTCTATTCAATACCTCCTCATTAGTTATGTGATCCACCCGTCTAATCTTCAGCATTCCTCTGTAGCACCACATTTCGAAAGCTTCTATTCTCTTCTTGTCCGAACTGTTTATCGTCTATGTTTCACTTCCATACATGGCTACACTCGATCCAAATACTTTCAGAAACAATTTATACTCGATGTTAACAAATTTCTCTTCTTCAGAAACGCTTTCCGTGACATTGCCAGTCTACATTTTATATCCTCTCTACTTCCAGCATCATCAGTTATTTTGCTCCCCAAATAGCAAAACTCCTTTACTACGTTAAGTGTCTCATTTCCTAATTTAATTTCCTCAGCATCACCCGACTTAATTCGACTGCATTCCATTACCCTCGTTTTGCTTTTGTTGATGTTCATCTTATATCCTCCTATCAAGACAAGACACTGTCCATTCCGTTCAACTGCTCTTCCAAGTCCTTTGCTGTATCTGACAGAATTACCATGACTTCGGCGAACCTCAATGTTTTTATTTCTTCTCCGTGGATTTTAATACCTTCTCCGTATTTTTCTTTTGTTTCCTTTACTGCTTGCTCAATACACAGATTGAATAACATCGAGGATAAGCTACAGCTCTGTCTCACTCCCTTCCAAACCACTGCTTCCCTTTCATGGCTCTCGACCCTTATAACTGCCATCTGGTTTGTGTACAAATTGCTGATAAGAACTGACTTGCGGTCCCCGTATTTTACCCCTGCCACCTTCAGAATTTGAAAGAGAGTATTCCAGTCAGCATTGTAGATATATTTTGAATTTTTAAATAACTGTACTGTCCTGGATTCGAAAGTAATAACTATAATATGAAGTCGATGTTTGTTGCGTGCCGCCTTCATGCTGTTGCAGTTTAATGGACAGCAGCCTTTGTGCCGAAACACGCTGTAAGTTAATAATTTTGCCAGTGCGTTTATAAAGACGTTCAGTGTACACGCGGTACTGAGAGGTCGACACGGGTGAACCGACCGCGCCGCGACGTGATGCAGGGATCGTGACTCGGGCTGGGCTGTGATCGGCGTTAGCACGCCCCGCCCCGCCTACGGGATCTGCCGCGACGCCCGCGCTGTGGGCAGGTCGGGATTCCGTCAGCAGCGCGGCCGAAATCGCCTCGGCGCCCACCCCGCCACATTGTGTGCAAATCGCGCCGTCGCTGCCGCTCGGATGGCGTACTCAGCGACGCCTAGGTCGCGACAGCCACCAGCCAGCAGTCGACCCACAATTAACCGCCGACGGGAAGCGCCGGGCGCCCCGCAGCGTGGGAGGCGGGTGAGAGCAACAGAGGGCAGCGCGAGGGGGTACAGGCCACGGCGCCGCTGAGCCGACATTCTGCTGCTTCTTCTCGAATGGGCCGCACCAGGGCGACAGTACTTTAACGAGGGCCATAAAAATATGCTTATTTACAACAATGTGGCCCGGCAACACAGCCAGATACTCGATCTTCAATCATTTGTTCCGCAACGTGGCCAGTCACTGTTGCCCAACAATGTTTGAGAGGTGGCAGGCCTATACCATGCACACAGTGACTTGCCCTCTCTGATACTTAAATCTTACTCTGAGTAATTCGACTTGGTGAAGTATAGCCGAGTATGGTCATTACAAGGCTGGTATAGAAAACTCAGAAGATATGAATATTTTCCTCTTTAACTGCATGCGGGGAAAAGTTGCTATTCCTTCACATGTGGACTTCCCATGCATGCGTCTCTCGTCACCTGGGTGGTCCGGTGACAGGCGGGTTCTGCTGATCTTGAGAGGGTTATGCCGACGGGTGTCAGGGAGTTGAATGGATGCTATCATAAGAGCGGGGGCGGCATGCCCACAGTGGCCTGAAGGAGCGGCTGGAGTTAGAAAAATATGGTTCAAATGGCTCTGAGCAGTACGCGACTTAACTTCTGAGGTCATCAGTCGCGTACAACTTACAACTAATTAAACTTAACTAACCTAAGGACATCACACACATCCATGCCTGAGGCAGGATTCGAACCTGCGACCGTAGTGGTCGCTCGGCTCCAGACTGTAGCGTCTAGAACCACACAGCCACAAAGGTCAGTGGCTGGGGTTAGAGATTCCGTTACTTCGCAGAAACTCAGTGAAAACACTTTCTGACGGGCTACCAGTGAGGCGTTGGAATGACTTGTCTTCCCAGGCAGTCTTGGCAGGCAAATTCCCGCGTTTTCTGCAAGATCATAACTGTCGTTGGCTTGCCCAGGGGATAGCTCCGTGACGTAGCAGAATCGGCGCAGAAATTGGCACTAACTATCTCCATTGGTGTAACAATAGTGCTTCGGCAATAAAGTGAAATTTTCCACTGGTTATCAAGTTGCTGATTGGCACGTTTAACCACGGCCACTGTGATGGGGGCGGTAATGTTCTGTGTTTGACTTGTACAGGTGCTCTTGGTTGAGTCGGCTCTCGCCTTTCAGTCGGAATAGGTTACAAGACTGAGCTCTCGCTGCTCTGGACAGCCTGCCTTCCGTTGGTTGTCTAATATACTTTCATTTAAATGTCACTGTTCGACGAAGTTGTTGAAGTTTCGACTTCGATGTAAATTACCGGGTACAGTTATCAATTGAGCGTTCTGCGTACAAGCGGCCTATGCTGCCCGTCTTGAGCAGTTTTGGCTAAAGTTGACTGTATCGGAGTTACTGTGTGACTTCTCTTGTTAAAACCGATCACTGCACCGTCAGTGATTGTGTAGCGAGCCTTCGTCGTCTCCCTCACAGGCGCATTTGTGTTGCTAGGAAATCTTTAGTCTGAAACAACCAGAACAGGATAATTTGTTTCGGGCTATACTCGCGACATAATCATCACCACGACGGGACGTCGAAGCAACCAGCAATCGCCTCCGTTATGCCAGCCAGATCGTGTCATTGCAGTTAACAAAACAGCTTGGTAATGTATGTCCGCAGCACCGGCAGATAAGGGAATTTTGCTACGTGACGATCAGAGCTCAGCAGAGCGCACCTGTTCCCGTCTTTTCTAACGTGGTTCTGTCTTGAGTGTTCATTGTCTGATTTCTCACTACTTTAGCAGCAGTTAACGATGGGGTGGCTGGGTGTTACTCTTAAGATTTGAGTTGCAAAGAATTGGCTTCACATACCACTTGGTCATAAATGTCACAATCAAGTTTATGGACAACTTCACTTTCACAGCAATTATTTGAATATCCAATTTAACGTATAGTAAATGTTTCATGTGTTTTGTTTATTATTTTGAGTTCAGTCATAATAAATCAAATTGTTATTTTGGACACAGCTTTCATTCTGTTGACCGGTAGAGCAACCCTTACATTTCTCATCATGTTAATGAAACTTTACTTTATCAAATTAATTTCTATCAAATTAAATTATTGCAGGTGCCAAACTCTTTTCTACTCCACTTGCAGGGTCGATTACAGTCAGTTCGCTTTTCTTCTTAATCCATGTGCAACACCAAAAGTAGGAATTAGAAAAGGTGGGCTCAGAGCATCATTTCCATATGAAGATTCTAGAAGAATTTAGTGTTAAATACACTGCTAGCCCGGGCACCTCGCATGTTTGCAGCAATACATTTCAGTATCAAAAGTTTTTACACGGGCCACACAAGGCCGTGAAATGGTCGAAAACAAGCTAGCATTAGTTCATTAGTAGAAAGCTTTCTATAAAAAAAACTGTTATGTGACAAAAATGAATATGTTGATTTCAAAAACTTTCTCTTCATTAAACGCGTACTTTAGCTATTGTATTCAGTTGCTAATAATAATTGACTGATGGTTGCCCCTGTGTTGCGTATGTGAACAGTGTCGTGAAATAAAACTTTACACTGGATAAAGGCAAAATTTCAAATAAAGAGAATGAAACTAATTAAACGACAACTGAAGAACCAAAGATACTGTTAAACATTCCTAATGTCGTGTAGCGGCCCCGCAAGCATGCAGAAGTGCCGCAACACGACCTGGCATGGACTTGACTAATTTCCGAAGTAGTGCTACAGGGAAATCCGTAAAAGTACGAGGGGATGGAGATCTCTTCTGAAGAGCACGTTGCAAAGCATCCCAGGTACGGTCGGTAATGATCATGTCTGGGGAGTTTGGTGGCCAACTGAAGCGTTTAAACTCAGAAGAATGATGCTGGAGCCACTCTGTAGCAATTCTGAACTTGTCGTGTACCGCATTGTCCTGCTTGAATTTGCCAAGTCCGTCGGAATGCTCAATGGGCATGAATGGATGCAGGTGATCAGACAGGATGCTTACGTACGTGTCACCTGTCAGACTCGCATCTAGACGTATCAGGGGTCCCATATCACGCCACATGCACAAACCCCACACCATTACAGAGCCTCCACCAGCTTGAACATTCCCCTGCTGACTTGCACGCTACACGGATTCATGAGGTTGTCTCCATACTCGTACACGTACATCCGCTAGATAAAATTTGAAACAAGCACACGTCCAACCAGGCAACACGTTTCCAGTCATCAAAACTACTATTTCGGTGTTTACGGATCCAGGCGGGGCGTAAAGCTTTGTGCCGTGAAGTCATCAAGGATACACGGGTGGGTCTTCGGCTCCGAAAGCCCACATCGAAGGTGTTTCGTTGAATGGCTCACGCGCTGACACTTGTTGTTAGCCCAGCACTGAAATCTGCATAAATTTGCGGAAGGATTGCATTTCTGTCACTTCGAACGATTCTCTTCAGTTCTCGTTGGTCCCGTCCTTGCAGGAGATGCGGAAGATTTGATGTTTAGCCGATTCCTGATAGTAACGGCGCAATCGTGAAATGGTCGTATGGGAAAACCCCCACTTCATCGCTACCTCGGAGATGCTGTCCCCCATCGTTCATGCAGGCGACTATAACAGCACGTTCAAACTCACTTAAATCTTGATAACCTGCCACTCAAGCAGCAGTAACCGATCTAACAATTGTGCCAGACACTTGTCGATGCCGCCCACAGCGCTGTATTCTCCCTGTTTACATATCTCTGTATTTGAATACGCATGCCTATACCAGCTTCTTTGGTGCTTTAGTGTAGTTGTGTGCTCAATAAAAACTATGTAAATAAAACTCAAGTACATTATGAAAGTTGAATGATATGAAGCGCAGTGTTAGACTAGAAACATCCACAAACATAAATTATTGCTGTACTCGAAAGAAAATAACCTTTTGAAATTACCAACACTGTTCACTGAAATTAATCCACTTGCTAACACGATCCTGAGCCACAAAGCTGTGACTCCTGGAATGTTTGAATGTGCGGACAGTCTCGTTCGAGGCAATCGACGTATCACAGTCGAACATCTCGCTGCACAACTGGACATCTCTGTTTGTAGTGCTGACACACACTCCTCCATCAGCTGGGGCATCAAATCGTGTGTGAGTGCTGGGTTACTCGGCGCCTTGCAGAATACCATAAAGAGCAACGAAGGACAGTCTTTGCGCAATTGCTTGCGCGTAACGAGGCTGATGGTGTCAATTTTTTGTACAACGTTGTCGCAGATGATGAAATATGGTTCATCACTTCGAACCGGAAACAAAACGGCAGTCTCTGGTGTGATGCCTCAGTACCTCTTCCCCGAAGAAAAAGTTCAAAGCCCCACATTTAGCCAATAAAATATTGGCGACGTTCTTCTGGGATACTTATGGGTGAAATATGGTTTCGCAGGACAGAGCGGATCAGGTTGTGGGAAGAGGCCAAGGTCAGTTACTGTTAGTTATACAAGAACATTGCACAAACCAATGCACAGTTTTCTCTTTAAAACAACAAAGATCAATTCACGGCTTAAGGCCCAGGTAACTTCTCCAGAATAAGTTAGAGAGATTGCTTTCTAAACACCAGGATTTAGAGTAACGGCTGAAGGCCTTAAGCAAAATTGCAATATCTTCTGGGCTGAAGGGCGAAATAATATTTCAGATCAGCCAAGGACATTCTTAAAACGCCAAGCATTTACAAATTCCGGCTAAAGGCCATATTAAGGAAAATTCAAGTTAATTCTTCGACTGAAAGCGCAATAATAAAATTTTCTTTACATAATAAAGGAGAGGCTTTAAAGGTAAGCAATGCAGACAACAGAAAAAAATCTTAAGAAAACTTGAAATATCTTGTCGGCTGAAGGCCCAAACAGTTTGTCAAGAATAATTAAATACAACCTTAAGATAAACATTTACAGAACACGGCTGAAGGCCGTTTCAAGAATTCAAGATAATTAAAGAGAAACCTTCCAGACAAGGATTTACATATTAAAGCCACAGATTCTGAAACAAACGCAGTTGAAGGCCTAAATACAGAGCAACAAGAATTTTAAATGAAACACGCCTGCAGGCCTAATCTTTAAGTTGTCATGAAGTTCGGCTGAAGGCCATATACTAAACATAAAACAGACAATATTAATAGACGGCTGAAGGCCTAATTTCAATCATAAAACTGCATTAATACACTAGAGAAGGCCAAGCACAGCACTTACAAAATTACAAAAGGGAAAAACGCAAATTAAAACAATAACAAGTGTTGTTCAGAAAATACTCCAGGATCAGCATTAGAAGGTCGCTTCGGGTGTAGTGAAGTGGGACAGCAACCAAGGCTTAAAGTCAGATAAGAGAAGGCAGCGAAACCTAGGGACAGTTCACGACCGACCGACAATCTGACGGATTTCCAACCGTCAGATCCAACTGCACAAATAGTAGAATATATCTGCCGATGACGAGTAAACCAAAATACCTATACCTCGGACACGGCCTCGCCAAGATCAAGACATCACACACCACTCAAGACAAGTTTAAAACAATACAGAAAACGCAAGTCACAAGCGTCAAATCACTACGGAAGGAAGCTGCGGGTTGTAGGCAACGACACACACCACTTGTCATTAAAAGCATCGACGGCTGAGGAAAGAACAATCCACCAAAACGAAGCAATTGTAACAGTCGAGTTTTAAGAACAGGCAACTAATTACTCAACTTGAGAATCCTGTTTCGGAGGAAAGCGAAAAGTCGCTCACATAGCTAGCGCCTCCAAATGCAACAGCGCGTGCTCGCCGCCAAAAGCCCCGGCCTGGCTCAGCGCTGTGGAGACTACGTCGCTGCTCCAACCACATCCTCACTCGGAAAATGGTGTTCGTCCTGAGGATCCGAGACGTCGTCGAGTGAGGCGAGCAAACGACCAACGGCAGCCCACTTTCGCCAACAGCGGTGCCGCCGAATACCAACACCATACGTACACGACCGCTGCTGGCTACCAACTCTTCCCCGACTGATACTGGTATCAGTGCTCAGCAGAACCCACACCTCCATCCGACGACCAGCTGACCGCCCGACCAACGGCCTTCCGTCTGCGTCGACGACGGTCCCGGCGCGTGCTTGCACCGAGCGGACCCGCTTGCTACTCAATGCCAACTCGACCCACAGCCGAGTAACGACGAACCCCACTCAGTCCACAACCCAAAAGCGACTGAGACTCAGAGCCGACTGGCTAACATACGACTGTCTACCTTCCGAGTAACTCTGCCGATTCGCTGCACCGACTCACTCCACCGACTCCGTCACACCGCCTCCTTACTCTCAGTGCAGAACCGGAAATACTCGCGCTCGCTCCACAGATAGTAACACGAACCTACTATCGACAACGCTGGTGCTGCCAGTCACGGAAAGCGAAGATGAGCAAGGATAGTGGCGCCCAGAAGACATTAACAGAAAATTAAATAAATATTCCCGACGTTTCAGAATTGCAGGAAGGACAGGCTACAATCGTGAGCCACGGTCGGCTCAGTGGTGTTATTCCGTTTGATGTCCTCCCACAAGGTGCAACGATCAACCCCGACGTGCGCTGTGCTACCCTCAGGATATTGAGGAAACAACTTCAGTGTGTCCATCACCACAAAAATGCAAATGAACTTCTCCTTCTCCATGACAGCGCAAGGCCTCAGACACGTCTGCGCACCTGGGAGTAGTTCACAGAACCTCTTTAAACTGTTCTGTCATCCACCCTACAGCCAGGGTCTTTCACTACCGATTTCCATTTGTTTGGCCTAATGAAGGAAGCACTCCGCAGGTAGCAGTATATGGCTGTTGGGAAAAATATGAAAGTTTGACGTACCGCTTTAAAATGAAGGTCTCCTCATCGATATGACTCTTGATCCCATGGGTTACAATTCTTTGGTGGAAGGACTCAAGGAATTTATTTAAGTTGTTTGAAGTAACAAATATATGTTTATGTTAGTACTATATTGTGGTTCAACAATGCAGAGACAGACCGATAAATTTTGTAATTGCGTTACATCAAAGACCAGAATTATGATACGGAGAAAGTAATTCATACAAAGATGATAATAATAAAAACACGAAGTTATTTGGCAACTTGCTGCTCATGACCACTGAAATTTAGAATCCATGTACGAGTGTCTGGTGAAAAGTAAATGTTTCTAATTTTAAATGTGAAAACCCGTATAGTTTTATACATAAAACAAACGTCATTAACATTTTACATCTCGATGGTATTCTTTAAGTTTGGGAAACAGATGAAAATCCGATGGGGCCAAGTCGGGACTGTATGGAAGACGATCGATGACAGTGAACACAAGGCGTCGGATTTTTGCAAATGTCGCAGCATTCGTGTGTGGTCTGACATTCTCATGCTGGAGGCGGTGCTTAATGTGTGGACGAACACTACTAATTCGTGCTTCCAATTTTCTGAGGATCTCGCAGTACCTTGGAAAGTTTATTCCAAATGCACCAATCCTCGAACATCCCAAAACACTATGAGTATCACCTTGCCTGTTAATGGCGTGGTCCTGCACTCTTCCGGCATCAGTGATCCTTCGTAGCGGAGCTCCGTTGATGCTCTCTTGTTCCCCGGGTCAAAATGTTGAATTCAGCGTTTATCACCTGTCACAATGTTGTCGAGCAACCTATTACCATCACGCTCAAACGCAAAAGAAATTGTTAACAACTGTCCAGTCTCCCTCGTTTCCTGTCAGGAGTGAGCATTCGAGGCACCCACTGTGCAGACTATTTTCTGTGCCACAGTTCTGCAATGACGGCCTGTACACTCTCTTACGATATACCACTCTTTCCTGAGAGCTGTGCTTCTGTTATCCAACGATTTTCTCTGATGAGTGTATCAACCCGTTTCAGATGAGCCCCGCCAGTTTCCGTACGCGCTCGTCTACTCCGAGCTCTGTCAGACTCGTTGAGATTAGCACCATAGTTTCCTTCAATACGAGTACGAAGAACCAAATATGGCATATTACTCATGTCGACACAGCCATCACCGTACACAGCTTCCATTCTTCTACGGATTTCAATAGGAGGCACGCTGTCTGCACTGGAATCTTAGTTACAGCACAATGTTTCTCACGTACCGACATAGTTACGTTACACACCGCCATATTACACGGTATAATTCGAAGCCCTCTAGCTGTACGGAGTTAGCGAAGCGGGAAATTCGACCGAATAATATGCATGACATGTAACACCTAAACCGATACTGAGAACATATTAAAAGTGTCGGAACCATTACCTTCCAGCACGATCTCGTCGAATAAAAGTGACTCACTGCTGCAGAGCTTCTAAGCGACGTTAGCGGAGAGAATGACCTGTTTCAGATTTTTATATTGGTATGCAGGGTGAACCAGAACTCCACCGAGAAACTTTCAGCAGTGTTGGAATGGAGAAAAACATGACAAAAGTCTAGTAAACATGGGCTATATAATGCATATCTTAAGCCGTATGAGTACTTGTTCCTCTACTCCACTGTGAAATAAAACTCTTCTGCTAAACAAGTGCCCATAGCTCTTAAGATAGGCGCTTAAGGGCCCACGTTTATTGCACATTTTCTTCCCTTTTTTGTTCCTTACCACCTCTTCCCAAGTTACTGTAAAGAAAGCATGAAGTAGGAAAGATGGGTTTCACAGTTTCGAAGACGAACCAGTGCTCATAATTCTTTAGGTATACATCTTAGATCCCCTGTTTATTGCATATTTTTTTCTGGTATTTACCCGTGCTACCGGCCGGCCGTTGTCGCCCAGAGGTTCTAGGCGCTTCAGTCTGGAACTGCGCGACCGCTACGGTCGCAGGTTCGAATCCTGCCTCGGGCATGGATGTGTGTGATGTCCTTAGGTTAGTTAGGTTTAAGTAGTTCTAAGTTCTACGGGGCTTATGACATTAGTTGTTAAGTCCCGTAGTGCTCACAGCCATTTGAAGCATTTTTACCCGTGCTGCCACCTTGGAATGTTCGTTAGTGCAGTTGTGGTTCGCCCTGTATATTATTTTTTGTGTTTCAGACCTCTCCTAGTAGATGTGCGTACCGCACGTATGAAATTCACAGTTGTCTCATTCACCCATTTCTGCATCCCTGTTGACAAGTAAACAGAGTGATTTTATGCACGTCACCTTTCGAACTGAAACGCAATAGTGCTGTTTTACCGCTCCATTACTTGGCACTGCAACGCTTTTAACGTGAAAATGAGAGCAGAGCTTTTACAGGCAAGCACACAGATGCCTACTGCCTTGCTGTACGTAATATTCTCCATCCTTGGATGACAACATTGGTCTTCAGTAAGCAGATTCAGATG
Source organism: Schistocerca gregaria (assembly GCF_023897955.1). Classification (NCBI taxonomy): domain Eukaryota; kingdom Metazoa; phylum Arthropoda; class Insecta; order Orthoptera; family Acrididae; genus Schistocerca; species Schistocerca gregaria. Next base: position 479,126,977 of record NC_064926.1, read on the forward strand.
GGTTTAGATTGCAGTAGCTACCCAGAGATAAAGACGTGTGCACAGGATAGCCTCGCGTGTAGAACCACATCCATCCAATCTTAAGACTGATCTTCACAATACCTGGAGAAACGTTTGTAAATATGTTGTAAGTCTCACTCGATGTTGCAGGCCAGACTATTATTTTCCTTTAATCACTATACAGATAGAGTTCTGGGAACTCAACGAACAGAAAGTCTCTCTCTCTCTCTCTCTCTCTCTCTCTCTCTCTCTCTCTCTTTCCTAGCGGTTACCGCATCGTACTAGGTTGTTGTTGTTGTGAGTGTTTCAGTCCGAAGACTGGTTTGATGCGGCTATCCATGCTACTTTATTTTCCATTGCCAGACTATATTTTAGATCCTATGTGCTTCCACCATCATCAGTTACTTTGCTGACAAAATAATGAAACTCAGTACTACTTTCAGAGTTCCGTTTCTTAATCTAATTCCCTCAGCAACACCTGATTTTATTCAGCTACAGTTACCCTTACTTTGCTTTTGTTGATGTTCTTCTTACAGCCTCTTTTCAAGACACAATCCATTCCGTTCTACTGCTTTTCCAATTCGTTTGCTGTTTCTGACAGAATTACAATGTCATGGGCAAATCTCAACGCTTCTAATTCTTCTTCCTTAAATTTAATTCCTACTCCAAATTTTTCTTTGATTTCCTTTCCTCCTTGCTCAATGTACAAACTGAATAACATCAGGGATAGGCTACAGCCAACCCCCTTGTCAACCACTGCCTCCCTTTCACGCCCCTCGACTCTTTATAACAGCCATCTGGTTTCTAGACAAATTTTAAACATCATTCCTCTCCCTGTATTTTACACCCGCTATCTTTAGAATTTCAATGACAGTATTCCAGTCAACATTGTCAAAAGCTTTCTCTAAGTCTACAATTTTATAAATGTAGGTTTGTCTTCCGTTAAGCCAACTTCTAAGACCAGTCTCAGGTTCAGTATTGCCCTGCCTGTTCCTTTTTTCTCCAGAATCCAAACTGGTCTTCCCCAAGGTCGGCTTGTGCTAGTTTTTCTGTTATGCTGTCAGCAATTCGTGTTAATATTTTGCGACCATAACTTATTAAACTGTCAGTCCGGCAATATTCACACCTGTCAGCACCTGCTTTCTTTGGAATTTCAATTATATTCTTCTTGAAGTAGGATGGTATTTTGCCTGTTTTATACATCTTGCTCACTAGATGTAAAATGTTTGTCACGTCTAGCTCTCCCAAGGCTGTGAGTAGTTCTGATGGTATACCATCTACTCCCTGGTCGTTGTTTCGACTTAGATCTTGCAGTGCTCTGTCAGATTCCTCTTGCAGCACCATATCTCCCATCTCATCTTCATCTACGTCCTCTTCCATTTCTACAATACTGCCTTCAAGTTCATGTCCTTTGTGTAGACCCTCTGTATGCTCCTTCCACATTCCATACACGCCTTCCTTCTTTCATTCGGACTGGTTTTTCATCTGAGCTCCTGATATTCGTACAGTTGTTTCTCTTTACTCCAAAGGCTTCACTGATTTTCATGTAAGCGTAACAGGTAATTTCCTTCTTTTTGGGAAGTTAATTTTATTTTATCTTTGTAGTCTGGTGTCCTAAATGAGCCTAAATGAGCGTGGGAAACAGCATAAACACCACACTCTAGCTGACAGGCTTTCCAAAGCGACGGTCGTCAATCATATATAAAGGGAAATCTATATGACTTAGCCGCTTCTCGCTTTGATATAATTCAACAGCCGCATTTGCACGTTTGTAACTCAGGACTCGAACCCTGATTCTCCGCTTCTCGCGAACGGTCACCTTGGCTGCCTCGGCCAACCCGAAACTCTCCCGTCCGGTTCAAATTCCGAAATGTCTCTCACCACTGACGCGAAACCGTTCATTTTCCCCATTGCTCGCAGCCTCACGGTATTCCCGCAAGGGGACGAACGATGGTATGCAACTGCGTTCGAACAGTCGTATTATTCCCGTCGAAGTGTGTCCTTGCAATTATACTTGTAGTGTCTGTTCTTTTGGACAAGTCCAGAAGAACAGGCACCACATATACAGGGTGAGTCACTAACTGGCTCTGAGCACTATGGGACTTAACATCTATGGTCATCAGTCCCCTAGAACTTAGAACTATTTAAACCTAACTAACCTAAGGACATCACACAACATCCAGTCATCACGAGGCAGAGAAAATCCCTAACTACAGTGAATTACATTAGCCGTGTCGTCCCTCACATTTCATCAGTTGAAGAGGGTTTCGGGAAATAAGATAACGTAAAGGCAGTAGTACTTCGTTGTATAATGTATAGCGGTAAACATTTCATCTATAGAGACATTTAAGCAACCATAGTCCTTAAGAGAACGACCATCCATAGAAGAAAAGAAAGAAACAGAAGAGGCAGAAGAGGAAAATGACCTGATGTGCTTTCTGCAATCTAAATAGTAATTTCAGAATTTAAATTCGCATGCCTCTGTAAAATGCATATTGCCAATTTTGACACGTAGCAATAAAAGTAGAGTTTTAATGCGAATGCCGCTCGAAGACTGACGTGAAATACTGCTGAGCTGGAAATGGGAAGAAGCGTGATGGACGTTACCAGGAGCTACAAAAAAGCAAAAAAAGAAAATGCAATAAATGGGTCAGGGAACAGGTTAGAGGGAAGAACGTAATTGTGTCCCCCATAAAAAAAAAGTGGTGTGGTGGACATACATAGCCACTTGAATGGATGGTAGATGTACCGAGGAAGCTCTTTGCTGGGTTCCAAGAGTGAAGAGAAGATCGTGACGTCGACTGAGCAGGAGGTTCTTAGGAACCTTTTAGTAAACTTGTGTGACGGTTTTGTTAGCAAGCGTGTCATAGACAGCTACGCCATGTACAGCTTCACTAGTGCCTCAGATCTCCACATCTAAAATCGACATGTCACTGACAATGAAGGGCACAAAAGTGTTCCATAACATTGGATTTTGCAATGACTATACGGTATTGGTCTGTAATTATGTCTGTTCTGCCTACAACGATACGAACTTGAAAACAAATAATGTAACACTAAATTTCTGTTTGTACCATTACATTTTATGTAAGTCAAAACTAACTGTATGGTGTAGGGTGAAAGCTAACAAAAAAGAATAAAAAAGAAAAAAAAGCAATTCGTGTAACCGTAACGCAGTGGAAAAACCTATAGGAGATTCTTGGCCATAAGTGGTTGTCAAACCCCTGAAAGGATATTCTTTTAAAAGACACGAGGCATTCGATAGATGACGAAGAGATAAGTACAGATATACAGCGCATGGCAACGTACACAGCAAAATTCTTTGCAAAAACACAAAAACAAAAATGGAAAAATGCACTGAATCTGAGGCCTACACATTCTGATTCATCTTTATTGCCGCTACAGACGCAGGTTCGAATCCTGCCTCGGGCATGAATGTGTGTGATGTCCTTAAGTTAGTTATGTTTAAGTATTTCTAAGTTCTAGGGGACTGATGACCTCCGCTCTTGAGTGCCATAGTGCTGAGAGTCATTTGAACCATTTTCATCTTTATTGCATGGCAACGAATGTGAGAGAGTCATTTTTTTCATCGTGAATGCTCTTTGGGTATATTTGACGAAAACCGATCAAGGAGTGCAAGGAGTGTTAATTGTGCTCCTATTCATCCCATATTGTGGTAACTCAGTCGTTGGTTGGATGGATTGTGGGATTGAAGGGACCAGACTGCTAGGGTCATCGGTCCTAACTCAGGCGTGTCGAATTAGCAATCTGAAGGAAATGTAGATTCTGCCTATATGGACGTCATTAGATGGTGCAGTAAATCTGGCAGTAGCATTGTGCAAGGAACCATCCCGTCATTCTTGCGAAATGAGTTAACGAAAGGACGAAAAACATAAACACAGAAAAACCCGAGAGTGCCGATAAGCAGAGATGCATTAAGGCGAAGGACATTACTCTTTGAAAGACGTGAATACACAAATCTGGTGACGAATACGGTTACTCTTATGTGTATTTTTTTCTCTTGAAGCTGAACTCTCATTATCAAATGCTGAAGAAAAGATATATAAAAAAGAACTTTAAATTCAAGTGTCAACAGCGGAGCAGTTCTATCTTCTGGTATACTTGAACATGTCTGAACTGTTGCATAATGCCTTCACACTATCGCTCCATGACGTTCTCGTGCGTCGCTGGTGCAACATTTTAACACCGTGAAAAACTCTCAAGGAAAACGAGTTGCAACGTCAGCACGCCTTCAAGTGGAGATCAGGGCTTAGTGGCTCGTGACGCACCCCTACTCTGGAGGTACGGTGTGAACTGATAAAAAGTTAATGCTTCCAGATCAGCAAGCATAAAAAGTCCGGTTTTACGAACGGGCTGCCAGCCGAAGAGAAAGGTGGACCAACATCGTCGCGCGACAGGTTGAGTTTTCATTGGTGTGTCGACCGTATTCTCGTAACGGTCGACAGCCGAATGTCTTGAAGAACATGATAGTACCTGTCTCCCGACTATATCACTGATACGCGGTACAGCTGCGCGACTTTTACGAGGTATTAAATATAGTTCGTTATTAAAAGCTCTCTCACATTCCAGAGGCAAACATGCTTGTAACAGGTCTGTTTTTGTAGCGAATATGTTCACGGTATGATAAGCGTCAGAGAATTGTCAATCTTTGGACGTAGACGTAGTAATTTACATCAGAATTTTTGAAGTTTTCATTGGCGATGTTCCCTGTATTTCAATATGGACATTTTCCGACTTCGATAATTGAAACATACACTTAAAGAGTAACCTGGAGAGAGTATATTTTCGGATGACTTTGATATCAAATGTCTCTGATATGATTGTCAGAGGAGAGATGGACTTAGCAACAATATCTGTTTCTGTCTAAGAGAAGGCGCCGTTTTCCAATCATTCGGTATTTATTTCATTGGTCGAGGACAAGTTTCCGTTATTTATGTAATTTTCAAGTGACTTTCTGTGTAAACTAGAGCTTCACAACATGTTAAGCGTCATGCAATATCTGTCGAAGACATAAAATCAAATACTTGAAAACGGTATAAAAGGCCAAAACCTGGGTTGTACTTAAATAAACAATAACACAATCAAATGGCGATGTGTTCCTTTAAAAAATATTGTATGACTGTTGCTCAGCAACATCAAAAGAAAGTTCACAGATGAATGATAATGTCGGTAAATATTATACTCATCTTTATTGCAGTTCCAAATTTCAGGCTCTTCGGAGTGTCTCCAGAGGTAGATCAGAGGCCCTGGATTTTTTATTTTATATTAAAGACGCTTCTTCAGGGGATCACAACACAAAGTTTTCTTACAAATTTTGATATCTCAGAACAGTAGAAATTTGCACCAATATTCCTTTTTGTGCTGGAGAGAGCTGCTACAAAATGCCCCTTTTCTTTACAGTATCACTTTAAGATCAATTTATTTCGGACACTAATCTCATCATCATTACGTGACGACGTGGTGATTTAGTCTGACTCACATCGTCATTTACTTCTTACTGCCCATTTGTCTCAACAGTGTTACCACGCTCTGCATTGTGAGAGCCACTCAGTGTAAGTAAAGTGTCAATCTCTTTGGTAACATTAACCGATTAATGCTGTCGTCATCACTGAAAATATTAACTAGAGAGGCATTCACCTCATCCATATTCACATCTTGTCTTATTTTTTGAAATGAACACTTCAGAAAAATACACCAATCACAACTTCTAAAATTGTAATATAAATTCTCCTAAAGCTTTGGGAAAAGCCCATTTTTAAATAATTTTGTTACATTCAGTAACCACTGTCAAGTCATCCGACACCCCAACACAGTCATGAGTTTGACCCTTTATGTGCTGATTATCTTATAAGCCATCAGTCGGTAACGCACCTCTGCCAACTGCCGAACTAGGAGTTGATCGTGGCCTCCACTGTACACGCCAGTTCCGACGTCAGGTTGAAGCCACGTACACCAGGTTGATTAACAAGCCTGCTCCCTGCCGACTGTCCGTACACTTCTGTCTCCAATTGCGGCACTGAGTTCAGTACACATGCTGTCCGATATGGGCAGCTTCATCACTGTGCTAGTTCCACTTCATACATTGTCACTACATCAACGCCACAGTGGCTAGCACGCTGGACTCGCATTCGGGAGGACGACGGCTCATACCCCTGTCCCGCCGTCCAGTTTTAGATTCTCCGTGATTGTTCTAAATCGCTCCAGGCAAATACCGGCATGGTTCCTTCCCCATCCTTGACGCAATTCTAGCTTGTACTCAGTCTCTAATGAACTCGATGTCGACGGGACGTTAAACGCAATCTTCCTTCCTTTTACCAACGCCATGCCAACTGATATCCATGCACAGTTGTCCACAAGTACTAATGCTTCACATTTATTGTTTGAACATATTTGATGAAATGTTACTTTTAAAATTATGGAATATGCGACGTGTATAAGGCAACACATATTGAGCTTTCACAAAATATACTGTTATTAATGAGAAAGAGAAGTGAGTTTCTGAAATATAACAGTAATTTTCTATTTAGTTAGTTACAGAACCTCATGGAAAATTACGTAAATGATATTTGGAAAAACATTTGAAATATATGACATTTGTTATGAATGATGTCAAGGTAAAACAGAGCCCTAGCGCGTTTTGCGTCAGCTCATATTCTAATTTGGGTTCATGTCACTGAAAAGCGAAATCTGCAGGATAACTTATTTTCGAACCAAAACGAAATCTTACAGAAACATTCAAGATTATTACGTTATGGACAAAATTGAAAAGATGTAAATTTCGCAAAAGCACAAATGTATAACGTAACTATTTGAGAAACATTAATCTCATACTTTGTAGCCAAAAATCGAAGAAAATGTTACTGAAAGAAGGTGGAAAAGCAAACTTCGGTTAACCCAGAAAGTAGTCATAACTCTTGGTTTGTGACAATTCGTAAGGTGGTGTCAATCTGTGGTCAGATTTGTCGGTAGACTTCTATTTGATTAACTTAATTGTTTCGGGAATTGGTAGCGAATCGCTTAAAGCCATATTGACAACTGAGTGTTCGAAAGTGTAACGAAAATAGAGGCACAGACGCTAAAATAAGCAACTGTACCGTCAGGTGGTGAATACCACTCATCGCAGACTGGTCACTGTGCAGTTCTCTGATAATGGGCGTCAGCCTGGTGCATTGTTCATATGTGGGCTTGACAGTGGTTTAGAAGGCATGGGATCAAACACAGCCGACGGCATACATCACTGGGAGAAGTGGCAACGAAACGATTATTCAAATTAACTGTTTTTAACGTATGGTTTGAAAATTATTTCTTTGTAACTGTGAATGCAAAATATATGTGTAATGTTTCATTTGAGATGATGAAATTGGTTCATCTAATATTAAAAATCTTATCACAAAGTATTAAGACTAAAAGGTGTAAGAAATATTCCATTGAGTTATGTACTTATTCCGAGGAAGAACTCTTACACGCCGTTATTACGCATAATTTATCTTGAAATTTCTTTCACACTGTTCCCTTTTGAGTCTTATTGTCATCGCAAAACACATTGCAGACATGTGTTGCGTTTAGTTTTTTTTTTTTTTTTTTTTTTTGCACTTTTTACTACCAGAATTAATGTTTTACTAGTGTTCATTTGGGTAAAATAATATTTCAGACGCTAAAGTGTAGTGCTTTCTTTTATTTATCACTTAGCGGATCATTCAGCCATACATAAATCTGGATCAGTATCAGAGTAACCAAAGTCCCCTTCTGAACTTGAGTCGCACATTTATTCTTTCAGGACATTGAAACATGGCTTTTATCGAAATTTCCAGTGCCAAAACTGTATCTGTTGCGAGCAGCGGGCCAACTGTCGCTGAATATGTTCGGTGGCTCATGAATCAACGACGCTGGCTACAAGAATGTAGAACAGAACTGAAAAGAAAAGTGAGAATCTTTTAGATTAACAATTTGGCTTTATTGAATATAAAGGCACCAGAAAGGCAGTTTTGAAGTTGTATTGTGTAATGCTTTGTTAATAGTGGCGTAAGCAAATCGAAGAACGTAAACAGTATTCACTATACAGGTTCCGTGTGTCTCAGCTACCAAAAGTTCTACATATTTTAATTTCCATGGAAGATTTTACTCCCGCTGTTTTTTGACGCTGGTTAAGGAACACTTCCCAATATTGCTTTTTGTTGAAGTGGTAAGTAGGCGTAGCCCATACGAAATTCCCACGTTCGTTAACTAAGACCTGTCACATTTCGAGGTATCACCTCGTGAGGATAAATATTTCATCTCGCACTTCTCTGACATCGAATGACCGGACCTTGGGTCTTACGTAGTAGCAGTAGTAGTAATAGCAGCTTTATTCACCCGTGGATCTCTTTTTACAAGGATATAGGACATGTCAAATATTTACAAGTTTAGACCAATTTAAAATAAGCTAATTCGTACACACGTGTATTTATGGACTTCTAGTTAGGGACAATCGTTAGATTTACTCCTGGTATACAATACTTTTCTTACTGATAGCTTATTAAATAATGTAACGCCACACTGTTCACTCGTATCTCACTACCAGTCACTGCACACATTATACGCACATTGTTTTGTAACACTTCATTCAGCACACACACACACACACACACACACACACACACACACACACACACACACACACACACACGGGTAATCTCTGAGCCATTATGTTTTCAGTCGGTTCGATGGCGCTGAAATGAAATGCAGAGAACATATATTTTCCATGTCCAACAGCTTAAAATACGTGAAGCCGTATTTCAAGTAGGCTGGATAGCCCTTGATATGCTCAACTGCCAAATTCATTCGCATTACGCCACGCGTCACTGTAAACTACGTGCTGTGCTTTGTTAGTATAAGGAGGAATCCTGCCTTTGTGGAGTTTGCTTCTTTTGTAGTCGTTCCATTGTGAGAGCTTCGTGAGCTCTGCCGTGTAATATGTTTGAAGACGGGCCCCTGAGCGCGAGTAAATTACCGCGTGATGAGCATCGCAGCGGCACGCATTCGTCGAACGCCTCGGTCTCCTTCGGCCGGCGACCATTGACAGCGAACGAGTGGGGCGCTGCTCGCGGTGCGTGAGCTATGCCACGCACTCCGCGACGCAGCCTTCCGGCGTGACGAGGTCTTTTTTCCCGCCCTCCTCGCACCATTGACGCGCCTCTGAACACTTCCTTATCTCTCCATTTATAATCACACCTGACCTCGCCCGCGCCCCGGTGTTGGCTCTTGAAAATCTAATTTCGGTAGCGCAGACCCGTGCTCGTTTTTATTCCCACACTTGCTGTCAGGAGGGGGCGCAGTCGCCTTTGTGGTTCCCTCACCGCTCGCGCAGAAGGACGCGCCGCGCTGCTCCTTTTTCGGTGCCTCTCGGGAATGTACTTATTTCCCTCCGCGCTTACGAAATTAATTTTTCCAGAATGTGTCGTGTAATGCCGTGAAAGCCAATCGGCGCTCACAAAAGGCGCGGCCCATTGTGGAGACGGCCCAGACGCCGGGCACACTCCTACGTCCGGCCAGAGGAATGTGAGGCACGCGTCCACGATAGAGGGCGGGCACTCGTCCCAACAACCACTCTCGCGTATTCGGCCAATACCGACTCATGATCCTTTGTGGATCTCTCTCCCACTCCGTCCCAGCTCGTACAGAAATATCCTACATCTACATGTGTTGCTGCACAGTCACTGCCCTTCCTCCGTATTCCATTGGCGAATGGTAAAGGATTGAAAGAGTAGAGCGCGGTTCTCACTAAGGAGATACAGGGTGACAATACTGAATTATTTGAAATAAAATCGTAGTAACTTCTGAACAATCTACATTAGGGCGATCAAACTGTATGGTTGGCCGCCGTGCGTGACGGGAACTGGTATACGCATGCATCCACGGCAAACTCTTCAAAATTTGTCCAGTGGTTCAAACCCGCGTTCGGCCATCCTGGTTTAGAATTTCCGTAATTTTCCTAAATCCCCTCAGGCAAATGCCAGGATGGTTCCTTTGAAAGGGCATGGCTGACTTCCTTCCCCATCCTTCCCTAATCCGATGGGATCGATGACCTCGCCGTCTGGTCCATCCCCCCCCCCTCCCACCCACCCACAAATCAACCAACCCTCGAACCAAAAGGAAACCAGTTCATTATCAAGCTGTGATGTGGAACTATAAGATGTGAAAAAATCTGTTTCTTTTTGCTGATTAGTTTGGTTGGACTCCGGTGAGAAAGACTGAATAGCACTGTACACATTCGAATCTAAAAACTGTGTTCTCTAATTATTTGCACAAAAAGTAAAAGCTTAATTCAGAATCTAAGTGGAAAGCGGTTCATTTACATAAAACCATTTTTCAAGGTATATCAGATGACTCAGAATTTGTATCGTACGACGAATAAGTGCTTGTATAAATGTAAGAGGTGGACAAACGCACCATTGACTTACTCAGTTTTTACAGCTCTTTCTCTTGAATAATTCATCCAATTTTTCTGAAATTGTTATCATTTGTTTGCCTGTACATGTACATTACATTTATCGATTTCCGTCCCATTCAGATAATTCCTTTGCGGTGTGTGTCATCTTTTGTCTTAGAGAGTAATTGAATAGTGAAAGTTACAGATTAAATAGTGAAATTTGCGTATTTAACAGACTACTTTCAAAGTCTTATTCTAAGGTTCTATCCAATAACAATGAGAACTGTACATAATATAATTCGAAAAAGATAACTAACTTATCGTCATAATTCGCCAGTTATAAGTATTAAAATCAACTTCCATACGTCTAAAAATTCGCCACGCTGGTTGCTGTCGCTCAGCTAAAATCGTACCTTGATTTATTTTCTCATCCTGTTTATATTTGGCGTCGCCTGTCTAAGTTGCCTTATCTTCTACATAAGAAAATTCTACACGTACATCTACAGGTGTGCTGTACAAGCCCTCGCAAGGGGTATGGTGGAGACTACCAAGCGTTCCACAGTCATTTCGACTCCTCCGTCATGTGGCATTAATGCATGGAACACGGGATGAAAGAGCGTGACACCATTGTGCACAAGCCCGAATTTCTCTAATTCTACCGTCTCAGCTCTTACGGAAGGTAGGAAGTAATATGTTTCTTGACTTTTATCGGAAGGAGGCGTATGGATTTTGACTGTAAGGCTCTTCGTCTCGTACAGCGTCTTTGTTGTAGTTGAAATGTGTTCAATGTGTTCAGCATTCGGCGACACTCTCGTGCTCACAATTTAAAAAAAAGGCGATGCAATGCACCGCTTTCTTTTCAATCTTCTCTATTTATTTTGTAGTCATTCCTGGTAATTGTCTGAAACCGACAAAAACTACTCAAGAATCACTCGAACGTGTATTTTGACAGCAGCTTACTTTGTGCGTAATAAGCCTTTTCTTTTTTATACTTCAGTTGAATTTCCATGTGTGATCTGCCTTCTCCACAGTTTGATTTATGCTGTCTTTCCACCTCGTATGAATAGTACTGCAGCCGCTGTATAGTAAGCGTGCTTGGTGAGACATGTTTACTGCTACTGCTTGAAACTCACAAATAACTAATTGGCAGTAATAGTATAATTAATTAATTGCAAAACTTCTGAATGTTTCCTTTGTTGTATAGGAATTGTCTCTTAGTGTTTATGACTGTAAATTTCAGTTCTTTTTCATTTGCGCAGTGGTTTTAATTTTTGTATCAGCTAATCTGACTACAAAAGATAGTGTAGTTAAAGAGACAAGAGTACGTAACATTTATGCTTGAGCACGGACTCCCACAGTCTTGGTTCAAATGGCTCTGAGCACTATGCGACTTAACTGCTGAGGTCATCAGTGGCTTAGAACTTAGAACTAATTAAACCTAACCAACCTAAGGACATCACATACATTCATGCTCGAGGCAGGATTCGAACCTGCGACCGTAGCGGTCGCTCGGTTGCAGACTGTAGCGCCTAGAACCGCACGGACACTCCGGCCGGCTCCCACAGTCTGCTTGTTAAGAGTGCGTCATGACCCGTCTCATATGCCTGAAAAACCTGCTTGTTAGACTATGCCAATAATGTGCTCTACTTTACCTTGAACATGGTGATGAGCGCACAGCTGCTTTTGTTGTGATGTTTTGTGGGAGAATGATTAAACGAAAGGCGATTCGCTCTAGCTGTAAATTATTATTTTTAGGTTTGTTTGTCGGCACCAGCTGTTAATATACACGGTGGTTAGCAACTGCCTGCAAAGCTTGTAAGGGTGTTGCAGGATAGATTGTGTAGAAAAACAGTTGTTAAGAAAAAAAGTCGTTATTTCCACCTTTTCTGAGTTATTTAGGACTGAAGTCAGTCAATCAGGCTGTTGGGTGAGCCAATTCAATCGGCCCGCTAGAGATGGTGCTCTATAATTGTTTCCTAAAACCAAACAAGAGAGCGATACAAAAATTGGACATGGGACGCTAGTAATGGTCGATCCCAAATCAGAGGCTGAGTAGTCTCATGCGGTATCATCTATTTGCTATGAGAACAACTACCGCTATTTGTACTTGTCGGGCCACGTGAATTTGCCCGCCCAACTGCACGATTGGCCAATTTCAATTTTACTTAAATGTGAAATGGCGTTACGTATAAAAATGTTTCCTTAATAGTTATTTCTCAGCACAACCTACCCCATATCATCCTTGCAGACTTTTCAGATTGTTTCTGACTTCCCTGTACAGAACGAGTATCCATGGCTCAACTTAAGTTAATCGTGTCAGACACATTGTGAAATATAACTGTTTGATTACTGTAAGTGCGATACTCACCTCTTTCTTGCGCTCTCGATATTATATCCCAATCGTTAATTTTGTCAGTTTCTTTGTGTACACTCTCACGTCATCCATTGTCGATCTGTTCATTGCTGTCGTCCACCGCAGACTGACTTGGCATCGCTTCCCTCCGATCCGTCCACATGCGCCGCACGCCCTAATCACGTGAACAGCCCGCAAGGATTGGCAGCAACAAAGCAAGAAGGTATGCGCCTTTCACGTGGTTGTCAGAGTGGCGTAAGACTCTTCTGGACAACTTCTTTCTTCACTTTACTTTCATAAGCCCGCAGCTGTATCAAAGAGGCACTGTGTTCAGCGGCAAATGTAGATATTCATTAACGTATCAAGAATTTTAATTATGTGCCGCAGTAAAAGTGTGAGCTGACAGAGAGATCTCCAAGGATATGGTCACCTTACAAGCTTATCATATCAACGTCTAGCAGCGTGAGAATTGTGACTGATTCTAGTGATCTTCGTATCACACACGGGGTATTTAGCGTCCGGTGTATCCACTTACTTGCGAGCATTTCATTACATTAGTTTGCGTTCAAAGTCAGTTTTGCCATTGCTTGTGCCATCCATTAAGCAACTGCAAGTTTCTCGCTTTTAACAATCAGTTTCTAATGACGTTGCCCCCTTGTGCTTAATTGCCTTGTCTCTAAACTGTTCCAGAGAGCAATTACTTTAGCTCAAAGGTAATTTAAGCGTGTATATGATGAACAGGATGAATTATATCACGCGACCAAAACGCACGACGGACGTTAAGTACAATGTTGATGATGTTTCCCCATTAATATCGTCGTATTGATTTCTGAAAGGTTTGATGTCTTCAGTCGCATGTCTGTTCCGATATCCCAGAATCGGTATCTCTTCAGTTAGGAGACCTTCCAGAAATACTTCTGGAAGTAACAAACTGTGTCTGAGCACTGCTAAATACCTTTCATTGACAGTACAATAGTGAATTCCAAGTCACAGAACATAAAATTTTTCTTTAAAAAATTATGCGCTAGTACTATGGCTTCTCTATTGTAGTGTCAAATATTTAAATTATATTATAGTCACACCCCTTTACCACAATTATGTTGGAATATAGAAATCAGCTAAACACTTGAATCTTATGAAAGAGTATGTACCGTATTTGCTTTTAGGATGCCTCAGTCAGGTAACACACTTTAATGTTTGGCAAAAATCTTAGGAGGTAGGCCGTCCCCTCATGTAAAGTCTTCTTCTTTTATTGTACTCATTTCATACTGTGAAAGGAGTTTGTTGTATTTCTTTTATTAACTGAAAAACTGCTTTCGTCGTATGTATGCGCTTATACTTAATAAGATTCTCTCTCTCTCTCTCTCTCCGCCTGAGTCGCATTGCTCTACGTCGCTACCGACTGTGCTCAGGCTTAAACAGCTCAATGGCCAGTAGCAACTCTGTGGGAAAGTTTAGCTTTTGTTCGTTCACGTGAATAATCGATATGCACGTGCCTCCATGACACCTTCCGATGCTTCCCGTGGATATGGTCGCCGCTGGCAATTAAGCGAGCTCTGTTGGTGTCCTGATTTGTCCACTATCAACTGGAATACCAATGTCGTCTGTCCAGTGTAGTCTGCTTCTTGTTTTTCCAAATCAGTTCCTACCCTCGATCATATATTTCTGTTAGTCAGTTGGTTATTTATTATTATTTGTTCGAATGATAAACAAATACAATACATAATACTTACCATGACTAACAAATGAAAGAACTGTTAGGCTACACTACTCTTGACCAACTTTAGCAACTTCAACTACATCCGGTGTCGCAAACAGAGGATGTTTAGTGCAAGATGCAGGGCATAGTTGACAATCCAGTAGGTGTTCAATGGTCTATGGTTCTCCGCAGCCAGAGATGGTGGTATCCACAGGAGAGTGCCATTTCTGGAGATTATTCATGGATCTTACAACTCCAGAACGACGACAGCTGAGTTACCTCTACACGACCCAATTCTGCTCATGCCAAGATGGGAATGTTTCCTAAGGGGAAGGCCAGATAGAGTTATTGTCAAGTCAAGAGATCCACAACTGTTTTCTTGCTTTATCTGCTGCTTTTTGCAAGACTGAAGTAGTTTTAAAGAAACTTCTTCTGGTCCTCAACCTTGGGGCTACTGGAAGGTGGCCATGTTGGTAACATTTTGTTGCTTTTGCATATGTGACCACCATTCCTGATACCGTTCGGAATCACACCAAGTGTACTCGAGGATAGTTCATGGGAAAAACCATTCACATTTCTCTTAAGCTTGTCATAAGTATGCGTGTAGTTCGCAGATGTGTGTCTCAGAAATCGTGGTTTTGTTTTTTTCCTTTTATTAATGGAACTTTCTTACGAACGATAAACCACGTAGTTCACTGCATGAGACAGTCATTTTTCCTACTAATGGTCATTGCCCCAGTTACAATTTTTTTTTCTTGGAAAATCGTACAGAAAATATTTTCTTCGTTCCTTGCTGCTAGTGAAGTAAGTGGTCTGAGACACGAATTGAAACTCATACAATTATTATACTGTGTAGTTATTACCACAATTTGCTCTAGGTCATTTGGAAGTGTTTCTATATTTTCAGTAGGTTAATATTGATTCGTGTGCAATATTCGACCTTGTCTGTTCCTCGTTGTAAGAATGTGACTCCATCGTGTGTTATGTGCATCAGAAAGTGTAATAAATCATTACGTGTTCTGTGCACTTAAAGCTGAACTTCTGCAGTTATTTCAGTGCGATCATCACTGCCATCTCTCTATGACTCTCCAGATTGCGTAAACTAAAGCACAGGGTGTTTCTTCAGAAAGCGGAGTAAATTAAGTAAAAGAGCTTCAGTGTTTGGAAAAACACTATGATATTTTTTATTTTTTAGCACAATCTTTACTTGAAAAAGCCATAAAATAGGTATCGCCCTTTTAAGTTTAGAGGCAGTAGCGTAAACATCTAGCAGCCCGAATTGCAGCGTCAGCAGCCGTCGGAAGTTTGTAACATAAGGATTTTTTACTGTAAATATCTTACTATATTTTAAATATGGTTTCACTGATTCAACAACCCGTACTCTACTTTTATATTTTACGAATAACTGAAATATTATTGTACTATTTCTAATATTTTATGGTTTTCACAAGTGAAGATTGTCTTATGGAGGACGCTCGGATGTAGATCAAAGAATGGGGAAGTAAAGTACATTTAGCTTTTTTCATATAACTCCTTAATGGTATTACTTTTAATTTGACAACGCATGAACATTTGTTTACCAAATGCCGCCCATCTGTATGGTCCACATCTATTTTAATAATGCTTTACTTGATCCAGAAGTAGAGCTAGTGCAAATATTTTTAATTGTTTTAATATAAGCTTTTTTACTGATCCTGTTGTAGCCATTAAAGGCAAAAAACCGGTCATTACTGTGTCATAGAAAGCTGATTGTGTGGCAAATAAACAAATCTTTATAGAGCAGAAGTGCTTCACATCCGCACTCACATTCACGCTGATGGTTCAAATCCCTGTCCGGACATTTTTTTGTGTGTGACAAATCGACAAAACTTTAATAGAGTAGAAGTATTTCACACCCGCACTCTCATTCAGGATAATGGCTCAAATCCCCGTACACAATTAAAAAAAGCCATAGTTATCCTAAATCACATGTTTCGAATGCTCGGATGATTAGTGTGAAGGGCCCCAACTCCTTCCCCGTTCTTCACCAAATGAGCTGGCTGTTCTTTCCTCTTGCGAATGAAACTCATGATGTTTCGCATTTTGTATATTTACTATGCATTACAGCTTTGTCACACTTTGCTCTTTCATTCCTGTAGTAGTGGGTGGTTAAAATTAACGTGTGGTTACTCACAGAGACCGAGTGTGGACTGTAATTTTCGTATGGTGATGAAACTTTGCAGATATTCTAATGCGTTAATTCGGAACCGATTTACACTGGAAAACTTCAGTTCCAATTTTGCTACCAACTGCAAATCTGGAGGTCTGAATGCAAGAAAGACGCTTAGGAATTTTTCCATACGTAATGAGTCAGGGACAGGACGTAGGCAGAAAAGGTCAAACTAGTGAGAGAGGCCTAATGTTGGCTTAACCGCCGGTTACACAATTTGTTCAGTATGGTTAACGGAGGCGTTGACGAGATGCCGTGCAGCGCCAGATTTGCACCTTGTGGTCAAAATTAGAACTATTTTTTATTAGCATAAATCGGTTCCGCATTAACAGATTAGCACATCCACCAAGCTTCGCCGCCATACGGTAATTACAGCCCACACTGCAGCTTCGTGAGTCGCTTCATCTGACTTACAACTACCCGGTACTTACCAGTGAGTTATGTGAATAGGTAAGGTGACCCTGTGTGGAGGGGTGTTTGCACAAGGAGTGGAAATGCAGAAGTTGTGCTGTGCCATGGCGTGTCTTTTGCACTTAGCTGGAATAATATTGTTTCAGGTAAGAGGAGAGGCGTTCGCAGAGCGCTTCTGAGTGGCGAGCCCAGCCGGGACACGCAGCGGCCGGGGACAGGCGGCTGCAGCGAGCGGTACGTCGCAGCTCCCGCGCGTTTCGCCCACTTCCGCTCTGCCATTTTCAGGGGACGAACTGCCTGCAGAGGACTCTCTACGCCCCAGTACTACGACGAACCTTCTATGTACAGCCCAGTACAAAACTAGGTTTGGAATACGTTCATAAACGTCATACACTCATAAGTAGAAATTATTTGTTTGTCTCTGTCCAATTACTAGCCAGCATGTTTTGGTAGAGTACATAAACCATAGAGACAAACTGTGCGGCGTCAATATGTAAACAGTAAGAAAGAAAAGCCCCGACATATTCAGTGCATCACATTATTTAATTGCTTACAACTTGAGGAGTAGTTATTCATGGCTCCTATAAACTATGTGATCAAAAGTATCTGGACACACCCAAAAACATACGTTTTTTCAAGTTAGGTGCATTGTTTTGCCACCTACTGCCAAGTACCCCATATCAGCGACCTTATTAGTCATTAGACATCGTGAGAGAGTAGAACGGGGCGTTCCGCGAAACTCACGGACTTCCAACGAGTAAAGGTGATTGGGTGTCACTTTCCACACTCCTAAACATCCCTAGGTCCACTGTATCCGATGTGATAGTGAAGTAGAAACGTGAAGGGACACGTACAGCACAAAAGCGTACAGGCCGAACTCGTTTGTTGACTGACATACCGCCGACAATTGAAGAGGGTCGTAATGTTTAATAGGCAGACATCTACCCAGACCATCACACAGGAATTCCAAACGGAATCAGGACCAACTGCAAGTACTGTGACAGTTAGGCGGGAGGGGGTAGTCCTGTTTTTCATGGAGGGGGCTTGCACCTCTTGTGTTTTGCGTGGCGCTATCACAGCACAGCACAGCATCTTCTTGCTTCCCACTGTTGAAGAGCAATTCGGGGATGTTGACTGCATCTTTCAACACGATCGAGCACCAGTTCATAATGCACGGTCTGTGGCGGAGTGGTTACACGAAAGCAACATTCCTGTAATGGACTGATCTACACAGAATCCTGACCTGAATCCTATAGAACACCTCTGGGATGTTTTGGAACGTCGACTTCGTGCCAGGCCTCGCCGACCGACATCGATACCTCTCCCCAGTGCAGCAGTCCGCGAAGAACGGGTTGCCATTCCCCAAGAAACCTTCCAGCACCTGATTGAACCTATGCCTGCGAGAGTGGAAGCTGTCATCAAGGCTAAGAGTGGGCCAACTCCGTATTTAATTCCAGCATTACCGATGGAGGGCGCCACTAACGTGTAAGTCATTTTCAGCCAGGTATCCGGATACTTTTGAACACATAGTGTACTTCCGTCTGGACACATCTCTTAGCGCGAAACTAATAGCAAATATCACAGTCTGTAGCAATGAAATCCTCTTTTCTTTATTTTCGCATTTGTTCTCCTTTTTTACTTACATGTTAAATGTTTTTAACTACTGAGAAAGTCAGTGTAGTTCGTGCAAGTTATTATGATCCGCTTCTCAGTATTGACTGGTATGCAGAGCTTAACGACGAAAGTAATCCTCACATGACGACAGCACCAAGTAATATAACTCGATGAAACTTCGAGCATACGTAAGGACCTGCTTCAGTATAATACAGAAGGTAATTGAAATAAATACGCAATGAGACGAACAGAAACGACACTTTTGTTCAAAGACAAACAATTACACTGAAGTCACCGCCATTCGTAATGATACCCCGGGCATTAAGAAGAGCAAGAAACAGTTGATAATAGGGTGTGAGTAATATATGTATGCCATTTTTGTAGCAGGGAGCACATTCCTTTTTTTAATTTACTGATTTAAAACCATGGTTTTAATTTCACTGTCTCCCCAGTTTAAAAAAATTATCTATACCAACGAATGAAATTATTCAGTTAGATGAATGTGAAGATAATTCAGTTGTTGTACTTAAAGATTTCATTGTTGAAAATCAGTGTATAATTAAAAAATAATTTACTAGAGGTAGACATACAGAAAGATTGTTCTTATTTAAGACAAACATATTCAAAAATTCCTAAACAATTAGAGATAATCATAATTTTTTAAATATTTTCAGACAAGATGACACAAATTTAAATCATATTTACCATGAGTTCGTTGGGGGTGATTTTAAATTTGACGATTTTAAAGGGTGTAGTAAATATTGGAATAATGAATTTGGTTTTATTACGATAGATACGACAAGAAAAATTCATAACGATGAATACAGAGAAAAGATAAAGAAATTTTTAAAGACTGATTAAGAGTGTTGAACGGAAACGATGAACGTAATCAATTACGTCTTACGTTCATCGGTTATGTTCAACGTCTAGTTTACATTTTTATATAATACATAAGGATGAAAAAAAATTTAATTTGTGATATTTTAAATTTAAACAATCTTTTGTGAAATATCATTAATTAAGACTACATTTACAATGAAAAGTGGATTTTAGTGTGTGGTATGTAATTAGAAATAATTATTTAATAAAAACCAGTTAGGTATCTCTTAGCACATGTTCGATGAATTTTATATTGAAATGACGTAGGTATTTAAACTGAATGGAAGAAGAACGAATAATAATGGCCAAAATGAGACTGGAACCAGTGATTATCAGCCTCGAAAATTACTTATTTTTCCCCACATTTATATATTTTAAACTTCAAGGAATTTATAGTAGGATAGGCACCTCTGTTCAAAATTTGCATCAGATGGAAATCGAACCTAAAAACTTTACGTTGCAGGCAAGCATTTCACCATACAGCCAGATGGCTCGTCGAGAAAACTAGATCTTGCTGGACGGTCTGGAAACTTCAAAGTTGATTTTCTCGAGAATTTTTGACAGTTGCAACGAGATATTGTGGCGGATTAATATTTGCGTTCTGAACTTCACGTACCATAAATATAAAAATTTTCAAAAGTCCAGTGAAAGTGTGGTCCCCTTGTTAGTGCTGCCCGTGCGACACGGGGGTGGGCCCCTATTCCTCAATAAAATACAACGAAATAGGATAAATGGGGATGAACATCTCCAATGAATGAATGTGTGAAGAAAGATCACCTCTCCAGGTAAGAAAATTTAAGTCAGTTGGGAGAAGAAGTCAAGGAAGAGTGAGAAACTGATTTGTACCGCAACAGGTGAAAAAAAAAGCCTAATGCTTGAAGAGATGATGATGATGATATGTATGGGAATACCTGGATATCCAGTTTCCTTGGAGATGTAGTGGTCCACTGGATTAGCAGCCACGTTCCCCGGTTTCAGTCAATTTCTGCATGTGGAGACGTGTGATGGGAGTGGATGTCAAGAACTTTCCATGTGACAGGGAGCAGACTGTCAATGGTAGTGACCGCATTCCGGTTCCGGAACATATGTAGGTCAAAGTTCATGAGGAAAGGGGTGAAGCGGATAACAACAGCCTGAAAAAGGGCAAGACAACACGTCGAACAAATCATGTGGACTCTATATATTAATACCAACATTTGCCCTGAATTGTATAAAATTCGGCACTACTCGTGACTGAATGAAGCAATGCTGAAATGAAAGATACTGTTGTTTTACTCGTTTAATTGTCTACCTGTTTGATATGTCACGTGAGCCCTCCCCATCTGAAAATTACGAGTTGTCACCGAAATGGTAACGTAGCCTCACAAGTTTCTTCTCTGCCATCTCACACTACTTGCTATTAAACTTCTGTCTATCCACAGGTTTTTGCTTTAGGAAGGTGGTTTCACATCTGTGGATCCTCCTGTAGATTTAAAAGTCTGTGTGATCCACGTGGGCACCGCTGCTCCGGAGCACCCACGTGCTCCCTGCCCTGCGGCCTGACCTGAACTTTTCACCTGAGTGCAAGCCGCGCTGCCTCGCCTACCCTCCGGTATAATTAGCCGCGCTGCGCTCAATCGCGCCGCTGCAGGCGCTCCCTGTTTGTTTACAGGTGAATATTTTTAAAACGCAGCCGTCTGTACGGCCGGCGGGCACGGCAGGGGTGTCTGAGTCGCCCGGGCCCAGCCCTGACTCTGCCCCCTCTCCACTACTCTGCCAGCCACGCTCCGACCTGCGCGCGCTCGTTACACAGCCAGGGGAAGCCGGGCGCGCTGGATAGTTAGAGCTGCGTTCACAGTGTCTCTGACACTGATCGCCAGAGGTCGTCCAATGTCTTGGTCACAGTACGTTCGATCTCCTTCAGATTTTGGCATGATCAATGAGGTTAGACTCTATTAGAATCTATTGTAACCCACATATGCCTCGAAAGGAACGTGGCGAGTACTGTATAGCCTTATCTCAGTTATTTAAATAACCAGACAAGCTCTATGACTACACAGAGTGTCCCAGGGTGAATGATCAGTGTTCAGGAGAATGACAGGAACGATCACTTAGTCGTGGTTACTTTACATACAAGTCTACTCTTAGAATGTATTCGTATGGAATATCTCATTCACGATAGTTAGTCTCTTCTTATATAAATATAAGTTCTTTATTTTAAAGATAATACAAAAGTACAACGTGTTATTCCGATAAACATGTCCGTAACATTACGCGAGTCAATGAACTTATAGCGCAAAGTTCAAATCTGTGTATCCGCCTCGGTTGTTCCGATATCAAATTGTACTAATTTACTTCGAATCTGCAGATTAAGGAAATAATACTGGTACGTAGGGAAAAAAGCCCTTACAACCAGTTTCCTGCGCTGTGCTTCTTGTGCTTAACTGTATTTCGTTCAAGCTATATTGTATGATTCGGACCGGCTTCATCATCTTGGTTTCGGTCACAGCTTCCAGAGACTTGAATTTTTACTACGGGTGCGTGTGCAAGTTAAGTCGACAGATCGCTGTAAGACTTGGAAGAAGACAGTCGTTGAGATTTTGGAAGTTGGTTTCTCGGTTTGAGGATTCGTGGCACGATGGACCCACAGAGTCTCCATTGGGTTTAAATCCGGAGAGTGTGGTGGCCAGGAGTGTATAATAAACTTACATTGGTGCTATTCGAACCACACACGTACACTGAGAGCTGCGTAACACGTTGAACTGCCTTGCTTGTGTATGCCATCGTGCCGATGAAAAACACAGTGCATGTAGGAGTGGACATAGCCCTCAAGGATAAATGCGTGGTTGTGTTGACCCATTGTTCCTTCCAGAATGACGAGATAACCCAGGGAAAGCCACAAAAACATTCCCCAGACCGTAACGCTCTCTCATCCGGCCTGTACCATTCCGACGATTGTTGTAGGGTGTTTGTTTTTAGACGTTTCATGCCGTACGTGTCAACGGACATCTGTCCGAAGGAGCATAAAACTGAAAACACCACTTGTCACCACTCAGTGAACGCCCAGCTGCGGTACTGAGGTGCAAATCCCAGCCTTTGTCGTCGATGAACAGCAGTCAGCATGGGTGTATGAAGCAGGTGCCTGCTGCGGAGGCCGAAACGCAGCAACGTTCGCTGGACGGTCCTTTGCGAGACACTGCTGGTAGCACCTTGATTCATTTGGTGGTTCAGTTCCTCAACAGTTGCACTTCTGTTCATCGGTACACACCTCCTCAGCCGTCGTTCACCGCAGTCATCCTTCAGCCATGGAGCAAAAGTTTGCCTGGCATCCGTTTTAGAGAGCTTCATTTTGCCACCGCTGCACGGTATACTTCAACCACGGCAGCACACAAATAGTTTACAGACTTAGCCGTTTTAAAAAAGCTTCCACCGTTGTCCCAAAAGCCAATGATCATATCCTTTTGGATGTCACATAAGTCGCTCCTTTTCCTCATTACGACAATGACAGCACGTTTCTGTGCGTCCTCCCACCCACCCACCCTCCCTCCCTCCCTCCCTCCCTCCCTCCCACCCACCCTCCCTCCCTCCCTCCCTCTCTCCCTCTCTCCCTCTCTCCCTCTCTCCCTCTCTCCCTCTCTCCCTCTCTCTCTCCCTTCCTCTCTCCCTCTCTCCCTCCCTCTCTTCCTCTCTCCTTCCCTCCCTCCCTCTCTCCCTATGTTGTTGTTGTTGTGGTCTTCAGTGCTGAGACTGGTTTAATGCAGTTCTCCATGCTACTCTATCCTGTGCAAGCTTCTTCATCTCCCACTACCTACTGCAGCCTACATCCTTCTGAATCTGCTCAGTGTATTCATCTCTTGGTCCCCCTCTACGATTTTTACCCTTCAAGCTGCCCTCCAGTACAGATCCCTTGATGCCTTAGAACATGTCCTACCAACCGATCCCATCTTCTACTCAAGTTGTGCCACAAACTCACCCCCAATTCTATCCAATACCTCCTCATTAGTTATGTGAGCTACCCATCTAATCTTCAGCATTCTTCTGTAGCACCACATTTCGAAAGCTTCTATTCTCTTCTTGTCCCAACTATTTATCGTCCATGTTTCACTTCCATACATGGCTACACTTTATACAAATACTTTCAGAAACGACTTCCTGACACTTAAATCTATACTCGATGTTAACAAATTTCTCTTCTCCAGAAATGCTTTCCTTGCCATTGCCAGTCTACACTTTATACCCTCTCTACTTCGACCATCATTTTGCTCCCCAAATAGCAAAACTCCTTTACTACTTTAAGTGTCTCATTTCCTAATCTAATTCCCTCAGCATCGCCCAACTTAATTCGACTACATTCCATTATCATCGTTTTGCTTTTGTTGATGTTCATTCCCTCCATACAGGCTTTGTATAGGGTATATAAAGCTCTATAGGGCAGCTGGGCGTTCACTGAGTGGCGACAATGGTGTTTTCAGTTTTATGCTCCTTCGGACAGATGGCCGTTGACACGTACGGCATGAAACGTCTAAAAACAAGCCCTATAGGCTTTATATACCATATACTGCTTGCGTGGTTACCTGCTGTCTGTGAGTGGTTGTTGCACGTTCACGACGAACATTGGCGGTGGTCACATTAATGGGACTGGATCGTGTACATACCTCTGCAGCTATACCTCACATATTACTATAGCAAGGGATATATACCATCCTAACGGCGCGAATGAGAAAACGATGTGCCCTGTCGTTGTGGACAAACATCTATGTTCTATCCTTATGCCAGTCAGGATGGGAGAACTAAAACATCAAACTACGTGCTCAAGTTACCCACGAAAGTTTCAAATTAAGCTCAACCACACAATCAAGTATCCTTATTTTCATACACAGAAAAGAGTACAAGTACACAAGACTACAAACATACAGCTCCTCTCTGTTCTAGAGGTTCCTCGACATCACATACAGGCAACTTGCTGCGTCATTTACTGAGAATGCAAATACTGGGAGCCTTACTGGATGTAACGGTTCCGACTGACAGGTTTCGATGTTTCTTCCCGTTACTTTAACGAATGCAGAATGGTAAGAACGACTGTTTCTGTGACTGTGCGCTACGTTATTAGTCCAGTTTTATCTCAGAATATCTGCTGAAACGATACGTAGGAAGCTGAAAAATATTCTTAGTCCCCATCCTGGAAACAAATTTTTGGGATTTTCAAGCGAATTTTTCTTGTTGTACGCGTCTCTTTTGACTACCTGCCAGTTGAGAGTTTTTTTTCCTGTATTTCTGTCACACAAGCCTATGATTTCTTGCATTTCTGTTCTTCGTATGGAGTTTGCATTAGCTGTTCGTCTGATCCTACACTGAGCTCACACGTCTGTATTGGAAACTGATATATATGATGTACCATTGTGTCCCAATCATTTACAGGCATGTAGCAGGCATTTTATATATCTTCCTCTGATGTTTCACCTGAAAACCGTCCAGTTATTATCAAGGCGGCTGTAAGTCGTTGATATCCTCTTAATTTGAAAATGCCTGGTGGTTTTCATCTGAAACGTTGCATTACAGATGCCTGCGACATATTAGAACGTTCTTTTCGACGGGGAAGCTACAGTAACTTGAACATTGGTTCTTTATTTCATGGACTTCTTTCCTGATGCTGCTTGTAGGGGTCTAAGCTGATTTCCTCGAAGTATATTGTTTGCCCGGGATATTTTATGCACGCTAGTGGAATTTCCTTCCTTTGCTCCGTGGAACTCATCCGGTATCAGCGTACAAATAAGTTATTGTAATACCTCTAAGTGTTGTCGCCTATAGTGATTATAAACAGTCCTGGAGTCCTACTATCACTGCAACGCATTCACCTCTTCATTTCTGAGGACGCTCTGCCTATCAATGGAGCTAAAACGACGGGAATACAAGCAAATAGCACTTCACAAACCACGAAATCAAGTATAAAATTGATTCATCAAAAATCATGTCAAATGAGTAATTAATTTAACAAAACGTAGTGGTATATGAAATGCATGGTGTGCCTGCGTGAGTCAGTATCAAATCACAGTTGCAGTTGCCTAAGGTTCTAACCAAGTAATTTGCAACTGTTCCTTTTTATTACAAGAGTGCTACTAGAATCATTGCAAGAGCATTGTGCGTTTGAGAAAATCAATTTTTAGCACGTTGAGAAATCTGTGTTAGAGCACAATCCTCCCGTACCGGATTGACTAAATCCGTACCAATGCCGACGGAAGGTGCAGGATACCGCCAGCAATCGGACTTGGCCTACTGATGCACCGTCGTATGCAGACATACCGCAAGAGTGATGTCTGTTTTGTTCAATGCGTTACTATGTTTGTTGAGGGTTGACTTTCCTGTTTACTGTTTGATTATGCGTCAGTTACTCTCTGATTGACATCCAATGGCCTCATTTAGCCAATAATTTCACTACTGTGTAATATATTAGACAGTATATTCCTGCTATGATAATTGCTTTTTTTCTTGTTTTTAGTGAATTCTCCTTCTGTTGTATTATTGGTTTAATAGTTCCCGTAAAATAAACTTTTTTAGAAGTGATGACACATATTGTGTTGCTTCTAGAGTTCATACTTATCGTTATTTGTGTAGCACAGAAGGAACACCACTTCAGACCAGAGCAGATAAAATGAGCGCATACAATGTTTACCAACATTTAACAATGTGCATCTGTGATTCGGACTCGCTTGCTGAAAACCTTCATACAGTACCAGAGTAAAAAAGTAATACTCGTATCAGGGGATATGCACAGTTGTTAATCACTGTTATCAGTCCAACAATAAATAAAAATACCATAGTCAGTGTTCTCCCTTCTTTGTAGAAGGTAAATCATTTTACAAAATTTTTGCAATGGGAAATCTGAAGTACGCTACTGGCCATTAAAATTGCTACACCAAGAAGAATTGCAGATGATGAACGGGTATTCACTGGACAAACATATTATACTAGAACTGACATGTGATAACATTTTCAAGCAATTTGGGTGCATAGATATTCAGAAATCAGTACCCAGAACAACTACCTCTGACCGTAATAACGGCCTTGATACGCCTGGGCATTGAATCAAATAGAGCTTGGATGGTGTGTACAGGTACAGCTGCCCATTCAGCTTCAACACGATACCACAGTTTATCAAGAGAAGTGACTGGCGTATTGTGACGAGCCAGTTGCTCGGCCACCATTAACCAGATGTTTTCAGTTGGTGATAGATCTGGAGAATGTGCTAGCCAGAGCGGCAGTCGAACATTTTCTGTATCCAGAAAGGCCGGTACAGGCCCTGCAACATGCGATCGTGCACTTTCCTGCTGAAATCTAGATTTCGCAGGGATCGAATGAAGGGTAGAGCCACGGGTCGTAACACATCTGAAATGTAACGGGCACTGTTCAAACTGCCGTCAATGCGAACAAGAGGTGACAGAGACGTGTAGCCAATGGCACCCTATACCATCACGCCGGCTGATACCCCAGTATGGCGATGACGAATACATGCTTCCAATGTGCGTTCACCGCGATGTCGCCAAACACGGATGCGACCATCATGATGCTGTAAACAGAACCTGGATTCATCCGAAAAAAATGACGTTTTGCCATTCGTGCACTCAGGTTCGTCGTTGAGTATACCATCGCAAGCGCTTCTGTCTGTGA
Organism: Schistocerca gregaria; assembly: GCF_023897955.1. Lineage (NCBI taxonomy): Eukaryota > Metazoa > Arthropoda > Insecta > Orthoptera > Acrididae > Schistocerca > Schistocerca gregaria. Next base: position 479,154,215 of record NC_064926.1, read on the forward strand.
TGCAGCGTCAAGGGTAACCGCAGCCATGGTCTCCGAGCAGATGGTCCATGCTGCTGCAAACGTCGTCGAACTGTTCGTGCAGATGGTTTTGTCTTGCAAACGTCCCCATCTGTTGACTCTGGGATCGAGAAGTGGCTGCACGATCCGTTACAGCCTCGCAGATAAGAAGCCTGTCATCTCGGCTGTTAGGGATACGAGGCCGTTGGGCTCCAGCACTGCGTTCCGTATTACCCTGCTGAATCCCCCGATTCCATATTCAGCTAACAGTCATTGGCTCTCGACCAACGTGAACAGCAATATCGCGATACGATGAACCGCAGTCGTGATAGGCTACAATCCGACCTTTATCAAAGTCGGAAACGTGATGGTACGCATTTCTCCTCCTTACACGAGGCATCACAACAACGTTTCACCAGTCAACGCCGGTCAACTGGTGTTTGTGTATGAGAAATCGGTTGAAAACTTTCCTCATGACAGCACGTTGTAGGTGTCGCCAGCGGTGCCAACCTTGTGTAAATGCACTGAATAGCTAATCATTTGCATATCACAGCATCTTCTTCCTGTTGGTTAAATTTCGCTTCTGAAGCACTTCATCTTCGTAGTGTAGCAATTTTAATGGCCAGTAGTGTAGATCTACTGTAACTGATACACCCACTCGATTCAGCTTTTCATCAGACGTTAGCAATGAATAACGTTCGGTGTGGTGTAGGTTGACGTATTGCCTTCACTGCCTGCAAAGAATGTCCTATTAACCAAACTCAGCGGCAGTTTGTCACTACCGGTCATAGGTGTGCACCCATAAATCTGATTCAGCAGAGGCTTCGTGTTTCAGATCCGTCAGAGAAGTTAGCCATCTCCCATTGGTATCACCGACTAATTTTTATGTCGCCCGTCTCTCGTATATCACCCATCTGTGGAATTTAAAGGTCCACGTTACTGGTGCTTTTAGTTTAAGATTTATTGCCACAGTTCTTGAAGTTCGAGAGACAAATAGTGCGAGTCGTAAACTTAGCATCTACTGGTCATAAATCACTGACCTCCGCTTTGAGAAAGTGAAATATAAGACGTAGTTCTATCTCTAATGGCATCTGAAATAATGCCGTGCACTGACATCTGTTGTCTGACGTTATGGGACGATAAACAGCTGCACGCATGCCGTTGGGCGTATCGCTGCTGAAATATGATAAAATGTTTTCATTTTGACAGAAGAGCACATTGCGGAAGTACTAAATCATTCCTCCCTCTCTTCGTATCTACTCACGAAGTATGCAACTGCTGAATACTTTCTCTACATCTACAACCATATTGCACAAGTCACTGTACTGTATGTGGCGTCTTCTCGTGAGATATTCAAACATTTTTCACCAAACATACTTTTTCTCTGTTCTGTGTAAGACATGTCATTGCATTTCAGCTGACCTACTTTGTTCGCAACTAGGTTGACGGAACTTAACTGCCAACTAACCTCAGCAAGTTATTGGTTTCCAGGCGTATGATTATAGCAACTGTCCTTCAAGTTTTTATCAATACTACGTCCTGCAGAAGTATGTGCATTAAATGCACTGAAATGAAATGAACGACGGAGATGAAATCAAAGAATATGCAGTAACCCGAAACGATATCATTGAAACCTGGCTATAAACGCGGACCCCGCAGTTCGATTATATGTCTTATGGCGGGTACATCACGTCTTTCCACATACTCCGTTGCGCTTGTGCTGCTATTCCATTAAACCGAAGGAGATAACCTCTAGCAGTAATCTATGTTGATCCACCGTGAATAGGTGACAGTGGTGGATCAGACACTTACCAAATAAAAATCATCAGGCAGCTTCACATGTTGTTACTTCATTTGCATTACCAGTATCGGCATCTCGTCACTGCCACATTCAACCCCCTGCATGTTACAAACAACGAGTACACTTCCAGTATATGTCGACGTATACCACATCACAGAAAATGAAGCGTAATGATAATAGTTCTGAAAACCTACAAAAGGAAGACGCACAAACGAATAAAGTTGGTTTATATATACGATACTTCCTTAACTCATACATTGAGACTCACCATAGTTCTTAGGAAATCTATCCTCATCCATCGTCAGACGGCTTTCATGCTTTCACTAGAACATGTGGTGCATTTTTTTACTAATTAGTTGTCCTAAATGTTCTAATGAAATCATGAAAGCCGTCTGACGATGAATTGTAATGATTCGGAACCGGTAACAGTACCTCTTGAATAAAGGAATATAAACTTATGCCTGGTTGCTGTCTCAGCACCATCAACATTTGCCTTCAAATAACAGACACGGTCTCCAACCATGTCATCATATGACAAAATTACTTTATCCTCATTCCGATTTAAAGTCGCGATTCGACCTGCGAAGCACACAATAGTGTGGATATCTATCGCCCAAGTAATATTATCACTAGTGACATATCAGAATTAGCCGGCCGGTGTGGCCGAGCGGTTCTAGGCGCAGCGTCTGCAACCGCGCTGCTGCTGCGGTCGCAGGTACGAATCCAGCCTCGGGCATAGATGTGTGTGATGTCATTAGGTTGTTTAGCTTTAAGTAGTTCTAAGTCTAGGGGACTGATGACCACAGACGTTAAGTCCCATAGTGGTCAGAGCCATTTGAAACATTTGTACTTACTCCCAACTGGGAACCCCCATGCATTACTACCATCTCGTCTGGCAGATGGCTGGAAACAACTGCAATTCTGTATTGGGTGGGATGTAATTAAGTCCTCTCCATTCTTGAAATACAGAGCGAAAAGTAAACAACTTTCAAGCCTCCCGTTCTGGCGTCAAGTGTTGCCGACTCTAGCCCTTCCGCAACGTGAAACTGAGAGGTCTCGTTTCCGGGACAAAATATTGGTGTACTGGAAGTCACTTGTCCAGAACGTCTTGGAATAGTGAGCTTGTGGGCTCTGGAACAGTCGGTCGGCTACCGCTGCGCTCGCCCCTGCCTCCAGAGCGCAGAGAGCCGCGTCCAGCTCTAGCTGGAGGCCGCGTCGCCTAATGGCGGCTGTTATCCCATTACGGAGCCCGATTGTCGGCCGCGACCAGATTTATCGCGCTCAGGTGTGACGCCGCGGCAGTAAACTACCGACGATGGACCACTCTCCGAAACGCTGTTGCCAGCGCTCCTCCCCCCGTCCGTTCCTTCTCTTGGCGCTAAGTGGCTACCAGCAAATTCTGTACAGCTCAGCAGAACATACTGCAGCTTATCGAATTTGGACCTGCACAGGCAGATTTGGCCAAAGATTTTTTCGAATTTCGAACAGCGTGTAGAGATTAAAACGGACGCCTTCTAGATGGACAGCCCAACCTCGGCAGATTTAAAGAAATGCTTGAAATGTATTCGCAGTTGCGAAAATGTACAACCATAAGCCGTAAAATGGATAGCGACACTGACAATTTGTGCCGGCTTGGGACTCGAACCCGGATTTCGCGCTTATTGCTAGCGGTCGTCTTACCATCATGGTATCTGACCGTGACTCACGGTCAAGCACTAACTTCCACATGTTATCAACCATAAGTCCACAACCTGACTACGTATGGAAGTTTATGTACGGCGGACAGTCATGCTCGGCTAACCTAATGGGGTGATCGCTCGCTATAAGCGGGAATCCGAGTTCGAGTCCGGTCCGGCACAAATTTTCATTGTCGTCTTCCCATTATACAGCTGATAGATCTCCTTATTCGCAACTGCGAATAAATTTCAAGTATTTATGACACCTATAGTACCTGTTCCTTCGGACAAGCATGCATCTCCAAACGGACATTGCCTCGTAATTTGGAATAACACAGGCACTGTAGTATCGTAATGTTGCAAATTTAAAGAACAAAATTGTTTCCACCGAGCTCTTATTTTAAACGAGTACCTCATTGAGGGACGTATCGAGGGTGTTTCGATGTACACTGAGGTGGTAAAAGTCATGCGATATCGCCTAATATCGTGTCGGACCTCATTTTACCCAGCACACTGCAGTAACTCGACGCGGGATGGACTCAACAAGTCGTTGGAAGTCCCCTGCAGAAATACTGAGCCATGCTGCCTCTATAGCCGTCCATAACGGCGAAAGTGCTGCCGGAGTAGAATTTTATGCGCGAGCCAACCTCTCGATTATGTCCCATAGATGTTGGATTAGGTTCATCTCAGGCGATCTGGGTGGCCAAATCATTCGCTCAAATTGTCCAGAATGATATTAAAACCAATCGTGAACAACATTGTGGTTTTAGGAACACGAAATTCATAAATTGCTGCAAACGGTGTGCAGGTAGCCGAACATAACTATTTCCAGTCAACGATCGGTTCAGATGGATCAGAGGACACAGTCCATTCCACGTGAACACTGCCCACAACATTAATTATGGATCTACCACCAGCTTTCACGTCGCCTTCTTGACAACTTGGGTCCATTGCTTCGTTGGGTCTACGTGACACTCGAACCTTACCCTCAGCTCTTACCAACTAAAATTTGGAGTCGTCTATGCCACGATTTTCCAGACGTTATGCTCCAACTGCTACGGTCAAGAGCACGGGAGAGGTGCTGTAGGTGATGTGTTTCTGTTACTAAAGGAACTAGCGGCGATGGTCTGCTGCCATAGCCCATTAACGCCAGATTTCGCCGTACTGTCGTAACGGACACGTTTGTCGTATCTTCGTTGATCCATTATGGATTGTGGGACGACGGCTAGCATGAACTTCTTGATGCAATAATTTACCAACAGCCGTGTGATCTGTAGAAGTTAATTTTATTTTATGAACTTCTATGTGCAACCAGTTTCGGCATTACATTGATGCCATCTTCATGCCCCTGTACAAGGAGTAGAAGAAAAGTACTAATATAAAAAATTATAAAAAAATATGGAACATACGTTAACAACTTACAGGTATCACGTTAAGTATGTAAGTGGCTCAAAGAGATATACAGTATATCGTTAAAACTATATGTAACATTAGGACAAATATGCTTCTGCCTATGTCATGCTGTTGTTAATAGTTTTCCCTGGCATAAGCAGAAGCATATGTGCCCTAATGTTACATATATTTTAATGATATACAATATATCTCTTTGAGCCACTTGCATAGTTAACATGATACCTGTAAATTGTTAACGTATGTTCTATACTTTTTATAATTTTTTATATTAGTGCATTTCTTCTACTCATTGTACAGGGGCCGGAAGATAGCAACAATGTAATTCCGAAACTGGTAGCATATAGAAGTTCATAAAATAAAATAAACTTCTACAAATCATACGGCTGTTGGTTAATTATTGCATCAAGGCGTTTGTCGTATGTCCCCCAATGATTTCTGCGATTATTTCACTCGGCGTTGCTTGTCTGTTAACACTGACAACTCTACACGAACGCCTCTGTTCTCGGTCTTTAAGTAAGGGCCGTCGGCCACTGCGTTGTCCATGGTGAGAGTTAACGCAGGAAATTTGATAGTCTTGGCGTGCTTTTGACTCTTTGGATCTCGGAATATTGGATTCGCTAACGATTTCAGAAATGGAGTGTCCCATGTGTCCAGCTACCAGTCGGCGTTCAATGTCTGTTAATTCCCGTCGTGTGGTCATAATGAAATCTGAAATCTTTTCACCTGGATCACTTCAGTACAAATAAGTTTTGCTAATGCACTGTTCTTGTATACCGTGTGTATACGGCACTACCGACATCGGTATATGAGCATATCCCTGCCGCATCACTTTTATCAGCTTAGCGTTGGCCTCCTCAAGGGAACAGTCACAGAGATAGCCCAACAAATTATTTAAAAAAAAGCAAGAAGGATGAACTGTTTTAGAACTTACCAAGTTCCGCTATCCCTAGTATTCCTATCTTCAGCCTACGAGAAGGGCCCTCTCCCTTGGGCCGCGACTCTAATCGCTCACCTTTTTCACATTGCCATTTCTACCGCGTCATTTCGTACTAGTGGCATCATAAACAAAAGACCGTTACCGGACACACATATATCGCTAGCATTATTTATGGGTCAACAGTGCGCTGCGTCTACACTGTTGCCACCTACACAGTTCGCTCATGTTCAGCAGTGCAGTTTCTTATTGTTATTTCGATACGATATTGTAGGTTCTCCAAGGCTGGGCAGCGAGTGTCAAAGTAAATATACTATCTGAGTGAAGGCTCCCGATTTTTTCCAATTCCTGGAGTGACGGTGGGGCAATAGAGCAAAAAAGGTAGAGGCTGTATGTAATTCCCTTGGCCATTCAGCCAGTACTTTACTGCTCCCAGTTCCCAGTCGATACGATCTGCTGCGTAAATAAAACAGAATTCGAGAGAAAGCCTCCAGTTATACTCTGCTCGTGTAACAAGGAAACATCACCAACTTGATCTCATATTTTAAGAAGTAAAAAGCAGTCGTGTAAGAAATGAACCCGAGATAAGGATGCCGTGTGTAATTTTTGGCCAAAATTTTTGACAGTACGCAGTTATGACCTTCTGAAGGTACAGGTTTTGAACTTCGCGCGCTCCGGTTGTTCGTCACCCACTGGTTGGTCCGCCCCGCTGGAGCCGCCTAATCTCTGTGCGCGAAGCATTGTACGGCGGAGTGGCAACCAGCGGACACTTATTGGCGTGATATTAAAGATACGGGAACGGAAGGGGCAACGCGGACACACCTGCCAAACTAGTTGTCGAACCTTGTTCGATAACTCAATTGTTTTACGCGAAGAAGAACTAAGTAATATGAGTACGTAATACGTCAACTTCACGCACTTACACTTTCAATATACTTTAACACATACTCGTACTGGTATTCTGGATATCAAAATAGATATACCTAAACATCTGAATAATTATTGTAAAATGAAGTCAACGACTTTCGATTCACAATTTAAGCATGCCAATCACGTTCAAGAACAGTGCAACATCTGCAGAAGTACTTGACTTTCAGAGTGTCAGCTTTTCAATACAAAGAAAATAACGCACAACAGCGATGTTAATAATTAAATAACGCCAGTCTACTTCTTCAATAACACGTTCATTCATTTCATTCATTTACAATGGATTTCTGAACCGCTACTTTAAAATGCACGAGAAGAGAAGAAACTTTTCAGATGTGGTGCTACAGAAGAATGCTGAAGATTAGATGAATAGATCACATAACCAGCGAGGAGGTACTGAATAGAATAGGGGAGAAACATCTGTGGCACAACCTGACGAGAGGAAGGTATCGGTTGATTGGACACATTTTAAGACATCAAAGTGATCACCAGTTTAGTGCTCGAGGAAAGTGTGGGGGGTAAAAATTGTACAGGGTGACCAAGAGAATAATAAAGCAAGCAGATTTAGAAGCATGTAGGTTGTAGTAGTTATTCGGAGATAAAGAAGTTCGCACAGAACAGAGTACCAAGAAGAGCAGCATCAAACCAGTCTTCGGACTGAAGATCACAAGCACAACAACTTTAAAATATTTAAAGCAAAGAGATATCTGGCGGCAGCTGTTGATTAAAAATCTCGCACTTTGACGCAGTGAGCAAAATACCAGAGGACCAGCCGAAATATGCACATAATTGAGTGTAAAGAAGAGTTTGCCTTTGAAGAATAGTAGCCGAAGTTCACACTGACGCCCAGAAGTCGCGCGGAGTTCTTAAACCTGCCGATAAACATTTGAACATGGTGAAGCCAAATACATCCAGCTGTTAACGGGATATTTCCCGGCTCGTTGTATCGGCAATACAGAAATTGCAGTTTCTTGCACTCTGTGTTTTAATAATTCGAAGCTACTTTTGAGGGTCGTGAAAGAGTGAAAGGTACGAATAACAGCATAAAGAATGCCCCATACGCTTTCGTCGCTTTGTATAGAAATTAGTCGAATAGTCGAATTTAATGATTTTTGCTAGTCACGACTTTCAGAAGCTGTCGTTCTTTGACTTTTTAACGTTGAAATTTGGCCGTGATTCCGTACCGCTCTTGCAGGTGCCACACTGTTGCTTGTTGGTTCAGCAATATTACGAACACAAACCTCCTTTCACTTCAACGTACAGTGCTTTGCGCTCAAGCATTCGGCGGCTGCTATGGCGTGGAGCGAGTGACAAAAAACCGGCGCGGGCGAAACTCTAAAAGCTGTACTTTCAGAGGCTCGTAATTGCATGCTGTCAGAATTATGGTCCAAACTTCGGCGTGGGATCGATTGCTGTGGCTGATATCGTGCAAGTGTGCTTTTTCCTCTTTCAAATATCTCAAGACGATGGGTTTTTCTTGTAAGTTTAACATCGTGTAAATAAATGTACGGTGTTCCATCGCCATCAGCTGAATTCTTCGGGATAGTGTCGTAAGCCCACTGGAAGCAGGTTTTAAGTATGTATAAGTTATCCTTTTGTTGTTCTAACGCTAATGAACCGCGCGACATACACTAAAGAATTAAATGTTTCGTGTTTCTTTAGTAATCACTGAACTACACGAATAAACCATGTAGTTCTTGTTCCAAATTCTCACTGGTCAGTCGTTTCCGCTGTATCTATCAGTCTTGTTCATATGGACAAATCGTTCGCTTCCGCGTGTGAGAGCATAAAAACGCCGCAGGAAGGTTATTTTACAGGGAGACGGGGCGGGTGGCACAGCAATAGCTTTTCTGCCAGGGGCGCGGGATCGTATCTGTACTGATATGATATCATCTAGCACATCTAGTTAACTTCGATCATGTGCTCTTTGCAAGTACATCTACAAACATACAGCACATCATTATCAAACGAGCGTAAAAAGTTTACTGGATGTAGTATTTTCTAAAAAACAGTATGTTTACTTATAATAAATGTGGGTACATCATTCTACATCTAAATCTACATCCATACTCTGTGAAGCCCTGTGAAGTGCATGGCAGAGGGTACATCCCGTTTCTTCCCGTTCCATTCATCTATGGATCGCGAGAAATGCTTCTGTGACTTCTCTAAGTAGTCTAATCTTTTCATCGTTATCCCTATGGCCGCTGTATGTAGGGGGTTGTAACATATTTCTAGATTCGTCATTTAAACGGGTTCTGGAAAGTAGGTTTTCACTGGATACTTTGCGCCTATCATCAATCATCTGACAGTTTATTTCTTTCAGAATCTTCGTGATACTCTCTCATGGATCGAAAAAAACTGTGAACATTCGTGCTGCCCTTCTTTAGTATCCGTTCAGTATCTCCTATTAGTCCTATTTGGTATTCGCTCCACACATTAGAGCTATATTCTGGTATGGCTCAAACGGGTGTTTTGTACGCTCTCCTTTGTAGAAGGTTTCCCTAGTATCCTGCCACTGAATCACAGTTTGACACGTGCTTTACCTATGACTAAATCTACGATCGTTCCATTTCATATCCCTACGAATTGTTAGACCCAGGTATTTGTATGAGTTGATCGATTTCAACTGTGATGCGTTGATATAATAGTCATAGGATACTACGTGTTTTAATTTTGTGAAGCTCACAGTTTTACATTTCTGAACATTTAAAGCAAGTTTCCAATATTTGCACCTCTTTGAAATCTTATCAAGATATGGCAAAATATCTGTGCAGCTTCGTTCACAGTGTACTTCGTAGATAACTACATCGTCTGCGACAACTGTGTGGTTACTATTATTATTGCCCGAAAGGTCATTAATATACAACCTGAAAAGTAAGGACCCAACCCACTTCTCTGAGCACATCCGAAGTTACTTCTACATCTATCGATGACTCTCTATCCAAGATAACAAGTGTCGTCTTCCCTTCCAAAAACACTCTGTCCAGTCACTAATATTACTTGATACCGCATACAATCATACTTTAGATAATAGGCGTAGATGTGGCACTGATTCAAATTATTTTTGAAATCGAGGAATACTGCATCTATCCATGGTTCAAATGGCTCTGAACCCTATGCGACTTAAGTTCTGAGGTCATCAGTCACCTAGAACGGAGAACTAATTAAACCTAACTAACCTAAGGACATCACACACATCCATGCCCGAGGCAGGATTCGAACCTGCGACCGTAGCGGTCGCTCGGCTCCAGACTGTAGCGCCTAGAACCGCACGGCCACTCCCGCCGGCTACTGCATCTATCGCCCAAGTAATATTATCACTAGTGACAAATCAAAATTAGTTTACCCAGATCTTTGACTATGTCATGTGAGAAAAGTTCAAGTTTGGTTTCACGTGATTCTTTCGGAAACCATGACAATCACCACGTTCGAGATACCTCATTACGTTTGTACTCAGAAAATATTCTAAGAGATTACAATAACTGGAAGGGAATTTGGATGGTAGTTTTGTGGACCAGTTTTGCTATCCTTCTCATACATAGGTTGACCTGTGCTTTCTGCCAACTAATGGGTACGATTTTTTGTTCGAGGAACCCGGCAGATTGTAGTAAAGAAGGACTAACTCAGCCGGAAATTCATTATAGAATCTAACAGGGATCCCATGTGGACCAGGAGCTTTGCCCAGTTTTAACAGTTTCGTCAGTTGTTTCTCAACGCCACTAATATTTATTTCACTCACCTTTTCAATTGAACGAGAATTAAACTTTGGCCATTCGCCTGGGATTTCCTACGTAAACAAACATTTGAAATCGGAGCTACCCACTGTTTCAGCCTGTTTAGTCTCTGAGTGCCTGTACGCTAACTATGGAGCAACTAACAGCCTTTTTATACGATCGGAAATTCTTAGGGTTTTGACAAACATGTTCCTATAATAATCAGCTTTGTAGATACTGAAGGTTTCCACATTCCCCTCTTGATGTGCAAACGCGTTTCATCGAACATCTTTCTATCTAAAGTCGTCTGCTTTATTTTACAACAATTATGCAGTAGTCTCCGTTTGTTTAGGAGCTTTTTAAAGTGACTCTTTGCAGAATAAAATAAAAATATTCTGCCACACAGTCACAAACTGCATGGTCGCCAATCATACGAATTACAGTATAACAATCATAGAGTAATAGTAGGTGTCAAAGCAATAGTAATATTAGACATTAAAAAATCCATATAATAAAAAACAAGGACAGGTATTTCCAAACCATGCATACTCAGATGCCTGCTGTTCTTCCACATGTGTACAAGTGTGTGAAGTGAGTTAGAATTTTCTGACAGAGTTTACAGCTATATCTTACAGATACAAACTATAATGCATTATACGTGAATGAGAATACAAATATTTGCTCGAGTCGTTAATAATTAACGTGAATTAAAGCGTTTATTTGTATTTTGTGGATAAAAGGGTAAACAAATAAAAGAGAAAGTTCAAATCTAAATGTATTTATTGTCCAATTGGTTGTCATCTATAGAACGAGTATATGTTGCCATAACAATTTTTTACGAAACATCGCGTTAGAAAGTTAATTCTATTTTACAGGGTTTGCACCATTATCACGCTGGAGCGCGCTCACACACACACACACACACACACACACACACACACACACACACACACACACACACACAGAGAGAGAGAGAGAGAGAGAGAGAGAGAGAGGAGAGAGAGAGAGAGAGAGAGAGAGAGAGAGAGAGAGTGGGAGGGGGGAATTGTTCTGATATAGTGGAATACTTGTGTCGGTACTATTGTGGCTAAATATAAAGGACAGACTATTTTCAGAGGTGGCAGTAGGGCCCAAAACAAGAAACAAATGGTGAGTGAACATTGGCTCTAAAATGCGCAAATTATGAGCTATGAGAACTTGTCCAACTTCGCTACTGTGAAACATATCGTCTACAAGTGGTCATAGGTCTTAAGGCATGCAATGTAGAACAGACATTTACTATTGTTTTTTTTCTTGTTTGGTCCATACTACCACCATCAAACATTGCCTGACTACAGTATTAGCAGCAACAGGTGTGGTATATGTATTCCATTGTCAAAGGTATCGATACGATTTTCACTTATAATTTTCGACCTGCTCGTTTCCGGACCAGGATTCCTTACCACAAATTGATACATCTACCCTTTATCATCATTCCTGAAAGTTTTTAACATGCTCATTGAATCCTAAGTACAACAATTACAAGAAATTTCAACAAAAATCTCCTATACACGTAAAAATTAAATTCAGTCTCAAAATTAAATTTAAAAACTAGATTATGGACAGATATTTACTTTTTAGTTGTTACGTTGCTCCGCTTTGATTACGTGATACCACACGCTGCTTTCTTCTTCTTCTTCTTCTTCTTCTTCTTCCCATTCTTCTCCTCCCAAAAAAAAGGGGGTTCAAATGGCTCTGAGCACTACGAGACTTAACATCTGAGGTCATCAGTCCCCTAGAACTTAGAACTACTCAAACCTTACTAACCTAAGGACATCATACATCCATGCCCGAGGGAGGATTCGAACCTACGACCGTAGCGGTCCCAGACTGAAACGCCTAGAACCGCTCGGCCACACCGGCCGGCTTCTTTTCCTTAGTTCCTTCTTCTTCCTTAACGTACTGCCTCACGACAGTACTGTAGAAGCAGCTGCACTAATTACAATTTCTGCATCAGTCCCCATTCCTCAGAGCTACCGAATCACGAAAATATGATGTTCCCAGAGGGACTAGTAGCACGGCAATGTACTTACGTCCGGTTCAAGGCGCTCGCCACCTGGCGAGTAGTCGCTGACACCACGGCTAGCATGTAGGTTATTCGGCATTTGGGAGAACAACCGCGCTTTGCTCGCCGGATTCCCCGTATCCGGCGCCGCCTCTGGACGCACCCATTCGTGTAGCAGAGCGAGCCCCTGCGCAGTATGCAGGCCCGCAGCGCGCGTCGCAGCGGACCCCAGCCGGGGGGCCACGGCGACCCGGGCCGCAGCACGACGAGAAGCGAGGCGATACCGCTGGCTGTGGCTGGCCTGCGCGCCTCCCCTAATTAAGTGGCCACAAAAGAATGAAGACATTGTGGGTATAAATTAGGCCGTGCGCGCGCCGACAGAGATTAATAGAGCTCGCGCGCGAACGTCACCGGCGCATTCTAATTAGTAATTAGGCGGGCGCCTAATTGAAACGTGCGCCGGGCCAGGGGACAGCCAGTGGACAGGCGCTGACCGCCGCACCGTACAAGGCGCGCTCCGCCCCCACACGCCTCCCACACACAGGCGCCTGCGAAGGGCGGGCTGCACTCGGCGAGACTCCGTCCGTCGTCCCCGTAAATCAATTCTGCCGTCGGGCGGTGAAGGTTACGGCGGATTAACAACCTTTCGCTCGTGCCCCTGGGCAAATATTCGCCGGCCGTGTGCGTGAAGGTAATAATACACTGACAACATTGTCTTCGAACCCTGATCATCAATAAATCAAATATGTTTTATGAATAAACACCCGCCGACCATCTGTATGTCGGCTTTTATTTCTGATAAGTCATGACTTAAAGAAACAATCGCATCTGAGGGAGATTATGGGTCATAAAATTGGAAAAACATAAGAGTGGCTGTGAACGAATACTACAGAAAAAAAATTCTATAAGTTGTTTGACTTCAGTTGTACGTAGGGGATGTAACCGGTATAAGCGCGGATTTTTCTATTGTTGACAGAACGGTGTACTGAAAAACATCAGATTATTTATATCATTTACAGATTAATAATTAAGCTATTACAAGTAGTAAGTTTTTATGTTGGATAGTACCTCCAATTGTACATATGGCAAGAGCAAGCTGTTAATGCTAATTTTTCCCTGGACAGCAGGTCTGGTGTGGACGCAAAATGGTTAATCTATACTGACAGGTGTAGTTTACTTAGTCGTACAGCTACGACCGAGCAGAAAACATAGGGTAGTAATTTATGTGACGTGTTTGCGAGAAGATTGTTCGACACAGACAAAAAGCAACTAACAAATTAATGTATGCTCACATCAAGGTACCACATATGAAAATATTCCATTTATACCTATTACACTCTGTATATCGGCAACGCGCTGCAATATGAAATCATTGAAAATGAACGTCCCATACGACCAAAGCTATTCGCCTACACTCTTTCTCCTCTATAAACATGATAAACGGAGGAACAAGAGCACTGAGCGAGAGCACAATCTCTTTATTACTACGAGAAATTACGTAAATCATAATAGAAATAGTACAGAATATTCTTAAATTTTTATGTCGAGTTGATTTTTTAAGGAGCAGAAGAAAACAAGAAGAAATAAGACCTTGCAATAGGTGGGATGCAATTTAAGTATAATGAAAATAACGTAATTTATATGTACAGACATTTGCTTATTTAAGGGTGTAGTTTGACAAGGATGGAACAAGCAGGCAGGCATAGACTTACAGCAGGAACCATCCTAGCATTTGCCTGAAGTAATTTTGCAAATCATAGAAAACCTATATCACAGTGGCTGGATGAAGACTGGAGCTTCCACGTTCCTGAATATAAGACCACTCTGTTTCAAACTGCTTCCTGATTTGGTAGCTAACACATTATAAACGTTGCAGGATGTCCAGTGCTCGGCTTCTGTTTTATATATCTTTGGATTGCTTTCATTATTATGAAGAGTGTTTCCAGTTTCAAACAACTGGGCAGCTGTTGTTTACTTATATGACAGCTGAAAGCGATTGGTGAGGCGACAGTGATTAGGTTATATCTAGTGGTCGTTTCTGCTGAACTCTCTAAACGGAAACTGTGGGGCCCAGTTGTTCGTATCTGGCCCTGGCTGAGTTCACCTCGACCACCTTGCAAAATCCCGCAGGGTGCTGTGGAGGCGTACGTATCGCACATGCGAATGAGTCAGTATGTTCATTTTCTTGTTTCCAGTGGTGATTTATTTTTACTCGGTCGCATTTTTCTAAAATTTGTTAAATCGAACTACCTGCCAGTGATCACGGTCACATTGCGTAAGAGAGGAAGAAACCATGTGCAGAGTTTACACAGTTCAAGTCTCTTAACTGACGCCGGCCGCGGTGGTCTCGCGGTTCTAGGCGCGCAGTCCGGAACCGTGCGACTGCTACGGTCGCAGGTTCGAATCCTGCCACGGGCATGGATGTGTGTGATGTCCTTAGGTTAGTTAGGTTTAAGTAGTTCTAAGTTCTAGGGGACTGATGACCACAGCAGTTGAGTCCCATAGTGCTCAGAGCCATTTGAACCATTTTTTTTCTTAACTGACGTGGAACCAACTGGGACCTCAAGGCACTTCTGTTAAGGCTATCTTTTTGCTGACACTTTGTTTCTTCAAACTAATAAGAAGATGAGACCTAGATTCCAAGTCTCTGGGGTGGAGATAACTTCAGCTCTCAACTGGAACGATCTTCGTTTTCCGGCCACACTGGGAAAATAGACTTTGAAAGTGCGCCGAGAGAATGTAAATGTGCACTGTAGATGTTTCTGAACAGTGTCTCTCAGCATCTCAGTAGGACGGAATGGCTGTGCGAGTTAAGAGATTACCACGTGCTGCGTATCAGGTACTCCTGCGTGCACCTCATTTTCTGTTTTCAAGAATTCCTTGCGTGTTGTGGAATTATTGCTACAAGCCCGTTTGGAAGAAGATCGGTTTGCGTTATGAAGACATGTAGGAACGAGAAAATGCTCTCTGCAGCTTATCTTAGAATACTGAAGAAAGACAGACTCACGTTTGCCATGCTTGCTATGTTAACGTTATTACTGGCTTACTAGTTTTGGTAATATTTATTGCCAACGTCAGGTCCATAAAACCAGAAAGTGGTAGTTACACCATACAACGCTACAGCACTCTGCCAAATGAAGACTATACAATATGCATGAAAAAGTCGAGGCGTAATGGTAAAAATAGAAAAGGAACTCAATGGTGTCTGTTTGTAGTTTTAACGCTGCCCTGAAAACCTTTATTTTGCAAGACAGATCCAAGGGAGTTACTAATACTTATAAAACTTGTTTTTTAGTGTGATATTCAAAAGTTACATATTAAATGCTTTGTGCATTACTGATACAGTCCTATTTATAAGTGCGTTATATGATTGTAAATGTAAATTTAGTATTTTTATTTTGTCATAATATATTTATCTTTGTTCTCCTTTAAATAAATTACTCAAGTTATAAATTCATATGCAATATATATTTCTTTTCAGTAAGCTTGCGCCCTCCATTTAGTTTTATGATGCCCGCCTAGAGGGTCACGCCCCACATACTGAGAATCGCTGGCGTTAATTGATTTTGTTATTCTCGTGGCGTGGGGTTAAGTTTCGTCATTTTAGATTCTGTCTCTTATTCTTAGCAATGTTTGTGTAACTAACTATTGTGTGCGCTATTCTGTCACACCAAATTCGGCTGCAAAAACTTTTAAATTTTTCTAATGACATCGTAAAATGGCAATGTTTTAAAACTTTTTATGCAGTCTTTTTTGCAGTGTGAGCACTAGCAGTTAACATATTCTAATCCAAAATGTAAATCAATTTTGAGAAAACATACTGATTAATATCATTCGATGTATGTTTTAAATTTCTCACATCTTTGATATTACGCCATCTTTGGAGAGCTGACATGTTCGTTGAGGAAGTTAAATTTGGAATTCAGTTGGGAGAAGAGTGAGATCTGTAGCTAAATCGAATGTACTCTGCTGGCCGGAGTGGCGGAGCGGTTCTAGACGTTTCATTCCGGAACCGCGCTGCTGCTACTTTCGCATCCATGGGCATGGATGTGTGTGATGTCCTTAGGTTAGTTAGGTTTAAGTAGTTCTACGTCTAGGGGGCTGATGGCCTCAGAAGTTAAGTCCCATAGTGGTCAGAGCCATTTGAACCATTTTTGAATGTACTGTGCTCAAGAGGATATAAATAATGTGTTTTTAGAAGTTTTCAAATTAAATTGGTGAACCAGTAATTTACTACGGAGTTTCAAGTCCACATTCTGTATGGAAATGTTTAAAGCCCAAGGCCGGGAATGTAAACTGACTTTAAAAAACAACGACAAATTAAGAAAAACTACAGTTGTACTTATTGTTCTCAGACATATGGTAATCTACACGATAGGCCTACAGCCATTTACTGAGGTAAAATGCATTTAGCGTCAAATTTATAGAACCAGTTGAGGGCAAAGTACCCTTGCTAGTTGGTTTTTTGCGGCTCCGATGTTTTCGGATTCCAGACAGGTTACCTCGGAGAAGTCGGGTGGGGCGGCCAGTTTACGTCAGAACGGCCCAGACCGCTGCGTCACGGTCCGGAGTAACAGGTTGGCTCTTCAGTGGGGCCGGCTCGCTTTCTGTTTCACCGCCGCCACGCTTGGCTTCCTCGCAGCCAGCCGAGCGTCGCGCCGTTTGCGTCAGATCGAGAGTAAAATTTAATGGCGGGCCGCATCACGCCGGACGAGTACCCGCACTGCAGCTGCGGGACTCCCCAAGTCCTGATTTAGGAGCCGCAACTGGCCTCGCGCCACGACAGCTTGTCCTCTGGGCACCGCTGAGCAGCAAGGGGGCGCTGCAGCTGCCGCCGCGTTGTGTAACCTGACTTGTCTTGCCAGCAGCTGAGATCATCGGTCCCTAGACTGACTACTTACCCTCACGTATGCTAAGGACAACACACACACCCATACGCGAGGGAGGACTGGAACCATCGGCGGGAGGAGCCGCGCAATCCGTGGCATGGCGCCTCACACCACACGGCCACTCCGCGCGCCTGTGTTTCGTGGCTGAACGAGAAGTGGGGACAATCAGGTTGACAAACACGTCGACGATGTGATGATAATGATGTTCTACAGATTGCCGGCCTCGGTGGCCGAGCGGTTCTAGGCGCTTCAGTCCGGAACCGCGCGACTTCTATGGTCGCAGGTTCGAAACCTGCCTCGGGCATGGTTGTGTGTGGTTATGCTTACGTAGTCTAAGTTCTACGGGACTGATGACCTCAGATGTTAAGATCCATAGTGCTCAGAGCCAATTGTTCTAAAGATTTTCCTTTTTTTTAAGTCAGTACGTAATACCGTTAACAAGTTACATATTATCGCGAAGATGACGATTGTAACCTACATTTGCGTATGTTATTACTAATTCTTAATTGAAATAGTTTCAAAATGGTTTAAATGGCTCTAAGAACTATGAGACTTAACATCTCAGTTCATCAGTCCCCTAGACTTAGAACTACTTAAACCTAACATCACACATGCCCAGGCAGGATTCGAACCTGCGACCGTAGCAGCCGCGTGGTCCCGCCCCTGCGAGGACTGCCTCTGTAAGAACTCGGCTGACCCACATTCCCACCAAACGCCAACTATCCACAGTTCCCGTCCACGTCCTCCACACTCGATCCTTTGAGATTCCCGCAAGAGGTCTCACGAATTTTGCATCCGCACTATTTGTGGTGGATACATTGCCCATTGTGGCGAATCAGTTACATAAATGCATGGTGTCTCTTCTTTTGGACATGTCCGAAAGACCATAAACCACGCATTCGTATAAAAGAAGTCTGCATACTTGTCTTGCTTTTAGTAATCTCACTAGTGTGCTATAAAAGTTTCCCTTAGCGTTAAAATATTTAAATCACAGTATAACTGGTTAACGGATATTTCGTGTGTAGTTACTTGCGCATTCCACTAATGAAGCAACTAATCATTCACTTTGCCCTATCATTCGACGGAAAACTTCCAACCTCGTATTTTAGTAACGTCTTCAAACTGTTCATAATTTTTGGTAGGACCCGACCTGACTAACAATTCCTTTGTAAATGTGAGGCTTTTCCGCGATGTATCATCCACACATGGGCCTCAGCAATTGTGTCGTCCAATGGCTCACAAAGGAACATTACTTAACTACTTGAGGAATAATGTTTTTGATCACTGATAGCAATCATGAGCCAGCTGAATTAACATTTAATGAGTCAGGTAACTTGATAGGCAAGTTCAAGCATCATTATCAGTTTTTCTCAGCCTTGTGGACACACCATTGTGCTGCTTAGGTGAGGGACTATTGGGTGGAGAGGGTGAATTAATTTTAATTACAGCTGAACAGTTAATTCAAGAACCCCACAAGGGAGCGAAATTCAGGAAAGAACAGGGACCACTGCTTTCAAACTGTAGCCACAAACACACTAGAACGGAAGGAGACATCTTTGTAGTGATAGTTGAACTTCTGGCTCCACCACAGAATGTCCAACCCAAGCGCTCTGGAGGCTTCCCTACCCCTCCAGCCAAAAAGCTGCAGGAGTAGTCAGCGTTCCCCCCCCCCCCCCACCCCCCCCCACCCCGACTTACCCTCCTGTTACGTTGGCAACAGAAACTACTTTTTCTCGCGGCATGTACTTTTCTGTTGTTCCTGAGAGACAATAAGACCATGCAGAACTATCGAAGACAGTGCCTCCTGCCGGAAAAGGTGCGCTGAGTTCAGACTGTTGTAGAGAACCAGCGATGCGTAAGGATTACGATCGAATACGTCATATCGCTACCGGTTGTAATATCATTACACGATTTGCATTAAAAACCATATCTTTGTGGAGTAAAACGCTCCTTGATTTGAAGGGCTTCACGTGGAAGGGGAAGTTGGTTACAAGAAGTCACCACAGTTGACAATCTAACGTACCAGTGTGGTTCTTTCGGAACTAGCCACAAGGACTCAGTTAGTTTAATCATGAAAAGTATTGCCACTTTGGTGAGTAGACCACCACCTTAAGGCCAGAGTTTTTACTATAACAGGGTCTGAGGAGAACTGCCAGGCTCGCGGTTAAACTGATCTTACCATGAGATTCAGCAGACAGAGAGTCAGTCGGCTGCGTAGTCTTCCCTTATGTACAAAATGTAAATGAGTTTCCTCCTATCTAAATTGTTTCTATGCTAATTATTTGCACACGCAAGCACTCTGTGGTATGACGTCAACAGCGCCCTGCAGAGGCCTTCTTAGGGAGCCAGGGATACTAACTAATGCTGCTCAATATCTTTATTCCTGAATGAAATTTATCATTTAAAATACATCTCTGTTTCAAATCAACAGCTCAGATCATGAAATAAATACTTCAGATACGAATAGTCTTCACAAAGATGTAAAGTCGCTTACTTTGGTCTCTAAAGGTGCCGTTATTCAGTGACAAACATTTTCAGTAACTTGCCAGCGACCACAAAAAGTTTATTAGTAGTTAACGTTCCGTTTAAAGGCTGCCTAAAGACGTTACTGGTGGCCGACTCCTTCTACTTCATTGACGAATCTCTTGGCAGAACCTATTTACATGTATAACCCTATACCTTATTAGTGATATCAAATAAAGCAAGTGTTACTTACAATCTGACTTCTGAGCAGATTCAGCGCGTTAATGAGACGAGTATAAATAAGTGTTGGATAATAATTTTTTTATTTAAAATTGCAAGGCTGCAACAGTCTAAGAATCATCATATGCATCTCAGTGTATTGGGCATTTACGGGTTTTGTGAAAGTTTTGTCATTATCTTTTAAATGAAATATGTTTAGTATTTTGCCTTAATACACATAAATAAGGCCCATTTCACTTTGTATCTGTGGAAGGTAGACTACAGTAGTATTTTTTTCCTTTGTAAATATTTATTGCGTATTCTAGTTTTTCTGTCATTCTCAAGCATCGCCTCACTGCGGATGTATTGGAAGGAAAAGTACATGTAATTTAATCTCTTCAATTAGACTTCCGTCGCATGCTGTCATCATTAATATTACTACTGACGTGTGTAGAAATATCTACTTAATTTCCTTACTTTTCTTTGATTATTTTTAGCGTTTGTACGTAACTATATAATAACTTACTTCCCTCAGTCACATTGTGTCTTTCCTCCCTCTTTCCCCCTCCTCTGCATCACTTTCGTTCCACTTATACTTTTCTGTCTTTCTAAGTAGTTAATCACTGTAAAGGGGTATTGGATTTTGGAGCTGTACAGATAACTGTTTGCAAATGAAGGATGTTGTTGTTGTTGTCTTCAGTCCTGAGACTGGTTTGATGCAGCTCTCCATGCTACTCTATTCTGTGCAAGCTTCTTCATCTCCCAGTACCTACTGCAACCTACATCCTTCTGAATCTGCTTAGTGTATTCATCTCTCGGTCTCCCTCTAAGATTTTTACCCTCCACGCTGCCCTCCAATGGTAAATTTGTGATCCCTTGATGCCTCAGAACATGTCCTACGAACCGGTCCCTTCTTCTAGTCAAGTTGTGCCACAAACTTCTCTTCTCCCAATTTCATTAATGCACTGTGGATTGGCTCAAAACGGCTCAAATGGCTCTAAGCACTATGAGACTTAACATCTGAGGTCATCAGTCCCCTAGACTTAGAACTACTTAAACCGAACTAAGGACATCACACACATCCATGTCCGAGGCACGATTCGAACCTGCGACCGTAGCAGCCTCGCGGTTCGGGAATGAAGGGCCTAGAACCGCTCGCCCACATTGGCCGGCGCACGGTGGATTGTCCGTTCATAATAATAAAAATAATAATAACGGCAATAACAATAATAACACGTAAAACAGAGAAACTACTGAATAAGAGAATAATCCTATTTTCATCGTGCTACAGTTTTAACGGTCAGCATTATACGTAGCCAGTAGGTGTGTTCGGACTGAACAGCAGTGACCTGTGACCTGCAGAAAGGGAGCGCGCACCTTACATTTGCGCTGGTGCAGGAGTCTCCGCCCCTGTTGCTCGCTGGCGGCCGGGCCATCGGCGACGCTGGGTGGGGGCGGCGTGGTGACAGCTTTCCCCCACACGCTGGGCGTGGCTCTGCCCGTGAAAGCCGCGGAGAAAGCTCTGCCTGCCAGCGGCCGCTACCCGAGTGCTCAGCTGCCCGCCAGGCCGGCGGGCCTGTTCCTGCGTGCCACACACTCTCCGATTTGTCCTGAACACTCTTCATCAGAAGCACTAGCCGTGATGTATTGTTGGCTGTTATGTCACCACGTTCCAGTCTTTCAGTAGCGACTTACGATCGATAATACATGAAAACTATTCATACATGCGAATATGGATAACCATCAGCTGTATAATGGAATGACGACGATGAAAATTTGTGTCGGACGAGGAGTCGAACTCGGATTTCCAACTTATAGCGAGCAATCATCTTTCCCTTAGGCTATCCGAGCATGCTTCACTGCCAGACCCAAACTTCTCGGTCGTGAAGCAGTTCAGTCTTTCACCAAACTGGCGCTGTATGCTGAAAGGCATCCTGATCATTCCAAGCCCTCAAGATATGTATTTGGAAATATTCAAAAAAGAATTTCAGGAAATGGAAGTCTTAAGACTGAAATAAGCCAACGAAAAGCAACAACTACTGTGAGGTGGCTTGCGTGTTATACTGCTAAAATGTTACTTGTATTTCTCACCTGTTGCTGCCGGCCGCTGTGGCCGAGCGGTTCTAGGCGCTTCACTCCGGAACCAAGCTGCTGCTACGGTCGCAGGTTCGAATCCAGCCACGGGCCTGGATGTGTGTGATGTCCTTGCGTTAGTTAGGTTTAAGTAGTTCTAAGTCTAGGGGAGTGATGACCTCAGATGTTAAGTTCCATAGTGCTTAGAGCCATTTGAACCATTTGCACCTGTTGCTGATAAGAGAAATGTAACTAACATTCTATCAGTATAAAACGCAACTCACTTTTCACTGTGTGACTAGGAACAGCTTGGGCAGAATTCTAGGAATACTATATTTCAACTAGTTTTATCCTTTCCACATATCGCTCCTTCAATAGATTCGTGGCAGTGACTTGCAAAATCGATTCTCCGAATGGTGTCTACGAAAATAACGAAGTGATACAGCGATCCTATGTCTCACCCTGTCTGACTAAGTTTATGTTTGCGACAATAATGTGTAACGTACTGCGTATAACCTACTGGGTATGTATTAATATGCTCACGAAATATCTGCCGCATGGGTTTGTTTGGAAGGTGACGTCGATGGAGAGGGGGAAGGTGGGCAGGGGGGTGGGGGGGAGTAAAGAAGTGAGATGAAGACAAGGTGGGCGGGCAGATGCTGTAGCGACGCCAAATGTAATTAGTTGCCTTTTGCTTCTTCACTTCAGCTTATCTTATCTGGCCACGTCCGCGTCCGTCTCTCCAGCCGCCTGTTGCGTTTCGCGTTTCTCAGACGATGGAGGCACAGTGGGGATGTCTTGCCTAGGCTTTTTGTCTGCCGCTAATGCAACAGGTGGAGCGTATAATTCGTCTCACAGCCGCGACAGCGCAACGGCAGCTCGTCCGAGACGAGGCGTCTTCCGTCGCATTTGCTCCGTTTATACGCAGCGTCGCGGCCTTCCTGGAAGAGCGGAGAGGGGAAGAGAAAGAGAGAGAGAGATGTCGGCCATTCATCAGGCCCATCTGGCCAGCCATCGGAATTAATTGCTCGCGACGATCGCGCCGGCCGAATCGCCCCGCCGAGCTATTAATAGCGGCACGCGGCAGGTAGCGGCTGCCAATCTGCGCCTATTATCTAAATTAGTTTCCACGGTGGCCGGCCGGCGGCCCAAACAAACAGAGCTCTGCTCGTCCGCCTCCGCGGCAGGTGCCGGCCAGCAAATGGCCCACGGTGTGTAGCGCGTCCTCACACGGGACGTGTTTCTCAACGTGAAACGCGCCGGACGTCTTTACCAATGTAGTTCGTATGCTGGTACATTCACACGGAGCGTGTTCCTCACCATCGTTTGCGACTGCAGTGCTTCTCAGCGGCAGTTGTTGGCTACACCTGGCGCGCAAAGTACAACGTTTGTTTACGAAAGCCGGCCGCGGTGGTCTCGCGGTTCTAGGCGCGCAGTCCGGAACTGTGAGACTGCTACGGTCGCAGGTTCGAATCCTGCCTCGGGCATGGATGTGTGTGATGTCCTTAGGTTAGTTAGATTTAAGTAGTTCTAAGTTCTAGGGGACTGATGACCACAGCAGTTGAGTCCCATAGTGCTCAGAGCCATTTGAACCATTATTGTTTACGAAACTGCATGACTGTAATGTAGCTATTTTATCTGTTTAATAATCGTCGAGTATAAGAGAAGGAAATCGCGAAGAACGTTCTGGATATATCGATGGACAGGACAGTAAAATTTGTGGTAGAGAAACGAGTCACATGTAACTTTTAACATAACAGAAAGACAGGTCCTCTCTCACTGCCTTTATTAAAAAGCACATGTGTTCCAGCGACCGTCTGGTAACCATGTTGTCCTGTCGTAGTTTTCGCTGTGGTTAATTACGATGGAAAGAGTCAATAATGAAGAATAGCAAATCTTGTTCACTGGCACGTTTCTTAGCGGTGACTGTGAACTGAAAGATTAAAGGTAGGCGTCCTGCCTCCTGTAAAGTTTTTTTATTCACCTTCATATATTCTACAAGATTACGGACTTTAATTTAATAGAATTTCTGGTAAGTATATGCATTTTTATAAAGGTTTCGGGGCTTTATATAGTTCAGAACGTAATTTCGTTAAATTAAAGCTCCGAATATTTTAGAATACATACAGAAAGAAAGATACGAAGCTGTGACCTTGCACATAAGTCAGCGTCTCAGTCACTTACGGCGTACTATAGGCCTTAATCGCCGAAATCTCATTACCTGATACATACCTATATCAAATCGTACAAAAAAGATAAGATTTTGATAAACATTCGTTGTTCCGGCGCCTAGAAAAGACGTAGTTTCACACCACTTTGTTTGCAATACGAAAAGCCTTTGGCTAACAACACGTCGTTTTGCGTTATTTTGCTATGATAAATCGTATAAAATGCGTCACGTTTACGAGAGATCGTCGATGTGTCGGTGCTTTGAAACAGCATGTGTTCACAGAATAAAAGGTACAACAAAAAAACTGCCAAGTATGGTCTTGAACTGTAAGCGGAGTAATGCAGTATGGCATTACCTAAGTTGTGTTTGTGACGCTAAAAATAGATCTTTCCTCTCATTTGCCACGTTCCTCCCCACGAAGCAAATGTCTGATATGTCTCATTCTGCTTTTCACGTCTGGGAATGCTCCGTAACGTGAAATTCCGCGTTGTGACGTCGCAAAACTCGATCACATGCACGTCCATATTCGCGAAAAATGAGCAGCCCAGGTGGTCGGGGCTGCAAGAACGCAACATAAATTTTGAAAATTTTCTATTTGCTAATGATTTGTAATAGTCCGCCCCCTGAAGAGTGGTCATCGCGACAAAATGTGAATCCTAAGGGCACGGATTCGATTCCCGTCTCCGCTCAGGGACTGAGTGTTGTGTTGTCCTAATCATCATCATTTCATCCCCATCGACGCCCAAGACGCCAAAGTGGCATAAAATCGAAAGACTTGCACCCGGCGAACGGTCTACCCGAAGGAGGCCCTAATCACACTACATTTATTTTATTATTATCAGTTGTAATCAAATTGATAAAGACAGTGTAGGCATTTCGGCATCATTGGTTTCCCCTTGGAGATGATGAACTACACGCCAAAACAGTCACCTGATGAAGGAGTAAAGCTTCCAAAACTGGTCGTAGTTCAAAAATTAAATGAAAATACACAGCAACGCGTTTCGTGATTCTTGCTGTCATCTTCTGGACGCTCATTGCTAAATAACTAAAGATAGGCGCACTAACATGGGGAACAGCGATTACTAAATAAAACCGCTTGGGCAGAAAGCCCTCGTTTTAAATAAAGGTCTTGAATTAAGGTAATAAGAACCAAAAGTCATCGTCGTAGTTCGTCCATTTGCGTCCTTTCGGGTGCACCACACCAGCGTTCAACTGCCACTGTGCTTACCAGTCCTCATCAATGCTTCAGTCCGCATCCACTTATTCCGCTTTCAGCTGACTTGGTACAACACATTCTTCACTGACGCTACTGCACAGCACCAAGTGACAGTCCCTCCGAGTCGAAAGGTAAAAATCACATGGCGCCTAGTAATCTCTGGAAAATGTCTGACACGTCACGTTTATTCTGATAACAAAAAAGATATCCGTTGTTGCTGTCTCCCACTTGTACATTAGCCCATTTGGACATTTGGGGGAGGATGGTTCAAACCCGCGCCTGGCCATCCTGATTTAGGTTTCCCATGATTTTCCTATATCGCTTCAGGCAAATGCCGGGATGGTTCTTTTGAAAGGGATTTCCTTCCTAACCCTTCCCTCATCCGATGGGACTGATGACCTCGCTGTTTGGTCGCTTCCCGCATATCAACTAACCGTCCAAAACTGCGTGGTAGTTCCGGATCAGGTTCAAAGAGCGTAAGTCCAATGCACCTTATAAAACAAATCTTTCATCATATAAGACGAACGAGTGTAACACTCGTTCTTTTCTTTGAATTCTTAATATAACAGTTGAATGTGGCCATTGTGCGACAATATTCCGGCTGTAAACCACTTACCATCTTCAGATGAATGTGTACAAGAGACAATGTTCACCATACAACACAAGATGCGCTGGCCTTACTGGGAGAATATTTTCGATGATTTACACTCCTGGAAATTGAAATAAGAACACCATGAATTCATTGTCCCAGGAAGGGGAAACTTTATTGACACATTCCTGGGGTCAGATACATCACATGATCACACTGACAGAACCACAGGCACATAGACACAGGCAACAGAGCATGCACAATGTCGGCACTAGTACAGTGTATATCCACCTTTCGCAGCAATGCAAGCTGCTATTCTCCCATGGAGACGATCGTAGAGATGCTGGATGTAGTCCTGTGGAATGGCTTGCCATGCCATTTCCACCTGGCGCCTCAGCTGGACCAGCGTTTGTGCTGGACATGCAGACCGCGTGAGACGACGCTTCATCCAGTCCCAAACATGCTCAATGGGGGACAGATCCGGAGATCTTGCTGGCCAGGGTAGTTGACTTACACCTTCTAAAGCACGTTGGGTGGCACGGGATACATGCGGACGTGCATTGTCCTGTTGGAACAGCAAGTTCCCTTGCCGGTCTAGGAATGGTAGAACGATGGGTTCGATGACGGTTTGGATGTACCGTGCACTATTCAGTGTCCCCTCGACGATCACCAGAGGTGTACGGCCAGTGTAGGAGATCGCTCCCCACACCATGATGCCGGGTGTTGGCCCTGTGTGCCTCGGTCGTATGCAGTCCTGATTGTGGCGCTCACCTGCACGGCGCCAAACACACATACGACCATCATTGGCACCAAGGCAGAAGCGACTCTCATCGCTGAAGACGACACGTCTCCATTCGTCCCTCCATTCACGCCTGTCGTGACACCACTGGAGGCGGGCTGCACGATGTTGGGGCGTGAGCGGAAGACGGCCTAACGGTGTGCGGGACCGTAGCCCAGATTCATGGAGACGGTTGCGAATGGTCCTCGCCGATACCCCAGGAGCAACACAGTCCCTAATTTGCTGGGAAGTGGCGGTGCGGTCCCCTACGGCACTGCGTAGGATCCTACGGTCTTGGCGTGCATCCGTGCGTCGCTGCGGTCCGGTCCCAGGTCGACGGGCACGTGCACCTTCCGCCGACCACTGGCGACAACATCGATGTACTGTGGAGACCTCACGCCCCACGTGTTGAGCAATTCGGCGGTACGTCCACCCGGCCTCCCGCATGCCCACTATACGCCCTCGCTCAAAGTCCGTCAACTGCACATACGGTTCACGTCCACGCTGTCGCGGCATGCTACCAGTGTTACAGACTGCGATGGAGCTCCGTATGCCACGGCAAACTGGATGACACTGACGGCGGTGGTGCACAAATGCTGCGCAGCTAGCGCCATTCGACGGCCAACACCGCGGTTCCTGGTGTGTCCGCTGTGCCGTGCGTGTGATCATTGCTTGTACAGCCCTCTCGCAGTGTCCGGAGCAAGTATGGTGGGTCTTACACACCGGTGTCAATGTGTCCTTTTTTCCATTTCCAGGAGTGTATGTTTATATTAGGTTGGGCAGTTGTGGCAAATTAGTAGTGACCAACCATACGTGTTAGAAAATTTGTGGAAATTTGTGGTAAGTTCCTATGAGACCAAACTGGTGAGCTCATCGGTCCCTACGCTTACACATTACTTAATCTGACTTACGCTAAGGACAACACACACACCCATGCCCGAGGGAGGATTTGAACCTCTCACGAGGGCAGCCGCGCGAACCGTGTCAAAGCGTTTTTAGACCAAGCGGCTACACCGCACGGCATATGTGTTAGACTAAAAGATACGGAGGAGGAATTAGATATGCACATAAAGAAGAAAACTTGACGTATTTCAAGGATTCAAAATAGAAATCCACCAACACAGATTTGACAGTGTTATGACATTACTATTACATGTGGCAGCGCGAACTGATTCATTTTTTCCACCATTTCGTGCTTAATTTATTTAGAGTGTACTGGACACTTTTGCTAGGGGGAAAGCTTTGCGTTTTATCACTCAGGAGGCGTTTTTTCGGTGCAGTCTCTGGGTCCTCTTTGTTGACAGAAGGTGGTCAATCGATCTCGTTAGGAAGGGCAAACGTCCCCTGGGAACAGGACAATTTTCGCAGAAGTGAAGCCATGGCTTGCTGGGTGTTTTTGACTGCAAAGCCACAGCCTCTCCTAGCCTTCAGCGGAAAGCAACGTGACACTGCCGTCCCCGGAGAATAATTCAGCACAACATTTTTGGCTATCCTGTTCGAACATCAAAGGACGAGACTTCGCCTGTCCAGTGTGAAATGTCTTTTGCTACAAAGTTTGATGTGTCCAACTGAAATGAGCCGCCCTACAACTACGCTTAATTTGAGGAAGCCGACGAATCGATGGGGCATTGCTCCAATCCAGTAGCAATCTTACTTGTAGAGCTGCGTTTTGTGCATCAAAATGGGAAGCGTCTGCAGCGTTCCCTTGTTTTCTGATGAAATAGGAGATATTCTCCTCCATCACAATGGCAAGAGCGCTGAGTCAATCCTTCCATATAGTTCTTTTTTTCCAGAAGTTCAGAGTTGCGGAGGGAGATCTATCTTTCATGGACATTCGATCGCTACCCCGGTGAGTCATTCAATCCCTTGTTGCCATTTGGTGCTGACGGCACATCACTTGTTGATTTTGGGGAAATGTAAGTGTCGCAGTTGCGGTAGCACGATCCATGTCCTCAGCAGCTCGTTACCTGATTACTTTGCCAAAGAAATGTGTTTTGTTTAATGTGGTTATAATTTGTGGTATATTGCTGAATCGTTAACTTTCATTTTGCGAACTGTGCAGATGAGCAGAATTTGGTGCACTTTCTCTATATAGTCTTCCACACTTTTTGGTACCTCCTCACAGCGTTATAGTCATTTCTCAATTTATTGATGCTTATTTTATTGTGATTTTTGCGTCATTAGACCAAATAAATACCTGTTTCTTCAGTACTGACTTAGAGTCCAAGACCCTTTACATTGTCCTTCAACGTTTCCACTGATTGGCGACCTACTAATATTAAAAATAACCTAGTGCCAAATTAAGCATGTTATTCTCGCTGTGATGGCGTCATTGTACAACAATATTTCGGCCGACAGCCACATAGCCATCTTCAGGTGATTGTTTTACACTGGAGATGGCTGGTCCACGTCAATAAATTTATACGAAACACTGGCAGAGAAGGTCATGCTCATGGGCTACCGCTACGGTAGCAACCTCTGTCGAGTTTAGCGCCTTCTTCTAAAATTGCCCCACCTGTGGTGCCCAGGCGCATAGTTTAGAGAAACGTCTCACTGAGGCAATACAGTATGCAATATGACACTTTGTAATACAGGTCACACAACACGACGGTTATCCGTGCGACACTTGTGTTCCCACAGTTGCGATACAACGAGCAACAAGCCACAATATGCAACAACAGCCTGTAAGTTGGTTACATTTTGTACATTGCTTTGTATGACCTAAATGCACCATACATAAACTGGTCAGTTTGGATTCCGTAGAAATGTTGGAACACGTGAGGCAATACTGACCTTACGACTTATCTTAGAAGAAAGATTAAGAAAAGGCAAACCTACGTTTCTAGCATTTGTGGACTTAGAGAAAGCTTTTGACAATGTTGACTGGAATACTCTTTTTCAAATTCTAAAGGTGGCAGGGGTAAAATACAGGGAGCGAAAGGCTATTTATAATTTGTACAGAAACCAGATGGCAGTCATAAGAGTCGAGGGGCATGAAAGGGAAGCAGTGGTTGGGAAAGGAGTGAGACAGGGTTGTAGCCTCTCCCCGATGTTATTCAATCTGTATATTGAGCAAGCAGTAAAGGAAACAAAAGAAAAATTTGGAGTAGGTATTAAAATTCATGGAGACGAAGTAAAAACTTTGAGGTTCGCCGATGACATTGTAATTCTGTCAGAGACGGCAAAGGACTTGGAAGAGCAGTTGAACGGAATGGACAGTGTCTTGAAAGGAGGATATAAGATGAACATTAACAAAAGCAAAACGAGGATAATGGAATGTAGTCAAATTAAATCGGGTGATGCTGAGGGAATTAGATTAGGAAATGAGACACTTAAAGTAGTAAAGGAGTTTTGCTATTTATGAAGTAAAATAACTGATGATGGTCGAAGTAGAGAGGATATAAAATGTAGACTGGCAATGGAAAGGAAAGCGTTTCTGAAGAAGAGAAATTTGTTAACATCGAATATAGATTTATGTATCAGGAAGTCGTTTCTGAAAGTATTTGTTTGGAGTGTAGCCATGTATGGAAGTGAAACATGGACGATAACTAGTTTGGACAAGAAGAGAATAGAAGCTTTCGAAATGTGGTGCTACAGAAGAATACTGAAGATAAGGTGGATAGATCACGTAACTAATGAGGAGGTATTGAATAGGATTGGGGAGAAGAGAAGTTTGTGGCACAACTTGACTAGAAGAAGGGATCGGTTGGTAGGACATGTTTTGAGGCATCAAGGGATCACAAATTTAGCATTGGAGGGCAGCGTGGAGGGTAAAAATCGTAGAGGGAGACCGAGAGATGAGTACACTAAGCAGACTCAGAAGGATGTAGGTTGCAGTAGGTACTGGGAGATGAAGCAGCTTGCACAGGATAGAGTAGCATGGAGAGCTGCATCAAACCAGTCTCAGGACTGAAGACAACAACAACAACAACATAAACTGGCCAGCGACTGCTATTTTATTGCAAACTTTTCAAAATGTGGGCTGTATTTTACTTAATTTCGTACCAACACAATTACTGTGGGCAATAGCGAATGGAGAACTCCTTCGTTATTCATCTCTAATCCCGAAACCTCATGGAACATTCGTCATGTTAGGAGCAGCTTCACTCTCGCGTTGGTTACAGTGTGGTTGCTTATTGGTGGATTCCCTGTGATGTCTCTACTGACCAGAGCCGTACTGTGAACGGCGTGCGCATGCTTCCAGCGGCGTGCTGACCGAACGGTAAACCCCGGCCGCTCACCGCCTTTGCGAGTTCCCCGACTGGACACGCACACGGCGGCGGGTTCGCGGCATCCAGCGCCTTGCCCGAGGTACCGCCCGGTCCCAGCCAAGGTCGCCAACCAAACGGACCCGACCGCCTCGCAGTTGATATCTGCCGGCGTGTATTTCACGTCTTTGTACCCGTAATGGCCGAATTTGTCATATCCGATAGGCCGCGCGCCCGCCACAGAGAAATGCGCCGTTCGGCCGGCGCTCTGCTTCGCCGTGTTCTCGTGCCGTCTCTCCATTTTTCTTCCCTCTGACCAGGCAATGAATCAAGCTGTTCCGTATTCCGTTCTCCGGAACAGTATGTTCGAAATGCGGGATCGGACAACAAAACGAAGTACTAAATGTACGATCTGCGACCATTATTAAAGCGTCGCTCTTACTTGATCAAAACGAATCGGTACAAAAAGTCACAGTAAATTTCGGTAACTTCCAGTCACTGTGAAGACAAACTCAGCTTCTAGGTACCCGTAAATTTAGAAAAAAAAAAATATTTTGCCCGTCTTGACTGTAATGCATTCTTTGGGATTCTGAAATCGTAAGGCATAAACCATGGGGAGCGAAAGGTTAGTTACAAGCTGTATGGAAACCAGACCGCACATCTGAAGGATATGCATGAGAAACGAGAGCGAGAAGGGAGTGACGCAGCGTTCTAGCCACGCCGCCGCCATTCATTCTGTACAATACACAAGCTGTACAGCTAACAGACGAGGAATATGGAAAGCGCTCTGAAGTTCAGGGATAAGAAATAAAAACTCTGAAATTTGCCAAGGAGACTGTAATTATGGCAACTTGGAAAGCCAGTTGAACGAAATAAATACTGCCCTGAAAAAGAAGTTTAAGGTGGTATTAAATTAAAGTAGAACAAGGGTTATGGAGTGTAGTCGAGTTAAACCGGATTGTGTTACGATAATTATAGTCGGAGGTGACACGCTGAAAGTGATTCAAGTGTTCTGCAATTTGTAATGCAAAATAAGGGCTTAGCTAAAGAGTATTTACCATATAGAATGACAATCGCAACAAAAGTATTTGTGAAAACAAGAAGTATCTTAAAATTCAGTATATATATACGTTTTAGGAAGTCTTTATGTAAAACTTTTTTTTTTTTTTTTTTGTAGTGTAGCTTTATATTGAAGTGACACACAAGAACAGAGTCAAAGCTTTTGAATGGGGTGCTACAGAAGCGTACTGGAGATTATGTTGGAAGATAAGAGCCATGAGTGAAGACACACTGAATCTAACTTGAGGAAAATAGGGGATAGGTTGGCAGAATTAATCTTGAGGCATCAAGGTATACTCACGGATGAGTGAGAGTAATAATTCTAGCTGGTGACGAAAACTTGAACACAGTCAGAGAGTTGGGACTGATGTGAGGTGCAGTATTCGTACCGAGATCAAGAGAACTCTATAAGGTGGACTAGCTTGGAAAGCTGGATTGTACCAGTATCCCAACTGATAATAACAAGAAAACAACAACAGTATGCAAATACTGCGCGAAAACTGGGGTAAAGCGTCGAATATAATACCAAACTGTAATGTGTATACAATATGTGGCGTCTGCGCCACCAATGGGTTTCTCTTCGTAGCTGGCTACCAAAACAGCTAAATATTGAAAGATCCCTACCACAACACCCGTCTGCTAGTGGTGTATTGCGCGGTTTGCGCGGTGTATGATATGCGTCGGCAGTATTTCTGTTTCCTCTTGGAGAAACACACGCACACCCGCACACACACACACACACACACACACACACACACACACACACACACACACACACACACACTAGAACATTATATATATTATGGAACATATATATACCAAGCATTAGAATATGGTATGTATATGTGACTGTACATTCATTTCGACACAATCTATTTTTTTTTTATTTTCTTATCTTATGGACTAACATAAATTGTCAGAACAATAACTGTCTTATATTGTGGCCAGAGACTATAATTAACCACAATCTCCATTAAAAGTATCGAGAAGTCCTACTATCAATTTCTTTTCCATGTGAAACTACCTGTCTTTTTTTTTTTTTTTTTTCTTCATATCTGAGCCTTTTCCCCATCCGACGTTGAGCTGTGAGCATGCAAGTGACATGTCCGTACTCATCGAAGCAGATTCTGTTGTAACCTTGATACAATTCATTTATTTAAAAACGCTATACCTTTCCCGTTTCATCGATAATGAATATAATTTGATACGTACTTCTCTATTGTTTCAATCACTACATCGAAAAGATTGAGGGCGGATTGTTCGGTGGTACAACGGCCGGAGGCTTAACGTGTTCTTTCGTTATTTGTTCCTTATTACAAAGCAGAACCACCTTGAGATTTTCTTGCGAGCATTTCCTCATTCTCGCGTCCATGTTAACGTACGAATTTTGTTAAACTGACAGTGACTTCCTCAATCACCTCAACCTTCAAGGTTTTGCGGGACTTTTGTTTAAAAGGAGACTAACTTCATACATCGTCGTTGGAACTTTCTCGTCGCGGCATTCAAGTTACGCGGAAGTTCTTAGTATTCGTAGTGTCTTTGTATCGTGAACTGACAAAAATTTTTGCTGATAAATGTTTAAAGAGAGGAAGAACACTTCATCACCCACACTAAGACACGGATTAAACTTTAAAGAGCAAAAGTTACGATAATTACTTCCAGAGACTATAATTATGTGAACAGATTGTCTAATATTCTCATGGTAATTAAAGATTCTCAGATTATTTGCTGTAACTAGTAAGACTGGATAATCTTGGGAGTAAAAGGGAAAAAAACTAAAATTGTGCATTGAACTTTCTGGAATACTAAGACAGTGCGCTGGACCTGAAGGTTGGAAACTGTTGTCGGCAGAACTAAGGCGAATGGGACAGCGGAGTCGGTAAGAGTACTGCCCGCGAATTGGAAGCTTCCCGGTTTGGCATACTATTTTAATCTGCCCAGTAGTTTCTAAACTCCGCCACAGAGTGAAAGAAAGATTCATTATAGAAATACTGTGTATGGTGGAGCCTCTTACGCACGTTTTTTAATACTCGCCACCAGCCATTTGTCATCCATTGCTGGACGCAGACCACTTCCACATTTCTCCCTGCATTTCTGCCTCCAGCTTTTCATATCCAGATTTGTCTCGCTTACTTCCTTTTGTTGTCTGCCCACGTTCCCTTAGGAGGTTCTCCACAGTGTTGCCACGAAGAATCCTACACAGACTCTCCTTATCCATTTCCTATCATTTCGTCTCGGGATGTACCCAACCCTTCTGCATTTGAGTTTCTTAACACTTAGCGTCACGTCCACATCTCCTGTCACCCAACATGAATCTTTCCCTCTGAATAAAATTCAATCTATTAACAATAAAGGCTAGACTTGTTTTTAAGTATCTGAGTAAGTATCTGGTACAAATTTAGAAAAAATACCCTGAAAATATTCCATCCTTTTTTTTAATTCTTTTACGTAGTTTTTACCCATGTAAAAAAGGGATATGATCTGACTGCTATTTGATTGGTATTTTCAGAAATAGTAGAGGCCTTCATAACGCAAAGACTAATTTTCGAA
Source organism: Schistocerca gregaria (assembly GCF_023897955.1). Taxonomy (NCBI): domain Eukaryota; kingdom Metazoa; phylum Arthropoda; class Insecta; order Orthoptera; family Acrididae; genus Schistocerca; species Schistocerca gregaria. Next base: position 479,188,934 of record NC_064926.1, read on the forward strand.
TATCTTGAACTTGCAACCAGGTGAATGCAGAATTACTGTCAACACATTCTAATCTCCCTATTCGATCTGAAAATACATATGAACTGTGTATTACACAGAGGACACACGCAATGACGACGTAAAACCTTACTTTTTATTCTAAAACACCAATTGACAATGTGCATGAAATTCAGTAAACCCTCCGAACAAATTCAGAATCCGCAGGAAATCTCAAAGTTCTCAACACACACATCTACCTTATACTTGCTTTAACATTCATATGAAGAATGTGTATACACTTACATGATGGGAACTTATCAGAAAAACGGCTCTATCCTAGGCAGAACGCCTCTAGTAGCTTGTGCTCGCGTCAGCTGCCGATTTAAGCAAGAAATCGTGAATACATGGAAACATGCTAGGAAAACTAGTTAAATTACAGAAATGACTGTGGGATAAAAACAACTGAAGATAAATGTAGAGTAATTTCTTGTTATTATTGAATAAACTAGAAAGAAATTCCTGTAGCAAGGTTTTCTCTGTTGTCCAGCTTCTAACGTACCACGCGAGGAATAATTCCACCAAGCATTTGAATTAATACAAAGAGGAAGACCATGTAATCTTAAAATTCCGTAATGATAGTAATGGATAAGTGGGATAGAAACCTGTGCCGTGAGTTATATTCATGAATGAACAAATGAAATGCCAATATTGATCCTCGAGCGCGGAACAAAGTCTCGCGCTTTGAACAACGGGTTTGATCTTGGTGACAAAGACAGCCCATCACTAAAATGGAAACTTTGCGAATGAAATATTAGCCAATGCGCACATGCAAGTCACGATCTCAGGATAAACGCCTATATCCTACAGCACGGAAAATTGTCGTCCAAACGAAACGTCATACAAATGCAAGTAGCGTCCTCGTACTACATCCCGCAAAAACAAGAGTTCTTTGTGTGGCTGTCTGTTCTGGCAAGCTGTTGAGACTCTGCCGCGCTGATAACAGATTGATCAGATACCTACTCCTCCAAAGTACAGCGTAGAGATGTACCTCGCTGTGCACAAGAACACTGTGCTATTCGTAACCGGCGGAAACTGTGCACAGTGTGTCTTTGCTCCTCATCTGCGCCTGATATTTCGCATAAATATAAATTGTTTGATGAAAGTTTGCTAAAAGCTGACTTCCAACAATTTCTGCAGTCATCGTCCTTGATTTACTCTCTTAAATTGTACTTCGTTCATTGTAAGAATAAACATCATGTAAACAAACACAAGCGCGATAATTGGTAAATAGCTGTTTCACACGTACAATGGTGTTCTTACGCTCTTCGAAGTAGGTCCGCTACTGTATTAGGTGTCTTATTACTGTCGAGTTGTAAATTGTAAATTGTAAATGAAGGCCAACGGCCTCGCCTAACCGGTTTCGTCGGAACACCGAAGTTAAGCGCTGTCGGGATGGGCTGGCACTTGGATCGGTAATAGTCCGGTCTGCCGAGCGCTGTTGGCAAGCGGGGTGCACTCAGCCCTTGTGGGGCAAACTGAGGATCTGCTTGATTGAGAATGAGTGGCTCCGGTCTCACAAACTGACATACGGCCGAAGGAGCAGTGTGCTGACCACATCCCGCTCCGTTTCCGCATGCAGCAACCCCTGTGAGCTGAGGATGACACGGCGGCCGGTCGTACCGTTGTGCCTTCATGGCCTGTTGGGGCGTAAGTTAGTTTAGTTTTTATTGTAAATGAAACTTCAGGGTATTGACAGTCATTTTAATTATTCTTAGTCTTACTTTAGCTATGAAGTGTCTGTTTCAAAAATCATGTAAAGTCGCAGTCGGTAAGCGCTTTGTGCTCTAAGTGGTGCGCTGTTAATAGGTACAGGAAAAATGGCTGACGCTGGTTTCTGCTCCATAATGAAATAAGCGCGTGGGACACCGTTAAAAGGCGAGGAACAGGTACTTCTTAAAAGTTTTCACAAATTTACGGGGAAAATCGGCTTTGAAGTTTTCCAAAATACTGTGTTAACTAAAGTTAAGGTATTATTAATCCCGTATTATTAATCCCGTAACACATGGAGTAACCTGTAACGCTGAAAAATGGAGCTTGGCTGTTTTGTGGATCGCGATTAGAAACTTCCTGTGTTCTTTTATTTTTTATTTATTTATTTTCGTTCACTTCGAATACCTATAAAATTCATCAAATAAATGCTGATTAACACACATTTAATCATCATTTTTATAAAAAGTGCACATCTTCTAGTTTCTGATTACGTATCACATGCAAAATCCCAGTTTTCATTGCAAATGTAAATTCTTAACTATCGTTATTTTATAAAAGATATGTAATAAGGATTGTATAAATTAGGAAATCGTTATAAATTAAATTTGAGGGACAAAAATGAAAAATCAAATACTCTTTATATGGACTACGTCCATTGTTTTATACAATAGAGGTGGTGCCACACGAACAAGAATATAAGCGGTGAAGAAACACTGAAAGCAGTAGTTTTCTGGCATCGAGCACAGTGTACAAATGCTGCAGTTTTACTATTGCCTTCGTACAACTGAAATCTGAGCACAATAGAAATGATATGGAGCCAGGTTAAGGGACACGTCGTGAGAAACTGTAGAAATTTAAGTTGTCAGACGTACTAGAATTGATGCACGGATCTATGTCACATGCCACTGACAAACGCTGGCTGAAGATCAGAACAGCCTGTCATAAAACAGGAAGAGAAAATGTGGCGCGTCGATGACTTCGTGGATTCTGTTGTTGAACGCCAGTGTAGGTGACTACAGTCCCAGTACTGGAATGTATTCCTCGGATTTGGATATGGAAGGAGCTCATAGCTTCCCAGGCGACTGACTTACCTTCAGTGGCTATATTTTCTGTATTTATCTATACGGCGATAACCCTGCAAAAAGCTTTTACGTCACACACAACTCACGCAGAAAAATTAACCTGTGTTTAATTTAGGCATTTTCATCACCCTCATTTTTGATAACAATTACGTGTTAGTTAAGAAAAGAAAATTTTATGTTTTCCGTTTGGTCCCCTAAGCAACGTATTGCTGGAATATTGTCGTGTATTCTTTCATTTTGTTTAAAAATTAAATGGAATTCGAAGGTATAGCGTTTCTCTGCTCGCCTCTTTTACGTCTTAACTGCATCAGTTCCTCTACCCGCAGGTTAGTTGGATTGGCTGGCTGGCCAGTGCGGTCCATGTTAAATGCGCCACTAAAGCTGTTACCCCGTACCATCGCTGAATCGATGTGCGCGTAACGCACACCATAAAACCTATCCTTATTATCGTACTAGACTGTACTCAAGACACCGTGGCTTCCAGGAAACGTGGAAGAATATAAAGCGTAATGCTTACATCAGGTTGAAACTTATGATGGGACAGAGATAATACTGGCAATCTGCAGCGGTTGCAGACTTTCCGTTTAAAGCATATTGTGAACTTACTTCTGAAAACAGTACTGCCGGCCTGGGTGCCGGAGCGGATCTAGGCGTTACAGTCTGAAACCGCGCGACCACTACGACCGCAGGTTCGAATCCTGCCTCGGGCACGGATGTGTGTGATGTCTTTAGGTTAGTTAGCTTTAAGAAGTTCTAAGTTCTAGGGGACTGATGACCACAGAAGTTAAGTCCCATGGTGCTCAGAGCCATTTGAACCAACCAATGCAATATTCAGTCTGGAATTTTGAGTATAATATTTTCCAAATCATTTCAGGAGAATATTGAGGCAGTTCTTTTAGAAAGACCTGTTAGCTTAAGGTCACTATCCTCACCTATCAGACCTACTGTCGTCGCGATGGATCTATAACCATAGACTTTCCTTCCTAGCCGTTTCTGAGTGGGTCTCTCAGTTTGAAGGCGTGGCCTGTGAGAAAGACAGGCGCCGCAACGAACTTGTGACGTCACAGTAGTCGACTTGTCCTCCACAATTAGCGAACGCTCAGCTCCATGTAGGGTCAAGAGAAAATCAATATATAACTCAAAAGGTACCCACTAAAGGTCATAACTTTATCGTGTGCTATCTAGAGCTTGCACGCATTTAAACGCGCAGTCAAGAATCATCAAACTCGCGGCCCGCCGGAGAAGGCTGCTGGCCCTCGTAGGACCTTCAGTGTCATGTGCTGTGACGTACGTGCCACGGCCTGTCTCTCTCGTGGGCATCGGTTTGCCGTTGCTGTCGCACACTGCTTGTTTTGTTGATACAGCACCGTCGGCGCAGCACATCACAGCACAGTACGGGATACGACAGTGGCCACCTGCCGGACGCCCTAACTCAGCGCAGTCCTTGAGAGTACTCGCGACAGCTTAGAATGCCGGCGAGGCGGCGGCTATTGCCGCTGCAAAGGGACGCGGTCCATGTAGACCGGTAGCCTCTGTTCATTCAGCGCCCCAGTGTAGTCTCTAAAGCACGGAGCAGCGGGAGTCCGCTAAGTGGACAAGCGGAGCTATAGACCGCCGGCCAGGCCTCGTACAATACGTAAACTTCATCGACAGTTCAAACCGTTCCCATCGCAGAGCTACTCGAATCGACAAGCAGCCCGCACAGGCTTTCAATCTGTCAAGGGACGCGTACTGCTTCACAGCGGGGGGAGGAGCAGCAATCGCCCAAAAAGGAGAAGTAGTGCATGTACAGTGTGTATCGCATCTAATATTGATCACAGCTGATGCCGACCGTAACGGCTACAATATATTACCGTGACAGTATTGTAGTGGAAGTTACTTAGATGGTGCTTCGTAACTCCGCTGACCGAATCTAGGATGCGAGGGGGCTGGTTGGTAATTTTGAGTGAAAGAGGGACCACTTCTAGGAATGGATAGTTTCTGAACTAAGGCAGTAAACGTTTTAAACCAAAAATTCTGACCACACTCTCAATCTCTGCAGTATCGACAGAGCAAACAAACAAGCGCCAGGAGGGAATAATAAAACAGGACGACCGAGAACAAAGTGTTCGGATTCAAAAGGGTGTAAGACAGGGATGTGCTTTTTTGCCACTACGTTTCAGTCTTGCATCGAAGAAGCAATGATGGAAATAAAAGAAAGATTCAGGAGTGGAATTACAATTTTAAGTGAAAGGACATAAATGATACGATTCGCTGATGACATTGCTATCCTGAGTGACAATGAAGAAGAGTTAATGAAGTGAGCAGTCTAATGAATACAGAATAGGGACTGAGAGTAAATTGAAGAAAGACAAAAGTAATGAGAAGTAGCAGAAATGAGAACAGCGAGAAACTTAACATCGGGATTGATGGTCACGAAGCAGATGGCGTTAAGGAGTTCTCCTAGCTAGGCAGGGTCCGCAGCTCGTGGTCGTGCGGTAGCGTTCTCGCTTCCCGCGCCCGGGTTCGCGGGTTCGATTCCCGGCGGGGTCAGGGATTTTCTCTGCCTCGTGATGACTGGCTGTTGTGTGATGTCCTCAGGTTAGTTAGGTTTAAGTAGTTCTAAGTTCTAGGGGACTGATGACCATAGATGTTAAGTCCCGTAGTGCATGGAGCCATTTTAGCTAGGCAGGAAAATAACCAATGATCGACGGAGCAAGGACATCAAAAGCAGAATAGCACTAGCAAAATGGCCATTCCTGGCCAAGAGAAGTCTACTAGTATTAAACATAGACCTTAACCTGAGGGAGAAACTTCTGATAATGCACATTTGGAGCACAGCATTGTATGGTAGTCAGAGGTGGACTGTGGGAGAACCGCAACAGAAAAGCAACGAGCGGACATCTGTTAAGACATCAGAAAATGACTTCCATGATACTAGAGGGAGCTGTAGAGGAAGACAGTGTGTGGAATGCATACAACAAATAAGTGAGGACGAAGGTTGCAAATGCTACTCTGAGATGAGGTTGGCACAGGAGAGGAATTCGTGACGGGCCGCATCGAACCAGTCAGAAGACAGAAGACTGGTGACCAAGCTCTCTACCCGGTCCACCCTCTGGTCCACCGGATTCAGGACTGCCTCCACTTGCTTCACTTGGGGGGTGTCCCTGTGGCGTTCCTCTGGATCCCAGGACATGTTGGTATCTGTGGAAACGAGGCGCCCGATATAGCGGCCAAGGCTGCACTCTCTCTTCTTCAGCCTGCTGTTCTTGTGGTTCCCTTCGCCGATCTACGAAGTGTTTTATGTCGTCGTGTTGCTCTTTTATGGCACGCACATTGGTCGACACAATAATAAATTGCGGGACGTAAAAGCTCTTCCCTGTGCTTGGACCTCTTCCAAACTCGTCGTCAGGAGCAGGTAATTTAACTAGACTCCGGATAGGGCACTTTCTTTTTAGCCATCGACATCTTTTAAGTGGCGTTCCTCCCCCGCTTTGTCACCACTGCTCTCTACTGTGGACGATGAGACACCTTTTACTTGAGTGCCCCTATTTTACTCCGTCACGCGCCCATCAACAGCTGTCGCCTGATATATATATTCTATTTTAGCAGATGACACGCGCTCATCCGATCGCGTTCTGGGGTTTATTAGTGTCAGTGAGATGGCGTCAGTCATTTGAAGCTCTTTTGGGGACAACCACCCCTTATCTATAGTGGTTTTTTAAGTTACCTTCCGTTTTTAGTTTCCCCACTTTTTTTGAGTTTCGCTCCCGTTGCTGCTGGTTCCAGTTTGGTTTTTACCTTTATCTAAGTCACAGACCGGGCGCTAATGACCGTAGCAGTTTTGCGCCCTAAAACCATAAAAAAATTAAAAAAGAGAGGGTTTTGCGCAGAATTGTAGACGCAAGGAATATGTGGAAAACACTGACAACTAGAAGGGACACGATGAGGGGACATCTGTTAAGACATCAGAAAATGGCTTCCATAGTACTAGAAGGAGCTGTAGAGGGCGGAAACTGTTGAGGAAAACAGTGTATGCAATGCATACAACAAATAAGTGAGGGCGAAGGTTGAAAATGGTACTCTGAGATGAAGAGGTTGGTACAGGAGAGGAATTCGTGACGGGCCGCATCACACCAGTCAGAAGACTGATGAGACAAAACAAAAGGAGGGGCCTCAATTTCCAATGTATGCAACCCTCAATACCAGGCTCCTATTCGCTCCATTCCGATCTCAAGCGGCGAACAAGTACGAATATCTTTGGCCGACATGTTGTTGGGACGCTTGCAATTTGACGTCCAGTTCAGGAATGGGTCACTAGCGTATGTGGCCAGCTCAGGCAACAATTCTGTGGATTTGGACTGCTCAGTGAAAACCCTGAGGACCAGCTGCGGCGCCCTTGAGGTGGCCTCTCGTGCTGCGAGAGACGAGGCGCGGCGTGGACGAGCGCCGCCACCTGCCCGCGGCTGCTGCCCTCGCGGCCGTCACTCGGCAGGTCATTAGCTGGGCGCGGGGCTCCTCGTCCATCACGCGCGCCACGGAATGCGTCCCCCACGAGCCCAGGCCGCAGTGACAGCTCCGCTGTCGTCGCACCAGCCGGCGGCGTCTCCCGCCTCCTGCCCACACCCTCCCTGTCAGCGTGTTGGCCCTTTCACGTACCACGATCACTGACTTGGAAAATAATATCGCAGTTCGCTCTTCTTTGTGAGTTCTCGCCCTTTACCTCTGCTCTCCTACTGTCCTAAACCTTCTCCTATCTAGTGCTATTATTTTCATGTCAAAATTTCCTCTGCCAGCCTTCCCGGTCTAGTGATAAATCGTTACCCGAAAGATCGTAACGTCGCGGAATCGAATCCCGATCAGACACGAAAATTATTCAGCCCACCTTTACGTGTCCCCTCCTCTCAATAGCGCCAGAAACGACACATTGTTTGGATTCCACTTTAAACTGTAGGTCCTCTTTCCTTGACAGGGTTGGTGGGATAAGTTACGGGTGCCGAACACGCCGAAGTGATGTCCGTGTAAAAGAACTACACTTCTGGCCATTAAAATTGCTACACCAAGAAGAAATCTAGATGATAAACGGGTATTCATTGGACAAATATATTATACTAGAACTGACATGTGATTACTTTTTCACGCAATTTGGGTGCATAGATCCTGAGAAATCGGTACCCAGATCAACCACTTCTGGCCGTAATAACGGCCTTGATACGCTTGGGCATTGAGTCAAACAGAGCTTGCATGGCGTGTACAGGTACAGCTGCCCACGCAGCTTCAACATGACACCATCGTTCATCAAGAGCAGTGACTGGCGTATTGTGACGAGCCAGTTGCTCGGCCACGATTGACCAGACGTTTTCAATTGGTGAGAGATCTGGAGAATGTGCTGGCCAGGACAGCTGTCGAACATTTTCTGTATCCAGGAAGGTACGTTCAAGACCTGCAACATGACGTCGTGCATTATCCTGCTGAAATGTGGGTTTTCGCAGGGATCGAATGAAGGATAGAGCCACGGGTCGTAACATATCTGAATTGTAACGTCCACTGTTCAAAGTGCCGTCAATGCGAACAAGAGGTGACCGAGACGTGTAACCATTGGCACCCCATACCATCACGCCGGGTGATACGCCAGTATGGCGATGACGAATACACGCTTCCAATGTGCGTTCACCGCGATGTCGCCAAATACGGATGCGACCACCATGATGCTGTAAACAGAACCTGGGTTCATCCGAAAAAATGATGTGTTGCCATTCGTGCACCCAGGTTGGTCGTTGAGTAGGCGCTCCTGTCTGTGATGCAGCGTCAAGGCTAACGGCAGCCATGGTCTCCGGGCTGATAGTCCATGCTGCTGCAAACTTCGTCGAACTGTTCGTGCAGAAGGTTGTTGTCTTGGAACCGTCCCCATCTGTTGACTCAGGGTTCGAGACGTGGCTGCACGATCCGTTACAGCCATGCGGGTAAGATGAATGTTATCTCGACTGCTAGTCATACGAGGCCGTTGGGATCCAGCACAGCGTTCCGTATTACACTTCTGAACCCACCGATTCCATATTCTGCTAACAGTCATTAGATCTCGACCAACGCGAGCAGCAATGTCGAGATACGACGAACCGCAATCGCGATAGAATACAATCCTACCTTTACCAAAGTCGGAAACGTGATGGTACGCATTTCTCCTCCTTACACGAGGCATCACAACAACGTTTCACCAGACAACGCCGGTCAACTGCTGTTTGTGTATGAGAAGTTGATTGGAAACTTTCCTCGTGTCACAACGTTGTACGTGTCGCCACCGGCTCCAACGTCGTGTGAATGTCTGAACAGCTAATCATTTGCATATCACAGCATCTTCTTCCTGTCGGTTAAATTTCGCGTCTGTAGCCCATGTTCGTGGTGTAGCAATTTTAATGGCCAGTAGTCTAGTAAATACGAAAAGGCTTGCCGAGAATAGACTGGCGTCGACCATTACATCAAACTAGTCTTTGGAGTGATCTATACAAGGAGCACCTCGTCAGGTACCTCGTGAAATGAAGTGCCGTTGGCGGTGGCGCGTCCGGCACTCGGAAACTGCGGAAGAGTAGTCGACAAGTAGTTGGGCAGGCGCCCAGCGATGACCGCCGTGCGTCTGTCGGCCCCTGACAGTCCCCGGCAAGTGCTCGCCCCTCCCCAGGCGGCTGGACACCTGAGCGCGCCGACGCTGCGCAGGCCGCTCCCGGACGGGTCCCTCAAAGAGCGCCGGCGCTGCCAAACAAACACACACGTCGACGGGCGGCCCGGCGCCGCGGCCCTCTTCGTCACGCCAATTAGGCGGTCCCCGCCTCTGCCTCTGGCGCTCGCTAACAAAAATATTTGACCCAGGTTGTGACTCAGTCCACGCGCCCGTTACTCATTCTCTGCAGTAATTGCCCCGAGTGTCTCACTCGCATCATTTGTCATGTCCGACGTATTTAAATACAGCGGCTTGTTCCCAGACTCGCGGCGTTTCTTTACGTGTGGGTTATTCGTGGCTTTGTCCGCTTACAGAAGACACACATCGCGTAACTGTTTCCAGGAATCAAATACTCTCTTTTCTTTATTAACGCGGGTGCACGGGCACCAGTGACAATAATAACTTGTAAAGAAGATGATAACATTGCTCCAGAAATTCTCAAGTAGGGACACATACATAGGCACACAAAGCAGGACGCGACTAAATCAAAAGCATGGTGTAGTGGCCAATGAACAACCATCACTGCAAGCACATCAACACTCCAGAGAGAAATCACAATTCACACTGAGACTTACTTGCAATCTTTCTTCTCTCTCGCTCTCCTAGCGAATGCATCGTGGAAACGTTAAAGTCGCAGTTCTTCGCCAAGTCCCTCCAACATACACCGTAAGTCATCTGTCGAACTTTCGGTGTAGATGTAGAAGTTTTTCTAAATATATTTTTGAGCCTTGGATCACACCAAAGGTGCCATGTCACCATCAGATGATCTGATTGCTTTACACAGAATCTCTTCAACCCGTCACTCCTGAGTATCTCTCCAGGCCTGTTCAGTTAGCTAGTTACAGGAATATTATAGACCAGTAAACCAACGACTCTCGATTCATTAAAGAATCTAGCTCCCACGGATAAAACAGCTACAAACGTTTGATTAACTTATTTGGAAGCAACCCTGAAAGAGAGAAGAAAGATTAGAAAATGTTTGAAATCTGTTGAAAGTATTAACTGCTCTCATTATCAAACATTGGATGAGCATAGTGTGGGTAATTTGCGCTCCTTTTTAAGCGTCTCAATGTTTCTCCCTTCATATCACCTGAACTTTGTGTTGTACAATGATATAATTTTGTAGGCACTTTACGTGTTGTGCAAGAGTCGTTGCGGGTAGAGTTAGTAATAAGCCAACGGCCTTGGCGCAGTGATAACACACGTTCCTGTCAGATCACCGAAGTTAAGCACTGTCGGGCACTTTGATGGGTGACCATCCATTCATCCGAGTCCTGTTGGCAAGCGGTGTGCACTCAGTCCTTGTGAGGAAAACTGAGGAGCTACTTGAATGAGAAGTAGCGGCTCTGGTCTCATAAACTAACAAAGACGGTCGGGAGAGCGGTGTGCTGACCACATGCTCCTTCATCTCCGCATCCAGTGACACATGTGGGCTGAGGATGACACGACAGCCCCTCGGTACCGTTGGGCCTTGATGGATGTGAACGTCCGCATACAGAAGTTTGCAGCACACCTGCCACCAAATTTTCCCCATGTGGTCAAGAAAGGTGCCATAATATACAAGAGATGGGCAGTCAGGTTCAGGGGATTGGTTTTTAGCTCTCTGTGGCAGGGCCACGCGCCTTTCTTCCAGTGCGACGGCTTGAAAGAACGTGTCGTCTCCTCGTTTCCTAGCAAATACGGGCCTGCCGGAGTGGCCGAGTGGTTCCAGGCGCTTCAGTCTGGAACCACGCAGGCGCTATGGTCGCAGGTTCGAATCCTGCCTCGGGAATGGATGTGTGTTATGTCCTTAGGTTAGATAGGTTTAAGTAGTTCTAAGTTCTAGGGGACTGATGACCTCAGCAGTTATCTCCCATAGTGCTCAGAGCCGTTTTTGAACCAAAGACGGAAGCTCTTGCAGGACATCCTCAACGTGATTTTCAGGCCGTTGACCGGTGCGGTAATAATCTGTGATGACACAGGAGATGGTGTCTCTGCACATTACCCGACCGCCGCAATAGTTGCCGTGATGAGTCACCTTTTACGATGTTTCCTTTGTCTGAAGACGTAATAGCGAGAAGCTCATTAACCCTGTCATGAAACGCGCCGCTCTTCTTTGGATCTTCTCTGTCTCCTCCGTCAACCCGATCTGGTACGGATCCCAAACTGATGAGCAATACTCAAGTATAGGTCTAACGAGTGTTTTGTAAGGCACCTCCTTGACTGATGGACTACATTTTCTTTCCCAATGAATCTCAACTTCGCACCCGCCTTACCAACAATTATTTTTATATGATCATTGTACTTCAAATCGTTCCGTACGCAGGCTGCCAGATATTTTACAGAAGTAACTGCTCCCACTGTTTTTTGGCGGTCATATAATCGTACAATAGAGGATCCTTCTTTCTACGTATTCACAATACATTACATTGCATAAGGAAATGGACACAGGACCTGGTGAGGGATCTGATCCCTAGGGCATAAGGCGCTGTTAAAGTCCCCGCCCACCACTAAGTGCTCTGTGACAATGGAGCTACTACCTCAGCAGAGTAATAGATGTTCCCTCTCGACTCTTCGCCGTCCCAGACGGGGCGTACAGATTCAGAAGGCAGACGGCACCAGTGGTGAGTGCAACGTTTTACACTGATGGTAAATACTGAATATCCGTTACTTCTATGCCATATCCGCGTTCTCTATGTTCCTCGCTGCCACGTATATAATTTGCAATGTCGTCGGTTGCGATGCTGGCGTCGAAACGGCACGAGCTGCCTGAAAGCGGCGTCTCTTCAGGCATTTGGAGTGAACACACCCTTCCCGAACAAGTCCGTGGTCGATCGTCATGAATGACGATCTCGCGACATCGACCTACAGCCACGTACGACGGGATGTATATGCACAGTTCACTTCGCACGTGACGCATTCCGCGCAGAGCAGGGTACGTCTCAAACGTGTGCCACTGTCCTTCCACGTGACTTAGTAACTCTCCGTAAGGCCGCTTCGCGTCTACTGCAAGCTTGGCAGGAACTTCAAACGACAGCCCCAAGATTCGTATGGTCCGAATCCCGAGTCCTGCATGGACGACATTCACTACGCTGACATTGCCACCCGAGTGATGGCAACGATAGCTGTCCGCGGAACGGTAAATAAGCCGTTCGTACGTTGCTTCATCGACAAATTTCAGGTAAACCGTGCTGTAGACGATCAATCCTGTTGATCTATGTGCATTACTTCACGCAGAAACACTCTACTTCGTATGCCTTAGGTCGTTCATACTGGACCTGGAACGTTAATTTTGTACTGGCCTTTCTGCAAGACAGCGACATCGTCGTTCGAACTGACCTGTTGACAGTACTACTACTCGCGCCAGCAAATCACGGCCATCTCGCGGAGCGCCACACACAGTCCCACGCATGGCCTGTCCGCCGCTTGTTGAATCACGAAAACCGTGAGCCATCGTGATTTTTATTAGTCCTACATATAGCTACAATATGTAACGCGATAGTTCGAGACGGGCAAACTACACGAATCACCCTCTGAACTGAAGAAGGCACGTATAAGCCAAACATGAGGTAGCCAACAATCCAGGTAACCGGCCCACCCTGCGCTGCACTGATACCGAAGGCTCTGACGACAGAGGAGCACAGGCCGGCTGGACAGCGATAGCCCCGCCGGTACCAGAATCGTGAGGCACGTCGCAGCGACTGCAGCGCCGCCACCGCCGCTGAGGGACTTCCTCTGTCTCCTGTTTCGTGGAAAACGGCGCCGCCCATCTGATATGCTAAGCAGCGGCGCGACGCCGCAATCTGCCCAATTTATCGGGGCAGCGCGACGCCGCTGTTTCCGGTCTCGTGTTACGAGTCACCACACACGGCGCAGCGACACCACAGCACCCGCTCCCAGTGGCCGCCGATGGCCGCCGTTTGGTCGTGAGGGTTAGGCTGCTAGCCAGCGGAAAGTCTGCATAGTGTACCTGTGGTGGTGACGCGTCTTCTGTCACTCTCGAGAGTCTCCCAAATATATCGTAGGAAGCAGTTAGGTAAATACTCCTCCACTTTGATCTCTTAACTGATAAGTCGGAGTTACTGTTATTTAATAGGCAAAGAAATGTCTGTAGCCCCAGAAGTGTAAACAGTACACAAATTATGAAGTAAAATCGTTTATAATAATTTAATATAAAATTTGATTGTATACAATTGTTTTAGCATTCTCTCTAGGTCTATGGAAACGTGGAATGAGCACTTTCCCAACCCTCCTCAGGCAATAGGAGTAAAACGTCATGGGAATGTCACCAATCAATCAACATTCCAGAAGGCCATGTATACGATACTAAGAAGTAATTTTCGATTTTTTCTTCTAACCAAGTTACCATTCAATGAAATGAAAACCCGTAGCTGCATACAGGCGTTGATATAAGTCAACGGGGTCAATTGAAAATGTGTGCCCCCGACAGGGACTCGAACCCGAGATCTCCTGTTCACATGCCAGACGCTCTATCCATCTTTTTTTCGTTAGGTTTGGCCGTTGCGGACGTCACATGACATCCGTTAAAGTTCATTTGTTGATCCTTCCACTCAGTTTTTTTTATTACCGAAACCAACCAGTTCTCTGACCGAACATGCTGAGCTACCGTGCTGGCAGATCCATCTGAGCCACCGAGGACACAGAGGATAGTGCGATTGCAGGGTCTGACCTTTGGAACGCCTCCCGTGAGACCCACATTCGCAACTTATTGTTACGCACTATATTCATAGTGCCCGTGCCCATTATAATACTTACTCGCGGCTTTACTGCCGATTCCCGTAAGAGAGTTCGAGCACCGCTTGTGCATCTGCACAGAAGAAGATGTTCAAATGGCCCCGCATATATATGAAGAAAGAACAGATACCATCTTTATATATATAAAGTTACCATTCACATCTTCATACATAGGAGCGATACACGAGTCTTATTCTATACGTTTTTCAGGACAATAAATGATTTGAAAATTAATTCTGTTTAAACTGCTGCACATATTACATGCCCACTGTAGACTTCTTAAGACATGCAAGGTGACGCCAAAGGAATGGTCAGCATGCATGATAACATAGGAACGCCCATTCGAAGTAAGAAAAGTCCGGTGAACATGGGCTGTAAAATGCATACCTCAACAGCTATAAGCACTTCTTCATCTTCGACGCTCTGAAACAAATCTCGTCTGCTGCAAGCTCTTTCCTTTCTATATTTTGAGGGGTGGTAATATGGACCAAAACAAGAAAAAGTCTATTAAACATGAGCCCTTAAGAGCAATGAGGACTTGTTTATCTTCGCTAATGTGAAACACATCTCCTGTACTGAACAAGTGCTCAGAGCTCTTACGGAATTCATTCTGGTTGTGCACACAGAAATTCAGAATGCAGAAAATAGTTAATGTGCTAAAAGATCATGTAACAGAATCCTGGAAGTCTATCAGCCGTATGATGATTACATTTCAGTGGAGCAATGCTACCGCATGTCTCGTATCAGCGTCCACCAACGCAGGGCCATACTTAGCCTTACTTTAAAATTCCTGGAAACTGTCATCCAAAGATATTGCAGTACTTGCTGATAATAATAATATTAACAACAATAAATAACAACAATAATAATAATAATAATAATAATAAATCACTGCCCATTCCGTGACTGAATGCATGTTGATGAAAATAACTGAGAGTAGGCCTACATCCTTGAGTTCCACAACAAGACAAAGTGGCGTCTTTGCAACATGGCACATTTAAGTGAAGTTTATACGCAGAACGTACTGCTCTAGTAAATAAAGTCGTAACTTATGATTTTGATACTAATGTACTGAAACTGAAAAAGTGTCAGAACAATTTACAAACTCGTAACAGTACAATAACCCACACTTTTCGTTAGAAAACCAAGGCAAAAAGTAAGCTTACTCTTCTTAAGCAGACTTTAATGTTATACGAAATGAAATTGTAAATCATGCATTTACTAGCTTCCAAGGACTTAATAATTCACAACCTGTCCGAACCCATTCACCTGCACGCACAAGAATGGAGTGCGGGGGGCGGTATTATCAAACAAACGCGGCTAACCTCCCACGGCAAAATGCACTTCAGCACAGAATTTAAATTGGACGATCTTACTAGACATTCCACAGACAAAATAAGAATAATATTCCACTGCCCATAAGCACGCTGAAGAATATCCACGGGTAGAGAATTACTAATAAATGAACCCAGCTAACCTCGCACGGGAAATTGCACTTCAGCACAGAATGTAAATAGGATTAATCTTACACCAGTGTAAATAGGATTGATCATCTCCCAGATGGTTTGACAACATGGCTCTCCATCAAATAGTGACTTCGTCGGAAGAGCATGTATCCTCAACATGCTCCAGAAATAAACACATCTGAACACTCCAAAGTCTTGTACAACACAGTAATCGCAAGTAGATTAAGAATAATGGCTGACTTCGTTTCAACAAGGAACTTCTTACTCGCTGGCAACGAATACTATTGGCTGATGGCCAACCGTCTCTCCAAAGACTTACTACTAATGCAGTGGTTTATCAGAGAGTACACAGAATTATTTGAATCGGATACTGAAACTGGTTATTGCAACATGTAAAATGAATACTGAAAGCTTGAATTAATTCTCGCTATTGACGAAGAGATGCAATAGTTGTACTAGTGTAACTTCGCGGACATCGACACGAGGCCCTTTAAAGCGCAGAAACATTATGCTTTTAAATCTGTGTGTTACTTCCGAGTGGATATCTAGTGCCTTAAACATGTTACTTTATGCACCTACAAAATAGCACCTCTTCGAAGTGTTAGTTTTCGGCTTTCATCTCAAGAAATCTGCTGCGAAAAGTCATTGTGTTGTAGTGGAAGTGTATGGAGGCCATACTCTGTCGGGAACAACGTGCGTAGATAGGTTTCAGAGAATCAAAGACAACAATTTTGAGGTGTACGACAAAACGTACAAATCATGAAAAAGAAGTGAAAGATCTTGAAAGGGAACATAAGAGCCAACCAGCAGGCACCTTTCTGCCTCTTTTATGCTTGAAGGTTTTGTCATTGGCCTGTTTCAATTTAGACCGAATTGCCTCCGAAAGCTGCAACCACAGATTGAAGGATCAAGAAAGTTCACGGCGTCTCAGTGTTCGATCTGCTCGTAATGATTAGTGAAATACTTGGTGCCAGAAACATTAAAAGGAAGACTGCGGCTCATTTTGCAAGTTTCACTATGAGAAAGGGCTGTGCGAAGTGGAGGGTACATTTTTTGAATGCTCATTAAAAGTGAAGTGGAATTTTGCACAATTATTTGGGCCATTTCAAGAAAAGTCAATTTTTATTGCCGATGTGTTGCTGTAGATGACACGTGCGACCATCTCTTCATGCCAGAAATAGGAGTGGTGGGTGAAGGACCAAATAAGGAAAAGGTGATATTTATCTGCTGGAATGCAAATACACACGTGCAACAGAAAAGCTAATCTTCGGTAAAGATAAATCACCTGCCCACAAAAACGTTGTGGCGACGAGAAAACGGATAAATCTGATTCACAAATTGTTGCAATATCCACTATTTTCGCCAGATTTCAAACGCTCTTACCTCCACCTATTGTGAAATCTCAATAAATTTGTACGTGATGAACGTTTCGAGTCTACTGATGAGGTTATGACAGCTGAAAATAAGCATTTCACGAATCTCCCAGAATCTAACTAAAAGGGTGGAATCTACTCGCAGGAAGAAACTATGAGAAAATGGATTATCCTTAAACCGTACTGCATAGTGAAAATAAGTACACAATTAACTAAAACTGAAGTCAGCTTCTTGTAATGCATATCCAAAGCTTACATCAATTTTTTAAATTGTCTCTTGTTCGCATTTGGCTGGAACCGTTTTACTGCACTATAGTGGACCCATGTTGCATGAAGTAAACGGACGCACTGCATATCATGGCGAAGGGAGTAATACTGACCTACCAACGCGCTGAATAAAATTGTGGTACTCGTATATTATTAACTTATTTCTGTGATATAACGTCACATCTTATGCTTGAAAAAGGCGTATATGCCGAAACTGCAATAGCGCAATAAAAGCAAACAGGACTTAAGTTAAATATGAAGCCTTCCACTGCCCGACCCAGAAATTCTCTTGTCTCCCTAGTGAGTGGCTCATCGAAATCTCTGACATTCAATCGAATCAGAATTATTTCCTTTTCTGTGGTATTAACAGTGCTGAGATGAAACAGAATGTTGGGCAAGATTTGTACGTGCTCTATGCCATAGGACGAAGCTGTTTGTGGTGACCCGGAGTTCAGAGAAGGAAATGGGGGAACAGAGTTTCGTTTCACAGTTGTTGAATTCTTCCTTGTGTGAGAAAGTGAAATTCTTCAATCAGATGACTTTGAGGAATAGGTAAGATCAGAATTTTGGAAAGACGATAGTGGGCGCACGTTAGAGGGCTTCAGGTTTTAACCCCCATTCAAACATACTAATCCAAACTTCCTGTGACTTCCTCAGAAAAACCTGGTTGAATGCAGGGCTGCTGCCTTTAAACATGTTGCGGTGGATTTGCTTCCATAACATTGTACCCTTGGAGTTTGTACCAGATATAGAAGTATGAAACCGGAATTTCCCTATAGATGGTGCTAGCCGTAAATGTAGAACCCGTGAGACCACGTCTGTAGCGCCATCTGCTTCCTCTAACGGGTGACGACGAATATCAACACACAGTAACCCAAGTTCATTGATCGGTATCTGTTTCAAACCCGTTAACATGTCAAGTTTTGTGTCTACGAACTACGATCTGCGGACAGCATTAGTTTTCTGTTATCATTTGAAGAAAACTGCTACAGAATCGCATCGAATGCTTGTCGAAGCTTTCGGCGAACATCCTCTCGGAAAAACACAGTGTTTCGAGTGGTTCAAAAAATTCAAAAGACAAATTTGACGTGAGAAACGACGAGCCCGGGAAACTACCGAAAAAAATCGACGACAATAATCGCAGGCTTTATTGGATGAAAATGATACTCAAGAGGAACTCGCGGAACCACTGAATGTGACGCAGAAAGCCGTTTCTCTTCGGTTGAAAGCTATGAGAAAGGTGCAGAAAGTTGGAAAATGGGTTCCGCATAATCTGAATGAAAGATAGCAAGCAAATCCAAAGACCACGTGTGAAATGCTGCTCGCCACATACAAAAGAAAGTCGTTTCTCCATTCAGTAGCGGCAGCTGATGAAAGATTGATGTATTTTGAGAATTCTAAGCGTCGCATATCGTGGGTGAATTCAGGCAAACCACTAAAACGTCCACTGCAATATGAAATCGCCTTGGAAAGAAAACAATGCTATTTGTTTGGATCAGAAGGGTGTCATCTATTATGAGCTGCTAAAACCTGGTAACACCGTTAACACTGTTCACTACCAACAGAAAATGATCGATTTAAATCGAGCATTACTTGAAAAACGACAGGAATATGGAAAAAGGCAACACAGTCATACTGCTCCATGGTAAACCCCATCACACACAGCAAAACGGGGCAGGGAAACGATCGAGGCGTTCAGTTGGAAAATAAGATGGCATGTGGCTTACTCTCCAGACTTGACACCGTCCGATTGTCATTCTTTTTTCTATAGCGTGGCATTCATAGCTTACCGGAGAGATGGGAGAAAAAAATGTTCAAATGTGTGTGAAACCTTACGGGACTTAACTGCTAAGGTGATCAATCCCTAAGCTTACACACTACTTAACCTAAATTGTCCTAAGGAGAAACACACACTCACCCATGCCCGAGGGAGGACTCGAACTTCTGCCGAGATCCACCGCACAGGCCATGACTGCAGCGCCCCAGACCGCTCGGCTAATCCCGCGTGGCAGAGATGGGAGAAATGTATAAATAGCAATCGAGATTATTTCGAATAAAATATTGTTTATCAGTTTCAAACCACAGACTTGTAATTACTGCAACCAAAGCATTGCTCTCGATGTTAATATTAAACTACGAACTGTAACATCCACGAGAAAAAATTAAGCTACAGTGCGACGGGAGGAAATTATGCCTCTGACAATTGTAAACATTATCTATTCAACATATGAAAAATAGTGAAAACGATGATCAATATATATTATTTATATAATATTCTATGATGTAATTGGACATATCGATGTGTACCATACAAAGACAATGATAATTGTAAATTCCTTTTATGATCTGCATTTGTCTTCCTTCGTTTTTACCTTTTGTTGGTTGGCTTTCGTGGGTTGCGAACGCATATCAAACCGAGGTATGTTAAGAAATTGTAATTATTTGTTAATTATTACTTGAGAATAGAGTTCATTTTATTATAAATATGAGCGAATAATTATTTGTAACTTTAATTCCTCTCTCAGTAAGCGTTATCTGTGTTAATTATTTCTTTCCGCTGCAAGGAGCGCAGCCATTGATGATAGCGATTTGTATCGCGTTTTTGTCTGTGTTTTCCTTAGAAAAAAATCAAATGTTTGCTTGATGAAGTCTAAATAGTACACAATACGGAAGTAAAGTTTAATAAGCATTTCAAATACTTATCTTATTTTCTCTAACAATATAAAGTCTCTATCAATTGTCTACCGCCATCTTAACAATTATTTCAGCGGCAAATTCAAATTACGCAACTCCGCAGACATAAATGCTGAACGTAATAAAAATGTGTAAAAATAAATGTGCACCCATGGTCCCGAACTCATTTTAATGAAAATAATTCGAATCAGATTGGTTCTTGAAAAACAGTGCTCATAGCACGATCCTTATAACAAAGTTTTCTAGCTGATGTATGAAGCCGAAATTAATTAAGCACGAGTTGCGAAGAATATTGTTTCAGGTAACATACGCCAGAGTTGTGCGCGGCTGAGATTCGGTGGTTTTAATGATTATTTTGCTGAAGATAACTGCTTCCATCATAATCAATAGTTGTATAGAATCTGTTGTATGAACTGTGATTTAGTGACACTTACACAACTTTCAGACAACACTTTAACACGACGTTAACTTGGAGTTCTTTAGCAACTTGACCAAGTCTTCAGCCGGGGGGAAAATTATTTAGCAATTATTCAACGTAATAAAATAAGATTGTCATTTTCATTTACAAATTAGTTAAATACCAAACCACTGAATAAGACTGCGAACACCACAGAACCTTCTTGTTTCAAAGTTCAGAAGCGAAGGAACAGAGGGAAATTCAACTAGGAAGGAATCTTTCATTCTTTTAACAAACACAACTTGGCTATTACCCAACAGGCATGTTTGGTATCGCGTCGTGCTCCTGCGATATAACGAGAGCTTGTAAAATACGTTTAGGTAATTAGGTGTCTTGTATGTTGGAATAGCTTCATTTTTGCTTCTTTGTTGGATGCGTTCCCAGCTGCGAGCGCACGACAGCTGGCCACTTGTTGTGGGGGAGAGCAGAACGCGTCCCGAGGCAATCAATTTGTGTTCCGCGGCCGGCTGCGGCACTGTACCGGCCACAACACGAGCGGAGGGGCGCCGCAGCAAGTGCCCGGGCAGCCGCCCTCGGGACAATAAAGTCCGCTCTGGCTGAGCTACGACGCCTGTTCTACAGACAGCTGCCGTCGTTGTGGCGGCCCTCATTTAGGTTAACCACTCAGATAAACACGTTCTCCCCCAACCCCTCCTGTTCTCGCTTCCAAGCCACTCGCAACTCACGCACTCTGCCTCCCTCAAATCTACTAACATCCACAGTCTCCCATCTCAACATCCCCCACGTGTGCACGCGACACTACTCTATCAGTACATAGTCTTTCATTCTCCTTTGGTACTTGTCACCTCATTTACTGGTAATGTATTACACCCTGTAGCCCTTATCTCCCTCTCACTTCCCCTCACTACCCCCTTTTTGCTTTGTGTTTTTCCCCTGTTTTCGCGTAACCTTTTCCTTTCTTTCCCTCCTTTGCTCTCTCCCTCCTTCCTTCTCCTCCCTCCCCTGCTTCTACTCTCTCATGTCTCCTCTTTTGTATATCCTCGTCGCCAGTTTTGTAAAGGCCTCGTCGCTACTGATATGGCGGCCAAGTTACCACTGTCACGGTAGGCCGAGCTTGAGGGTTCGAGAAACGGCTTGTGGTGCAGCACTCAGCTAAGACAATTTCTCCCTGCCACTATTACACAGCTATGTCCCAGGATCAGGCTCCACAGCGTCGAACACTCCCCATTCGATTTCCAGATTTTTGGAGCCATGAAGGAAGACAACGTCGCTATCGATTTGCTTCGAACTAAAAGCTGCACGCCCGAATCCAGGTCGTGGTTCAACCGCGAACATTTTTCCATGATGGCATTGACCATCTTATTCTAACAACGGAATAAGTAAATTAACACAAGGACGACTACTTTTGAAATAATAAAAAGTTTACTTCCTGTTTTCTTTCATGTGTTTCTTTTCCATTTCAGTGCCCATTATAATTAGTACAAACTTATCACACACTACCTACCTGAGCGAAACATAGGGGGTTTAGCTTATTCCTTTAGTCCTCCTTAATATTTGTTCTTGAAACTTGGTTCGTAGGCTCTCTCGGGATAGCTGGCTAGATCTGGACGCATCAGTCCAGTTATTTCTGTGACGCTATCACGTGGGTGGAATAAACCTGTGACCATTTGTGTTTCCATTTTCTGTATACTTTGTGTGCCCCGTTAGTCCTATTTGATACGAGTTCTAAATTACTGATCAATATTATGGGATAAGCGTTTTGTAAGCAACCTCCTTTGCACATAATTGGAACGACAAAAGCGACAAAATTTGAAAATACGCTGACTTACACTTCTGAATGAAAAATGCTATGATTTACTATATATTCATAACATATTTTCTTTATTTTCTACATTACTCAAATGAAAATGAAGATAAACGCAGCATAAAGTAGCATGACTAGTAATATAATCTACGAGAAAAAGACGCAGATTGGCGGATTTATCCAAATGGGACGGAAATCCGTATATGTGATGTACATGTATAGGCAAACCAATGTTTACAATGTCAGAATTGTTGGATGATTTATGAAAGAGAGAGAGCTTCACAAATCGAGCACGTCAATAACGCGTTGGTCCACCTCTGGCCCTTACGTGAGCAGTTATTCGTCTTGGCATTGATTGACAGAGTTGTTGGATGTCCCCTCGAGAGATATTTCCCCAGATTCTCTCTCATTGGCGCGTTAGTTCACCAAAATCCAGTGTGAATGGAGGGCCCTGCCCATAATTCTCCAAACTCTCTTAACTGGAGGGAGGAGGGGGAGTCCTGCGACCGTACTGGGCAACAAAGGGTTTGGCACGGACGAAAAACAAGCAGTAGAAGCTCTCACCTCGTAGGGGCGGGAATTATCTTGCTCAAATGTAGTCCTTGCTCTTCCACCTGGTGACGCGGTTAGAGTCCTGGTGTTCCCTCCAGTGGTTGAGTCCTGGCGATGAAGCCCTTTCTCGACTTCAGTCGACGGACTACAGCCTGATGATCATGCACTGAATGTCAGGGATAATAAGTTTGCTTAGCCCTCTCTACATCAGCAGCAACATCCCTTCTAATAGTTGGAGGAGCTATTCCAGCAACCGGGTAGAGTTTATCGAATGGAGTTGCATTCAACTTCTAAGGCCTCAGATTCTTTTTCTAATTAACTACTCACCCGAAATCGATGAAACTGGCGTTACTTCTCGACGTAATCCCCCTGCAGACGTACACATTTTTCAAAACGCTGACGCCATGATTCCATGGCAGCGGCGAAGGCCTCTTTAGGAGTCTGTTTTCACCACTGGAAAATCGCTGAGGCAATAGCAGCACGGCTGGTGAATGTGCGGCCACGGAGAGTGTCTTTCAATGTTGGAAAAAGCCAAAAGTCACTAGGAGCCAGGTCAGGTGAGTAGAGAGCATGAGGAATCACTTCCAAGTTGTTATCACAAAGAAACTGTTGTGTAACGTTAGCTAGAAGTGCGGGTGCGTTGTCTTGGTGAAACAGCACACGCGCAGCCATTCCCGGATGTTTTTGTTGCAGTGCAGGAAGGAATTTGTTCTTCAAAACATTTTCGTAGGATGCACCTGTTACCGTAGTGCCCTTTGGAACGCAATGGGTAAGGATTACGCCCTCGCTGTCCCAGAACATGGGCACCATAATTTTTTCAACACTGGCGGTTACCCGAAATTTTTTTGGTGGCGGTGAATCTGTGTGCTTCCATTGGGCTGACTTGCGCTTTGTTTCTAAATTGAAAAATGGCATCCACGTCTCATCCATTGTCACAACCGACGAAAAGAAAGTCGCATTCATGCTTTCGTTGCGCGTCAACATTGCTTGGCAACATGTCACACGGACAGCCATGTGGTCGTCCGTCAGCATTCGTGGCACCCACCTGGATGACACTTTTCGCATTTTCAGGTCGTCATGCAGGATTGTGTGCACAGAACTCGTAGAAATGCCAACTCTGGAGGCGGTCTGTTCAACAGACATTCGGTGATCACCCAAAACAATTCTCTCCACTTTCTCGATGATGTCGTCAGACCGGCTTGTGCGAGCCCGAGGTTGTTTCGGTTTGTTGTCACATGATGTTTTGCCTTCTTAAACTGTCGCACCCACGAACGCACTTTCGACACATCCATAACTCCATCACCATATGTCTCCTTCAACTGTCGATGAATTTCAGTTGGTTTCACACCACGCAAATTCAGAAAACGAATGATTGCACTCTGTTCAAGTAAGGAAAACGTCGCCATTTTAAGTATTTAAAACAGTTCTCATTCTCCCCGCTGGCGGTAAAATTCTATCTGCCGTACGGTGTTGCCATCTCTGGGACGTATTGACAATGAACGCGGCCTCATTTTAAAACTATGCACATGTTTCTATCTCTTTCCAGTCCGGAGAAAAAAATTGGTGGCCTTAGAACTTGAATGCACATCCCGACCGACAAGATTCGGACGGTCTCATTGATTGCTATATCAGCCTGTTTGG
This sequence comes from Schistocerca gregaria, assembly GCF_023897955.1. Classification (NCBI taxonomy): domain Eukaryota; kingdom Metazoa; phylum Arthropoda; class Insecta; order Orthoptera; family Acrididae; genus Schistocerca; species Schistocerca gregaria. Next base: position 479,213,408 of record NC_064926.1, read on the forward strand.
TGTGAGTGGGTGCACTCCACACAGGTGAAGCATACTCTGCAGCGGACACACAAAGCAAGAGCCTAAATTCTCAGGACAGGAGGACTTGCTACCCAGGCTGTAGATACTTGACAACCTGGTCTCATCAATAAAGGCTCCCTTACGTTAGCGCTCAAATTGGATGTCTGCTGCGGACTGATATTGGACCTCTCTAAATCACTTAGACGTTGGAAAATTCCTACGATTACTAAGGAGACGGCAGTATTTAGTTTCCGAAATGATTTACAACCAACAAACCAACATGCTTTGCTTAGGGCGAACTAGCAGCGAACTCACTGGAGCCTGAAAGCAGTGCTCGTCATGCTTACTCACAGCTTGGTCACTCAGAGGCAAACACGCGCTCCGTTTGTCAAAGCAGCTGCTTACGACGTCTTCAGACGCGCACTGAGTGTATCGCCAATCAGTATGACGCAGCGAATAATTCTGCAGAGAGGTTTTCCTGATTTTAGAAGAAAAAAAAAACTGAAGGTACGAACCTGAAGTGTAGACACCTACTTCAGTCGCAGTATATGATCGAGTGAAGCGTTGGAAAGTCGCTGCGTTCTTAATTCGTTTCGGGGCGTTACAGGTGATTTTCGACCCGCTCGAAATATTTATTTATTAGACTGTAGCATTTTACCCATACTTTTAACACAAGTTGTACTGATTCTTACACAGATTCTAACACAAACTGTTCAGTGTACCTCGTACATAATATTACCTCCCATCACCACAAGTGTTTCTACTATTAGCAATAATAATATAATAAGAGGGTCGTTCACAAAGTAAGTTCCGTTTCTGTTTCTATCCGCGGAAGCGCTAGGATCGCAGTTCCGAGCATGCGCGGCAGTTACTCTGACTCAAGGAGAAGACATGTACGCCATTTTCAGATCGGGTGCTGTTGACGTGTGCTTTGTAGTGCTTCTTTATAAGGTCAACCGTAATTAAAAACCCGCCGCGTGCGAAATCAGATCTGTGATTCGTTTCCTAAATGCAAAGAAAGTTAAACTAAAGGAAATCCTTCGACAAATCTGCGAGGTTTACGGACAACATGTTATGACTTATTCAATGGTTAGAAGATAGGTCAGACTGTTCAATAAAGGACGTGATCAAGTGCACGATGAAGAACGAAGTGGACGTCTCTAGTTACTGATAAAGTGGTTCGAACAATTGAAGAGAAGATTAAGCACAACCGTTAGTTTACACTTAGTGCCCTTGCTATGGAAGTTAAGCGAATCTCACGATCACTAACTCGTGAAATTGTTACTGAAAAACCGAAATTTCGATAACTTTGCTCATGTGGTACACAAAATTCTTACTGAACAACACAGAAAACAACGGAAGGGCAGTGTACTTCAGTTTCTGATACGCTGCAATCAAGAAGGAGATGGTTTTCTTTCTCCGGTAGTCACGGGGGATTAAACTTGGGAATCGTACGACACCCCTGAAACAAAACGGCTATCAGTGGAATGAAGGCACTCTTCATCCCCAACGAAGGTTAAGCCAAAGCAAATCTTGACACCTCGAAAAGTCATGTGCACCGTTTTTTGGGACAGAAAAGGCATTTTGCTGATTCATTTCTTACCACGCAGCCAAAAAATCAATGCACATGGTTACTGCAAGACCATTAAGAAATTGCGCCGCTCAATAGAGAACAAGCGCCGAGGATTACTGTCAAAAGGTATTTTTTTCCCCACGATAATGCCCGACCTCGACGGTGAAAGTGACCAAACAACTCTTACGGGAATTTCACTGGGTCGAGTTTGATAGTCCTCCGTACAGCCTGGACCCCGCTCCTAGCGACCTTCATCTATTCTTACACCTAAAATCTGTCCTTGGTGGTCAACACTCCAACGATGATGACGAGCTGAAAGAACATGTTACCACATGGTTGAATACACAGGCGGCAGTCTTCTATGAATAAGGCATACAAAAACATGTGCCTCTCTATGACAAGTGCCTACAAAATTTCGGAAGCTATGTAGAAAAGAAGTTTAACAGTTGTAGATTTTTGTACATTAAATATTTTTTTGTACTTGCACACGTTTATTTTACATAACCAAACGGAACTTACTTTGTGGACGTACCTTGTGATAATAATAATAATAAGAAGAAGAAGAAGAAGAAGAAGAAGAAGAAAAACTACTTCTATTATAAACATAAACTACACCTACTAACAAATCCATGTCTACTACTATTATAATATCGTCACTTCTCTCTCACCAACCGCTCGGATAACGGAGTGCATTAATACGCCGCTTGCTCAATTAGCGGAGGTGAGTCTCGTGGATTAACGATCAGGCCTGCATGAGGCTTTCATAAGGTTTCCCACATCCAGCTACGTGAATACCCACGTCCCGTCACAGATACACGTTACATAAACATTCAAACATTTAGAAAACGTTTGCACGCCCGCTGTCACTAACATATAATTGCTAACTAAGAAACCAGCTACCTAATTGCTAACCCATATAGCAATGCCGACCTCGCACAGAAACGGAAAAGGCAAGTAAGGAGACGAGGAAAGTTTTTCAGCTAATTTACTCGAGCGTGTAGCATAGTACCTCTAACATTAAATTGCAACACTGGTTCTTTACATGGTACTGATACACACATATATATATATATATATATATATATATATATATATATATATATATATATATATATACTCCTGGAAATTGAAATAAGAACACCGTGAATTCATTGTCCCAGGAAGGGGAAACTTTATTGACACATTCCTGGGGTCAGATACATCACATGATCACACTGACAGAACCACAGGCACATAGACACAGGCAACAGAGCATGCACAATGTCGGCACTAGTACAGTGTATATCCACCTTTCGCAGCAATGCAGGCTGCTATTCTCCCATGGAGACGATCGTAGAGATGCTGGATGTAGTCCTGTGGAACGGCTTGCCATGCCATTTCCACCTGGCGCCTCAGTTGGACCAGCGTTCGTGCTGGACGTGCAGACCGCGTGAGACGACGCTTCATCCAGTCCCAAACATGCTCAATGGGGGACAGATCCGGAGATCTTGCTGGACAGGGTAGTTGACTTACACCTTCTAGAGCACGTTGGGTGGCACGGGATACATGCGGACGTGCATTGTCCTGTTGGAACAGCAAGTTCCCTTGCCGGTCTAGGAATGGTAGAACGATTTGTTCGATGACGGTTTGGATGTACCGTGCACTATTCAGTGTCCCCTCGACGATCACCAGAGGTGTACGGCCAGTGTAGGAGATCGCTCCCCGCACCATGATGCCGGGTGTTGGCCCTGTGTGCCTCGGTCGTATGCAGTCCTGATTGTGGCGCTCACCTGCACGGCGCCAAACACGCATACGACCATCATTGGCACCAGGGCAGAAGCGACTCTCATCTCTGAAGACGACACGTCTCCATTCGTCCCTCCATTCACACCTGTCGCGACACCACTGGAGGCGGGCTGCACAATGTTGGGGCGTGAGCGGAAGACGGCCTAACGGTGTGCGGGACCGTAGCCCAGCTTCATGGAGACGGTTGCGAATGGTCCTCGCCGATACCCCAGGAGCAACAGTGTCCCTAATTTGCTGGGAAGTGGCGGTGCGGTCCCGTACGGCACTGCGTAAGATCCTACGGTCTTGGCGTGCATCCGTGCGTCGCTACGGTCCGGTCCCAGGTCGACGGGCACGTGCACCTTCCGCCGATCACTGGCGACAACATCGATGTACTGTGGAGACCTCACGCCCCACGTGTTGAGCAATTCGGCGGTACGTCCACCCGGCCTCCCGCATGCCCACTATACGCCCTCGCTCAAAGTCCGTCAGCTGCACATACGGTTCACGTCCACGCTGTCGCGGCATGCTACCAGTGTTAAAGACTGCGATGGAGCTCCGTATGCCACGGCAAACTGGCTGGCACTGACGGCGGCGGTGCACAAATGCTGCGCAGCTAGCGCCATTCGACGGTCAACACCGCGGTTCCTGGTGTGTCCGCTGTGCCGTGCGTGTGATCATTGCTTGTACAGCCCTCTCGCAGTGTCCGGAGCAAGTATGGTGGGTCTAACACACCGGTGTCAATGTGTTCTGTTTTCCATTTCCAGGAGTGTATATGTTGTTGTCTTCAGTCCTGAGACTGGTTTGATGTAGCTCTCCATGCTACTCTATCCTGTGTAAGCCGCTTCATCTCCCAGTACCTACTGCAACCTACATCCTTCTGAACCTGCTTAGTGTATTCATCTCTTGGTCTCCCTCTACCATTTTTACCCTCCACGCTGCCCTCCAATGCTAAATTTGTGATCCCTTGATGCCTCAAAACATGTCCTACCAACCGATCCCTTCTTCTAGTCAACTTGTGCCACAAACTTCTCTTCTCCCCAATCCTATTCAATACCTCCTCATTAGTTACGTGATCTACCCATCTAATCTTCAGCATTCTTCTGTAGCGCCACATTTCGAAAGCTTCTATTCTCTTCTTGTCCAAACTAGCTATCGTCCATGATTCACTTCCATACATGGCTACACTCCAAACAAATACTTTCAGAAACGACTTCCTGACGCTTAAATCTATATTCGATGTTAACAAATTTCTCTCCTTCAGAAACGCTTTCCTTGCCATTGCCATCCTCTCTACTTCGACCATCATCAGTTATTTTACTTCCTAAATAGCAAAACTCCTTTACTACCTTAAGCGTCTCATTTCCTGATCTAATTCCCTCAGCATCACCAGATTTAATTGGACTACATTCCATTATCCTCGTTTTACTTTACCTCTGTATCATGCAGTTCATGAACGGACAAGAGACCCCCATATACTGCCATATCTTCTGCCTTAATTGGATGGTAAGACCATGTTTCTGTGCCCCGCCAAAAGAAAGTTTCACTAATATATACTGACGTGCAAAATTTAAAGACGAAAAAGAAATGGTTCAAATGGCTCTGAGCACTATGGGACTTAACATCTGAGGTCATCAGCCACCTAGAACTTAGAACTACTTAAACCTAACTAACCTAAGGACATCACACACATCCATGCCCGAGGCAGGATTCGAACCTGCGACCGTAGCAGTCTCGCGGTTCCGGACTGAAGCGCCTAGAACCGCACGGCCACCGCGGCCGGCTGAAGACGAAAGATACTTCACTTAGCCCGATGGAACTTGGACCCCACAAAGGATGAACTGGTTCTGTGTAGTACAGGAGGTAAGAGAAAGAATTCGCTATGAGACGAAGAGAAATACATTTTTATTCAATGATAGTAATTATACTGAAGGTCACCTGGACATTAAAGAAAGCGGGACATAGCTCTTAACGGGACGTGGGATCACCACGGACGGCAGTACACGCTCTGCAAGGTGTACTCTCGCTGGCCACAAGGTTGGTAAGGATTCCTTGAAATAGGGCACTCCATTCCTCCACAAGCGCTGTTCACAACTGCTGCATGGTAGAAGGTGCTGGTGAACGTGCTACAATACTCTCTGTTAAACCAGTGCGGACATGGGGCTGCGGCTGGTCAAGTAGCTAACAATGAAATTAGCCGATAGTCGTGCAGTTTAGATGTTATTTTATTTTATTTTTACTACCAGTTTCGGCATTCCAGTATGCCATCTTCAGGCTCCATATGCATCTCTAAAAAATTTTGGCATACTGGACCATATGTTCTTGGATGTCGTCAATTCTAAACCGTGTCTCAAGCACTTCCTTCGAAGACCTGATTGCAACTGACCAAGTTCCTTTGAAGGCCAGTCAGGTGTAATCAGGTATTCGAAGGAAGCATTTGGGATACGGTTTAGAATTGATGACATCCAGGCACGTATTGCCCACTGTGACAATGTCGTTTATTTTTGAGAGATGCATGTGGGGCATACTGGAATGCCGAATCTGGAAGTTAAAAAAAAAAAAAAAAAAAAAAAAGCACTCCATCTTCAGGCCGCAAGTGGTCCATCGGGACCATCCGACCGCCGTGTCATCCTCATTTGAGGATGCGGATAGGAGGGGCGTGGGGTCAGCACACCGCTCTCCCGGTCGTTATGACGGTTTTCTGTGACCGGAGCCGCTACTATTCTGTCGAGTAGTTCCTCAATTGGCACCACGAGGCTCAGTGCACCCCGAAAAACGGCAACAGCGCAAGGCGGCCCGGATGGTCACTCATCCAAGTGCCGACCACACCCAGCAGCACTTAACTTCGGTGATCTGACGGGAACCGGTGTATCCGCTGCGGCAAAGCGGTTGTCGAAACTGGTAGTAAAAATAAAATAACGCTTAAACTGCACGGTTGTTGACTAATTTCATTGTTAAAAAGTGATACAACATGTCTCCTCAATATATCCCACACGTGGTCGATGGGATTTAAGTCGGGGGAACGGGAAACCAGTCTATTCACCGAATATCATTTCGTTCCAGGAGCTACTCCACCTGCACTCTTCAATGCGGTCGTACGTTGTCACCTTTAAAAGTCAAATCAGAGTCGAATTCACCCCTGCAGAGACGCACACGGCGCAGGAGTACAATGCCACAATAATCTTGACCAGTGAGTGTACCATGTTCAAAGATCTGGAAGTCATTGCGCCCATGCAGCATTATACTTCCCCACACAATAGCAACTGGAACAACAAGACATGTTTGACATTGTTCCTAGTTGCAGTACGTTCCCTTATAAGGCGAGACGTGGGAACACAGAATGCACCCAGGAACGCTGTCTAACATAGTCGTTTTGGTAGCAGGCTGTTATGTTTGCGAGCTCATTGGCGTCCTGACTATTGAACTATCTCCATATTCACTGTGGTCTTATCAGCAGCAACCTGTAGCGATTGGGAAAGAGCATAACCTATAATGATTCTGGCTCGACTTCATCTAAGTGTCGGTTATATGCTGAAGAGTTTTGGCCCAAATAGTTATGCATGATTTAGCTGAACATATTAATCAGAGAAAAATTATAGAGCTGCGTAAATGTTTTCAACTATATTAAATCGAATTGTTGCAAATGAAATGTGGTAATCGCAAATGAGAATGAAGTAACAATGCGTTGGTTTCAGATCAACTTTTAGCTTTACTTGCGAGTAAAGAATCAATGGAAATCAAGTGCGAAAAGATGGTCGTAACTCCGTTTCTAAGCAAACCTGCAGCAGCCGGCCGCTGTGACCGAGCGGTTCTAGGCGCTTCAGTCCGGAAACGCGCTCCTGATACGGCCACAAGTTCGAATCTTGCGTCGGGCATGGATGTGTGTGATGTCGTTAGGTTATTTGGGTTTAAGTAGTTCTAAGTCTAGGAACTGATGACCTCACATGTTAAGTCCCATAGCGCTTAGAGCCATTTGAACCATTTTTGAAACCTGCAGCAGATAAATGAATCACTGTTCAGTGCAGAGCAAAGCAAGCAGAGCATCGAATGAAATATCCGAACAGTAACGTAGGTCAGAGTTTGTAGCACATGTAAACATTTCGACACCTTACATAGTTTTCTAACTTTCACTGACATTCATTTAAAAGTACCTCCGTTGTTCCAGCGCCAAAGATCAGAAGCCCTTATTCGCTCCTCCAACGACAGCGGAGAACGACCACGAGCACGAGGCTACTCTGCTTGCCCCTTCCAGAACTTGGTCACATGACCAACTACAGTAATCAAGTTCGTTACTTTCCTGGCCCTAACTTATCGGAATAAACTGTTTTGTTCACATTTCAAATTTTTAATATGCGTAATCTTAAATCTACTCATGTGTACATCTCATTCCATAGCTAGGTATACACTTTATGATTTTATTACTGTTACTTTCGTTTCGAAGGAAAATCTCCAAAGTTAGTCAAATACATGTCCATATTCTCTTATTGCCGAGCCACTACGAGACTCAAAGCACACTTTTCGATCTTTTTACGAACATAATAAGTCATTTTAAATATATTATTACATCTTAATCGCTACTGCAAAGTCAGCATGCTGTCGCTAAATAAGTGTATGCCAAATTCTGTTATATCGCAGTTTGACCAGAATTACAAATTATTTAACAATCTTTTTATACATCATAAATAAACAAATATTTAAACTTTGGTGATCGCTAAACACGACGACGTATAAATATGTTAATAATTTGTGTATAGAGCGTCCGCTAAGTCCAGAAATGTTCTTATACCTGCTGTTCCACAAAAGTGGGCAATCTTGGAAATTTTAGTGGACATACAGTAATTTTAATTTGACACATTGAGATGCCAGGTCACATTGACGTTCACTTCCTAATAGCTCGTTTTGTCACATGTTGCGAGGAGGCATAATGTTGCACGACACTTTAGTTGTTTGGTACCGATTGGTTCGTCGGGCAGTGCAAAAAGCAGGGGTGCCATTGGGACAGCTCTTGTTCGCATAGTCGCTAATTTAGGCAGTAGCGGTTAAATGTCTGATGTGTTTAGGCCGTTGACTGTGCCCTATCTTACGGGTCTCCGTAGCGTTATCTTTCAACAAAATAACATGAGACCACATGTTGCTTGAATTGTCCTAGTCGTACGTCGGTACAGAGACAGTCTGTTGTTTTGGGCTGAAAACATCTGGTGACAGATTGCCCATAACAACACGAACCGGCAGGAGATTAGAGGCTAACGTCCCTTAGAGAACAAGGTCATTAGAGACGGAGCACAAATTCGTGTTGGGGAAGGACATGGTCCGTATCCTTCCAAAGGAGTCACCGAATGCTAGTTTAGACTGCTAATCACTGCGTTACATCGCTCGGTGCAGTAAGAACCTTATACTACACTGCGTAAGCACTCACTACAGTTATCCACACGATACAGATACACTTAATAATAGACCTGAGGAAGACAATGGCAAACTACTTCCATTAGGACCTTGCCTAGAACGGCGATGCAGGAATCCTATATCCACTCTCCTACGCTCATTCCTGAGTGTAGGGACTACTTTGAGTTTTGATTGTGACAGATATGCAGGTAAGCTGTTCGGACACCCTGTCGTGCAAAGTGGCAAATGAATTGCCGTCTCACGAAGTCTGATGCGGCACGCCTTACTGTCTGCCTCCTTACAAAGTTCTTTCATCTGTGGCATTATCTGATAAAGCGGGCGAATTGAGAAGAGATGGAAAGCACATTTTGGGAGTGAGGGGGGGCGGGGTCGTACAAATCTAATTGTTGTACTGGAAATGGGCATGACGACCTACGGACAGAAAAGCTGAGGGCATTGCGAAAAACTGAACAATGTAATTTATGCATAGAGTGGCTGTGAATGAAGACGGAGCTTGCAACACACGAACAATGGTCAATACCGTTCTCTACTAGCCACTCCTGTCCTGCTGCCTATGTCGTCCAATAATCTGCCAAGAGCGAGGCCACAGGGATCTGCAGCTCTGATAGTCTGCCAGCGCAGAGTGGACAAAAAGCCATCAGCAAATTCTTCAGCCAGCCCACAACTCGAAAGTTGTACTAAAATGAGAAACGTCGTGTGCGCAGTCACGAGTTAGCACGCGTTTAACTTTAGCTCTAATGTCAGCCGTGGTTGGTGCAATTGTTCCTGCCTCGCCATTACCTGGAATGTGAAATACGGCGCTCACATCATGAGTGGGTTTTCGCGGAGTACAGTAAACAGCTGAGATAGTCTGCCTTCGTTATTCTACGGAGTGTGTTCATAACACTACTGTACGAGTGACTGGGGAAGTGTTTGCGCAGTGCATTGCTGTGTTCTGAGTCGTTATGAAATATGAAGAAAGGAGACAAATCCGGTTCCTAGTAACCTCAAATAATCGATCGAGGTGGTGCAGTGATTAAAACATTGGACACCAACCAGGAATTTAAGTGGTTTACATTGATTATTTGAGGTAAACGTTGGTTCCTTTCAAAATTTCGCGGCCAGTTTCCATCTACATCTACATGAGTACTCCATAGTTCACAGGTAAGTGCATGACAGAGGTTTAATCGAACCACGTACAAGCTATTTATCTACTGTTTTATTGCCGAACAGCGCGTGGGGAAAACGAACACTTAAGTCTTTCTGTACCAGCTCTGATTTCTGTTATTTTACTATGGTGATACTCCTCGCTCTGTAGGTGGGAACTAACATAATATTATTTTTACCCTCTGAGGACAAAGTTAGTGAATGGAATTTCATGAGAATATTCTGCTGCAACGAAAGTCGTCTTCGCTTTAATGATTGCCTCCCCATTTCTCATATCAAATCCGACTCACTCTATCCCCTATTTTACAGTAATACAAAACGAGCTGCCCTTCTTTGAACTTTTTCAAAGTCCTCCGTCGGCTATTTTGATGTGGATCTTACATTGCACAGCAATACGCAGAAGATGGAGCAGAACTGTAGTGTAAGCAGTCTCCTTGGTAGACCTGTTGTATTTTCTAATTGTTCTGCCAATAAATCCCGCCTTTGGCTCGCTTTCCACACAACGTTATCTATATGATCATTCCAGTTTATGTTATTCGTATGTCATCTTCGTAGACCTGTCTGAGATTCTATTCCTTCTCTAATGACCTAGTCATCCACAGAACTTTTTAAAAAAAGTGCTTTCTCCTTTACTCCCTCCCTCCATACCAATCTTCCTTCTATCGTGTAACTGACTGATCATTACGTGGATCGTTCAGTATCGTCATAGTATTGTTGTTGTTGCAGGTGTTGCTGTTTCAGGTCTTGCTGTTGCAGGTGTTGTTGTTGCAGGTGTTGTTGTTGCAGGTGTTGTTGTTGCAGGTGTTGTTGTTGCAGGTGTTGTTGTTACAGGTTTTGTTGTTGTTGTTGTCGTTGTCGTTGTCGTTGTTGTTTGTGGTGGTGGTGGTGGTGGTGGTGGTGGTGGTAATTGTTCAAATGTGTGTGAAGTCTTATGGGACTTAACTGCTAAGGTCATCAGTCCCTAAGCTTACACACAATTTAACCTACATTATCCTAAGGACGAACACACACACCCATGCCCGACGGAGGACTCGAACCTCCGCCGGGACCAGCCGTACAGTCCATGGCTACAGCGCCTTAGACTGGGTAATTGTGGCCGACCGAAGTGACCGAGCGGTTCTAGGCTCTACAGTCTGGAACCGCGCGATCGCTACGGTCGCAGGTTCGAATCATGCCTCGGGCGTGGATGTGTGTGATGTCCTTAGGTTAGTTAGGGTTAAGTTGTTCTAAGTTCTAGGGGACTGAAGACCTCAGCAGTCCCAAAGTGCTCAGAGCCATTTGAACCATTTTTCGGGTAACTGTGAAGTGATGGCTATGACGATGATGATGAAGGGTGAACCTAGAGACTTAGATGAGGAATATTTAATGTAACTATAAAAATAATTCTGCTGTTGAGTCGTACCTGTTAACTAAGTATTACGTTCCATGCTAAAACCTATTGGATTACACTTGTAGTGGGATTCACTAACAGAAAACCAAATTTTTACTATTCATCTCGTTTTTGGATAGTAATGAGAAAAGAATTCACTTTTTTATGACAATGCTTCGCCTCTTACCGCTAAAATATCAGTAATATCGTACAAATCAATACCATTGCTGGCTTGTAACTGTAATAGGCTGCTTCATATTTCAGCTTCGCCAACTATTACGCACAGGTAGCTTCTTGCGGTCACATGTTTTTCACTTTCCTGCAACATCTTCGTTCCTTCCGACGATTAGTTTCACTTCGTAATTTTGCTATCATGAACGACTTCGCCACATCGCACTTGGTTTCCCTAAATCAGTTGAGTCGGATTCCAGTTCAGTTCTTTGACAGAGCACGGCATATGTCCTTCCCTACCCTTCTCCATTACTAGGTAGTAGTCGGTACATAATGACTACCCTCTTATAGACTCTTTAGTGTTTTGCAGTGGGAAGGATAAGTGAAAGATAGCGTCGTTGGAGACATGGGTAATATTTTCTTGGACTTATAATACTGGTGTTTGTCCCTGCATGACACTATGTCGCAGAATTTTAGCACGTTTACCCTCCTGCACCACGCAATGACTTAGGAACCAAATAGCTGCAGTTCGTAGATATTGCTTTTGTTGCTCCTACCACCGTGTAGCTCAGGGTATCTGGACGGTAGGAAAAGAAGTCGGAGTGATCTTAGGAGTATGTGGATGTGGCATCTAGGTAAACTACGGATCGATCGGAAATTTTTATCCGTTGGAGGGTAAGACGGCACTCAGACGGATGGTTGTTTTCTGGAGCAAAGGTAAATTGGGCAATTGGTGATGGGCAGCTCGATAGTTCGAGTTCAGTAGCCATAAGAAGAAACAGATATACTATTTCAATCATTTATCGAAGAAGAGGCAACTGCTTAAGTGTGTCTCGCAAAAAACGACGTAATAGAGATTAACCGCAACAAGAATTCCTTACACTGTCACCACAAATGGAAATCCCAGCTGCGAAGAAGTAATGATGATAAGACAAACGCCATCTCGTAGGAGCAGATGAGTCAAGCTGTATTCCTTAAAAGTATTTCCCAAGTTGCTGCCGAATTTTACAGTCAAAGGACCGCTATTTCCCGTCGTCATTTAGCACACGTCACACGGTCGGTATTCGCCAGAGGGTCTCGACTTTCGAAACGAAAGGCTATTAATTCTGCTTAAACGGTTTGTTGAAAATTGACCGTGAAAGGCGTGAAAAATGTCCGCATTTGGCGAGGCGCCTATCTTAAGGAAGCTTGTCTACTGGGCGACTGCTTTCTGTTCCCCAGGGCCGGCTCTCATTTGCATAAGCTCTTAAGCCTTCCGCGGACGTGTCCGCCGGTTTATCGGTCGGCCAGCTTCTCTTCTCTCCATCGCGGAGGCGGCGTCTCGCCCCATAAGCCACTGCCGCAATAGAGGGGCTCAGCGCGACCAATTATGATTAACAGGCGAGATGATCTCGGCTTAGGCTGGCAGCTGCATCGCTCATCCCGCCCACGGCAGGTGGGTGGTGCGCGCTCAACACGTAACGCTTAATCTGCATCGCCTCTCACTGTGGGGGACATGGCATCTAGCCGATGGAAGCCAGCCCTCACGTGTACAAGATGCTTTGAAAATCACGTCTTCAACAGCGAAAAATGTACGACTGAAATTTTCATTCTAGATTCTTATTTAAATATACACTATTTCTTGAGAAAAATAAAGAAAAAGGATATAGGAGGAGCAGCAATGTGGATAAAGATTGATGAAGAAAAGAAAGATAAATATAGGGGATAACACATGAAGATAAAACAGGAAAAAGGGGAGGGGAAAATGAATGAGGCTAGGAAAATGGTACAAGAGAAAAGGTAAGGACGACAAGAAAAGGAAGGGATGGAAAGAAAACGCAAGGGTTGGAAAACAAACGTATGAAAAGAAAGTCAGAAAAAATGGTAAACAAAGAAAGGAATCGGAGCAGAAGTTGTTGTTTGACGTACGAAGTTGGGAGAACGAAAGAGAATAAAGGAATAGATCAGAGAGAGAAAGAGGGAATATCCACACAAGTGGGAAAGGAAAGAGCAGATGATAAGGAAGAAAAGCAGAACAAGGAAAGGAAAAGGAGAGGAACAAAGAGAAAACGGATGAAAAGAGAGTGAAAGAGAAACAGAGAATGGAAGAAATCAAAAAAAGTATGCAAAATAGATGGAGAGTAAAAAATAGGGAAGTTAGGGAAAATGTAAATCAGAAAGTTAAAGAACAGGAAAAGAACTGAAAGACAATGTGAAAGAGAAAAATAAGAGACAAGAAGAGGAAGTTAGGAAAGGAAGAGAAGTGAAAATAGAAGAAGAAATGAAAAAGATGAAAATGGAAAGGAAAGAAACGGTAAATCAAAGAGGGAAAGAAAAAAAGAGAAGAAAGGAGAACGGAAAAGAGAGAGAGAGAAATACAGCACTCCTCTGTTGTGATGAAATAATGAGTTTATGCATTAGCTATAAGGGAAAAAAGCGCAACAGTTTGTCACACTAAGGAATTCGCCAGAAATAAAATTATTTGAAATAGAATGCCCCTGGTTTTCTGGGAGCACGAGCTCCACCATTGTGTTGTTGCAGCTGGAAACAGAACCACGATTCCATTGATTTCATTCTGATACAGCCAAAGCGCGTATCTGAAATTATTTGTTGATCATCTAACAGTGATTTTTGATCATTCTGAGCAAGCTCAAAATACGAATGATCTGCCACTGTCTGCGGGCTGTGAATCTGCTGCTCTCGTTTGTCAGATAAATGTCGCACAGTACTTATGGTGGTGTTATGCAAGTACGGCTCGTAAATGGTATAAACGTCAAGAAATAATTTTATTCTGAAATCATTACATTCCTTTTAGGCGCGTATTAGATGCAGTAGGAAGAATGTGTCCCATCATCAACAATCACTCAACATCACTCGATAAGAGAGAAATTAAATTCATTTGATAACTTCACTTTTACAGACGTAGCTGCTTTATTCAAATACCGGAGCAAAACGCATCAGAGTGAAAAGCACCGAGGTGATCACAGAACCTGGCCATCTGGCGGATGTCCTCAGTCCACGAGACACTGTGGAGAGGTTACGAAGTCATCGCAGCCACTTGCTCTGTGATCCGGCTTCAAGAAACTTTACGACACTACACTCTTTCCCATGACGCTCAAATACTAGTGATGAACGTTTCGTCTCGACAATGCACCTCTAGGTAGGTGACTTGACACAAGTGTGCTTTGGCGACCTCGGGTACAGAGACGGGAAACTGACCACGCTGCAAAAATCCTGAATTAGAAATGAGCCTAGTAGCCACACGAACGAATTTGGTGAACTGAGTAAACGTTAGCCTCACCAGTCACCACACAGGTATGTGAATGTGTGGGCTCCAGGCTTGGAAGACAGCGCTCTAAATACTACCTAGAATTCCTCAGTGTCACATATTTCCCAAACTCGTACTGCGGAAACCTCGACCAGGAGACAGACGGGAAATTTCGAAGAAGAGTCGTTTGCCCTTCCCAGCCCGGACGCGGATGTATTCCTCCTGCTGCGAATACTTTGGGAGGGCAGTATCTGAGTGGGCAGCAGAAGCAGATCTCACGCAGACTTTTACGATAAGCTGCGCCCAGAAGTTTCACGACGACTTTTCCGTCCGTGATGGCCCTGAGTAGTTATTGCAGTCGAGCGTAGTAAAAAATTGCATTATACCTGTTTTTGAGAGCCTCGTTTCAAGTTGGTCCACCTATAAATATAACGGGAGAAAATTAATAGCAGCGTTATGTTACCTCTGTTGGGACTTTTCGAGACATAGCTGAATATCGAAAAGCCTGAGCACCTACCACCAATAAACGAGCACTTCGAGACCAATGGCTTACGGTAGTGCCGTACAAGACCTCTTTCTACGTCTACTGAACGATTTTTCGCACTGGTCAGTATTCCGTAACCGTTTCCCGAAAGAATGTGATTGAAATTTATCACTCGGTTATCCTGATTTATGTGAAACAAATTTCAGGGTGACTCCTTCAGTGAAAGCTCTTCCAGTGCCTTCCCTCCATTTTTGTCCAACTCGGGTTCTGCGCCGTCTCCAGGAAACAGCAAAGTGAACGCTCATATGGAGCCCTCCGTTCGGTGAGAACTATTATGACGGAACAATTGACGAAAGTGGTACTACAGTTGGGGAAAGCGATATTGAATTCCAATCATTCAAATTTGTGTTTGCCGTCCAGTTACAGTTAATGAGGAATGCTTCAAAATGATCCAGTTTCAGATGACATTGCTTTAATGAACAGTGATAAGAACGAGCTGCACTATGCTGCCGACCAGGTGAATCGAATCCCAATAGATGAAGTAAAAGAAAATCGTCCATAACGGAAAGGTTGTTCTGAAAAAATGTTTTGTGGTTTTAACGTCAGTCTACGTTGGGACTGTAATTCCCTAGTCTGGCTTCGGTACCAGTGGTGCGGGATGGGAAGTGCAGAAGGTGCTACGATGCACTTCGTGCACAATAATGGAACACTCATCGTTTGTGGTGCTCAAACATGGCCGATCTATCCTTGACGACAAGTACAGCTGTCCTCACGTTCCCATGCAGTGCAACATCGAACCCCTGTAACACTCGAATGCCAAAAGAAACCTGGATACTGCGCGACTCGACTATCCAGCCAAATGAGACACATCATTGAGGCCAATTTCAAGCTCTGGAAGGTGCTGATAACGGGTCTCACACGAGTGTGCGATATATCCATGTCCCTCACAGTGATCATGTAACGTCTGACATTTTTCACGCGCCTTATGTAACCTTCCAGGCCTGGCAACCGTACTAAACACGAACAATAAAAATGCATTCTATTGGCCGTTCTACCTGTCATAAAGAACTGCAAATGTCCACTGGTGATGTTTACGTACGTGACATCTGACCCTGTGTTGTGGGTGCTTTTTTTTCAGGCGTTATATATACTCGAAAAGCAACTCTACAATGCCTGGTAGAGGGGTGATTCTTCGGAGTATTCTCTTATTTGCCAGCCAGTGTGGCCGAGTGGTTCAAGGCGCTTCAGTCTGGAACCGTGAGACCGTTACGGTCGCAGGTTAGAATCCTGCCTCGGTCATGGATGTGTGTGATGTCCTTAGGTTAGTTAGGTTTAAGTAGTTCTTAGGGGACTGATGACCTCAGATGTTGAGTCCCATAGTGCTCAGAGCCATTTGAACCATTTATCTTATTTCTGTGGCCGGCCGTGGTGGTCTCGCGGTTCTAGGCGCGCAGTCCGGAACCGTGCGACTGCTACGTTCGCAGTTTCGAATCCTGCCTCGGGCATGGATGTGGGTGATGTCCTTAGGTTAGTTAGGTTTACGTAGTTCTAAGTTCTAGGGGACTGATGACCACAGCAGTTGAGTCCCATAGTGCTCAGAGCCATTTGAACCATCTTATTTCTGTGTTATTCCATTCGCGTTTCGAGCGAGAGTGAAGTGACTCTTAATACGTCACTGAACACGTTCTGATCTCTCTTACTCTCATGACCCCTACATGAGGCACATGATAGTGGCAGCAGAGCAGTCCTATAGCGTTCTGTGAATGTACCCATAAACGCTTCGTGAGAACAAGGTCTCCTTTCTTCCAGATATTTCCCTTTACCTCCCCTCCCCCCCCCCCCCCCAAGGCACGTGTGTTACACATTCGTATACGAAGGGGTACCCCTCCGACCCCCCCTCCTCCACATAAAAAGAGAGACAGACGGACTAACATTGACATGTGCGGAACTTGTGTAGTACGCATTTCTGTATAGCGCAAGTGATTCTCAGTTCAGCGCCGCCTGTGTTGTCTACTTGGCTTTTTGTGTTCATCTGCAGTGATGGTTTTTGCTAGTGCTGTTTCGTTCTTGTTTCATTTTCTATGATGGCAAGGTTAAGCGAACAACGTGGTGCTGCAATTTTTTGTTTTCTACTCGGTAAAAATGCTGCTGAAACTGTTTTATACTGAAGACGGCGTCCCAAGATAACGATATGGGAAAAACTCAAGTGTACGAGTGGATTTAGCGATTTAAAAAAGGCGACACGTCGATTGGTGACAAACCTCGTTCTGGACGTCCATCAACTGTCTGAATAGACGAAAATATTGGCAAAATTCGAGCTTGTGCTCAGAAACAGTCGACAGACAATCGATCAACTGTCAGAGAGTGTCGGGTTATCTTGAAGCTCAGTTCAGCGAATTTTAACGGGAGACTTGGGAATGAAAATTGTTGCTGCCAACGCACCTACACACACAGACAGTTCTTGGCTAAAAATGGCTTGGTTCCGCTGCGCCACGCACGTTACTCGCCTGAGTCCCCGCAACTTTTTCTTATTTCCACGTATGAAAAGGAGAATGAAACTACATCCATTTGACATCATTGAAGAAGTCAAGAAGAAAACGATGGAGGTGCTGTTGGCCACTTGTAAAGATGATTTGCAAAAAATGTTTCGAACAGTGGAAGCACGGGTGGGACAAACGTATTAGTTGTAACAGAGAGTATTTTGAAGGGGACAAGATATAAACAGTAAGAAAACATATAGCTTTTAAAAAATAATTCGGGTGTTTTTTTTTTTTTTTTTTTTTTTTTTTTTTTTTTTTTTTTTTTTTTTTGTACCCCCTGGTACAATCTCCTTTCAATGCGACAGCCTTACGCCACCTTCCTGGCAGGGCCTATATGGCACCACTCTACTAGTCTACGTCGGAGCCAGCGAATAACCTCCGCATCATCCATGTGCTTCTTCCTGTGGGGCACCAGATGGAAGTCGGAATGTGCGAGATCCCGGCTGTAGGATGGATGGGCAAGAACAGTCCAATGAAGTTTTGTGAACTCCTCTCGGGTTCACAGATTCGGTGTGAGACTTTGCGTTGTCGAGGAGATGGAGACACACATTTCCTTTTTTTTTTTTTTTTTTTTTGGTTATGAACACTCTGAAGTCTTTTCTTCAATTTCCAAGCACAGTACACTTCAGAGTTGATCGTTCCACGATGAGGGAGAGCATGAAACAGAATAATCCCTTCATATTCACAGAAGAACGTCACCATTATATTACCGTCTGATGGTGCAGCTTTGAACTTTTTATTCGGAGGAGAGGTGATGTGGCGCCACTCCATAAATTGACGTTGTGTTTCTGATTCGAAGTGCTGATTCCGTGCTTTATCGCCTGTGACAACCTTCGTCAAATGGTTCAAATGGCTCTGAGCACTATGGGACTTAACTTCTGAGATCATCAGTCTCCTAGAACTTAGTACTACTTAAAGCTAATTAACCTGGACATGACACACATCCATGCCCGAGGCAGGATTCGAACCTGCGATCGTAGCGGTCACGCGGTTCCAGACTGTAGCGCCTACAACCGCTCGGCCATCACGGGCGACCAACCTCCCTCAAAAAATTGACACGATCAGTCTCGGAACGCGTAAGCAGTTCCGCACAGATGGTCCACTTTTGCTCTTTATGGTCTTCTCTTAGACGGCGAGGAACCCAGGGGGTAAACACCTTTGAGTACCCGAACTGGTGGACGAGTGTGTCAGCGCTACCGACAGTCGTGCAGCGAGAGGTTTGATTGTGATTTGTCGATCACCTCGAATGAGTGTGTCTGCACGTTCCATCAATGCAGGAGTCAGAGCTGTTGGCGGCCGGTCGGCACGTGGGAGATCCGATTGGCGCAACATTGCTTCGCCCAACGACTCACCGTGCTTTTGTTCACTGCTGGGTCTCCGTAGACATTCCGCAATTACCTTTGAATATCTGCGATGCTCTGGTTTTCTGCCAAAAGGAACTCAGTGACAGCTCCCCTGCCTGGATCGCACCACTGTTGCAGACTACGTACAGGGTCGCCACCTATCGGAATTTCATCAAATTATAACGGGTTGCAAAGGGAACATTTCACGGTGTTCCACAACAACTTCCGCATTTTTTAAACCGAAATTCTCCGAGAAAAAATATGTGTGTTGCATTACTTATGGAACGCCCCTTGTACACGATATCGTAGCGACAGCCGAAGAGCCGTGAGAACCGCAGGCGGGAGGCGCCAGCCGGCCTCGGCTGTGGCGTGGCGCCACGGCGCACTGTGGACGCGCAGTCGTTGACTCGGCCGGCCTGGCCAATTGAGTTACCGGGAAAGATGACGGGGCAGCTCGGCGATACGCGACGGCTCATGAGCGAGACGCGCCCAGAATAGCCATTGTCTTGTGGCCGCGGGCTGTTGCATCAGCCGGCGGCGCGCCTCCGCAATCCCACCGCCGTCACCGCCTGTCGATTTCCCGCTGCTTCGCGGACGGTCACATGCTGTAGCGTTGCCGCGACGAGACACAGCTCCTCATCCATGTCCTAGGCGCTCCACCATTCGCCTGTATGCGAACTCGTTCTCTCTAGGTTTTCAAGAAACCATTTAATCCTGTATTCTAGCACTCCGTCTTCAGGCCACAAGTGGCTCATCGGGACCATCCGACCGCCGTGCCATCCGCAGGTGAGAATACGGATAGGAGGGGCGTAGAGTCAGCACAACGCTCTCCCGGTCGTTACGATGGTATTCTTGACCGAAGCCGCTACTATTCGGTCGAGTAGCTCCTCAATTGGCATCACGAGGCTGAGTGCAACCCGAAAAATGGCAACAGTGCATGGCGGCCAGGATGGTCACCCATCCAAGTGCTGTCCAAGCCCGACAGCGATTAATTTCGGTGATCCTACGGGAACCGGTGTATCCACTGCGGCAAGGCTGTTGCCAATTCTGTATTCTAGGGGTTTTCAAACTGTGAGTCGCGCCTCCCAGAGGCTTCTAGTCCTTACTGTAGCGCCATCGAGATGATTTCTTAAAATTACTGATGTAGTCGATTTGCTTTATTAGAAAGGAGCAAGTGCGCTAGTAGTGGTATCTAGCAGACCAATATGTAAGTGATTTTAATTTATGATGGTGTCCACCATCATTGAATTTTTTGATCGACGTGTTATTCGTCGTTGACTGATCAGCCAGAATATTACGACCTTTGGCACGAATTACCGCAGCGACGTGTCGTGGCATTGAAGCCTTGGTACGTTGCTGGAGGGAGCTTGCACCACATCTGTACACTCAAGTCGCCACAAACCCGGGAAGTGTGCGATGAGCTTTGACGCCACGTCCAAACACATCCCAGATGTATTCGATCCAATTCACATGTGGAGTGTTGAGGTGGCAGCACGTCAGCTGGAACTAGACACTGTGTCCTTCGAACCACCCTCTCACACTCCTGGCCTTGTGACGCGGCGCATTATCTTGTTGAAAAGTGTCATTGCAGTCGAGAAACATGATCGTCACGAAGGGGTGTACGTGGACTTCAAGCAGTATACGATACTTCATAGGGCCGAGCGGTTCAGTATGGAACCGTGCGACCGCTGCGGTCGCAGGTTCGAATCCTGCCTCGGGCAGGGCTGTGTGTGATGTCCTTAGGTTAGTTAGGTTTAAGTAGTTCTAAGTTCTAGGGAACTGATGACCTCAGATGTTAAGTCCCATAGTGCTCAGAGCCATTTGAACCATTTGATACTTGATAGCCTTGCACGAGCTCCACTGGACCCATGGACGCCCACGAGAATGTTCCCCAGAGCGTAATAGGGCCGTTGCCAGCTTGTCTCATCCCGCACCACATGCGTCATGGAGACGTTCGCCTGGAAGACGACGGATTAGGGCACTCACATCGGCATGATGAAGAAGCTCTCAGGATACATCAGATCTTGCCACTGCGCCAACGTCCAGTGTCGATGGTCACGTGCCCATTTCAGTTGTAGTTGCCGAAGTAATAGTGTTAACATTGGCACACGCGCGCATCGTCAGCTGCGGGGGTCCACTGTTTGGAGTATTGGGTGAAAGTCTGATTTAGTTCCTCCATACTTCGCCGCCTGTCCTCTTCTACCAGTCTGGCCAGCCTACGACACTTCATAACTGTAATGAGGGATGGCCGCCCAACCACACGACCTCTGGATGTGGTTTCACGGCGCGTTGAAGACACTCACCACAGCACTCCTCGAACACCCGGCAAGTCGCGCGGGTTCAGAACGTGAGCCTCCGGGACATGACAAACGTATACAGTAGATATGGTGCGCCTGCCTCGTTCTACACAAGGACAGCACGTTCACTGAGACCATACGCCTTGTGCGTTTGTCTCACTGGCAGTAATTGGTCTCCAGCTGACGCTGCTTTCACCTGGCCTGCTTCATATCGATAACAAGACGGTGGTCAGGATGTTCTGACTGCTCAGTCTATAAACTGTTTATTTCACAATTGCAATTCCCGTCTTTGTGCCATTTTCAAGTCGTACTGCAAAAGACATTGCTTTAACAATTGAAAGATTTTAAAATCCTCCATAACGTATGTACGTATACACTTTTAAGTCTAACATGTACCGAAGCAAAAACTGTTACAGTACAACTTGAAAATGGCCCAAAGGCCGAAACGGCAGTTGCAAAAATGGCTCTGAGCACTATGGGACTCAACTGCTGTGGTCATTAGTCCCCTAGAACTTAGAACTACTTAAACCTAACTAACCTAAGGACATCACACACATCCATGCCCGAGGCAGGATTCGAACCTGCGACCGTAGCAGTCGCACGGTTCCGGACTGCGCGCCTAGAACCGCGAGACCACCGCGGCCGGCGAAAACGGCAGTTGCGAATTAAATAATTTATACAGTCAAAGGCGAATATAATGTCCCTCAAAAAATGTCCTTTTAGTTTAGGAGCGTGCTAGATGGCAGTCCAATCTTACTACGTCACGCATTTGATTCTCTTTAGTAACAATCAATTTGAAGGTTAGTTTTATCAAATACAGGTTGCTGCCAGTTGTTGTTTGTCTCCCTTGATTTGTGTTTGCTAGCACTGACATATTTTTCGGCGTCAGTAAAAAGAGTGATATTTCAAGTGTGCCACACAGTTCTGTAGACATGAGCAGCCAAAAGTGCAGGAACTATGAAGACAGCTGCTTGAATTTCTGTTTTACGGCTAGTACCTTTGGAAATGAGAAACGACCCAGTATGTAATCTGTAAAATAACTTTTCCAAAGATCTTTTATAAAATACCTCAAATAACATACGCCGGCGAACTAGGTTTTTGACATCAAATGAATTCGCGACTGTGAATAAGGACTAGCATCAACTGTAGGATGGAATGACGACAATGAAAATCTGTGCCTGACCGGTTTCAAATGGTTCAAATGGCTCTGAGCACTATGGAACTTAACATCTGTGGCCATCAGTCCCATAGAGCTTAGAACTACTTAAACCTAGCTAACCTAAGGACATCACACACATCCATGCCCGAGACAGGATTCCAACCTCCGACCGTAGCGGTCACGCGGTTCCAGACTCAAGCGCCTAGAACCGCACGGCCACACCGGCCGGCGACAGAGCGGGACTCGAACCCGAACATCCCACTTACCGCGAGCGCTCGCCTCGCCATTGGCTATCCTTGCAGGACTCAAGGCCGACACAAACTTCCATATATCGTCAACCGTGAGTCTACGAGCTGAACTCGTACATCCACTATGTACACTCCTGGAAATGGAAAAAAGAACACATTGACACCGGTGTGTCAGACCCACCATACTTGCTCCGGACACTGCGAGAGGGCTGTACAAGCAATGAACACACGCACGGCACAGCGGACACACCAGGAACCGCGGTGATGGCCGTCGAATGGCGCTAGCTGCGCAGCATTTGTGCACCGCCGCCGTCAGTGTCAGCCAGTTTGCCGTAGCATACGGAGCTCCATCGCAGTCTTTAACAATGGTAGCATGCCGCGACAGCGTGGACGTGAACCGTATGTGCAGTTGACGGAATTTGAGCGAGGGCGTATAGTGGGCATGCGGGAGGCCGGGTGGACGTACCGCCGAATTGCTCAACACGTGGGGCGTGAGGTCTCCACAGTACATCGTTGTTGTCGCCAGTGGTCGGCGGAAGGTGCACGTACCCGTCGACCTGGGACCGGACCGTAGCGACGCACGGATGCACGCCAAGACCGTAGGATCCTACGCAGTGCCGTAGGGGACCGCACCGCCACTTCCCAGCAAATTAGGGACGCTGTTGCTCCTGGGGTATCGGCGAGGACCATTCGCAACCGTCTCCATGAAGCTGGGCTACGGTCCCGCACACCGTTAGGCCGTCTTCCGCTCACGCCCCAACATCGTGCAGCCCGCCTCCAGTGGTGTCGCGACAGGCGTGAATGGAGGGACGAATGGAGACGTGTCGTCTTCAGCGATGAGAGTCGCTTCTGCCTTAGTGCCAATGATGGTCATATGGGTGTTTGGCGCCGTGCAGGTGAGCGCCACAATCAGGACTGCATACGACCGAGGCACACAGGGCCAACACCCGGCATCATGGTGTGGGGAGCGATCTCCTACACTGGCCGTACACCTCTGGTGATCGTCGAGGGGACACTGAATAGTGCACGGTACATCCAAACCGTCATCGAACCCATCGTTCTACCATTCCTAGACCGGCAAGGGAACTTGCTGTTCCAACAGGACAATGCACGTCCGCATGTATCCCGTGCCACCCAACGTGCTCTAGATGGTGTAAGTCAACTACCCTGGCCAGCAAGATCTCCGGATCTGTCCCCCATTGAGCATGTTTGGGACTGGATGAAGCGTCGTCTCACGCGGTCTGCACGTCCAGCACAAACGCTGGTCCAACTGAGGCGTCAGGTGGAAATGGCATGGCAAGCCGTTCCACAGGACTACATGCAGCATCTCTACGATCGTCTCCATGGGATAATAGCAGCCTGCATTGCTGCGAAAGGTGGATATACACTATACTAGTGCCGACATTGTGCATGCTCTGCTACCTGTGTCTATGTGCCTGTGGTTCTGTCAGTGTGACCGTGTGATGTATCTGACCCCAGGAATGTGTCAATAAAGTTTCCCCTTCCTGGGACAATGAATTCACGGTGTTCTTATTTCAATTTCCAGGAGTGTATATTCCCGTATAGGTCAGACGAAGTACATGAAATTCGCCTGCCCAGTATTGGCAAACAAGTTGTGACATTACAAATTCATTTGCGAATTCATTTGATTGTGGTCCCTAGCGGCTGTAGTCGCACCAGTTGCATCGTAATCAGAATAACACGGGTCCTGCAATATGGTGTCGTAACCAGCTGTTTTGGCGTACCTTTTATGAAAGCTGGAATGTGGTCCTGGTCAGACAGTGTGATTCCGGCTTAATTGCAGGGAAGTACTGTGATAGGATGGTTCTATTCTGATAACAGATCGACTCAACAACAGTGGCAACACATTCTGCGATCTCCCATTGCGAAATCGGCGGCAGCTCTTAAGGTAGTAGCGCCGAGTTTTGTTGGCGACGACGACCGCCGGAAGAGACCTGTCTGCCGAAGGCCAGCGCCTCTGGAGACAGAGAGAGAGAGAGAGAGAGAGAGAGAGAGAGAGGCAGCAGCAGATTTACGGCTTCCTGCCGACGAGACGCGCTTCGTCGCTCTGAGCTGACCTCAGCTCCGCCGTGTTCCAGTGTAACTGCGGCGACAACCAGCAGCCGAACCCAAGACTCGTGCTGCACGCCTCAGTACCTGTGTAACGTGCTTTACAGACCAGCTATTACCACAATATTTTCTCTCCTCCTTACACAGGGCGTTAAAAAAAAGAGTATCCTATATTACGCTAGTGTCCATTAAAATTGCTACACCAAGAAGAAATGCAGATGATAAACGGGTATTCATTGGACAAATATATTATACTAGAACTGATATCTGATTACATTTTCAGGCAATTTGGGTGCATAGATCTTGAGAAACCAGTACCAATAACAACCACCTCTGCCCGTATTAACGGCATTGATATGCCTGGGCATTGAGTCAAACAGAACTTGGATGCCATGTACAGGTACACCTGCCCATGCAGCTTCAACACGATATCACTGTTCATCAAGAGTAGTGACTGGCGTATTGTGACGAGCCAGTTGCTCGGCCACCATTGACCAGACGTTTTCAATTGGTGAGAGATCTGGAGAATGTGCTGGCCAGGGCAACAGTTGAACATTTGCTGTATCCAGAAAGGCCCGTACAGTACCTGCAACATGCGGTCGTGCATCATCCTGCTGAAATGTAGGGTTTCGCAGGGATCGAATGAAGGGTAGAGCCACAGGTCGTAACACATCTTAAATGCAACGTCCACTGTTCAAAGTGCCGTCAATGCGAACAAGATGTTACCGAGACGTTTAACCAATGGCACCCCATACCATCACGCCGGGTGATACGCCAGTATGGCGTTGACGAATAC
Source organism: Schistocerca gregaria (assembly GCF_023897955.1). Classification (NCBI taxonomy): domain Eukaryota; kingdom Metazoa; phylum Arthropoda; class Insecta; order Orthoptera; family Acrididae; genus Schistocerca; species Schistocerca gregaria. Next base: position 479,239,018 of record NC_064926.1, read on the forward strand.
ACCCTTCGAATGTGCGTTCACCGCGATGTCGCCAAACACGGATGCGACCATCATGATGCTGTAAACGGAGCCTTGATTCATCCGTAAAAATGACGTTTTGCAATTCGTGCACCCAGGTTCGTCGTTGAGTACACCATCGCAGGCGCTCCTGTCTGTGATGCAGCGCCAAGGGTAACCGCGGCCATGGTCTACTAGCTGATAGTCCATGCAGCTGCAAACGTCGTCGAACTGTTCGTGCAGATGATGGTTGTCTTGGAAACGTCCCCATCTGTTGACTCAGGGATCGAACAGTGGCTGCACGATCCGTTACAGCCATGTGGATAAGAGGCCTGTCATTTCTACTGCTAGTGATACGAGGCCGTTGGGATCCAGCACGGAGTTCCGTATTACTCTCCTGAACCCACCGATTCCATATTCTGCTAACAGTCATTGGATCTCGACCAACGCGAGCAGCAATGTCGCAATACGAAAAAACCTCTATCGCGATAGGCTACAATCCGACCTTTATCAAAGCCGGAAACGTGATGGCACGCATTTCTCCTCCTTACACGAGGCATCACAACGACGTTTCACCAGGCAACGTGGCAGGGGTGGCTAACGTGGTGGCGCCAAGGAGGGCAACCGGCCACCCCTGAAATTAACCATGGCACATCCGTTACTACCAAAGCCGAGGCTGCGCCGGTGTGGAACTAAGACGAACAATACAGTAATACATACACAATGAAATTTAAAGGTTAATGTCAAACCTGATAACTTTACGGCTGCTCTCCGATACGTGCAAGTCTTTCACATGGAATAGGCAGTTCTCCAAAATGTACTACTGTCTACTCCTCCGCACTACAGTCACAAACAGTACTTTCACAATAAGGCCACTTCTTCGAGACGTGACATCAGCTGCCTTGTCCCATTCGGATGTGGTTGAGTCTCGACCAGTTGCGATGAAGAAGATCTAAGTCTCTGTTACCTGCATCGTTGGACTTCGATTTGGTGGGTCTTCTGGGGCGGATATTTATTCCAGCGTTCTTTCCACTTCCCGTTGACGTCGAAAGCGACTGTGACTCTAAGATCGGCCCGAAGTGGCTTGCGTGACTTCAGGAGAATAACTGATTTATTCTGAAAAGAGCTTCCCGGAATTCACCAGGTCGCCTACTCGCGGTCTCACCGTCCTTCAAGAAATTTTTCGTAGATGCAGCTACTCCGTTTCAAAAATGCTCAGTCCAAGACCTCGGATCATAATACAATGGTGTGCCAAACGTCAAGACGCCAACTTTGGAACGACACGTCGGTGCAAAGCAATATCTCTCGTCCAAACTTGGACCAAATACAGAAAGGAATACTACAGTAACAGAGAGAAATACGCAGTGAGACGAACAAATGGTTCAAATGGTTCCGAGCACTATGGGACTGAGGTCATCAGTCCCCTAGAACTACTTAAACCTAAGGCCATCCCACACATCCATGCCCGAGGCAGGATTCGAACCTGCGACCGTAGCGTGAGACGAACAGAAATGATACTTTTATTCAAAGATAACAATTACACTGAAGTTACTGCCAATTGTGATGGGCCCCTGGACGTTACAAAATGCGGGACATGGTTTTTAATACGGCGTATGATCACCATGGACGGCAATGCTTGCTGACAAGAGATTCTTGAGGAAGGGCGTTCCAGTCCCCCATCAGAGCGGTTAACAGCAGCTGGATGGTTTTATTTTGCAACCAACCGCTACGGGTTTCGCTTCTTGAGAGGCGCTATGTGTCTCTTGTGAAGTGCACGTTACCGAAAGACGATGTCCTAAGACTTACAACCCAGTTCCATTGGATGTGTGTGTCAGCTACGTCTGGTGAAGAAACAAGCATCGAAATGTTATTGTTGTTATTGTTCTGGTCTTCAGTCCTGAGACTGGTTTGATGCAGCTCTCCATCCTACTCTATGCTTTGCAAGCTTCTTCATCTCCCAGTAGGTACTGCAACCTACATCCTTCTGAATCTGTTTTGTGTACTTATCCCGTGGCCTCCCTCTACGATTTTTCCCCTAACGCTGCCCTCCAATATTAAATTGGTGATCACTTGATGCCTCAGAATATGCCCTACCAACTGATCCCTTCTTCTATTCAAGTTGTGCCACAAATTTTCCTCTCTCCAATTCTATTCAATACCTGCTCATTAGTTATGTGATCTACCCATCTAATCTTTAGCATTCTTCTGTAGCACCACATTTCGAAAGCTTCTATTCTCTTCTTGTCCAAACTATTTCTTGTCCATGTTTCACTTCCATACATAGCTACACTCCATACAAATACTTCAGAAACGACTTCCTGACACTTAAATCTGTACTCGATGTTAACAAATTTCTCTTCTTCAGAAACGCTTTCCTTGCCATTGCCAGTCTACATTTTATATCCTCTCTACTTCGACCGCCAGCCGACTTAATTCGACTACATTCCATTATCCTCGTTTTGCTTTTGTTGATGTTCATCTTATATCCTCCTTTCAAGACACTGCCCATTCCGTTCAACTGCTTTTCCAAGTCCTTTGCTGTCTCTGACAGAATTACAATGTGATCGGGGAACCTCAAAGTTTTTATTTCTTCTCCATGGATTTTAATACCTACTCCGAATTTTTCTTTTGTTTCCTTCACTGCTTGCTCAATATACAGATTGAATAACATCGGGGACAGGCTATAGCCCTGTCTCACTCCCTTCCCAACCGCTGCTTCCCTTTCATGTCCATCGACTGTTATAACTGCCATCTGGTTTCTGTACAAATTGCAAATACCCTTTACAGGAAGCGAAATGATGTAATAAAAAGAATACCATTTATTTGCAGTCTAAGTAGCTTTTTTATATTTTTTCATAATTCACTATATGACTGTGTTTCTCATCAACGATGGCACGCTTAAATACAACGCCTGGTATTTATGCAGTAGTATTTCAAAAGCAATGATGTTTTGGAATAAAATAATGTTTCTTGTTTATCTTCAATTGGAATTTCAATTAATTTGGACTTTTTAAGCGTGTCGCGCTTCCAAGAGCTGGCGTCAGATATAAGCGTCAGAAACGTGTCATCAGTAATAAACAGTGTTGTTAGTCCCTGGTCAAGGGGACTTTTTATTGCTCTTCTTCAACAGGTGCGGGTAAAAAAAAAGAGCATGTGGTCGTTCAACAGACCGCCGTATAAATTTAGAGTGCGTCATAGGACAACATATGTGCATACCACGAAATGTGTTCTGTAATCGAGTTGGATTCCATTGGTCTCGCAAAAGCTCCTCGGAGACTGAGAACAGGGGCAGTATGGTGCGGCATTCCCAGTGCTATTCTTCATCTCGCCGTGAATGGAGGAATGGAGAACACGGAGCGGACCGCGTGTGTTTCGGATTTTACTGCCGGCAGCAGATGTTGATGGCGGATGGCGGCTTTCCTCAGAACGGCCGCCGCGCGCCCGGAGAGCAGAGTTTCGCGAACATCGAACATAAAACTGCTCCGCCGGCCCTCTGCCAGTTACTGCGGCCGCGAGAGAAGATTCATAGCCGCGTGAACGCCGCCGCCAGCATAAATCTGCCTTTACACTCCCATGTAGCCCAACCTGCTCACTGATTTCTGTGGATAAATGCGCTTTTCGATGAAGCTGCACTGTTTCCTGTTGTAGGCCAGTGGGCAATTAACTTCGTTATGTGATACACTCGCTTCTTTTTCCTCATCAGTTGTTCCTGAACGCTACAATTCGACCAGTTGACTTTCCCCAGGGAAGCACATTTCGTGTTCTGTGTCACATTTAGACACTTTTAACGCAGCTTATAAAGGGTGGTCCATTGATCGTGACTGGGCCAAATACCAACGAAAAAAAACGAGCAACATACACAGCACACGCCCGTTGGGCATTTTGATCACAATATCCATACATCAACACGATATCGACCTTTACCGCAATTGGTAAACCGTCCATTTTAACACGGGTAATGTATTACGAAGCAAATACAGTCCGTACTGGAGGAATGTTACGTGATACCACGTACTTATACGTTTGTGACTATTACAGCGGCATCTATCACAATGCGTAACAAGTGGTCCAACTAAAACATTCATATTTCTTTACGTACTACACGAATATGTAATAAAAATGGGGGTTACAATTTAAAAAAAAAGGCAGTTGATATCCGTTTGACCTATGGCAGTACCATCTAGCGGGCTACCCATAGCGCCATCTGGTTTCCCACTTCAAGCTAAACAAGTTTCGTCCTTTGCAGTTTTTTCGTTTGATGCTTATTTCTTGAGATGTTTGGCCCGGTCACTACCAGTGGACAACCCTGTATATCTGCATCTACATCTACATCTACATCATTACTCTGCAATTCACATTTAAGTGCTTGGAAGAGGGTTCATCGAACCACAATCATACTATCTCTCTACCATTCCACTCCCGAACAGCGCGCGGGAAAAACGAACACCTAAACCTCTCTGTTCAAGCTCTGATTTATCTTATTTTATGTTGATGATCATTCCTACCTATGTAGGTTGGGCGCAACAAAACTTTCTCTGGGTTCATGAGCATTCATTTTTATCTATTACTTTTATGTTGTAATTCCATGTGCTGACCCGTTCCATGATCTTCGAGATTTGCTCCTCAATTTGGTCCTATGGAGAATAAAACCGTCCATTCTATTCCCCTCATACTCCCACTTTTGATTATATCCAATTAAAATAAATTTCGAATTAACATGTCAGCAAGTCAAGTGGTAGAGACTAGCTGCTAACCACTTTAATTCATTCTCTTTGTTACTGTTTTCAAACAATGTCTTGTACACATACTACATCCACCTTAGTCTCAGAAACTCCAGAGCCTCTATAGACCCACAACACGGTTATAAACCTGTCCTCCAAAAGCCACATTCCCAAAGTAGTACGAGCCCTTTCCTCTAAGAACTGAGTTGTGCCTCAGTGCCAGAGATAACATTGGTCATGTGTGTGTCAGTTGTGTGTGTGTGTACAAATATGTATGGATTTTTCTAAATCTGAAGGAGAACTGTGCCCAACAGCTTAATCCACTTTTAAATGTGCAAGTTCGCCACTCAACACCAGCTCTATCCTAGTTCATACTATTGAGAGTCTATCCTGGATGTCTCACTGTTTAATTATCTCTTTCTGTTGTATCGCCTGTACATAACATGCAACAAAGTCAACAGCATAAAATAAAATAGGAACATTTAGCAAACATGTCATTCAAAGAACAAAGGCAGTCAACAAAATGTTATCTACACTGATGAGTCACAACATTATGACCTTGCCCACTGCGAGGTTGAATGTCGCCTGGTGACTGCGGGAACGTGAGGCGGCAATGGAATTACGTAACCGGAGCAGAGACAGATGAGGAATCATTCTAGCGACGATACGAACCGAAAATGAAGAAACCCGCTGACATAAATGACCTTGACAAAGGGCAGATTATTATTGCCCGGAGCCTGTGAACGAGTATCTCGAAACTGGTAGAATGTTCACGTGCTACAGTCGAGAGCGTCTATGAAAGTTGGTAGAAAGATACTGAAACTACCACTAGGAGCTAAGTTGTTGGGTGTCGACAACTCTTGTGCAAGGGTCAGAGGCTTGTCGGCTTGGTAAATTAGTGTAGATGGCGGTCTGTAGCTCTCCGGTGAAGGAGCATAATGCCGGTGCACGTACATGTGTTTCGGAGCACACCATTCAGCGATCGTTGTTGAACACTGGGCTCCACAGCAGACAACCCATACATTTTCATGTGTTGATCCAAAGGAATCACCAGTTATCATTTCAGTGGGGACAGGATCATCATGATTAGACTATGGATCAATAAAAATGTTTCAACTGAGCGGATGACTCACGTTTCTTGCACCAGCAGGTTAATGGTCGTCTCCACAAAAACCATAAACCACGCGAATGGCGGCTCGAAACGTGCAGCGCGCCACTGACGCACCCTCGTGGGAGCAGTATTATACGAGGGTTGGAACTTACGGAACTTAAATAGTGGCAACTATTTATTCACAACTGATACAAAAGAATTACATGCTTGAACCTGTTACTGTCCTTCAAAGTAGTCGCTGGCGTTGTGCAGAACCCGTTGCCAGCGATGTGGAAGGCGTAGTATACCGTTAGCAGAGCCTGTTCTGGTGATGGTGCGAATGGAACGGTCTACTGCCTGTATAATCTCTGGAACAGTTCTGAAGAGAGTGGCACCAAGTGGTTCCTTTATTTTCGGAATCAAATCAAAGTTGCAAGGACTTGAGTCTTGGAAGTGTGGTGGATGGTACAGTACTTCCCAGTCCCATCGACCTTACAGAGCAGCCACAGCTTGCGCTGTATGCGCCCGAGCATTGTCGAGCAAAATCATGGGTGGGTTGCGCAGAAACTGTCGCCGCTTCTCTAGCAAAGGTGGTAGCAGGTGATGCTCCAAACACTAAAAGTTATACTGTGCATGGACGATCTGCCGTGGAGGAACGTAATGCGTTAGGATAACACGATCACACTCGTACACGAGAATCACTATAAGTTTAGACCGCTCCATTCGCACCGTCAAGAGAACAGGCTTTGCTAACGGTATACCACGCTTTCCACATCGCTGGCAACGGATTCTACACAATGCTGGTGACTATTTTAAAAGACAGTAATAGGTACAAACATGCAACACTTCTGTATAAATTGTGAATAAATAGTTGGCACTATTTAAGTTCCAACCCTCGTACGCACACCAAAAAAAAAGGTTTTGCATCACGTCGGTTCCGAGAGTTCCGGAATCTGTACAGAAAATTAGAATAGAGGTCAACATAGACAACACTTCCGCCCGTTATTTATGCGAATTACGTGACCTGTACGTAGACTTCTAGTGCCACATACCTCCACAAACGTACCAACAAACTCCCGGGTGCCTGATACCCAGAATCAGGGTGCATTTCGTTCCAAAGGCTATTAAGAATGTTTTGGCTAATGAGCGTATATACATCTACAGTGAACTGCACAGCAGAGAGTACTCCTCATTGTAGGCATATATTGGTGATTTTTTTTACGTTCAATTTACTTATGGGCCCGGGAAATTAATACAGCAGCACTTTGTAAACCTGGCAGTAGCTCTGAAACTTTGACAAAAGGGATGGAAAAAGCCATTGTCCTGTCTTTATCAGTTATTTTAATGAGGCACGATGAAAACGAAGGTAACGAAAACTTTATCATTTCTTCGCACCATATATCTTGTCGAGAAATTTATTTTAAGGGCGAGCTTATTCCGTTATATAATAACGAAAATGTCTTTCTATGTTTGATGCGACTTTGTCGTCGCGGAAATTATACACAACAAACTTAAAGAATATCGCATGCCATAGGGTTTCCTTCATTGTCAAATGTCAAACTTTTTATCGAGTCTTTGTTAATAGACGCCTAATTAAGAAATAGATTAAAACCACGCAAAAACGGGAACCTTATGCTTTACTATAACTGCCCATTTTTATAATCTCTTGATTTGATTTGTATCTTGTAACTGTTATTTCTTCACCTGCTTCTTTCGTAAGTAATTTACAATAAAAGAAATTTTGTTATATAAATCAATAAAGAAACCTAAGATTTCATTATGTGTTGCTGTTCGAAAAAGTGAATTACGTATATATCACTGTCGACTCCAGTGAAACAGCGCCTTTGCTTCCGTCCCTCACTTTAATTCCGATAAAACCACTTCCGTCACGTCTATAATTTTAAGATGGAGGTCCGGCGATCGCCGAGATATCTAGGGCACCCAACTGCAGGATTCGTCGGCAAATTCGACTTGTATAGAATGAATTATTGCACCTGGAAAGCGTAAGAGGTCACAGCGAAACGGATCAATCTTTCCTTTAACTCGCAAAATGGGCACGTGTTTCTGTGGTTATTCCTCTTGATGTTGCCTTTCTTTCTAGCAAAAAATGGCTCTGAGCACTATAGGACTTAACATCTATGGTCATCAGTCCGCTAGAACATAGAACTACTTAAACCTAACTAACCTAAGGACATCACACAACACCCAGCCATCACGAGGCAGAGAAAATCCCTGACCCCGCCGGGAATCGAACCCGGGAACCCGGGCGTGAGAAGCGAGAACGCTACCGCACGACCACGAGATGCGGGCTTTCTTTCTAGCAGTATATCTTGTCATTCATAATATGGAACGATCTTATGTGCACCATAGAGTGAGTCCAGTCGATAATATTTCCATTTATGTAACCAGTGAATCGATAGAAATCAGTCGGTGGTTTCACAGGGGGAAACTAAGTGCATTGTACTTAACAAGTAGGTACTGAAAAAATTCATTTTACTTCTTGTGTCCTAGTTATTCTCGAGTACAGAGAATACAAATACAAATCGTCAATGGTAATAGGAAGCAAAGCTTTTATTCAAAAGAAGAATGTGTAGTTCGGATCTCGGATATTAATTTATGTGTCAAGAAGCATCTTTTTAAAGTATTTGCTTCCAGTGCACACGTACATGGAAGTGAAAATTTAGGGATAAACAGTGGAGAATAAATAAAATATTCAAGACTACTGAAAATTAAGTGGATAACTGGATAACTAATGAAGAAATAATAAATGGAATCTAGTGAAAAATAGATTTCTGGCACAACTTGACTAGAAGCACAGATAACCCGACACAGCCTGAGGTATCAAGAAATACACTCCTGGAAATGGAAAAAGAACACATTGACACCGGTGTGTCAGACCCACCATACTTGCTGCGGACACTGCGAGAGGGCTGTACAAGCAATGATCACACGCGCGGCACAGTGGACACACCAGGAACCGCGGTGTTGGCCGTCGAATGGCGCTAGCTGCGCAGCATTTGTGCACCGCCGCCGTCAGTGTCAGCCAGTTTGCCGTGGCATACGGAGCTCCATCGCAGTCTTTAACACTGGTAGCATGCCGCGACAGCGTGGACGTGAACCGTATGTGCAGTTGACGGACTTTGAGCGAGGGCGTATAGTGGGCATGCGGGAGGCCGGGTGGACGTACCGCCGAATTGCTCAACACGTGGGGCGTGAGGTCTCCACAGTACATCGATGTTTTCGCCAGTGGTCGGCGGAAGGTGCACGTGCCCGTCGACCTGGGACCGGACCGCAGCGACGCACGGATGCACGCCAAGATCGTAGGATCCTACGCAGTGCCATAGGGGACCGCACCGCCACTTCCCAGCACATTAGGGACACTGTTGCTCCTGGGGTATCGGCGAGGACCATTCGCAACCGTCTCCATGAAGCTGGGCTACGGTCCCGCACACCGTTAGGCCGTCTTCCGCTCACGCCCCAACATCGTGCAGCCCGCCTCCAGTGGTGTCGCGACAGGCGTGAATGGAGGGACGAATGGAGACGTGTCGTCTTCAGCGATGAGAGTCGCTTCTGCCTTGGTGCCAGTGATGGTCGTATGCGTGTTTGGCGCCGTGCAGGTGAGCGCCGCAATCAGGACTGCATACGACCGAGGCACACAGGGCCAACACCCGGCATCATGGTGTGGGGAGCGATCTCCTACACTGGCCGTACACCTCTGGTGATCGTCGAGGGGACACTGAATAGTGCACGGTACATCCAAACCGTCATCGAACCCATCGTTCTACCATTCCTAGACCGGCAAGGTAACTTGCTGTTCCAACAGGACAATGCACGTCCGCATGTATCCCGTGCCACCCAACGTGCTCTAGAAGGTGTATGTCAACTACCCTGGCCAGCAAGATCTCCGGATCTATCCCCCATTGAGCATGTTTGGGACTGGATGAAGCGTCGTCTCACACGGTCTGCACGTCCAGCACGAATGCTGGTCCAACTGAGGCTCCAGGTGGAAATGGCATGGCAAGCCGTTCCACAGGACTACATCCAGCATCTCTACGATCGTCTCCATGCGAGAATAGCAGCCTGCATTGCTGCAAAAGGTGGATATACACTGTACTAGTGCCGACATTGTGCATGCTCTGCTACCTGTGACTATGTGCCTGTGGTTCTGTCAGTGTGATCATGTGATGTATCTGACCCCAGGAATGTGCCATTAAAGTTCCCCCTTCCTGGGACAATGAATTCACGGTGTTCTTATTTCAATTTTCAGGAGTGTAGTTAATTAGGCTTTGAAGGGAAATGGGGTAAGGTGTTCAAGGGAGTAAAATAAGCAGAGGGAGACAAAGACTTGACTACAGTTGTAGCAGGTCCAGGTGTGTGTTAGGTTTCGGTTACTATGCAGAGATGAAGAAACTTCTCAGGATATGTTGGCATGGAGAACTCCATTAAAAAGTCTTCGAACGTAAGGCTATTCCAATAATATCAACGGAAAGTCAGCTTTCAGTATACTAAGGTGAATTAGAACTAATCAGAAAGTAGCAGTTTAATATTTCTCAGTTCTGAATGTGGAATGAAGGGATCATGTGCTGCAGACTGGTAGGGCATTGTAATAATCCGAAAGACGGAGCGACATTTGCATGCATCACAAAGGGAACTCCGATAATTTACAGTGCCCCAAGGAGCTCTTTTATGCAAAACAGTTTCTCATTTATTTGCGGGCATTGCTGGAGCCAGACTGTTCTCGGCTAAACGAGTGCCCCTCCCACGTAAGTTCTGAAATCCGATGTGAAAATAATTACAGGGTGAAACTGGCTTTGCATTTGCATTCACTCTGCTACAAACAGGTCATTGACCCCTTAGCTAAACGTGACACTCGCATTACCGGAGGATTTTGCCTGTGCGGAATATGCATTCGTACTCTCATGTGCAGTAGTATTTCGTATCTTAAGTGGAATCAGTTGCAGCGACCATATAAGACGCGGTATTGGACTCCTGCCAGGGTGTATTTCATACGCCGTACTATATGAAGTGAGAGGTTAAGTGAGGTAATAAATTTAAAAGATAATGAAGTCAGTACGCCGGTGTAATAACTATAGAGAGAAGGGATATTGACAATAGCAACAACTTCATTTCGTATGCTATCAGTGTCTCGTTTGCTAACATGGTGAAAAGTCTTTGTTTCTTTTGTTAATTGATTCTTCTGCCTTTTCTTGTTATAATAACTTCATAATTACAAACGGGAAACATAATATTGTGTATGTCCTACAGTAACCGATTTTCAGTACATTCTAACTGACGATCATATTAAAAAAGGATACAACTTTCGTGAGCAACGTTGAAATGGATGTGACACATGGCTAGTAACGTAAGAGAACAGGATAAATGTCATCTCTGACGGTGCAGTGGTAATGCAGTTAAAAATGCTACACAGTAAATGAATGTAAACAGAAAAAACGAGAAAAACATTAACACTAAAAGCGAAAAAACAGTACCCATTTAAAGTAAACTAACAATCCCATCAAAATAAAATTATTCTCTTGTTTTGTAAGTGTCTTTCACTTCTCCTCAACAACTTTTCGTGTTGTACTGCGTTCTTACATAGTTGTGGTGGTCAGACATTAGTAGTTTAAATATCAATTTTCTAGTCCTTGCTGGCGGCAAAACCCTATAGCTTTTTCCTTACGATGCATAACAGTTTACTATACTGTCTCCTGGAATAACATCAAATGGTGGTGTTAGCTGACCTGATATTGTATTCATATCACCGCAAAGGATATACGCAAGAAAACAGATTTCGTTTTCCCCTTATCTCGTTCCTCTCTTCCCATTTTGTCTAATCACAATCGCCTGAGGAAGTTTCAACGCCGTTCAGTTAAATACAATCCACTGGAGAACCCACACGCCTTTCGTCCTATGCATTCATCCTAAAGGGTTAAACATGAACATAAATAAATAATAAATGAAAAGCACCAGTTTGCTTTCGTTCTAGAACATTGCTTTTATTGTGTTAACAGCCGTCCGTGGTGGCCGAGTGGTTCTAGGCGCTACAGTCTGGAACCGCGCGACCGCTACGGTCGCAGGTTCGAATCGTGCCTCGGGCATGGATGTGATTAGAAGTTAAGTCTCATAGTGCTCAGAGCCATTTTTTGTGTTGCCATAGTAAAAATAATACTGTAGAACAAAAGCAAACTGGTACTTTTCATTTATTATTATGCTGTCCTACCAATAACCGACGAAACATTATGTTAGCATGAACCGAAATATTCATTGAAGGAGTTCAGTTCTCAAAATATTTAGTTTTTCAGCTCGCTGCTGAACGTTAGTGTTTAACGTTTTCCAGGGCCTGTTGGTTGTCTTTCGCGGCTAGAGAGAGCCGTTAATCACGCAAAAGAGTCGTTCATTGCATTATCAGTTCAAATCATTCGAGTATCCTGAACCTTGAATGTAATTAATATGCAGAAACAACAAGACTTTTGTGTCAAACCTAGTTTTCCTACTTATCGCGAGTACTTCGCTAAACCATTCGGCTATCCGAGCACATTTCCAGGCCTGACTGAAACATTCACTGTCTCCAACGTTCGCATCTATCATTCCTAATGCTCAGACAGTTTGCGACTTATTTAATCACTCACTCACTCACCCACTCACGTTAACTCATGGTGCGCATGGAGAAACCGCATTGGTTGTAAACTTATTAACTAAATCATGATGGGTTCCCATCAAGCCTATAAATGTCACTCCAGACGCCTATTTCTTAAGGAACAGATAACATTCATTTTATAATGTTTTTGGAACACTGTTCCAGGAAAAACAGCGATCTGCATAATATTATAACTTATTTCAATACACAGACCAATGATAGCATTTAAGTTGTTCGTTTTTATTTGTAAATGAGCGGATTCGATCTTCCAAGAGGTTACAAAAAATAAAATAACGAAGTAAAAAACTGTATCAGATATAACCTTGATGACTATGCTGGCGTGGATAAGGTCCAGCTATGGAGACGTGGAGAACACGGCTACACACGGCTCTGCTGGCGGTATGTAAATACCGGAAGCCCCGTCCATTGTCTCTGGCGTAACGCTACTTGTACCCAGTGGCAGTGAGACTTGATTACATTGTTTGAATAAAATGTATTAGATGTGTAATTAGTAAGAGTTTGGTCCTTCATACAACAACGAAGAATATTTTAATGTTAGGAAGTTTATAAAAAACGTCGAAATAGACAGTTACTACCCAATGGTAGGGCAAGAAGGATATCAATGGGAATTCATAACAGCTTTGACTGAAGGTATAACGTACATAGTATCCTTGATTATCAAGCTGGTGTCGTACCGACCGTCTTTGCTACGCTTATATTTACCAAAAGGCCGTGCAGAAGGCAGCTCACTTTTAAACGAGCCCTGTTGTTGGGTAGCGACTATTTTTCTGTTTTGACGCGTTCTGCAACGCATGTTATATTTTATAACATCAAAACATTCTTCTTTGTTTTGCCAACTAACAAACTCCTAGCGCATGTTCTTCGCACAATGTAATCAAGTCTCACGGCGACGGGCTACAAACGACGTCATGTCAGAGACAATGGGCTGGGCTTCCGGCAGTGTTCTCCACGGCCCCACTGACGGACTTGCTACTCGACAACGGTACCTTTGGTTGCCTATTGCTGCATTATTTTATTTTAATGTCTGTTTCGACTGTAACTGAAGCATTGTTTTATTCCTGCTCACAACATTTAAGGTCTGAAGATGATCTCTTAGAAGACCGAAACCTCTCATCTAACAATAAAACTAAACAACTTAATTGTGGTCACGACTTTGTGTATTGAAGTAAGTTACAACATTCATTCTTCCTAAGAGCTGTCATGGCGTGAGATACTTACATAATTTCGGTTATATGGAACTGGCGATATGCAGTTACCTAACACTGCTTTCACAGTTTTATGGATAACTGTACGCAGTGGCCCGACAATAAATTTACCACTACGGCAGACAAGACGTGCGTCCGCAGAGCGCGGTACCTGTGCGAAGAAGGGACGGGTCGCTAGAATTAACTGAATAACAGTCCTTGGAAGAGAGGCGACGTTGTTCTCGTGAAATTCTGTTGGGTATATTTGCAGAACCGGTATTCGGAGACACTGAGAGAAAATTCTCCTGCCGCTCACATATATGTCTCCTGGAGATCATAATAATAAAATAAGAGATACACTGAAGCGCCAAAGAAACTTGTATAGGCATGTGTATTCAAATAAGAGATATGTAAACGGGCAGAGTAAGGCGCTGCAGCCGGCAACGCCTATATAAGACAACAAGTGTCTGGCGCAGTTGTTAGATCGGTTACTGCTGCTACAATGGCAGGTAACCAAGATTTAAGTGAGTTTGAACGTGGTGTTACAGCCGGCGCACGAGCGATGGGACACAGCATCTGCGAGACAGCGATGAAGTGGGGATTTTCCCGAACAACCATTTCACGAGTGTACCGTGAACATCAGGAATCCACTAAAACGTCAGATCCCTGACAATGCTGCAGCCGGTAAAAGAGCCTGTAAGAAGAGGACCAATGATGACCGAAGAGAATCGCTCAACGTAAGAGAAGGGCAACCCTTCTGCAAACTGCTGCAGATTTCATTGCTGGACCATCAACAAGCGTCAACGTGTGAACCATTCAACCAAACATCAGCGATATGGTCTTTCCAAGCCGAATTCCCGCTCGTATACCCTTGATCACTGCAGTACACAAAGCTGTACGCCTCGCCTGGGGCCGTCAACACCGACAGTGGACTGTTGAAGACTGGAAACATGTTGCCTGGTCCGACAAGTCTCGTTTCAAATTGTGTCTAGCGGATGGACGTGTACGGATACGGGGACAACCTCATGAATTCATGGACCCTGCATGCCAGCAGGGAACTATTCAAGCTGGTGGAGACTCTATAATGGAGTGGGTCGTGTGCAAGACGAGTGATATGGGACCCCCAGATACGTCTAGATACTGTGACAGGTGACACATGCGTAAACATCCTGTCTGATCACCTGCATCCATTCATGTGCATTGTGCATTCCGACGGACTTGGGCAATTCCAGCAGGACAGTGCGACACCCACACGCCCAGAATTGCTGCATAATGGCTCTAGGAAATCTCTTCAGTTTAAACACTTCCGCTGGTCACCAAACCCCCCACACGTGAACATTATTAAGCATATCTGGGATGCATTGGACCGTGCTGTTTGGAAAAGATCTCCTCCCCTCGTACTCTTACGGAGCTATGGACAGCGATGCAGGAACCATTGTCTCAGTTCCCTGTAGCACTACTTCAGACATTAGTCGAGTCCACGCCACGTCGTCTTGCGGCACTTTTGCGTGTTCGCGGGCGCCCTACACGATATTAGGCAGGTGTATCAGTTTCTTTGACTGTTCAGTGCATTAGAGCGCATACAGAGGCATGTAGCAAGTCGCTTTTCCTTCGTGTCATATGTGAATGGACAGGAAATCGTGTAGCGTGATATGATACTGCTCTACCACACGTAAACTCACTACCGCAGTTTTCTTATCTCAGGCGGCGTGAAGTAAAGGAGGTTGCCCCACTTACCGGGTGAGATAAATATGGATAGGCCATCGCCATCTCATGTTAGTATTGTCTCCAGTTTCAGACAGTGGGAAAGCTTGGACCATGACCGTACTTGCAGGGAGCCACTGACTTGAATGGATACTGGAGGAAACTGATAGAAATGGTATCACAAATAAAAGATTAGAAATTAGCTTAAACAGAGATATTCAGAAATTAGCGCTCTTAACCGAGGGCAGTTCGACTGACACAGACGCATTCGCAGAATATCATATAGAGGTAGCGTTCACCTACAGCAACATAAGTTGAACTTAGAACACTCCAGAGAGACAATCCTGAACCCTTGAGAACTAGGTTTCAGTAAACAAAGGCAGGGTGGCATAATTCGGAGAACCTTACCACGTGGCTGGCCCTACTGCTCTCGCGTAGCATGGCGAAACACCCGCGATCATCATACGACCGAAATGGCGAATCCGAGTGTCATTATTAGACTGTGCCCGAAGTGACCAATAGATAAGCTTTACCTCGCATGGCGGAGCATACCTGTGGGCAGTAGGCGGCAGCGGGCGAGACGGTAGCTGCTAGACCTTCCAAGAAGACGTTCCAGAATCCCCTGGAGCGGTGATGCTCAGGGTTTTTGTTAGCTGGTCGCCACCTCACACTAGTGTGTCCACAGCTTGATAAAGTAGCTTCGGTGCCAACTTGCTGGGTGGTCAAGCTGCTAGCTGTCGACTGCTGGGTCACAGACCAGGCCGCTGCCTTTCGCCCCAGAAGTCTCCTGACTTGGCGCAGCCTTGGCCATTGAGACCGCGAGATGTTCTGCGTTCTGACGCGCCTCAAGACGAAGAACAGGCTCCGTTTGAACTTGAATATTTTTAACGATCCGCCATTGTGAACAGTTTATTAATTCCAATCAAGATAGCTGCAGCCTAGATCTGTTTAAAAATTTCGGTTCCTCTGTACACAAGAAATTATTACTGCAAAGTTTCTTTTCTTTTTGTAGCGATTTAGCTGATTTATTTCGCTGTTGAATCTTTAGATACTTCCAAATAAAACTGATATTGCAAGTTATGGATGGAGCCACGGTTCATTCCTCGACAAAAGGACCCGATCTGTCACCTGATTGTGTATTCATTAATTACTTCTCGACTTGTTCCGTGTTTCCGACTTTGCGCCGCCGCACACGTGCTCGTCACTGTGTAAGACGTCGTGGTCTCCTGACCTTCATTGCTTACATATTCCGCCCTCACAATCATATTCCGCACATTAAGACGCTTCATTCGAACCCAAACTCGATAAGATAAAGTCAATGTTGTATGAATTCATTTAAACGATATGCAATTAACAAGTAAGCGCACCGTGGTTGCAATACTCGAGGCTGGCGTACACACATACATTCCAGACACGACGGTCACAGAAGCTTTTAGTTCGGGAAAGAAACCGCACAAGGGACGCCGGTCCCTTCAGAGGACACCGTCCGTGTAGCAGACAGCTTGGGCCCAAGTGAAAAGGGGGAACAACCCCGTGCTCGGCTTAAAAGCAAATTTCGCTGCATTGTGTGGGAGCGCCCAGCCTACGCATTCTTTACACATAGCATGCAGTTTCAGAGATTTTCGCAGGGAGACAGCAAACGCAAAACGCCAATGATACAGGTTTCCCAATTGGTCCCCTTAAACGAAACGTCATTGTCCCGCTTTAGAAGAGCAATGCTGATTGTTGTTGTTGATGTGGTCTTCAGTCCTGTGACTGGTTTGATGCAGCTCTCTATGCTACTCTATCCTGTGCAAGCTGCTTCATCTCCCAGTACCTACTGCAACCTACATCCTTCTGAATCTGCTTGATGTATTCATCTCTTGGTCTCCCTCTACGATTTTTACCCTGCACGCTGCCCTCCAGTACTATATTGGTGATCCCTTGATGCCTCAGAACATTTCCTACCAACCGATCCCTTCTTCTAGTCAAGTTGTGCCACAAACTCCTCTTCTCCCCAATTCTATTCAATATCTCCTCATTAGTTATGTGATCTACCCACCTAATCTTCAGCATTCTCCTGTAGCACCACATTTCGAAAGCTTCTATTCTCTTCTTGTCTAAACTATTTATCGTCCATGTTTCACTTCCATACATGGCTACACTCCATAAAAATACTTTCAGAAACGACTTCCTAACACTTAAATCAATACTCGATGTTAACAAATTTCTCTTCTTCAGAAACGCTTTCCTTGCCATTGCCAGTCTACATTTTATATCCTCTCTACTTCCACCATCATCAGTTATTTTGCTCCCCAAATAGCAAATCTCCTTTACTACTTTAAGCTTCTCATTTCCTAATCTAATTCCCTCAGCATCACCGGACTTAATTCGACTACATTCCCTTATCCTTGTTTTGCTTTTGTTGATGTTCACCTTATATCCTCCTTTTAAGACACTGTCCATTCCGTTCAACTGATCTTCCAAGTCCTTTGCTGCCTCTGACAGAATTACAATGTCATCGGTGAACCTCAAAGTTTTTATTTCTTCTCCATGGATTTTAATACCTACTTCGAACTTTTCTTTTGTCTCTTTACTGCTTGCTCAATATACAGATTGATTTGGCAGACTATATTTCTGACGCCTTGAGCTGAAGGAATAATGGAAGAGACCGAAAGATATACCCCTTCACGTCTGGCGTGGAGAGGTGCCGTTCCGTTATCGCTCTTGGAGCGAGGAAAAAGTCTCTCCTCAGTACTTCACTGGGAGAGCACCTCTGTCGAGAGCGAATCGAAGTGCTACCCTCTATTGAGCCCTTGCGATTAAGCGTTGTTCACTTTGTTGGCCGACACACTTATTGTGCGGTGTGAAAGGACATAGTTAAATGCGAGCGAGCGAATTTTGAGTGGCACCGCAGTGGACTGGTTATCTGACCGGTGTACCACGCCAATAGTCAGACTAGGGGCGAATAGGAATCCTTGACTTCATCAAGGCATAGGGAGAGTTTGGTCGGCGAAGGTCAATCCAGATAGAGCGAGAGTTATCTTATTTGTCAGCGGCGAGCGGCGCAGACAGCAGTCATCGCAGCTTACGGTTTTGTGCGCTACAGCTATTGCGAGCCCCATATTTCCTCCACAACAGTACACTTCACTGCATTTCACACGCGACAGCCTCGACCGTACCTAGCAACATTCTAAACGATAATTATTCAAGTTGAGTAGGCGCGCCTCTCAGCCATTCTGCCAAGTCTACAACCATCTTAAACTATGCATAGAAATTTCATTAGCGAATCCTATCCTTAAGAGGTAACTTCACATTCCGAAAAGAATCCAGAAATAATTTGTTCAGTTCATAACTAAAAGTGCCATTATAATAATTTTCGTTAGTTTTATGTTTTTCTTACACTAACTAGCTCTACTCCAGTACCCAAGTATCCCACTAGTTACGTAAGAAATTTTGTGAATTTTTGTGTCATTTCCTTACAGCGGACGACTCCAGAAGATATTTATTGCTGAATGTTTTTCAGGCATTTCTCTTTAGAACGTTAGGAGCGTCTGTCTGACTTCTTTAGTAGTGTGGGGGTGGAAATTGCATCTTGCAGGAGCCACAGGGTAAAGAGGACATCTCAGATTAATCCGTTGCGCAGAATAACAGATCAACCCCACACGCTCAGAACTGCACTTGGCGTTCTTGGCAGGATTCGCAACACGATGTGTTGTTATGTGGCTTGTTACGTAGCCGTAGAGTGTCGAAAACACTTTTAGGAGCAGTTTTACTGTGACCACTCTGCAGATGAAGATCTGTTCTTCTCGCGGATCTGGCCGAAAACCATATGGGTCGAGAACCAGTTCTCTTCGGACTGGAAAATTCCAGCGATCGTAACCGCAGTGGAACTGGTTGGCAGTCAATAAAGAGCGCTTTGATGGCTGCGGCTGGCGCGGCCGCCTGTAAGGAATGCGATGGCGACTTGCGGGCAAGCGACGCGGCGCTCGGTTTGTCGCTACTGGTCCGCGCCTGCCATTACGATTCCCCATACAGCCTATTGCGGCACCATTGTCCGTCCATCTCCCGCCTTAGCATTCAGCTAGCAGCCGGCCGGCCTTATAATACGGATGTACTTAGCATAAAATACACGACGCGCTGAAACGAGTCGCGGCCACCACAGAGACGAGGTCCCCGCCGCCACCTGTGTATGCCAAAAGCTTTCGAATGTCGTTTGCCTAGAGACGCCATGAATCATTCCACTCCCCGAAGATGCTAGGCACGGCCGAAACAGCTTATTCTCTGGCTGGCAGGTGGCTCTGGGGACCGGTTGGAAATTTTAATGCCTCCGCGAAAAGGCTGCCTATTCTGTTCGGGGAGGACATTTCTCTGTACTGACACCGGTCGACGACTTTATATACCCGCTGTCCGTGACGGATGTGTTGTATTGTGCGACTGACTACGGCGGGCGGACGTTGCTCTCTGGTTTAGCCGCTCCCACTGCGGTGCAGCTACCCTTCGCTTCGGGACTGTGGATACTCTTTATGGTCGAAAGCAGGTTATGCGTGACTCCTGATTTGACCTGCGATATAAAAACTCCAAGAATGACACCACCAGTTCTGCAAAGGCAGTCCATCTAGAATTAATAACTTTATTTTATTCTGCGCTGTCCATCGGTTTCGGAACGGTTCCGTATGTTTTATGAGCATGTACGTTCTGTATTTTACATATTATCTACAGTTCAGTTTTTGCTGTGTTACTCAGATTGAGTTGACAAAAGTTACGGGGATACCTCCTAATACGCTGTCTGCTCGCGGAGTGCAGTAACTCGACGTAGCATTGGCTCAACAAGTCGTTGCAAATCCCCTGCAGAAATACTGAGCCATGATGCCACTATAGCTGTCCAAAATGGCGAAAGTGTGTCTGAGACGCCCAGCTGAACCCGCAGGACAGAACAGGTAGTTTAAATTGTGGGAAAGGGACAAAATAAGGGGGCTGTCAGTTACACTCGAACACACAACTTTATTACTTGATCAAACATTACAAGAGTCCAAAAAACATTATTTTTAAACTCACAGTTTTAATCTATGGGACTTAATTACTGGCTGAAAGCCACTTTAATTTAAAAACCGCTGAAGGCCAATAACTTAAAACGCAAGCATAATCAGGAATTTAAAAGGCAAGCCTTATCTTACAACAGTTCTTTATTTAGGCTGAAGATCTGAGATTGTCACAGCAAACAATTTAAATTCAAAATCGGCTGAAAGCCCAACATTTAAGGCTAAACAACACTAAAATTAAAGAAGGCCTTACGTAAAACAGTTCATAATTAGGCAAAATTCAACCAAAACATAAATTTAAAACGAAAGGCCTTATGTTAAAACAGTTCTTTAGTTTGGCTGGAGGCCCAAAGAATCAGATACTCCACGAGCAAACAAGTTAAATTCAAATCGGCTGAAGGCCTAACACTTAAAATTGAACAAAATTAAAACCTTTAAAATGCCAACAGTTCTTTAAATCAGGCTGAATGCCTAAAGGATCTTACGCCTTAAGGGCAAAATAACATTAATTTTTAAAAAAATCGGCTAGAATCCATACAAGTACAAATGACAAGAACAAATAAGAAAAAAGGCAGTACACCCAAGAGCACTCTGGTGTTAGAGGGTCGACTTGGAATTCAAACACTGACGCTCGCTTAGGTGAGACAGGCAGTCGGGCCAACCATTCACGATCCGACGACAAGCCAACCGACCGGGAGTCAACGGATCCACCGGCAAGATAACTTCCTTTTTACCCGACCAACGCGCAACAGGGAGTCCAACGGACCAACGTACAAAATATTAGCGCCCACGACAATCATACATGGAGCTGTCAAACTACACAACGTGCTGGAAAGCAACAACACGACGAGGAAACTATACTGCCTGAAATTTACGTCAACGCTCACGGCAGGTAACCGGAACGCTAACAACCACAAGGCGGAAGATTCCACTGGTGCACTTCAATTCAAATAACCAAATACTGAGAAACTCCACCGGAGGGTGGCTAGAATTTTCCAAGTCGAAAACCACGTTGTTGCTCGCGGGAATACATAGCTACTCATTTCCGCGGAAGATTACTACGAGAATGCTTAGAACAATAAATAAATGAGAAAACTTTGAAATCTGTTTCGTTTTGTGCGGCTTGTCGGTAATGTTGGTGATGTTGCGCAGTCGTTGCCGAGAAGTGGGTTTCAGTCGGCCAGCAAGTATAAGCGTTTATTCGTGCAGCCTGCGAGGAGGATTTGTACTCAGTCGATTCTGATTTGCCCAGCTGGTTTCGTCCTCTTGAGGGAATCAGTAAGTAAGACACATCATTGCCGAATTATTTCTCAAAGCGAAAAGACAGCAATGGAGCATACACTCGTATGTTATATAATAAATGTATGTTACTTATTGTGACATCCAGTAGTAATTTTGCAATTAATATGAGGCTCTTGTATCTCATGAGATAAGAGAACATTCGTGAGTGCCGGCCACGGTGGTCTCGCGGTTCTAGGCGCGCAGTCCGGAACCGTGGGGCTGCTACGGTCGCGGGTTCGAATCCTGCCTCGGGCATGGATGTGCGTGATGTCCTTAGGTTAGTTAGGTTTAAGTAGTTCTAAGTTCTAGGGGACTGATGACCACAGCAGTTGAGTCCCATAGTGCTCAGAGCCATTTGAACCATTCGTGAGTAACGTTCTACGGATATGGGTAGATAAATTAGAAAGAAGGAAATAATATCAAAACAATATCAGGCTTCTAATACGAGGCGCTGAAGTGTGAGGCCGCAACACTACGAACTGTGCCAACGCTACCATTAAGGGAAGGTAGGTTTACTGTCTTTGGCCCGAAAAAAGCATGTTCTTCGATAGTCTTTTTCTCGGGATGTGTCATAGATATCAATGTCAAATTTGGTCAAAATGTTAATTGATATTTCCTGCACAAACTGGAATTTTTTCGACCGGAAATGTAGAAGAGCAAAGGCGGAAGTGCCGTCGGAACGAAACAAAATTCCGCGCGGCATGTCACAGGTCAGCCGGCTAGTCTGAAATCAAAATTGAGTTGACGTTAGCGAAGTATATAATATTCTTTAGGAGTTGTACCTCGCTTAAGTTATTTGGGTCATAGGCAACAAAATGGCGGCCATTTGAAAAAATAGGGTTCTTTCATCAATTTTTCGATTTGTCGGTCAGTAAAAATATTTATAGTTGATGGGTCGGAAGAAAAGTGGTACAACTCCTAGACAATTTAGTTAGCTTCACCTGAAACAAAGAATCATGCCAATCGATTAAGTAGATTTGAAGTTACCATACTGCGCTATAAAAAAAGTCATTTCGAGAAAAAGTTTGAATTTTGACTACATATAAATGTAATATTATGCAACGTACGTTCAATCTGCTATTCCGGGTCCATAAATTAGTCATTCTCTTGCTCACAGAGGGCGTTCTGCTCGATCTGGGCCATCCTCCGCTGCTCCAGCGCCGCTCGTACGGTCGGCGACAAACGGTTTTCGGCCGCTTGAATCCGGTGGTCGCCGGAAGGTTGGCGAACTGCGTCGAATAGAGTCCCAGGGTGACGTCTATCGTTGTCATGGTCCTCAGAATTGCTGAATACCCTTCGTTGAAACTGCTCATTGCCAGGAAAGTAGCAATCTCCACAGTCTTCGCACCAAAATACAAATGCTTGGGGGCTAGCTTCCAAACACACGCATTCAAACTTTCATTTGAATTTTGTGTGTTTCCTCTCAAGCACCGGTACAATAAGTCGTCCTCTGAAAGAAAAAAACTGCTGCGTGAAAAAGGCCAATTTCAGGCAGGTTCATTTTTTTGTTCAACCGCGTATAACAAACATTTCCGTTCCGTATTCGAAAAAACCGTTTCAGGTGTGGATTCTAAACACTTTTATGGATCCAAAAATGCAGTTCAAAAAATCGATTTTTTGAACCAAAAGATAGTAAACCTCCCTTTAAAATTATCGCCTGATAAAAGGTATCTAAATTCCAACAAAAACCTTGATCGTCGTTTTCTCAGTAAATTGAGAGACGTGTTCGCTTACTTTGACCCCTCTTCCTCTGAGCGAAGTTTCTGGAAAGTCGGGCTATAGCACTCGCTGCGTTCTCCTCGCCACTCGTTGAGAAGCAGAGCGAAAATATTACAGTATGAATTAATGGGCGGCTAGGCAGTAGGACTGTGGGCATTATTTTTTTACAGTGTGCCTTAAGACGCGCCGAACTGGCTGTGGATCTCTCTGCGCAGCTGCAGCTCCGGTGAGCCGCCGCGTCTACCCCGCCCGGTCTCCTTGTTTCGTCGTTTCCAGGGCGACAGGCGCTAGCTGGCCTCCGGTGTTACGTGGTTGTGTAACGCGGCGCCGTCACAGAAGGCCAACCCGGCCTTAAAGGCGTCAGATGCGAGTGCCAGGACCTCTTCGTCTCCCACCGATCGCTGGAGATACCAGAGGAGAGGGACGGTTATCGCGCCACCGGAGGCGCCTGTCTGTCGTGTAGCTACAACTCAGTTAGCACCGTAGAGGACGTTTCTAAATACCTGTACCAAACATCGGTACTTGTTCCTCAGATCAAAACAAGACCAAATGTTCCTCTGGCCATATGTCTAACGTGCTGCAAGTGAAGCATACTTGTTTCACAAAATGCGATATCGTGCTTGCCTGCCGAAATGTATCGTGGTGACAATTTACATTTGTTGTGGAGACATGAATAGTACTCCACAAGCATGTACAGAGCAAACGTGTTTCGGTATGTAACATGCAGCTGACACATGTGGTCATTCACGTTGACAGCATGTTCTCTGGAAGGATGACACAGTTTCACAAGCGTAGTGCAGCAGGGTAGGCAGCTGACAGCCGATGATACGTGATGTATTATTCAAACTAGGAACACATGGGTAGATGTGAATCCCCTTCTACATACATACTCCACAATGCACCATACGGTGCGTGGTAGAGGGTACCTCGTACCACAACTAGCATCTTCTCTTCATGTTCCACTCCCAAACAGAACGAGGGAAAAATGACTGCCATATGCCTCTGTATGAGCCCTAATCTCTCTTATCTTTGTGGTCTTTCCGAGAAATATAAGTTGGCGGCAGTAAAATTGTACTGTAGTGAGCCTCAAATGCTGGTTCTCTAAATTTCCTCAGTAGCGATTCACGAAAAGAACGCCTCCTTTCCTCTAGAGGCTCCCACCCGAGTTCCTGAAGCATTTCCGTAACACTCACGTGATGATCAAACCTACTAGTAACAAATCTAGCACCCCGCCTCTGAATTGCTTCTATATCCTCCCTCAATCCGACTTGATAGGGATCCCAAACGCTGGAGCAGTACTCAAGAATAGGTCGTATTAGTGTTTTATAAGCCGTCTCCATTACAGATGAACCACATCTTCCCAAAATTCTACCAATGAACCGAAGACGACTATCCGCCTTCCCCACAACTGCCATTACATGCTTGTCCCACTTTTTATGCCCAAATATTTAATTGGTACCGTGATCACTAGATACCGACTCTTATTTGGAATAAATGTCTGGTATGGTCTGTGGTTTCTTGATAGTTTCGTCTTTGTTACTCTGGTGACACAGTGGTTCAGCGTAATTGACAGTTTTCACGACCACGATACCTGTACTCGTGCACTGCAGGAAAATGTAGCCCTGATAGTTTAACGCGACAGAGGGTTCACACGGGATGAACGAAGTTCAGTTTGAATATTTTTTTTAAGTACCCAGTTTCACAACTGGATGCATGCTACGCTCGTCTTTTTCGTATCATGCCCTATTCTTTCCATCCGAACGTAATCGCTACATCTCCAATCTTCCACAGCATACAACATCTCCCAAATATTCCGCTATTTTCTGCCGCGCGGTCGGAGGCACTTTGCCACAGTTCAAGCGGCTGCCCCCTGTCGGAGGTTCGAGTCCTCCCTCGGGCATGTGTGTGTGTGTGTGTGTGTGTGTGTGTGTGTGTGTGTGTGTGTGTTATCCTTACATTAAGTTACTTTAAGTTAGATTAAGTAGAGTGTAAGTCTAAGGGCAGATGCACTCAGTAGTTTGGTCCCACATGAACTTAGGAGCAGCAGCACCACCACCACGACCACCATTATCTTCTGCCCCCTAATAGTTTTCCATTTATTTCGCGTTTCAGTATGGAGAGATATGACGCTACTGACCTGAGATGATACAGTAACTGACGCCGAATCACCACTTATCAATAAAATACCTTAACGCAACGATAAAATCTCTAGAAAAGTTATTTGAAAGTAGTACAAAGATACGGATTTCCGCCACCTATGAATATGAGCTGAATGAATGAGCATTCATTGACGCTCGAGTTGGAACTGGGTGAAACTGAATAGATTTTCGAGTTGAAGGCTTCGAGAAGATCCTTTGACCATAAACTACACAGCTATGTGAATTCTCACTTTAACGACGCGTGGACGGCTGTTAAGCTGAACATTTATACTCGCCACCAGATTGGGCGTAGAATTGCTGTTCCTTCTGTGGATGACTTACTGCCATACATGGAGTGCTTCCATCATAAATGTTTCGTTAACAAACTGCGAACGTTCTCCTGTAGTACCTTCTCCCTGCAGTAAACGCGTAAGGCAATATTTCTCCAGTCTGTTGACAAGCCTTCATGCAGTGATTTTCTGAATATGAGAAGCAGTATAAAGTCTGTGCCACTGGCGCAGTATACTAACAAATATTGTTAAGCAGGCGAACGACCCATCTATTCTCCTGAACATTTCATGTCAGAGCTTTAGAAAAAAATGGAATTAGTGCCTTCATAACCGTATGTTTTTCGCAGGCAGTAAGCGATGTCCTTTTTCAAGTTCTTATAGGATGTCTGGAAGCTAAAGAAGAGTATAAACACAGGAATGGGTTTATGTACGTACAAAGTATCCTGGCGCTGATTACTTTTCAGCATAATCATCGTGGCTATAGAGTCATATTTAGTAATGGTGTACCAGCTTTCCAGTCGTTTTTGTGAAACGACTGCTGCCAATGAGCCAAGAAGGTCGCCCCGGTATTTTTCAGTACGTCGTCCGCTCAACCGCTCCTGCATTTTCGGAGGAAAGTGTAAATTACTTCCGGGCTATGGGATACGTCATCCATCACCTACTGCTTGACTTGATGGAACAATGCACGGATATTGTTGTATACTAGAGCAACACCTGACTGTAGTACGACTCCTTGTTTGTCTATAAGGGATCAGCGAGATCACCCGCCTCGACAAACTGGTGGCGAACATTTCTCTAGAGGGCTACTACACTGTCACTGTTACTGCAGTAATGATTGAGTTGAAAAGGGTATATATGCAGGGTCTAGGACCCATATTTGTTATGGATATTAATAGTGAAAAGTACATATATAGCTCGATAATATCAGAACAAAATAATCGATAAAACTGTATTGATAGTTATCTACAGGCTTTTCTTGCACAAGGATGGACTTCCCAAAAATACAAGACGTTACATGTAAATTATACTTTACCTGCCCACGTGCGAGCTTAGAGGGCCACATTTTCCAGTTGTAAGTAGTCAGTGGAAGAAACGTTACAGTAAGGGCTCATTAAAACCTTTTTGTGCAACATATACATATCAATCACGACACACTGTGGGATATACAGACAGAGGTGTTTTTTTTTTTTTTTTTTTTTTCTTCCAGAGAGAATTTTCACCCTGCAGCGGAGTGTAAGCCAATTTGGAACGTCCTTGCAGATTAAAACAGTTTGCTGTGTCAGAATTCGAACCTGGGACTTTTGCCTTTTCGGACAAGTACTGTGCGAGTGAGCTATCCAAATACCACTCACGAACCGCCCTCACACCTATATTTCCACCAGTACCTCGTCTCCCACCTTCCTTCTGGAAACAATCCGCCAGGTTGTAGCTACACTGTCTCCACATTATCCTTTCTTCGAAGAGTACTTTTCACGCAAGTTATGTAGCAGCACTTCCGTGAAATTATAAGGTAGAATATGAGGCACGGTCGGACGCAAAACAGTGAGGATGGGTCGTGAATCATGCTTAATAGCTCAGTAGGCAAAGCAATTGGCAGCGAAAGGCAAATGTCCTAGTTTCGAGTCCTGGTCTGGCGTACAGTTTAAATCTGACAGGAAGTTTCTGTCTTATATGAAAATACATGCTTCCTTGGCGAAACTCGATGATGAAGTTTTCTCTGGTTATCTTCCTCCTGTGTCAGCGTTTCGACAAGTTGTATACTCGTCATCTTCAGGTGAAGTGTCGAATTCATGTTGGGTTGGGTTGTTTGGGGAAGGAGACCAGACGGCGAGGTCATCCGGCTCATCGGATCGGGGAAGGACGGGGAAGGAAGTCGGCCGCGCCTTTCCAAAGGAACCATCCCGGCATTTGCCTGTAGCGATTTAGGGAAATCACGGAAAACCTAAATCAGGATGGCCGGACGTGGAAGTGAACCGTAGTCCTCCCGAATGCGAGTCCAGTGTCTAACCACTGTGCCACCTCGCTCGGTAAATTCATGTCTATTGCGCGTGGATGTGTCCAGTGCATGTGAAGCGCGATAGGCATGAACCCGACGCTTTGCATGAAGATGACGAGTAGGAAACTTGTCGAAACGTTGCTGCAGAACGACACCTTGACGGCTGATAACCCGAGAAATCTGTATCGTAGTTTCAACCTTTTTGCGACTTTTGCTCCCAGGGAGCTACTAACGTCTCGAAAAGCACAGTATGTGTGTGGCCACTGTCGATTTCGCGCGCGATCCGTGTGAGCGTCTGCGTGCTGCGACTGTGGCCAGAAGCAGCGCAGGACCTCGCGTACACGCGCGCCCAGTGGCCGGCAGGTGCGCGCAGATCCTGCGGAACAGGTTCCGCCCGGCCGCCGCCGCCTCCTCACTCGGACAGCTCCCGTTGGCGCCATAAACTGCTGTTCTGCCTCAATAATTAGTTTATGGCTCGCAGCCATCTCTAATTTGGCCCGAAACATACCTGTCTGATTCAGAACCACCAGTCTCCGGGGAGACCCACTAGCTAAGCAAGTTGACGTTAGTAAACGGCCACTATACGTTCATGATGGCGTAATTAATGATTCCAAATAAAGCAAATGACAGTCTATACCTGTTTGATACACAAGTTAAGGGTAAACTACTTGCAAGTGTCACGTCACGCATAACGCAGAGGCGAAAGAAATCGTGTCATTCTACTTTCGTAACTACGGCATTCCTTAAACGAAGCACTTTCGTAGACAAACAGCACTACTAAAAGCTGAAATTGAAAATGAAAACGTACAACGAAAACTACGAGCGAGAATGTGATTTTTGCTTGCTCCTGAACAGAGACGTAGTTGGGAACCTAAATAAACTACACAATTTCCCAAAAAAAGAAATCAGATATATTTAAAACTTTCAGTGTATAAGAATCAGTTACCATTTTCAATACCCTCTTATCTGGTGACTGTGACGTCTCGCGATTCCTTCCTGCTCTAAACTTATTCAGCTGATATGAGCGAATATACACTCCTGGAAATTGAAATAAGAACACCGTGAATTCATTGTCCCAGGAAGGGGAAACTTTATTGACACATTCCTGGGGTCAGATACATCACATGATCACACTGACAGAACCACAGGCACATAGACACAGGCAACAGAGCATGCACAATGTCGGCACTAGTACAGTGTATATCCACCTTTCGCAGCAATGCAGGCTACTATTCTCCCATGGAGACGATCGTAGAGATGCTGGATGTAGTCCTGTGGAACGGCTTGCCATGCCATTTCCACCTGGCGCCTCAGTTGGACCAGAGTTCGTGCAGGACGTGCAGACCGCGTGAGACGACGCTTCATCCAGTCCCAAACATGCTCAATGGGGGACAGATCCGGAGATCTTGCTGGCCAGGGTAGTTGACTTACACCTTCTAGAGCACGTTGGGTGGCACGGGATAGAATAATGGGTTCGATGACGGTCTGGATGTACCGTGCACTATTCAGTGTCCCCTCGACGATCACCAGAGGTGTACGGCCAGTGTAGGAGATCGCTCCCCACACCATGATGCCGGGTGTTGGCCCTGTGTGCCTCGGTCGTATGCAGTCCTGATTGTGGCGCTCACCTGCACGGCGCCAAACACGCATACGACCATCATTGGCACCAAGGCAGAAGCGACTCTCATCGCTGAAGACGACACGTCTCCATTCGTCCCTCCATTCACGCCTGTCGCGACACCACTGGAGGCGGACTGCACGATGTTGGGGCGTGAGCGGAAGACGGCCTAACGGTGTGCGGGACCGTAGCCCAGCTTCATGGAGACGGTTGCGAATGGTCCTCGCCGATACCCCAGGAGCAACAGTGTCCCTAATTTGCTGGGAAGTGGCGGTGCGGTCCCCTACGGCACTGCGTAGGATCCTACGGTCTTGGCGTGCATCCGTGCGTCGCTGCGGTCCGGTCCCAGGTCGACGGGCACGTGCACCTTCCGCCGACCACTGGCGACAACATCGATGTACTGTGGAGACCTCACGCCCCACGTGTTGAGCAATTCAGCGGTACGTCCACCCGGCCTCCCGAGTGCCCACTATACGCCCTCGCTCAAAGTCCGTCAACTGCACATACGGTTCACGTCCACGCTGTCGCGGCATGCTACCAGTGTTAAAGACTGCGATGGAGCTCCGTATGCCACGGCAAACTGGCTGACACTGACGGCGGCGGTGCACAAATGCTGCGCAGCTAGCGCCATTCGACGGCCAACACCGCGGTTCCTGGTGTGTCCGCTGTGCCGTGCGTGTAATCATTGCTTGTACAGCCCTCTCGCAGTGTCCGGAGCAAGTATGGTGGGTCTGACACACCGGTGTCAATGTGTTGTTTTTTCCATTTCCAGGAGTGTATTATTCGCACTTCGATGTGTTTCTGCCTGTCTGTCCTAAAGTAACTCTGTACAGTGTGTAGGAGTCTACGGGCCCTCGTTTGCACGTGTTGCAATTCTAACGAACGCGGTTGCACATACGACGGCCTCCGCTTGGGTGCGGCGGTGAAGGCCGGTGAAGGACGTACGGCGCATGCGCGGCAGGGCCAAAGTGGGGCGTGGAGCGGGCGGCCGGCGGCGCGGCGTGCGCGTTCGCGCCGTGGCAATGCCCCCACCCTCCCGGCAGTCACCAGCCATGCAAATAGCCGCGGCTTTCTCCCGCGGAATGCAGTCTCATAAACAGAGACACTGACTTACCGAAAGGCAAACATTAATTACAAACAGACGCTGGAGAGGAGCGGAGCGGTCTGGAGTGCTGGAGTAGGGCTGGCTTTCCCGGCGTCCAGTGGCAACCCGTCCCCCGGCCAGACACCACTCCGTCGCTCTGCGCTGCCTCTCACATTCGGCAGAGTCACGCTGCTTGACAGCCCGAGATGTTTTCTGTGAACTTCCTGGTAGGAACTTTTCGAAATGGTAAATGACGCCTGTTTCCGCGCGGAAAATGGGTGTACGCTTGACCAGATCCTCATCTGTTTGGTTAATGGGGTGAGGACCGCCTCCGCTCCCCACCCTTCTCTTCAACCCGCACCCCCCCTTCCCCGCCACCCCACCACCTCCCCCCCCCCAAAAAAAAGCCTACGGGAAGTGTTTTTATTTTCACATATATAGCCGAAACTTCCAATATTCTCAGAACATTCAGACAATAAAGCAGCACGAGAACTAAGATTGTTGAAAAGAGCAAGGCATTCTAGTGTAGTACAAGCTGTATTCCTTGTATCCCATCCATAAGTAGACGAAAAAGCATCGATGGCAAAGACTATGGACATCATAAGTTTAGCAGCTCCGCCGCAAACAGGAACTACAAATATGACATAACCTGAAACTTCCTGGCAGTGTGTGCCGGACCGAGACTGGAACTCGGGACCTTTGCCTGTCGCGGACAAGTGCGGGCAAGTGCAGGCTGTGGCTAAGCCAAGTCCCCGCGATATCCTTTCTTTCAGGAGTGCTAGTTCTGCAAGTTTCGCAGGAGAGCTTCTGTTAAGTTTGGAAGGTAGGAGACGAGGTACTGGCAGAAGTAAATCTGTGAGGACGGGCGTGAGTCGTGCTTGGGTGGTCAGTTGGTAGAGCACTTGCCCGCGAAAAGCAAAGGTCGCGAGTTCGAGTCTCGGTCCGGCACACAGTTTTAATCTGCCAGGAAGATTCAGCGCACACCCCGCTGCAGAGTGAAAATCTCATTCTGGATGACAAAACCTGTCACAGGGCAGCCACATCAAGCAAATCACCAGCACCTACGCTTAGCCATGATCTTCTCATGTCAATCGTCGGACTAGGTGGTCTAGCCGTAAAGCGTGTGCCTCTAAACGGGAATGTTGAGCGATCGAATCCCAAAATATTTCTATTTACCTTTATCTTAACCTTCACCTCTCAATGAGGTAAAGATTTACCAGGAACGACACATCGTTCAGGTCCAAAATAAACTGTAGGTCGCTTTATTCCAATATTATTACTGGGGTAGTTTAGGGACATACAAGTAGCCATAGTGACGTCCAATTTTTGACTTGCTCCTCGCTGCCTCTGGACGATATCGCTGGGCCAAATTCGTTGTCTAGTCCTGCTGTCTTGCTGCGGGTCTTTGTGAGCAGTGCTAGAGTCGAAATACACTACCATAAAAAAATTAGTACACCTAGTGTTGTGTGCATAGTTCCGTGTAGTCAGCTCGTACACAACTTTCCCACTAGAGTGCTCCCCACTAAGCACAACAGCGCAGGCGCAGCGCTCTTCCGTCTCCGCACTGCGAGATGGCGCTGCCATAGAGACGGACCAAATTCTGCTTCCGCCGATCCGCGTATTAATATGTAACGCAGCCAAAGAGATTGCTGCTAACATAGAACCTTTTCTCCTCGCGGATCACACTTGTGCAGTGATACATGAACATGCAAGGTATCATAACGAGTGTACAGACCTCCGATTGGTCAGTCTGCATTTGTCTGTATCAGTCTTACGAGTTCTACATTTGTCTGTACCAGTCTATAGTCAAGTTTCAGTGTGCGCCATGAAGATAAATGTATAGACACTTTTGTCAAGTATCAGAGGTATGTGAGAATAAGATTACCACACCAATACCAAGGGAACTTCAGACTGTCAATTGTAAATAGCACCCAGAACCAAGTTAATAATTTTTATGCTTGTTATTATTTTAATAAATGTGTGTGAAAATTAATCAAGCTCTGTTTAAAATTGGTCACCGTCAGTCTGCTACTCTAAGCGTGCAAGTGGCATTTCTATCGTCTGACCTAACGGTAGAAGATAAACACAAGTCAAATAATCTGATGGTGTGTGTACTGAAGGTCTTACAGTACGCACACCACACCTAGAAAGACGACGTCGATTTTTATCTGATGACGGAAGTCACCCAGGTGATAGTAAATATTCTGATAGTGATTTCAGCGTCGTTCGCCAACAGACAACGTAATGGCATAGCTACCAGACCGCCATTTGTGTCTTCCCTGTAATAGGGATTGGCCGCATCCAGAAGGCTCAGTATGGCGCAGACATCTGAAAAAAGTAGGCTACCATGCCACAGAGACGCACTCTTGCTTCCTACAGCCAACTGAGCGAATTTGAAAGGGGTCAGATTGTGGCCTTCCGAGGTGGCGAAGGGTCCTCCTTTTGGAAAACCGCCGTAAGAGTTGGGACGAGCTGCGTCAGTTGTACAACGACACCAGTGCCAGTGGTCACGTGATCATTCTCATGCCCATAGACGAGGTTCTGGATGTCCAGGTAGCACAGACGCCGGGCAGGATCGTTGTATGTAAGGGTAGCAACTGCTAGTCGTACAGCTACCACAGCAAGATAAGTGGGCTTGCGAGCCCACACAAGTCAACACGAACTGTTGCGAACCTGTTATTGCCAGTGGGACCGTAGGCATGCACAGTTCTAGCCCATCTTCAACTCACGCCACAGCATCGAAGCATCGACGTGCACGGCTTCACTGGTGCCGTCAGAGGATGAACTGGTGGATGGAATGGCGGACCTTGGTCTTCAGCGATTAAAGCAGATTCTGCCTGAACGCAGGTGATGATGGTTTGCATGTACGACGTAACCCCGACGATCGCTTTCTCGTAGAATTCATTCATCCAAGACACACTGACCACACTCCAGCCTGTATGGTCTGGAATACGGTAAGCTACAGCTCTCATTCACCTTTGGCTCAACTGAAACTGACGCTAACCAGCGCGTGGTACGTACAGAATGTTGTCAGACCCGTTCTTTTGACCTTCCTGCAGCAGGAAAGTGATGTATTGCTCCACACTGCCCGTGAAACTCAACGTGCTCTGCAACACCTTCCTGACCAGGACGATCTCCAGGTTTGTCTCCAATTGAGAACGTGTGGGATGTGATGCAAAGAGAGGTGTATGGTGCGATTCGTCAACCAAGAGCTTTTACAAAACAAACTGCGTGTCATTAAGGAGACTGTGAATGTGTGGAAATTTGTCCTGCGTGCTTCTTGCAGGGAATCAGTTGTACTTAGTCGGCTCCGCATTGCCCATACGTGGTTCACACATGGTTACCTCCTCCGTCGCGAGGACCCACCTCAGTATCGCTGTGGCTCCCAAATGACAGTCGTCCACCTCTTGCTCGACTGCCCACTTTTAGCCACCCTGGGGTGGACTTTTAACTTTCCCAGCACCTTACCTTCGGTGTTGGGCAACAATGCCTCAATAGCATCTTTAGTTTTACGTTTTATTCATGCGGGTGGGTTTTATCATTTGCTCTGAGTTTTAGCGCATGTCCTTTTTCCCTCTGTGTACTCCACCCTAGGGCTTTTAGGGGGGAGGTTTTAATGTGTTGCAGAGTGCCTGGCTTCTCCTTTTTTATTCTCATGGTCAGCCAGCCATGGTAATATGCTTTCTTGTTTTTAGTCTCTTCTTCCTGTTTCTTACGTCTCTCTGGTTTTCTTGTCCTGTTTTGTCTACTGTAGTGTTTGTTGTCCTCCTGTCGATTCTTCTCGTTCTTCCTTTCTCCTGTTATTGTGCCGTACGTCTTCTTTGCTTTCTTCTTTCCCTTGGGTACTTGTTCTACTGGAAACAAGGGACCGATGACCTCGCAGTTTGGTCCGTTTCATCCCTTTTTAACCAACCAACCAACCAACCTTATCCAGGTCACTTGAGAAGCCAAAATATTCCTTTCTCCGCCAGAGAATACATTGGCGCCTAATATAGTGAGATATTGTGCTCCCGCTTTCTTTCGCGCTCCTGTCTGTATCGTGCATTGAAGTCTCCAGTAAATTAAACATCCTCCCAATGGGCAATAGACGCTTCAGGTACCGGTTTTCTCTGGCAGATAAACGGTCTAGCGCCATCGACAGCCACGGTCAGCCTCTTCGTTTCAGCGTTTATATTTTCCGCTGTATTTCGTAACCACTGGAAGAAAAATGTGCTTGCATATAAATTGTTACATGCGGATTTAACCGCAACTACATATATTACTTCCCTGCCGCGTTTTTTACTCATAACCCGAAGCTGTAATTTTTGTATCGTACGTTTGGTCAGTTGGTTTTCTAATGCTGATTGTTGCCAACTTATTGACATTTTTACTGCCAAAAACGTTGCACGCAAAAATCCAATTTCTCAACCAATAAAAATATAAGTATTGGTATTAAAACGAATAACATCAACAAAATTAAACTGCCTGTTTAAATCTGTTCCACTGTATAATGAAATATTAGCGGTTTTATTTGTCAACATAATATTTTCGTGCGTTCTATAATAGTGAAACTGAAAATCGAATAATATTGCCAGATAGATGACACTCTACTTCATGTTAGTTTATCGCTATGGCAGGAGCGTCCCTTATACCGTAACTAATGTCTACCCATTAATTGCACAAATAAAAATTCAGCGTGTTTTATTCAAATAAGCACTGAAAATGGAAACAAATTTGAAGTATTCGTGTTAATAGCTGATTACTGATTTCAGTCCCCATTGCGCTTTAATGTAGGCGTACACAGGCTTTAGCCGTTATGACCCATTTTTACATCTTTTCATCTTAGTTACAATGTGACAAATTAAAATCGTCGACGCGTATGGCTGGTTCAACATTAAAATTTTCATAGTCTTACTGCGCCTTCCAACAGTAAATTAACTTCTCCTGGCTGCCAAAGCAGATGTCACCCACGTGAAAGCCTTTTGTGCTATAGACTGCTTCCTTTGCCTGTTCATTTTGGAACTTTCATTTTGTCCCTTTCTATGGATGTTTAGGTTTTGAGAACATACGACACTGCTGACAGTTATCGGTCGACTGGATGTGGTCGTTAAACTCTGCGATTCCGCCCCTAGCCTGGTTGCTATTCGAGAGTTTCATGATATATACCGACACGGGCTCCGCCTCCAACGGTTAGTTCGTAATCAAGAACACATGTATCACAGTGTGGTGTAAACCTGCTTCTCACAGCTGCTTTCTTGATAGGTGGTACTGATATTTAAGGGGCTGCCACTGTTGCTGCATCGACTGTCAAAACGCATCTTGGACTATTCGTACACACTTACGTAAGCGAAGCAATACCTGCTTCGGAAGAATTTATAGTTACATTCGTTAGAGTAATGTGTCGTGATTTGAACCTTTTTTAAAACTTTTAACATAAAAGAATGTAACTACAAAATCTGACAAATTAGGTATTCCTTCCGATTATAGATATGTATGAATAGACACTATGCTTATAAAACCTCAACTTTTACTTACTGTTGCCTTCAGAATTCTTGACAACGCAAAGAGTACGTAACGTCACGGCTTGCAGCATGTGCCTATAGGTACAATCTTTTTTTTGTCATTATGTAAATAGTTCCTTAGCATATTTTATCGAATCTATATTAATTTTTGTCTCTTACTTTTATCTATTGATTGTCGGAAGATGACGACTGCGTGGTCGAAAATAGTTACGGCATTGAACAATTCTGGTGTGATTATGAGGTGTAAAATATGTAAAATAAAAGAAAATAATCTGTTAGTGGCTTAATTTCCATGGATAGGATGCTTCAGAATGTGTCCTGTGAATTTCGGCACAATGTGTTATTTTGTTACGTCACAGGAAAGAGACAATTTAACAGCACTAGAAGATTCTTTCCCTAAGTTTCCACGTTTCTTCGAGGATAAAGTATTTTACGCATTGCAAATTATAATTCCCGTCTCAAACGGATGCTGATTATAGGCGCAAGGCAAACCAGTTGAACTTTTTCAAACTAGTTATGAGTGGTTACTGGTGATACGTGTTTTTTTTTATTAGAATGAGAATACTGTCCAGAATCTATTATTAGTAGATAAAAGCTGACACAATCACTGTGCATCATCGTGTGTGCATATCCTTTAAAATAATCTGGTGCCCGGAAGTAACACGCTTGGGAATCGAACCTTCTGCTTCTACTTCAGCAGGCTGAAATGTTTCTCGGTCTTGTGTCCGCGGCGTGGCTCGAAGTGTCTCTAACTCTTAGCAATGTATGGTGTGGAACACACATTGTGCCAAGTGTTGCTCTAAAATTTTACTCTGTATGTTTACTGGCAGACCTTGACTAATTCTTTGCACTTTGTACTACTAAAACCAGGTTTGCATTAACACGTCAGACAGAGTTAAATCCGTCAATACTCCAAACTCAAATGTCACGTAGCCATCTAACTTTATTCACATTCGAGCACTGGACTGGACCATCTGAACCGCTAACAATATTTGTACATTGCCCGCAGTTCATTCGTAGCAACTCGTACCAATAGTCTCCACAGCCACAAAACAAGATATTCAAAATCAATAGATAAGCAGTCACATAGGAACACCATACTTCAAGTTTCCACGGAAACAAAAGGAAATTTCAGGCTTTAATCAGATCTTTCGCAAAATACCGCCTGCTGCCAGCTAATGGCTCCTATTAAGCATATGGACGATAACCAATCTGCAACACTCCTCTTGCAAACATAATTCCACACGCGCAAGCGGTAATGCGCTTTGGATTCCTATAGTTTTTTGACATTAGTAAAGTTACCTGGTTGATAACGAGCAACTGACTTCACTTACTTTAAAAACACTTCAGTACACCACAACTTGCCTTCTACACCCACGATGGCTGCCTACCGACCTCACAATTTTGCACGCTGCTCACAATTCCCCAAAAATGTTGAAACTTTGTAACCTCTCAGACAGTCGGCCTCAGGACCAAAACGCAAGCATTCTGACTGGTCACATCCTGCTTTCCCTAGTCACACTCCTCTGCAAAGTGTTGCTTTCTGGCAGCAGCTCTCGAAATGGTTCAAATGGCTCTGAGCACTATGGGACTTAACATCTGAGGTCATCAGTCCCCTAGTACTTAGAACTACTTAAACCTAACTAACGTAAGGACATCACACACATCCATGCCCGAGGCAGGATTCGACTCTGCGACCGTCGCAGCAGCGCGGTTCGGGACTCAAGCGCCTAGAACCGCTCGGCCACTGCGGCCGGTGCAGCTCTCGCAACAGGTGTTCACATGCCTTCATGGGAAACTAATCAGCCCTTGTGACAGCATAATAGACTCCGATCACAATCCACTTATAAGCGTTAAAGAAAATCTAACCCATCATCTCCAGCCTCTAGGTTAGACAAACTCCTCCTCCTTCCTACCAGGTACCGGTTCTGCCACCAACAGCAACAAAGAGAACAAGTCCACGGATGTGGTCACGGGTGATTCGTTACAAACTAATCTCTGGCGTTACTTGTCAGACGGCATTATTAGTAATGAAAGGAGCGTGTAAACACAGCTAAAACCGAAAAGGAGACCAATAGATACTGCACACATTTTAAAATTACCTGTAGAGGAGACAGATGCACATGCAAGACGTTGCGGCCGCGCTTCAGGATGCTCCGTAATTTGAGGACCTTAGAGTCCCGAAACGTGAGTTATGTTGTCCCTGCAGACCGCCTGCTTTTGGCTAATCCGAAACCCGACTGTTGCCATCTGGAGCACCTGCAACCTGTGTCGCTCCTAGTTTCGTTTCACAAATGTGAGATCGAGGAGAAAATTTGTCTGCATTGCCGTGGATGTGTGTTCCTTAGGTTGTAGATTTAATGTAGAATCACTGAATATATTGCAGCAGTGAAGTGAGGATACAACACTGTCTTCAGTTTATTTCCATGCCTCTCTCAAGAGAGAAAAAAGAATCGCTTAATCGATTCTGACTACTATATAATGTTCACTAGTTGCTACTTGACCCTTTGCAAGGTAATCAGTAATAACAATCAACGATAACAATTTTCATCTCAGAAAATTATAGGCAAAAGCTTTACAGCAGAGGAAATCTACTTCGACAAATCCGATGCAGTGATACCATAATGATGCAATTAATTCTCATATACTGACCACATGTGTCCCACCAGAAATTCGAGACAAAAGATGGATATGCGAATGAGATTTAAACACGCGGCTAAATGTGTTACCATTAATTACCGTATTTAAGAACCCTACTGAAACTTAAAGGAGCAGATGTCTCTTGAAGGTTCACCAAGTATGGATAAACTTCCGATGGCGAATAAAATATTAAGAGTTGGAGAAATGCATGGTAAACACTGTGCTATCTTATAATATATTTATTCACAACCGATTTCGTTCATTGATTATCTTCACAGTGGGAAAATATTGTGACGACTTCACACGTCGCGGCACTTTTCCACTGTGAAGATGATCAATGATCGAAACTACTTGTGAATAAATATATCGCAAGACAGCATAGTGTTCACTATGCATTTCGCCATATGCTTTTGACAGTCGCCTAAAAATTTAAAAGATTAAGAATTTTGTGACGCTCGCTATTCTAGTTCACGCATCTGAATGTAACACACAATCAAAAATCCACATTACTAAACTACTTTATGTTTGACTTAGGTTATAGTGCAAGAAGTATCATCGTAATATGGAACAAATTTGAGAACGTAGTTTTTTGCGAAGATATTTTTGGACAAATATTACCTCCAGTACAGACATCGAAGTAATTTCTGGTATCATATGGAAGTTCTGTGACTTGGTAACTACTAAGAGACATAATTCAGCCGACATCTTCTTCTTTCCATTTAGGGCTACTTAGGACCCTAGGACTCGTTTTTGCTTTTTACACAGGTCTTTCATTTCTTTTTATGCCAAAAAGCTTTTATTTTCGGGCCGTAAGAAATCGTAGTCTCCTCTGTACGCTTCGGTCTGCTCTTAAGGGATACTCGGAATACCCCTTGCATCTGCCGGAGTGTGGACCGGTCCTGTAGGGTTTCTAGCGGAACTTCACGTTGCTCCAGGTCTATTTCAGTGTGGTAATCCATTTGTTCTTGGAGGATTTCCGTGTACCTGCCGTGATGAAATTCATGTTCGTGAGTCTGCAGGGTTTAATGTGGGTCAGATGTCCATAGAACGACAATAGCCTTTTTCTCGCAGAAGTAATTGCGTCTTCTTGGAAATAAGATAGCTCGCTATCGTGTCTGATTTTGTAGGTGCCATCGCCTTGTCGTACTGGCCCTAGTATGCTCCTTATGACTTTCCTTTCCTTGACGTTTAGTTTCCTGAGCTGTTCGTCAGGACGGATTCAGTAGCATAGAATATCGAGTGCGTTTCCACAGATTTGTAATGTTTGAGTTTAAGGTTCTTGAAAAGGTATCCGAAAATGTAAATGCTCTTGCTGGTGTGGTAGAACCTCTCCAATTTGATACATCCGGTACCCATTACAAAGTTCTCAACGTCATTTGCCGAAATTCACTCTTCTAAATACTTGAGTGCAGGGACTGTACGAATGCTGGCGCCTTCTAGTGGAACTGTAGACGTGGCTCCCTCTACGTTAGTAATGAATTCAATCTTTTTTGTACTGACCTTCAAACAAGTCTCAGCTGCTGTTCTGTCGAGGCTCTGCAGTTGGTGAGTAACCTCCTCGTATGTTGTTGGGTAACAAGATCAAGTCAGGTGCAAAAGCTAGGCAGGGGCACATTGTGGTTATCTTTCCTGTAACCAGTCTTCATTCCACTTCTTGATGGAAGTGTGCAAGTCCATTTCCTGATAATCTTCTCCAGTAGGCATATGAAGAATCCATTACAGTGTCTAAGGCTGGTATTTCACTGTCATATTTCTTTGTCAAGGATTTGATCAAAGATATAATCAAACACTCGTCAAATCTGTTTGACAAAGATATTTGACGTAGCGCTAAAAAGGGGTATTCCACTGTCATCATATTTTTCGTCAAAGTTCAAGGTGGCCGACAACAACAACAACTTGTTATTGTGTGCAGCAGTTGCATGTACCACAATAGCACTGTGTGCGCATTTCGAAGCGAAGCGAAGCGAAGAATGGATGAGCATACATTTCAGTATTTACTCAGTGAAGTGTCTCGTCATATCACAAAGCACAATATTCACTCCAGAAGACAGACTCACAGAAACATTCTGGTTTCTTGCTGCAGGAGAGAGTTACTCTAGCTTACAGTACAGCACTCGAATACTACAGTGCACATTATCTAAAATAATACCTGAAACGTGTGAAGCAATTTATAAAGCACTAAAGGATCAGCATCTGAAAGTAAACAAACGTTCAATGCACTTTATCTGCATTAAGAACTATTTTTATTGTAGATCAAAGTAATAATTACATTTTGTGTCCCACAGCTACCAAATTAATAGAAATGTATGAAGCTGATGAGGCGCTTTACAATATGGAGCATCCTGAGTGCAAAAATAGATTAAGAAGACTGGATAGTTCTAAGTATTTCGATATGTACTTTCACTTTCTCGTGAGAACAGCTAGAGCCAAGGCCATTAATTTTCTTTTCCTATCGTCAACCGTGCACCTGGGCCGTATCTCACGGCTAATAACCTCCGCAATTTTTTATGGCTCTCTACTCTTCTTAATCTATTTTTGTACTCACGGTGCTTTACGTTGTAAAGCGCCTCATTAGCTTCATACATTCTATTAATTTTGTTGCTGACAGCACACACGAATTAAACTTCGCAGCCATGTTTACAAACACACTACTCGTGACAGAACGCTGCAGCGATGCTAGCGGTCCAAGTGGTAACATGTCACATTGCAATGAACAGAAGACAAGGGAGATATGACAAAGTCCCCTCTTACACCATCAAAAATTTTTGACATAAATATTTGACATATCAACTCTGACCAAGAAATATGATAGTGTAATACCTGCTTAACTCGCACCTGAATTGGGAAACTCTCAGACTATGATGGTCTTCTCATCTAGGTCCAGTCCTCATAACGTGGAGATCCGAGTCTTCGTGTCTATGGAATCAAGTGTCTTTTGAACGACGGCTAATATGACTACCCACAGATGTCCTCCACGACTCCGCTATGTACGAATGGTCTAACGGTTTTCTATTTGCTCTGTACTGCATCTACTAGCTCGGAAGCTAGACTGATTTCATCTAGTCGGGAGTCAAGTTGGTCAATGACTTTAGCTAAACTATTCTAGAGAATATATTGTAGGTGACAGATACCAGAGGTATGTTTTTGTAGTTGTCGGGGTTAACCTGCTACCATTCTTGTGAAGGGTACGACTACATACGAAAATGCCACACGACCTACTGGTAGAGAAATTAATTTCAAAAGATTAAGATAGATAAAGTTGTTGAAAGCTTGAGTGCAGAAACAAATCGGAAGTGAGAAGAAAACCGAGATATATTTATCCATGAATTAAACTTCATCCATATCAACGTCATCTATATTCTAGGCGGAGAACTTTCCTTAGTGCCCTCGTAATTTACGGAGCGCGGAACGTCGTAAACAGGAATTAGACTGTCCCGTCCGGCAGCCTTATTTTGGCGCCTCAAACGCAAGGTCATTACCATTTGGAGCTGTGGTGCGATGCCCGCTGTACCAATTTCTCGTCCCCGAATAAAATTATAACCTCGTGGCGGAACGGCGCTGATCGAAAGGCGCGCAAAAGCTGATTTACGACCGCGCTGACCGCTCAGGACTCTCGCCGGCTAATGGGTTAATTTTCGCCGCGTTAGGCGCCCGCAGCGGCCTTTTTTGTGCCTTCCCCGAAAAGCCGATGGCTGTGTCTCAGCCTGGCCAGATGCAATCTGCCGCGAGCGTCGCTAATTTTTCGCGCACCTGTCATCCCCCAGTCAGGGACGTGAGCCTGGGAACAGCGCCTTCGACGACCGTGGGAATGCGTGATGACGTAAGTGTGCTTGCTGAAGCCGTGAGCAGAAAATGAACGTGTGTGTGTGTGTGTGTGTGTGTGTGTGTGTGTGTGTGTGTGAGTGCCGTTTTGTATTGGGCCATTGGTTCGGGTAACAAAAACGACCCAGCATGTGGGCCAGGGTTTGTCTTGGCTGCTAACCGCTGTATGACTAGCGAGCCGCAAGACGAATGACCCTTTGGGTTGCTTTGTTTTATTTTAATTTTCGGAAGAGTCATTGCTTCCACTTCGAGGTTCTCTTTAATCAGAGAGGTGGACCGCCCGTTTTATTTCTTATTTTTGAACAGGTTATACGGGGTCTGTAGTGGAACACTTGTGATTCCAGCGATTTATGAGCGTGTCCTTCGTATACGATAGTCCACTGCTTTTATTAATCGCATAGTAAAGTTATTTGTATCATTATACTAATGCATAGTTTCGCGGCGATATGTACTGATGCAATACTCTCGGGCTTGGAGCCGCCTCAATTGGTTTTCAACCCACCAGCTTTTGCCCGAATGCTCCTCGGCCAGTGTCGGGTGGTGACTGTCGAATAATTGCTGCTGTCGCCCTAATTATAGTCGCACTGCCTTTAGTGACGTCACTGGTGCTCACTCTAGATCCAAATATGGTAATGTTTTCGTTGTGCACTTGTCGCGCCCGTTTTAACATTCCGATGGCCGCCATCTCTGTTGAGGGCGTTATCAGAAATTTTATCTCGATTTCTTCTTTTATGATGCTGTGCCAGAAACTATCAGCCCGTGTAATAATAGATGTTACGGAGAATACAATACGGTGTCCGTTTTCTAGGGCATGTTTAGCTACCACCGATTTCTCAGGATACCGTAGGCGAAAACATCTCTCTTGTTGCACACGGGGCTGTTCAAAGGCACGCACAGTCTGTCCGACATAAAATTGTCCACACCCACACGGTACTCCTGGCGTTCTGAGACCTATATCGTCTTTCACAGGCCTCATAAGTTGTCGAATTTTAGCTGGTGCTCTAAAGACCGAATCGACTTCATGGCTCTTTAGGAACCGGCTAATCTTCGCTATTATTTAGCCACAGAACGGCAAAAAGTAATCTTCTTTGTGTTGTCCTCGGGGGCCTTCGGTTTACGTTTGTTTGGCAAGATGACTTGCGAAATCTGTGCAGTTGTTGTAGCCGTTTCCTTTGAATACTTCGCGTAAGTGGTTCAGTTCCTTCCAAAGGCTTTCAACATCTGAAACGGATTCCGTTCGATGCACCAATTCCCTCGGAGCAGAACTTTTATGCGAAGGGTGGTGATAACTAGTAGCACGCAGATATTGCAAGGCACAATCTGCGTACAGCGTATATCTCCATCGTGAAAGCTACTTGACACTGCTGGAAGCTTGATAGAATTTTATCACTATTTGCATCGTTGTTCGCTCCACGAGATATGATAGGGTTACGTAGAAAAATATCTATATAGATCTGTCGGCCTGTCTTTCCTAACTCACAAAATAGTCCCTAAAATTATCATCAACAGTAAGGAAAAAGAAACATAGGTTTTAATCGTGGTAGGAAGAAGATGGTTTTTCAAATAGATACAGTACAATGGACGATTTGCAAGTCACCAAAGAAATTATAAAACAAACAAATGAGCAAAAAGTGTCGGTTTATAGATTTTCAAAGGCTTACGACTCACTGTCAATAAAAGCTGTGTTGACAGCCCTTAGATTATAATTGGACCTCATAAGGATCGTAATAAATTGAAAAGTGGAAGAGTTAGACAAGGAGATTCCGTATCATTAAAACTATTTCCGGTAGTTCTAATGTATCGTATCGGAACCAGCTTTGTTTTTTTTTCGCATTGTACTGTTTCCATCTAACGTAGATAAGCCGATAAGCTTAGACATATAATGGAAGAATTTAATATAACAGATTTTGAATTAGCCCTGGAAATCAATTGTAGTAATGTTTAACTAAAGCATAGGAAAGAACACATTACACGTTAACAATGAAGTCATGAGTTTTTGTATTTAGCCTAGTGGCGAAAAATGGCTCAATGCAGGGAGAACGAAATGGCCTGGATCGCCTTCGTTGAACTGCACATTCATTTGAGGCAGAGCTTCCGACGTTCTTGAAAAGAAATGCTTTCGGTCTTTGTACACCAGTAGCCACGCACCGCTTATTCTTTAAAGAATCGAACTCCTATGTGCAAAACAAGTTTCAAACGTCTGATTACTTTACGAATGA
Organism: Schistocerca gregaria; assembly: GCF_023897955.1. Lineage (NCBI taxonomy): Eukaryota > Metazoa > Arthropoda > Insecta > Orthoptera > Acrididae > Schistocerca > Schistocerca gregaria. Next base: position 479,283,701 of record NC_064926.1, read on the forward strand.
ATTAACGTGTTAAATATTAAACGTCAGTCAGGTAAAACAAACAAGAAAGAGTTTACAGAATGTTTGAAATTGTGTTTAAAATTTGTTGGAATTCGCTAAGTGCTCATTACCGATCACTGGGAAAGTGTACTCTGAGTAAGTTGCGCTCCATTTTAAAAGGGGCTAGTTTTTCACGCATCGCAATGTTTATGACGTCATGTCTCTTGAAATATATGTCGTGTAGTCATGCAGTTATACACGTCCATTCAGTGGTATGTGTGGATACATTCTGCAAAATGTATTGCGAAGAGAGTTGGTGGTGCAGTTATGCATGAATTCCTAAAATATAATACCTGAGAAACTGCTGCTCAGTATGCTGCGAGTGGTATGAACTAGAATTTTTTTTAAATTATGCATAAAGTTTGTTGGAAGCCGTTAAGTGCTTTCATTCTAAAAAACTGGATGAATAAAGTCTGGGTAGTTTGCGCGCCTTGAATCACACCGCCTCAAGATACACACTTTCTAACTTTAGTACTTTTTGCGAAAAAGCTTTAACGTAAGATTACACCTCTTAAAGAGAAGGTCACGACAGCATTGTGAATTTTTAAATTCGATTATTATTTGTAAATTATGGAGAACCGAAAATCAAATTTTTGTTACCCCTGGAAACCATGGAATAGACAACCTGCAACTGACATATGTGTGTGGTTTGTGGATCTGACATGAGGAAACAGTTTCAGCCGTATGGTAACATAATGAAAGAGTTTTTACTTACGCCAGTTGAAAATAAAATGTTGTTGTTGTTGTCTTCAGTCCTGAGACTGGTTTGATGCAGCTCTTCATGCTACTCTATCCTGTGCAAGCTACTTCATCTCCCAGTACCTACTGCAACCTACATCCTTCTGAATCTGCTTAGTGTATTCATCTCTTGGTCTCACTCTACGGTTTTTACCCTCCACGCCGCCCTCCAATGCTAAATTTGTGATCCCTTGATGCCTCAGAACATGTCCTACTAACCGATCCCTTCTTCTAGTCAAGTTGTGCCACAAACTTCTCTTCTCCCCAAACCTATTCAATACCTCCTCATTAGTTACGTGATCTGCCCATCCAATCTTCAGCATTCTTCTGTAGCACCACATTTCGAAAGCTTCTATTCTCTTCTTGTACAAAATAGTTATCGTCCATGTTTCACTTCCATACATGGCTACACTCCAAACAAATACTTTTAGAAAAGACTTCCTGATACATAAATCTATATTCGATGTTAACAAATTTCTCTTCTTCAGAAACGCTTTCCTTGCCATTGCCAGTCTACATTTTATATCCTCTCTACTTCGACCATCATCAGTTATTTTACTTCCTAAATAGCAAAACTCCTTTACTACTTTAAGTGTCTCATTTCCTAATCTAATTCCCTCAGCATCACCCGATTTAATTTGACTACATTCCATTATCCTCTTTTTGCTTTTGTTGATGTTCATCTTATATCCTCCTTTCAAGACACTGTCCATTCCGTTCAACTGCTCTTCCAAGTCCTTTGCCGTCTCTGACAGAATTACAATGTCATCGGCGAACCTCAAAGTTTTTACTTCTTATCCATGAATTTTAATACCTACTCCAAATTTTTCTTTTGTTTCCTTTACTGCTTGCTCAATATACAGATTGAATAACATCGGGGAGAGGCTACAACCCTGTCTCACTCCTTTCCCAACCACTGCTTCCCTTTCATGCCCCTCGACTTTTATGACTGTCATCTGGTTTCTGTACAAATTGTAAATAGCCTTTCGCTCCCCGTATTTTACCCCTACCACCTTCAGAATTTGAAAGAGAGTATTCCAGTCAACATTGTCAAAAGCTTTCTCTAAGTCTACAAATGCTAGAAACGTAGGTTTGTCTTTTCTTAATCTTTCTTCTAGGATAAGTCGTAAGGTCAGTATTGCCTCACGTGTTCCAACATTTCTACGGAATCCAAACTGATCCTCCCTGAGGTCCGCATCTACCAGTTTTTCCATTCGTCTGTAAAGAATTCGCGTTAGTATTGTGCAGCTGTGACTTATTAAACTGATAGTTCGGTAATTTTCACATTTGTCAGCACCTGCTTTCTTTGGGATTGGAATTATTATATTCTTCTTGAAGTCTGAGGGTATTTCACCTGTCTCATACATCTTGCTCACCAGCTGGTAGAGTTTTGTCATGACTGGCTCTCCCAAGGCCGTCAGTAGTTCTAATGGAATGTTGTCTACTCCGGGGGCCTTGTTTCGACTCAGGTCTTTCAGTTCTCTGTCAAACTCTTCACGCAGTATCTTACCTCCCATTTCGTCTTCATCTACATCCTCTTCCATTTCCATAATATTGTCCTCAAGTACATCGCCCTTGTATAAACCTTCTATATACTCCTTCCACCTTTCTGCCTTCCCTTCTTTGCTTAGAACTGGGTTGCCATCTGAGCTCTTGATATTCATACACGTGTTTCTCTTATGTTAATGCGAAAATAGTTCAAAACTAACGAATGCTAAGCAGTCGGCAGAGAGAGGCTCGTTGGATAGTTACAAGGAGTAACCAAAGAGCATGGAAATGGGTCTGGGAAGGAATGGTGTGAATAACGTAATTATGAGATGGAGGTGGGCGGGACATATGGCAGGGAAGAAGGGAACACAAGACAGTTACGTAATGTGGGCTGCATGAAATCAGGCGAAACCGCTCAGCAGTACTTCACACTTGGGGGGAGATACTATTTATCTAGGCATCTTCACGTGCTGACTGTGCTCTCAGAACTGAAAAGTGTTACCTGACGCAATAAACCGTCGTACTAGAGACACTGCGCAACACATCTGCGTAAAACTTCACAAGGCTTTTCACCGTAGTTGTAATATTGCGACCGACCGGCCGTAAGAAAAAGTATTGCCCTCGCAGTGCAGCGTAGGAGAAATGGCCTTCTGCAGGACTTCATTGAGACAGACAACACAGGAACAGGACAGTAAGTGGCTGGAGAGGAATAATGTTGTCCGACAAGTCGCGAGTTTGCCTATTTTCAAATAGTTCCAGGTGCCGAGTGTACCGACGACCGATCGACGCGTTTAAACTCGCTGTCTGTGGGGCTTGTAGTTGCGACCTTTGATATTTGGGGGTATTTTAAATAGTATGATTTAGGACCGATCGTTCAGGCTACTGAGAACACGAACTGCGATATTTATTTCAACATACCCGGTGAGCAACATTTGCCCTTTCGTTTGCATTTAAGTAATGAGTGTGCTGTGAAAACTCATCTTCCAATATGAAAACAGACATTTTCACAGGTTGTGTACACACACCCGTTCATGTTTTACGAACGCTCAGGAACCCTGTCGCAAATCGACTGGACCTCTAAGTCATCCAATCCTAATCCCACAGGAAATGCCTGCGAAGATTTCGAACAGCGGGTGATCCTTAGCGGAATCTGGTAGCTCTTCGGGACCGACTCTGAGGTGACAGAAGTCGTGGGATACCCACTATAACGTCGTAGCTGGCCTCCCGTTTGCACGGCGTAGTGCAGCAGCTATGGACTCAAGAAGTCGTTGGAAGTCCCCTACAGAAACATTGAGCGATGTTGCCTCTATAGCCGCCCATAAATGCGAAAGTTCAAATTCAAATGGCTCTGACCACTATGGGATTTAACATCTCAGGTCATCAGTCCCCTAGAACTTAGAACTACTTAAACCTAACTAACCTAAGGACATCACACACATCCATGCCCGAGGCAGGATTCGAACCTGCGACCGTAGCGGTCGCAAGGGTTCCAGACTGAAGCGCCTAGAACCGCTCGGCCACCAGAGACCGGCGATGCGAAAGTGTTACCAGTGTAGGATTTTCTCCATAAACTGAGGGAGAGGATGTAGATGAAATGGGAGGTATGATACTGCGTGAAGAGTTTCACAGAACACTGAAAGACCTGAATCGAAACAAGGCCCCCCGGAGTAGACAACATTCCGTTAGAATTACTGACAGCCTTGGGAGAGCCAGTCCTGACCAAACTCTACCATCTGCTGAGCAAGATGCATGAGACAGGCGAAATACCCTCAGACTTCAGGAAGAACATAATAATTCCAATCCCAAAGAAAGCAGGTGTTGACATATGTGAAAATTACCGAACTATCAGTTTAATAAGTCACAGCTGCAAAATACTAACGCGAATTCTTTACAGACGAATGGAAAAACTGGTAGAAGCCGACGTCGGGGAAGATCAGTTTGGATTCCGTAGAAATGTTGGAACAAGTGAGGTGATACTCACCCTACGTCTTATCTTAGAAGAAAGATTAAGGAAAGGCAAACCTACGGTTCCAGCATTTGTAGACTTAAAGAAAGCTTTTGCCAATGTTGACTGGAATACTCTCTTTCAAATTCTGAACGTGGCAGGGGTAAATTATAGGGAGCGAAAGGCTATTTACAATTTGTACAGAAAGCAGATGGCAGTTATAAAAGTCAGGGTTGTAGCCAATCCCCGATGTTATTCAATCTGTATATTGAGCATGCAATAAAGGAAACAAAAGAAAAATACGGAGCAGGTATTAAAATCCATGGAGAAGAAATAAAAACTTTGAGGTTCGCCGATGACATAGTAATTCTGTCAGAGACAGCAAAGGACTTGGAAGAGCAATTGAACGGAATGGACAGTGTCTTGAAAGGAGGGTATAAGATGAACATCAACAAAAGCATAACGAGAGTAATCGAATGTCGGGTGATGCTGAGGGAATTAGATTAGGAAATGATACACTTAAAGTAGTAGAGGAGTTTTGCTATTTGGGGACCAAAATAACTGATGATGGTCGAAGTAGAGAGGATATAAAATGTAGACTGGCAATGGCAAGGAAAGCGTTTTTGAAGAAGAAAAATTTGTTAACATCGAGTATAGATTTAAGTGTCAGGAAGTCGTTTCTGAAAGTATTTGTATGGAGTGTAGCCATGTTTGGAAGTGAAACATGGACGATAAATAGTTTGGACAAGAAGAGAATAGAAGCTTGGAAATGTGGTGCTACAGAAGAATGCTGAAGATTGGATGGGTAGATCACATAACTAATGGGGAAGTATTGAATAGAATTGGGGAGAGGAGGAGCTTGTGGCACAACTTCACTAGAAGAAGGGATCGGTTGGTAGGACGTGTTCTGAGACATCGAGGGCTCACTAAATTAGTATTGCAGGTCAGCGTGCAGGGTAAAAATCGTAGAGGGAGACCAAGAGATGAATACACCAAGCAGATTCAGAAGGATGTAGGTTGCAGTAGGTACTGGGAGATGAAGAAGCTTCCACAGAATAGAGTAGCATGGAGAGCTGCATCAAACCAGTCTCAGGACTGAAGACCACAACAACAACAAATGCGAAAGTGTTACCGGTGTAGGAGTTTGTACATAAACTGACCTATCGATTATGTTCCGTAAATATTCGAAGAGATTCACGCCACGCAATCTGGGTACCCAAATGATACGCCCGAATTGTCCAAAATGTTCTTGAAACCAGCTGAGAACAATTGTTGGGGAACATGACGTCTATGAATGTCTGGTAATGGTATCCAAGTAGCGGAACATAACCACTTACATTCAATCATCTTTTCAGTTGAACCGAAGACCCAATCCATTCCATGTAAACACATCCTACACCATTATAGAACCACAACCATCTTGCCCAGTGCCTCGTTGGCAAATCAGGCCCGTGGCTTCGTGGGATCTGCGCCACGCTCGATTTCCTACCATCAGGCCTTATGAACTGAAATCGGGACTCATCTGACCTGGTTCCAGCCGTCCAGGTTCACACCGACGTGGTCACGAGCTCAGGAGACGCGCTGCAGACGATGACAGTCGTCTGCTGCCATAGCTCTTTACGTCGAATTTTGAAAAACTGTCCGAACGGATACATTCGTCGTACGTCCCACATTGATTTCTGCGGTTATTTCATGCAGTGTTGCTTGTCTGTTAGTAAAGAAAAATATACACAGACGCCGCTGCCCTCGGTCATTAAATGAAGTACTTCTGCCAATTCGTTGTCGGTGGTCAGAGGGAATGTCAGAAATCTGGGATTTCCATCACACTCTTGACTCTGTGGTATCTCAGAATACTGAATTCCCTAACGATTTCCGAAATGTAATATCACATGCATCTTGTCCCAACTACCATTCCGTGTTCAAAAGTTTGGTATTTCCCGTCGTGCGGCAATGATCACGTAGGACACGTTTTCAAATTAATAACCTGAGTACAAACAACAGTTTCGCCAAGTCATTTTCCTTTTATACCTCGTGTACGCGAGACCACCGCCATCTGTATACGTGCTCATCATTATCCCATGACTTCTGTCTTCTCACTATAATCAGTAATGAGTCGCTTCAGCTGGATATCGCATACCTGAAGTAACTTGCGGACCCTCTCCCTCGCGGAACTGAGGCCATTATCAGACCTAGAGGCGGTGTTACTCGCTGTTTGCTTGATGTTGTGGTGACTAATTTTTTGCCTTTCGTATGCCTAGCTGTTGGCAGATGTCATAAATACTACAATAATTTTGATTGCCTGGAGCTTTTTATGATTTGTTCGTATAGAGTAACGAGCTGGTTCATACCAGGAATTTATGGTGGGTGGAGAAGTATTTCGCATCAATATTTTGTCGAGAGTTTCTCACACTGCTACGGCATTATGCGGTCTTGTATTATCGTGCAAAATAAGGAAGCCTGCTGCAAGCAAATCAACCCTTCTTTGACGAATTTTCGGGAGCAGAACATTTTGCAGAAACAGCTTGCAGTACGCCCCTGTTAGCTGTCCTATTTGTAAAAAATCGCATGAAGTCACCGGAAGAAACCACTCGTGAGTTCCAAAGTACGAATAGCAGTCCAGCTGGCACAGTGACTGTGCGTGGTGAGTTAAAAAGAATGAGGTGCAGTGACCGATCAGCTACTGATAAGCCACACATTTCCTTAGTCAGTCCTGTGCAGTGCTGGAAGTGGCGTAAAGAGCGAAGCCACTGCACAGTGCGTGACTGGAAATGAGTTATATGGTCTGGTCACTCACACATTACCACGTGTCCCTCCGAAGAAAAGGTATGAGTTTGGTGGATGTCTGGAGTACGTTCCCTGCCCTCATGTGAAGTGCCAACAGTGGAGTATGGAGGAGGTGGTGTTGCGGTACGGCGGTGTTATTTTCATTTCCTTAAGGGGGAACGTAAATGGAAAACACACACACCATTTAAAAGATGTACCAAATCCACGATTTTAAAGACACGGCAATGAAATTTTGTACCATGCTTCACATGAATTAACACATTTACTATTAAGTCCCTTGGAGTGTATATATTTAACTTTTTATACGAATTTAAAAATTTTATTTTGAAAAATTAATAATGTTCCTCTTTATCAGAAACTATTCAAGAGATTTCTGTACAGTTAACTCTGTTCTTTCATGAGGAGTTTTCAATGTATCGAATAGAAGAACTTTAATAATTTTTAATTATAATTTTGTAATTATAATATAAACTTCATGCGAAATTCCAAATACTTTGCACCGTATCTCAGCTTCCATTCAGGATTTCAAAATTTAATCTTAAGGGAACATTTATTGAGATAGTAGAAATCAATGTACAAAATTTCGTAATTCTAGCCTTCATATATCCTGAAAAACACAATTTAAAATTCAGCCTAACGTTTTCTTATGCCATCACTTCTCAAGGCCTCGGGTTTGTATTCGGGGTTCTCTTTCTCTTCAAAGCTTCTGTCATGGTATCTTGTTTTCTGTCTTCTTTCCTTTACCAGCAACAGAGAGGCGCTGTAAACCTGTGTTTCTCAAGATGTCTTGAGTGAAATTTCCTAACATAAAGCCCATTCTCTCTAATATCTTCATCCTCCCTACGTTCCCCTCATTAAATACAAGAACTGCACTACAAGTTGCAATTATGACAACTGCGCCAGACGAAAATGTCACAAAGTAAGAATTGCTTCTTCATAAACAAAGCAGCTGATTTGTTAATGTTTCTTATATACTGAACAGAGTCACAGGTGAAAGAGTAAACATCACAGCCTTCTAGATGTATCCCGTGTAACTTTGTATGAATGTAATACACGGAATCGTTGTTCAGCCTCCTAGTACTGAAGTGTTACTTCAAAAAGTGGCCCTTGCGTCACACATTTAATTACTTTACAGGCACTTTTGATGCGATTTCATCATTGAAACTTATGAGGAATTAATGTCCAAGAGTTTTGATAATACATAGAAATAAATTGAAAATTTCTATTTTCTGACAATTTCAACAACGTCCCCCCTTAAGAAGATACGAAATGCGAAAGGATATGCATAGCTTAGTGCGTGCAGTACGGGAACAGATCAAAGACGACTATCGATTGTACCAGCATAACAATGCACCATGTCATGGAGCGGCATCTGCAAGGCAATGGTTTGCACCCAAGAAAATTCCTGAAATGCACTTTTCTGCACCGAGTCCCGATCTGAACCCAATGGAAAACAGTTGGTATGAGTTACAACGTCGACTACGCTTGAGACCCCAGTGTCCAACATGCTTATCTTCTCTAGTTCCGGCTCATGAGGAAAAAAAAAAGACTTCCATTCCTCCACAGACATTCAGACACATCACTTAAAGTGTCCCGAGCGCAAGCCGTCATAAATTCAGATGGTGTCCACATCTCAGATTAATGTCCGCTATTACAATGAAGCGCCAAAGAAACTGGTGTAGGCATACGTATTCAAATAGAGAGATATTTAAACAGGCAGAATACAGCGCTGTGATCGTGAACGCCTATATAAAACAACTAGTGTCAGGAGAAGTTGTTACATCGATTACCTCTGCTACGATGGCAGGTTATCAAGATTTAAATGAGTTTGAACGTGGTGTTATAGTCGGCGCACGAGCGATGGGACACAGCATCTCCGAGGTAGCGATGAAGCGGGGATTTTCTCGTACGACCATTTCACGAGGGTACCGTGATTACCTTGAATCCGGTAAAACATCAAATCTCCGACATGGCTGTGGTCTGGAAAAGATCCTGCACGAATGGGACCAACGACGACTGAAGGGAATCGATCAACGTGACAGAAGTGCAACCTTTCCGCAAACTGCAGCAGATTTCAATGCTGGGCCATCAACAAGTCTCAGCGTGCGAGACATTCAACATCATTGATATGGGGTTTCGGAGCCGAAGGTCCACTCGTGTGCCCTAGATGACTGCACGACAGAAAGGTTGATGCCTCACCTGGGCCCGTCAACACAGACTTTGGACTGTTGAGGAGTGGAAACATGTTGCCTGGTCGGATGAGTCTCGTTTGAAAGTGTTTAGAGTGAATGAACGTGTACGGTTATGGAGACAACCTCATGAATCCAAAACCTGGGTCCGTCAACACAGACTTTGGACTGTTGAGGAGTGGAAACATGTTGCCTGGTCGGATGAGTCTAGTTTGAAAGTGTTTAGAGCGGATGGACGTGTACGGTTATGGAGACAACCTCATGAATCCATGGACCCTGCATGACAGCAGGGGACTGTTAAAGCTGGTGGAGGCTCTGTAATGGTGTGTGGAGTGTGCAGTTGGAGTGGTATGGGACCGCTGATTCGTCTAGATACGACACTGTCAAATGACCCGTACGTAAGCATCCTGTGTGATCACCTGCATCCATTCATATCCATTGCGACTACCGACGGACTTAGGGAATTCCAACAGCACAATGCGACACCCCACACGTCCAGAATTTCTACAGAGTCGCTCCAGAAATGCTCTTCTCAGTTAAAACACTTCCGCTGGCCACTACACTCCCCAGACATGAACATTGTTGAGCATATCTGGGATGCTTGGAACGTGCTGTTCAGAAGAGATCTCCACACAGTCGTACTATTTCGGATTTATGTACAAACCTGCAGGATTCATGGTGTCAGTTCCCTCCAGCACTACTTCAGACATTGGTGGAGTCCGAGAGACGTCGTGTTGCGGCACTTCTGCGTGCTCACTGGGGCCCTACACGGTATTAGGCAGGTGTACCAATTTCTTTGGCTCTTAATTGTAGATGTCCGATTACTTTAACAAGCTGCGACATCGTCGCGAAAAAACACAGTGACCAGTATATGTAATAAGTTTCCTTTAATTTACGACTACGGTCACAATCTTTTTTGTTTAACAGATTACCAGTTTCGGTCTTTAATGACCATAATAAGATCTGTTTCATAGTGGCTGCAGTACATTAGGACTTTGTTTTTATGAAACAGATCTGATGATGGTAATTGAAGACCGAAACTGGCAATCTGTTAAACAAAAAAGATTGTGACCATAGACGTAAATTACAGGAAACCGATTACTTTAAATCACATAGTTTAAGTCGCTTGAATTTCTGGGCCCCCTTTAGGGGTGCAGCAGGTTCCGGCGCATCGCCTGTGCAGAGGCACACAGGGTCCGTCCGAGCGCAGCTCGCCGTGCCGTGGCTGTAGTTGCCAGCTGCCGGGGTCGGGGGTCGCCGCCGCTGCCAGGATTTATAGCCGCTCGTTGGCGCGAATATGTTTGGCCGGCGCTGTGCAAATGCGCCGCGAACAGCGCGCACCTGCCGAAGCTGGCCCGCGCACATATTTACACGTCGCGGCTCTCGGCTCACACCCCCGTCTGCATTGTCTCACACAGTAACATACAGTTGTCGCCGCCGCGTTTGCTTTCCGCGTCACATCTTGCACTAACGTTCTCTGCGTACTACATACAGACACAGACTTGCTGCGCTCCACTAACAAGACGCCACAGCACATCTAGTCAATTTTCCGAAAGGAATCCCTCCGAATTTTTTGTCATTAGTTTTTCTAGTTGGTTGTTCAGCAGAATGTACTAACGGAATCCACTGGTGAAGAAAAGATCCCAGCACCAACAAATAAATAATTTAGAGTTATGAAATTTCAGTAATACATTTCTCTAGGTGAAACGTTCCCTCAGAAAAATTATGAATGACAGTGTTCGAAAAACTCTTACGTTATTTGATTTTCAAACAGCTGAGCAAAACTCGACGCACTGAAACATTTTTCTCTTATTCTGATCATCACTAAACTGACACACAATATTTTTAGCGCAACGCAATCTGACTTTTAAAAATCCCTACGAAAGAATGGCTCTGACTAACATTAACCTATACGTTTCACAAATCACTTACCTCACAAAAATCTTCGTTACTCAAGCTACTGCAACACAGCGACCGCCAATACTGCCAGCTAAATAAAAGATTATAACTACTGAAGGCACTAACTACTGATATGCATAGTTGGCATAAAGAAAAATTTTGATAGAGAACAAACAATGTGTTTCCCTTAATAATGTTCAAAAGTAATTTTATATATATATCAATTCATGACCTCTATCTTTACAAACTTCCTTTTTCTAGCAGACACACGTCCAGATCGTTCCACATCCACCACTGCTGGCGGCTCACCTCCCACTGCCCAACGCTACGCTCTGTTCACATCCAACTGCCCAACACTTCACAAGCGAATATTCCAACAAAGAGTCCAACCAGCCACAGACTGCACACAGCACAGTCAGTGATCTTTATACAGAGCGCTACGTGGCGTTACCAACATAAAACCTAAACAGCCTACTTACGTAGGTAACGTATCTAAGTGATTATCGTTGCAAGATCACAGGTTAAAAGTAAGCGCGAGATAAGCCATTGCAAATGTGAAATGCTTTTACGTTAGTAACCAGTGTAGCCGCCAGCATATTCAGTGCAAGCATGCAGACGTGCATGCATTGTGTAGTACAGATGCCGGATGTCAGTTTGTGGGATGGATTCCCATGCTTGTTGCACTTGTTCGGTCAGTACTGGGACGGTTAATGCTGTTTGTGGATGACGCTGGAGTTGTCGTCGACGATGTCCCACAAGTGCTCGACTGGAGACGGATCTGGTGGTCGAACAGCCTAAGGCAATGAGTCGACACTCTGTGGAGCATGTTGGGTTACAGCGGTGATTTGTAGGCGAGTATTCGTCGTTTAGAGGAGTGCGGAAATTTTCTAAACAATCCATCATTTCCCTTCGAAGCAGCATTTCGTAGATGTGGTAAGGTAAACAAACAGAAAGTTCGCATGTGGGCCACAAGCAATCCACGAACTGTGGCGGAAGAAGTATGTGATGGTCCAAATGGTAACGCGTATTGTGTGATTGATCGATCGCATTGTGGGACCTTATTTTTCTCTGAAAAAAGCGGTAATGGTAACAACTGCCCTGATATTCCGCATCTTTTTGCTTTACCAAGACACAGTTCTTTCCCAACAAGACGGTGCTGCGCTACATTGGGCTCAGACTGTGCGAGATGTTCTTCCATAGTGGTGGACTGACAGGGGTGACTCAGCTCCCTAGGCACCTAGGTCGTCTAACGTTGTATCGATTGAAATGCACTCATCGTAAAGCTTGCTGGTTCCGTTTTACGAGGAGGTCGTGCACCCTCGTGACCACAGCCCTTCCATCCAGCAGTCCATGCGTGCCGTTAGCGATCCCGCTGTGTTCTCGCACTGTGCGAAACTGGCTCGTCATGAGTCCCCAATACTCGTAGAACTGGCCACTCACACGACCCAGAGAAACAACGACATCGCCTCAAAGATAGGGCAATTATTACTACATATCGATAACCGCCGCTGCTGCCACTGCCAGTCAACACGAGAGGAAGACAACCAATCGCAACCAAGCCAACTAAACGATACCGTCTGGCCCTACAAACAGCACCAATGCGAACCGCAGCAAGGCTCACAGATTTGTGGGGCTTTCGCTCATGACAGTCGCCCAGTGTTGGGCTGCATGGGAACATGAGGCCACGCATGCTCCTCATCAAGGTTCCTGTCGAATACGTCTGACCACAACAAGGGGGCTCGCTGTACTGTGGAGCGAGCACGTCACAGCCCCTTCATACCTACCCCTGTCATCCGAAAATAAGTAATTGATTTCCTGCAACATTGTATGTCATCCCACATCATAGGCCGGAGCCAAGCAGCATTTGGACTAGAGAACTACTGTCCCATTCGTAGGCTGGTCATTAATACCGCAACACAAAAGGCTGCGTTTGGAGTGGTGTCGTGGCTGCTGTTGAAAGGCGTCGCATCGTGTTGAGCGAAGAATGGCAGTTCTACACAATCTGGGATGCTCATCGTCTGTGAGCGTGGTGGGAACCTGGAGAGAGGTCTTATTCTTCAAGTGGTTTTGGGAGGCGCAGTAGTGTGGGCAGCCATCGTGTATGACTTCAGGTGTTACCTCTCATGTGACAGTATCATGGTGTCATTCTTCAACAGGTCAGTGGTCGCCCACACATAGCACGTATGTCTATGAACTGTTCGCTTAGTGTTGATGTAGTCCGTGGCCAGCAGGATCTTCAGATCTTCCCGTTACACGTGGGACCAGCTCAGACTTCCACTCCGTCCCAGAGCAAGCGTCCAGTGTATTAGGGGAGAACTACATCGTTACAGGGCCAGGGAGGAGAGGATGCACTGGCTTTGATACTCTTCAGAGCCGAACCAGCGTATGCATACAGGCCTCAGGGGTCACAGTGTGATATTCGTAATTTGTAAATTTGGCTTTATAACATCGCATACCCTCTCAACCGGTGAAGTTTCATTTTGTTTCCTTCTCACCTTCTGTTTCCTTCACTTCTACTGTCAGGCAGTGTATTCCTCACCGTGAAATGGAATCAGTTATTTCTAATTTAGTGTGGGTTAGCAGTTAACCGTTCGGATTACACTCAAGAGCTGAAGAATCTGGTACACCTGCCTAACATCTTGTAGATCCCCGGCGAGTTCGCAGAAGTGCAGCAACACGACGTGGCATGGACTCAACTTATGTCTGAAGTAGTGCTGGAGGGAACTGATATGAATCCTGCAACGCTGTCAACAAATCCGTTGTAGTGCGAGGGGATAGAGATCTCTTCTAAACAGAACGTTGCAAGGCGTCCCAGAAATGCTCAGTAATGTTCACGTCTGGGAAGTTTGGCGGCCAGCGGAAGCATTTAAACTCAGAACACTGTTTCTGCAGCCACTCTGTAGCAAGTCTGGACGTGTGGGGTGCCGCGTTGTCATCGTGGAATTGCCCAAGTCCGTCGGAATGTGTAATGGACACGAAAAGATGCAGGTGATCACGCAGGAGGCTTACGCACGTGTCACCTGTCGTAGTGGTATCTAGACGTATCAGGGGTCACGTATCACTCCAACTGCACACGACCCAAGCCGTTACAGAGCCTCCACCAGGTTGCACAGCATGCTAGTATGCGGGGTTCATATATTCATCAGGTTGTCTCCATACCCGTGCACATCCATTCGCTCGATACCATTTCAAACGAGATTCGTCCCACCAGGCAACATGCTTCCAATCACCAATAGACCAGTGTCAGTGTTGACAGGCCGAGGCGAGCCGTAAAGCTTTCTGTCGGGCAGCCATCAAGGGTACACGAGTGGGTCTTCGGCTCCGAAAGCCCATATCGATGATGTTTTGTTGAATGGTTCGCACGGTGACACTTGTTGATGGTCCAGTATTGAAATCTGCACCAATTTGCGGAAGGGTTGTACTTCTGTCACGTTGAGCGATACTCTTCTCTCGTCGCTGGTCGTCGCATCATGAGCATTTGCTCGATCGTGTTGAGAGGTGCAGTCGCCATCCCCGAATTGACCTTCGATAGTGGGAAGCAAGAAGGTGCGTAAAACATCACTGTAGGCCTGTGCTGTGATAGTGCCACGCAAAACAACAAGGGGTGCATGCCCCTCCATGAAAAACACGACCACACCGTAACACGACCGCACTCCAAATTTTACAGCAGGCACTACACATTCTGGCAGATGACGGTCAACGGGCATTCGCCATACCTCCACCCTGCCATTGGATCGCCTCATTCTGTACCATGATTCGTCACGCCACACAACGTTTTTCCACTGTTCACTCTCCTTACATCAAGCGAGGCGCAGTTTGGCATTTACCGGCGTGATGTGTGCCTAATGAGCAGCCGCTCGACCATGAAATCCATGTTTTCACACCTCCCACCTAACTGTTACAATACTTGCAGTGGATCCTGATGCAGTTTGGAATTCCTGTGTGATGATCTGGACAGATGTCTGCCTATTACACATTACGACCCTCTTCAACTGTCTGCGGTCTCTGTCAGTCGCAGACGAGGTCGGCGTCCACGCTTCTGTTCTGTACGTGTCCCTTCATGTTTCCACTTCACTATCACATCAGAAACAGTGGACCTAGGGATATTTAGGAGTGTCGAAATCTCGAACACAGACGTATGACGCAAGTGACACCCAATCACCTGACCACGTTCGAAGTCCGCTAGTTCCTCGCAGCGCCGCACTCTGCTCTCTCGCAATGTCGAATGACAACTGGGGTCACTGATATAAAGTACCTAGCAGTAGGTGGCAGCACAACGCACCTAATATGAAAAAAACTATGTTTTGGGGGTGCCTGGATAATTTTGATCACGTAGTGTATCTCTGCACTTGAATACGGATGCCTATACCAGTTTATTTAGCGTTTCAGTGCCTTGTTTTATGATTTCTGTCACGTATTACTAACACGACAGTATTGCGTGTTTTTAAATGTTTGACAGTGGTGTAACGCCGAAATTTCTGCAGTAAAATAGAGTCTTTACAAGCAGGAATCGTTGAAAGGGAGTCATATTCCGCTTACCTCTGCAGGCGTTTTATTTTGCAATCTACAGACTAAGATGCACAAGTATATAAGGAAAGTAAAGTGCCGAATGAAAGCTTACATCAAGGCTGGGATTCGAGCCCGGGTCTCCGTCTAAACAGGCAGATCCGCTAAGCGGTTCACCACCTAGGCACAGTGGCTTTTCACAACAGCACGGACTAGTCAAGCACGACTCCCACCTCAGTCCAAATTCCCCTTCACGCCTCAGCCACTTGGTATTCCCCCTACATTCGAACAGTTTCTGTCAAGTTTGGAAGGTAGGAGACAAGGTATTGGATGTACTGAAGCTGTGGGGATGGGTCGTGAGTCGTGCTTGAGTAGCTCAGATGGTAGAGCACTTTCTCGCGAAAAGCAAAGTTCCAGAGCTCGAGTATCGCTCCGGCATACAGTTTTAATCTGCCAGGAAGTTTCATATCAGCGCACACATAGCTGCAGAGTGAAAGTCTCATTCTGGAGTATTACAGAGGCTCTCCTACTGTACTGGAATAGCATCTCAGTATCGAGCGAAACAAGGGACCCCTCCAAAAACCGAGGCAGACGAGCATTAATCGAATGAAACTACCGTATATAGTTCCAGAGACTTTCTCCAATGTCAGATGTCTATGATGTACATATGCAGATTGAAGCGACGAATGAAAATCTATACATCACAGATGGTTGAGACTTGAAAAGATGTCAAACTATACACTTTCGCTTTATTTACTGTCTTTCGTCACCTCACTGGGAACTTATTCACTACATCGATAGCTTCGCAGCTATTACTGAGAGCAACTTGTGCACCGTGGGAAAAGGTAACGGTCCAGAAAGCTGTCGCCGGCGTGGCTTCCACTGCGAACAGGATAAGCTGTGTCGGAAAGAGCTATGTCGGTTCAGGGCAGCCGCGTCACGCCGTGGATCAGAGCTCTATCTTAACGGCCGAGCTTAATCTGGACCAGCTACACGGCCAGAAGGCCCACTAAATCCCACAGAGTCCGTGGTCATGTAGCCATGCGTTACTCTCCGATTTCAGCGACCGCCATTCGTCTCTTGGGGGGGGGGGGGGGGGTTGATCTGTACAACTCTCCATTCGTTTGCGGTTCCATCTCCACACATGTATTTCGTCACCCCGTGAACGACCACTGAATCTTCCTTTCTTCCTTCCAATGGTGCGCCAGATAAGTCTATAATTTTCCGTTTATTTGGGTCCATAGTCCTGTGTTACTTTAGAAATGGCAACCTGTCCTGTGCGTACTGTTGCTACATACTTTATTTATGATCGCGATTTCGGAATTTGTGCTGTTCTTAAGTACCAACGTAGTATAAGTGCGTAAATGAGTAATCATCCCTTCTAAGGAAACGTCCTCCTATTGTCAAAATGTTCACTTATTTCATGTTAAGCGTGTAATAAAACAGTATTTTTCGTCATGTATGTATACAGGGTGTTTAAAAGTTTTTGTACGAGGGATATTCCGAAAGTAAAGATCTGATAAATGTAATTCACAATGAAAATCCGATGGCACTTTGGACAGACATGTTGGACAGTGTCTTTAGTATGCTCGTCGATAGCATCACATCTCACTTTTTAGTCCAGAACGAACAGTGAGCACGTTAAAGATGTGTAGAAAATAATATCTCCCGCCAAATATGAGCGACTGTAAGAGATTTCGCCTCATTTCTTGCAGCCCACAAAACGAAATAGTCGTGCATTTCATTCTTCATGAAAATTCTCTGCCCCATAATGGAGGGACAATGAGGACGCTCCTGCAGCGTTTTCGGTGGGAAATGTTCGATCACCTACCATACCGCCCGGTCTTTGTTCCCTTTAATTTTCAACACTTTGCTGACATGAATCGCTGGCTATGAGGAAAGCATTTTGGCACAGACAACGAGGTGCAGATAAATGTAGAGAATTGGTGGAAATCACAGGGGGCCACCTTCAATGACAAGGGTATTGGAAAACTGGTACAACGCTACGACAAAACCGTAAGTCGGAGAGGCGATAGTAGAGAAGTAGCAGGAAGGTTTAGCTACCTGTTGCAAATAACACATTTTTTTAAATTTTGACTATGGTTTCATTTTGCGACCGATCGGACCTTACTTTCCCAACAGTTGTGGCTCACGTCAGAGGAACAACTTTGGAGGCATAGTTTTCGCCAACGCTTACCGGAGACGCTAGGTATAATTCAATATTCGCGTGACCCTGTGATGACGAGATTTTACCAAACTAATAGGATCTTACAGCTTACACTACACTCGTTCGTCCTCTGTTAGAATATTGCTGCGCGGTGTGGGATCCTTACCAGGTGGGATTGACGGAGGACATCGAAAGGGTGCAAAAAAGGGCAGCTCGTTTTGTATTATCGCGTTATAGGGGAGAGAGTGTGGCAGATATGATACACGAGTTGGGATGGAAGTCATTACAGCATAGACGTTTTTCGGCGCTGCGAGACCTTTTTACGAAATTTCAGTCACCAACTTTCTCTTCCGAATGCGAAATACCTACCTAAATAGGTAGGAATGATCATCAAAATAAAATAAGAGAAATCAGAGCTCGAACAGAAAGGTTTAGGTGTTCGTTTTTCCCGCTCGCTGTTCGGGAGTGGAATAGTAGAGAGATAGTATGATTGTGGTTCGATGAACCCTCTGCCAAGCACTTAAATGTGAATTGCAGAGTAGTCATGTAGATGTAGATGTAGATGTAGATCTACTAATCAGGTATGTTGCGTACTACCTACCCTAGTAAATCAAGATAGTGATTTTCAGCAAGAAAGCCTTAAGAAATAGTGTATATCCAAGCGGAGAAAGGTACCTTATAAACAAACCGAGAACTTTAATTTTGGTGAGCCTACCCCGTTTCATAAGGGGCAGACGACTCGGTTATACAGTGAAGAGCCAAACAAACTGGAACAGCTACCTAATATCGTGTAGGGCACCGCGAGCACGCAGAAGTGCCTCAACTCGACGTGTCATGGACTCGTCTAATGTCTGAATTAGTGCTGGACGGAATTGACACCATGAATTCTGCAGGGCTGTCCATAAATCCGTAAGAGTACGACTGTGTAGAGATCTTTTCCGAACAGCAAGTCGTAAGGCATCCCAGCTATGCTCAAGCGAGTTTAAACTCAGAAGAGTGTTCCTTGATCTACTCTGTAGCTATTCTGGACATGTGGGGTGTCGCATTGTGCTGCTGGAATTACCCAAGTCCGTCGGAATGCATAATGGATATGAATGGATGTAGGCGATCATACAGCATGCTTACGTACGTGTCCCCTGTCAGGGTCGTATCTAGACGTTTCAGGAGTCCCATATCATTCAAAATGCACACGCCAAATACCATACCAGAGCCTCCACCAGCTTGAAAAATCCCCTGCTGACATGCAGGGTCCATGGGTTCTTGAGGTCGTTTCCATACCAGTACGTGTCCATCCGTTCGATACAATTTGAAACGAGACTTGTCCGACCAGAGAATGTGTTTCCTGTCATCAACAGTCCAATGTCGATGTTGACATACCCCGGCGAGGCGTAAACTTTCTGTCGTGCAGTCATCAAGGATACACAGTGGGCCTTCGGCTCCGAAAGCCCATATTGATGATAATTCGTTGAATAGTTCGCACGCTAACAAATGTTGATGGCCTAGCACTGAAATCTGCAGCAATCTGCGGAAGGGTTGCACTTCTGTCTCGTTGAATGATTCTCTCCAGTCGTCGTTGGTCCCGTACTTGCAGGATCTTTTTCCGGCAGCAGCGATGTCGGAGATCTGATGTTTTACAGGATTCCTGATATTCACGGTACAATCTTGAACTGGTCGTACGGGAAAATCCTCACTTCATCGCTAGCTTGGAGATGTTGCGTCCCATCGCTCGTGCACCGACTATAGCACCATGTTGAAACTGACTTAAACTTTGATAACCTGCCATTATGTTTTTCACAACACACTTTTATACACACCAAACGGAATAAAGTGGTGTGCATAAAGGTGTGTTGTGGAAAACATGAGAAATGCATAGTGCTGCGGAACATCTAAAAATTAGACCAAAATTATCAGTGTCTAATGCAGAAAACAACGATGTGCTAGCAGACGGCATTTCCCGATATAAGCAAGAAATCAACCGATAATCGTCATGAGTACAAATCAGTTTATTCTTGACGAACTGTCGATTTAAAACCAAATCAAAATGTAAATAACTTAATTACAGACAACTGATGATGCTTTACCTCAATAAAGCGAAACGCGTCTGATGAAAACAATCATGCATTTTTGTAGTAACAACGACAGAACAGAAATACCTTCAAGGATTCAGTTGAAAGCTAAGCCTTTCAGATACTCAACGCCTTTACTGTTCGATGAGTTGTCACCTTTACTCTTTACATTTTGCATATTTCCATAAGGTATTTAAAATTTCATTTTGTTTTTATTTTAAGCATGTATTCTACTATAGACGTTTCGCTTAATAATGAGAAACATCATCAGTGGTAGCGTTTTCAGATTTTTGCTTGCATCCGTGAGTGTCGTCTGTATACACACTTTTCCGGTATTATTGCATGTGTCATTGGTGTTTTCTGTGTAGTTTTCGTTTGAATGGCAGTACTACACTTTCACTTTTCTTGACGTAAAACACGATTAAATAATGCATTGCTAACAAACATTTGTGCTAATACTTCGGCAGATTGGGCGGCCCAGAAATTTAACTAAGTGCTATGCAAACCTTTCAAATTCGATTTATGGGAAACCTCCACCTTCAACTTGACGTTAGACGGCAGATGAGGGCAGTTGTGACTGTAAGGTGACGGATTAATTTCGCGTTCACTGAACGCTCGCCTCAGTGCCTGGAAAATTCCAACCGTCCTGCGGTAGCCTCCTGCACGGCAGTTAATGTGCGTGTAACCATCCTCCGAATTCGAATCACCTCCACTTAATTACTGCTATGAGAGTATGGCCCTGTAGGATCGGAAATGATACGTTGCAACTTGAACGGCTCAAAGTCGGCTCAGTAACCTTATGCTCTCCGGTTAATAGATTTTAACATTTCGTGAAGTGCCCAGCTTCACATTCCCCCTTGAATAATCCGTACGGTTGCGAGTCTCGTTAACTGTAATGTTAGCAGTGTCGTAACATAAAAGATAGGTCTGCTCTCGTTTAGGAATTCCGAATTAAAATCGACATCTTCCGAGAGGCTGAAGTGGTAGTATGCCACTTGGCAGGCGCCGTTAGGGTCATTAGGACGGTGAGAACGGGGCACCCAGCAGAAAAAAGAAAAAAAGGGATCCGATTTATGCTCGCTGACAAAAGTCGCCGGAGTATAATTACTACCCCACATAATTCGTGGGCAAATGCCACCTTACGGCATTCACAAATCTCGGCGTGTTTTCCGGCGCTGGACGTATATTTAGCCTTCGGTGCTAACGAAAGCGGGGAACAGCTACTTTGTTAATGGACGGCCGTCGTTATTGTGCGAGTTACGGCGCCGTCGGCGTCTGCGGGCGCCGTTCCGGTGACGTAGGACCGGCATCCGTCGCGGCGGCGGCGCTTACGTCACAGCGACGTCGACGCCGGGGACGCGGCCGCGGTGCGGTGTGCCCTTTTTGTACGTCGCAACTCATCCCCGGAGGTGCGTACACGTACCCGGGCGACCGTAACTTCTCTCCGAGTGTGTGTTTTAACGCAGTAATTCCAAAGCGCACCGCCACGGCTGCCGCGGTAATGCGAGTGTGCGTAATGTTGTAAACGCTCTGTCTTCGTATTCACTTGTTTGCTCATCAGCTGACGGCGACGGGTATCCTGGTGTACATGTGACGATGCCCTTGCTCGCATCGTCCTGCAACACTTTGGGACGCAGAATGTCGGTGGGAGTCGAGTGTGACTCGAGCTTGAGAAAGTGTGGGCTCTTAACCAAATACTTTGATGTAAAATAATGGCTCTGAGCACTATGAGACTTAACAGTTGAGGTCATCAGTCCCCTAGAACTGAGAACTACTTAAACCTAACTAACCTAAGGACATCACAGACATCCATGCCCGAGACAGGATTCGAACCTGCGACCGTAGCGGTCGCGCGGTTCCAGACTGAAGCGCCTAGAACCGCTCGTCCAGTCCGTCCAGCACTTTGATGTATTTGCTTACACATACAGTGCCACAGAATATGTATAAACAAATAAGGCAAGCACTTTCGCTCAATCTTCTGATACAACAATATATATCTGGTATAAATAGTTCCTCAACCTACAGTAATAAAATAATAATACTTGAAACTGGCACCGAACAACATACAATAGAGAAAGTAACCTAAAATGCGTGTGTATACATCGCATACATATGGATTATCGCATCGCCCAGCTTAAATCAACTTTACAGATGAGGCATTAAATCACTTCTGCTGCAAAAAACTAACACCACCACATACATTACAGGAAACACGTGCCGGCATAGTGACCGAGCGGTTCTAGGCGCTTCAGTCTGGTACCGCGCGACCGCTACGGTCGCAGGTTCGAATCCTGCCTCGGGCATGGATGTATGCGATGTCCTTAGGTTAGTTAGGTTTAAGTAGTTCTGAGTTCTAGGCGACTGATGACCTCAGTTGTTAAGTCCCGTAGTGCTCAGAGCCATATGAACCATTTTGAGAAAACACGTACGGTCAATGCAACCAACTACGAAGGTACATCGACTAACAACGAACTCTGGACAATAAAACTTACACAGGCGAACAAACTAATATACAGCCAAATTCGAACGAACGTCGACTGGCAACAAACCCGCTAAAGCTCATCACTAGAATACGATAGATCACACCACACACACACACACACACACACACACAAACAACAACAACAACAACAACAACAACAACAAAGCATTGCTGTGCTTTATCAAATCGACTACAGTGTTAATGTGTTAATAGAATCAGAGCACACTACAGCCTTGACATGCATTTGCAATTCAGGTACAATTACATGCGACACGCTTTACCACTACAGCTCCACTGTGTTTTGACTGATGTCAACCAAAATGCAGTTATGAACACTATCCAGCGAGGAAGTCGCTCCTACATTCAATCAACTCTTGTAACAGAAACTATATTCCGCGACTTGTCCCTAGCATGTAGCTGCCACTTCTTCTGGACATACAAAGGGGAATACCGCTTGCTACTGCAGCTCAAGGATATCTTGCATTATAGCTGGCCATAGCCCATGTTAACCATTCACAGAATGGTCCACTCCTATCCACAAAATAAGAGTGTACCCAAAATTGAACCCTGTGGGATTTCCTTTGTGATTTTTTTCCTTCCCGCTGGCTATGAAGAAAACATTTTGGCACAGACAACGAGCTGTGGACTAGCGTAGAGATTTGACGGAAAGCACCGGCGACTGCCTTCTATGACGAGGGCATTGGGAAGTTGGTTCAAGGTTACGACAAATGTCCCAGTCAGAGCGGCGACTATATAGAGAAATATGCGGAAGGTGTGCCTAACTGTTTCCAATATACATTTTTGAATTTCACAGTGGTTTCCATTTCGCTACCGATCGGATCTTACTTTCCGAATAGCCCTCGTATGAGTTTCACCTTCTATTTGCTTAAAGTTTTGTGGAATGTATATGTTGTATACGAACTATTACTTCCAGTAGTACTACTACAAGTTAATTCTGTCGTATATTATCATCTTGATGATTAACATTCGTTTGGCCGGCCCGTGTGGCCATGCGGTTCTAGGCGCTTCAGTCTGGAACTGCGTGACCGCTACAGTCTCAGGTTCGAATCCTGCCTCGGGCATGGCTGTGTGTGATGTCCTTAGGTTAGTTAGGTTTAAGTAGTTCTAAGTTCTAGGGGACTGATGACCACAGATGTTAAGTCCCATAGTGCTCAGAGCCATTAACATTTGTTAACTCTCTCTCGACATCTGGCTATTTAGTGTTCACCAGGTCTAGCACTTGCTCTCGTAGGGAAAAAAGTGGCAAGGGCATCACAGCTCAAATATGCCTAGTTCGCTAAAATTTTTCGCATTTTCCGTGATTGAAGAGAATCATCTCGCTTTCCCTGTAGAGCTGACCGCCGTGTTCGGGCGCTAGCGGGTCTTACACACATCCGGAGCACGTGCTCTTCCGGAATAATAGACACATCTCCGCGCTGGACAGGAAGTATTTATCACAGACCTACGCGTTTTTTTCTCAAAGCTCTCTGCGGCACCGCACCGCCTGTCGTCGTGAATAAATGATACCTCCTGTACTTTCGAATTAATATCTCCGAACTCAGAAAAGAGACGATATCAGGAGAAATTGATGGACGCTGACAGCTGAACGGCGCGGAATAAATTGGATGAAGAGCAGCATCAGAGCAGGGCGTCCTCCCGTCAATAACTCATCCGGAGCGGCCAGTGCACCGCGGCGCCTTACGTAAGGAGGCTCGTGTGCGGGCCGCGTCGGAAACACTTGCCGAGGAGGTGTTTAACCGCAGAGAGCGGACCCGGACCGGAGCGGCGGCTAATAGCCTCGTTGCAGCGACATAATGTCGGCCGGAGTCGGACGGACGGCAAAAAGCAGGTCTCGATTAGCTGGCAGGGCCGGCGGTAATTTTATGTGAGCCGCGGCGACGTAACAATAGTCTCCGGTAATTACAGATTCATGCGCGCAGCGTTTGCGAGGGATGAAACTGTGTCTTTGTTAGGACCCCCTCAATAAATCCCTACAGAGACAATGCCCCATAACACAGTTGGAGGTGGAACCGTCAAGGGAGGCCTCACAAGTGAGTCTGGGAGACCCCTTTCTTCGCCTTCTTCAGGTGCAGTGCCGGGGCCCGCAGCGTCTTCTCATTTGAGTGAGACTCACTGCATTTTGTGTAACTACTTTGCAATTTCTTAAAATAAAAAGCTCATTTACTGTATGAATGCAGAGTCTCGCCGAAATTTTGGAGTTCGAGGACTATGATACGAAGATCTGTGCGCTACTGAACGAAGATATTTATCGGAGGCTCCCACGCGACCCGACATCAAGAATAGTAGAACTTCTTAAGCGATCTTCAGTGGAAGACAGTGTGGTTAAGTATCTTCTCCCACAGGCGCCTAGACCACCTACTGCTTATGGTTTACCGAATATGCACTAGGACGGGACGCCATTTCGCCTTACTGTGTCCACAATACGTTCTCCAACATACAAGCTGGCGAAGTACTTGGCCAAGCTCCTCACTCCAAATGTGGGACACTGCGAACATCATATAAAACACTCAGCAGAATTTACCAGCAGAATCAATCGTCTACGCCTTAGTAAGGACGATATTATGGTCAGTTTTGATGTAGTGGCACAGTTTACGAGTGTGCCTATCTAAGACGCTTTAGACCTAATTTCCCAGTACTTTGTAAGTGACGCGATCGAGCTATTTAGGCACACTCTTACGTCCTCCTATTTCGTGTACAACGGCCAGTATTACGATCAGAGAGACGGCGTAGCAATGGGGAGCCCGTTAGCTCCAGCTGTTGCAAACCTGTTCATGGAGAATTTTGAGGATATTGCCATAGATACTGCACCATTGAAGCCGAAACGTTTCTTTCAATATGTTGACGACACGTTCGTCATTTGGTCACACGGACGCGAGGAAATACACAAGTTTTTGGAACACCTCAATGGCATCAACAGTAATATCCAGTTCACCATGGAGGTGGAAAAAGATAATGCATTGCACTTCCTCGACGTCCTTGTCCACTGTAAAAGAAATGGATGCCTTGGCCACAGCGGCTACAGAAAACCCACCCACACAGACCCGTACCTGCACGCCACCAGCCATCATCATCCAACACAGAAGCGCAGAGTATTGCAAACATTGGTGCATCGTCCAAGAGTAAAATCAGACGACGATAACCTGCCCCATGAACTGAGCCACACATGCAAGGTTCTCAGGAATAACGGCTATAGTGCCCATCAAGTGAAAGAAGAGATTTCTGGGAAATATCAGAATAAAACCACCGACGAAGAGCAGGGAAGGAAACTTGCTTTGCTGCCATTCTGTGGCTCTGTGTCGGGGCAAGATAAGCCGCCTGTTGAAAAGACACAAGATCAAATAGATCTTCAGGCCTGCAATGAAAATCCGTCAATTACTGAGACCAGTTAAAGACGCAGTAGGTTTCAGAACACCTGGAGTTTATGAAATACCTTGTGAGTGTGGCCAGAAGTACATCGGACAAACAGTGCGCACAGGAAAGAACGTGAGAGGTATTATCGCGTACGCTTTGCAGAGAAATCTGCGTTAGCTGAGCATGCGTTAGAAAACAGTCACCACATAAAATTTGACGATACCTCTCTCGTGGCTCGCACTAACGGCTTCTGGGACAGTTTAATAAAGGAAGCTATTGAAATAAAAATTACCGCAAACACCCTGAATAGAGACGGTGGCTTGCAGGTCAGCGCTGCGCGAGATCCAGCGATAGCGCGGTTGAAGAGGGCACATCGAACGCCGACTCAAAACATGTTCGTATATGGCAATGTCACGAGCACCAGTGACGTCACCGCCGGCAGCTAGTGTATATAAGGGTGCACCAACAGCCCACTGGCAGTCATAACATTTGACAATGCCCAAGGAGTTCGTGGCTGAAAGTCCGTGTAGTTTTAAGCAATTGACGCGGTTGGAAACCCGAGAACATGTTATTCAGCTCATTTACTGTATTAAAGCCCTTACGACAGATAAGATTCTTTCTGCCAATCAGCGCGGGTTTAGAAACCACCTTGATATTTTCTCGCACGATATTCTGCGAACGATGGCAAATTCCATATTCCTAAATTTCCGGAAATATTTTGACCCAGTGCCACACCGCAGACTCTTAACGAAGGTCTGAACATATGGAATAGGTTCCCAGCTATTTGAGTGGCTCGAATACTTCTTAAGTAGCAAAACCCAGTACTTTATCCTACACCGCGAGCGATCAGAGACAAGGGTATTGTCAAGAGTACCACGAGGGAAGCGTGATACGACCAACTTTGTTCTGAATATACGTCGGCCGCGGTGGTCTCGCGGTTCTAGGTGCGCAGTCCGGAACCGTGCGACTGCTACGGTCGCAGGTTCGAATCCTGCCTCGGGCATGGATGTGTGTGATGTCAGGTTAGTTGGGTTTAAGTAGTTCTAAGTTCTAGGGGACTGATGACCACAGCTGTTAAGTCCCATAGTGCTCAGAGCCATTTGAACCATCTCAATATACGCTATGTAAATGACCTGACAGAACAGAACTAGCAGCAACTCTTGAGTGTTTGTTGATGACGCTGTAGCGTACAGGAAACTGTTGTCGTTGACAGGGTAGAGCATACTAAGTTTTTGGGTGTACATATATATGAGAATCTTCATAGGAAAATTCATATTTCGCATCTTCTCAAGCGACTAGGTTCAGAAACTTTTGCAATGAGAATAATTGCCAATTTTGAGGATACATGAATTAGTAAGCTAACATACTTTGCATACTTTCACTCTCTGATGTCAGGCGGAATAATAATTTGGGGTAACTCAACAAGACAAAAAGTATTCACTGCTCAAAAGGAAATAGAACAATGTGTGGAGTTCATAGTCACACATCTTGTAGGCCCCTTTTTAAAAGATTGGTAATTCGTACAACAGCCTCACAGTACATTTACTCACTAATGAAATTTGTTCTCAACAGGACCAGTTTAAAAATAATAGTGACATTCATGATTACAATACCAGAAAACGAAAGACTTACACTATCTTTTACTCACCCTATCTTCGGCACAGAAAGAGGTAAAATATGCTACTGTAAAATTTTTTGGCGAACGAGGATGAAACGTCGCATCTCCTCTGAGCACGACGGTCACCGGAGCTCAGTATTATTGGGCCTTTGTGGTCTGCTTTGGAAAGAAGGCCGCATGATTGCTGTCCACTTCCACTACCGTTACCTTAACTTGCCACTATTTTGCAGGAAGAGTGGCTCAACATTTACTTGAAAACCCTACAGGACCTGTATTTATCTATTCCGAGACGACTGTAAGATGTTTTGAAAGCCAACGGTTGGTTGGAGGTGGGAGGAGGGGACCAGACAGCGACGCGATCGGTCCCATCGGATTAGGGAAGGGTGCGGAAGGAAGTCGGCCGTGCCCTTTCAAAGGAACCATCCCGGCAATTGCCTGAAGCGATTTAGGGAAATCACGGAAAACCTAAGTCAGCGTGGTCGGACGCGGGTATTAACGGTCGTCCTCCCGAATGTGTATGCTAACCACGCGTCTCCTCTCGCGGTCAGGGACAAAGGATTTCGTACGCTGTATTAGGCATGGCATGGTATTGTGTTACGTTTTTGGTGTTTCCGTATTTTTGTCCACCTCCTGTAGTTTTATATATCTATATATACACTACTGGACATTAAAATTGCTACAGCAAGAAGAAATGCAGATGATAAACGGGTACCATTGGACAAATACATTATACTAGAACTGACATGTGATTACATTTTCACACAATATGGGTGCATAGATCCTGAAAAATCAGCACCGAGAACAATCACCTCTGGCCGTAATAACGGCCTGGGCATTGAATCAGACAGTACTTGGATGGCGTATACAGGTACAGCTGCCCATGCAGCTTCAACACGATACCACAGTTCATCTAGAGTAGTGACTGGCGTATTGTGACGAGCCCGATGCACGGCCACCATTGACCAGACGTTTTCAATTGGTGAGAGATATGGAGAATGTGCTGGCCAGGGGCTACAGTCGGCCAATTTTGGTATCCAGAAAGGCCCGCACAGGACCTGCAACATGCGGTCGTACATTATCCTGCTGAAATGTAGGGTTTCGCACGGATCGAATGAAGGGTAGAGCCCCGGATCGTAACACATCTGAAATGTAACGTTGACTGTTGAAAGTGCCGTCAATGCGAACAAGAGGTGGCTGAGACATGTAACCAATGGCACCCCATACGACCACGCCGGGTGATACGCCAGTATGGCGATGACGAATACACGCTTCCCATGTGCGTTCACCGCGACGTCGCCAAACACGGATGCGACCATCATGATGCTGTAAACAGAACCTGGAATCATCCGAAAAAATGACGTCTTGCCATTCGTGCACCCAGGTTCGTCGTTGAGTACACCATCGCAGGCGCTCCTGTCTGTGATGCAGAGTCAAAGGTAACCGCAGCCACGGTCTCCGAGCTGATAGTCCATGCTGCAGCAAACGTCGTCGAACTGTTCGTGCAGATGTTTGTTGTCTATCAGACGTCCCCATCTGTTGACTCAGGGATCGAGACGTGGCTGCACGATCCGCTACAGCCATGCGGATAAGATGCCTGGCGTCTCGGCTGTTAGTGATACGAGGCCTTTGGGATACAGCACGGCGTTCCGTATTACCCTCCTGAACCCACCGATTCCATATTCTGCTAACAGTCATTGGATCTCGACCAACGCGAGCAGCAATCTCGCGATACGCTAAACCGAAATCGCAATAGGCTACAATGCGACCTTTATCAAAGCCGGAAATGTGATGGTACACATTTCTTCTCCTTACACGCGGCATCACGACGACGTTTCACCAGGCAACGCCGGTCAACTGCTGTTTGTGTATGAGTAATCGGTTTGAAACGTTCCTCATGTCAGCACGTTGTAGGTGTCGCCACCGGCGCCAGCCTTGCGTGAAGGCTCTGAGAAGCTATTCATTTGCATATCACAGCATCTTCTTCCTGTGGGTTAAATTTCGCGTCTGTAGCACGTCATATTCGTGGTGTAGCAATTTTAATGGCCAGTAGAGAGAGAGAGAGAGAGAGAGAGAGAGAGAGAGAGAGAGAGAGAGAAAGAGAGAGAGAGAGAGAGAGAGAGAGAGAGAGAGAGAATAACCTTATCTTGAATGCAGAGGGAAAGCGATAAACTGGCTTCCTTTCTGCGTGTGTGGCTGCCGTCTGGTGTACTGTGCGCCGCCCCCAGGCAGCGCGTGCCGTGTCCGAGACGCGGCGCGGCCGCATACTCACGCTTCCCAGGAAGACAGCTGCTGATGCCCCCTTTGTCTCGTGCCGTGCCGTGCCGTGCTGTGTTACCGCGCAGACAGCAGAGCTCACCGCGGGGTCAGCGGCGTGACCTGCTGACACTTGACAGCTCATACCCCCCCCCCCCTCCCCCAATGCCGAGGGCACGCCGTAGCGAAAGGCGCTCCCAGCGATCATTGCCACCCACTACTGCACGGAACGATACATCGCAATAACACCGATACTTTGTAGAAATGACACCGACATCCACATATACAGGGGGGGGGGGGGGGGGGAGTCGCGTAAGACGTCACAGCCCCTTTATTCCGGGGACGATTGCACGTATCAGCAAGCAGTTTTCGGCGAATCATAGCGGGCTATGGGGCAAATAGGTTAGTACATGCACAATAATCACAACGTTTATATTGACCGAGATAATGAAGCAAGTACATGTTTTTTAAATGGGACGCTGTACATTTTTACCATCATTCGAACGTTCAAATGGCTCTGGGCACTATGGGACTCAACATCTTAGGTCATAAGTCCACTAGGACTTAGAACTACTTAAACCTAACTAACCTAAGGACATCACAAACACCCATGCCCGAGGCAGGATTCGAACCTGCGACCGTAGCAGCCCCGCGGTTCCGGTCTGCAGCGCGAGAACCGCACGGCCACCGCGGCCGGCTCATTCGAACGCACTGGAGAAGACGCGTATAGTGATGTAAATCATGTTGCTATTGTGATTCAAACTTTGCTTTAAAGCCACTGGGAAATGTTGTACGATTGAAGGACGAGACGGTCGGAAGCGGCTGCAGACTGTAAACACGCCTCGCGCGACCAGCAGGCCGAGTTGCCGTGCTCTGTGCAGCATGCACGGCATACGCTACGTAGGTAAATCCTCATTTCGCAGTGACTTTTAAGGAAAGTTTGAATAACAATAGCAACATGCTTTACATCACTATACGCGTCTTTTCAAGAGCGTTCGAATGATGGTAAAAAAAAGTATATCGTGCCATTTAAATAACATGAACTTGCCTCATTATCTCGGTCAATATAAACTTTGAGATTATTGTGCATGTACCAAAGTATGTGCCCCATAGTCGGCTTTGATTCGCCGAACACCGCTTGTCGATACGTGCAATCGCACCCGGAATAAAGGGGGTGTTACGTCTTACGCGACTCACCCTGTATACAGCGAAAGCCACCTCGTGGTGTGTCGCGGAGAGTACTTCGTGTACCACTTTCACTTCCACCCCTTCCTGTTGCAGTAGCGAATGGTTCGCGAGAAGAACAGCATCCGGTAAGGCTCCGTGTGGGCTCGAAACTCTCACTCCCATATCGATATTACACTGTCGGTATATTGCAATTTCGACACAGTTGTCGGTATAAATGGCTTTCATAATTCTGTTTCCTACAGGGTGGTCACAGACAGTGTGAGAAGCTTGTAAGGGTGTTGCAGCGTAGGTTGCGATGAGACAAATTGTTAAGAAAAAAAAATCCATACTTTGCGCCGTTTCTGAGTTAATTAGTATTGAAGTGAGCCAATCAAGCCGTAGCACGGGCAGATTTAAATGGCAAGCAAAAATGTGTCGCCAAACATGTTATGCTTTTGGTTTTCTAAAATCTAACAAGAGAGCATAGGTCGGTAGTAAGGATCGAATTAGAGCCACAGGCTGAGCAGTCTTCTGCGCCATAATCTACGATGTGAGAATAAGTGACAGTAACTGTACTTGGCGGTCCGCTTCAATTTGCGCGAACAACGATCTTATTGGATAACTCGGAAATGGCGCAACGTATCGAATTCTGTTCTTGACAGTTATTTCTCAGCACATCTATCCCCCAACACTTTTACGAGCTTTTCTCATTGTCTCTGACCATCCTGTATGTACAAATTGTATTGTTGCCAGACAGCGACGAGATGGGTCAGATCGATTCGACACTTGCGGTCAGTTAAGCATTTTGTAGCTCTTTTGGGCCATCTGTGGACCCGATGCTCGTGTTTTTGCTGTACTGTTTGTTGGCATCTGGCAGTTCTGGTGAACTTCAGTAGCTGTTTCCTTGTTAGTACCTTAAGTTTTACTGTTAGCCTAATATTCCTTTCCAGAATGAGATTTTCACTCTGCAGCGGAGTGTGCGCTGATATGAAACTTCCTGGCAGATTAAAATTGTGTGCCGGACCGAGACTCGAACTCGGGACCTTTGCCTTTCGCGGGCAAGTGCTCTGTCATTTTAGCTACCCAAGCACGACTCAAGCCCCGTCCTCACAGTTTTAGCTGTGCCAGTACCTCGTCTCCTACCTTCCAAACTTAACAGAAACTCTCCCGCGAAAGTACTGCTTTATTTTCCTGCAGAACTCTATAATGCATTCCTCGGAGAAATTCCTAATCTCATTGTGGTGAATTTCTGTAACGGATGCCAAAAAAGGCTTCCTTTCAGTAGCCAGATGTTAGCCACCGATGTTAGTTATTGTTTACTGCCTAAAGTGTCCTGCAAGGTCTTTGCCTGATCCACAGACTTTATCCTTCTTGACTTTTTTGAATATCTTACAAAACGGCCTATGGGCGTCCATTTTCTGTAAATGTGTCATAGAAAGCTGGTCATCTTCTTCTGAAGGCATCGGATGAGCTTTGTTGTCTCCCATTTGGTAGGACCCTTGGTGTGACTATTTTTGCAAGAATTTCCTATCTAGTTTTTTTCCGTTTTTCGATGGCTACCGTTTGATTGGGATCATATGAGACGCACCCTCCAAACTACTTTAGAGTCTCCGCTCTCTTGATATTCTCAGTAGCGCTGTCTCTTATCGTTCTAGGGACGTCTTTAATACTGGTAATGAATTCTGTCTTTCTCATGTTGATGAGTAGACTTGCTTTCTCTGCTCTTAAATGCATTGTTTGGAGTTTCATAGAATACTCTTGCAAGTTGTTTAACGTTAACATCAGGTCATCAGGAAAAGGTGGGGCATAGGATTCTTATGTTTTCTGCTTTGATCCCCATATTTAATCAGATGCTCACTGACAGAGATCTCGTCCACTATCAGTTAAATAATATACCTGAAATGCCGTCTCCTGGAATACCTCTGCATTGACAGAAAAACTCGGAAGGAAGTAAATAATAAAGTAGTAGTTGTTAACTGTCTCATGCTGCTGAAGATCGAAATATTTTTTCGGTATGTGAAGTTACCCTGAGGAGAATATAGGCTATCTATCCAATTAGCACAGATAATAATTTCTCCAATGGTAATGCTTGGAGATGACTCACAACTAATCCGAAAAAGTTAAAGGTGTTTAATAGAGTTTTAGCGGCAGAGTAAGGAAGGAAATGTTTGCCAGACGCTTTTAAAAATGTGAAAATGTGATGGCGAAACTCCAGGTGAACTGCGACCGAGATCTAGTGTAGATCTCAATAACATAAAAGTGTTAGCCAAAGAATGTAATATTTGTTTGAAAATAGGAGAAGTGATTGAGATATCTAAGAACGATATCAATTTCAATGGAAAAAGCGGCTATAGGCATCTAGCTTCGTGGACCCTCGGCCAATCAAAGTTGATAGGGCATAATTTGCTTGCACAAAAATGTACATCCTGAAACATCTATTGATGAATATCAAACGAAGATATTATAACCAAGAAGCCATCTCCTCAGCAGGAGGTCGTGCGGTAGCGTTCTCGCTTCCCGCGCTCGGGTTCCCGGGTTCGATTCCCGGCGGGGTCAGGGATTTTCTCTGCCTCGTGATGGCTGGGTGTTGTGTGTTGTCCTTAGGTTAGTTAGGTTTAAGTAGTTCTAAGTTCTAGGGGACTGATGACCATAGGTGTTAAGTCCCATAGTGCTCAGAGCCATTTGAACCGCAGCAGGAAAACAATATTTTGGCAAATATTCCCACTTTCTTATTCTCCCTGATATCGCCACTTATCCAATGACGACAGCACGTCAATAGTAAAAATGTCACTCAATAGCCCCACCTCATTTGAAGAAGCGAGAAAAAACTAAGTTTTATAAGTGAAAGCGCAAATAGTCTCTGACACTCCTCAGTTAACCAGGGAAACCAGAAGATATTGGAGAAGATCCCAGCTGCGTGGTCAAAACGTCGATTGCGGAGAAGAAATTTGAGAGGAACATGAGGCGACCGAGCAACCTAAAAGATCAACGGCGATGAAAGCTTGCAGACTGACCCATCTTTTCTTTAAGCTTACTTCTCCAAGCTCTTTTCCTGTGGTATGTTTAGTGCAACTAGTCAGCTCTGAAATTTTTCTTTAACTGATAAGTAATAAAATTTTCAACATGGTTTCTTCTATAAAAATGAAACTCGATTCTTCTTAAATCTAGATATTTGTGTATAGATGAACAATGACAGACCTGACATAAAACACATTTATATTACAGAAGTTCCTGTTCTGATCTTTTTCTTTCAAATAAGATTTCCATACATCGCTACTTCAGAAAATTATGCTATCTCTTCCTGCGACTAGTTGACCTGCTTCAAATCAAGGTATTTACCATAGAGAGATACTGATTACTATCTCTTTTTCCAAGTCTTGTCCCCGGCTTGCACAGCTTTCTAAGAGAACGGAAAGGTGAAGTGGACTGTACAATTCCCACTCATATGCTACTGGAGTGGCATTCAGTTCTTTTATTGTTGATGGTTCCTGTCAACTGGACGCGAGATTCCAGTTCTCTTCCTCTTCCTCCTCCTTTTCCTCGTTCTCCTATTCGTTCTTCCCTTTCTCTGCTTCTTCTACTTCATTCTCCTTTTCAATTTCCACCTTTATCCTAATCAACTATTAATCGTTCCGTTTTCACTTTATACATCTCCTCTTCCTTGTCGTTTTCATCAACCTTTTCTTTTATTTCTTCTTCGTATTCTTCTTCCTCTCCTTCAGCCATGAAGTCGTTAATGCACTGTATTCACATTTACGAGTAGAGGAGTTAAAATCGTCCTTCCCAATCCAGAACTTGATTTAAGTTTTATGTAGTTTCTCTAAAATTATTTTAGATGAGTGTGAAACAATTCCTATAATAAGTGCCGTGAGTGTTTTATGTTTTCGTCCTCATCAAAGATAAAACTACAAATTATAAGCTCGCTTCCTGTCTTCTGCTTCTTTCTCTTACAATCCATTCTTTTCGTAGTTTTTGTGTTCTTCCTAAACTTTTTCTCACCCTTCTTAATCTTATCTCTTTTCTTTATACCACTGTCGCCGCTGCTGCTTTTCCTAAAACTACTAATTTTCCTTCGTCACATTTGTCCCCTCTTCGTCCTCCTCCCCGGCCTATTACTCCTCCTCACATCCTCCTCTTTTTCCCCTCATCCTCCTCCTCATCATCATACATCATCTGCTCCATCTTTATTTATTGTTTCTCCTCTCCTTTTTGTTCTTCTTCTGCCCCTTCATCTCGCTGCCACCATTACTCTCTCTCCCACTACTCTACTTTTAAGTAGAAATTTTCTGTGTACACTATCCTCGTGTCCTATTTCAGTGTTCTTTGCTATAATATTTACATCTCCAATAAATCACTTTTTATAGATTAAGTGGCAGCATACTCATCCTGATAACCACCCCCTCCCCCTGCAGCAATCATTCACTAACTATGCCAAGTTTTCTTGTGGAATAGTGTGCTTCCCTTCAGTTATGAACTGACTCATAACCAGTTGTATAGCGGATGAACTCATTAACGTGTTACGTGCAAGTATATACAGCAAAGGCAGGGTTAAAGACTGATAAAACATTAGCCACAAATGTCTTCCCCAAGTCACTTTCCCGGGTTTGGGAACTGTCTCTAGAACTTGCTAATAAGCATGAGACTGCATGTGAGTAATGAACAAAAATCAGTTCCTTACAACAACCAGCTAGGGAAGCAGTAGTAAAATACCAACAAAAATTATTAATGTACAAAATACGTTTTTTTTTCAGTTTTCATCGACTGAGAAATAGGTAGAGGGGTCGCTACTACATAAAAGCATTCGTTATAAATATAGAAAACTAGTTCTGATTAAAATTGCATGCCATAGAAATGTATGCATAATTACGAGAAAATTAAATATTGTAAGGGTTGTATGCTTGGATATGCCTAATACTAAACCACAAATAAAAGTCAGTGATATCAGAAATGAGAATTACAAATTCTCTGACCATACATTTTTAAATTAA
The DNA here is from genome assembly GCF_023897955.1 of Schistocerca gregaria. Classification (NCBI taxonomy): domain Eukaryota; kingdom Metazoa; phylum Arthropoda; class Insecta; order Orthoptera; family Acrididae; genus Schistocerca; species Schistocerca gregaria. The sequence continues at coordinate 479,319,402 of NC_064926.1, forward strand.
GTGTGCACCAAAACACAAAACCATAATGGAAACAAGAATAAAAAGGTCATTATATCTGGAAAATTGTGTTGAATGAAGAAGTATTGAACAGCACATCACATCTCTAAAACATGATTGTGAAAAAGAAAGATGTGAAATGCATCAAATAGCAGAAATCTGAGGAAGGATAGAATACGTTGAAGAATGATGGCAACCTGTGATGAGCTCGGCACTTCACTGTAGCGCGAAAATATTTTCAGTGTTGCACGTCCTCCGCTGGTAGCAAAACCACGAGCTATGTTACCGTTGAAAAAAACATTATTCTGCCCTTTCATACTCTAGTCTTGCTTCGCATTGCGAAAAGTTGATAAACCGAGGTGCACTAGTATCGAATAGAATACAGCAAGCTACAAGCCCAGCACTCGGGCCCATTGTTCAAGAGAACGACGAGGTGTTTTTTAGTTTGATCTGGAAACAACTGGCGGCTGGATGAGGCCCGGCATCCTGCTATATTTTAATGGTTTGCTTCTTTTTCTCCGCTATGCTGCCACAGCATGACATATTGCTTCTTATTAGTAGCGCCGAGCTAAGAAATTTAAATTCTGTCCGACGGAATTTGTCACGGACGATCCGATGGTAACCGTCGCCAATATTAATATCAAGCAGTTTGTCTATCTTAGTGGTTTTGCTTTTGGCACCAACGAAAGTACGCAAACCGGTTATACTGTCTCCCCCGAGCGCTAGCCTCCATCAATCTAAGCAATTAAGTTCAAGAATTCCAACGGCGTCGACGGAAACTGATGCACCTTGCTGAATTCAAATGCAGATGTAAACGAAAGTGATAAAAAAATTATTTCGAAATCGCTTCCAGTCACAACAGTGGGTTTCGGTTACGTACATTTTCAGTTCTATTAGACGTTACAATGGGGAGGATTTATTACATCGTTTTCGTGATACATTGCAATGATTACAAGTGTGGCTACTTTTCCTAGAAATGCTTCTCTTCAAAAGAGGTCAATTTCGATGTTTAATATCTGGGTACGTAAGTAATGTATTTGGAAAGACGGCGTTAGTCGTCGTGCAACTGCGCGTGCAACAACACTGAACGACTCACAGATCATGCAGCTTTACGGAAGGAATATGCGCTCTCACCTTACAGTTTTAGTTTACAATGTAGTTGATAATTTCTCAGTGGCAGTTGCAAATAGGATTCTCGCATTTGAAATAAAGAACCCTGATAAAAAAAAACACTAACCATTGATCTTCCAAAACACGAGAAGTGGTTCTTCGTGGTATTGTAGGTCTCTTATGCACTCTGGGATGCTCTCTGACCACAAACAAGAACGTAAATATATGAAACAGTTTCATAAAAAAACATCTTCCTTGACGGTGAAAAAATCAGGAGAAAACGGTTTGTTATGTTATTTTGTGCTATGGAATAAAACAAAAGTGAAGTGCTATATACAGGGTGGTCCATTGATAGTTACTGGGCCAAATATCTCACGAAATGAGCATCAAACGAAAAAACTACAAAGAACGAAACTCGTCTAGCTTGAAGGGGGAAACCAGATGGCGCTATGGTATGTTGTTCTCCTACATCATATCTAGCGTTACCATTGCCAGAAAAAAGGTTTCTCTAATTAAAATTGTTTCATCTAATTCATTTTTACATATTCACTGGATAGCGTTATTCTTTGTGCAGGCGCTTCAGTCCGGAGCTGCGCGACTGCTACGGTCGCAGGTTCGAATCCTGCCTCGGGCTTGGATGTGTGTGTGATGTCCTTAGGTTAGTTAGGTTTAAGTAGTTCTAAGTTCTAGGGGACTGATGATCTCCGATGTTAAGTGCCATTGTGCTCAGCGCCAATTTTTCTTTATGCAGATATTGTAATGACTAAATAATTGTTTGCTTTTAAATATTTGACCTATTTGGCGGTAGAACACTTAGAGGAAAATATCGAAGTCTCAGGAACACTTTTCAATATGCCACGAAAATAAAATTAAAAAAAAAAAAAACACGAAAGCACAGACTCGTCTGTTGCAACATGAGTGAATGCGGCGAAAATAGGTCAAATTTAGCAGACATCACTGCCCCACACCAGTATCAACGTAGATCCTCTCGTCCTGAGAATGCTTGGTGCTGACGTTTTGTTTCACTCCTTTGATGGTCTGTGCGAATCCCACCATTTTTTGGAATATTTTCAAATTTTGTTCACTGACGTCGAATATGAAAATGGATTCAGCCTAAATGATCGCAGAATCGCAGTCCCACCTAGTACAACTACTTTATGTTATTACACGAAAGGGAAATAGTCGTAACTGTAAACACATTCAGAGTCAGCCTCTTAAAAACGTTTTCCTCACATTAGACACGGTCGGTTACTTTATAAGCAATGGCCCTATAAAAGCATGTCGAAGCAGATGTAATTACATTTCGCTTTTTATAGTTGTTAATCAGCGAGAAGCCATGCGAAATTCTTCCTTGTTTCTTATGCGCAGCTCTTGCGACCCTGTCCCATTATCTTGTTACACGCTGGTCCGATTCGTAGCCGCGGCTGTGGATGTGGCCTGCGCAAAACGCCGTTCAAATCGGAAATTGAGCGAGCCCGTCTGCTCGTTAACCGTGAAAGCGCAACTGCTTGCAAACGCGTATCCAGAATAACCTCCGTCTTTCCTTAACGGGCGTTTCATATCCCCTGTCAGCTGTGGCAATTCGATTAACTAGAATCCGCGACAGACGAACTACCTACCTTTGTTCGTACCGCCCCAGAAAGGTATCTGCCACCGCCTCTTTATTTTGATGTCAGTTAAGCTTAGCCAGTTCATACCTTAAGAAAACTTATAACGGTCCAGTTTCATCGTCTGTTGTTGCCTCTAATGTTTTAATTAAATTTGCTAAATGGAAGATAATGAATCTTAAACGATTGCTGAGTGGGGAGAGAAGCACAGCTTGTGGGAAAAACTTAGTAATTAATCTTCTTGTAAATATCAATTGAGTGTTATAACTGACGAAGAACGGTGGAGCCGCTATCAACGCTGCATACCTTTAAGTCGAGCGTGCTTGGGTCTGGCGATTGTTAAGATGTGTGTTACTTGCAAAAGACCATTGAGGTAAAATATTCTGTACCGTTATCTTTTCGGCTTTTCCACTTATATTTCAGAGACTTTAATACGCGTAAAGGGGGATCTTTCCATGGTAGGTAACACGGTCAAGTTCTTTTAGCAGATCAGTGTGTTCCCTCTGTAAACCATCCCACACCCATGTCCGACCACCGTAAAATCAAACTGTTCAAAAAGGGGATATATATATATATATATATATATATATATATATATATATATATATATATATATATATATATATTCTTATTTTCTGTGTGGGTTCTCTTCCTTTCTTCTGTCCATTTTGTTCCCACTTTCTTTGGAGCTTCGTTCTCTGACTTAACGTCCCACCTATCAATTTTCTGCTTAAATACCTTTCTGTTCAAAATACCGGAATAATTTATCCGAGCTTTCTGTATATCCTTTTTGACCTCTTGTATCCAGGCTACAGTTTTAAGTCCTTGTATGTATTTAAGAGCCGGCCGGTGTGGCCGAGCGGTCTAGGCGCTTCATTCTGGAACTGCGAGACCGCTACGGTCGCTGGGTCGAATCCTGGCTCGGGCGTGAATGTGTGTGATGTCATTAGGTTAGTTAGGTTTAAGTAGTTTTAAGTTCTCGGGGACTGATGACCTCAGATGTTGAGACCCATAGTGCTCAGAGCCATTTGAACCATTTTTTGTATTTAAGAATTTTGTGCTTAAGTTTTATTTGGGGAAGCCTAGAGACGTGCCCATGATACTTTAATCGCCTTTTTCTAATCTCTGCTACAATGTTCGTCAATTTCTCAGTTGTTTAACGAGATTGTAGTCTATAACCCTCTTCTGTTTCACTTGGTCCTAGTAGCCATCTGTAATTTTACGTTCTTCCTTTTAATAAGCTTTCTATCAAAATTTGTATTTTTTTCTCTGAACAGACACTTGACGGGTAAAACGTTTCTCTGGACTGACCAACAGCAATGCACTCATCAAAAGGATGACATTACATTTTCCACTCATAACACTTGAAGGAATTTCATCTCAAATTATTCAGTGTCACACATCAAGCAACATACAACAGGAACAAGGAAAAAATACTGACTGTCATAACGATAAGTATGTGAAAACAAACAAATCACAGTATGGAACGAACCATTTCACAGATAGCAAGGTGCCTGAGACTGAAGCTTATCTGCCTGCGGGAAGTGATATGGATGAAGGACTGGCCACCATGGCTGGTTGCTATGGCTACAGCTCTCGTGGGATTGGCTGACCTTACCCCTTCTCATCTCATTGGAACCAACACCGATCATGTGCTACGGTAGAAGTGAGACACGAAAGTAATACCGAGCCGTGAAATCATATTCTAGGGACGTTCATACTTAAATGTAGCAGCTAGTTCAACTGCAGTAATTCACGCATACCGGGTAGCTACAGGGCCACGACTGCTACGCCACTAATGCTATCAGCAGTGGAAAATAAAACGCAGTAACGAAGTTGTCGGGGGCGGCCAAAGCGCTGTTTATTAGCCTTATTTTTTTTTTTAACTTCCTTTCATCTAAGAGTAAACTGAACTACCTTCGTGTTCGTTTACCGCAAACACCAAAGAATTTGAAGTGTTCGTGATTTTGAATTTCTTGACTTTGAATAGCTACGACTTCCCCTGTTATACGGAAACTACATTTGTTTTAGGCTATTCCTCGGAGAACAACAATAACGGGTCGGACTGAAAGGCGAAGAGCTGAAGAGAGACCATTTTTTTAGACAATGTAGTAGGAATAATGTTGATATTGCTAATGATAATTCTACTGTTGTATTGAAATATAAATTTAAATGTGCACCGCACGTAATTCCCAATAATTTTGAGAGTTATAATTGGAGTTTGATGATTTTACAATGCACATTTTGTAATGCAAATAATTTCGCATCTGTGGTTACTTTACGCGGTACAGCAGCATTCACAATGTGTTGTCATAAGGCAAAAATTAATTTGTCGTCGTTAATACAAAATCGCCTTAAGTTGTATGATGTTTTTATCACAAATCAGGTCCACTGGATGAATTAGCCGAATATAGATACTGTTGTTGTTGTTGTTGTTGTCTTAAGTCCTGAGACTGGTTTAATGCAGCTTTCCACGCTACTCTATCCTGTGCAAGCTGCTTCATCTCCCAGTACGTACTGCAGCCTACATCCTTCTGAATCTGCTTAGTGTATTCCTTTCTTGGTCTCCCTCTAAGATTTTTACCCTCCACGCTGCCCTCCAAAACTAAATTGGTGATCCCTTGATGCCACAGATCATGTCCTACCAACCGATCCCTTCTTCTAGTCAAGTTGTGCCACAAACTCCTCTTCTCCCCAATTCTCTTCAATACCACCTCATTAGTTAAGTGATCTCCGCATCCAATCTTCAGCATTCTTCTGTAGCACCACATTTCGAAAGCTTATATTCTTTTCTTGTCCAAACTATTTATCGTCCATGTTTCACTTCCATACATGGCTACACTCCATAGAAATACTTTCAGAAGCGACTTCCTGACACACAAATCTATACTCGATGTTAACAAATTTCTCTTCTTCAGAAACGCTTTCCTAGCCATTGCCAGTCTACATTTTATATCCTCTCTACTTCGAACATCATCAGTTATTTTGCTCCCCAAATAGCAAAACTCCTCTACTACTTTAAGTGTCTCATTTCCTAATCTAACTCTCTGAGCATCACCCGACTTAATTCGACTACATTCCATTATCCTCGTTTTGCTTTTGTTGATGTTCATCTTATCTTGTTCATCAAGACACTGTCCATTCCGTTCAACTGCTCTTGCAAGTCATTTGTTGTCTCTGGCAGAATTACAATGTCATCGGCGAACCTCAAAGTTTTTATTTCTTCTCCATGGATTTTAATTCCTACTGCGAGTTTTTCTTTTGTTTCCTTTACTTCTAGCTCAATATAGAAATTGAATAACATCGGTTCAAATGGCTCTGAGCACTATGGGACTTAACATCTATGGTCATCAATCCCCTAGAACTTAGAACTACTTTAACCTAACTAACCTAAGGACATCACACAACACACAGTCATCACGAGGCAGAGAAAATCCCTCACCCCGCCGGGAATAGAACCCGGGAAACCGTGCGCGGGAAGCGAGAACGCTACCGCATGACCACGAGCTGCGAATAACATCGGGGATAGGCTACAACCCTGTCTCACTCCCTTCCCAACCACTACTTCCCTTTCATGTCCCTCGACTCTTGTAACAGCTATCTGGTTTCTGTACAAATTGTAAATAGCCTTTCGCTCCCTGTATTTTACCCCCTCCACCTTCAGAATTTGAAAGAGAGTATTCCAGTCAACATTATCAAAAGCTTTCTCTAAGTCTAAAAATGCTAGAAACATATCTGTAGAGCAATGGCAGCGTATTCTTTCTCAAGAGCCAAATAGAGAAGGTGGTGATTCTGGACGTTTGGGTCTAGAGTGAAGTCGAGTTTCCAACTCATCCCAAAGCTGTTCCGTCTGATCAGGTAGGGTCTCTGGCCAGCCCAATCCATTTCAACAATGTTATTGTCCACAAACCATTGCCTCGCAGGTGCTGCCTTACGACAGCGGGATATTGCCTTTCTGATACAAACAATCGTCTCCGGATTGTTCATCTAATGCGTTCTGTACAATATTCTGCAAAATTTCATATCTTTCAGCATTTAAGTTTCTTTAAGCGCAATTTGGGATCACACTGTAATTACGAAAAACATTCCATTTCGTAACACCATCCCCTCCCCACTGCGCTGTTGGCACTACACATGCAATCTCCAAAACCCACATGCTTCCATCGGACTGCTACACGTTTGCAGTCCACAGCTGACCCGTGGCGTCGTTATTTACATCCCTTATCAATGACTACAGAAATGTATGGCTTACGGGTAGCAGCTGAACAATTGTATCCCAGCCTTTCTGACTGCCTGCACACGGTTACTGCGCTCGCTCCCTACGCACATTGTGGTAACTGGAACGCCGGTAGTACTTTGGAACTCACGAGTTATTCATTCCACTGAATTCGTGCGATTTCTCACAACCACCATCCACAACGCTCGATGGTCCTTGTCCGTCATTATATTAGGTCTGCGTTGTTTTCGTTTAGCTGTGGATGTTCCTCAGCATTCCCATTTCACAGCCATATCACCGTTTAGGGAGTTGAAATGTCCCTGACTGATTTGTTACTCAGGTGACATCCGATGACTAATCCTCGCTCCAAGTCATTGAACTCTAATGACGGACATATTCTGCTCTTACTACTGTCACAGGACCATTTTTCGGATTGGATCCACAACATTCGCAAATTCAAATTAGTCACCCGCGACGTGCGTAATAAATTGATCTTGAATGTACAAGTGATCATTAGTTGCAATAGTATACCAACAGACATGCATGCCTCTGGGTGGCAAGCAGATGTTTTGGAAGTCAGCTGGCAGAAACGGCCAGAGAAACGAACGCCGGGACGGCCAGGCACCCCATTGCGCTTCTTGTGAGAAGGGACCACGAGGGATCCAGCCAGTAAGATCCTAGTTGTGACGTAAAACACCGCGAAGTGAGACTTCCTTGGCAGATGCCGTCGCACAGTTAAAACAGGCTTCATTTGACCCTTCCCTTCTCTTGGTCGCTTCTCAGAGCTTCGCCGCAGAATTTCTACTTAAATCTCCATCACGGACGTTGACGACGTGTAAGAGAGGCAAACGACACATACCACAGTATTTCTACCCCAAACACATGAGACTGAGCTGCTCCTGCATGAGTTGTAGCTTCGCTCTAACGAATTGTCTTGCAAGTCATGAAACGTTTTTATCCAAATTCCTTAATAAGAATATAATTGCACATGTTGTCTACAGCTGGTCTATGCTTTGCTTTACTGACTCATTTCACAATTATCACTTAGTACTAACAAGATTTATTTTCAGTTTTCTCCCTGAACACCCGTAATACATTAACAGATTTGAGTCGGCACACATTTATGTTGTCAATGGTAAGGGATGCTTGAAGAGACGTAAAGAACGACGTCATGGGACAGCTGTCGGCTGCAAACGAGTGTTTTGGAGTGCGTTGGAAGGATATGGACTGCAGAGATGTTGCCACAGGATGCCTTTGTGAAATAATATTGAGAATAAAGCATTTTTGTCATAATTGTGAATTTTCGAGATGATGAAGAAACTAAATGATTAATATATCCAGTTTCATTCAGTTCCACACTTCTTTTTATGGTAAGCGCTTACACTGCCTCTCTACTGACTACACAGTACTCTGCTGCCCCCATTTACACAGGTGAACCAGCCTGTCCTGGCATCTGGTAGTCAGTTCTGCGTTTCGTAGGATTTCCGGATACTTTTGATCAGAATATTTGAACTTTCTCCAGCTGATCAGCAAGTCGAGGAAGTGCGACACTGCCGGACGCTGTGGTCTAGTGGTTCTAGGCGCGCAGTCCGGAACCGCGCGACTGCTACGGTCGCAGGTTTGAATCCTGCCTCGGGCATGGATGTGTATTATGTCCTTAGATTAGTTAGGTTTAAGTAGTTCTAAGTTCTAGGGGTCTGATGACCACAGATGTTGAGTCCCATAGTGCTCAGAGCCATTTGAACCATTTTTGAAGTGCGACACTCAGTAGGATATGGCGACAACATGCACCTCATGAAGATGAAATCGGCGACTGACTTTATGGTCTGTATCGGCCGAAGAGGTACTGACGGAAATAAACGTTCAAGACAGGCATTAAAATTCACAGCGAAGGGAGATCAGTGATAAGATTCGCTAATGACTTTGCGTCCTTACTGAAAGTGCTAGATGGAATGAACGGTCTAATCAGCACTCATTATGGATTGAGAAGAAAGACGAAAGTAATGAGGAGCAGGAGGAACGACATTAGCAAAAAGCCACGAAGCAGACAAACTGAAGCAATCCTGCTACCTTGGAAGCAAAATTACGTACCACGGAGGACATAAAAATCACACTTCCGCAGGAAGAGAATACATTCCCGGCCAAAAGAAGTCAACTAACATCAGACAGCGATCTTAATTTGAGGAAGAAATTTCGGAGAATGTCCATTTGGAGCAGCGAGTTGAGTGAAAGTGAATCATCACGGGCTGCGAAAAGTCCAGCAAAGAAGAGAATCGAAGGGTTTGAGATGTGATGCTACAGAAAGATGCCGATAATTAGATGTATTGATAAGAAATGTGGAGATCAACAGCACTAGACTAGAAGACAGGACAGGGTGATAGGACATATGTTAAGGCATCATCGAATAACTTCCATGGTTCTAGAGGGAGCTGTAGAGGGCGAAACCTGTAGGGGCAGTGGGAGTTTGGAAAAATCTACCAAGTAAATGAGCGAGTGCTACTGCGGCTCTGAGGAAAAAAAAATTACAACTAAAGTCAATAGCAGAAATGTTCCGCTTTTGTCGAAAATTAGCTGTCACCCGGAAATAAATTATGCTAAACTTGGGTAAATCAAGTTAATTTTTTTTATATAAATAGAATCAAGATGAAAGCATAGTGAAGATCTTTTAGAATATGCTCATCCTAATTCTGTTTTTGAATTATGAATTATTTGTGAGTTTGAGAAAGTTGAATGAACGTAAAATGACGCCTGTGTACCAAGCCGTATATGGCAACTCTACTCCTCGCCCCCGCGTGTGCAAACTGAGGTGAAGTGCCAATCTAGGACAGAGCAGTGTGGACTTCCTTCGCAGCCTTGTCGCCTCTCGAGTGAGCACGGCTGGTGGCTCGGCGCCATCTGTGGCCGTGAGGGCTGAGCGGAGGGGTGGGAACGCGCCGGTAATTGCAGGGGTGGCCAGGGGGCGTGGTCCGGCCGGGGCGCTAATGGCAGAGCCCTAACCTGCCCCTCAGGCAGGAGGGACGCCGCGCGGGTGGTCACAACCCCAGAGCACGGGGTGGAGAGCATACGCCGCTGTCCAGCGTCAGGCGATGCGGGGGTGCCAGGTGGGGAAGACTCGTTACCGCAGGAGTCGATCCACCGATGACGGAGCGAAAAGGGATGCAATGGAAGTCGTGCCAGTCCTCTATGCCCTTCACACGGCGGCATTTAGACAGGCCGTCAACGGGACGGCACAGGATGTCAGAATCAAGATTTCTCGTGAAGAAAGTTTTAATGTTGATGGGGAAGGGGGTGGAGGTGGGGATACGGTGTAGTCGTCTGCTAACATCGCTAAGGTAGGCTACTTCCGCCGCGAGGACTCATGTTATAGTAGTGGGTTTCGTGAATCTGTGTCTTGTTATTCTTTATTTCATTATTTTGTTTTGAGACACACTGCAAATGTTCCATAACGATATAGATATTTTTCTCACTAGTGTTCCTGCACTAGGAGGGCCGGAAATATGAAAGTGATCTTGACAGGGGAAAATCCTAAACTGTGCATAGCTAAGAACATAATTTTAAAAGCAATTCTCGTCAAACAACGTTTTTTCAACAGTGAATAAGTCAGCTCTGTTGAAAGAGAAAGTCACAGTAGTTTTAGACGTTATTTGGTTCTTAGGAAGATGAAGCACAATGGACAAGGTAAAAAAGATGTAGCTGTTGCGTTGTAAACATTGTTTGATATCTTTATATATTTTCACTAGCGCATAAATGTCGATATTTTGAATTCTTCGGATGACAATTTTACTATTGTTTCATTCCTCAGAAGTTTACCGTACAACCGTTCTCAAGAACATTAGTTATGGAGTATGCTTTGGCATTAATAAAATCTATGATTCCTAGTTACTTAATTCTGATAATGTGCCATGACGTTTTGTGTCATGATGGTATGTCTTGAGCTCACTTTCTCTGTCCAGTACTGGTCTAAGTGACAGGACGTTGCGTTGGCGCCCAGTCTAGTGTGAAAACTCCACTATATGACGATGATGTTGGCTTGTAATGTATCCCTTTCACAATAAATTTGTAAGACTGGATGTCATGAATTGATACATATACATATTATGACATTTGAACACTATTAAGGTAAATACATTGTTTGTTCTCTAACACAATCTTTCATTTGCTAACTATGCCCATCAGTATTAGTGCCTTCAGTAGTTAGAATCTTTTATTTAGCTGGCAGTATTGGCGCTCGTTGTATTGCAGTAGTTAGAGTAGTGAAGATTTTGTGATTTAAGTGATTCATGAAAGGTATAGGTTATTGTTAGTCAGGGCCATTCTTTTGTTGGGATTATTAAAAGTCAGCTTCGCGTTGCGCTAAAAATATTGTGTGTCACTTTAGTGATGATCAGAATAAGTAAAGAGAGAAATGTACGTTCAGTTTTGCTCCGCTGTTTGAAAAGCAAATAATGTAAGAGGTTTATCAGCACACTCGTTCATAAATTTTTCTAAGGGGACGTTTCAATATGTATGACATCTGTACAGTGTTTAGTTCTTGTGGAATAAATAATTGCGAGTGTTCACTGACTTTATGTACACCCTGTACAGAAACAGTAATATGTTAATCTGTGTTTGATTTTAATTGACGTTTGTGAACTCGGTCGTGAGATAACTAAAGTTGTCCCATATGTCAAGTGCAAAGGGCTAAGCAGAGCGGCCACAGTGGGTTTGGATGATGAGAGGGGGGCATGTTTTATTGTTTGCTTTCCAGTACTGACAACTCACGACCATGCACAACTCGTACGTATCAACTGCTATGATACAAATCTCTAACGAAAGTTACATAAATTCGTGAATGCAAATATGCACATCCTAGTGATGGTCACCTTCAAAAGCGGTACATACACGTAACAAGGACTATGAAATTAAATAAGGCTGAAGATAAATGACATTCAAAACAGTTAGTAAACGTTTATGATCGTATCTCATATTACGTAATTCATTTACATTGATCAGCCAAAACGTTATGACCACTGCCCACCGCGACGTTGGATGCCGCCCGTTGGCCTCATGAATCCATGTACCCCCCATGTCAGCAGGGGACTGTTAAAGCTGATGGAGGCTCTGTAATGGTGTGGGACGTGTGCAATTGGAGTGATGTGGGACTCCTTATACGTCTAGATACGAATCTGACAGGTGACACGTACGTAAGCATCCTGTCTGATCGCCTGCATCCATTCATGTCCATTGTGGATTCCAACGGACTTAGTCAATTTCAGCACGACAATGCGACACCTCACACGTCCAGAACTGCTGCAGAGTGGCTCCGTCTGAAATCAATATAGATGGAACGGCCTGCGATTGGGTACGCTCTGTGCCGTGTTAGAAGCGACGCTTCAGTATTTTATGGAGGGGGATTTTCTGATGTTAGAAAGAACACGTGCGAGTGGAGCCGGGATGCGGAACAGCCCTCGTATTGATGTTCTAACGTATCTTTCCAGCTCCACTCCTGGAGTGATGTGGAAATTTTACGAAGCAAACGTAGAGGAGACACCTCGTCTGTGGGCTGCAGGCATTAAAGACACTACGTCCGTGGGAGACGGAAAGTACTCCGGGCTTCGGCGTTGTAGAAAAAGGGGATTTAAACCAGCATAGCCCACGAGTAAAGACGCCGGCTACGGAAAGGTATTTGGGCAGATTCAGAAGCAACCAGCTGTCCTTTCGAGATTACTTCTGAGACAACGCACTGTGCTATGTATCAGCCATCTTACACTTCGTGTTGGGTGCCAGTGAGATCCTCGCAGCTTAGGCGAGTAATTTCGCACGAGAGTTTGTTCACGTGTAAAATTGAGCCGTTTTTTAATTGCGAGAGTCGCGGTACTTGCAAGTTTAGCGGACAACCAGCCAATGATGATCAACCATTTTCGAAGTCGAGGAAATCCTTCCTCCATTTCGCCAACGCTAATTAATTTTACTCTGTGTATGCTAGTTATGTTTATCAATCAATGTACTTATCAATGTCCAAACTCGTCTTTCATTGGAAACAAACATTTTAGTGATCCTTAGCACGGTCTATAATTCAGGTAGAAAATATCCTGATATCATTATTTTTGAGGCACCATGTAACTGGCGAAAATAATTTGATTAATTTATTAAGCAGAGAGAGAGAGAGAGTACGCCAATCATTGGCCTGGCCGTATAACAATTTGCATTTAATTCCGTTGCGCATAAATAATAGGTCATCGTGTGGAAGGTGTAGGTACCTCACCCCCCCCCCCCCCCTCCCATACCTAATGTTAAACACCGCACTTCCAGCACCTGCGAAGGATGTTGCTCTCAGCACCGTCTGGTCTGTTCCGCATGACCAACAACTGCATCCATACCACCTCCAAAGAATACAGTCAATACAGTCAATAATGACAGCCGATTTTGCACCACGCTTGGTGAGTTCTGTACAGTTTCCTTTTCGTTTCTAATAGTTAATAATCAGAGGAATAATAAAATATGTCATATACGTCTAATAAGTTACTTGTTAAAGTGGTCGCGTTACCAATAGGTTTTCAAATCACTGTAAGACGCAATCGGTACGTTTCTGTACATGGGTTCCAATCCAACACATTATCTACTCAGTCTCCTCTTCAAGTAATGGGAATTTTAGAGCAACTATTGTAACGTTCCCTTAGAAAAATTATAAATGACTGTGCTGATAAACCTCTTACGTTATTTGATTTTCAAACAGCTAAGCAAAACTGAACGTACTCAGAAATTTCGCTATTAACTTATTCTCATCATAGCTAAACTGACACACAATTTTTTTTGCACAATGCAGTCTTACTTTCAACAATCCCCACAAAAGAATGGCCCTGACTAACAATAACCTATACCTTCCATGAATCACTTACCTCACAAAAATCTTCGTTACTCGAAGTGCTGCAATACAGCGAGCGCCTTTACTTCCAGCTAAATGAAAGATTCTAACTACTGAAGGCAGTAACTACTGATAGGCATAGTTAGCAAATGAAAGATTTTGATAGAAACCAAACAATGTATTTACTTTAATAGTGTTCAAAAGTCATATATATCAGTTCATGACATCCAGTCTTACAAACTTCCTTTTTCTGATGGGGACACGTCCTAATCGGCCGCTCTCAGAACTCTGTCATGTCTCTCCCCACATCCACCACTGCTGGCGGCTCACCTCCAACTGCGTAACGGTACGCGCTGTTCACATCCAACTGCCCAACACGACACAAGCAAATATTCCAACAATGAGTCCAACCAGCCACAAACTGCTCACAGCACAGACAGTGATTTTCATACAGAGCGATACGTGGCGTTACCAACATTAAAACCTAAATTGTCTACTTACATTATGTATGTGTAGCATTGTGCCAAGGAAAACAACACACGGTCAGTTGTTGTACTAGAGAATTTATTACTACTTCGAGTATTAACAAACAAGGCTATAGGCGTACACACACTAAAATACGTATGTAATCATATCGAACATACACTCCCGGAAATTGAAATAAGAACACCGTGAATTCATTGTCCCAGGAAGGGGAAACTTTATTGACACATTCCTGGGGTCAGATACATTACATGATCACACTGACGGAACCACAGGCACATAGACACAGGCAACAGAGCATGCACAATGTCGGCATAAGTACAGTGTATATCCACCTTTCGCTGCAATGCAGGCTGCTATTCTCCCATGGAGACGAACGTAGAGATGCTGGATGTAGTCCTGTGGAACGGCTTGCCATGCCATTTCCACCTGGCGCCTCAGTTGGACCAGACTTCGTGCAGGACGTGCAGACCGCGTGAGACGATGCTTCATACAGTCGCAAACATGCTCAATGGGGGACAGATCCGGAGATCTTGCTGGCCAGGGTAGTTGACTTACACCTTCTAGACCACGTTGGGTGGCACGGGATATATGCGGACGTGCATTGTCCTGTTGGAACAGCAAGTTCCCTTGCCCGTCTAGGAATGGTAGATCGATGGGTTCGATGACGGTTTGGATGTACCGTGCACTATTCAGTGTCCCCTCGACGATCACCAGAGGTGTACGGCCAGTGTAGGAGATCGCTCCCCACACCATGATGCCGGGTGTTGGCCCTGTGTGCCTCGGTCGGATGCAGTCCTGATTGTGGCGCTCATCTGCACGGCCCCAAACACGCATACGACCATCATTGGCACCAAGGCAGAAGCGACTCTCATCGCTGACGACGACACGTCTCCATTCGTCCCTCCATTCACGCCTGTCGCGACACCACTGGAGGCGGGCTGCACGATGTTGGGGCGTGAGCGGAAGACGTAGCCCAGCTTCATGGAGACGGTTGCGAATGGTCCTCGCCGATACCCCAGGAGCAACAGTGTCCCTAATTTGCTGGGAAGTGGCGGTGCGGTCCCGTACGGCACTGCGTAGGATCCTACGGTCTTGGCGTGCATCCGTGCGTCGCTGCGGTCCGGTCCCAGGTCGACGGGTACGTGCACCTTCCGCCGACCACTGGCGACAACATCGATGTACTGTGGAGACCTCACGCCCCACGTGTTGAGCAATTCGGCGGTACGTCCACCCGGCCTCCCGCATGCCCACTATACGCCCTCGCTCATAGTCCGTCAACTGCACCTAAGGTTCACGTCCACGCTGTCGCGGCATGCTACCAGTGTTAAAGACTGCGATGGAGCTCCGTATGCCACGGCAAATTGGCTGACACTGACGGCGGCGGTGCACAAATGCTGCGCAGCTAGCGCCATTCGACGGCCAACACCGCGGTTTCTGGTGTGTCCGCTGTGCCGTGCGTACCAGTGTTAAAGACTGCGATGGAGCTCCGTATGCCACGGCAAATTGGCTGACACTGGCGGCGGCGGTGCACAAATGCTGCGCAGCTAGCGCCATTCGACGGCCAACACCGCGGTTCCTGGTGTGTCCGCTGTGCCGTGCGTGTGATCATTGCTTGTACAGCCCTCTCGCAGTGTCCGGAGCAAGTATGGTGTATTTCCTTCATTTAATGTGGGTTTGGTTTCTATTTCTTCTCTGTAAGTTTCCGTTCGTGCTATACATTTGACACGACGGGTTTAATCGTGAAGACAACATCGCTACACTCCATCCACCCCGATGCGTGAGTCCACCGCTCGGACGTCCTGACGAACACATGTACCATGTTCGTCACTGATTGTACTTCCGGTGCTGAGGAAGAATTCAGGAAGGGAGAAAATGGTTCAAATGGCTTTGAGCACTATGGGACTTAACATCTCAGGTCATCAGTCACCTAGAACTTAAAACCACTTAAACCTAACTAACCTAAGGACATCTCACACATCCATGCCCGAGGCAGGATTCGAACCTGCGACCGTAGCGGTCGCGCGCCGGAAGGGAGACAAGGACACGGAATTCGGAGGTGTGTTGCAAAGCAGCTGTCCGTACACTATCTGAACAACGAATACTGCAATAAACTGTGCCGAATTGGAAAATACATCTTTCGTATAATCAGGAAATGACGACTACGGTTTTTGGTCGCTTACGTGAAGTGCAAGTCAACAAACTCACAAGAAAATCGCGGAGTTAACCTAAACTATGAGGGATCGAAAGCAAATGTATGAAGACTCAAAAGAGATTGGCATCCATGAATAAATTTTTTACAACAGAACAAAATTTCAAGTCACAAGTAACAATCATAAACTTTCTTCGAAGTCCACTCGATGGACTATAGAATGGACAGAAGACGTAAAGAAGTAACATGGTGAACGGGTGAAGAGGTTTTTGGAGAAAATGAAGATAAAATGTTACCTGAGTTCAACACGCTCCCCTACTCAGTAAAACAAATAAAATATGTAAATGTTAATTACCCCCTTTCTCATTAATGTCTGTTACCTATTAAACCATGTGAACAAGAACAGATACCGAATACTCTAATCACATGAGAAATGCAACATTCCTCAGTAGACGTGGCGTTAAAGCGTGTATGTCCATCAGAACAGACACCCTTCCCTTCCCCACTCCTCCTGAAATGGTCTATTCAGGTCGCTGTGGCGGCGAGCCTGATTTATCGAAGCACTCTCACACAAAGATAAATCTCACCGCACATAATGCCCTCTCTTACGGCGCATTTACATAATTCGTTGCTCTACTAAACAAGTTCCTTTATTTAAAAGCCAATTTACATGTTATCAGGCATTAGAGGTGTAATATAAGTACTGTGAGGCGTTCTGTGTGTGTGTGTGTGTGTGTGTGTGTGTGTGTGTGTGTGTTTCTTTGGGTATTGATAGCCAGCTTCAAACTGGAGAGAAAAAAGTCAACATTTCAAATAAAAGTTTCTTTTACTAAAGTTTTTGGAAGATGAACTTCTTTTGTGTATAAATACTCAAACTTTATCCTAAAACATTGGTTACTCACATGAAAATACTCTTGGTTCTAATACTTTCACTACAACGTACACAAATCGTGATATCATTTCTATTATTACAGACTAGTCAGATAGACAGTACTTTCTCAAGTCTCAGCATGAATATCTCATTTGTAATTAAGACTTTTCATCAATGTTTCACTTGCAAATTATCACATTGACGAATGAAGTGACCTTCATACGTACGCCGCACGGTTTTAACCGCAGAGTTGCAATGGATTACAATAATGTCAGAGCACTGCTCATGGAGGAAACAAGATTACGATCTAACTTACTGTCGATGGCGTGGTCATTAGATCCAGAGCACATGTTGTGGTAAGACAAGGGTGGGTGAAGAATATCAACCGTGTAACTTTCAAAAGAACCAACTATGCGTTTGCCTTCAACGATTTATGGAAAGCACGATAAACCTACACTACGATGGCTGTACACTGATTTGAAACCTACTTTTTCCGAATGCGAGTCCTGTGTCTTAAACTCTGCGTTACCTTCCCCGATATAATACGTAAGGCAGGTTTGTGAACATAAATGGCAATCTTAATATCTATGCTCTAATCTGTGTAGTGGGTGACATTTTAAAATTTAGTTAATAAACTAGGAAGTCCACGCGTATGCAACAACGCTAACCCAGAAAGATAATCAACCAAGTTGCCTGCAGGGAATGGAAACGCACTTTCATCATGACCACGTTTATATCTACACTCCTGGAAATGGAAAAAAGAATACATTGACACCGGTGTGTCAGACCCACCATACTTGCTCCGGACACAAGCAATGGTCACACGCACGGCACAGCGGACACACCAGGAACCGCGGTGTTGGCCGTCGATTGGCGCTAGCTGCGCACCATTTTTGCACCGCCGCCGTCAGTGTCAGTCAGTTTGCCGTGGCATACGGAGCTCCATCGCAGTCTTTAACACTGGTAGCATGCCGCGACAGCGTGGACGTGAACCGTATGTGCAGTTGACGGACTTTGAGCGAGGGCGTATAGTGGGCATGCGGGAGGCCGGGTGGACGTACCGCCGAATTGCTCAACACGTGGGGCGTGAGGTCTCCACAGTACATCGATGTTGTCGCCAGTGGTCGGCGGAAGGTGCACGTGCCCGTCGACCTGGGACCGGACCGCAGCGACGCACGGATGCACGCCAAAACCGTAGGATCCTACGCAATGCCGTAGGGGACCGCACCGCCACTTCCCAGCAAATTAGGGACACTGTTGCTCCTGGGGTATCGTCGAGGACCATTCGCAACCGTCTCCATGAAGCTGGGCTACGTCTTCCGCTCACGCCCCAACATCGTGCAGCCCGCCTCCAGTGGTGTCGCGACAGGCGTGAATGGAGGGACGAATGGAGACGTGTCGTCGTCAGCGATGAGAGTCGCTTCTGCCTTGGTGCCAATGATGGTCGTATGCGTGTTTGGCGCCGTGCAGATGAGCGCCACAATCAGGACTGCATCCGACCGAGGCACACAGGGCCAACACCCGGCATCATGGTGGGGAGCGATCTCCTACACTGGCCGTACACCTCTGGTGATCGTCGAGGGGACACTGAATAGTGCATGGTACATCCAAACCGTCATCGTACCCATCGTTCTACCATTCCTAGACCGGCAAGGGAACTTGCTGTTCCAACAGGACAATGCACGTCCGCATATATCCCGTGCCACCCAACGTGCTCTAGAAGGTGTAAGTCAACTACCCTGGCCAGCAAGATCTCCGGATCTGTCCCTCATTGAGCATGTTTGGGACTGGATGAAGCATCGTCTCACGCGGTCTGCACGTCCAGCACGAACGCTGGTCCAACTGAGGCGCCAGGTGGAAATGGCATGGCAAGCCGTTCCACAGGACTACATCCAGCATCTCTACGATCGTCTCCATGGGAGAATAGCAGCCTGCATTGCTGCGAAAGGTGGATATACACTGTACTAGTGCCGACATTGTGCATGCTCTGTTACCTGTGTCTATGTGCTTATGGTTCTGTCAGTGTGATCATGTGATGTATCTGACCCCAGGAATGTGTCAATAAAGTTTCCCCTTCCTGGGACAATGAATTCACGGTGTTCTTATTTCAATTTCAAGGAGTTTATTTGAGCACCAACTAAAACATTTTATTTATTTATTTTATTATAACTGTTCACATCTTACAACATACATAGATTGGCCAGTGTACAACATTTGAGGATTGAATTTAAAATTAATCATCGGTAGTTTAAATTAGCCATATCACTGAAATTTCTCAGGGCCATTTTCCGTAGGTACATCGTTCGTCTGTGTGTAATATAAGATTTTGCAATATGAAATCTGATGCCGTACTCATAGAGTCCGCAAATGTACACAAAGAAAAGTATAACAATTCTGAAACCTGTCAGAAACCAAGCATCACTTTATGCAATGTGGATTTTATTTTTAGATTAAACACGTCGCTGTCCATTTCGAATCTATGGTGCACATCAGGCCTGACGATAATCGGAGCTCCGAATACTATAATGGATGCAGAATCAAGTAGTGGCAAATTTGTTACTGGAACTGGTACTGTAAGAAGTTTATTTTGTTGTACAGTTGTTTGCTAGTGTGATCGGTCATGCGGCGAGCTATGTCTGGTCCCTGTAGCCGTACAGTGGTTGCGAGTAGACAGTGCTGCGGTTTAAAGCGTCTGAAGTCCGTTAGAGGAACATAAAACAGGGCTACTTCCGATCTGTCGCTGGCAGTTGTCCCTAGCTTCCTGTGTTTCTTCTCGTCGAGCATCAACTCCACTACACCCAAGAAAAACATGAGCTTCATCTGGACGCATCCTGAGGTTTCTATACCGACATAAACTCTGTGACTTAGGCCCTTATTATACAGTCAATTTATCTGTAAATACGAACTTAGTTTTGCGCATTCTTGAGCAAATCAGACATTTTGAGAAACATGCCTGTAGTAGAATTATAACTTAAATACAGTGACAAGTCACTAGTAGGTTGTAAAAAGTTTATGCTTAAATATTAATGATTTCGGAATTTTTTAATCCATCGTCAGACGGCCCTTACAAGCTTTCATTCTCAGGCCTCGCTTTATTGTCGTTAATTGTCCTTTGCTCTAAGATAAACATTTTTTTCGTTTCAAATTTAGTAACAATATAGAAGAGATTTAAAGACTGAGCAGTCATAGCGGAAACAAATCTTAAAGTTCATTATATACAATTTGGTGAGAAGTTGCATCGTGTATGTTCCTGAGTCGAATATTTCTACTGTACTGCTTTAAATTTCGCTTATTGAGCGAGCACCGAAAATGAACTGTCCATTTCACTAATTAATGGTTTAATAAGCACTATTATTAGTTTTATGGCACTGCATATTATGATCAACATCATAAAATGTGGCCAGCCTCGTATGGGTAATGAAAACAATACGGTAGTTCCAAAGTTGCAAAAGTAGCGAAGACATTAATTAATTACAGACGCTTTGTAAAGTACATGCGCATAATAAAAGATAGCTTTACTAAAAATATGAACTGATATCAAACGTAGAATAAAAGTTTACATTATATGTAAGTTAAGAGTCAGTTTAATGAAGACGAGCCGGCCGCGGTGGTCTAGCGGTAAAGGCGCTCAGTTCGGAACCGCGCGACTGCTACGGTCGCAGGTTCGAATCCTGCCTCGGGCATGGATGTGTGTGATGTCCTTAGGTTAGTTAGGTTTAAGTAGTTCTAAGTTCTAGGGGACTGATGACCACAGCAGTTAAGTCCCATAGTGCTCAGAGCCATTTGAACCAATGAAGACGAGGTAGATGGAAAAAAGTTTGTAAACTGTTTATTGTTTCAAAAGTAGTCGCCGTAACTATCCTATTGTGAGAGAAGACTGTTAGTGCCTTAACGGAAAAATGTTTGTGGTTGCCTACCGAACCGTTACTGTGCACAGTTGTACAACTCTTCATCCTAAGCAGATCAACGGCCACGAATGTCCTCGGGCCACCAAAAACATGAAAATCGCTTGGGAAGAAATCGGAACGTTGCCAAGGTTCTTCTGAGTCCGCTACAGAAGTGTCGTTGGGAAGCTCTTACACATCCTCCATACAGCAGAGATCTCTCCCTTTGAGATTTCGAAGTTGTTGGAGCCCTAAGAAGGGCACACGTCTGGGCACACTGGTGGTTCCGTAGTCAACCGCAAACATTTCTCGATGAAGGTTCATATTGTTTCAAATGGCTCTGAGCACTGTGGGACTTAACATCTGAGGTCATCAGTCCCCTAGAACTTAGAACTACTTAAACCTAACTAACCTAAGGACATCACACACATCCATGCCCGAGGCAGGATTCGAGCCTGCGAACTTAGCGATTGCTCGGTTCCAGACCGAAGTGCCTAGAACCGCTCGGCCGCACCGTCGGCCTCAATGAAGGCACTGAATGTCTTTTCTCACAGTGGAATAAATGTTTACTTACTTTTTTTCCATCTTTCTCGGTTTCATTAATTGAATAAACATTAATATGACGTATTCTGTTGAATGGCCAATAATTATGAGAGAGATCAGCTGATTTTTTTAAAAAAAATTATGTCTATAAGTGACATATAGACGTGAGCTGTACAATCAGATCTTTGATGAGTCACGGTGTAGTTTCATTTTTAATTTTATTTACAGACCCTTTCCTTATCTAATCCCTGCCATGTCTCTCCGCTTCCCCAAAACCTCTTCCGCACACAGTTTACACCCACTGTCCTCTCGTTTCTTGAGACTGCTAACTGAAACGACTTAAACGAGCGCTGCGCTGTGTGAATTCTAGCGTATATAATTCGTGTGGAATCCCTTAAGCGCCTTTAAAACAGCGTCTTAGAAAACATTCCTTTTTGGTTTATTGCGCGCAGTGGGCGAAACAACGGCCTTTTAAATACAGACAATATTGCTGGAGATTCAAAGCTTATTGTAAAACAGTTTTTATGTACGCATCAGAAGACAAACAAGGAATGGTTTTATGTCTCTTAGGAAGGAAACGCGATAGTAATACAAGGCCTTAATACAACAAATTGTCGAAAATCTCATAATAAAGCACACGCAGCCGTTAACAGGTCAAATGTAATGGCAGAAAGCCGCTTAAAGTCTCGCATAAATAGTTTTAAGAGTTGAAGAAACTGGACACCCACGTTAAGCAGGCAGCGTCTCTGCCCACTCGCAGCTGATCCTCTTACCCAAGTGCGTGTTCACCAGGCGGCCCTGCGCGGAGTATTGTCTGCTGGACTCGAGCCACGGGTTAGATAAGTGTAGGGTTCCCATAAATGTCTGGCAGGGAGGGGCAGTAGCTGAAGAAGCTGTTTTACGTCGGAAAGTAGCGTGTCGCACGGTATCGGCGACAAACATTGAAAGGAGCAGAAGGGAACACTGCCCGTCCAAAAAGTTCACACACTAATTTTATTCCTGGCGAATAAGCGCAGTAAGTTCGGTGGCAGCTTGAACTAACAATTGTAAACAACAGATTTGTATTTGACCAGTCAAGTTGTCAACAGGCAGTGTTAACTAGTGGACGTACGACTGCAATGTGTCATCACCGTCGTGGCGCTAATCGCAAGGCAGCAACGTCTGTAACTCAAGTTTTCAGACTTTCTCCGGTTTGTTTTGAAAAAGAGAAAAGTGCGTTTGTCCAAAACACCCTAACTCCCGAGCAAACAGCAAAGCATTGATGCCTGAGGCGACATGACTGAAATGTCAAATGCGGACATTTATTTTTTGAAAACCTATCACAAAAAGAGAGAGCCAAGAAATTCCTCTCTAGGTTCAGTTCTTTGACGTAATAACCGACATTTAAGCTAGTGTAACGTGTGAGTTAAACAACATTCCAAAGAAGGACTTATCTAGCACTTTCACATGATGATATGAACCGTCTGTGCGCTGTACTCTAGTGGAAGGAGACTGTACAGAGCACGTGATGTATTTAAACCATCACTTTAACTTCTTAAGGTGCAGCGCGGTAGTTTGCGAGGCAGGAAGGTCTGCCCGGGCCGCATCGAATCCTTCCGCCGGATTAACATCCGTTTTTTCTAGCGCACCGACAAGCCTGAGCGTGTAATTTCCACGTTCATTTAAACAAATTCTGCGCTGATTCGCCCGCTCAACGTCATAAAATAAGATATACAAACAGTGAAAATACGACAGCGCACAGAAGAAACTTGTAGATCATAACCGTACGCAGCGCAGGTAGAACCTTTGCCGTTTGCACAAAAACGCCCTCATCGGCTGAGCTGCCCACGAACTATTTACGAGTTTATCTACCTCTAGTATCTATCTCCTGTTTTTCAAACTGCGCAGAAGTTCTCCTGCATACCTCACGCGACTAGCGTCCCTGGAAAAAAGCTGCTAAAGGATAGGCATACTGACGAAGTAAAGCTGTGAGGGCCAGTCGGGAGTAGAGCCCGTATAGCTCAGTCGGGAGGCCATTCGGCAGAGAAAGGTTAAGGTTCTGGGTTCGAGTTCCGGTCCGGCGCGCAGCTTTAGTCTGCTAGGAAGTTTCAGCTCAGAGCACAGTCCTTTGTAAAGTGAAAATTCTGGGCAGAGTAGGAATTTTACACGATTCAAAGACACATGGAGAGCACGGTTTCCCTCTATATCTACATCTACATTTGTACTCTACAAATCACTATGAAGTGCATGGAAGAGCGTACCTCCCACTGTAACAGTTGTTAGAGCTTCTTCCCGTCCCTTTTACATATGGAGCGTGAGACGAATGTTTCGTCAAAATCATCTGTTCTCACTGAAATATTTTCTGTCCTCCCCACGCCCCCCTGCCCCCCCCCCCCCCCCAAAAAAAATAATTAATGGGGATCCTAAAGTTATAAATCCTATGGCACACGTCCAGAATGTCGTTGCCTAGCTGACCACAGAACTTTTGCAGTCTCTGGTTGAAGCCTTCCACTCAGAACCAGGTGGCCACCATCCGTTCTGTAGACGATGCTGCAGATTGTGAGCGTCGTTAAAACTCCCTGAGGAAGGTTAGTATTCTCAACTTTCTCTACCGGTCGTGGAAGTGATCGTAGCCAAGATGACAAGGTTCCTTTGTCCCAAAGTGTGCCACAATATTCAGTTGGCTGTATCCTGTTCACTCAGTGGCTGGCAGAATAGCCTCTTCAACGTGTTGAATGAGGTCCCTAGGCATGCACACTTCAGTTCCCTCCCTCATGTCAACTGATGATTTTGGTGACAAGCTGGGTATCCTGTCACAAACTTAAAATAAATCCACGAAATCGTGAAACACAGCGGACTCCGTATCAAGGAATAAATACTACAAAGAGAGAGAGAGAGAGAGAGAAAGAAATACACTGCAGAACCAAAAACTTACCACTCATCTCTTTGACAGCAGATCATTTCGCTGCCTGTCAGGTCAGTGTCCTATTTTTCAAAATGTATAACTTAATCAAAGAAAATATAATTGATTTGTGAAATTGTTCTTCCTTCCAGAGTATTAATCGAACAGTCCATGGCGATTCACAGTGTCCAGCGGGCATAATACACCGATGATCAGACGTGTCGCTATCGGCAGGTGCTCTCCTCAGGGTACACGGCTAACACCCTGAAGCGATTTAGCGAAATCACGGAAAACCTGAATCAGGATGGCCGGAAGCGGGTTTGAACCGTCGTCCTCTCTAATGCGAGTCCACTGTGCTGACCACTGCGCCACCTCGCTGGGTACTACCAAGGAGCTGTATCAAACCATTCACTGGTATCAAGGCTACAACGAGAATAGTTATCCGCGTCTCGTCTCATTCGAGCGGGGTCTCTTTTCCGGGTGTTACACTTTCACAGACGTCAGCATATACTTGTGAAGGTCACACACATTTCTCTCAGTAGCTGATTACAGGGATTACGTCCGTCAATGGGGGATGAGGCTGCTCTCAACCGGTCGCAGCGAGCTCGGGGTGGGAAGGGTCCCGAAAAGAGGAGCAGGCGGTGGGAACGGTCGGTGGGCGTGGCCGCCGCGGTTCCCTGGGGAACTCAAACAGCTGTGTAGGCGTAGGCGGGAGGGCCGTAGCGAGGCGCTAACCGGCCGTTCAGGTGGCCGTGTTAGCGGGCCCGAGGCGGCGGGGCTGTTTGCCGCTCTCGTTACACACTGTGCCGGGGTCCTCGGGCGCCGCGTTGAGCCGGTCAGGGAGTGACAGCTGGACCGACTTCCTCCCTCTGCAGAGCGCTCCAGCACTCCGAGAGAAGCTGTGCCACAGGCTGAACATTTGAAATCACTGACCGCGAATGTGGTATCGTTCTGGTCACTGTTGTGGACACTAGAGTCCGTTTCCGGTATCGCTCATAGGGGGTCCTTAGCCCAGCGCGGAGAAGATAGGGCGGTCTTCCCACAATCCTACTAAATGGGTTGTCGTCAGAACCTAGTACGTTGACGTAAGGCCTTCGTTCTTTACCATGTTGGCCAGTGTTCTCCGGCACCCATACTTAGAGTAAGTCCCCGTAGGAAGCGTCACCTAATGTAATTATAGGGAGGGTGAAATGGCCAGTTGAAGTGCTAGCAAAAAATTCTGTTACTGTGAAAATTTGAGTGTAGTGTTTTTGTGCGAATTTTATCAACTGACTCTGAAAAGTTTATTGTTTTAAGTTTGTTGAGATCATCGGCGGAAGTTGCTAGAAGCCTGCTGTAGGCAGTATACGGATTATTAGCGACTTATATTCTACCGTCCCCTAGTCGGTTCTAGGAACCTTCATGATAGATCTTTCATAGCTACACAGCTTCACAGTAGGCTGCCGACCCTTATTCAGACAGATATGGTTGTGTGTCACTCCAGAGGATTAATCTGGATTCATCAATATATGTTTCAGAGTAAATGTGCGGGACGTTGCGTAATTTCTATCTCGCATGGCACATCGGTTAGAGTGCGTAGTTGCAGCAGCGGACACGAGTCGGGCTGTGCGCGGTCACGGCTGCTGCTTGGACGAGACGAAATGAACATCTCTAACATTTTGACAGGCAAAATTATCAGACCACCACCTGGAATTCTATATGGCCAAGGGACATTGTAAAAGGAGACCCATATCGTGACAACGAGACACACCAAAGCCGAATCCGGTAGCAGACAGGGTGTATAAAAGCCCTGCAGTACTCCTGGAAAACTAAACATTTCGCAAAATTTTCTGGTGAGTGTGAAAGGGAAAGCTTACAATTAGCGGGTATCGCCAGTCTTGACTCTCGACATTGAGGCGTACACTTTTAATGCGAAAAATGTTTAAAACAGGGTTGCCCATAATGCGCGTATGGCAGATCTGAACTAACACTGTAGCACGTTGGAGTCTCACGTCTGGAATACCTTAAGAAGGTTCCTCGTAGTAAGAGGAACTGTCGTTTTAAGACCATTAGAACTTTCCCCCTCGCTGTCTAAATTGTCCACAAATGTTGCTAGTATATCGATAAGCGCCGAGTGTAACCGAGTGGCGTCGTAAGTGGTCGATCCCAGGCGCTGATACTCAGCGATGCCGCCACATGCTGATGTGACTGACTGTGGAGGCCAGCGCTGGACTTCTCCAGTGGTACGGAACCACGCCACCCGTATCGATACTCCATGTTGCCACTGGCCCATGCTTTCCCGTTCTCCATTGTCGCAGCATGTTGAACAGTGTCACGCAAGACATTACGAGAGTTCACTACACGTCCGCCTATCTCGCACCTATCGCCCAGTACGTCAAGAGACCGGTTTCCCTTACTCTACTCCCTCCAACGATTATGTCCTTTCCAATTGCGTTGTAAACGTTGACGCGTTGTCCTCGTTCAGAAATTACGTGAATCGTGTTTTGTTTAAAGAACTAATAACATTTATCATCATCATCTTCTTCTTCTTCTTCTTCTTCTCCTTCTTTTTCCACTACTTCATCGCCTTCAGGCCTTCCTCGGCCTGTTCCAGCTACGTTTGGTCCGTCCTTCTTAATATGTTTCTGTCATTACCTCATTTTGTGTATCTTGTAATGTTCCTGAGGAATTTCATTTCGTTGCCCTGTAAACATCTTTTTTTTTTAGCCAAGATCCACTCCCATATAAATATTCTTACCGAAATAACACTATGACATGTAATTTAATTTCCTGTTCTTACTTAATTTTTCGAGATGTCTTCTAGTTGTATCATTTAGGTAACTGAACTGCCCAATTTTGTCTTTTTGGTGCAGATCTACTCTGTGCGTTAGCATGCTTGTTAAAAATATAAATCTATTTGCGATAGGAGCTTGTTTTCTATTAACGTTTTTGTCCATACTTTCATATAACCTTAAAATGTAGACGAACTGGTCAGAACTGTATGAACAGCGCATTGCAAACTGACCAAATTTCTCTTTCGTTTAACCGAGCGACATGAAAAAGTCACTGAACTCCCATCCGACAAACGGCGGCTAAAATATCCGTCAGGCCACCGAGGTTCAGATTTTACGTGGTTTTTAGTAAGTAGCTTAATGCAAATTCTAGTTCAAAATGGTTCAAATGGCTCTGAGCACTATGGGACTTAACATCTACGGTCATCAGTCCCTAGAACTTAGAACTACTTAAACCTAACTAACCTAAGGACATCACACGCAAATTCTGGAACAGTTCATTTAAAAAGGACGGGGCTAATTTTCTTCTCTTTCCTTTCCGCAGTCTAGAGCTTGTGCTCCGTCCCTAATCACATCATCGACTGGACATTAAGACGCTGTACACCGTGTACTGTCTTCCTACCAAATTTCTGAGACACCAAATTCCAAAGCGTGTCAGGAACATACGTCTACGTCCGAAATACATCTTGCTTAATGATCATGGTGCTGTACGAGAAATTCGGGCTTATACCGACGGGTCCGCCATTCTTCGTTCCCATGTATCATCCGCGAATGCAGAAGGAGGGGTAAAGAAAGTTCTAGTGCAATATTCGCCCTCCGCCACACATCTTGCAGCGGCCTGTAGCGAACAGAATTAGGTGTAGGCGTAGAAATACAAGAATGGATCACTAAGAAAGGTAACAAGAGCTCTGACAGACGTGCAAATGCCCCATGCGAATTAAATTTCATGTCTATATAGAAGAGACGGTCAGAGGTTCTCCACGCCACCTGTAGATCGGTAGATTATGGTGGTAGCTGCGCCGTTGCGCTTCGAAGTGCAGTTTGAAGATGGAAGTGTTGACGAACCCGTGGTCGATGATTGAAGTGTCATATGTAATGAGATTTTCGCCTTGAAAGGAAACGTCGGCAAAAATTCAAGCTTTCTGAACCGTTGTATTGTGTCTAAAACAGGTGTGATTTTCGTACCGAGAGTTTGACAAACGCAGGACAGATATGCGACACGAGTCAAGATCAGGGCGGGCGGTTTAGGATGTTCACTTGAAATAACAAGGGGTGCCATACACAAAAGTTGATGTAAGTCGATCGTGATATGCATGTAAGGCAGACCGCAGAACAACTCATCTTCGCTATGAGCAGCGGATTCAATACACAACATACTAGACTATGAAAGACGTGTTTGCAGTGGGCACCGCAGCAACTCTTAAGTTAAGTGAATAAGGTTGTCACTCCAGCACTGTCTGGATTATCAGGTAGAGAGTGTTTCGAACCTGTATTATTACCGTCACACATAACGCAACATGAGTGCATCGCGTGACCCCCGTAAGTACTAAATTATTAATCAACTTAGCGCTCGGGAATGATGCAACATTTACTTGAATTCAAGTCTTATCTTTATGAAATGGAGCCGCTACATTATGTGCCGCCAGTTACTGTGCCACGCTGGAACGACTGCACAAGGCGATTCAGAGGAGACGACAAGGGATTGTTTTCTAAAGATGTCACGTTGTTGCACGACAATGTCCCATCGCATGCGGCCTCGGTTAGGCGTGGTCTCGCGTTTCCGATTAACTGTATTAAAGCACCATCCATACAGCCAGGGATATAGCACCAGTTTCATCTCTTAGGACCTTTATAGAAGCACCTGGTTCCTCGACACTTTAGAACTGACGCCGACGTTCAGGAGGCTGTTCTTAAGTGGCTCCTAGACCAGGATCCTGATTTGTTAATGATTTCGTGATAGAAGAAATACTTGGACAACTATGGTGACTGCGTGGAAAAGTAGAAATGTAAAAGTTCCTACAGGGTGACCGTTGGGACCGGGTTTTTCTAAAAGGATCAGCACGCATAAGTTGTAACGCAGAAGTGAATTTATTACGACAGTATCTTTGTAATTACATGCCCTTTGAAATGAGAATTATGAATGAAAAAAGGTGTCCGCATTTTTCAAAAAAAAGTGGTTCAAATGGCTCTGAGCACTACAGGACTTAACATCTGAGGTCATCAGTCCCCTAGAATATGAATGAAAAATGCGGAGCCGGCCTTGGTGGCCAAGCGGTTCTAGGGGCGACCGCTACGGTCGCAGGTTCGAGTCCTGCCTCGGGCATGGATGTGTGTGATGTCCTTAGGTTACTTAGGTTTAAGTAGTTCTAAGTTCTACGGGGCTGATGACCTCAGAAGTTAAGTCCCATAGTGCTCAGAGCCATTTGAACCATTTTGTTTCCAAAAAAATGGCTCTGAGCACTATGGGACTCAACATCTTAGGTCATCAGTCCCCTAGAATTTAGAACTACTTAAACCTAATTAATTCTGCGTGGAACTCAATAAAACCTTTACAGAGGCACTCTTAGCCATGCAGGAAGCCTACGGTGATTAGCGCTTAGGCCGTGTCCGGTTTTACGACTGGTATACACGGTTTAAACATGACCTGACGGAAGTTAAAGATGACCTCCGTTCAGGACCCCTTTGACGCCTACTCACGATGTTCAAGTTGGGAACGATAACGAAATGGTGCGTGCCAGTCGAAGACTATCTGAGAGATTGCGGAAGAAAGCAACATTTCAGTTGGATCATGTCATAAAATTCTGACATTGCATCTCGGAATGCATCGTGTCGCCGCCAAGTTCGTTCCATGGCTCATGAGTCAAGACCTTCACCTCGCAATCCGTGGAGAGCTTTTGGAGCGCGTAAAAGAGGACGACATGTTCCTTAAGAGAATCATAATTGGTGAAGAGGCGTGGGTCTACGGTAATAATGTTGAGACCAAGTTTCAATCTTCACAGTGGGTCGAGAAAAATTCGCCGCGCGGGATTAGCCGAGTGGTCTGGGGCGCTGCAGTCGTGGACTGTGCGGCTGGTCCCGGCGGAGATTCGAGTCCTCCCTCGGCATGGGTGTGTGTGTTTGTCCTTAGGATAATTTAGGTTAAGTAGTGTGTAAGCTTAGGGACTGACGACCTTAGCAGTTAAGTCCCATAGTATTTCACACCCATTTGAACATTTTTTTGGAGAAAAATTCTACAAGACCAAAAATAGCTCGTGAGGTCAGGTGAAATGTTAAAGCCATGCTGATAGTTTTCTTTGACTTTGAAGGATTAGTTCATCATGAATTTCGTGCCACAGGAACAAACTGTTAATCGATGGTACTATTGGGACTGGCGCTACGCCTGCGAGACAATTTGAGGAGGAAAAGGTCTGAAATTAGGCGAGACAATCCATAGTTCTTGCATCACGATAACGCCCCCTATCATTTATCTCTGGTGGTGCATGACTGTTGTACAAAAAACGAAATCACTGTGCTGCCTCATCCTATGTACTCTCCATACGTGGCCCCTGCGGACTTATTTTTATTTTCAATGTTCAAAACCCCGCTGAAAGGACGACTCCTTGCAACGACAGACGAGATAGAAAATTCGCAGACGGCGCGATCCAGTAAAAGGCGTACCAAAACTGCTTCTGAAAGTAGAAGGGTGGTTGGGAGAAGTGTATAAATTGTGGAGGAGAGTATTTCGAAGAAGACCGTACACGGTAAGTAAAAGGTAAGAATAGAAAGATATTGTGGACAAAGAGCTTTTTTGAACAGACCTCTCAGGTCTCCATTAAGCGCCCTTGAGAGCCGGGATGTTGCGCACCCGTGCCGGAGCTGTGACAGGCGGATACGCGCAGTCGGAGGGCGTCGTGTTGACTCGCGAAATTCCTCAGCCGGTCCGCCGGCCAGCTCTGCCGGCGTGTGCTCAGCGGCACACGACTCCATTGTCAACCGGGACCGCGGGGCGCTGGCGGGCCGCCAGAGGCGACTCCTCACCTCCAGCCTCGCTCTGTTTGCTCATTTCATCATCGCGCACAAGTCTGTCAACAGTTTTAAAGTTGCCGGCTAAGTGGGCCCCGTAGAAGTGCCATTAGTTGCTTCATCGGTCATCAGGGGACTGCTAATACAAACTTGGCCGATTCACTGTCCTTGACATGAATCTAGCAGCAGAAGGAGTGTATTTGTTTCTATGACATTGATGATTCCCAGTTATCCTTTCTCACCACCATATCCCTTGTGGCATTTTCTTCTGTCTTCATCTACTCAAGCATATCTCGTATTCGGAAAGAACGGCTCTTAATACCCTCTATATCATCCAGATTTAGGTTTTACGTGCTTTTCTAATAACTTAACGAGAATGTAATGTCACTCCTAGCCGACGTATGCAGCAAGTCTAAATCCATTTGCATCAGAAGTATGAGTATAATGCGTAATGTCTTCGAAAATACGTAGTTGGATCCATGAATATTCGATTAATGGAACCCAACAATTTATGCCGTAATGCGAATGCCTCGCAGAAAAAAAAATACAAAACGTGTGCCCCAAATTAAGTACAAATTTACTCTAGAGATGCCGGCCTGTGTGGCCGTGCGGCTCTAGGAGTTACAGTCTGGAACCGCGTGACCACTACGGCCGCAGGTTCGAATCCTGCCTCGGGCATGGATGTTTATGATGACCTTAGGTTAGTTAGATTTAAGTAGTTCTAAGTTCTAGGGGACTGATGACCTCAGAACTTAAGTTCCATAGTGCTCAGAGCCATTTGAACCATTTTGTTTCCAAAAAAATGGCTCCGAGCACTATGCGACTTAACATCTTAGGTCATCAGTTCCCTAGAATTTAGTACTACTTAAACCTAATTAAGCTAAGGACATCACACACATTAATGCCCGACGCAGGACTCGAACCTGCGACCATAGTGGTCGCACGGTTCCAGACTGAAGCGCCTAGAACCGCTCGACCACACACGGCCGGCAAAATGGTAGATATCGAAATAGACGACAGAGGGATAGAGAAACAATTAAAATCGCTCAAAAGAGGAAAGGCCGCTGATCCTGATGGGATACCAGTTCGATTTTACACAGAGTACGCGAAGGAACTTGCCCCCCCCCCCCCCCCCTCTTGCAGCGGTGTACCGTTGGTCTCTAGAAGAGCGAAGCGTTCCAAAGGATTGGAAAAGGGCACAGGTCATCCCTGTTTTCAAGAAGGGACGTCGAACAGATGTGCAAAACTATAGACCTATATCTCTAACATCGATCAGTTGTAGAATTTTGGAACACGTATTATGTTCGAGTATAAAGTCTTTTCTGGAGACTAGAAATCTACTCTGTAGGAATCAGCATGGGTTTCGAAAAAGACGGTCGTGTGAAACCCAGCTCGCGCTATTCGTCCACGAGACTCAGAGGGCCATAGACATGGGTTCACAGGTAGATGCCGTGTTTCTTGACTTCCGCAAGGCGTTCGATACAGTTCCCCACAGTCGTTTAATGAACAAAGTAAGAGCATACGGACTATCAGATCAATTGTGTGATTGGATTGAGGAGTTCCTAGATAACAGAACGCAGCATGTCATTCTCAATGGAGAGAAGTCTTCCGAAGTAAGAGTGATTTCAGGTGTCTCGCAGGGGAGTGTCATAGGACCGTTGCTATTCACAATATACATAAATGACCTGGTGGATGACATCGGAAGTTCACTGAGGCTTTTTGCAGATGATGCTGTGGTGTATCGAGAGGTTGCAACAATGGAAAATTGTACTGAAATGCAGGAGGATCTGCAGCGAATTGACGCATGGTGCACGGAATGGCAATTGAATCTCAATGTAGACAAGTGTAATGTGATGCGAATACATAGAAAGATAGGTCCCTTATCATTTAGCTACAAAATAGCAGGTCAGCAACTGGAAGTAGTTAATTCCATAAATTATCTGGGAGTACTCCTTAGGAGTGATTTAAAATGGAATGATCATATAAAGTTGATCGTCGGTAAAGCAGATGCCAGACTGAGATTCATTGGAAGAATCTTAAGGAAATGCAATCCGACAACAAAGGAAGTAGGTTACAGTACGCTTGTTCGCCCAATGCTTGAATACTGCTCAGCAGTGTGGGATCCGCACCAGGTAGGGTTGATAGAAGAGATAGAGAAGATCCAACGGAGAGCAGCGCGCTTCGTTACAGGATCATTTAGTAATTGCGAAAGGGTTACGGATTTGATAGATAAACTCCAGTGGAAGACTCTGCAGGAGAGACGCTCAGTAGCTCGGTATGTGCTTTTGTTGTTGAAGTTTCGAGAACATACCATCACCGAGGAGTCAAGCAGTATATTGCCTCCTCCTACGTATATCTCACGAAGAGACCATGGGGATAAAATCAGAGAGATTAGAGCCCACACAGAATCATACCGACAATCCTTCTTTCCACGTACAATACGAGACTGGAATAGAAGGGAGAACCGATAGAGGTACTCAGGGTACCCTCCGCCACACACCGTCAGGTGGCTTGCGGAGTATGGCTGTAGATGTAGATGTAGATGTTTCCATATGTAACGTATTAGAATGGAATGTGCGTAGAAATGGTCAAACAGGTGAGAAAGACATAACGTTGATTTTATTATTAACCTCCACTTACACAGTTTGTGCAAGATGAGCACTGGCGTCGACGAGGTGCTGTATTTGCCATCATCATCATCATTTAAGACTGATTATGCCTTTCAGCGTTCAGTCTGGAGCATAGCCCCCTTATAAAATTCCTCCATGATCCCCTATTCAGTGCTAACATTGGTGCCTCTTCTGATATTAGACCTATTACTTCTCCTTGGTCTGCCCCGACTCCTCCTACCCTCTTCTGCTGAACCCATGAGTCTATTGAGTAACCTTGCTTCTCCCATGCGTGTAACATGGCCTCACCATCTAAGCCTGTTCGCCCTGACTGCTACATCTATAGAGTTCATTCTCAGTTTTTCTTTGATTTCCTCATTGTGGACACTCTCCTGCCATTGTTCCCATCTACTAGTACCTGCAATCATCCTAGCTACTTTCATAGGCATATCTGCCCTAATTGGAACTAATTTTTTTCCAGCTCAAATCGGTTCCACATTAACGCATTAGTATATCTACCGACTTTCGCTTGCATACGAAAATTACAGCCACACTGGATCACCATGAGTAGCTGCACTTTAATGTGTAAGTAGGCTATTTAGCTTTTCTTATTGGTAACTCCACGTAGCGTGGCTGTGCTGTGTGCAGTCTGTGGCTAGTTTGCATTGTTGTCTGCCATTGTAGTGTTGGGGAGCTGGATGTTAACAGCGCGTAGCGTTGCGCAGTTGGAGGCGAGCCGCCAGCTGTTGTGGATGTGGGGAAGTGAGATGGCGGATTTTTGAGAATGGATAATCTGGAGGTGTGTCCATCAGAAACAGTACATTTCTAAGAATGGATGTCATGAACTGCTATATATATTATGACTATTAAGGTAAATACATTGTTTGTTCTCTATTAAAGTCTTTCATTTGCTAACTATGCCTATCAGTAGTCAGTGCCTTCCCTAGTTTGAATCTTTTATTTAGCTGGCAGTAGTGGCGCTCGCTGTATTGTAGTAGTTCGAGTAACGACGATGTAAGATACTACCTATAATAGATGGAAATGTTGGTAATGTTGTAACGAACTATTAGGCCTAATTGAGCCCAAAAAACATCGATGGTAGCACAAAAGTTTTTACTGCTCTAGTTCTTCAAATGTGGATGAATTGTTAAGCTTTTAATTTATTATAGTTACCATAATTTCCTTCCTCTTCTGTTATTTCATAGAGATAGCAAGCAAATCATTGAGCTTTTAAAGCAAACGAAGCATTGTGCTTCAGTGCTACGTAGCTTCATAAAACATTTAAAGAGTAGGGTTGGTGCCATTCTGCAATACAACGGATGTCCGGCGGGGGACAGCGAGAGCCCACCTTGTTGAGTAGGTGGGGGCAAGTCGTGGACGTGGCACGTTAAAGCGTACGTTACGCTACGACACGCTGCAACTGGGACGTCATCGTCTCAGCAGTGCTGTACCAATTGTTATGCCAAGTGGGTTTTGCTTGTTTCTGCCGGCGCTTTTATTAAAGTAGCACATATCACTTTGCCCGTTTTCTACAATAATTAAATATTTCAAGCCAATGGAAGTTTTATGAATGAAAACTACTAATCTTTTCTAAAACAGTGTATTTAAAAACGAAAAGTTTTATCACTGCTGCTGTGTCTAATTGATATTTCCTTTGTTTTACTCGGTTATCAGTACAAAATATAAAACATTTATTATAATCGAAACCAAAAAAAATACCGATTATTCAGAACTAAAATACCGGTATCGGTTTTAACCGGTTGGTTTTTCCCGCCACGAGGCCGTTATCGGAACAGGCGGCAACATGGCAGTAAACAAAGACAATGTTTACTGAGGAAAACATGTTGCGTTGTCAAGGTTTCAGGTCATTTGTGCATATGTTATGCAAGCGTTTCCAGATTCCGTCTCCTTCGAAATCCGGCTTTACACCGAAGTGACGAAAGGAATATTTACAATAAATACCGAAAAGGTTATTTCAACGAAGCCACGACGGATTCCTTCCATCCATTCTTGTACAACGTCCACCACGTTGACGAGACATGAAATTTTTATTTTTATCATATCTTAGTTGCAGCACATTATCAGCTTGAAACGGTTCATTTTGAAACACCCTGTACTTATATATATATATATATATACACTCCTGGAAATTGAAATAAGAACACCGTGAATTCATTGTCCCAGGAAGGGGAAACTTTATTGACACATTCCTGGGGTCAGATACATCACATGATCACACTGACAGAACCACAGGCACATAAACACAGGCAACAGAGCATGCACAATGTCGGCACTAGTACAGTTTATATCCACCTTTCGCTGCAATGCAGGCTGCTATTCTCCCATGGAGACGATCGTAGAGATGCTCGATGTAGTCCTGTGGAATGGCTTGCCATACCATTTCCACCTGGCGCCTCAGTTGGACCAGCGTTTGTGCTGGACATGCAGACCGCGTGAGACGACGCTTCATCCAGTCCCAAACATGCTCAATGGGGGACAGATCTGGAGATCTTGCTGGCCAGGGTAGTTGACTTACACCTTCTAGAGCACGTTGGATGGCACGGGATACATGCGGACGTGCATTGTCCTGTTGGAACAGCAAGTTCCCTTGCCGGTCTAGAAATGGTAGATCGATGGGTTCGATGACGGTTTGGATGTACCGTGCACTATTCAGTGTCCCCTCGACGATCACCAGAGGTGTACGGCCAGTGTAGGAGATCGCTCCCCACACCATGATGCCGGGTGTTGGCCCTGTGTGCCTCGGTCGTATGCAGTCCTGATTGTGGCGCTCACCTGCACGGCGCCAAACACGCATACGACCATCATTGGCACCAAGGCAGAAGCGACTCTCATCGCTGAAGACGACACGTCTCCATTCGTCCCTCCATTCACGCCTGCCGCGACACCATTGGAGGCGGGCTGCACGATGTTGGGGCGTGAGCGGAAGACGGCCTAACGGTGTGCGGGACCGTAGCCCAGCTTCATGGAGACGGTTGCGAATGGTCCTCGCCGATACCCCAGGAGCAACAGTGTCCCTAATTTGCTGGGAAGTGGCGGTGCGGTCCCCTACGGCACTGCGTAGAATCCTACGGTCTCGGCGTGCATCCGTGCGTCGCTCCGGTCCGGTCCCAGGTCGACGGGCACGTGCACCTTCCGCCGACCACTGGCGACAACATCGATGTACTGTGGAGACCTCACGCCCCACGTGTTGAGCAATTCGGCGGTACGTCCACCCGGCCTCCCGCATGCCCACTATACGCCCTCGCTCAAAGTCCGTCAACTGCACATACGGTTCACGTCCACGTTGTCGCGGCATGCTACCAGTGTTAAAGACTGCGATGGAGCTCCGTATGCCACGGCAAACTGGCTGACACTGACGGCGGCGGTGCACAAATGCTGCGCAGCTAGCGCCATTCGACGGCCAACACCGCGGTTCCTGGTGTGTCCGCTGTGCCGTGCGTGTGATCATTGCTTGTACAGCCCTCTCGCAGTGTCCGGAGCAAGTATGGTGGGTCTGACACACCGGTGTCAATGTGTTCTTTTTTCCATTTCCAGGAGTGTATATATATATATATATATATATATATTATATGAGATGCTCAAGATGTTGCTACCGATAATTGGATACTATCAGGTATTTTGATGTTATGTACCAGACTTCAGCGTACACAGCAAATGTCGCGAGACGCCGCAACCAGATAGGCACAAACACCCGCCTGTCGCGTCTCGGTTCCGAGCAGCAGGCGCCTCCATATGGCTCTCTCAATTTCCAACCACTTTCTGCTTCCGCAACACGTCAATCTGCGCGTCTTACTCGAAATGGCTCTGAGCACTATGGGACTTAAACTTCTGAGGTCATCAGTCCCCTACAACTTAGAACTACTTAAACCTAACTAACCTAAGGACATCACACACATCCATGCCCGAGGCAGGATTCGAACCTGCGACCGTAGCGGTCGCTCAGTTCCAGACTGTAGCGCCTACAACCGCACGGCCACTCCGGCTGGCCGTCTTGCAAGTTCAATTCAGCACCTGCTGCTAGCTCATTGCAGTTCCCGCAAGACTATATTCCTACTTAGCAGTTGCTATTTACGGAGAACTTAACGAAGGGTGTCTCCACAATTATATTCAGTCATACTGACAATATCATAGACTGTGAAGGGATAGCAAAGTTATTTCGATTTCATAGCACTAGGCTCAAGACATCAAGTTCGACGCATAGTACCAACCTTAATTACTATTCTGTAACATCTTCTTGATAAATATATTGCTTATTTTATATTGTGTCGTCAAATTTCTTTTTTTGTGTCGCCTGTCAAGTAAGTGTTTAAGCTGAAAGCTGATAGCTGTACCTTGAAACTAAGTCAGAATTTTTCATTGTTTGTTCGATTTCTACGTTTATTGCTGGAAATAATAGAAATAAAAAGTCGAAAATGGGTTATTTCAGAAACCGGTTATTTTGAGCGGTTTTGGCAGTCCAGTATAACTGGCGTGGAAAAAAATCGATACACCCGGAAACCGGCAGTGGTATAACGGCCAAGTGCAATAATATCGCAGCTGAGAAGTACTTTATGTTATGTGTTTACAAAGAAGGGAAGTCGTGCAAACATGTTTCGCACCATTGCATTTATAAATTTTTGTTTACGTTGCGAAGATGTAGAAACATGCTTTTTTTCTTCTTTTGAGAAAGTCTTATTGCTCGCCTGTTCTCTGGAAGGATTTCCCAGAACGTGCCAAATATAGTTTCCTCACTTAATGAATTCGTGAATAATATAACCATATATTTCGGAGGGCCACTTTTTAGTGGCAGCCGTTATATATCCCGTGCCGCGCCGTATCTAGCCAATCGCCGAAAACATCCTTTGTTTTAACGGCCTCTTTTCAAAGAAACGTTGTTGTGCCAGTGTTCACCGCACACATATACACGGCCCGTCCCCTATACTGCGGGGGGGACGGAATAAAAACCGTTATCCGCAGAGTCCTGGTCGAGCGAAATCGAGCGCCTCGTCGCGATTCATGGCGTCATCAATCTCGGGAGGGCGACCTTTAGCGTGTTGGCGCCGTTACCGCCGCCAGCAGGGAACACGCCCCCCCTGAATTGCTACGTCACGTCGCGGCGTCCGCGCCAGTCACTGTTTCCATCTCGGACGAGGCGGCAAATTGCTTTTTATTGGCGCGCTGACAGCTTTAGAATCGGCTGGGCGCGCTTCATTCAGGCGGCTCGCTCCGCTTATCGCGCCTCGCGCGCCCATCAATCGCCGGCTGCGGACGCAGTCGCAGCAACGACGCAGTAACTCGTGGGACACGGCGCACCGCACAATGGGAGGCGCGGTGCCAGCGGAGGGCGAGCGAGCGCCCTCCGTTTTGGCGACGTCTAGTTGGGTCCAGACTTATCGCTCAGTTCCGCCTCAGGCTTGTTTAACCCCTCGACTGTGCCGTTTGTTGCACCGCTGACGCTTGCAGTTAAAGAGCGCCTCTAACTGTTCGCGCGCACGTAATTATTTCCGCGTCTCGCGCCACTTTGGGACCCGCGAGAAATACTGGCCCCGCAACGAACTCGTGACGTCGCACTAGTCGGCTCGTCTGCCACACTTCTCGAAAGTTCGGGTGCGTGCAGGGCCCGAGGGAAATCAATATGTAATTGAAAAGATATCCACTTAAGGTGCTAACTTTGTCGACAGCTTGGACGCTTAATTAAACGTGCAGTCAAGAATTATTAATTCGTATAAAATAGTTACTCGCTCCCCGCCCGAGTCGCCGAATGGCATTTGTAAGACCTGTAGCGTCAACCGAGCGAGGTGGCGCAGTGGTTAGCACACTGGACTCGCATTCGGGAGGACGACGGTTCAATCCCGTCTCCGGCCATCCTGATTTAGGTTTTCCGTGATTTCCCTACATCGCTTCAGGCAAATGCCGGGATGGTTCCTTTGAAAGGGCACGGCCGATTTCCTTCCCCATCCTTCCCTCACCCGAGCTTGCGCTCCGTCTCTAATGACCTCGTTGTCGACGGGAAGTTAAACACTAATCTCCTCCTCCACCTGTAGCGTCACGTGCTGTGATGTACGTGTCGCGGTCTGTCTTCCTAGAGGGCCTCGCACCACTTGCAGTGATACGTGGCCTTGTCAAATTGGCTCGAGTGTTTCAAATCAACTAACTGTAAAGGCGCGCGTCCACTAGCAAGTAACTTCTGCAAGTACTTGCTGAGGTGTTTACATTTGTACGAAAACTGGAGCAAGTCGCTTCGGTAAGTTAATTTCACGAAGTTGCTGCAAGTAGTTGCGGAAGTGTATTCACTACAGTTCGCGTTGTGAGACAGGCAAGTTGTAGGTTACAATGTCGTGTGCACAAACCAGAGCAGCCGTCAGTGTTGTTGTATCGTTATTGTATCCTACGACTTCCCCGTCGCTGGAAACGCATTATACACAATGCAGGTGACTATTTTGTTGACCAGTAAAACTTTGACACACGTATGATACTAAAATGTAGACTTTCATGGCCGTAAATATCATGTCCGTTATAGTTATCTGGACTGTTATGCCGCGGTCGGTTGATGAATTCTGTGTCGATTCCCAACGTTTCGTCTCCGACTGCGGGAGACATCTTCAAGGGGGTCCGCAGGTAGATGGAAGGTCCAACACACCCACTGGCTCGCTACTGACTGCCGCTAAATTCCGTGTCCGCGCGCTCCCGCGCCGCGGTGTGACGTCACGTGTTTTGAAAACGTCAGTGCAATTGGCCGCTGCCCGTCGCCGTCGATCGCCGTTGCCATCACCCAGTAGTGGGCGGGCGGAAAACATCTTCTTTAACACCGGCATCCATATACCGTTCGATTTCACGGCATCCTCTTTTCGGTTGAAATTATTTGGGTGTTTAGCGATTTCGATTGTCTCCCTGTAGAGCCTTTCGTAGTATCCGCTTGTGGCCGCTAGTACTTGCGTCTCCTCGAAACGAATATTGTGGTTCCCTGGCTGGAAAGCATGCTCCGCAAGAGCTGATCGTTCCGTTTCTCCTCTTCTACAATTTCCCTTGTGCTCTTCCAAACGTTTAGAAAAAGTTCTTTTAGTGGTACCCACATAAACATCACCACAGCTGCATGGGATCCTATACACTCCAGCTTTTTCTAAAGGTTTGCGAGCGTCCTTGGCAGGCTTAAGGTATACCTGTATCTTCCTGGTGGGCTTGTAAATTATGTTAATATTCCGCTTCGTCAAGATCCTCCCTATTCTTTCCGTTACATTTTTAACAAACGGCAGGAAAACTTTTTGCAGTAGCCTGTACGTCAGTATGATTTCTGCGTGCCTGCCTCAACGCACGTTTTATTTCTGCGGACGAATATCCGTCCTTCATTAGTGCATTGTGGAGATGTTCCATCTCAGCGTCGAGCAACTCAGGTTCACAAATATTTCTAGCTCTGTCCGCTAATGTCTTGATAACACCCCGCTTCTGTTGTGGGTGGTGGTTCGATCCAGCTGTTCCAATACATCGATGTGGTATCGCTGTTTACCACGAAACGTTGGGAATTGAGACAAAATTCATCAACCGACCACTGCATAACAGCCCGGATAATTATAA
Source organism: Schistocerca gregaria (assembly GCF_023897955.1). Lineage (NCBI taxonomy): Eukaryota > Metazoa > Arthropoda > Insecta > Orthoptera > Acrididae > Schistocerca > Schistocerca gregaria. Next base: position 479,360,944 of record NC_064926.1, read on the forward strand.
TCGATTTGACACACGTATCTATTTCGTACGAGCTGTAAGTAAATAGTTGCCACTATTAACGATCCAACCCTCGTATTATCATTGCATCTTAGACAACATTCTTCTTTCTCGTTTTCTGCGGCCTTCATCTCTTATCTATCCAGGGTCGGTTTGTTAAAACAATTGATTTGGCGTCTAAATTGTGTACCTGTCTATCTGTGCCTAGTGTGCGCCACGTAACAGTGTTCAGAACATGTTCGAAATGTTTGTGAATCCTGTTACTGGGGTGTGACATGAGTACCACGCCGATATTCACCTAGTCAGATGAGGAACTGGGAACCACATACAGGTTGCCCGGTACACGGACCCTCGTCTTTAATTCGCCAGGCGGATTCGATTCGGTGTTGGCGCACTTACCTGAATCCCGAAAACGGCGGGCTAACGTGCGCGGGTATTTGCACAAATCGTTCTTAGCCAATATTATTAACCAAAACATCCATAGTTATAGCGCGTGCAGAATACTGTGGTCCGTAGATGCGCATGACGAAACGCTGTCTTACCTCACTAACTTGTGCAGACACAGTTACAAAAGAATTGTGAAAAAGTTGTTTATTGAGTTTATTTAGTGAGGAAGTGAGGAACAGTAAGGTCAGTAGCATATGAAAAGACTCATTCTCAGTACAAAATAATTGTGTAATGTCTTCACTCATGTTCCAAGCCCCGCAGCATTTCTCAGTTCACCAGCTGCCGATGGCCCTTATTAATTACATTCTTTCATCGAAAAAGCCTGTAGTATGTGAAATAACACGGTAGATATTGAAGTTCTGCATAATAACCATAGGGAAATTTACTCGCCTCTTTGTATGCTATCATTTGCCAAAAATTCTATTCGATATCTCAGTTCGGTCATGAAATATGGGGAATGTTGTGAATATTTCACTCTGGCTTCATCGCTGGCGCGGCGCGTTGGCGAATGAGTGTTCTACATCAGATCAATTTTCCAGAGATTTGTGACAGACTTCACTCAAGTCTATTCAATATGTTAGCTAAATTTCATATGCTGCGGCATATTATGTAATATGCACCAAAAGCAATATCATAGCGATCGCTATTTTTCATTGCAAACTTTTCCGAACTTCGCGCATTGTCTTGACCACTAACGAAATTACGGGCACTTCATCACGAACCTGACATATAAAGCTAAAACTAAAGCAAAAATTAATTTATTTTACCGAGTAGTTTCTGTAAAATCATTTGAGAAAGATTGAAGGCAAGAGGCTAGATTCTGTCATTGCCGACAGGCCGAAAGGTTTCAGGCACTGTCGACCTTTCCTTCCAATGCGAATCTCTTGTTTGTGTGACATCCTCGTCTGATGATAGGCAGGGCCTGAAAGATTTAATTTAAGCAGGCTAAATAACTAAAATTTGGAAGGTGACAATGGGATAACAATAAAATATGTTTTTGTCTTGAACGATTATTTTCTGTAACCTATAAATTACGTTCATTCTATTGATTGGCACTCCTGTGCTCTGTGTAGTTCCATTTTGCTAGCTAAAAAAACTGATGGAAGTGAAACTAGGTGATGTTACAGTCAGGAATATGTTAATGGAGGAGCAACAAATATTTATATATGAGTGTATCTTTGCACATTTCGAAAGAACAAGTTGGAGCATTATCCTGACAAAAACTGTAATTCCTGCTACAGTCGATGAACCATTCGCATAGTGCCTCCCTTCAACAGCTACTGTGAAAAGAAAATCTTAAAAGAAAAGCCTATCTGTACCTCTGTATGCTTCCCTACGCTACTGAATCAAGCAGATTACCATCTCTCTACAATGCACTGTGGCTATTGTCAGTGGTCCAATAATTATAGTTTCCGATGATGAACGGTTATATCCATTCCACTTGTGAAAGTTGATTCCTGACCAAAGAGCATTCTACTGTTTCCCCTAGCACAATTCCGATACTGCAACTTCGTTACATTAATTCAGTCCCCTAATCAGCGTTCATTCATTCTAGAATTCGCGCTGGTGGAACACCTTCTGCTGATGGAAACTCGACTACTGCACACTGCTCAAAACGTGCTGTCTAGATTCCGTTCTATCACTATTTTGTGTACATACTGACCACTGTAATAATCTGCTGTGATATGAAATTTCACCCACGTGTTACAGAACGTTTCACAGTGACGTCACAAGCTGATGGCAATGTGCCCGAAGTCATAATTTATCGGTCAGCTCTGGAGAGTTTATAGATCAAGGGATCCAACGCTTGCTTGTTTAGGACAGCACTTCCATGAAGTCATTCACGTTATAACATAAGGCACAGTAATAGCCATTGAGTAGATGATGACAACCTGACGTGATCTGCAGCAATGTGGCAACCTAGCCGTAACACTGGAATGATTTACACGATACTTTGCTCTGCGCAGACGGGAGATCGTATTTTGTTGGCCGTAGAGTGGAGTCTGTTGCAGGCATCAACATGCTCTCAGACAGTAAAGTTTCCCTCTTGTAATTGTCAGAAGCGTTAATAACAGCGAGGACATTCGAATTAGAGGGTCTGTATTTAAATTTATGATGACAGCGTTCGTTGCTGGCATGCGTGAACAATCCTCGCACTGTTCTACATAAGAAGAAGTGTTTAATGCGTAGCCACAAAGTCTACCAATATTTGCCGCATGTCTTAAATGTCCGGTACACAGCGCCAAAACATTTTTTTCTGTAGAGCACTTTGTATTTCATAAACGAATTTTCTGTTCCTTCTGGACAACTCTTTCTGTTCAATAAACTAATTGTTAATTCAGAATCCGTAGCATGAGTAGTTGCCGGCCGATGTGGCCGAGCGGTTCTAGGCGCTTCGGTCTGGGAAGGTTTAAGTAGTCCTAAGTTCTAGGGGACTTATGACCTCAAATGTCAAGTCTCATAGTGCTCAGAGCCATTTGAACCATCAGTAGTTAAAAAAACGAAATTTAGGTGTAGCACAACTTTCATGAGCAGTACCAAACACTAGTACCGTACGTTAAATCTTGTTAAATTTGACCCCGCGCGCTATTTAGTAAGTTGTAACCATGCTCGCAAACAAAGAATGTATACAAAGCCTGTAAACTAATAGATACCATGTCATACGTGAGTGCAGGCATTGTCAGCGAATTTCATGTACGAAGTCTTCACTGGTTGTCAGCCGAGTAGCGTCGTCGTCTCGTAGCAGCGTTTCGATGGAATGCGTCTCCATCATCATCAGGCGAAGTGTCGGGATATCGTCGGTCGCGGGCTGATATCTCTGCTGGACCGTGGGAAGCGGAGAGCTGTGCAGCAGAGATATCAGCCCGCGATCGACGATATCCCGACACTTCGCCTGATGATGATGGAGACGCATTCTATCGAAACGTTGCTACGAAACGACGACGCTAGTCGGCTGACAACCCGTGAAGACTTCATATATAATAGATACCATATCAATTCGATAAAAAGTGTGAGGATGATCTACGGAACGTGTGAAAAGAATCTAGTCTTGCTTCACTGCCGGATTAGGGAATTAAAGTCCCATGCGTAGGCTGCCGTTAAGGAACAATACATCTTTAGGACATGTTTGTATTGATACTCAATGTGTTTATTTCTCACTCTGTGGTAAATACACTGCCTGAGGAGAAAACTGAAGCACCTGACTGGCGTGGTCGGATGCCAATGTAGCTTCGTACACGTGCACGCCATAGGCAGGTAAGTAAATGACCATAGAGTTGTAATTCTCGGTGACCTTTAGAAACGCCACCAGGGTGCATTATTGTCGTTCATGTTTAGTACTGTTGGCAGAGCTGGTCGGGATAAGAACAGTGCAAGATGTACAGAGATCTTTGTGAAGGACGGGAGATGCCTCGTACTCGTTTGAGGCATCGTTAACAGCATCGGACAGAGTTTGAGAGGGCCTCAATGTGCGTCTCCATTTGGTCAGCTGGCCAAATCGTGCATTATCCAGATCTGTGGCACATTCGGATGTGATGATGGCCCGATGTCGGACTGCTTGTGAACGCGAGGGCAGGCACACTCGCCGTCAAAGTTTCGGTCTATCATGTCTCACCACGACAAGGGAGGGTTACTAGCCATCATCTGACTGGACTCAGGGATAATAGTCTTAGAAAGACTGGAACCCTGTACTTTAGTTTGGAGGTTAACCTGTGGCTGTTCGGGATTCAGTGGCTTGTATGTCCCCACCTGATGTCAGTCTCTCTCTCTCTCTCTCTCTCTCTCTCTCTCTCTCTCTCTCTCTCTCATCACCGTCATCATCAAAAGATGATACTACGTGCAGTCTTCACGCTCACCTTCATGAAATAGTTGCAACAGATATATAACGCCCACGCCTCGCAGTGGAATGGTGTCCAGTGAGTGCAGACAAGGAGAACCTTTTCAATGATGGTAGCTAAAGTCGTAAGGGATGTCCCTTCCAGCAACATTATACGCCTTTTCCATTTCCATTTGCATTTACTTACTGCGGTAATGTAACGAGTCTGGGACTGATGGAAGTGTTTGTATGCACCGTTGTTTGTCATGTGCGTATGGAAAACAGAAGAAGTGTGCGTTCCCACGAGACGGTGAAGTTCGTACGGAGCAAGCTTCTCGTGAGTCACGTGTTAGTAAATCATATTTCCATTGCATTTTAAAGCAGGTAAGGTGGAGGCCCTACATTTCCAGATTACTTAACGCACTAAACGGGGATGACTCACGTAGGAGTCTCCCATTTTGTAAGTAGGCTATAAAACTGTGCATAACTGACGACAATTTGGTGATATATTTTCTTTTTACATATGATAATGTGCCTTACAAGTAGAACAGCTGCAACCATTCATCATCCGAACTGTATTTATTGGACAAATGAAAATTCCCACAATGTACTAAAGAGTTATGTTAACCTTCTCGATTCAACAGCGTCGTAAATACACACAGACTTATGGATCTTCTTTGGAGGAATTGTAGGTAGATAAATGCTCTGCGGGCGAATCAACAACTGTAACAAAACTTGCAGTTATCTTCGGAACATTGCTAAGCCAATTTTCCACCGAAACGTACGATGACACGAACTAAAACCATAATCCACGGAAAAGTTCAGAGGATGTCTTTATCCAACTTTGATAATCAGATAACGACGACGATAATGTTGGCAATGGTGGTGGTGGTGATAACTCGCTAAGGACCTGATCCAGGAGAACGGGCACATCACTGAACCACAAATTGATTCCAGATAGGCTGTATATGTAGAGAAATGTATAAATCAAATTATCGTTTTTCTAGTTTGTCAGCAGGGTTTCTCCTCTTAGGGTCTCTGTACGCCAAAGCCAGAAATGAAAAAATAAACACTCGAAAATTGTCTGCTTTTGTATTTAGTTAGATAGAAGTCGAAGGTTTCTTTCAGTCCTTTGGCATAAATTAATTCGAAATACATCGTCAGATCGCTGAATGTCAGTACAAAGGCTAATAAAGAATTCTTGTAACTACGGTCAGCTAGAGTGGTTAAGGCTTCAGTTTTCTTATAGATGGTGTTACCCACATTGAAGCTTTGTGCCATATTAAAACTATACATCGTGCTGAGAATCGAACCCGGACACTTTCACCTGTCAAGAACGTTCGCAGCAGCTTAAGCTGCGCCAAGGGGCGAGACATACCAGTTGGTTATAATTAAAGCGCAGCTAATCACAGAGGTCCAGTGTGGGTTGCCGTTACTGCATGACAGCGAAACTTGGTAGAAATACTAATGCACTAATGCAGTGATGCGGAACTGATTTATGCAGGAGAAACGGTTAGTTCCAATTGCGACTACCAGGTGCAAATCTGGGGTTGCACACTGCATTACGGCAAGATATCCTCGCTGTCATTTGACAAGCTATAACGTGAATGAACAGTTTGACGATCGATAAAAGAGACTGTACGCTTTTAGTAAAACTCTTTTATGTGAAAGGCAGAAATTGTAGTGATGCACTGAGAGAGTACCGCCGACTGAAAGGTGTATGGAGAGGCCCGATATGAGTAAATGGTTAAAGAAGATGATAATGCAATTCGAAAACACGGCTGGCACCTGGAAATGGAAAGCCTCCTATCCCGGTGGAAATTAATGACGAGATTACTGTTGGTGTAACTTACCATGCTTCACATGTCCTGGTATTGTCACGAGAATTGTCCATTCAATGGCCAACAGGGAGCAAAGTTCTGCGGTCTATATTACACTGGTAACCGTACAAGATACAGACTGTGCAGCGACTGGAACCTAACGACCATCAGCATCGCTCTGAAAACTTGATGACATGTGGCCGCACAATATTCTATGGCATAACGAGGCACGTTTTACACTACAGGATGCAGTGAATACGCAGAACTGCTAAATTCAGTGTACTGTTAAACCGCGTTGTTGTGCGCGAAGAGAAATTGCACTCGTCGTATGCCATTGTGTGGTGAGGATTCACAAGCACCTTTACTCTCGATCAGTTCTCCTTCTTTGAAAAAGAATACACCCACACGGCCTGTCAAGTTTACCGCGACGTATGCACGTTATCGAGACCTCATCGTACAATATATGGTTCCTGCTTTGTAAGATCGTAACTGAGTAGATATCACTGTTTTCAGGCAAGATCGGGTAACGTTACCTGTCGTTCGCCCTGTGCTGCATCTGCTTAATGCAACCTTTCGCGAACGTGTTATTTCCAGAAGTTTTCCAGAAGCATGGCCTGCAAAATCACAGGATTTGAATCCACCTGTCTTTTGACTCTGAGGATATCTAACAGAACACTTGTACCAGGGACGCGTTCGATTCCTAGCTGATCTCAAGGCCAGTACTCAGGAACACGTTGCTCAATTCCACCGGAACTGCTGCGAGCAACTGTTGATCACATAGTTTTACGGATGCAGCATGCCGGTGGTCATGCTGAACTAAGTGTGTAAGCGGTGGTTAATAATAAAATCAACACTGTAACATTCTCACTTGTTTCATCTTGTCTGCTCTCGCGCCGTTCCTTATCCATTGTATATGGAAACATTTCTATACGTCTTCCTTGTATTCAGAGCGACAGATTTGCATCTGGTGGCCAAACTTGGAACTAATTCTTTTTCTAACAAAAATCTGTTCCGCATTAACCCATTATAATTTCCATGGAGTTTCCCTGCCATACGATAATTTCAGTCCACCCTGAAACTCTGTTTTGAGTAGCTGCACTTTAATTATAACCAACCCGTATTTTGCCTTGATATTAACAGTAGCTTGTAGTTTACTCATTATCCCTCACGTCCACTCTCTCAGCGATGCTAATCCCATAGCAAATTACGCATAAGAACATATGTGACAAATACGAGATATATACTGTCGTATTGAAGCTTCGATCTGATTGGCTAGAGACGGGATAAATCACCCTATAAAAATTGGATTTGCGTTGGCAAGGAGAATGTGCTATAGATCGCACATCTCGTTCTGGAATAGATGAAACAAAACGGCGCACCTCATCCCAATCTATCAATGGGCTGCATTATGTTTTGACTCCTCTAGCGGCGTGCTGCGGTACCCAACCACGGTATTATTGCATTTGGTAGCTATCGGACACACGCGGTGACATTACAGTAAACGAGTTCAGCGGTGGCTAAGGAAAGCGCATCGCATTGTGAATACTATCAAGGTCAGTAGTGCATATACTATCATTCCTGATCACGCGCTCTCTCACGACAAGTCGACCGAAGCTCTATCATTTCCAGCTCTATCATTTCATCGTGTTCCACGACTGCACCGGGTTCAATTTCCGGCCGGGTCGTAGATTTTCTCCGCACGGCGACAGTGTAGGGTTGTCCTTAGCTCGTGTCGTTATAATCGACGTTACAGTGTTGAGATGACTGAATAGGCATTGCCCGAAAGCCAATAAATTTCAAAAAAATAACATGACTGGAAACGTGCACTTACAAATAAACAAAAACTTAATTACTTAACTTTTCTTCTGGAGGCGACGAAAGTTCATGATCAACTGTCGTACGAACTCCAACAGGAGCAATGCCGTGTTCAAAGCAAATTCGGAATGCACACCAGTTTACTTCTTTAGCAATACTGCATGCAAATGTGGTGTTTTCTCGTAACGTCTTCACTGGCGTCAATTTTTCATTTGCTGTATTACAGTTTCATAAAGTACGACATTTTTTCCTGACAACGTATAGCTCTCTTGGACACGACATGTTAAGTTCAGTCTTCTGCTTTTTTCGTGATCATAGTCGCGAAAAGTCGCCGTCTCTAGATTAGTGAAGAAAATTAATTTTTTTCTGTCAAAAAATGACCACATTTTACGTTAGAAGAATGAGTATTCTTTAAATTACAGTAAAATTTGATAAATGTAACCAAACCAAATACAGATACTTTGCGACGAATTTAATTAATAGAGATAGCGGCTTCAGCTTCAACAAATCATGAAATCCGTTACATTCCTTTATAAACTGACAAAGACGGAGCAAGTGCTGGAGAAACAGTAACCTCGGCTGTCTCTGAAGATGACTGGACCGTATACAGCCGAAGTATCAGAAGAAGATGTGAAGTTTGTGCGTGTGCACGCTCGAAATTTTATGGCAACGATTCTGTGTGTTCTCAGATTGGAGTAGAATTGACATGTCAAGGAGAAATGATTTCAAGACCTAAATCGCACCCGAAGTCCTGATTGAGATGTGCGATAGATCCATAGTATGACAACGGGTGGCGTGAATCTTGCGAACAAATTAAATTAATTTTTTGGAGTTACAAATCACAGAACAGGACATAGTGTTAAAATTTAGATCCATGGTAAGCCAACGGCAACGAATTTGTTTATTTCGCAAGATCCATGCCATCCTCCAGCTTAAAAGCGGGCTTATTTTACTTCAATGTTTCATCGGCTAGCTAGTCTAGGCTGCGAAAAAGGTGTAATTGAGAGGGAAACTGACATGATTGTTCAGGTTGGAATGGCTACTTGCTTTACTGAGGCGGCAATCAGAATGACTGGAAGAAAAAATTTTAATAGAGTAGAAAAGAATGAAATGGTTAACAAGGAGGAAGAAAAATATTTTTCGTTATCGTACTATGAATCACCGTCAGATATACCAGACCTCTTCCGCAAACATAATATTACAGTGGGATTTCAAAAGAATAATAAACAGTGTAAACTGCTGTGACGTAGCTTAGAACCACCACCGAATAAATTCTATAGTGCAGGAACACACAAGACTGACTGATTTTCATGTGAGAAATAATCTGGAAGGGAGTTTCAGATTAAATTCCATGAGCACGCAGACGCAAGTAGTGGGATTTCATTTAAAGAAGAACCAACATCAGCTTAAAAACATTGAAGACAACATGCCCATCTTGGATTTTGGTAATACAGGTATAGTACTAGACATTTCAGAAGAAATTGAAATATATGTGAGTAATCAGATAAACCCAGAACTTAACAATAAATGAGCAGATCTCAAGCAGTCGTAAGTGGTTCCTTGACTTTTTCAATGATTTACTGATCGGTAGCAAAAACTTCCACTACGTTTTATGGAGTTTTAATAAGTACGCGTAATTTTATTAGTGAGCGTCTTTCAAAAGTTTTACTGAAAACGTAAAGATGAAATGTAACACTACGTTAGTAGTGACTTTCTTGCACAACTATGCTGGTAAAAATGAAATAATTTTAATTACATTTGCATTCTTTTCAAATCATTATTTTAATCAACTTTTAATCGGATATGATACTATATACTGTAGTTATGAACGAATCAGATAATTTGGTTCTATATAACGTTGTTGTCAGTGCAATGTCTTCTACTATTATACTATATTTTACAACTGACCCACGTGCAGGAAGTGTTGACTGAATTTATTTTATTTTATATTAATATTTCTATTATATACATCATAAGAAGTGCTGCTATCTTGCGATAAGAGTTTACTTTACGGATCCGCGAGCGGTGCCACGAAACTGTAACTGTAATCAGCCACACTCGTTGTACCAGACCTTTGTACGGGCATTATTAAACGTCTTTGTAAATGCTTGCATTGATTTTAAATAGTGTCTATTTATGTTGTCCAAAAATTTGTACCATTAATTTTATTTGAGGTTTATATAGTTTCATTTCTTTGGATACCTGTACTGTATGATATCGTTATTTGCACTTGTCTTTATTATTTGTCACCAGGTCATTTCATGATAGCCTGCGCCCAAAACGTGTCATGAGCACACTAAAGGATTCAATACCATCTGGATCTGTATTACTCATTCGACTTACCAGCATTTCTAAATTCACTTTCATGATTTCAGTATCTTTTTAAAACTTTTATTATCTGCCAGCACATTAAATTTACTAGCGACTTTGTCAAATATCTATGTGTCTGCGTACTTTGTACCGTTCTATGCAAGATTAATGTTACGTTGTGGATAGTGAAGATCTTTGTTGATCCCAGTGTTAAGTTTAAGAATGCTACTATCATTTACAAATTGTGGTCGATTCTTCACTGCAAACTTCCTAAGTGAGTAAATGGGTTGTGAGAGTATTGTTAGCATGCCTAATTTTTGAAACAGCTGCCTACCTGAAGTTTCACGTTGGATACCAGATATTACCACTGAAGCACATTTCTGTGCAATGAATGCTTTGTGTCTGTATGTGGAACCGCCCCAGAAAATTATTCCATATGACGTCAATGAATGGATCGGAGAATGGCCGCCGGCCAAGGTGGCCGAGCGGTTCTAGGCGCTTCAGTCTGGAACCGCGCGACTGCTACGGTCGCAGGTTCGAATCCTGCCTCGGACATGGATGTATGTGAGGTCTTCAGGTTTGTTAGGTTTAAGTAGTTCTAAGTTCTAGGGGACTGATGACCTCAGATGTTAAGTCCCATAGTGCTCAAAGCCATTTGAACCATCTTTTTTTTTTTTGGAAAATGGCCGTTTGGAACGGTCGAAACTGGTAATCTGAAAACATAACTGCGATTGTGTCGGAATAAAAAATTCATTTCTAGTAATGCAGTTTTTACACTAGAGTTCGTCTAATACGGGCATCTCATGCACTTATATCCTCAAAAGTAGGACTGGAGACATCTGCAGCTTGTGAGATCACCGTTGATACATCTCTAACGATACGAGAGTAAGTACAGCGTCTGGGAGATGGGACAACGGCGCGGTTAAGCATTTCTGGGCCCAACAGTGAGTTTGGCGTTTGTTTTTGAGCGCGTGCCAGCACTGCGGCCGTAAAAGTGCCGTCTACATATATGGTCGGCCGTGAACACTAGGAGAAATCCGTCTGATGGTATCCGGCCTATGTACGGAATAGAACGGTCACTCGTCGGGAGAATACTGAGAGTAATTCCCCAGTTGGAAATGTCGACGAAGACTGAAACACCCATGAAATTTGAAGTTTTATTCGAACCTCGTGGAATTATTTCTTTACTTTAATTCTATAATATCTTTGGACAGACGATGTAATGAATTAATAATGGCGTCTCAGTCAATTATGGTTAATGAACTCCACGCAACCGATTATCAAACAGTACTAATAAACAAACAATCCGTACTAGAATGGGAGAGGACAGTTATCAACGGAGTGATCAAGCAAGGGACCTCACATTCTACAACTGTACTCTTCAAGCCACCTCATGGTGCGTGGTGGAGGGTACTTCTGTACTACTATCACTTTTCCCCCCTTCCCTGTTCAGCCCAGAATGGCGCATAGAAAGAATAATTGTCGGTAAAACTCCGTATGACATCTAATTTCTGTGATTTCCTGGGGGTCATTTCGTGAGACATATATTGGTGGGAGTTATATGTTGTTCGAATCATCCTGGGACGTACTCTCTCGCCATTTTAGCAGTAAACTTCTCCGTGAGGCTCAACGCTTCTCTTGTAACGTCTTCCCCTGAAATTTTTTGAGCATCTTCGTAATACTCACGGGCCAACTAAACGATTCCGTGATGAAATGCGCCGCTCTTTGTTGGATCTTCTTTACCTCTTCCATACGTCCTACCTGGTAAGGATCTCGGAGTGAAGAGAAATATCCAAGAATCAAAGGGTTTGTAAGCCACGTCTTTCGTTTATGGATCACGATCACTTACGCTGAAAGAGTGTGTGTGTGTTTAGAAAAGTAAGAACTACACCCATAAGAAGTGATAATCAAGCCCTGGTACATTCAAGATACATGACACGTATAATTTTAATGCCCCACAAACAATTTGGGAAGCCGATATGGCTCGTAAATTGATTATAAAAAATCCACATAGCACGCGCACGCTCATAAATTCAGGGTAACAAAAAGAACAGTGCCTGCATACCCAATATTTGTGCACTACACCCTAAGTGTACTGGTTAGTGAGGGCAATGGACTACAATGAAGATGGTTAACTTCCTTATTATGTCCAGTGAGGCTGTCTCCTCATTTGTGTAAATATAGGTTTGATATGCAAAACCAGAAATAGTAGCGCATATCTGAATGAGTATCTGATTCCCGAGTGCAATAGTGAACGGGATTACGTACCACAATTTCTTACAACCAGTACAGCAGCACCCGTCGACCCGTCAACATTTACAAAGTATTTGGATATCACTTAAGTCCTACTTAATAGTAATAATGACTGCTTCATCGGAGATTACGGACTGGGGCAGAGCACTTCCCTGCCTGGCCCTCTGAGGGACGGCGCTTCTGTGCTGAGAGAGAGGACATGTCGCCTTCAGCCTTTCCCATTCGTCACTGCGGATTGCAGTGAGACGTGGCTAATCTCTGTGGTATTGGCATAACTTTGAAATATACGAATGTCTTGATCGCACAGTTCTTTATAACGCTTTATACATCTCAAAGATTCATCATCAGACAGAAACTCTGGAATGAAGTACACAAGAAATTACATAAAAATCAAGCTTCAGTGCAGCGCTCACGAATTTGAGAGAATAAACTGAATACAATACAAATCTCATCTCATGTAGGCATATTTGAAACTGCTGTGTATTCTAATAGAACCAGTGCTAAACTGACTGTGGTGACTGAACTATCAAGGAGGTAAACGAAGGCCAGTAGGTGGCGCTAGCGTTGCACATAGAAAGCAATTCAAAGAGTAACTTCAATTACTTCTATACACTGCATCTAAGTACATGTCAGCACCTCGTGAACAAATTTGACAAAAACGTTTATGCTATTATTATGGAAGAGAAACTCATATTAACACGATGAAAACTGCGTCGTTGGTAACATAGTAAAGAAGTTACAGAGGTAGTCATTAGTCAATATTAAAACAGATGACAATTGCAACCAATAACTGGTATGGTACAATATAAAAATAAAACAGATATGACTAATAAGTAAAATATAAGTGTGAAGGAATGAGCTGACGACCACCACAAATAAAATGTACGTAAGTATCACAAAATGTAGTCAAATTACAATAGACGAACAAGTAATAGCCGGCCGGTGTGGCCGAGCCGTTCTAGGCGCGTCAGTCCGGAACCGCGCGACCGCTACGATCGCAGGTTCGAATCCTGTCTCAGGCATGGATGTATGTGATGTCCTTAGGTTAGCTAGGTTTAAGTTCTAGGGACTGATGACCTCAGAAGTAAAGTCCCATAGTGCTCAGAGCCATTTGAACCATTTTGAACAATAACAGCAGTCAAATTTCATAAAAAAGAACGAAAATGCCGTGAGTCCTTGTGGCTCGTGGCAGCCTTCGTCACGTACACTATGTGATCAGAAGTATCCGGACACCTAGCTGAAAATGACTTACAAATTCGTGGCGCTCTCCATCGGCAAAGCTGGAATTGAATATGGTGTTGGCCCACCCTTAGCTTGATGACAGCTTCCACTCTCGCAGACATACGTTCAATCGGGTGCTGGAAGGTTTCTTGGCGACACGGGGAGGTGATTTTAGGGGAATCTAGACCGGTGTAAGGTAGACGGTCCACACAGATAGCATGGCAGCGTGAATAAAGAACCGGGAGGTGCAGGAGACCGGTGCGTTTCGTTGTAGTCTGTTATTCAACCAAATTGCTCCTGCAGTGCCTGCTGGCCACAGGCCAGACGATAGTCATAAAAGAGCAGATTTAAGATGAACGAGTCAACAAGTAGCATCGCCAGGACCGTAGGAGCGTGAAAATGCGGAATGTTCTGTCCGTTTTTTTGAAGAAACACTAGCGCACCTTCTTGCCGCTAGGACGCGCCGGGTTTTGAACAGTGCCCTGTCGTAGAGAAAGTGAGACACTATCGTCCCTCAGAGACCTGAATAACACACTTTGGTGGGAGTCAGGGCGCCCGTTTCCCATCAAATCGAAGCCTGAGTTTACTCGCATTGGTCAGAGCTACAGCGTTTTTGGAGAGTGTGTGGTGGGGGCGGAGGAGAGGGGTACAAAAAATTCTTAGCGTTTTGTTTGAAACCGGAATATTCAGGGTTAGGCTGGCGGATTCACAAACATTTTGGGGGAAAGAGGACAAGACTGACACGCTGCATCCCGTTTGCAGCTCGTACAACTACCTAGCGGACTGGGTAATAGTTTCTGGCGGTTTCTCTACGAGAGCCCTTACAGAGCTTGACTCTCGAATTCCTCTGTGGTCTCTGCTGAAAGTCACGCCTCGTCACCCTGCTGTGTGCAATCCTCCGCGGTACAGCTTACGAGGCACTTTAACTGCAGTTATGACTTCAGCCTTCAGCCTCTGCAGTTACCCGTACTTAGGGCGCAGTCCATCCATGGTAAGAGCACGCTGCAAAGCGAGTTGAAAGCGCTGAGTCGGTGTTTGTTCTGAATGACGTTGTGGACGATGGCTCGCTCGTGATTCTAATATCTGGGGTTAATGCACGCGATTCCCTTTTCCCCGTCACGAGTTTGAGATCATCTCCAATTCCGAAAAGTGTGTTTAATTGTTTCTGTTGGAACGTGAGTTAATACCAGATGCTTCCTTTACTCCTCCAGTTGAATATTCCACTCAATATTGTTTTGTTTTAACTGAATATTGTGCGGATTATTTAATTCAGTTTTTCTCTTAATTTTGGGTTTGGAGATGTTGGCATTTCGTACTAATCATTTTTTTGGTTTTCCTCCTGATTTTTATATCAAAAAATTTTGGTCAGAGTGGAACCATCTGTAATTTCGGTACTTAGTCTAGCCCCTTAATTCCTTCGGTTAATATTGATTTTGAGAAGACCGCACCCATGAATCACTTTTCCGAATCGTTTGTGTTGCGCACATTTTGTCACATCATGTCTCAGTCTGAAGGGGCGAAATGCATATCGAGAGGGTTGACTCGATACACATCACAAGAACAGGCCGATGGCGTCTTGAATTCCAGAGCGCACTCCAGAGTCTGTGAGCGGAACGACAAAATGCAGAGTAGAGAGGCCACGATCCTGTCTTTGTCAAATTCCGACACTAACTGGAAGATATTTCTCCCTATTACGCGATGCATAACACGATCTTTTCACGAACCACTAAAATTAAAATGCAATGTCTGAATGAGAAATCCGCTGGGTAGACTTTTCTAATATACAGGACATTAACGTTTCCTACTTTATGCTGGTGTGCTGAAATGCTGACTATTTGCATATCCAAGGATGTAGTAAACTCCATGCCAACTGACGTTTATTGCGTGCCGCTTTCGTGGTTTTCAATCTGAATGGTAAGCAATGTCCTTCACGGAACAGGTGGCAATACAGACCGTGTTAGTCCCGCAATGCTGGCTCCTGCCACGTTCCCGTCCCCCAATCAGTGGCTGGCGGCCACACAGGTCACATTCCGGCGCCGTCGCTGCCACCCAGGAACGCAGCCGGTAGCGGGCAAGTGTTTCCGTATCGCGCCGCCATCGGCCGTACCGCCTCCCGATATTTAAATCCGCGCCTTAGTATTCATGAGGGCCCCCGCGCGCACCAAACTCGCACGCCGCGGCCACCCTCTCCCTCCTCCCGGGGCGCGGTATTACCGATTTGTGTTAGCAGAGCGGCCCATCAAGTCGGAGATGCCGCCACACCGCATTAATAGCGCGGCGGTTCCCGGAAAATAACGCCTCGCGCTCAGCCGCCGATAATACACAGCCGCGGGAGAAGGGTGTGTCGCTGCCGCTTGCGCACGGAGCGGAGCATGCATGTCAACAAGAAGAAGCACCCCATCTGGCTGAGTCCGTCTCAAAGCGGGAGAGTTCCTGTTTATCACTATAAACCGCAACGAACGTGAAGTATAGATGAGTAATCGAAATGTTCAAATGTGTGTGAATTTCTAAGGGACGAAACTGCTAAGGTCATCGGTTCCTAGACTTACACGCCACTTAAACTAACTTACGCTAAGAGCAGCCGACACACCCGTACCCGAGGGAGGACTCGAACCTCCGGCGGGAGCAGCAGCGCAATCTGGGAAACGGCGCCTCAAATCGCGTGGCCACTCTGCGCGGCAGCAGTAATCGTGTGGAGATACGTGAAGCGACCACCTAAAACTAACTGTGGGGAAAGCAGATGCCATGCTGAGAGTCATTAGATGAAACACGGAAGCTGTTTCTTTACTCGACATTTCCATTTCTTCCCATTATATTTCATTTGTTTAGCAGATCCCGATAACTGTCTTGTCTGTTTTTTGACAGCTTGTTGTTTGTGATTAATCGACTGTCCGATCATTTCAGCCCATTATATTCATTTAGCAGATCCATACGTCCTTGCTCTGTTTAATGACAGACTGTTGTAATCAGTTTCGATTAATCGATGTGATCACTGCAGCTACTTCTCTGCATAGTTACTATGCTATCACCCAAGGATAGGATCATGGTGCCACATCAAGTTGCCAACTCGCATCAATACCATAGAAAAGTAAAGAAATGTTGTTGACATTCATGTAGGCTTACCAAAATAGATAAATTTTATGTCTTCCATTGTTTGTTCGACAACTGCAGTGATTACCGTTGCTCATACTCAGGAAAAAAATAACAGCTTTTTTCATTCCAAGTTATTGCCACCACTCTGGGCTCACCTACTGTAGCGCCTAGAACCGCTCGGCCACTCAGGCCGGCTGAGTGCTGTTTATTTTAAGCAATTGTAACCAGTTGAAAATGACCTAGCGCCAAATTGCAGTAGTGGATATTTTACTAAATAATGCAGTCAATGGCGAATATGATGCCATTTGAAAAACAGACGTATCCGCGTGGCTGTGAAGACGAAGAATGGTGCCATATAGCATTCGTCACCGTCATCATCATACGGGCCTATGATCTGGAACCCAGGCACGCACCAGCTACTAACATGTACAAATTTAGTATGCAGTTGAAGCAGTGTGGCATGACGTACCCATATCTGTCATCCAACTGGATGCCCAGCTGAACTACAGTCATTGTTCCTACCAGAAGTAGAATAATATGAAGGCTTTTCATGTTGTAGCTTCTTTTTCGAACTATAGTTTCTGAACTGGCTGTGAATATGTGGAATGGAACAGGACATCAACGTTGATATAGCTTGCAGTGCTCTGAAGAGATTATCAATCCAGTTCAAATATAAAGATAAATGGGGTAAGCAATTAAACGACATAGCAACACAGGCACACCAACGTAAAGCTGGCCAGATCAAACGGCAGTATTAAGCCCCTACGTCGGTAAATGTCAGCACCACATCAGGAACTTGTATATTTGATTCAACAAATACACGCCATGGTGACCAGGACTTTATGGTGAATGCTAATGTTGTATCCCTGTCCACTAGAAAGTCACTTGCTGATTCCCTCAAGCTGATCATGGAGAAATTTGACCATATAATCTGTTTGTATTTGTCCTAACCTCAAAATTGTTTCTCTTCAGTAGCGACTGTTATGAAGAAACGGATAGCGCCGCCATGGGGTGCCCTATGGTCACCAGCTGTGGCAAACTTGTTTATGGAGAACTTCAAAGACAAAGCTCAACTGAAGCCTACATGCCTTTTCAGGTATGTTGTTGATATGTTTCTGGTGTGGCTACATAAGTGTCAAAGAGATAAGTAATTCCGCGAACATCTGAACTCTCAGCACTCCAGTATCAAATTGACTATGGAGGTGAAAGAGAATGGCGAACTCCCATTTCTCGACGTCTTAGTCAAGCTCAGAACAAACGGCACTGTAGGACACATAGTGTACAGGAAAGCCACCGACACGGATTTTTGTCTCCACACTGTCAGCTGTCATCACCCTTCACAGCGTAAGCGTGTGCTTCGTGCACTGGTACAAGGGACGCATGCAATATCGGATGAAGAAACATGACCGAGGCAGCTTAACGTCCTTAAGCACGTTTTTCAAAAAGAACGATTACGACGAGAGACAAACTCGACGTGCTTTCAGGCATAAAGTACAGGCCCAGCAGACAGAAAATGACGAGGAGTACAACACAATGGTGTATCTGTAGTACACGGGCAAGGTATAGAACAAACTCGGTAGAATCCTGGCTCGACGTAACACTAAATGCATACCTCATTTGGTGCGGTGAAAGATGACTTGGGGCTCCATAAACCAACTGTTCACCGTATTCCATGGAAATGCGGTAAGGGGTATATGGGGGGGACTGACTGTACGGACAATGATGAAGAAGATGCAAGGAACACAGAAGACACACCGAATTTAAGCAACTAACAAAATATGCGGTTGCAGGACACTGGATGGCTACCGGGGACTCCTTGAAGTACGAAGAAACGGCATGTGCAACGACAGACCTCGTCATTTTGGGTCTGTGTTCTCAAGGAGCCATGCGAGTGGAGTGGCTGACAAGCTGACCAACAGAGACACGGGGCTAACCCTCAGCAAAAGATGGTACTCAGCCACTAGAGACCGCAGCTTCGTTACACCAAAATATCGAGAAAAAATGTGCCTGTACGATCTCCTAAATTTTGTCTGTCAAGTTCGGATTCACACTGTATACCGAGAAATCGTTTATTTCCCTATAAATACATACATAGGTACATACCGAGTGAGGTGGCGCGGTGGTTAGCACACTGGGCTCGGATTCGGGACGACGACGGTTCAAAGCCATGTCCGGCCATCCTGATATAGGTTTCCGACGATTACCGGAAATCGCGTCAGGCAAATGCCGGGATGGTTCCTTTGAAAGGGCACGGCCCAATTCCTTCCCCACCCTCCACAAGCCGTTGGTCCCCTACCTTAAATCAACCAACGAACCAATAGGTATACAAACACCCGAAATTGTAATGGCAGTAGTAGGGGGAAGGGGGTGAATAACATGGCGAACTCGCCAAAGTTTCTGTTGAGTTCATGGTCGCACACTTGCATCGGTTACTTGCAAGGTGCAGGTGTACTTGATGGACGCTCGGAGGAATGACAGCAGAGTGCGAGGCACGAGCAGAACTGACGCAAATGGAAATTCGGAATGACTATACCGGCAAACGTGTCGGGGAAGTTTTCTGTGGCAGGCGTAACACAATACGGGAGAGACGTCAACGTGTTAAGTGGCTAAAACGAACACCGCGAGCGGCACGGCCTCCCAAGCAACCTGCTGCGCTCGCAACAAAGGCGTTTGTAAACATTGGCCAAGAGCGGCCGCCAGCCGCCGCAGTCGCGATAAACGCGCCGTCCGTCCCCCGTGTTTACACACGTTTCGTCAGGCGAAAATACTCGCCCGTGTCCGGCTTTGTGAGGCAGAAATCCCTGACACTCCTTTTTGCCCGCGAGCGTGTTAGAGGCGCCTCCGGCACTCGCCAGTTTCACTGTTCTGCTGCAAACTTTCTTTTTGTAATTCTGAAAACGGTGATGTCTCTTCGGTCTCGTTGCATCTGAACTATTTGATCAACGGTATGCAGACCCCCTATGTAATGCGGAAATGAGCACTAAACCAATACACAATCATGCTCATAAATTAAGGATAATGGTGATACATGGTGAACCAACGCCCTGGTGCGCGATTTGCGGATTTAAATCACCTCAGGGTATGACCATGCGGTGCATTTGACCTGCGGTCGTCGCACTGTTGCGCTGGCAGCAGTCCACAGAGGTGTGTTGGTGCATGTCAGAGTACGGTGCAGCGAGTAGGTGTGCAGACGTGCTAATGGCGACTGTGTGTTGAAAATGGCTCAAAGAACACATATTGATGATGTTATGAAGGGTAGAATACTAGGGCGGCTGGAGGCTGGTCAAACGAAGAAGGTCGAAGCACGGGCCCTCCGTGTGCCGCTAAGTGTGATCTCAAGAGTATGGTAACGATTACAGCAGACAGGAAACGTGTCCAGCGGCTACAGTACGGGACGTCCACAGTGTACAACACCACAAGAAGACCGATATCTCACCATCAGTGCCCGCACACGGCCACGGAGTACTGAAGGTAACCTTGCTCGGTACCTTGCTGCAGCCACTGGAACAGTTGTCTCCAGACACACAGTCTACAGACGACTGAACAGACATGGTTTATTCGCCTGGAGAACTGCAAGATGCATTCCAATGACCTCTGGTCACAGGAGAGCCCATAAAGCCTGGTGTGAAGAACACAGTACATGGTCATTGGAAAGTGGTCCCAGGTTATATTCACGGACGAGTCCAGACATAGTCTGAACAGTGATTCTCGTCGGGTTTTCATCTGACGTGAACCAGAAATCAGATACTAACCCCTTAATGTCCTTGAAAGGGACCTGTATGGAGGTCGTGGTTTGATGGTGTGGGGTGGGATTATGATTGGTGCACGTACACCCCTGCATGTCCTTGACAGAGGAACTGTAACAGGTGAGGTGCATCGGGACGTCATTTTGCACCAGTATTTCCGACTTTTCCGGGGTGCAGTGGGTCTCGCCTTCCTCCTGATCGATGATAACGCACGGCCCCACCGAACTGCCATCGTAGAGGAGTACCTTGAAACAGAAGATATCAGGCGAATGGAGTGGCCCGTCTGTTCTCCATACCTAAACCCCATCGAGCACATCTGGGATGCTCTCGTTCGACATATCGCTGCACGTCTTCAAACCCCTACGACACTTCAGAAGCTCCGACAGGTACTGGTGCAAGAATGGGAGGCTATATCCCAGCTGCTGCTCGACCACCTGATCCAGAGTATGCCAACCCGTTGTGCGGCCTGTGTACGTATGCATGGTGATCATATCCTATATTGATGTCGGGGTAAATGCGTAGGAAACAGTGGAGTTTTGTAGCATATGTCGGAACGGTTTTCTCAACTTATCACCAATACCGTGGACATACAGATCTGTGACGTGTATATTACCGAAGTGCCTATGCTATTAGAGCCAGTTTTGTGTAGTGCCTCGTTGTGTGGCACCACAATCTGCAATTATCCTAAAATTATGAGCATGGGTGTAGAAATATGCGGGTAGTGTTGTGTTGTTAGTAGAGTAGCAGTAAGAGCGGAATAGGTCGATCGGAAGAGCTCAGTGACTTGGGACCTGGATTAGTCATTGGATGACACCCGAGAAAGAAATGTCACGGACTTTCAGTCCTTCTAAAGCTGCTCAAGTCGACTGTTCCTGATGTAGTCGTGAAACCACCAAGAAATGACCAGTTAAACCACGACCATTCAGATCTCGTGTACTGACCGACAGGGACCGTCGAACGTTGGAGAGTGGGCGTCTAAGAAATCGCATGAAATCGGCGGAAGGAATCACTCATGACTTCTGGAGTGCTACCTGCAGTCTAGCTGACACTTTGGCTGTACGTTGGGAGTCAAAAAGAGTGTTACAATAATCGAGCAGGCCCCCATAAGCCTCAAATTTCTGTACTTAAAGCTCAGCGACTATTGAAGTGCAAACAGCGACATCACTGAACAGGGAGTGACTGGACACGATGATTTGGCGTGATGAATTACGCTACACCCAGTGAAGATCCGATGGACGTGTTCGGATTTGGCAAATGACTACTAACATGTGTAGTGCCAACACTGAAGTCCGAAAGAGATGGTGTTACGGCGTGGGTGTGAGCTTCGTGATTATGGTGTGGTCTCCGATTGCGCTTTAGAAAATGCTAAATGCGGAAGGATCTGAACACGCTTTACAATACTGTGTACAGCGTACAGTAGAGCAGCAGTTCGCAGACGATGATTCTCTCAGCATGACAAAGCACCCTGTCGTAAATCAGCATTTCTGAGACAATGGTTTGTGGACAATAACATTCCTGGAATAGGCTGGCCTGCACAGAGTCGCAGACTAAACCCAACATGACACCTGTTGGGTACGTTAGAGCGTCGACTTCGCTCAAGACCACAAAACTGAAACTAAACTCCTCCAGAACAGGCCACGAGGGCCCAACGGTACTGACCGGCCGCCGTGTCATCCTCAGATCACAGGCGTCACTGGATGCGGATATGGAGGGGCCTGTGATCGGCACACCACTCTTCCGGCCGCATGTCAGTTTCCGAGACTAGAGCCGCTACTTCTTAATCAAATAGCACCTCAGTTTGCCTCACAAGGGCTGAGTGCACCCTGCTTGACAACAGCGCTCGGCAGACCAGATGGTCACTCATCCAAGCGCTAGCCCAGCCCGACTGCGCTTGACTTCGGTGATCTGACGAGAACCGGTGTTACCACTGCGCAAGGCCGTTGGCCGCTCAAGACCACAGCCTCTAAAATTATTACCTCCTCTAGTTTCGGCTCTTGAGAGAGATTGAGATGTCATTCCTCCACATTGAGACGTCTCACTAAGAACGTACCGAAGAGAATTCATGCTATCGTAAAGCCCACCTTTGGACACTTCCTATATTAACATTCATTAATAGGTGTGCGAATACTTTGAATCAGATAGTGTGCACCCGCATCTAAACTTTGCAAGACACTGTACAGCGTCAGTCGAAAGGTACGCCTAGCTTCTTAAGTTCTCTACAGGTGTCAGTGGTTTGCATCTTCTAATGCAGAGAGAAGCATTCTAAGTAGAGAAACTACTTTTTCGCGGAGTCGTTCTTCGATAAATGCTTCACAGATTTATTTTCATATCTCAGTGTGTTTGTAGCTTATAGACGTTCTTGTGAATGTGGTAACAGTTACATTAGTCATTCAGTATAATTTGAGGACGCTCCGTAGAGCGCCGACACTTCTGTAACATCGCGATTTCCTCAAATCTTTTGTTGATGAAGACCGCATGATGAACAGACATACGATTAAGACTGATAATATGAAAATCTTCTCCCATGTAATCTACCTACTGGGCATCTGACGTAAAAAAGATTGTTGACATCAGATTGTGTACAGCTACTTTAACCGAGACAGCGTGTAAAAAGATGCTTGGTGCTGTAAAACTGCAGAGAAATAAGCCGAGTTATCCACCATTTAACGAAATCAGCATCGCTGCTAGTGTTCCTCCATCTGAGACATCGATACAGTCTCTGACAACATATGGAACATCCCTGACGTCTCCATTACATAACTCGACCAGCTGAATAAAGGATCACACGACCTACAGATAACTTCTGACGACGACGAAAGAGGAAGTAGTCGAAAGCTCCAGAACACATGCAAATCTGACATGACAAGAAATCGGCCAGACATTTATCCCAGTTTTCTAATTGTCTTCTTACATTGTGTGAGTACATAGCGGTTCGCGGCATTCTCAAGAACTTTATTAGTGCAATGAGCAGGCGGAGTGCACGACGTTCTGTGATAATAACACAATCACGCATTGCAAGAAACGACAGATGCAGAGTAATCGCTGTAAAGGCCGATAGGGCGTAACAGTCTCTTACAACACTCGTGAGCAGGTTCTCGCTACAGCAGTAAGAAATGGCATTCGGGAACGACTTATCCTATCAAAACGCGAACCATGTCGTCAAAGCGTTGTGCGGGCTATGTCCTCTGTGTGTATCTGTATCAGCACACTGCAAGTATTCAGTGGAGCATACCCGTATACATGGTATCGTAAACCTATCGATACCAGACGGTGAAGTAACCTAAGGAATGTACTTTGAGGTAAGGAAATGAGGGTTGGAAATGAATATTTAGTTATTTTTATTGACGTAAACCAACTACAATATATAGCAACAAATTGAGCTCATAGCAGCTATTCAAAGTAACGACCGCCAGTCTGAAGGCATGAAAGATAAAAAATGCACTAAGTGAACCTTTACCGCTCCATATCCCCCCCCCCCCCCTCTCCACTATCATGTATCATTTGCGAATGTTGCGCCGAAGAAGGAACGAACTCGGAAAGTCTCCGTGTGAACTTTAAGGTGTTTATTTTCTCGTCGGTTGACGAGAATAGTGTGGAGAGAAGTAATATGTTGCCCGATTATTGTTGGAATTGTGATAGTATCTTCCGTATTGGTATTAGAGGCAGTGCTTGTTGACTCACAGTTTGGCATGAATGCATTCATTTGGACTCTTCCACCTGTTCACTAGGGGTCCTTCGCCGGTGGCCCCTGAGAGCGTATGCTTTATCCGCTCGGAGCAACCATGCTCTCTCTGAACAAGGATCTCAAATGCTGCAATTCATATTTAAGTTGCAGTCGTCAGAAATAATCTTTGCTCTGTTTACTAGCGTGCTGAGAACCGCTTTCTTGTGCACAGCGTGGTGAAAACTAATGGCAGGTCAGAGCTATTATGAGTTGCCAACTCGTCTTTCTACGTGTGCGTCACGCCGGCCCTTTTCGGGAGATCCCAGACGCTGCAATCGCACCTACGTAGCCTGAAAAAAATTGTAACACCGTCAAGGTTTGTGTTCGGTGGCATCAGGGTACAACATAAACATACTGAGTGGTTGTAGTGTTAGTGGTTCATTTGATATGATCATCAGCCGTCGGATGGCGCTCTGGAGGGTTCGGTATGTGACCCTCTATTCTGAGTCTGCAGGCAGCAACTGTGCTGAGTTTAAAGGTGAACAGTGTGCGTGATACTCGATACAGGATACACACATCCTCTGCCAAAGAATACGAACTCCTGCTAACTGCAGCCGTTTGAACAGAGTTGCCATCTGGGCCTGCGGGAAGCTTGATGGACGCACAACGGGGTTGCTGTACACGTTGGGCACAACGTATCGGTGGAGTGTCGCTGCTTTCGGCAAACGCGCGTGGAACATTCCCGCACCCACAATGTTCTGGATGTCCACATACTACAGACGCACATCAACTCGACGCATTGTTGGAGCAGCGGTGGCGACCGAAGATCAACCAGGTAGGATTTCGGTCACGTGTTGTACCTTGTCACCTTGTAATGTTGTTTCATTACTTTGTCCTGAAAGCGGTGCTCATATTCAAGACCATAAAAGTGTGTTAAAAGCTGTGAGCTATCTGAGGATGTTAACCTTGCATTACTGCGCAACTGTTTCTCCAGGTATCCAGTCTAGCTTACCAAATTCCCAACCAGACTAACATTAATTATAATATATATATATATATATATATATATATATATATATATATATATATATATATATAATTTAAATAAAAAGAAATAAATCAGTTTATATTTTGATATTTATTTTAACATTGATCATCGTTCAGTTAAAATTTCAGCATATCAAACTTGATTCATAACTAAACTGGTGCCTTATTTAGGATTGTGTAAATGTGAGTTTGTAATCTTACGGAACACATCAAATAGGGAGCCAAGATTGGTAGACTACATACAACACTGCATTCATAAAATAACACACGAAGAACGTTGAAACATATGCAAGAGTAAATTAACCACAACCAACCGATTCAATTTTCACCCAAAGAAGTTACGTTCGTAGCGCAATCCTGTCCGTCATGTAATTACCACACACTGGTATACTAAATTCATACTAACTCTCTGTGAAATCTTCCCGAAAAGAATAGCTGAGAGCTACTTTGATGCTTCCACCACATGCTTCACGTGGTCAACTTGGTTTACACAATGAGTATAACTCGACAATAATTTTGGTAATTAAAATAAATTACATCGAAACGCAATTTACAAAAGAAAAACCTCGACCTGGTTACTATTGTCTTACTATGAACCTGATGGGTCAAACAATTGTATAAGCACATGGTACTGGTCTCACAAAGTACACCCCACGTGGATTGAACATAAAGAAAATGTGCTATATTGAAAAATATTGTCAAGACGAGACGTTATAATCTCACGCACATTCGCTTTTAAGATTGATGATCTTAGTTAGAGTTACTGATCAACACGTGGTTCCACTTTACTCACAAAGTAGTGACAAAGCAACTACCGGAAGATATTCTGAACTTCACACTCGAATTACACTGCGTTGCAATTTAAGATAACATTAACTATTTTAGAGCTAAACCTGAAATAAAGGTGATTAAATATTCAGTTAGGCTGAACTTAAGAAATACATTGTCCAACGGACTTAGCAAACACGAGCTTAACCGGAGATCTTACCACCTCAGACACTCGCCGCGGACAGACTGCACTGGGCGCCTACCGAACGTGCTTAACAGATACAAACGAAAGTGAGCAGAGAGGCAGCTTCCTATACCAACATGACAAGGGATGGACAGGACCACACTAAGAATAGAAACCTCTTTGCTACCTGTTCCAAAGTTGGTCCTACTGTTCTCTAGCAGTCAGGCTTGTCTGCTACCATCAAGCATGCAACTAGAAATACATTTGCTCATTCATCATCTCTCACAGAAGGGAAGGGGAAGTGCAGTATCTTATCATATACAGTATATAAAAGAAAGCGGATGTAGGTTCCGTTTCAGACTGTGTGACATGAATTACATATATACTGTATTTTAAAGTGTAGTAGGGTGACAGATCGTTCTTGTTTATGTGTAAAAGTAACACGTTTCACTGCTCAGTCTCCTCCCAGACAGTCAGAAACACCACAGTAAATCTAGAAGAGGAATTTATACCGTAAATGACAACAGATTTAAGAAATTAACATGAAAGGAATCCAACAGAGACCTTTCAACCTAGAACCATTGGTGCCTGACTGCGAGAGGAATAAGACCACATGTGTCTCTGGCCAGGCTACCACTGACACTACGCTACCTCCAAATACAGCCTTGAGGGTGTTGTGGAAACATCAGTTGGAGAGTGGAACTGCACTCTATTGTCTTCACTGATGAGAGTACGTTCTGTTTGTATGTGAGTGAAGGATGTACACGTTTGCGGCGCTTAGAACGGGGGTGTATTTGCCCACGACAAAAACGACTCTCTTCGGGCTTTGTTACGTGAGTTTCGTCCGTTACATCTCGCCGTCATATATGGTGCTTCTGCAGAAAAGTGACCACAGCCTCCTACATTACACAGGCTGCGATCCATACAGGTTGTACCACTGACAGTAAGGCGGTATGTTTTATCCAGTACAGTGGGTGTCCACATACGGCTGCTGCGACTCGAAGTGTCGTCCGTGGAGTTCAACTGAGCTGGCTAGCAAGACTACCCTATCTCTCACCAAGTGCATACCTGTGAGACATGGTGAAGAGGGAACTGACCGAGCGGTTCTAGGAGCTACAGTCTGGAACGGCGGTACCGCTACGGTCGCAGGTTCGAATCCTGCCTCGAGCATGGATGTGTGTGATGTTCTTAGGTTAGTTAGGTTTAAGTAGTTCTACGTTCTAGGGGACTGATGACCTCAGAAGTTAAGTCCCATAGTTCTCAGAGCCATTTGAACAATTTTTGAAGCGGGAACTTACTCGTTCTGCATAGCGTGGAAGAACCATTGCCGAATTGCAAGAAATGCGCGAGATACTTGGGAAACTTTATCGCAGGATGCCAATCGGCACCTTTATGATCGTTTGCATGCGAGAATTCACGCCTACTTTGCTGCCAGAATGTGGTACACTGTGTACTGATGCGACTGTTTGGACGCCCTTTAATGTGACATGTGTGTTTCATTTGGTCTTTATGTGTTATCATGAATCGATAAAATGATGAACTGCCTGTCACGTCACTTCACTTCTGACGACGACTGACGATTGATAAAGATGGTGGAGACGTCCGTCGAAAGCTCGAGTATTTTATTAGAAGTGCAGCGGTCTGTAAACTGAAAGATTTTGTTGAGGCTCGCCAA
This sequence comes from Schistocerca gregaria, assembly GCF_023897955.1. Classification (NCBI taxonomy): domain Eukaryota; kingdom Metazoa; phylum Arthropoda; class Insecta; order Orthoptera; family Acrididae; genus Schistocerca; species Schistocerca gregaria. The sequence goes on from NC_064926.1 coordinate 479,388,798, forward strand.
CATAGAAGACTCCTAACACAAATTTTGTGTTTCGCAGCTCAGAGTGAGGCTAGCGACATTTCTTAGACTGATTCGACAGTATATCAGTTGTAAGACATCGTGGTCTCCTGACCTTCATTGCTTACATATTCTGCCCTCACAATCACATTCCGCACATCAAGACGCTTTATTCAAACCCAAACTCTATAAGATAAAGTCAATATTGTATGAATTCATGTAAACGATAAGCAAATAACTAGTAAATCGCAAGTGCACACCGAGATTGAAATACTCGAGGCTGGCGAATACACATACTCAAGACACGACGGTCACAAAAGCTTTTAGTTCGGGAGAGGCAAACTGGACGCCAGGAGGTCAGTCCCTTCAGAGGATGAGTCAACCTATCTACGTCGGCTGGCGACCACCCATAGAGCAGACAGTGTTTGCCCGAATGAAAGGCAGAACAACCCCATGTTTGGCTTAAAAGCAAATTCCGCTGCATTGTGTGGGAGCGCCCAGCCTACGTATTCTTTACAAACATAGCACGCAGTTTCAGAGGTTTTCACAGGGAGATAGCAAACGTCAAACGCCGATGCTACAGATTTCCGGATTGGTCGACGTAAACGAAACGTCATTCCCCCATTTTAGAAGAGCAATGCTGATTGGCAGACGATGTTCCTGACTCCTTGAGCTGAATGAGTAATGAAGAGACCGAAAGATATACCCCTTCACGTCTGGCGTGGAGAGAGGCCGCTCCGTTGTCGCTCTTGGAGCGAGAACACGTAACGAGAGCGTGTGTGCTCACACGTGTACTCAAAGAGCAAGGAACAAGTCTCTCCTCAGTACTTCACTGGGAGAGCACCTCTGTCGAGAGCGAATCGGAGTGCGACTCTATATTGAGTCCTTGCGATTAAACATTGTTCACTGTGTTGGCCGCCACACTTATTGTGCGGTGTGAACGAACAGAGTTACAGTTAGACGCCTGCAAACGAATTTTTGAGTAGAATCGCAGTAGACTGGTTATCTGACCGGTGTACCACGCCAATAGTTAGACTAGGGGTGAATAGGAGCCCTTGACTTCATCAAGGTGTAGGGAGAGTTTGATTGGCGAAGGTCAATCCAGATAGAACGAGAGTTATCTTATTTGTCAGCAGCGAGCGGCGCAGACAGCAGTCATCGCGGCTTACGGTATTGTGCACTATAGCTCTTGCGAGCCACATATTTCCTCCACAACAGTCCACTTCACTGCATTTCACACGCAACAGCCTCGATCGTACCTAGCAACATTCTAACGCATAATTATTCAAGTTGAGTAGGCGCGGCTCTTAGCCATTCTGCCAAGTCAATAACAATCTTAAACTTTGTATAGAAACTTCATTAGGGAATCCTATCCTTAAGAAGTAACTTCACATTCCGAAAAGAATCCAGAAATAAATTGTTCAGTTCATAACTAAAAGTGCCATTGTGATTTCTCAGAATTCTTGCAAAAAAAAAAAAGTAGTTTTCGTTAGCTTCATGTTTTTCTTACGCTAACTAGCACTACTCCAGTACCCAAGTATACCACTAGTTACGTAAGAAACTTTGTGAATTTTTGTGTCATTTCCTTACAGCGGACGGCTCCAGTAGATATTTATTGCTGAAAGTTTTTCAGGCATTTCTCTTTACAACGTTAGGAGCGTCTGTCTGACTTCTGTAGTAGTGTGGGGGCGGAAATTGCATCTTGCAGGAGCCACAGGGTAAAGGGTACATCTCAGATTAATCCGTTGCGCATAATGACAGAATAGCACCCACACGCTCACACAGTGCAAAGGATTAATTCAGATTTCTGAGTAAATTTGCGGGGCAATGCGTCACGTAATCGGTCTCGCGCACACCACTTCGCCGAAAATGGGTTGATTCTGACCGCGACCTAGAATGGGACTTCTTGCTACGCCACGATAGCTCCGAAGACGAGCAAAAAGGAACTTTTCCGAGACTTGTTCATGCGAGGAGATATGTCGCTGGCACCGAAGGAGGGGAATCTGCGGCTACCACCCTGAAGACCGCAGTATAGCGGTGGTGGCAACGAGCAGGTCGCGTGCCGCGCCCTGGTGCAGGCGAACGCAGGAATCTGGGCCTCTACTGCGAGGCCCGCAGTACGGAGTCGGCGGCGCGCCTGCCGGGCAGGTAGGTGGTTTCGCGAGCGGCCGGCCCGGGCAGCGCCTGCTGCCGTCCTTGTGGCCGCCCCAGACGCGCCACGGCCGTAAAAACTCCTGCTTTACGCGCCGCCCCCCCACGCCAGCAGGTGCGGCCGGCGTCTGCGCCAGGCTGAGCTGGGCTGGGCTGGGTAGGTGCCTCCTAACGGACCCGCGGCTTCCAACACAAATCGATATGAAATCGAGCGCTGCCTGAGTGACATACCGAGTGAGATGGCGCTGTGGTTACCACCCTGGACTCGCATTCGGGAGGACGGTGGTTCGAACCCCCGTCCAGCCAACCTGACGTAGGTTTCCCGTGATCTTCCTTAATCGATTCAGGCAAATACCAAGATGGTTCCTTTGAAAGGGCACGGCCGACTTCCTTCAACATCCTTCCCTAATCCGATGTGACCGAGGGCCTCGTTGTTTGGTCCCCTGTGTCTCCTAATCCCCACCCCACACTCTTTTCACTTTATATGCAGTTTATATGGCATAAAATGTTAATTAATTTTATATTCCTTATTGTTGCAAGCACGACAGGTAAAATATGATTCTCACTATTAGTTTCTGCAGTTGAAAATATTGTAACTTTAAGCACTTTGACCTATTATGAGGTCGTACGCGCAACACTGAAAGATTTCCTGCTGTGGACGTACGATCCTTAATTTGCAAACAATTTTTATATATCACTGATCTGACTTGTTACACTACTGGCCATTAAAATTGCTACACCAAGAAGAAATGCAGATGATAAACGGGAATTCATTGGACAAATATTTTACACCAGCACTGACATGTGATTACATTTTCAAGCAATTAAGGTGCGTAGATCCTGAGAAATCAGTACCCAGAACAACCATCTCTGGCCGTAATTACGGCCGTAATACGCCTGGGTATTGATTCAAACAGAGCTTGGATGGCGTGTACAGGTACAGCTGCCCATGCAGCTTCAGCACGATACCACAGTTCATCATGAGTAGTGACTGGCGTATTGTGACGAGCCAGTAGCTCGGCCACCATAGACAAGACGTTTTAAATGGGTGAGAGATCTGGAGAATGTGCTGGCCAGGGCAGCAGGCGAACATTTTCTGTATTCAGAAAGGCCCGTACATGACCTGCAACATGAGGTCGTGCATTACTCTGCTGAAATGTAGGGTTTCGCAGGGATAGAATGAAGGGTAGAGCCACGGGTCGTAACACATCTGAAATTTAACGTCCAGTGTTCAAAGTAGCGTCAATGCGAACAAGAGGTGACCGAGACGTGTAACCAAAGGCACCCCATACCATCACGCCGGGTGGTACGCCAGTATGGTGATGACGAATACACGCGTCCAATGTGCGTTCACCGTGCTGTCGTCAAACAAGGATGCGACCATCATGATGTTGCAAACAGAACGTAGATTCATCCGAAAAAAATTCGTTTTGCCATTCGTGCACCCAGGTTCGTCATTAACTACACCATCGCAGTCGCTCCTGTCTGTGATGCAGCGTCAAGAGTAACCGCAGTCATCGTCTCCGAGCTGATAGTCCATGCTGCCGAAAACGTCGTCGAACTGTTCGTACAGATGATTGCTGTCTTGCAAACGTCCCCATCTACTGACTCAGGGATCGAGACGTGGCTGCACGATCCGTTACAGCTATGCGGATGACATGCCTGTCATCTCGACTGCTAGTGATACGAGGCCGTTTGGATCCAGCACGGCGTTTCGTATTACCCTTCTGAACCCACTGCTTCCGTATTATGCTAACAGTCATTGAATCTCGACCAACGCTAGCAATGACGGAGACGAAAATGTGAAAGAAATGCGTTAATAAGAGCAAACGTTTCATTAGCTGTTGCCATAATGTTCGAAGCTAGAAGTCGGCAGACAGAAACAGTTTGTGACAACAGCAGCAATTACCTGCACACGAAACTAACGATACTCAGATAATATCAGAGAATCCTATATTCCACAAGATACTTTCCTAACTGAGCATTTTCCTTTAAAAATATTGCATATAAATAAAAACCTAAATTACATCGAAAAAAGCTCGTTAAGAAGTCTTTCATTAAGGTCCGGCGATACTGCGGATCGCGTCGAAGCTGTGCTACCGGTGACTTTCTTTAGATAGAGGATACTCGGGTTCTCTTTATGTGCACTACTGGTTCTGTGTAACCCACGTTCTTTTTTAATTTTGCTATTCAAGCTACCTTCAACTGTTATTTATGTTGAACCTGGTCAGTGCGTAATCGTGCGTCGTTTCGTGTCACACAGACTATTCATTTCTTTTATTGAAATGCGTGCTGTTCCTGATGTAAGGAGATGCACTTTAACAACGCAGAGAAGCCGGTTTTCGCTACCGATAGGCCCAAAGTACTGACAACTACAAATGGTTCAAATGGCTCTGAGCACTATGGGATTTAACTTCTGAGGTCATCAGTTCCCTAGAACTTAGAACTACTTAAACCTAACTAACCTAAGGACATCACACACATACATGCCCGAGGCAGGATTCGAACCTGCGTCGGTAGCGGTCGCGCGTCTCCAGACTGTAGCGCCTAGAACCGCTCGGCCACTCCGGCCGGCACCGACAACTGATGCTTCAGACTTGAGGTGACGGAAGTGGGGTAGGATGTTATACTGATATGGAGGCCGCCTCGAGGAAACACGGTACAGCTCTCTTGTTAAGCAGGAATGAACTAGGATTACCCGCAAAACTAGCAAGTTTATTAACTATAATTTCTGCTGACGAAACGAGGACCCAAGAAAGGGTTCCTTTAAAACACTTTCTAATAAGACCCAACATATAAGAAAAATACGCATCACCAAGGAATTCCTCGAATGAGACGGCAATCAGTAGACGTGGTGTACAAGTACAAAATGGTTCAAATGGCTCTAAGCACTATTCGTAAAGAACGGCTCTTAATGCCCTCGGCTACCGGAGTGGCCGAGCGGTTCTAGGCGCTTCAGTCCGGAACCGCACGACCGCTACGGCCGCAGGTTCGAATCCTCCCTCAGGGATGGATGTGTGTGATGTACTTAGGTTAGTTAGGTTTAAGTAGTTCTAAGTTCTAGGGGACTGATGACCTCAGAAGGTAAGTCCCATAGTGCTCAGAGCCATTTGAACCATTTTTTTTTTCTTAATACCCTCTATATCATCCAGATTTAGATTTTACATGGTTTTCTTAATAACTTAACGCGAATGTAACGTCAGTCCTAGCCGACGTATATAGCAAGTCAAAATCTCTTTGCATCAGAACTTATGAGGATAATACGTAATCTCTTCGAATATACGTAGTTTGTTTCATGAATATTCGACTAATGGAACCCAATACTTTATGTGGTAAGGCGAATTTCTCGCAGAAATAAAATACAATATGTGTGCCCCAATGAAGCACAAATTTACTCTGCCGGTATACTAGGCGGCTGTAATTAGAGTGCAACTATTGCACAGGTCCAGTGCGGGCTGTAATTATTGTGTGGAAGCGAAACTTGGTAGACATTCTAGTGCATTAATGCAGAGCCATATTTACGCCATAAAAAAAAGTAGTTCCAGTTTTGGCCAACAGTGCCAAATTGCCGCTGTGAACGTAAGAAAGAGACGTTGAAATGTTTCCATGTGTAACGGATTAGAATGCAATGTAGGCAGAAATGGTCAAACAAGTGAGAAAGACGTAACGTTGATTTTATTATTAACCTCCACTTACACAATTTGTGCAATATTAGTAGTGGAGGCGTCGACGAGATGCTGTATTTGCCATATTTGCCAAAATTGAAACTAATTTTTTTCCAGCTAATTCGGTTTCACATTAACGCATTAGTATATCTACCTAGTTTCGCTTGCATACGAAAATTAAAGCCACACTGGACACTTTAATGGTTCAAATGGTTCAAATAGTTCTACGCACTATGGTACTTAACATCTGAGGTCATCAGTCCCCTAGAACTTAGAACTACTTAAACCTAACTAACCTAAGGACATCACACACATCCATGCCCGAGGCACGACTCCAACCTGCAACCGTAGCAACCGCGTGGTTCCGGACTGAAGCGCCTAGAACCGTTCTACCACAACGGCCGGCGTACATGAACACGTAAATGATTACAGCTCCACAAAAAATACATGATTTCTTCAAGATAAAGAGCTTCAGAAATTTAGAAAGTCAATAAAGCTATGGTTCAACTCTGCCCCTTTTGCAATCAGTCATTCGGTTTGGGGTTCACTGACACAGTTATTGGACGTACACCTGAGTGATACTGTGTCAGACTGTCCAACTGGCGCGTTTACAACGTCTAAGTTCCGAGCTGGTTGCAGGGTTCTGCTCATAGCGGTCCAAACGTTCTCAGTTGAAGAGAGATTGAGCGACCTTGTTGGCCAAGATAGTGTTTGGCAAGAACTAAGACATGACTAGGAACTGTCGCCGTGTGTGAGTGGGCATTATCTTGCTGAAATGTAAGCCCAGAATGGCTCGCCATGAAGGGTAACAAAACGGGGCGTAGAATGTCTTCGATGTACCGCTGTGCTGTAAGAGTTCCGCGGATGACAACCTAAGGAATCTTGCAAAGAAATTAAATGGCAGACCATCACTCTTGGTTGTCGGACCGTATGGCTGGCGTGTCAGGTTGGTATACCACCGCTGTCCATTGCGTCACCACACATCTTCACTGGTCATTGGGACTCAGTTCGAAGCGGGAATTGTCACTGAAGACCTACTCCAGTCAATGACATTGCAGATCGAATTTTGACCACCAAATTCTCCTGATCTGAGCTCAATCCACTGACAGTCCTGCGTCCACAAACCACCGTCCATAATTTATGGGAATTGCGTGAAGTGTACGTAACTGTCTGGTGGCATACACCTCCGGAAAACAACCAAGGACTTGTAGAATGCACGCTACGCAAAATCGCTCTTGCTCTGCGTTCCAAAGGTGGTTCAAAATGGCTCTGAGAACCATGGGAGTTAACAACTGCTGTCATCAGTCCCCTAGAACTTAGAACTACTTAAACCTAACCAACCTAAGTACATCACACACATCTATGCCCGAGGCAGGATTCGAAGCTGCTACCGTAGCGGTCACGCGGTTCCAGAATGTAGCACGTAGAACCACTCGACTAGATCGGCCGGCTCCAAAGGTGTACCGACACGCTACTGAGCAGGTGATGGTAATATTGTGAACCATTACCGTATTTGGGGTGGCTTAGCTGTCACATATCACATTGAGAATACGTGTACGCCACTGCAATTGGGGGACGCGTCACGTGGTTTGTTGTGAGAGCAGCGACCTGGCCGACCTGCGCCGCTCGCTGCCGAACAGTGAAGCTCGCTCGGATGCGGCGGCTCCCACGTGCGTGGCCAGCATTTGATGCTCCCGGCAGTGCGGTATCTACGACGGCACATCTCGAGCTGTTTGACAAACGGCCCGCCGTCCGCCTTAATTGAGACGCCGAGGCGCGCCTGCTCCATTTAGATTAGCTCTCAGAAACTGACCAGTGCTTGTTCTCGCCTCCGAGTACACTTGCTGAGACTACGTCGCTTCCTGGTCATTCCGCAAACACTCGGGCTCGCGTTCCGGGAGAGTGTGGTTGAAATTCCCATTTGGCCATTAGGATTCAGATTTTTCGGTCCTTTCCCCAGCCTAATTCTGACAAATGACTGAACTCATGCTTTAGAAAGATCGCGGTCCATCGCCTTCTCCATTCTTGTCCTATCGCAGTTTGGTCAAAGTTCTTATGATTTATTCGACCAAGTGAAGTCGAACGTTCATTTTTCTTCCTCCTATGAGGTCTAAAATTTTGGTTCCGCCGTGTTTCCTCGATGCTCGAGGCTTTATTTCTGGAAAACTTACAGAAAACGAACGACTCAAAGTAATGGTCATCGCTGGCAATTACCTTCTCCTATGTTTCTGGCAGCACGAATCCCGTGGCTGAAGAACTGGGCATCTTTTGAGGGTACCTATGAATCGATCCAGTTTTGCATTTGTTCGTACGGTATGGCTACCTGTGCCGTTGACATACTCAAGCCAACGCATCTCAGCATGGTCTGTGATTCGGGCAGGGAGCGTTGATGGTAGTGCTGTGTATTACAAATCGCTTTTGGAACTCAACCTTTGGATTCTTGGCAGAGCTAGGGCTCACACCTTCTAGCGGAAACGCACTCCTTCGCTACCTGTTAACGGTAATCGTCAGCGTTCAGAAATGTGGAGGCGGCTGCGGTACGGGCAGCGGCGCCCGACGCGACGCGACGCTCGCCCTCTTTGGCGGGAGGGTCGGCGCGCCGTATCCGGCGGCGCGTGACGTCACCGGGCCACACACAGCCCCGTAATTACGGCGCAGCCCGCAGCGGAGAGCCCGTGGGCGCGGCCGTCCAGACCGCGGCCGCACCCAGCGCGTCGCCGCGATGATTGGACTCCCGCGGCGGCGATCAGCCGCGGCACAATGCGGCCGCCGACAGTGAGTCGAGAACAAGAGGCGGTCGCGGCTGCCGGGCCACGCGGGGACCGCCGCTCCGACGGCCCGACAGCTGACGCTAATTGCAGCGGCGCGCCCCGCCGTGTGGAAGCTGATTACACCCACCGTACAGGGGCGAGTCTGCCACTGATACCATGCGTCTTTTATATTTTAAAAAAAGCTAACTTTTCGATGTACACCACTAGTAGGTCAATGCACTTCGTCGAGTGATTTTTTCCTGTTGAAAAGAACTTCTCATCCGTTGTCGGAGCTTCCTTGGCCACGCGCTCTAACGACGCGTCCAGAAGGGGCGTGACAGATACACATCAACAGTAGTTTCTGCTGTGTACATAGTGCCGCGTAGTCATCGCGTACACAACTTTCCCACTAGGGCGCGCCCCGCTAAGCACAACAGCGCAGGTGCAGCGCTCGTCCCTCTCCGCACGACGAGATGGCGCTGCCATAGAGACGGACCAAATTCTGCTTCCGCCGATCCGCGTATTAATATGTAATGCCGCCAATGAGATTGCTGCTACCGTAGAACCTTTTCTCCTCGCGGATCACACACGCGCAGTGATACATGAACATGCGAGGTATTATAACGAGTGTACAGACCTCCTTTTAGTCAGTCTGAATTTGTCTGCAACAGTCTGTACGAATTCTACATTTGTCTGTACCAATCTATAGTCATGTTTCAGTCTGCGCCCCATAAGATTACCATATTCCGGTACATAGCCATGAAGATAAATGTATAGACACTTTTGTCAAGTATCAGAGATATATGTGAGAATAAGATTAACGTACCAATACCAAAGGAACTTCAGATTGTCAATTGTAAATAGCATCCACAACCAAGTTAAGTAATGTTTATGCTTGTTATTACTTTAATAAATGTGTGTGAAAATTAATCAAGTTCTGTTTAAAGTTGGCCACCGTCAATCTGCTACTCTAAGCGTGCAAGTGGCATTTCTATCGTCTGAAGATAAACACGCTACGATAAGACCACGTGACATATTAGTGACACTCGCCTACTTCGTTAGAGCGACAAGTCAATCTGATGGTGTGCGCACTGAAGGTCTTACAGTACGCTCACCACAGTTTCCTTCTACAAGCCTTTCCAGGTGGTGTGCTTCAACAAAATCTTCTCGGTTTATAAGCCCCATTACTTCGAATAAAACTCTCGAGCTTTCGATAGCTTTTTATGAAATAATACATACTGCAACAGTCATTTACTACTAATATTTTATCATCACTATGCGTTTCGGCAGCGTGCTGTTATCTTCTGGCGCATTTACAGTTACTTTTGCATTGTAATTAAAATGAAGTGAGGTTAGTTTTCTCTGCTGTGTGTGCCAGTGAGGTTACGTGTCTAAAAAGACGAATTTTTATTGTCACTTCTTTTTAATTAGAGTGTAAAAACAACTGGAAATGAACCTGATGATGTCAGCATGCTGCCGAAACGCTTCGTGCTAATAAAACGTTAGTAATGAGCGAGTGTTGCAGCATATATTATTTCATAAAAATCTTACAATACAGTCGTAGCGTCAAACAACATGCATATAACATGGATAAATTTAACTTTCGACAGCTGTGTCCGCCATTGTCATCAGGAGTTTAGATCACTGACTATCGGAGCTGGCACGGTCTTCCGCTTATACACACCGTCTCTCCTACGAGTCGTCAGGCGAATTGTCTCTATGTTCGGGCAGATACTTCCAGTTTTGTTTATGCAACGTGTATCTGGGGTCAAGCCACACAAATGCTGCTTATCATGTGTCTCATGAGACGCCCAGGCTCGATCGATAACGTCGGTTGTTAGTCTTTTCTAACAAAATCATTTCTCCACAGAGCGGTCCTAAATTAATCTTCTATGATATTCGTTTTACCGATATGTATTAACAGGGACAGTAAAAACACAAGGAATAACGAGTTCTGCAGCACCGCCTTGGTCCTTGCTGGCTGGCACAGACATGCAGAAACGTGCTGGTAGTCGCTGCTTGACCACTAGTTACTCTTCGTGTTTTACGGTTCCTGTTAATACACGTCGTAAAAAATACATCGCACTAGACTAATCTGGTAGCGCTCTCGAATGGGCACTTGAAATTCCGATATAAAAATGATTTAGCTTGAAACGGGAAACGACGCATTACGACGCATTCCGTCCACTCTGCGCTTCGCATAAAATATTTGGCGAGCAGTATTTGTTTGAGTTGACACTAGCTACACGTTGCAAAAACTAAATGGTCGATACCTGACAGAACACCACATAAAATGCGCCTGACAACTCTTAGGAGAGACGGCCAGTATTTATGTAATGGCAGGGTCTGCAACCTCCCACGGAAGTCTGAAGGGCGGCATTCAGTGGCAGCTTGTGGAACCTTCCAGAGAGTACCGGAGTGGCTCATCTGTAGAAGGTAAGCTGGGCAGCTTCTGACAGCTCCGTCCCACCGCAGGACAGAGTGACGTCACATGGCGCGAGTGGCAGGCGCCACATTTGAAACTGCCACTTGCGAGCCCCTAAAAGCACCAAGCTTTCGCTTTGCCGTGCCAGACTCGGCAGTCGGTGATTTTTAACTCCTCCGCTACCGTCACAGGTTCGAATCCTGCCTCGGGCAAGGATTTGTGTGATGTCCTTAGGTTAGTTAGGTTTAAGCAGTTCTAAGTTCTAGGGGACTGATGACCTCAGCAGTTAAGTCCCATAGTGCTCAGAGCCATTTGAACCATTTTAACTCCTGCTGACGATGGTGGAGACAGCTGTTGAAAGCTGTGACGCGGCTCGTAAACCGAGAAGATTTCATTTTATCGAAGCAAAAGTTCCGCGTGACCCTGATACGTCGCGTAGGTACGTTGCTACTGTGACTGTTCCGGTAGCGATCGGAAGGACACCCCTGACGTCTGTAAAGGTATAAATAGTTGCCATGAATACTAGCTATGGGTAGAACGCCACGCTCGAATGGACTGCAGCATTTCAGTTCACAGTAAAGCGGCGGTAGGAGCATATTAGAGACGTCTGCAGAACAGCAGAGTGACGTCAGTCATGCCACGAAGGACACTCGCCGCCAGTGATCGCATCCCACAGGCCGTACACGCTCGAAAGGTGCACGCGGTGATCAATACCTGCAACTCTTTAGTCCTGGGTGCTCCACAATTGAATTCGTTCGAAGAGGCTACAGGATGCCATGTATCGCATCAAATTGTTAGGAGACGATTCCAAGATTTGAATCTCCATTCCCGGCGACCATGGCGAGCATCATGTCTTACACGAAGAGACTATGGGCTCCGTCCCAGATGAGCAACGGATCATGCGGAATGGACTCCCCAATATTGGTGTCGGGTGTTGTTCACGGACGGAACTCTCATCATTTTTTTATCCTGTTAGTCGCTGGGAACGTGTCTGGAGGCAGCCCGGTAATGTCGAAAGCCTCCAGCACTGTGTCTGACACGTACAAGGTGGCGGTGGAGTGATGTTCTGTGGTGGCATCACATGGAGCCATAGTGCCCCTCTCGTGGTGGTTGAGGGCAAGGACTATATTCTGCAACTAATAGTGGGACAGTATCACCAATATTTTGGTGGAAATTTCAATTTGATGGGCAATAAGACACTTCGTTCTGTTCTCTTGAACACGTTCGTTCAGCGTACTAGGATCGCCAGAATTGGATATGAATCCAATGTAACATGTTTGGGACCAACTGAATCGAGCTGTTTTTGAATGTCTTCAAATCCCCAGACCTCCCTTCGACTAGGCACTCGTTGAAGAGCGGGACAGTTTGGTTGATGTGGGGGAGGGGACCAAACAATGAGATCATCGGTCCCGTCGGATAAGGGAAGCATGGGGAAGGTAGTCCGCCGTGCCCTTTCAAAGCAGCCATCCCGGAATTTGCCTGAACGGATTTGGGGAAAACAGGAAAATCTAAATAAGGATGGCAGGACGAGAGTTGGGACACTTTGGACCAGGGCTCATCGATGGTACGTCATGACGAATTGAAGCCTGCATCCGAGCAATGGGACGTCCACCACGTATTGACGTTGCTCAGGAGCTCTGTGGGACTTCCCTCCCCCGCCCCTTCTGGAACAGACAATTTTGTCGTTACGCAAATGTCTATTTTTTAAATATTTTGTGATCTGTATATATTGCCAGTAAATATGTAGACATGGTTCAGAGCGTTTTTTTTTCTGTGACATGAATTTTAAAATAATGGGGTGCTGTGTATGATAGCGTGAGACATTCTTCGGAGACTACGACCACATGTGAACGAAACATCGTATCAGATCCTGTGATGTCACTGGGAAGATTGTCGGCTCACACCTCATATCAAACCTGTTTGATTTTCAGTTGAGTTTGCCTCCGGTACGTCAAAGACGGATCGGGTGATAAAATTAAGAGTGTCAAACTCTGCGTTATCGCGAATTGGATGCAGTTGAACCAGTGCTATATTTACTTGTTGGAACACTAAATAATTTTCAAAGAGTTCCCTGAGGCTACATTGCGTGAAAAAAACTTGAACTTTTATTTCTGTACTTAAAATACTGTCTGTCTCGTATCTGTACCTGATCTGTAAATCAGTTGTGGAAAGTATAAGCAAAGTGCAATGTAGTCTAGTTCATCGTCTAATTTCCATGTCAAATATATTATATGTTTTCCGTATCCTATTTGAAACCCACTGCCTAAACCATTAACAATATATCTTCCGTTTTTCTTTCGGTTCAATGGTTCGTTCTTTTTCTCTAGAACAGCAGCACAAAATGGTCTCAGTGCAGCAATGCTTCCTATGAGAATATCTTTCCCCGTCCTTTTTCCGGGATCAGAAGAGTCACGTCCTCGTAGACACTTCACCCCATGTAAACGACCCACGGCTGGTGAGGTCAAACCCGTAAATGCACGAAAGACAGGACCGTGACGTATTGTTCCGCACGTTTACTAGGAAACATTAATTGGTGGATACGGATCGTTTTGGCTAGAAATCTTTCTTTCACCATTTACACCAAAACAGAATTTCGTGTAAAGGTTTTATGCGGACGTAGCTTATCTCAAAACAGCGACAAAAGTTTTATATGAATTTGGCTTAACTGGACCATACTAGCAGCCGTTTCCCTAAAGTTTGAATAAAATTTCGTTCATACGTCCCTAGTACTAGTAAAATTACATTTTTGATGTTCATTTCTTACAAATATGTTCATTACAGTAGCGTCTATTAACTCTTCCTTTGACCGTTTGATTATGACACTGTATCGCTATATTTTTAAGCGCAGACGGTGGTTCGTTGCGTGGCACACACAGTCGTATTACGGTGGTGCAGAACACCCAGATCGCAGTCGCAGAGCTTGTATATCAAGCCGACGTCTGAGACCCTCCGCGCTGTCCGCGAATGCTACATCTGCCAGCACGCATGTCAGATTCATTCAGAAACGGGAACAAAAAACCGTCTCCGGCTATCGCGTTTCGCGAGACCGCACAAGCGACCCGTCGAGGCAACCGTGAATGCAGTTCATTGCAGTGAAATGGCGAGGGATGTAAACTGAAAAAGTAAGCTGAAATGGTGGGCACAATTTTTGGCGGCTCGGGCGTTACCCACAAAACATGACATCCACTGCTAAACATGGCCACAAGCGCAACATGTTGTGGTCCTCTTGACAGTGTTTCGCTGTGCAGATTAAGCGCGCACAGTGTGTGCAAACGTCTCGTATGAGGTCATCCTCTCATCCTTCTGTGTGGGCGCCAGACGAATACGGTTGTGGACGGCGCCTGACTGTAATCCCTGACGCAGCGATAGCACAGTTTCATATAGCATATCGCGTGCGTCTCCTAAGAGTCATCAGCAGCTTTTTCTATGCTATTTCGGAAGCTGTTTTTACACATGTAATCAGTATGTCTCCACCTCCAGAGTTGAGTGGTCAGCGAGGCGGACTGCTGTGCGGAGGTCCCGGGTTGAATCCCCGTTAACTGCCAGGGAAATTTCCTTGGTAGGAGGACTGGAATGGGGTCCACTCATCTGCAGCTACATCTACGTACATAGTCCGGAAGCCACCGTACGGTGCGTGGTGGAGTGTAGCTTGCACCACAACTAGTCGTTTGCCTTCCTGTTCGACTCGCAGACAGAGCGAGGGAAAAACGACTATCGATATGCCTCCATATGAGCCCTAATTTCCGTATCTTATCTTCGTGACCCCTACGCGAAATGTATGTTGGCGGCAGTAGGATCCTTCTGCAGTCAGCTTCAGATGCCGGTTCTTTAAACTTTCGCACCAGTGTTCTTCGAAAGGAATGTCTTCTTCCATCCAGGAATGTCCACTTGAGCTCCCGAAGCATGTTCCTACCTACCGGTAACAAATCTAGCAGCTTGCCTCTGAAATTCTTCGATGTGTTCTGACAGTCCGTTCTGGAGCGGATCCCAAACTTTCGAGCAGTACTCAAGAATAGGTCACAGTAACACCCTATATGCGGTCTCCTTTACAGATAAACTACACTTTCCTGAAAGTCTCCCAATAAACCGAAGTCCCCCATTCGCCTTTCTCACCACAATCCTCACATGTTCGTTCCAAAAAAATGGTTCAAATAGCTCTGAGCACTATGGGACTCAACTGCTGTGGTCATTAGTCCCCTAGAACTTAGAACTACTTAAACCTAACTAACCTAAGGACATCACACACATCCATGCCCGAGGCAGGATTCGAACCTGCGACCGTAGCAGTCGCACGGTTCCGGACTGCGCGCCGAGAACCGCAAGACCACCGCAGCCGGCTGTTCGTTCCATTTCAGACAGCTTCGCAACGTACCCCCTGATATTTAAACGACGTGACTGTATCAAGCAGGACATTAATAATGCTGTATCCGAACGTTACGGGTTTGTTTTTCCTACTCATCCGCATTAAATTACATTTCTCTACGTTAAAAGCCACCTCTCATGCATCATACCAACAAGAAATTTTGTCTAGGTCATCTTGTAGCAACCTACAATCACTTACGTTCAACAACTTTCTGTACACCACAGTATCATCAGCGAACAACCGCAGATTGCTGCCCACCCTGTCTACCCGATCATTTGTGCACATAGAAAATAGCAGCGGTGCTATCACACTTCCCTGGGCCACTCCTGATGTTACCCCTGTCTCCACTGTACACTCGCCGCCGAGGACAACACACTGGATTCTGTTACTTAAGAAGTCTTCGAGACGGTCACTCAGACTTGTAATGCCAACTGAGCAGCTACTTGGATGGGAAGTATGGGCTCCAGGGTCTGCAAAGCGTGCAACGACCGTGACAGCGGTGTGCCAACCACATCTCCCTCCGTTCTGCATCGAAAAGAAGCCACTGTTGAGGATGACGTGATGGTCGGACTGTCCCTATTTGCCCGTCTGAGGCCATAACGGCGGAACTTTTTTTTTTCTAATCAGTAAGTGTCGTCTGCCCACATAAACACTGCTGGTCTGGTAGTGCACGCAACCCAGAGTGTTGTCAAACGCTTTGATTTGGGTTTTCGTTATGAAACGAATTTAAAGAGCGTAGAGTTATGTTCACATTCGATGAAACTACATCGAATTAATGTTTTGTAACATTCAGCTATGGGAAGTTTATTGAGAGAAGGATAAAACGCAAACAGTAATCTGTGTTAATGCAGAGACCACATGCAGCTCATGTATGGGGTCTAGGCCGCGCCGTACTTTCACAGTCCTGGGATAGAGTAGTATAATTGCTGTAAATATCGATTATTACTCTTGTTTTGTCGTAAAAGTCTATATATGTTCTTGAATAAGTATCAGTACTTCTTGTGCTTCTTTTTGTTGTAGTTGTTCTTCTTCTTCTTTCCCTCCGAGCATTTCTCTTTCAGACCAGTTCTGACTCCACCACGTCCACGTTTGAGTGTTTTCTCAGTGTTCGTCTTGTGACATGTCCGTATTCATATCACGACTTCGACTTTCTGTATTCTTCATTTCATTTTATACGTTTATTTACAGATATTCTTACGATCTTTATTAATATCTTTGAAAGATCTTAGTTTTAAAAACTGCCTAATCGTAGCGTTTCGTATTCTGTCTGTCCTAAATCATAGCGTTTGGTGATACAGTATGTCTGTCATAGAACACCCTAAAAACGCTCTGTGAAAATATGGCTTCATTTGCTTATATAGGGTGATGATGTTACAAGCTCTTATGGATGATGAACAAGTGTGAATGTATCAGTCTGAGGTGAGGGACCATGTCCCGGAAACGACCGAGTGGAAAATCGTGGGCGAAAATAGCTATGATCCTTCTGACAGAGGAGTTCTTCTACTGGAGGTTTTTTGTTTCCCATGTTTATGGGAGAGGTAGGGGGACCAAAACAAGAAAAAAGTTGTGGCTCTTAAAATTTTCGCGATGTAAAGAATATTCTATGAAGTTTCGGGATTACTGCCGAATGACGTAGACTTATTGCGACGATATTTCGGCTGACAACCATTCATCCATCTTTAGGTGAAATTGGCTGAATGAATGTCATCCAAAGTATCGTGGCAAGAAGTCTACGCTATCCGGCTGCAATCCTGAAATTCCATGGGAACATAGTCATCTCTCAATGCGGGCTCTAAAGTGTGTACCGGAAGAGCTGTGCTTCCTTCTTGATCTTTGTTACTGTGGAACATATCTCTTATACTGAACAAGTATTCATAGCTCTTAAGATACACACTTTATAGCCCATGATTACTTTTCATTTGTTTCTTGTTTTGCTCCACACTGCCTCCTCCGAATATATGGAAAACAGAGAGCTGACAGTCGAAAAAGCCACTTCCAGAGGTATGAGAACGATTTTCTCTTATACCTTTCGATTCCGGAGTAGGGTCCCTTACCTCAAATTCATACAATTACCCTTTCCCAACGTTCCTAAAAATTTGTGACATCATAGCTGAATCGCCCTATTAGCCCACCGGAGAAAAATTAGCGACATCACTCTAGTAACGTCCAGCATCGCCAATAGTCTTCATAATGGCGTCACCTCAATAAGAGAGAGTGTCCAGAACTTTCTTCAGCTACACTACATCCCGCTGAAGGCACTCATTAATGAGTAGGTCCTGTGGAACTACCAAACTGCGAGAACTTCGTTACCGTTTACCCGCTGTTACAGACAGTCATAGACATTTTCTGTGGGATGAACCGACCAATCCAGTTACTGGCGGGTGCGTTACTGTTCGTCAGACAAGGAACGTACGCATTCAGCCGTGTAAAAACAGCTGCTGTGTTACTGGAAGTCGGAGAGTAAACATCCTGATTCATGACATCTCGTGGAAATCGGGTTTTCTGCCGGATATCAGCGTCTTCCAAACACGATATTTCGACGTCATTACTTGACGTCTTCAGGGAACACCTGATGAAGACGTCAAGTAATGACGTCGAAATATCGTGTTTGGAAGACGCTGATATCCGGCAGAAAACCCGATTTCCACGAGATGTCATCAAATCGCCGGGAAAGTCTAAGAAATTACATCCTGATTCATGTTCGCCGTAGCTTGAATGAATGAGCCTGTCATGGAACGGAAAGCACCTCACAAAAATCGCAGAACCACCTCGGGCATGAACTAAACCTTCCACAGACTGCAGGATAATCACTTCATTGCGCCGCAGTGTGCTAAACTTTCCCATCTTCTAAAAACAAAAAAGGGACAATCTTTGCTACTTTACTATTTCCGCGATGTCTTGCTCACCAATGACGTGTATCTAGATTTGCCGCTATGAGAGCTGAGCTGGCGCGAAGGTACCAAAGCGTGACGCTCTTCTCTCTTCGGTTGGTGCCTTTTTACTAGCACTGTCCTTATAGTGTGTCACATGGCTTGCGAGTGGTACACCGTTCGTTGTAGACACACTGGTTAGTCCGCGGTGATACACCACAAGACGGCAACTTCATTCACGATGTGATCTCGGACGTTCAACACGATAGCTTCTTTCTGTCACTCTGTCACGTACCCACAGAAACTAAGCTTTTTGCTATGATACCATGTAACCGACTGGCTCTTGCGCAACACTTCACTGTCATGACTTACACCAGCCGTAAAACGTCACATGGTCCCCAACTAACAGTTCCACACCATCTACATCGCTCCAAAGCGAACTGTGTACTCTTTTACGGGATGATTAATATTTTGCCTTTGAGCTTTTACAATGAAGCACCAAAGACACTGGTATAGGCATGCGTTTTCAAATACAGAGATATGTAAACAGACAAAATACGGAGCTTCGGTCGGCAACGCCTATATAAGATAACAAATGTCTGGCGCAGTTGTCAGATCGGTTACTGCTACTACAGTGGTAGGTCATCAAGAGTGTGTGTGTGTGTTTGTGTGTGTGTGTGTGTGTGTGTGTGTGTGTGTGTGTGTGTGTGTATTCCTAAGGGACCAAACTGCTGAAGTCATCCGTCCCTAGACTTAAACACTACTTTAAACTAACTTAAACTAACTTATGCTAAGAACACACACACACACACACACACACACACACACACACACACACACACACACACATGCCCGAGGGAGAACTCGAACCTCTGGCGGGAGGGGCCGCGCAGTCCGTGACATGGCGCCTCAAACCGCACGGCCATCAAGATTTAAGTCAGTCTGAACCCGGTTTTGTACCGGGGCAGGAACGATGGGACACAGCATCTCCGAGGTAGCGATGAAGTGGAGATTTTTCCGTACAAACATTTCACAAGTTGACTGTGAATATGAGGAATCCGGTAAAACATCAAATCTCCGACATTGCTGTGGACGAAAAAAAATCTTGCAAGAACGGGACCAACAATGACTGAAGAGAATCCGTTCAACGTGACGGAAATTCATCCCTGCTGCAAATTGCTGCAGATTTCAGTGCTGCGCCAGCAGCATGTGTCAGCTTGCGAAACATTCAACTACACTGTTCAAGCTGGTGCAGGCTCTATAATGGTGTGGGTCATGTGCAGTTGGAGTGATATGTGACCCCTGATACGTCTAGGTATGACTCTGACAGTTGTTACGTACGTAAGTATCCTGTCTGATCACCTGCATCCATACATGCCCATTGTGCATTCCGACGGACTTTGGCAATTCCAGCACGACAATGTGACATTCCGCACGTGCAGAAATGCTACAGAGCGAATCCAGGAACACCAAACTCCACATACATCAACATTATTGAACGTAGTTGGTGTGCCTTGCAACGAGCTGTTCGTAAGAGATCTCCACTCCCTCTTACTTTTACGGATTTATGGACAGCCCTCCAGGATTCACGGTGTCAGTTCCCTCCAGCACTACTTCAGACATTGTCGAGTTCATGCCACGTCGTGTTGCGGCACTTCTGCGTGTTCGCGGGGTCCCTACACAGTATTAGGCACGTGTGCGAGTTTCTTTCACTCTTGAGTGTATAAGACACGCCTCAATTGAATTATTTTCTTCGACGTGAAACGAGTGGAGGTAATTGGGATAAAACCAATGAAGGTGTAATGGCATGAAATTAAGTTCGAGTCCCGGTCGGTCCTGCACAAGTTTTGCTTAGTCATGACATATTCATTTACAACATTCCTTTTTTGGTTGATATGCAGCCTCCACAATTATGTTGCAAGACATGCAATGCCGTGTTCTGTAGAGTTTTGTTTGAGTGACATGGATTGTTGCAGATCAGCAAAGAACATGATGTTGACATCTCATTATACAAATCGCGAACAGTGGTATTTCAAAGCAGGGAGCTAATGACAACTAATGTCTGCCTAAATAAGAGTCTGTTTGAGCAAGTCATCTGATTTAATAAGTACGATTACTACAGTGGTTTCTATAGAAATCACGACATAATTAATAACACACACAGAATTCAACGTATGGGCACTATTCGAAATTTAGTGAACAATGAAGTAAGGGAAGATAAAGTGAAAATCTCACCAGAGCAATCTAAAACACTTAAATCGATCAATCACCTGAAATTAATGTCCACCGAGCGAGGTGGTTAGCACACTGGACTTGCATTCGGGAGGACGATGGTTCAAATCCGCATCCGGACATGCTGATTTAGGTTTTCCGTGGTTTCAGTAAATGGCTTCGGGTAAATTTTGAGATGTTTGCTTTGAAAGGGCGCGGCCGATTTCCTTCCCCATCCTTTCATAATCTGATGGGACCGCCGCCCTCGCTGTTTGATCCCTTTCCCCGAATCAACCAACCAACCAGACAATTAATGTCTAAGCAACACACTGCCTGTAATGATAAAAGTTTTCTATTCTACAAAAACCCTAATAATTACGATCAGAGCTCGCTCACCGAGGGTTCCGTACAAACATAATTACCTATATAGGCAGTTCATCCAGTCCGTAAATCGAGCATTTCGATGACGTCTTCACGTTGTCGGTATCAATACTGGAAATATATCAAAATATGTGACATAAATTGTCGTATCTTTTGACTGCATTGACGCAGAAGCTCACATTTTTCCACCGCGAAAGCAGCGTGTTCTATAGTGTGTGACGAAAATTTCAACTTGATACATCAACCCGTTATCGAGAACAAGAGGTTTCGACAGGTGGACGCACACAAACAGTCGGATAACGAATGGCCATTTTTCCTTATGAGCTAATTACAAATTAACAATTTTTGCATTTCTTCCCTTACTTGTACTGTGAAACCTTGCCTCCTGCCAATTTTCATTATTGTAGGTCTACGGGAAGTACACTATAGGTTTTCATGAGTGTGTTTCAATAAAATGGTTCAAATGGCTCTGAGCACTATGGAACTTAACATCTGAGGTCATCAGTCCCCTAGAACTCAGAACTACTTAAACCTAACCAACCTAAGGATATCACACACATCCATGCGCGAGGCAGGATTCGAACCTGCGACCTTAGCACTCGCGCGGTTCCAGACTGAAGCGCCTAGAACCGCTCGGCCACCGTCGGTTGGCGTGTGTTTCCGAGTATCAAAATATCTGACATAAATTATCGTATCTTTTGATTGCATTGACTTAGAAGCTTCAATTTCTCACAGGGCCAAGAGACTATAGAGTGAAAAAAAGTCTTTTTAACAGTCGGACCGACATACATACGGACAGAAGTCATACTACAAGGGTTCCGTTGGTACCGACTGAGGTACGAGACCCAAATTAAACGAAACTTGTCGTGGACGTCGCGTACAACACCTACGAGCAGTTCTGCTAATACATGTGTACTCCCCAGGTGACTGGCGGTGGGTACTTTGAATACTATTGTCACTTGCCACCTATTTTCCTGATCCAGTCGCGAACGTTGCACTTGAAGATATCTCGTTCACAATCTTCCGTGTGTGATAGAATGTCTCTAATTTTACCTTCCTGTTCTTTTCGTGATATATATTTGGGACGGAATAATAATTATAGTATTTGATTCTTATGAGAACATACGCTGCCGGAATTTTAACAGCAAATCACTGTGTGGTGCGTAACTCGTGTAGCTCTCTTGTGGTTTCTGCAACGGGAGTTGATACTTCCGCACTCACTAAACGACTGCAGCACAATATCACTGCCGCTAACGTATATTTCATGTAAGGACCACGAACATAAGACAAGAGAAATTAGACGAATGAAGTGGTACAGCTTCAGAGGCGTTACTGGTCTCATAAATATAAGATTTCATACGAGGTATGGAACTTTTATAGTGGCAGCTGTTTATTTACAGCTCGTAAAAAAGATACGTGTTTCGAAGTTTTACTGACCTTCAGAGTATTCACCAGCATTGTGTATAACCCGTTGTCAGTGATGTGGAAGACGTAGCACTGCCAGTTGTGTTGACAGTTCGAGCGGCGCAGTCTATTGCCCAACGAATTTGTAGCAGTTCTGAAACGAATGCCGTGAAGTGCTTCCTTCAGTTTAGAAATCGAGTTGAACTCAATAGGGCTCAAGTCAGGGGAGTGCAGTAGGTTGTATAGCACTTAAAAGCCCCATCAATCAAACAAATCAGTAACAGGTCCTGCACAAAGTGTCATCACTTCTGTCTCTAAGCTGGTCGTAGGTTGTGTTCCAAAAATGAACAGCATAGAGACAGAAGTTGTGACACATTCTGCAGTACCTGACGATCATTTTGCAGGACAATGCTGAAGCACGTACAGGGCAAGCTGTTACTGATTTGTTTGACTGATGGGGCTGCTAAGTGCTATGCCACCTACTGCACTCCCCTGACATATGGCCTCGCAAGTTCAACTCGATTTCTAAACTGAAGGAAACACTTCACTGCATTCGCTTCAGAACTGCTACAAATCCGTCGGGCAGTAGACCGCCCCGCTCTAACTGTCAGCACAACTGCCACTGCTAAGAGTATCCTACGACTTCCACGTCGCTGGTGACTACTTTGAAGGTCAGTAAAACTTTGAAACAAGTACCTACCTTTTACGAGCTGTAAATAAATAGCTTGCACTACTAAAGTTCCAACCCTCGTATATACAAACTGAAGCGGAGAGTGAAAATTTGTACCAGAACCGGGAATCGAACCCGTGTCTCCTTCTTACTAGGCCGGTACGTTAGCCACTTTTTTTAAATCCATCTTTTTTTTAATTGCAATTTTTTTTTCTGCCAACATATTTTTTGTATGGAAAAAGGCGTCTCCTAGTTATGAAAAACAAAATTAGAATGTACATCCATAGCAACAACAGAACAAGAGTTCCTCCTAAACTATGAAATAGAATTTGAAATTCATATTATGATGAGAGATGATAAAGAAAGAAAAATGTAACCATATCCCGCACGCCATTCCATGTGCATGTCCCATCTGCGTACAGATTCCATATCCCAAGTTGATAAAACATTTCGCACCGTGTGGAGCCCCATGGCGGCGGTCATCCTCTGCCCGGTATTCCACAACTGTGTGTGTGTGTGGGGGGGGGGGGGGGGGGGTTATAGAAGACACTGCGCCGGCCAGAGTGGCCGTGCGGTTCTAGGCGCTGCGGTCGCAGGTTCGAATCCTGCCTCGGGCATGGATGTGTGTGATGTCCTTAGGTTAGTTAAGTTTAATTAGTTCTAAGTTCTAGGCGACTGATGACCTCAGAAGTTTAGTCGCATAGTGCTCAGAGCCATTTGAACCATTTTGAAGGCGCTGCGCAAATAGTTCGCAAATAGATGTCGGTATCAGGGTGTACACTCAAGTGTGCTATGATTGTCCTGGAGAAATAGCCAGTAATCAAGCACCATCTTCTCATCATCTCTAAAGAGGTAGTATATTAACATACCTTTAAACCATGTGAGAGCGTGAGTCTTCGCAGGTGTGAAATAATTATCCTCTGAACAAAGTAGGAGCCGTCGCTCAGTTGTGCGAGGCGCGATACGTAGGTAGCAGGCGAGGATCTTCTGCACTAGCAGCCATACCTCTAACGCCGATCCACATGTTAAACGGTGTTCGTCAGTATTAAATGGTTCGAATGGCTCTGAGTATTATGGAACTAAACTTCTGAGGTCATCAGTCCCCTAGAACTTAGAACTGCTTAAACCTAACTAACCTGAGGACACCACACACATCCCTGCCCGAGGCAGGATTCAAACCTGCGACCGCAGCGGTCGCGCGGTTCCAGACTGAAGCGCCTACAACCGCTCGGCCACACCGGCCGGCTTCGTCAGTATCCACGAGGTGGGGTGGCAACGTGGGTAAAGGGGGGAATCCGTCATCCCAATAGCGTGCAGCCTTTGTCGTGTTACAACCTTCCCGTTTACCACCTGGTACCACGCGGCTGGTACCCGCGAGAGGGAGGGGGGGGGGGGGGGCGGCTTCTGGACCGCTCTCCACAATGCAGGCCATAGGGCTCTTCCTCTCTCGCCTTGGGAGTGCGAGCGTTGGGGAGGTCTGGGTGCACGTAACTAAACTCAAGAATAAATGCCGAGAGGTGCGAGAGTGAGGGCGTAATGTGCGCAATCGTGACAGGTGGCAGAAGAGACGCCGGCAGCAATTCCTCTAACAGACGCCACTAAGCCACCTTTGCACAGCGGTTCACACACCTGCACGTATTTCTCTGGCACGGCTTCCTCCTCGATCCAAATTAAGTACACTGGGTGAGCAGTGAGAATTTTGATCGAGGAGGGAGGCGTACCAGAGTAATCTGTGAATTGTGTGAACCGCTGTGCAAAGGTGACTTAGTGGCTAACGTACCGGCCTTGTAAGCAGGAGGCACGGGTTCGATTCCTGATCTTGCTATATTTTTTCACTCGCCGCTTCAGTGTACATACATAAAAAGAGTTCGTACAGGGGCTTACAGACAGTCGCTTTTCGCTCGCTGCATACAGAGTGCCCTCCGCCACTCACCGTACGGTGCCCTGCGGTGTATTTATGCAGGTGCAGATGCAGCGAGAGCAGGCGACAGGGGAGGTCGAGGCGGCCGGCCGGCGCCGCCATTGGCATGCGCCGGCGGCACCCATGCGCGTCCGCTCAGCATGGTTAATGGCCGTCGCGTCGCTGATCCGTCAAATGCGGCCGCGCCCACGGGACCACCGTGCCAACGGCCTCCCCGTGTCGCTGGCCGCTCATATGCAACGGCGATGCGCCCTGCTTTTTACCTGTTAGCCGACTTAAAGTACACTACACCACGAAGATGACGTGCTACACACGCGAAATTTAACCGACGGGAAGAAGGTGCTGTGGTATGCAAATGATTAGCTTTTCAGAGCATTCACACAGGGTTGGGGCCGTTGGCGACACCTACAACGTGCTGACTCTAGGAAAGTTTCCAGCCGATTTCTCATACACAAACAGCAGCAGACCGGCGTAGCCTGGTGAAACGTTGTTGTGGTGCCTCGTGTAAGGAGGAGAAATCGGTACCATCACGTTTCCGACTTTGATAAAGGTCGGATTGTAGCCTATCACGATTGCGGTGTATCGTATCGCGACAATGCTCCTCGCGTTAGTCGAGATCCAATGACTCTTAGCAGAATATGGAATCGGTGGGTTCAGGAGGGTAATGCAAAACGCAGTGCAGGATCGCAACGGCCACGTATCACTAGCGGTCGAGATGACAGGCATCTTATCCGCATGGCTGTAACGGATCGTGCAACAACGTCTCGATCCCTGAGTCAACAGATGGGGACGTTTGCAACATAACAACCGTCTGCACGAACAGTTCGACGACGTTCGCAGCAGCATGGATTATCAGCCCGGATACCGTGGCTGCGGTTACCCTTGACGCTCCATCACAGACAGGAGCGCCTCTGATGGTGTACTAAACGACGAACCCCGGTGCACGAATCGCAAAACGTCATTTTTTCGGATGAATCCAGGGTCTGTTTACAGCATCATGATGGTGGCATCCGTGTTTGGCAACATCGCGGTGAACGCACATTGGAAGAGTGTATTCGTCACCGCTATACTGGCGTATCACCCGGCGTGATGGCATGGGGTGCCATTGTTTACACGTCTCGGTCACCTCTTGTTCGCATTGACGGCAGTTTGAACAGTGCACGTTACATTTCAGATGTGTTACTACCCGTGGCTCTACCATTAATTCGATCCCTGCGAAACCCTACATTTCAGCAGGAAAATGTACGACTGCATGTTGCAGGTCATGTACGGGCCTTTCTGGATGCAGAAAATGTTCGACTGCTGCCCTGGACAGCACATTCTCCAGATCTCTCACCAATTGAGAACGTCTGGTCAATGGTGGCCGAGCAACTGGCTCGTCACAATACGCCAGTCACTACTCCTGATTAACTGTGGTATCGTGTTGAAGCTGCATGGGCAGCTGTACCTGAACACGCCATCCAAGCTCTGTTTGACGAAATGCCCAGGCGTATCAAGGCCGTTATTACGGCCAGAGGTAGTTGTTCTGGGTACTGATTTCTCAGGATCTATGGACCCACATTGCGTGAAAATGTAATCACATGTCAGTTCTAGTATAATATATTTGTCCAATGAATACCGTTTATCATCTGCATTTCTTCATGGTGCAGCAATTTTAATGGCCAGAAGTGTAGTTTGCGTTTGACAGCTAGCGGACGGGTCGGCTCTTGCCCGCAATACCGACGATGGGAACCAGGCATGTTGCCTCCGATATTGATGCGACTTCCTCTGCTCAGAGCACTGAGCCAATCATTTCTCAAGCATGAAGCATTTTCCCGGTAGCGAAAATGTTGACCTATTAAAAAAAAAACAAAGATACATTATAGAGATCTAAAGGGTGTAAAGGATAACTGTTCAAACGTAACATAGTGCCGTAATCAAAATCAGGACTAACAAATTTATATATGACACTTGTGGTCAGTCAAGACGGGAACAAAGTGGACTACAATAGCTACTCAAGATACAGAACATGTGCGGGGCGGGAGATTTTGGCTAAAATCGACATTATAGCAGCACTCCGTCTTCGGTCCACAGGGGCCCATCGGGACCATCCGACCGCCGTGTCATCCTTATGTAGGATGCGGATACGAGGGGGGTGTGGTCAGCACACCGCTCTCCAGGTCGTTATGATGGTTTTCTTTGACCGGATCCACTACTGTTCGGTCGTGTAGCTCCGCAATTGGCATCATTAGGCTGAGTGCACCCCGAAAAATGGCAGCAGCTCATGGCGGCTTGGATTGTCACACATGCAAGTGCCGGCCACACCCGACAGCTCTGAACTTCGGTGACCTCACGGGAAACCGGTGAATCCACTGCGGCAAGGCCGTTGCCAAAGTCGACCTTGGATATTAAAAAATATCTTTTTCTTGCACTTACAAAATGTAAAATTGGCGTTTAAGTAAATTTTACCTCAAAATATTGTGAAGTTAGAGATGTAAAATTAACAATGAAATTGTTTTGTTTGGCCTGCCTTCTTACCAATGAAGAATAGAGCTTGTAAGGAATAAGTTCGAATTGTAAATGCAATTAGTTTTTACATAACGTTTACAAAAGTACTTTTTCTTTCATTACCCCCATGGTAAACATTAAAATAATAAATTTAACAAAATAGCATACTAAACTAGTGGTGTGACATGCTAATAAAACTTTAAAAATTTCGCACGGAGCGTATACTTTGTAGCTTAAGTGGCTTTTGTAGTCCAATTTGTAGCGGTTTCTCGACTGTACAGACCACTTATGACTTGCATCAAATTGTTCGTCTCGTCTCCAGCTACACCACTGAGGTACAATATGTTGTCAACAGCTATAGTTCACACTCGTATACTACTCCAAGTTTTACCATTTCATTTTCTTCGATGTCGACCAGTTTATTTTTAATGTCGCTGTATAGCACCAGCCGAGCGGTCTAAGGCACTGCAGTAATGGACTGTTTGGCTGGTCCCGGCAGAGGTTCGAGTCCTCCCTCGGGCATGGGTGTGTATGTTTGTCCTTAGGATAATTTAGGTTAAGCAGTGTGTAAGCTTAGGGACTGATGACCTTACAAGTTAAGTACCATAAGAGTTCACACTCACTTGAACACACTTGTGTAGCACCGCAAACCGTTTCCAATATTCCCTGTTAATCGTCCTTTAGAATGTAATTTTCACTCTGCAGCTGGAGTGTGCACTGATATTAAACTTCGTGCCAGATTAAATGTCTGTGCCGGACGGAGACTCGAACTCAGGACCTTTGTCTTTCGCGGTAGTAAAGCTGTGAGGAAAGGTCGTCCGTCATGCTTGTGTAGCTCTGCTGGTTGGAAGCTGTCTTGTCTTGACAGACAGATGATATATGCTTGTTTTAAAGGGTAGTGTATTCATGGTTAAGTGGCTGTAACTTTTGTGCAAATGTACTTAAAAACTTACTGAAAAATGTAGAATATTGCTTTTCGAAAAAAGTGAGTTGTTTTCTGTTAAAGGTTCTGTAAATGAAGAATCTAGATTACTTGAGGAAGAGCTCTAATCAAAATAAACGTTCTACCTGTTTCTAAGTGCCCACATATTTCCATAGACAAAATAATTGTAGACTGTTGAGGTCAACTTTTGCGAAATTTTTTCTCCAGAAATGTACAAGAGTAAAATTTGGTAGAGCTCTTGCCCGTGAAAGACAAAGTCCCCAGTTCGAGTCTCGGTCCGGCACGCGGTTTTAATCTGCCAGGAAGTTTCGATCTTCCTTCAGTTTGTCTTCTTTCGACTTTCGTCTTCTCTAAGAAAATATACTTCGCCTAAATGTATAGTTTCATAAATTTATTCCTCATTTCTGTGTTAATATTAGAATACTTGCGTTCTTTACTTAAGCTTTTCCACTACTGCTCACGTAAACTGACGGCTTCTGACAAAAACGTCTCGAAATTAATAAGTAATTTACATCGAGTATTGTCATCAAGTAATTCCTTGAAAAGCAGGCCAACCCATGAAACCAGTGGCCCGCTGTACCAGTTTACACCCACAGGCGTGCCGTCATTATGACAGACGGTAGGGTCTCATCCGGCCGGTGACTGACGGAGCTGTTGTCACAGTGTTATGGCCGCGCCCCGCTGGTGGCCGTGAATGGAGGCTAACGAAGCCGCGGGTTGGCCACCAGGAGAGCCACAAAACACTGTCCAGCTACACCGCGTACCTCAGCAGTCCTGCCGGCGTGGTCGCCGCAGTCTCAGCTGAGCTGCATCCGCTCCAGCTTCCCTTAGCTCTCGGTATGCACAAAAACCTCCGCAATATGAGATTTTTCCTTCTCGAAAGTTACCAGTGTCTAATGTATTTTCGGTTTTCAATTTTTCAAACATTCGTAAGATCAAGGGTCTAATTCTCTGTCTTTAAAAGCTTCATGTGAGCTCGATATCTCAAAATATCACTGAAAGCGTGTCAGTGTTCGACAAAAATCCTTTCCTTCCACGACTTAAAATCATTTCGTTACTACTAAAAGCAAACAGGCCTAAAACTTTGCAGGATTAATAATATAACTTCTTGCTGCTTGAAAAGTAAAAGCCCGAGGCTGTGGCCAAGCGGTTCTAGGCACTTCAGTCCGGAACCATGCAGCTGTTACGGTCGCAGGTCCGAATCCTGCCTCGGGCAGGGATGTGTGTGATGTCCTTAGGTTAGTTAGGTTTAACTAGTTATAAGTCTCCGGGACTGATGACCTCAGATGTTAAGTCGCATAGTGCTCAGAGCCATTTTGAACCCGTACAAGCAGAAATAGAGCAAAAGACTGACGATATTTGTGTTTCCATATTATTTTTTAATGTAGGCTGTGGTCATAACTGATCTGTAGCGTAGCCCGAGTCCCGTCTTACGTAAGTTGGAAGGTGACAGTTTAAATTGTGAGTATTCAAGTGTCCGCCTACATACACATATGCGACTAAAGTACAGATCGTATATGTTTGCGGCTGAGGCAGGCGCGCCTTGCCTTATGGTCTCTGACCCCCTCTGGGCTCCTTTAATTAGCAGTGCAGGGATAAATTTACGACCAGAGGCTGCCTTCACTTCCAGCAGTTACCACAAGATAGTAGCAACGACCTAAGAAGTGCCGTAAGGTGGAAGCAGGATCAGCTTCTGTCAAATCATTAAGGTTTCCCTACATTCCATAATCCACTGTCCACAGTCTCTATCATTGCACTGTATAGCCTTCATCTCGAGATCTGAATGATGCAGTTAAAATTCAAAATAGTAGCAGAAATGGGAAGAGTAGCGGCGATTCTTGAAGAATATCACCACTTCAAAAAATCACTATCCTGTTGTAGGGAAACATCTGAAATTATAAACGCTTTTTTTTATTTCACGCATATAACATAGTTCCGCCCTTCATACGCAAAAAGCTTGTTTCACATTAACATTGTGACAGACAAATATTTTGACAGTCCCTATAATTATTCATTAATTAACTGTCAAAATCTGTAAATCAATTTCAATCAACACCTGCTTTCTTTGGGATTGGAATTATTATATTCTTCTTCTAGTCTGAGGGTATTTCGCCTGTCTCATACATCTTGCTCACCAGCTGGTAGAGTTTTGTCATGACTGGCTATCGCAAGGCCGTCAGTAGTTCTAATGGAATGTTGTCTATTCCCGGGGCCTTGTTTCGACTCTGGTCTTTCAGTGCTCCGTCAAACTCTTCACGCAGTATCGTATCTCCCCTTTCGTAGCGGCGATTCTTGAAGAATATCACCACTTCAAAAAATCACTATCCTGTTGTAGGGAAACATCTGAAATTATAAACGCTTTTTTTTATTTCACGCATATAACATAGTTCCGCCCTTCATACGCAAAAAGCTTGTTTCACATTAACATTGTGACAGACAAATATTTTGACAGTCCCTATAATTATTCATTAATTAACTGTCAAAATCTGTAAATTAATTTCAATTGAGTGTACTGTTTTATAGCTACGATAGTGAAAAGTTGTAATATCATGAATGCCCTGGAGGAAAATTAAAGATTAACGTAAGTTTTCCTGAATTCCGTGGCAGTAACACTGAATAAAATTTTCTCGGTATTCCAGCCGCGTCAAGATGTAAAAACGCTGTGAACTTTCGAGCAAGTATTCCTTGGCCATTGTCATGTTGAGGCCATTTCACTTGATAATGACGAAAGACAACTTCGTCGAATGCTTGTGGCATTTTAATCACTTGACCCAGCTGGAAGCTCGAGAATGTTCTATTCAAGAATTAATGTGCTTAACAGGTAGCTAACTACAGTTCCTTTAAAAGTGAGCACATATATCAGCGAGTCCTAGAGTGCTAGTTGTTTGAATACCTCGCCGCTATTATATCAGGCAGTAATGAGTGCACAAAGTGTTAAAATTTAATTTTATTTGGCACAGATTGAAGCATGAAATAATGAAATCTGTGTTTTGAAAAAGAATAAAGGTAGACAGAAAGAATGTGTCGACAATTGAAATTAATCTAAATAAATGATGGAAATGCTCTATAACAAGCTATCATGCATGGGATTAGCAGTTGGCAGCTTTACGAATTAGCTTTTCTCCTGGCACTGGCACAGACATCGTTCTTCGGAATTATCTAGCGCACTTGGAGAGTCTTCTCAGAGTCAACATTATTGGTAATCGCTGCGCCTGTAGAACTTCTGGCGACCACTTATTGCCTTCAGAGTCCCCATTACTGCCGGCTGCAAAGAGTAAAATAAGGGTCAGCAGAAGAACCAAAGTATACTATGGAATCCACGCAGTGTAATATCTATGTCCTCAGCGATTTACATTAAATGCCATGTGTTAATGATTCTTGTAGTTGCTTTGTGTGTCTAATGTTTTGCAGTTACTCTACCCTTTTTTTATAACCCTGCCGAATTGTGTTCAGAATCATTGTCATAACTGTCAAAATAATGCCTGAAACGTATGCGCTATTATCTTACGTCTAGAAGTGTTACGTACACAATATAAAATCATAAGAATTCTATCATCGCAAACAACATCTTCAGCCATCTGACGTCCGCTCTTGCATAAAAACGTCTGATTTAGGCTTCTTTTGAATTTTGTCGTCTACGGTAGGTATCTCTATTGTTTCTGTATATTTTTTGTCGCCTACCGACCAACAATATTTTATTATTTCCACGAATCAAGTAAAATAATTCCTCGATCCATTTATTGTTCAGTCGCCTGGTGCTGCAGATCCTGCCCACCTGCATGTCATTTTCACTGCAGTCATAACTTCGTCTCCCACTCCAATCTATTAGCTTTGTCTGGTTTCCTGTCTCTAGTAGTGATCCACAACATAACCCTCTCCATTACTTGTTGAGTAATTGGTAGTTCCTGAACGGTTTCCGTGTTTAATGTGCATGTTCCTCTGCAGAGAACATTAACTCATCTAATGGCCACTAGATGTCACAAGAGGTGTATCAGTCAATATCAAATGGGGCAGGGAGTATTGCGTTGTCAGTAGAAAAGCAGAAAGAGCAGAATGGACCCGTCAAATGATCTCAGTAACATCCAGTTCGGACAAGTCACTGGATTTCACCTGTGTAACAAACCCACCAGGGACATTTCAACCGATCTACAGCTCCTTTTATCTGTTTTGTGTTGAAGAACACCGCAGCTGTTTTCGTAAATTACACTGCACGAAACACTGCAAATAGCCATAACCAGCCACTTTCCAGAGGTGCCCAATCAGACAGATGGTGGTGTGATTACGATGTGGAAACCCGACGCAATAGTAAGGACCAGTCTGAATTCGTATACTGACGGGCAGGGACCGTCAAGCGTAGTGGACGGTGGTTGTACGTAAAATGAATGTTTCACTGATTCACCCAGTAGATTTTTGTGCAGAGAGCTGTGATAGTGAGTAAGCTATATTGTTTATCAGTCACCCATTGTACTTATTTAAAATGAACGCCGCATTGAAAGTGGCGCCAAATGTGTCATTCGTGCTGCAATACGGTTTGTAGCTGCAGAAACCCTGAAAGTTGTTGATATTTGTCGGGCTGTATAGGGTGAGTGGAGGTGTTGACCGTCAACGGAGACTTTTCCTGAAGAAGGGTGGACGAAAGTTCATAAATACGATAGAAAAGGACATATGTTTGCCTTCACCAACGACTCGTACAGAAAACTGATGAAAAAGGTTGTGCAAATGGGGTTCCCCAATTCTTCAACTGTTGCTCAATTTTCCGCAGATATCTAAGAGAGCTTTGGATGCTATCTTATTATCCTTCCGTAAAGTACATGGAGATGTTGTCATCGATACAAAATTTTGGGAGCAGGGAATTTATGAATGCGTTGAGAGATTCGTGTTGCTGTCGTGGTCTTCTGTACGACGACTGGTTGAATGCAACTCTCCACACAACCGGTGCAACCTAAATTAGTTTCAGTCTCCCACAGTTTTTCTCTCACAGTTCCATCCTTTACTAAAACTGACTATTTTTTGATGCCTCTGAATTGTTCCTATAAGTCAGTTTCTTCCATTTAGTCAAGCTGTAGCGTAAATCTTGCTCCTTCATTCGAATCACTAGCTCCTCATCAGTTACCTTACGTATCCGTATAATATGTAGCCCTCTTCTGCAGCACCATATTTCCAGAGCTTCCATTCTCCTCTTGTATGAACTGCTTATCGCTCACGCCCACTTCCGTACGAGGCTATATTCCAGACAAATATCTTCAGAAAGACTACCTAATACTAAATTTATATTCGATGTCAGCGAATTTGTCTTTTTCAGAAGCGTTCTTGGTATTGCTGGCCTGCATTATACACCGTCTGTACTTTGGCCATCATCGGTTATTTTGCTCACCAAATGCCAATGTCTCATTTCTTAATCTGATTCCCTCAGCATTGCGATTTAATTCGACTGCATTGCAGTACCATGTTTCCATATTTTTATGTTTCTTGTTCCAATGTCTTTTTGCGACACTATCAGTTTCTTTATTGATGTGCCAAGTCTTTTGCTATCTTTGACAAAATTACAATATCACCAGAAAATGTCAAAGTATTAATTCTTCTCCCCGATCTCGAATTCACTTCCCAAATATCTTATTGGTTTCTTTTGTTACTTGCTCAATATACAGATTAAATGACACTGGGTCTAAGCAAAAACTCTGTCTCACTCCCATTGCTTCCCTTTCATGTCCCGTCTTATAATTGCAGTCTAGTTTCTGTACAAGTTGTAAACAACATTTCGTTCCCTATATTTTATCCCAACTGCCTTCATAATTAAAAAAAACATTATTAGACTTAACATTGTCAAAAGCTTTCTGTAAATCTTGAAATCTTGAATTTCCATCTAAAAGAAATTGTTGTCTCAGTATTGTCTCGCCTGTTCTTTCATTTCTCCAAACTGATCTTCCCCGAGGTCAGCTTCTACAAGTTTTTTCCATTCTTCTGTAAATAATGTGTGTCAGTATTTCGCAACCATGACTTATTGAACTTATAGTCCGATAATATTCATACCTGTCTGCATCTGCCGTCTTTGGAACTGAAATTATTACATTTTCCCCGAATTTTGAGGATAATTGCCCTGCCTCATATATCTTCGTTTATTTTGATGCCCAAATAGCAAAACCATCTACTGCGAGAGCTATTCGGAAAGTAAGGAACGATCGGTCGACGAAATGGACATCACAGTGAAAATCCGATGAAGCTTTGCACAGATGTGTTGGGCACCGTCTCTAGCATCCCCATGGACAGCGTCACATCGCTCTTCTCTCGCGTCCGCCAAGTATGGGTGCCTGCGGAGAGATTTCGCCTGAGTTGAAAGCAACCACACATAACGTAACTGTCGTGTAGTTCCTTCTTCATAACAGTTTCCGGCCGCACAGTGCAGGGGCAGTGAGGACGCACATGCAGCATTTTAGATTTTTATCTCTTCTCAAAAGAATCGATGACTATGAAGACAACATTTTGGTACAGTGAACGAGCTGCAGCCTGGCGTAGAGAAATGTCGGAGAGCACAGGATGCTGCCTTCTATGACGAGGATACTCGAAAGCTTGTACAACGCTACGGCATATGTCTGTCACAGCGTGTATTATGTAGAGAAGTAGCCGGAAGGAATAGCTAACTGCTGCAAATAAACAGTTTTGATTTTCGCTATGGTTTCCGTTTCGCGACCGATCGTACCTTACTTTCCAAACATCCCTCGTGCACTGGAGACATGACGCATTCCTATATTTGGGTGGCGTTTGTGTAATACGGAATATGCCTCCGAGATACCCGTCGCATTGTGCACTCTCCAAACGTAGTGCCGAAGGCTGGTGTACGGAACGGCTGCGGCGCTAATATTGATGACGTCAGCGAGGGAGGGCGGCGACGTGCCGTCGGCAGCGGCAGACAGCTGTATGCTGGCCGCGGCGCCTCACGTCACCTCGGCTGACAGAGCACCGCTGCGGCAGCGATTTATGGCCGCGCCGGGCGTCGAACTGTGAGGCCGCCGCCGCTGCCTCCGCCGCATTCGTTAGGAGCGAGCAGCGGGAGGTTCGCCTCTGCGGTCTGTGGAACACGCTGAGATGGAAACGAAAACGGCGGGCAATGTTAGACGCGCCGGCTGCGGGCGGCTGCGAGGCCGTAGCTGTGCGAAACGTGTCTCCACTCCCCAGTGGGTGCAGCAACACGAAAGGACAACTACGTGCTGCAGAAGGAACGTGTCGTAAACTGCATTTCTTCGAAGAAACTGTACCGTTTCTGAGATAGTATTCTGTCCATTTACATTAATGTAGTCACCTGCCAAAAGTGTGAAAAACAACGTTTTGCGAGACGTGCAGGAAGAGAGTCAGTCAGGTCCTGGAAGGTGTGTGACATTATTGTTCATATTTTTTTTTAAAAAAAATTGTAAATATTCTATTGAAACTGTTAAATCAGAAGTAGAGACATCTTGTTTGAAGCGAAATCGATACTGAAACTCTTTGATAAGATTAAAATGAATGTACATGTTAAGAAAAATGGTGTAATTTTTACTTTTAAACATTGTAAAGATATCTATTTGTTACAATTATTAAATCTAAAAAAGGTGCTATAATGTAATTATGTATGTAATAGTTACTGGCACTCACTTAGGGTTGTATGAGATATGTGTAGTATAAAAGACGGATTAGTTTCGTCAGGAACGGAAAGCTGTGTGAGCGTAGGAAAAGGTGGGAGCGGAAACGTTTGGCGCGCTTTGGCGGGGGCGAACAAAGTCGGTGGCCAGTGATCTTAGAGGCAGCACGTACAGTTCTAGCAAAGTGTGGAGTGCGCCATATTGTTGCATCTTGCCTCGGTTGGAAACTGCAGTTTATCACGGCCTGGTATGGGGAGAAAAACGGGCTATTGATTATAAGATGGATCATCGCTATTTAGAGGAAATAAGTCCGACCTGGATAACTGCTCTTGGCTGTTATGATAATGCAGTTGTTGCCACCAACGCCACCGTCGCTGATCACAGCTTACAGGGTACGACATTTTAGCTATGTATTATAGTGTGTACCAGGAAGATGAAATGTGCTTTAAGAATAATAACCATCATCCAAATTAACAATTGTGTCCACCTGGTAATCTATCCCGCTCATAAACCAAACAGGATCCTAACCTGGTAAATGAAAATTCTGAGTCACCTGTATTCAGCCAAGACAGTGAAATCTTTAATATATTGTTGGCAAATCAGTGATTAATCAGTGAAATAACTGATGAAAAGAATAACTGAGAATTTCATAATTAACATTGCTGTTATTTTCTGTGTTAAAATGATTAAGTAAGGTTATGCTAGATGCAGAGATCATATTAGATAAATTGTTTGCTGCTTTCACATTACGTATTAATGAAACGAATTTCTAAGTTGATGATTAATGGTGATAAATAGAAAGGTTAATGAGTTTATAGTGAATCAGTGAAATGTTGAGTACCAAATATGTTGATGTAGAAACCCCCCTCCTGTCCAAATTTACTTTTGTTTTCATGAAATCAGTCTGTTTGTTTAAGCAATTGGGTGCTGTAGTTTTGTTTCGGGCGGCTAAACTTTTCTTGTATTGCTGAACCATCTTTTATCTAAATCTAAAGTGAAGTCTGTTAGGTAAGTAGGGAGTTAAGTCTTTCCTGCTGTCCTACTCAGCTTCATTACGTGTGCCTAATTAGACTGGCGAATAATAGTGAACCACCAGCCATATACATTGTTATCGATGCAGAATAGTTGTCTAACTACTGTTATTTATCATACCTCTGAACTAATGACTTATTTGAAGAAACGAGTTAAAGTCTGATGCTTATTCCTTAGGTTAACATACACGGTTATTACACTTGTTTTTGTGGTTTTGCTGTCCAGATACGTAACTGTATTTCTGTTTGTTACGTTGCTTATTATTCACAGTATAGTATAAGAACATTACAGTTGGCTTTACATGACAGTATGTTTTGTAAACTAATTCAGGGAATACAAAATACACGCAAGTATTACATCTGGTTTTACATATCAGGATAGTAAATAACATACACAAGTGAAAAGGAGGAATATTACAAAGACATCGACAGCGACGTGGAGCCACGCCTACTCCAATGCCGTGGTAGATACGCTAGGTTTCTCGGTTGAGGATCCATGGCGCGAACAGCGCGATCGAGGTGGTAACACAGTGTCTCGATTGATTTTTAATCCGGGGAGTTTGGCGGTAAACTTGTGATAGCGCATTCCCCAAGGTAGTGTTATAGGCCCTTTGCTGTTGCTTATCTATATGAACGATTTGGGAGACAATCTGAGCAACCGTCTTCGGTTTTTTGCAGATGACTCTGTCGTTTATCGACTATTAAAATCATCAGAAGATCAAAACAAACTGAAAAATATAGAAATATCGGAGTAGTGTGAAAAGTGACAGTTGACTTTAAATAAAGAAAAGTGTGACGTCATCCACATGAGTGCTAGAAGGAACTCGTTAAACTTCGGTTACACGATAAATCAGTCAAATCTAAAAGCTATAAATTCAACAAAACTCCTAGGTATTACAATTACGAACAACTTACATTGGGAGGAACACACAGAAAATGCTGTGGGCAAGGCTAACCAAAGACTGTGTTTTATTGGCAGGACGCTTAGAAAATGTAACAGATCTACTAAAGAGACTAGGCTTGTCCGTCGTCTTTTAGAATACTGCTGCGCGGTTTGGGATCCTTACCAGATAGGACTGACGGAGTACATCGAAAATGTTCAAATAAAGGCAGCACGTTTTGTATTATCGCGAAATATGGGAGAAAGTGTCAGAGACATGATACAGGATTTGGGATGGACATCATTAAAAGAAAGGCGTTTTTCGTTGCGACGGAATCTTCTCACGAAATTCCAATCACCAACTTTCTCCTCCGAATGCGCAAATATTTTGTTGAGACCGACTTACATAGGGAGAAACGATCACCAAGATAAAATAAAGGAAATCAGAGCTCATACGGAAAGATATAAGTGTTTATTCTTTCCGCGCGCTAAACGAGATTGCAATAATAGAGAATTGTGAAGGTCGTTCGATGAACCCTCTGCCAGGCACTTAAATGTGATTTGCAGAGTATCCACGTAGATGTAGATACAGATATTCGCGTGTGATACTGTAGTACATAGGGTGTTTTATAGTGTTTGCATCTGACATGCAAGGGTGATCTATCACGTCATGGGCAACAACTTTTGTTAGAAACTAAATTTTCGCTGACGCTTCCCGGCGATGCTACGCATCCTTTAGTATTTGCCGGCCCTGTTCGGTGAAATCACGCCATTTCAGGCGTGATTTCACCGAACTACCAGGGTTTGCTAACCAGGTTTACTGCATCTGCACCTCACTATCCTAGTAAATTGATAAAGTGATATTCAAGAACAAAATCTTAAGAATGAGTGTGTCCAAGCCAAAAAGATATTTTAAAAGGCAATCGGGAACTTTGCTTGGCGTACTACCCTTTACGAGGAGCACCTGACTGGATCATAGGCAACACGCTTTCCATACGCTGAATGTCTATGCCCTGCCGTCTCTCAAGGGGCAAACCACTAATGAAAGAAGCCTAACGTCACCGGGAATATTTAGTCTCTGGTAAAAGTTGTTCCCACGATGTGATCTACCATAGACGTTTACAGCAAAGACGTTGAAACATCTTGTATCTTGAAGGAGCAACATAATAAAATTTTATCGGAATGCTGCAAGACCAGTAGAGAACCGACGCTTGGTGCAGTGATTAACGTCTGCCTCTCAACAGACACTAGTATAACGTACCTCAATTGCCGACGATTAATCCAAACTTCGAAAAAAATTCAGAAATTATTTAGGCCAATTTTCTGAGTATCTTCTTATAAGGCAGCCGTGTTTTCCAGTAAACATATTTCTTTTGATTTCTTAACTCCACATGCCCTAGCCCCCAACTGCACTCAATGGAAAGGAAGAGTGTTACAATGACCATACAATATGCCGAGCTGTTGTCACAGCGACGGCGGCAAGACTACAGTACTTTTATAGATGGTGGTGGTTCTATTACTTGGTTTTGCGTTATATGTTTTGTTGGTAGTGTAGTACAGACTTTTTCATAGTTTGGGACGTATTTTCACAAGAAGAAAGGCAGTTTAATGAACTGCAAAAATCCGAATTACATTATTGTTCTTTTCTGAGCAACGGAAGAGCTCTGGTCCTTGTATCAAAATACTTATTTTATGTTCTGGAACAGCCTCCGAAATTTTGTCTGAGGGATTCGGTTTCACCTTCTATAAGCAGAAGGAACCAGTCATCGTACTATTACAGGGTTGTGGAAGAAACACTGAACATAGTCAGTCCATTAAATATCTGGATGCATTCTTGTGGACCGATTTAAAGTGGAGCGACCGTTCGAAAAATGTCTGTAAGAAGGGCAGAAACTAGACTTGAGGTTCGTTTGAAAAATCCTCGGGAACTGAAGTCCACGCGTGAAAGAGGTAGCTTACGAAACCGCCGTTCGTTCGGTACTAAAAAAATACTGCTCCCCAATTTGGGACCATTACCAGTTACGATCGATAAAAGAAAAGACAAGATCCAAAGAAGAGTATTGCGTTTCGTCTCGGCTTCGCTTGGTTATAGCGAAATCTTCACTGAAAGGCTCAGCCATTCCCAGTAAAAGAGCTTCAAAAGGCGGCCGTTGTCCATTATCGTGAGCTTTACTGCTGAAATTCCGTGGGCATACTTTCCGGGAAGAGGCAACCGATGTATTGCTTCCTCCTACACACATATATCGAAAAGAATAGGAAGGTGAAATTGGATTCGGGCTCACACGGACACTTACCAATAGACTTTATTGCGCACCGTCCGCGAAAGGAACAGGAAAGGGAGAGAAGTAACAGCTTAATATGAAGTGCCCTCCGTCACACACCGTACGTTGGTATGCGGGTTGTGGACGTAGATATAACAGTGCTTGCTTAAAGGCCTATCTTCTAACTGTAGCTTCTAGGATTGTGATGTTTTTACTGATAATGTGACGTATTCAAATCAC
Source organism: Schistocerca gregaria (assembly GCF_023897955.1). NCBI lineage: Eukaryota > Metazoa > Arthropoda > Insecta > Orthoptera > Acrididae > Schistocerca > Schistocerca gregaria. The sequence continues at coordinate 479,429,061 of NC_064926.1, forward strand.
AATATTTTATTTTTCTGTTTGAACCCAACATGTGCAGGTGCTACAACTAAAGTATCTACGATTATTTTGACATTTTTGAATTTTACATCAGATTTTCTTTTTTCTTTCACTTTACTACAAAGTGTTCGTCTTCTGCATTGGTAACAAATCACAAATTTTCCACTCATACTTCAAATGAATTTGAAATTTTTTTCCTTCGAAATGCTAAAAGTATTTGATTTTAGTTTCAATTATTTCTCAGTTTTGAAGGCCTTCATAGGACGTCTCTGAGTGTGGGTTGATCTTTGTAGCTGATATTCTGGAAAATTTTCGTGGTTAATCTTCGTTCTCCAATGTTTTCATATGTTTACAAAAATATACTATATTTCCGTAATGAATTAGAGATTTTTGGTACATGTTTATGCAGTTTTCTTCTGCTGGTGCATGTCTGTGATCCACATCTGATGGAGTCAAGACATTTTGCTGGAATACCAGCTCATAACGAACGTCTGTGGATGACTCATTAAAGTCGCAACCAATAAGAATGTTTTAGAATGTCTTCGGACAAAATAAAATTTCAAAACAAGTGGACTTTATAACAACAGCAACAATACCGTTTTTAATTAATTTAAATGGTAATACGGTAGTTTATCGCATCAGTAAAAATAAAGTGTTATCGGTTTGGTTTCATTAGCATTTTTACAATTCAAATGATAATTCTCTTCCAGAATGGTTGCCACATCCTTGTATTTCCCATTACTGCATTATTCTGCAGTTTCTGCTATGCACCCATTTTCAAATGAATCTATCGTATAACTCATAAAATTGACATAACTGATCTACTGCGAAATATTCGTTAAGTCAAATAATGGAGCTTGGCGCAGTATTTTTAATCATTTTACTCATTCACATACACATAGACATTCTGTTTTGTACACATCGGACATAATACTATCATTTGAAAATGAATACACACAGTAATGTATGCAAAATAAAAGGATATTTTAATCTATCCAGTGTCTCCAGTGGAACAGAATGTTATCATTGGGACAATTTGAGGTGGATGCAGACCTTGTAGATACCAAAATATTCACGTTTTTAGTTTTTGCTATTTCACACACGTGTATCTGTTTTTGATGCTGACCCTTTCTTATTCTCGTTTCAGAAACGTTACCACGCCAGCTCAGCCGCCAGAAGAGACACCAGCAGGTGAGTAAAAACGCCTGAAACATAAAGATATGTGATTTGGTGTTCATTGTCTCTAAATACGCGCGCCAGCGAGAGTAAAAAGTTATGAGATGATTGGCACCTTCACATGCAGCTTACTGCTAATACAGTACACCTCACAGTCAGATGCATCTGTTCGACGTTTTATGGAAAAATCAAGCGCCATTAAAGACGAAACAGGCATCACAAAAAGGGGCGGTAGCTAGTTTTTTTTTATTTATTACTATGTATTGCAGGAGCCAGTGACATTACGTAGTGCTCATTACTCCTCACAGTAATAAAGGACACTTGCCATTGACGGAGTTCCGGCTTAGAAACGCTCAATACAAAGCTCGAACACTTCAAAAACCCATAAGACATTATGCGTCATACACCACCTTTATAAAAGGACAAGGACAGTAGATTGTCCCGGTTATACAGGGTGTCCCAGGAGGGGTTGCCAATATTCAGGAACAATCATTCGAAGCCAAAATTCTAGTACACATGGGTTCTAAAATGTATACTTTAAGAGCTATGAGCACTTCTCCACCTTTGATACTGTGAAACAAATCTCTTCTACTGCAGGCTCTTTGTTTCCCACATTTTGCGAGAAGGCTACATGGACCAAAACAAGAAAAAATGTCTTGTAAACGTGGGCTTTAAAATGCCTACCTTAAGATCTATGATCACTTGTACAGTAAAAGTGATGTCTTTCACAGTAACGAAGTTGGTACCTAAGCAAGCGCTGTATAATAAGATGTACGAAAAATCGTGTAATTCTTATTCCACTGTACTTAGTTATGTCTAATTGTATGTCCTCTTTCACCAATATAACTGAAATGGTATTTAAATACGGGGAAAAATAATTTAACATTTGTGTAGACTACCAACAGTGGCATTTTATAAAATTATTGATGACATGTTTTTTCAGTGTCAAATGGTTCAAATGGCTCTGAGCACTATGGGACTCAACTGCTGTGGTCATCAGTCCCCTAGAACTTAGAACTACTTAAACCTAACTAACCTAAGGACATCACACACAGCCATGCCCGAGGCAGGATTCGAACCTGCGACCGTAGCAGTCTCACGGTTCCGGACTGCGCGCCTAGAACCGCGAGACCACCGCGGCCGGCCCAGTGTCAAATATCAGAATGTTATTATTAATAAAGTTAGTATATAGGCGTATAATGTTAACTTAAGAACTGAAAGAATAACAGTTGATAATTATGCTTAGGAGCCTTTTTTTAGGAAGATATTTTAACAGAAAGATCTAAGTTTCCCCAGTTTTCATTATATCAGTATGATTTTGTTTTACAAGTATTGAAATGAAAGCTATATAAGCTTTTAAATAAGTCGATAATGACCGTTTATTTCAAACTCAAGAAATTTGAAACGAAATGGCACAATTTGGATCGTGTGCTACTCTGGGAAATTATTTTTTGCTTAATTACGTTAATTTGTTTAATTTACAGAAAGCATGACATTAACAGAACGGATAGTTCAGGGTTCTTAATAATATTTAAATCATCCTAGAAAGGGCACAACCCTATGGTTTATTTACCACTTAATATCACATTCAAAGACCTTCCATTTCAATGATGACACGCAACCTGAGAGGCAGTAATTCTGTTAGGTGAGTGATAAATCTTTCGATTACTTTTCTTCGGCCAGATACCATAGTGTATAACATGTCTGAAATAACAGTTTTTTCCACATTCCATTGCAATTATTGTTTATTTTCCAGTACTGGCCAATTTCGCCTATTGTCCCATTTTCAAGCGATATTTGACATGGACCAGTACATGGCGGACCACCATAAATCTTTCTTCAAGTACGCATACTTTTAAAGTAGTAACTGAAACGCATCGTGCGTCAACATGTAAGGTGACTCGTCTGTCTGAAGTTGGTTGACTACCGCAAATAAACCCCAACATTCTGTAATTTGGAAAAGCTATGCCCTAGCATAGCCAAAGATTTGACCAAAGTTATTAAATAACGAACTCAATCTAACTACAACATGACAGATGAAAGTTAACTAAGCAGTTCGCATTTACTTTAATAGCATAACGATAAATAGCTTGCATGGTGACAGGGATTTGAACAAAAGTGAATATGAAGAATAAAATCTAATTTTGCAGCAATAGTCACTATATTTTAGCAGTTCCATTTACAGTCACTCAATGTGCAGTGGGGATGTGAACTCCGATTTATAATATAACAGTCAAATATAGAATATTTAACGTATACACCTATGTAGAATCAAGTACAGCGCCTCTGAAAGTTGCACCAGTGTCACAATCACCTTATTTAACTGAAAAGTGCTTGCATAGAACTGGAAGCGTGATGTTCAGAATATGGGATGCCGTCTTTGATATGAAAGTGCTGAGTGATCATAGTAGAATAAATCAGTCAGTACTTATGTATTGTATTGTGCGATCGTAAAATGGCTGCAAAGTGTCAGTATCTTTATGCAGTCAATAATAAATAAATGAACAGGGAAATCGAAATAAGACAGAATATTTAGATACTTAAAATAAATGGCTTGAGATCTAAATGAACAAAATAGCACATCACCTCGAAGTGCAGAAAAGGCACTTATCGGGTAAAATACAAATATGTACTTATTATCTGAACAACTTTTCTATACATAGGACAAAGCTTTTAATAATCTCAACTGAGGGAAAGTGTGTCTGAATTGACCGAAACACTCTTTGGAGTGACCTAACAAAGACTCAAAAAGTCTGCAACGACGCGTGGAACGTGAGTCCACACGCGCTGTTTATAGAAATTTCGCAACGTGGATTAGTGAAAATTTAACCATGAAGTAGCTCACGAATTTTTCACATATGGAATTCTTAAGAAAAATAGCAATAACATGAACGATTTCATGACGCAGCAACCCAGCGACAAGTCGCATTCATCCCGCCGCCTCGCCACAGTACACAAAATAGTGGTGTACTCGCAAGCTGCATTCCAGTCAATTGTGTGTGCTGGCAGTCCTCTGATTAATCCGGACACCCGGAAGCGGGTGACCATACCTTCTCCAAACGTCACAGAGGAACCCTCCCAAGGATAAACATTTTTGTAGTCGACACTGGGTACAGAGTTATTTCTGCTGTAATGCTACAATCATTACATGGTGCTGTCACTACTGTTACAATGAAATGTTGTGTGGCTAGGGCAAGTGTTTTTAGGTGACGTCACTTCGGTTACTTGTGTGTCGATGGAGATGAGATTATGGTGAAGGCAACACAACACCCAGACCCTGATTAGAGAAAATGGGAATCGAACCCGTGCCCCTTAGCACGACATTCGGCCGCGCTGACCACTCAGCTATCGAGGCGGACAATGTTACAGTAACGTAATTACAGATCCAACCTTGTTTATCTTGAAAACATAAAAAAAACACAATTCCAGTAATCTTTGTACTGATGAAACTTTCTGAACCAGGTAAATTTTGTGTCTTTTTCGAACACATCTATATTCACACAAAGGACGAATAAACAAACAATAAAAAGGGTTAAACAGAAACGTCAAATTTCTATTACTTTATAAAATCATGAGCTACGTTCCAAAAACAATAATACACTACTGGCCATTAAAACTGCTGCACCAAGAAGATGACGTGCTACAGACGCGAAATGTAACCGACAAGAAGAAGATGCTATGATATGCAAATGATTAGCTTTTCAGAGCATTCACATAAAGTTGTTCAGGAGGCTACCACGGAATGCCGTGCTGGATCCCAACAGCCTCGTATCACTAGCAGTCGAGATGACAGGCATCTTATCCGCATGGCTGTAACGGATCGTGCAGCCACGTCTCGATCCCTAAGTCAACTGATGGGGACGTTTGCAAGACAACAACCATCTGCACGAACAGTTCGACGACGTTTGCTGCAGCATGGACCATCAGCTCGGAGACCATGGCTGCGGTTACCCTTGACGCTGCATCACAGACAGGAGCGCCTGCGATGGTGTACTCAACGACGAACCTAAGTGCACGAATGTCAAAACGTCATTTTTTTTGATGAATCCAAGTTCTGTTTACAGTATCATGATCGTCGCATCCGTGTTTGGCGACATCGATGTAAACGCACATTGGAATCGTGTATTCGTCATCGCCATACTGGCGTATTACCAGGCGTGATGGTACGGGGTGCCATTGGTTACACGTCTCGGTCACCTCTTGTTCGCATTGACGGCACTTTTAACAGTGGACGTTACATTTCAGATGCGTTCCGACCCGTGGCTCTACCCTTCGTCCGATCCCTGCGAAACCCTACATTTTAGCATAATGCACGACCACATGTTGCAGGTCCTGTATGGGCCTTTCTGGATACAGAAAATGTTCGACTGCTGCCCTGGACAGCACTGTCTCCAGATCTCTCACCAATTGAAAACGTCTGGTCAATGGTGGCCGAGCAATTGGCTCGTCACAATACGCCAGTCACTACTCTTGATGAACTGTGGTATCGTGTTGAAACTGGATGAGCAGCTGTACCTGTACACGCCATCCAAGCTGTGTTTGACTCAATGCCCAGGCGTATCAAGGTCGTTATTACGTCCAAAGGTGGTTGTTCTGGGTACTGATTTCTCAGGATCTATGCACCCAAATTGGGTGAAAATATAATCACTTGTCAGTTCTAGTATAATATATTTGTCCAATGAATACCCGTTTGTCATCTACATTTCTTCTTGGTGTAGCAATTTTAATGGCCAGGAGTGTAGGTTCCAAATTAGGCACATCAGCCGTAATCTCTTATATCTTGATTGTCATTTTCTTTGTAAAGTTATCATTTGTTTCTTTTAAAGCTGAAAATTTTACTATTCACCCCGTTTTATGGCGATATTTTAAAGCTCACCGTGGTGGGTTGCACGCCCAGCTCAATTCAAAAATATTTGGAGTGTAATCAGAATAGTTTCTTATTTATTTATTTATATTGATTCACTAGGAGGGACTTGAAATACGACATAAGGTTCCGTTGAAATGCTCGTTCTAGTCGGAACGGCAAAGCATGCTGGAATTTACCGTCAGTTCCAGACGCCGGCGTGCCCTCTGTATGGCAGTCGACGGAGATGGGGGAGATGGAGGCTCAGATAGGGCGAGCCTTAAAAGGCGCGGAGGCGGCAGGTGGATGTCTGCGCGGCGCAGCTTTCGCCTTTCCGACAACCACCGTTGTTGCAAATGCTGGCCACATCGACAGCACGGCTCTGGAACCAGAGCAGCGCGATCTCCAGCGAGATAAGGCGACCCGCTGTCTGGTGGACGGCTGTGTGGACACGGAAGTCCAACCGCCAAAACACCTGCAACAGATTCTACTAGCATTCGAGGTGGCATGCAGGAATCGTAAATTATTACCATTGAGAATATCTGGTGACATAACTTGTGTCTTACCCGAGGCTTTCGATTGTATATACAATGGAGAATGAACAACTTCTTAGCAGGACTCAACAGGGTTCCAGTAAGTGGAGGTCAGGCGAAAGCCAACTCGACCTCTTTATTCATGAGATCCAAAAACATGTCACTGTGTATCTCGACTTCGTAGCAGTTCCACAACATCACCCAGTAAAGAAAATACATCCAAACAGAACATCCAAAGCAGATAAACAATTGGACTGAATAGTTTCTAGAAAACAGAACTCAGTATGTACTCCGGTGCACAGTTGCTAAGAATGTAAGAATGTATAGGATCTGGGTTTACGTCATAGTCTCCCTCTGCCTCATCTCTCCTCCCCACTCTCTTTGTCCATCTCCTCCTCCTCCTTTACGCTCTCTCTGTCCATCTCCTCCTTTTTATTAGCTCTCTCTCCATCTCTTCCTTCCGCTTCTATGTGTACATTTCCTCTCCACCCCTGTTCTCTCCATCTCTTTCTTCAACCTCTCTCTCACACCTTTAGCCCCATTTGTTGTTACTGCAATCGAAAACTTAACAGGGAACTGAAGTCGCTTAAAATGAACAGGCAAACTGGTTGGCATCATTGATGTACAGAGTGTGAGAGAAACTTCACCAGCTGCTGGATATGTGATGATACTAGCTGCAATAAAAGTATTTCACGAATTTTAAATCTGTATATAGGTAGGTCTACAAAGCTTCGAACAATTCACATTCCGTAGTAGTAATCTAAAAACATAAATACTATTTTCATGTTGTATGTTGAACTCGACTATGATATATATATATATATATATATATATATATATATATATATATACGCGTGCGTACATATGTGATCTCCTCCCAAACACTCGGATCGATATCAACCAAATTTGGCAGAGGAACATCAGGCTCAGAAGTATCAAAGCTGCGGCATTTACATCTACCTACTTCCAATAGGAAGTATTTTTCAGCCCCTGCAAAACAGAGATCTATTGTGTGAACAGTATCGGCCTTCCAAATCAAACTGCCTTGCTTGGTAGCCTGTGTCTCAGGGGCAAGAAACTCTGTCAAACTCTTCACGCATATCATATCTCCGATGTCATCTTCATCTACATCCTCTTCCATTTCAATAACATTGTCCTCAAGTACATCGCCCTTGTATAGTCCCTCTATATACTCCTTCCACCTTTCTGCTTTCCCCTCTTTCCTTAGAACTGTGTTTCCATCTGAGCTCTTGTCATTCATACAAGTGGCTCTCTTTTCTCCAAAGGTCTCTTTAATTTTTCTGTAGGCTGTATCTATCTTACCCCTAGTGAGATAAACCTCTACATCCTTGCATTTGTTCTCTAGCCATCCCTGCTTAGCCATTTTGCACTTCCTGTCGATCTCATTTTTGAGACGTTTGTATTCCTTTTTGCCTGCTTCATTTACTGCATTTTTGTGATTTCTCCTTTCATCAATTAAATTCAGTATCTGTTCTTTTGCCCAAGGATTTCTATTAGCCCTCGTCTTTTTTACCTACTTGATCCTCTGCTGCCTTCAGTATTTCATTTCTCAAAGCTACCCATTCCTCTTCTACTGTATTTCTTTCTCTCTTTCTTGTCAGTCGTTCCCTAATGCTCTCCCTGAAACTCCCCACAACCTCTGGTTCTGTCCGTTTATCCAGGTCCCATCTTCTCAAATCCTCACCTTTTGGCACAAAACTATCGCACTGTGTATAAAAGCAGCTACATACCATCCAAGGAACATTACATGATGTTCGCTGAGTAAAAAACGGCAACAGGAAAAAGAAACGCACAGAAAGTATGTCGTAAACAACGACAATAATTCTTAAAACATGCTGTAACATACAATAAATAAGATTAAAGAAACCTACTGATGGTGATATCTGTCACCGAAACTAGTTTGCGAGAGTAAAGAAAGACGGTCGTTGTGGCCGAGCGGTTCTGGGTGCTTCAGTCCAGAACTGTGCTGCTGCTACGGACTCAGGTTCGAATCCTGCCTTGGGCATGGATGTGTGTGCTGTCCATAGGTTTGTTAGGTTTAACTAGTTCTAAGTCTAGGGGACTGATGACCTCAGATGTTAAGTCCCATAGTGCTCAGAGCCATTTGAATCATTTTAGAATAAAGAAAGAAACAAACAACAAGGTGTTTTGCATGAAGGAGGACTCAATTTCTCATATTACTGTAAGTAATTTATAATTTTGCGAGCATTCATTGAATAAATGTACACAGCGTGTAAACTTATTTGTCCGTCGCTGACATAGAAGACTGCAAACCTTTGCTTCCCGTCTTGGTAAGCTGTGCAGTGACTAGAGTACATGTAAAGCTTACTGGGACGGGGTAAATGCTAGCTACAATGAAATCGGTAATTCGATTGTAATGTTGGCATTTTAATTTGATATTCCCCACTACTGAGAAAATTTAGCAAAAAAATGTGAATCTCTTTGTCCACCCGCACTCTCCTGAGAATGGCACATTAACAATTTGCAATTACGCGCCCCTATTACCGACAGCTGCGTTGATAAATTCTCGGCTCCTCGCAAGGATAACTACCAGATCAAAAATATTAGGTAAATTGTTGGAAGTGGTTAAGCGTTGATGAAAATCACGCTTCTGAGCACACAGAGAACTATAACCGTAGAACTCTGCACGGAACACACGTTGGTGCAGTGCTGCGATACATAACGTATATCTCCCTTTGAAGACGATGGCCAAGACGCCCCCTCCAAGTCCGTACCGCTCGATGGCTGAAGGGGCAGTCCTCTCTCTCCGCAATTCTCCCGTCTCACACGCGTACGAAGACGCGGCGGAAGAATACCCCGTTTCGGCCAATGTCGAACGCTCTATCATCGCCGAAATACCTCCAACGGCATTTCTGAGATCTAGCCAATCATCGAGTAGGTCATATCGCCCCTAGGCAAACGAAATTCCCGTCTTCGCAACCTACTGCCCAGCACAGGTGGCTCCGGATGCCGGGCTATCCCCAAAAGCGCCGTATTGTCCCGCGTTTCCGGTGACCGCTACCTGCCGCCCACGGCGGCCCGGCGAGCTACGGCCAGCTGCAGACTTTATATTCCACAATTGTCAAATGGTTCAAATGGCTCTGAGCACTATGGTACTTGACATCTGAGGTCATCAGTCCCGTAGAGCTTAGAACTACTTAAACGTAACTAACCTAAGGACATCACACACATCCATACCCGAGGCAGGATTCGAACCTGCGACCGTAGAGGTCGCGCCGCAATTCTGAACGTCCGACATTTTTCACCAACGCTTTAAGTTAGTGACTTAATCATGCAGACATGCAGGGAATACTGCTCAAGAGTGCTTCATATTTATCATAATTCAATAGAGTCATGAGCTGATGCTCTTGCCAGTAGCTTTATTATTATTGCTAATATTGGTAAGCTGTGTGTAAGTGCCCGTGTCTTGGCACCTTACAAGCGTTCCTCCATATTTAATGAGATAGATATTTATTCCAATTGGGTCCCACGCTTTAAGATGTTTCAGGCTTTTTAAAACATGTTTGAGCTCGTCTAATGCTATTGAATTAATCGTCTTACTGCACTGAGGAGTCAAAATAATGGGCTTTTTAATCTCTAATTAACCTAATTCTAATGTGGATATAAGAGCTTACCAGCCCTGCAGAACGCACCATCACATGTTCGAAGTCACGTCGAGTGTACACCGCAGACGGGGATAGTGTAGGAGCTGTCCAGAAGCTGTTTTCAGCGCCAGGAGTCCATAAACTGTGGACGGAGGCGCACCTTGTTAAGAGGCGGCTGAGCCGAGCCGCAGCGGCGGCGTCTGTCGGCCAGAGCGAAGAGCAGAGGAACGGCCGCGGGCAGTGGGTAGGCGCGTCGACGCCGTCGTCTGCTTCCCACACGCCGGGAAGCCGGGATTCTGAGGAGACATCCGTCGGCTTCGCTAATGGCGCTCTGGGTCTGCGGGCAGCCGCCGCCTTCTGCCCGCTTCCTAGCTCTGTGTCTGCCCACGGGGAGACCCCACACCTTCAGAGGCTGAAGGAAACGGCAAGCGTTGCACTTTGCTGAAGGAAATACTGCTGCTCTATAGGAATCCACATGGGTTCCGGAAACAACGGCCGTGTGAAATACAGCTCACTCCGTCCGTCCACGAAACCAGAAAGCAGCAGATACAGGCGTCCAGGTTGCTGCTGAGGCGTAGCGCCTTACATCGTGCCTATGCAAGACACATTAACACGCTGACAGCTTCACACATTGATTCTTGCCTGCATGACAGATGCCCCCTGATTTAGTAGCTAGATGCATGTACACTAATGGCCATTAAAATTGCTACACCAACAAGAAATGCAGATGATAAACGTGTATTCATTGGACAAATATATTATACTAGAACTGACATGTGATTACGTTTTCACGCAATGTGGGTCCATAGATCCTGAGAAATCAGTACCCAGAACAACTACCTCTGGCCGTAATAACGGCCTTGATACGCCTGGGCATTGAGTCAAACAGAGCTTGGATGGCGTGTTCAGGTACAGCGGCCCATGCATCTTCAACACGATACCACAGTTAATCAGGAGTAGTGACTGGCGTATTGTGACGAGCCAGTTGCTCGGCCACCATTGACAGGACGTTTTCAGTTGGTGAGAGATCTGGAGAACGTGCAGGCTTGTGCAGTAATCGAACATTTTCTGTGTGCAGAAAGGCCCGTACAGGACCTGCAACATGCGGTCGTGCATTATCCTGCTGAAATGTAGGGTTTCGCAGGGATCGAATGAAGGGTAGAGCCACAGGTTGTAACACATCTGAAATGTAACGTGCACTGTTCAAAGTACCGTCAATGCCAATAAGAGGTGACCGAGACGTGTAGCCAATGGCACCCCATACCATCACGCCTGGTGGTACGAGTACGCCAGTATAGCGATGACGTATACACGCTTCCAATGTGCGTTCTCCGCGATGTCGCCAAAACGGATGCGACCATCATGATGCTGTAAACACAACCTGGATTCATTCGAAAAAGTGACGTTTTGCCATTCGTGCGCCCAGGGTCGTCGTTGAGTACATCATCGCAGGCGCTCCTGTCTGTGATGCAGCGTCAAGGGTAACCACAGTCATGGTCTCCGAGCCGATAGTCCATGCTGCTGCAGACGTTGTCGAACTGTTTGTGCAGATGGTTGTTGTCTTGCAAACGTCCCCATCTGTTGACTCAGGGATCGAGACGTGGCTGCACGATCCGTTACAGCCATGCGGATAAGATGCATGTCATCTAGACTGCTAAGTGGTACGAGGCTGTTGGGATCTCCAGCACGGCATTCCGTTGTACCCTCCTGAACCCACCGATTCCATATTCTGCTAACAGTCATTGGATCTCGACCAACGCGAGCAGCAATGTCGCGATACGATAAACCGCAATCGCGATAGGCTACAATCCGACCTTTATCAAAGTCGGAAATGTGATGGTACACATTTCTCCTCCTTACACGATGCATCACAACAAAGTTTCACCTGGCAACGCCGGTCAACTGCTTTTTGTGTATGAGAAATCGGTTGGAAACTTTCCTCATGTCAGCACGTTGTAGGTGTCGCCACCGTCGCCAACCTTCTGTGAATGGTCTGAAAAGCTAATCATTTACATATCGCAGCATCTTCTTCCTGTCGGTTAAATTTCGCATCTGTAGCACGGCATCTTCGTCGTGTAGCAATTTTAATGGTGAGTAGTGTAGTTTCCGTTGTGCCCGCAATGTGACAGCGTCTTACGGACTACGAAATTATCAAGAAGTTAAAACTTCCTATTTGGGAAACAAAGCAGTATTCATTGCGACTTTCATTAATTATTGCTAATTTTCTAATTTATTAGTGTGAATGATGGTGTGAAAACGGCATATTAAATGAAATTAATATTTTTATATTTATTAACTGAATATACAGGGTGACAGTTATTGAACTATATGAAATAAAATCGTCATAACTTCTGAACGTTTTGGGCTAGGACGTTCAAACTGCACGATGGTCGCGGAATATGGTGGGAATAAACACGCGCAGTATGGCTCGGTTTAGCGACGAAGCCCACTTTCATTTGTATGGGTTCGTCAGTAAGCAAAACTGGTACACTTGCAGGACTGAGAATCCACATTTCGAGATCGAGAAGTGTCTTCACCCTCAACATGTGATGTTTGGTACGCAACGTCCAATCACGGAATAATCGGTGCGACATTTCTTGATGGCACGGTGACTACCGAACGGTACGTGAATGTTTTGGAAGATGATTTCATCCCCATTATCCAAAGTGACTCTGATTTTGAGAAGATGTGGTTCATGCAAGACGTAGCTCGACTCCAAAGAAGTAGGAGAGTGTTTGATGTCCCAGAGGAGCACTTTGGGGACCGCTTTTTGGCTCTGGGGTACCAGGGGCGACTGGCATGGGCTTCGATTGGCCGCAATATCCTCTGAATCTGAACACATGCGACATCTTATTGTGACGTTCACATATTGAATAAAGTGGGTGCACGCCGTAGTTTTAACTAATTTACGTTTTTTTTCATATAGGCCAATAATTGTCACCCTCTACTTTAGCGTGAGAATCGTATCTGAGAGGATGAATCATACTCAGTGGAAATTGAACAGTGCAGCTAACGAGTTTATGGGCCTGAGAAAAAAAGATACTTTTTACGATAACTTTTTATTTGAGGAGAGAGTTATTTCGATATTTGAGAATTTTATAAACTTTTTGCTTTTGATAAATTGTTCATAAAAGCTATTAAGTTGTGCTTGATCAAAAGCCTCAGAATTGCGTGGTTTAATACTAATATTGGGCTCGTTACGATCTAATTGTATATCAGCCAATCAGAGGACAGTACGTTCGAAAGTATTTTTCGGGCTAAAGAAATGCTTCGTGAAGTCTAAAGTTCATTTTGGAGCTCAGTCATCACCAAGTTATGAATGGGATATAAAGACTTCTAATAGACGCGATAATTTTTCAGGATAAAGACTAAAAAAACTTAGCCTTTGATTGCTGCAAAGTGGATGCGAAAGTGTGAAAAAAACGAACACATGATATTCCGATTTTAATATGGAAACTGTCTTCTTTGAATTGCCAAAATCTGTGTGGCATGTTGCAGTGAAGGCAAACTGAACATTGGTATTAGTCAAATCGTATGATATTTGAGAGAGAATTCTGCCACAGATAATCCGTTTTGTAATCCTTTCTGGTATCAGGTTTGGTTTGATATCATAAGCTGGTTATTACGACTGTCTACGAATGCGAGTGAGTGTTGAAATTAGAACTTAAAATTAGCACGAGCTTGGCAGTGTTTTTTGTATCAAACAAGTGGAAATGTATCAAAGTTTTGACTCAGAAGCTACCGTTCAGTCAATCCCTCGGTTAACCTGATACTAAAAAGACTTGTTGCACCCTTTGGATCCGTCTAATGCTTCTACTACAGCTGTACCAGTGGAGAAACATTATCTTTCTTTTAACTGAGAAAGCGTACGGGCAGAACTGCAGAAGAAGGAAATTCATTACAAGGTGAGTGAACACTTTCTGTTGGAGGAACACCAAACAGCGGCGTCGTCACAAAGCCATGTTTCTTGACTTTCGAAAAGCGTTCTATACAGCTGCGCCCTGCTGCATAATTAACAAAATATGAGCTATGGAATATGTCAGCTTTGTGTATGCAGTGAAGAATTTCTAGCAAATATAACAAAGCGTGCTGTTCTCAACCGAGAGAGATCATCAGACGTATAAGTAAAATCGATCCTACCCCAAAGCACTACACGCATGATTCCATTCACAAATCTGCATGGTGAGTTCACCATCACTTACACTGGCTGAATACATGAGATTGTGTATAAATATGGTAACACACACCAGGCACAAAAAGATCGCATACCGCAACAAAATGTTCAAATGTGTGTGAATTGCTAAGGGACCAAATTGCTGAGGTCATCGGTACCTAGATTTACACACAACTTAAACGAACTTATGCTAACAACAGCTCACACACCCATGCACGAGGGAGGACTCTAACCTTCAGCGGGCGCGGCCTGTCAATCAGTGACATGGCGCCTCTAACCGAGCGGCCATACTTCAACAAGAAAATATTAAAGTGCTTAGAGGGTCATAGTTGTTTTCTATTGGAGAATTAGGCACCGTTAGAGTTCCATTTCCACCGTCGCATGGAAGCTGGAAGTAATCTAAAAAATTTGATTACAGTTGTTGCCACCAATGTTTCCACACTGAATGGTCCGCTACCTTCCCTGCTCGTCAACTGCAGGCGGAGGGCGTATGTCGCTTCTTTCCGTCGATGACAGCTGAATATCACTATGTTAGGGTCTGCTTCCTCTCCACAGCCACAGGCCATTCCTTCTTGCGTTTTAGTGCAGATGTTTTTTCGAGCGCCCCTCACAAAAAAGAAAATACTGAGCGAGATTGTTTGAAAAAAATAGAAAGGAATATTAGTCTTTAACGTCGCGTCGACAGTGAGGTCATTGCAGACGAAGCACAAGCTAGAATTAGGGAGAAAATGGCATTGCCCTTTAGAAGGAACCATTCTAGTATTTGTGTTAAACGATTTGGGAAAATCGTGGAAAACCTACAAGAACTATTTTTTTCAGCCCCCGATCGATTGCCACTGTGGAAACCACAGTGATAATAAGAATTTTTTTTTATTTTCAACATTGAGCTACACCTAAAACTCCTCCTCAACGTAGTCTTCACTCCGGCCTGAACATTTGTTGTAGCTTATACCTACTTTCCAATAACCTAACCGTAAAAGAAACCCACGTACAATTTCCCTGCCTTGGTCAGCGGCTCTTTGTCTGCGCCCAAATGTTGTCCTCATAGCGAGCTATTCATATGAGCGAAGAGATGAACATCAGAGAGAGCCAAGTCCGGGCTGTATGGTGAATGATAAAGCAATTTCCATCGAAAACGCTGCAGAAGCTTCTTCGTTGCCCCTGCAGTATGCGGCCGAGTATTGTCATGAAGAAGGAAACACGTGGCAGTTATGTAACGTGGGGTGCATAAAATCAGGGGAAACTTTTTTTTTCTCTGTGTGGTAGACACTATTTTTAGGTATGTTTACGTGATCACTGTCTCACTGTGCACTCAGAGCTGAAGAGTGCGACATGACGTGACAGATGAGCATACCACGGACACTGTGCAACACTTCTGTGGAAATATTCACTGAATTTTCAGTGTGGTTTTAATTTTGCGACCGATTAGAGAAAGAAAGAAAATGTCCCCGTATGTCTGAATGCCGAACCGGGATTTGAAACTTCGTCCTCCCGATTGCGAGTCCACTGTGCTATAGGCTACGCCACGGCGCTCGGTAATTTGTTTGGAACACCATTGTGTTTCTGGGACGTAAGAATGTAGCTCACTATAACACCACCCCCTAGAAGCTCTGCAGATCCTCTGTTCACTGTTCCTCTGATTTCTTAGGGATGACTTACAAGTTGGCTTTTACTTTTCCTTCCTGTCGCACTCAAAAAAGTTATTTCGATGTTGTATACCTGCTGCAGTACCTTCAACTGAAGGACATATTGTGACGTTGATCAAAGAGGTGCTGTAGTATTTGTAGAGCTGCCTGCGACACAGGTAGTATGGTCGTGAGTGGCGCAGTGTCTTTCGCGGCACATTTCAGCACTGGTCTCTTATTATGGCGTGATGATAGGTGCCTCATATGGCAGCCTACCTTTCCCCAGGCAAACCAAGTCGTGCGTAGTGCGCTGTTAGCGACAGCGACAGCTCTGTACGGTGACATACTCGCCTGTCGGACATCTCCTGTCCGCCTGGACAGGCGTGTAGCCCAGTTAGCGGGGAAAGTACGTGCGAACAGGAAGGCGGAGTGTCCACCTGCCGAGCCGCGGCTTAAATTACGGCTCATTATCTGCGCTGGGAGCCGCGTGTTCCATGTAAAGTGGCGCTCATTAAGATAGCCGAGGGGAAAGTGGGGACACGGCGTAATGACTCCATTACGAGGCGTCCGCCGCTCCTCCAGAGCTCCGCGGCTATTAATCCGGCGATACGGGACACCGCCTGGCCGGCCGGCCGCTGTCCACCGCGTACACCTGCGGGCACCTGGCTGCATCTAAAGCTACGTTTTCCTAGCTGCGGGAATTTCTCGCAACTTGCTACGTAAAAGGCGCTGCCCACTCACAGAGTGCTAACATACCAGGCCGTTTCCAAAGGGGGCTAATAACACAGTACCGCTGAGGGCTCTATCTGCGGGTAACACTTGCGTGCTTCATAAGACTCTCTCTCGCATGTCGCAGCGATTTGCTCGGTTGGAGGGGTGTGCCAAGTCGCAGCACTCAGGAGCACCGTAGAGAAATTAATTCTTCCGATCTAATTACTCAGACACTCACCAGAAATACATACGAGGCACATTCGGAAAGTAAGGTCCGATTAGGCGTGAAACGGAAACCACTGTGAAAATCCGATGGACCTTTGCAGGGATGTGTCTTTAGTATGCCTCTCGATCGCTTCACGTCGCTCTTTTTTAGTTAGTTAGTTAGTTAGTTGCATGTTCCATTGATCAGTCGCACAGGATGGTAGCCGTTATGATGTGGAACGTGTCAAGTGCACTATAAATGCACATATGAACCAGGATATATATTACAATACACAGTTAAGGATTAATATTTCTATTATTTACCCCATTACCTTAAATGGCAAAAAATGCATATACTATAATTATAGATTTATTTATTCCTATTCAAGAATTCATCTATGGTACAGAAGGTGAATGTTTACAATTTATTTTTCAAGCTATTACTGCTGTCTGTCAGACATTTTATTTCATATGGTAATTTGACGAAAATTTTTATAGCAGCATATTTTACCCCTTTCTGTGCCAAAGAATCATGGTATTGTAATCATGAATGTCACTGTTTTTTTCAAACTGGTCCATGTTGTTGAGAACAAATTTCATTAGTTAGTAAAAATGGTTCAAGTGGCTCTGAGCACTATCGGACTTAACTTCTGAGGTCAGCAGTCCCCTGGAACTTAGAACTACTTAAACCTAACTAACCTAAGGACATCACACACATCCATGCCCAAGGCAAGATTCGAACCTGCGACCGTAGCGGTCGCGCTATTCTACATCTACATCTACATCCGTACTCCGCAAGCCACCTGACGGTGTGTGGCGGAGGGTACCCTGAGTACCTCTATCGGTTCTCCCTTCTATTCCAGTCTCGTATTGTACGTGGAAAGAAGGATTGTCGGTATGCTTCTGTGTGGGCTCTAATCTCTCTGATTTTATCCTCATGGTCTCTTCGCGAGATATACGTAGGAGGGAGCAATATACTGCTTGACTCTTCGGTGAAGGTATGTTCTCGAAACTTTAACAAAAGCCCGTACCGAGCTACTGAGCGTCTCTCCTGCAGAGTCTTCCACTGGAGTTTATCTATCATCTCCGTAACGCTTTCGCAATTACTAAATGATCCTGTAACGAAGCGCGCTGCTCTCCGTTGGATCTTCTCTATCTCTTCTATCAACCCTACCTGGTGCGGATCCCACACTGCTGAGCAGTATTCAAGCATTGGGCGAACAAGCGTACTGTAACCTACTTCCTTTGTTGTCGGATTGCATTTCCTTAGGATTCTTCCAATGAATCTCAGTCTGGCATCTGCTTTACCGACGATCAACTTTATATGATCATTCCATTTTAAATCACTCCTAATGCGTACTCCCAGATAATTTATGGAATTAACTGCTTCCAGTTGCTGACCTGCTATTTTGTAGCTAAATGATAAGGGACCTATCTTTCTATGTATTCGCATCACATTACACTTCGCTACATTGAGATTCAATTGCCATTCCGTGCACCATGCGTCAATTCGCTGCAGATCCTCCTGCATTTCAGTACAATTTTCCATTGTTGCAACCTTTCGATACACCACAGCATCATCTGCAAAAAGCCTCAGTGAACTTCCGATGTCATCCACCAGGTCATTTATGTATATTGTGAATAGCAACGGTCCTATGACACTCCCCTGCGGCACACCTGAAATCACTCTTCCGGTCTGAAGCGGCTAGGACCTCTCAGCCACCGCGGTCGGCAGAGGGTGGAGGGGGGGGGGGGGGGGGGAAGAAATATGAGCATCCTTAGGTTAGTTAGGTTTAAGTTGTTCTAATTCTAGGGGACTGATGACCTCAGATGTTAAGTTCCATAGTGCTCAGAGCCATTTGAACCATTCTTTTGTCCTCTGACTACTATGAAATTATTGTGCCGAGCGGAACGGCCTAGAAACGCAAAATTAAGTGTGCGGAGATGCAGAAGAATGTGGTGTGGCACCATGTGGGCTCATTTGTCGAACGCACGCTTTGGGACTGGGAGATGGGGGTGGAATGAGAAGCGGGGAGATTGAGCGTCTGCTGCCTACGTCGCCGTGCAGGAAAAGAACTGTTTGCTTGTCAGAGATGCGAAATTGCTGGATCGGTGGATCATAACAGGCTATATTAAGACAAAGCAACCCGAAAATAATCGGAAGCACGCAACGGAGCTAAAATTACTCGTGACATTGTACTAGAGCGTTCAGTCTCGGACGCTGCCAGTCTTTTCTTAGCGTTGCTTGTGTACGGCGTCCCGGCATCGGCATCCCGCTTGTGCTCTAGGAAGGCGTTCTTGGCTCAATGCAAGGCGGGCTGTGTGTCCATCAAAGCCGACGTGTGCTTCAAGGGCTCGTGCGTCCGACCGGCAGTTCTGAGTGCTTTACATACCATACCTTTCTCAGACACGAGGTCTGCTTTACGGCTGTCGGGCGGGAAGGCTGAATTCGTCTGAAGCACGAAGCAACAGATCAGCTGCTGGGAAGTCATATCCAGTCACATGATTAGCGTGCCAGGTGGGACGGACTTATTTCCAAAAGGCGCCGCTTTGACCTGGCATTGAATCCGATTGTAAGTATCTAAACTTTTAATTACATGCTAACGCCGCCAAATGTAAAGTAGTGTAAATAAGAAACTTCCTGGCAGATAAAAACTGCGTGCCGGATCGAGACTCGAACTCGGGACCTTCGCCTTTCGCAGGCATGTGCCCTACCATCTGAGCCACCCAAGCACGACACACGCCCCGTCCTCACAGATTTACTTCTGCCAGTACCTAGCCTCCTACCTTCCAAACTTTACAGAAGCTCTCCTGCGAACCTTGCAGAACTAACACTCCTGGAAGAAAGGATACTGCGCAGGTGGTTCAAATGGCTCTGAGCACTATACTACTTAACATCTAAGGTCATCAGTCTCCTAGAACTTAGAACTACTAAAACCCTAACTAACCTAAGGACATCACACACATCCAGGCCGAATCAGGATTCGAACCTGCCACCGTAGCGGTCGCACGGATCCAGACTGAAGCGCCTACAACCGTTCGGCCACAACGGGCCGAGATATGGCTTAGCCACAGGAGAGCTTCTGTGAAGTTTGGAAAGTAGGAGACGAGGTACTGGCGGAAGTATGCTGTGAGGACGTGGCGTGTGTCGTGCTCGGGTGGCTCAGGTGGTGGAGCACTTGTTCGCGAGAGGCAAAGGTCCCGAGTCCGAGTCTCGGTGCGGCACACAGTTTTAATCTGCCACGAAGTTTCATACCAGCGCACACTCCACTGCAGAGTGAAAATCGCATACTAGTTTAAATAACACAGAAATTTACTTGCACTGATATGAAGCCACAAATTATAGTAAAGTATTGACTTAAGACAGTTTATGTGTCAAAGATTACAATTTATTGTACACAAGAGCGACGTGATTCGACATTACACTACAGGTCATTAAAACTGCAACATCAGTAAGGAGCTAAAATAACTTATTGTGCAAATATACAATAGTAGGAACAATATACGATTAATTTTGTAGGTGGTATTGTAGTATGCATACTTTTCGTGGTCAGTCCACAAGGCCTGTGTCTAGTCTATACAGCCGCCATGATCCAGCTCAGTAACAAAGGGAGAGTGTACAGAGTAAATTAAATCAGTAATTTAGACTTCAGATTCGGGTTGTTCGTTAAATTACCTTTCATGTGATACGGCGCTCGAGCTGATAAAATAATTACCTCAATGATCGTTGTAATTAATCTTTAATTACAACTTCACTATTTCAAATTAATTTCCCCCGACGACTTGAGACAACTGTCGGCTTGCCTAACTACCGGGATAAGGACTACTCGGGGAGAACGAATTCTCAGGGACAAAATTCGTTTAATTCTACGATAGAACAAGACGGCAAAGATAGGCAGAGGCTAGCCAGTCGTTAGCTAAAAATTCAGGCCACGCCTACTCCCCGCCGGAAGACACACGAGGTTCCGCAGTTTCCGCGAAATTCCCGCCACAGTAAGAGTACCGACCTCTGATGATGCTAACGGTAGCAGCCACGATGGTTAGTTTGGTTGTACGGCCCTCGTCTCGTTGGCGGAAGCATACGTTGCTGAGGGCTCCTCGGTCAACGAAACTTACGAGAGACGGCAAGGAAAGGCAGTTGTTACTAGTGGACTGCCTCGAACGAATGACGATTCGGAGCCAGCCACCATCTTGGCATCGGTGGTCAAGTTTAGTACGTCGTTTTCCGCCGTGGATGTTCCATTCACAAGGTGACAGAGAGCAAGTTCTGTCAGCACTTACATCAGCGGCGTTCGCGGTTGCACTGTTTATCTATTGGCACGCCACAGACTGGACGCTGTTTAAGATGATTACTGAATAATTGTATGAAGTTCTCTGCCCCTGCTTCCGTTACTTTTCTTGCCAGTAATCAACGTACTCCACGGGTTCTCGCCTCACGTTCTCGTATAGTACATGAGCTAATTCAGTGCTTTACTATCGACTGAAAGTTTTCTGTGTATGTTCTTGATCTGCGGCAAGAAGAGACAGAATTGCTTTTTTATAAAGGTACCATCATAAATGAGGCTACATCATCTTCCTTTAGTGTGATTCTAGAAGTACAATATATCACGATTTTGTCAGAACAGACGCGTCTTCTCTGGTCTGTAGCTTCCACTTTTGTCACGTTCATTATTTCAGTTAACGATCATCTGAACCCCTGCTAGAAGAAAAGAAGGTCGATGCCAGCCATTGTCGGGACAGCAGCCGACAAGTAGGTGGATGACAGATCTCACCGCCTGCGGGAAAAGGAGAATTCGTCTTCTCCAGTAATTACCTTAATTATTGTTCATTTATTATCATGTAATTGTCTCTAGCTACAATATGTGGTACGCAGGAAACGAAATTTAGTTCACGGAGGTGTTACATCTGGCTCCAACTGTGGCACATCTCTGCTGGATATCATAGCGAACTTTGCCTGGGCAATAGATAAAGGTATGTCATTCCATACAGCTTAACTGTATGCCAGAGGTTATCAATCGTAGTGGTTGCAAGTGGTGCTGTGCAATCCACTTAGGAATTAGTTACCAAATATTTTCAGTAGGTGAGATATCTGGAGAACTTCCTGACCAGGACAACAGTTTAACACCCTCTGTACTGATTTAGGTCGAGATCTAGAATTGCGTTACCTTGTTGAAAGATAACTGGGGCGTTCTGGGAATGTCTTTGCCTTTCGATGTCAGAGAGCCAACGGCCTTGACGCAGTGCTAACACCGGTTCCCGTCATATCATGTTGGCCAGTCTAACATCTGGATGGGTGACCATCCGGTATCCCGAGCGCTGTTGGCAAGCGGGGTGCAGTCAGCCCTTGTGAGGCAATTTGAGGAGCTACTTGACTGAGAAGTAGCTGCTCCGGTCTCGTAAAATGACTTACGGTGGGAGAGCGGTGTGCTGACCACATGCACCTCCACATCCAGTGCCACCTGTGGGCTGAGGTTTGACCTTATGACCTTAATGGTCATAGTGAAGTCTATTATTATTTATAGCAGTTGTCTTATCATTTGCAAGAGCATGGTTGGATCAGAAGGTATAAAGCAATACGGGGCAATAGCACAGTTTCATCAGAGTCAATGAATTCAGCTGTGGTAATTAACTCGTCTCAGTGAGTAACCACAAATCTTACAACATTAATTAATGCCAGATTATCGTTACGATTTCAGATTAACAAATTAATAGCATTTTTCTTTAACAGCAGTTGTTGAGGTGGTATACCGGAAAAATATAGAGTTCAACAATTCTTGAGGATACAACTGAACGCTGTTTATTCCTCAAAGTTCGACAGAACCAGAAATTAGGTAAACCAGTGCCTCTCAAAGTAACAAACTGGAAATGACATATTCATTAACTGTTATACAATCATCGTTTCTTGGACATAGAGTAACATTCGAATTGGATTGCACAACACTTTGTTCATTGATTTCCGTGGCACTGAATATGGTGGAAATAAAACGATCGTATTATAGTAAAACTGTTTAGGAATTTTGATGGAGATTAATGGTATTGAGGTTAGGGAGGGTGGAACTTGACGTTGCAAAGGCTATAAAGTAAATAGGAATTAATATATAAAAATAAGTATGTAGATTAATGGTACTGTGGTTAGAAGTGTGACGTAACGTTGCAAATGCTGTACATCAATGACTTATTAAAAATTGAATAAATTAAGATATAAATGAAGATACAAGAGTAAACAGTACTTGCTAGTGATAATGGATGTTGATGTAATTGTTTATTTGCGCAGTACACGACACTTATGTAAAAAAAGTAAACAACTACAGAAGCTGTTGTGCATAATAGTAAAATTAGATTATCAACAGATTGTGTCTCTTGTATTATTTATATCGACATGCACGACCGAACAAATGTAATAGATTACACTTGCGTAAAGAAGCTAAACAACTGCAATGGCTGTTGTGCATGTCGGTTAAACAAATTGTCACCTTTCACATTAGCTTTAAAAAAAGTCTTCAACATGAAGTTATTTTAATGAAAACAATAACTTTAAGCTAATTGTGTATTTTTCGTCATTAGTGATGAACAAAATCTTGAAAATCGCTAATTTTAA
Organism: Schistocerca gregaria; assembly: GCF_023897955.1. Classification (NCBI taxonomy): domain Eukaryota; kingdom Metazoa; phylum Arthropoda; class Insecta; order Orthoptera; family Acrididae; genus Schistocerca; species Schistocerca gregaria. The sequence goes on from NC_064926.1 coordinate 479,452,548, forward strand.
TCGAGAAACACGGGAGATATGGCGTGCCGACAGTAAAACACCACTTGCATATAACACAAATATGTCATTACGTCAAAATAAATACGGTGCAGTGCCGTGATCCATTACAGACGGCCTGTGTAGACGCGCGCTCCTGCCAGGGTCGCCAGCTCGCAGCCCGTGCAGCTACATTCCTGGCGCCCGGCCGCGTTCTCGCGTTCTGCTGCGCGACGCGCGCCCTCACATGGCTAATGAGGCCCAATCCGACAAGGCGCCGGGCCCGCCGCCCATGAATAAACATCCCGCTCGCCGAACGCTTTCGCCGGCTCGCTATATGTGCGCACTGTAAATGTCAAACACTTGTTTATACTGCCGCTGCGGAGGCGCTGTGTTGCCAGAATAAATAATATCTTTTCCTGGAAACGGAACTCGCTCGCCTCTTTCGAATTCGTGATCCCAGGTAGCGTTCGGAGCAATTTGTGGTGTCTGCCGTGCCAGGCACTCAACCTTTTCCAGCGACCACGTACAGGCATTCTGCGTCCAGTGATTTAAGGACTACAAATAAACAGTGGTAATTCGTGTGGTGTTTTTCATATTCAGGGCTATTTTCTCAGTCATGTGATAAGAAAATATAACAGTTTGCAACTAGATCCGTAATTTCCGCGTCCTTTTTTGAGACTTAGCTCCAGCAAACTGACCATTTGTTTTACAAGGTGAGTTCAATAAGTAATGCAACACATTTTTTTCTCTGCTCATATCGGATGGAAAAACGCCGAATGTAATGTGGAACGTCGTGGCATATTCCACCTTCAGTCCCATAGTTTCATGAACTTCCCACAGATGGCGGCGCTAAACGTCGTCTTCAAATTGACCTCTTTAGCGGAGGTGCCTTCAACAGAGGTTCGTTCTAAGCAGAGAGCTGTCATTGTTTTTCCTTTGGCATCGCAGGTATTTACAGACGCCTGCAGAATGTCTAAGGAGACTGGCCCCAGTTATCTGTCAACAAGATAATGCAGTTCCAGATCTCGACCTAAATCAGTGCAGAGGCTGTTAAACTGTTGTCCCAGTCAGGTAGTTCTCCAGATCTCTCACCTACTGAAAACGTTTGGTAACGAATTCCCGAGAGGATTGCACAACTGCTACGGTCGCAGGTTCGAATTCTGCCTCGGGCATGGATGTGTGTGATGTCCTTAGGTTAGTTAGGTTTAAGTAGTTCTAAGTTCTTGGGGACTGATGACCACAGCTGTTAAGTCCCATAGTGCTCAGAGCCATTTGAACCATTTTTTTGATTGCACAACACCACTTGCAACCACTGCGATTGATAACCTCTGGCATACAGTTAGGTTGTGTGAACAAAAGCATGCTGAGTCGGTGGGCGAGGCGTCTGTCGCCATCGCTAAAAGGTTGCGCAAACCTGTCCGATCTCCCTCTTACCGGCCGGCTGCACACAGCTGTGGTGCCTGCAGTGTTGGAACGTGCGTGCACTCTCATTCGAGGTGATGGACGGATCGCAATGAAACACCTCGCTGCACACTGAACGTCTTCGTGAGAAGTGCTAAAACACTCGTCCATCGGTCGGAGTACTCTTTTTAAAGATGTGTGCCCGCTTGGTTTCTCGCCGGCTAACAGAAGATCATAAACAGCAACAAAGAACCGTCTATGCGGAATTGCTTGCGCGTTACGCGTAATTTTTTGTCGAACATCGTCACATGTGATGAAACATGAGTTCACACTTCGAACCGGAAACAAAGCAGCGATCCATGTTGTGGCGCCACATCACTTCTCCTCCGAAAAAAAAGTTGGAAGCCACACTCTCGGTCAGGTCAACTCTGAAGTGTATTGTGCTGACCCGAGGTAATTGAAGAAACGGCTGCAGCGTGTTCGATGCCAGAAAAATCCAAACGAACTTCTCTTTCCCCACGACAACGCAAGGCCTCATAAAAGTCTGCGCACCCGAGAGGTGCTCAAAAACCTTCATTCGACCGTTCTTCAAAATCCCTCCTATATCCCGGATTTCGCATTTTCCAACTTCCATCTGTTTGACCCAATGAACGGTGCACTTCGCGGGAAGCAGTATGTGGATGCGGGGGAGGTTACCCATGCAGCAAGACATTGGCTCCGACGTCAACGCGTACAGTTGTACCACGCGGGATTACAGGCTGCCCCAGTGAGATGGCGTAACGTCGTCGCATTGAACGTAGCTTATGTAGAAAAATAGTGTTTTGTAGCCAAAATATGGTGTATTGGGATCCTGAATAAAACCAACTTGCTTCCAGAAAAAAGATTTGTTGGATTTCTTATTGAACGCCCTTCGTGGGTATTATCTTTCCAAGTGTTCTGGACGCCAGTTTTGTTTATCCGTAGTCACTTCGGAACTTAAATATACCTGACGACAACAAAATGGAGTACTCTGTTAGTTGGTGCACCCACGACAACAGGCGCAAATGTCCAAACTTTGACTTAGGAAAAAATCATTTGGTTGACGCAACCTCGACGTGTGATCTGACTTGAATATACATAAAATGACAAAAAGGATGAGGGAAACAACGGGCAGGTCAAGAGGGGAGGCAGGAGCCAAGTGGGCTGCACAATTCAGGAAGGACTGGTCGGAACGAAGGACTGGAGAAGGATGTACATACCAGTCAGGATAGAAAATCACCAGTGGAGCATATGGTACTGGAGGTATCGGAAAAAGAGCTGAAGAGGTGAAGAAAAGGAAGGAGAAGAAGAAAATTTAGTACATGAAGGGGCTACCAAATCGTACCCAGTTTGCACGAGATATTTACAGATTATGTACACAAACCTTTCTCTTGACTCAGTCTATTAGCGTAAACAGACCCAAATCCTGCAGTAATTCCTGAAATTAGCGTTCACTTACAGACAGAAATTCAATGTGTATGTGCTTGTGTATATTGAAAACAGTCTTTCACTGATAGGTCTAGGGGTATTCTCGTTGCCTTCGTGCTCGTCTCCTGGTGCTCGCCCCACGCAAACACTCCGACAGTAGATAACAGAATAAAGTAGACTCATCGACAAGCACTAAATGTTTTTATCGGTCCATAGTGCTAGTGATTGCTTCCCTTAACCCTGAAAGTCTATTTTTGAAGAAAATTTTGTTGTAACTATACAAGTGTTTCTTGGAAGATTAGGAAATATGAGAAAATGACTAAACTCGAACGCAGTACGGTTAGAGTTGCTGTCTGTCCCCCAGGGCAGAAAAAGTAACGCTCCTGCTGAACACAGATTTCTCGGAAATGCTTAAGAAGCGTATCATAGAAGAGTATCATTCGTTACACCTGAGCATGTACCGCGATAGCGAGAAAAATGAGTGGAACAGGTGATCATTTGGACAACTGTGTTTTCTTTGTAGGCTAGCAAGCGGCTGATCTGGATGGATAGCTGAGTGTAATTTTGGGTGCTTAACAGTGAGGTCTTCAGCGCCCGTTCTGAATGTTGTCTTACGAATAGCCGCTACTCGCCAACTTTAAAAATAGATGGAATATATGTTCAAATCGAAATATTAAAATGTTGCACACACATTCAGCAGTATGACAGTACTGTCAATGGTGCATACACCATTAACAGAACGTGTCCACATACACGCGAAACTTTTTACACGAGTTGTTCCTTACAGCTGGGTGACGGCCGTTGTGGCCGAGCGGTTCTAGGCGCTTCAGTCTGGAACCGCGCGACCACTACGGTCGCAGGTTCGAATCCTGCCTCGGGCATTTATGTGTGATATCCTTAGGTTAGTTAGGTTTAAGTAGTTCTAAGGGGCTGATGACCTCCGATGTTAAGTCCCACATTGCTCAGAGCCATTTTTTGATGAGCTGGGTGCAAGTAACGTGATATGATCAAATTAAATTATGTTTACATGACTGTGGTTGTGTGGATCATGCAGATCTCTCTAGTATGCCGAAAGAAACTGGGTTGCTTTGCAAGCAATGCGTATGAGTAATAATGAACTTTGTGTATCCGTAGTCACTGTTTGTTAAAATTAAAAATATAGACTTGGCCTACATATCTACCAACTGAAACATTAAAATGTGGCAAATACATTCACTATTATCTCTGACAGCACTGCTGGACCGCTGGGAGATATCTGACCTCAAGTAAAAGCTACATACAGGGATCGCAGAAGCTCACGGGCGCCCTTCAGAAGCCCTGCGTGGAGAGATGGGGTACGACTAGAGACCTGGACATCCGCCATAGAGAGCATCTGACAATGACCTCCCCTCCCCTGTGTGGCCAACCAAAATGCGCAAACGCGGCCTCCTCGTCACCCAGATGAAACGTGTATTCTGTGCGTCAGAGCGAGGTGTCGCGGTGGTTAGCACACTGAACTCGCATCCGGTTGAAATCCCCGTCCTTTCGTAATCCGAGCCTCTGCTCCGTCGCTGTTAACAGGACGTTCAAGTCCAGTCTTCCTTCCTCCCTGTCCTACGCAAGTGACGCGAGGTGCTAGATCCAGCCCATTTGCTGCAGTGCCACTTGTTGAGTAAACCCTGCACACCAGAAGTGTTTTTAAAGTTAATGACAGAGCGATTTCGCCTCTACTTGCTCGGTATAGCACGTTGCAGTAGACACGGAAAATAAAAAAAATATTGTACTTTTCAAGCATTTGTTAAACAGTGTAGTATGTAAATTTGGCTGAATGGCCTCGCATTCAGTGGGATGCCCAACCAGTCACCCGGAACTGGTGAGCGGCCCGCTGTAGGCAGGTTGATCCGGAAGAGGCGGCCCTCCGCTGGCTGGAGCTGTACCTGGAATGCCGTGTTTGTTTGCGCTCGCCGCCGCTGACGGAGCGACCGCAGCGCCACGGCGCGTGCGCTCACCCCGCCCCCGCCCCGCAGCCACCCCCGCAGCCAGCGGCCACACCCACCGGCGCGGTGCCCAGATGCTCCGCCGTCCACGTGGTCCAGCCGTCTCCCGGCGCTCGTGGCGCAGTTTCTCCGCGGTCGGCAAAGCAGGTGGCACACTTCGATCCATTGTGAGGATAACTGGGAAAGTGCAGGCACCTTATGAAGGAGGCTAGCAAATCACTTACGCGTCCCATCCCAGAATGATCTTCCCTTCGTGGAGGACCACAATCGTACAGAATTTTTCGAAAGAAATTTCGTCCTTTTGTCTGTTAATTGTTCGTTTATTTTACACATTCACGTTTTCCGCTTTGTAACTTTTCTCATGTCTGTGACATGTCATCGTCGAAAAAAGTATTACTGGTCTTACAGGCCAGTTGTCATACAACAGGTTATGAGTACATATCGAAGAAACGTAATATGAAGGCTCGTATTCTGTAATATAACTTGTCTGTTAAAATCAGAAATATGTCTAGCTATGAAGCAGAAATCAGGATTGTGTAAAATAAATGAACAACTAACAGTCAAGTGGCGGAAATTCCTTCAAAAAAGAAATATCCTAGAATATTGCACAAGCTTGTGAGAAACGTAGTAAACAGGGCTGATTGGAATAATCGGCATAAGCAAACAAGGGCAGGACGAAAGGACATAACTCGTATTTCACCCACCGGAGAGCGTTATGGATATGTTAAAAATTCGAACTGATTGACGCTTATAGACACCATACCATCTCTCCCAACCCTACTTGTACAGTTTCAACAATCAGTATTAAGTAACGAATCCAGAAGTCTCCTATGTATCGGCTCTGTAGGAACCGACAATACAAGATTAGACCATACACAGTGTGTAACAGACATTTAAGCAACCCTTCTTGCAGCGTCCCATAAGTGAATAGAACGAAAAGAAACCAAGTGTACGGTACAACCGAAAGTACTCCCTACCACCTGCTTCACAGATGTTTGCACACTATGAATGCGTTGTTACTCAGACTCGGATAAACTGAGACACAAATGTTATGGGATACCTCCTAATATCGTGTCGGACCTCCTTTTCCCTGGCGAAAGTGTTGCCGGTGCAGAACTTTGTGCACGAACTGACCTCTCGGTTAGCCCCCATAAATGTTCGATATGGACGGCCAAACCATTCGCTTGAATTGTCCAGAATGTTCTTCCAACCAATCGTGAACATCGCAAATGGCCTCAAAGTGGCAGAGCTTAACCATTTTCAGTAAATGATCGGTTTAGTTGCCTCGTTGACAACTTGTGTCGAGGCTTGATGGGGTATGCGCCACGCTCCAGCCTTACCATCAGCTCTTCCCAACAGACACCGCATCTGACCAGACCACGGTTTCTCACCGTCTAGGGTCCAACCAATGTGGTTACTGGCGCAAGAAAGAGGCTGGGGGCGATGTGCTGTTAGCAAAGGTACTCATGTCGCTCGTGTAATACCATAGCCCATTAAAGTCAAATTTCATTTCACTGTCCTAACGGACACGTTCGTCGTACGTCCCGCATTGATTTTTCCCGTTGTTTAACTCATTGTTGCTTGTGTACTAGCACAGAAAACTCCACGCAAACGCCTCTGCACTCAGTCGTTCAGTGAAAGCCGTCGGCCACTGTGTTGTCCGTGGTGAGAGGTAATGCCTGAAATTTGGTATTCTCGGCACACTCTTGACACTGTAGGTCTTGGAATACTGAATTCCCTAACGATTTCCATAATGGAATGTCCCGGGCGTCTAGCTCCAAGAAACCATTCCTTGCTCTGTTAATTCCAATCTTGTGACTTTTCACATGAATCACCTGAGTACAAATGACAGCTCCGCTGTGCACTACCCTTTTATACCTTGTGTACGCGACACTGCTGCCATCTGTATAGGTGCATATCTTTATGCCATGATTTTATCACAGACGTCTCTTTATTCGAAGCAGCTATACTCACTGATGCTGTCGTATCTTTATTAGTACATTACATTCCTCTTCCACTGATTGTGCTTAACTGACAAGTTTTCCCTTGTGCTGTGTGTTTTACATTGCCAGTAGCTGTAGATCGCGGATGAATAACCGGCGGCCATGGGGACGCATGCCGTCCGCGAAACAAATTCGTGGAAGAGAGAGCGAGGTGTTCGCATTGTATTTATGGCTATTTTTTGTTACGAACACAACACGCACTAACGAGATCAGGCATCATAAGTATTTTAGGACAAGGATTTAAAAACTTCGTGCTAAAATTTTTTGTCTATACTGACACACAAAACTACAAGCACTCGAATGAGCTGCATTTAGATAAAACTCGCCAATTTATTTCCAACTGCTTCTCCACTAGAGTTGCCTATTTCATTGCGATATTTTGTTTTGCTATTTTTTCACGTAGTAGCATTAGTAAATAATTATTATTCCTTTGTCGACGTGTTAGAAAGCTGCTTATAACAATCAACTACAACCAAATGCTTTTATGGGCGTTTATTTTTCCATGATGGCATTTCAAGTTGCCCAGGTATCTCCAGATGTTTACATTTATTTACACGCCGTGAACATGGTTTATTTACTAAAGGCGTTGCAGAATTTTGCAGCTATTGCAAAACGTCTTAAAGAAACAATGTTTACGACTCATAAACTAATGAAAGCATTTGAAGATGTAAAAACATAAAATGCGGTACGCTCAAGAAAAGTGTTTTTTGAGGCAAAATTTATTGGCGTAACGTTTCGAGAAACAGGTGTCATATATATCATAGCGGTACCCCATAGACATTAACGTCACGAGTGTTATAGTTTTGATTTTATGCGTTACGAGCGCGGCCGTCGCGTCACGTGACGTGTAGAAAAGCAACAAACTTACTTATAGTTTCTTTCACAGCTACTCCACTACAACGTTCTTTAACATATTTTTCTTTCCACAGCTTTGATTGAATCCTCGACACGGTTGCAACTGCTACTGTATCACTGAGCTGAGCACCGTTGGTAGCTGATACCAATCAGAAAAGAACAGATGCCACATACCTTCTCTTCCTATCGGTCTCATTCAAAAAGTCTTGGAATTTCTTCTTGGAGAGAGAGCGGGTGGGGGGCTGGAAATATTGAGTGTAACTTTCAAACACTCAAACGAAGGAAGGAACATTGTATTTGACGTCCCGTCGACAAGGAGGTCATTAGAGCCGGAGCACAAGCTCGAATTGTATCAATTGATTGCGCTTAGGATGTAACTGCCAAATATGGTAGCTACCTTTCCGGTGGATAGGTCGTTTTCCGTTTAAAATAGAATTAAAACTTATCTCTTGCTTTGCGAGAAAGATTTATGAGATTACCAATAGTGCAAATTAGAATTGAAACGTAAATAGGATTAACTGTGAGGACGTAATCAACGACTTTGCGAAATGAAATCTCCACGAAAAGATTTCTTTGTAAAATGCGGAGCAGCGATAAAGCAGAGGACGAATCAATCCGGAGGAGATCAGTGTTTAACATTCCGTCGACAACGAGGTCATTAGAGACGGAGCACAAGCTACGATTAGCAATGGATGGGAAGGAAATCGGGAGTGCCTTTTTAAATGAACCATCCCGCATTTGCCTGAAGCGATTTAGGGAGATCATGGAAAATCTCAATCAGGATGGCCGGACGCGGGTTTGAACAGTCGCCCTCCCGAATGCGAGTCCAATGTGCTAACTAAATCAGTCAGGATTAAGTAAGTTGTTTGGTGTATGATCCTGTCTCTCTCTCTCTCTCTCTCTCTCTCTCTCTCTCTCTCTCTCTCTCTCTCTCCCTGTCTCTCCCTGTCCCAAGTTCGAAATGATGGCAGTATAAGTTAATGTCCATACAACTGCCTCCCGATGACATGGACCAAGGTGACCGTTAGGTTTTCGTAAGCAAATGAATGAAACTACGGTACGTAAGATTAAAATTAATGTCCCTTCAACAGCTTGTTCATTACAGGTATAGGACAAGCCCCAAATGAAGGAAAATAACGAACGAAATGTACCTTATTCAAAAAGTACCATCCCGATATTTCCGTAAGAGTTTTTAGGAAACTACAGGAAGGCTAAAATTGTGTGCTACAACAGGGATTTACGCTCTGCTCCTGTCCAATGCGGCAACCTGTGTAACGCTTCCACAACTATGTCTGAATGAGGCGAAGCGTTGATTAATGTCTACTAGTTAGCCAAGTTTTGCATTTAACGACCAGTTTGGTCTGGGTTGCGATGATTGGAACAGCCATTTCGCATTTACATGTGCGTCCTAACGTCGTTTCACTATTTGGTGTTTCCTTTACAAAAAACGCCTCTTATTAATTTACATGCATGCCAAGGTGCGAACATCACACACACTCACTCTACAAACCACGAAGATTTGCGACTCGCATATCTATAAGCCAGGTTTTTGTTATCATTCTCCCCCCCCCCCCCCCTGTCTCTCTGTCTCTCTCTCTCTCTCTCTCTCTCTCTCTCTCTCTCTCTCTCTCTCTTTCTTTCTCTCTCGCTCGCTCGCCCTGAATGTGAAATGCTACACTATTAGGTACGAAGAGCGTTTTATGATAATGCAGCTTTCTCGCAGTAAGCCTAGTGCTCCTGTCTGGTCGCCACGAGTAAATTGTAATGCTTTTCATTCTCCGCTTATGTAAATGTTGCAACAGTACCAGGAAGAGGACTTATTTAAAGCTGACGTAAGCCAAGCAGCAGTGCGCGCAATAAGATCAAGCGCAGCTAGTGCTCATTTGTCACAGTAAGTACGGTCAGTTGGTGGCCGGCGCGAATGGTCAGGAAGGGCAGCATCGGTACGACATTCCAAACAACGTCTGCTCGCGGCGGGAATAATCCTCGTAGTGGCCGACGCGTCACGTGATGCAGGAGAGCCGCATGAAGTTCTACAGCCCCCCACAGCCTTGGGATCACTTAAGAAAGTATGTAAAATATCTATTAGATTATATCAGCTGCATGACACTACTAAGCTTTCTTCTCAGCTCGAAAAAGGACGACACGAACACAAGTTGTCCACCTGACGAAGACGGTAGCCTGTAGTCGCAAGGCTCGTCTCATCCTGTTTCTACACTCGAATAAAGGGTATGTCAGGAGCAAAGGAGAGAAATGGTCGCTCTAAACCTAAAAGTCCACCACATAAACCCTTGTACATATTTATTATCGTTATGAAATCCTCTTCTTCTCGAGCCACTATGATACTGAGTGGTTCTTAGTCCCTTCGACAAGTTTCCTCCAATCTGCCCTCTCCAGAGTAGTTCTCCGGCGTCCTCTGATCTCTGGGAGAGACATTTTATATCTTCTTCCACATCGTCTATTCACCGCTCTCGTGACCTTCCCCCGTGCCTTCTTTCAGATGGCCTCCGTTCAAAAACCTTTCTAGTCCTTCTTCCAGTATCTGTCCTAAGAACATGTGCAAGCCAGACTATGAACTACTTTTCATTAATCGTACAATTTCAGCATCTTGTATAAAGCGGCCCAACTCATGGTTCATTCCACGTCTACAGAAACGGTTGTTATTCTGAACCAACTCATAGACTGTAACGCCGAAAATGCAGATAAAATACCTTCTACACCACCCAGAAATTTTCGCCTTTCTGAATCTGTAAGCTTTATTACAGAAACTATATTTAATATGTAATGGATATAATAATAGTGTATATATTTGTGAATGTATATAGTTAATCGTAACTATAATATAAACATTGTAAATTGCTGCGTAATAGCCAAGGGAACTTTTATTTTAATGTACGGATAGCAACTACGAATTGTACTAGCTGAGCAGTTGCTTATCTTTGTTTATGCAGAATCTTCGTCGCGCTGCTAGCAGAGAGGAAGCAGGGAAGCTTGAGTCGTGAAAGAGTGCGTAAGTGTTTGCCACGCGCTCCCGACACGCAGTTTGCAGCTACGATCGCGCCCGTCTAGGCGCACCGACTTTATTAACCCGCGAGTATTGAGAGCACTGTATTAGTGGACAGGCGGGCGAAGCTGAAATTCTAACCACTGGCTGTCCCGTAGTTATTCGTGCCTCCGGAGACGACGGGTCGTCCTCAAACACCTGCAGCAGAAGCAGCAGCTCAGCACTATCGTCGGGTATATTCTTCGTTGTATGCACAGCTACAGCATCGCAAGATCGTTAACTGACAGAGCATAACTACACTACTTCCTATTAAAATTGATACATCAGGAAGAAATGCAGATGAAAAACGGGTATTCATTGGACAAATATATTATACTAGAACTGAGATGTGATTACAGTTTCACGCAATTTGGGTTCATAGATCCTGAGAAATCAGTACCCAGAACAACCACCTCTAGCCGTAATAACGGCCTTGATATGCCTGGGCATTGAGTCAAACAGAACTTGCATGGCGTGTACAGGTACAGCTGCCCATGCAGTTTCAATACGATACCACAGTTCATCAAGAGTAGTGACTGCCGTATTGTGACGAGCCAGTTGCTCGGCCCCCAGTGACCAGACGTTTTCAAATGGTGAGAGATCTGGCAAGGACGGCAGTCGAACATTTTCTGTATCCAGAAAGGCCCATACAGGACCTGCAACATGCGGTCGTGCATTATCCAGCTGAAATGTAGGGTTTCGCAGGGATAGAATGAAGGGTGGATCCACGGGTCGTAACACATCTGAAATGTAACGTCCACTGTTAAAAGTGCGAACAAGAGGTGACCGAGACGTGTAACCGATAGCACCCCATACCATCACGCCGGGTGATACGTCAGTATGGCGATGACGAATACACGCTTCCAATGTGCGCTCACCGCGATGTCGCCAAACACGGATACGACCATCATGATGCTGTAAACAGAACCTGGATACATCCGAAGAAATGACGTTTTGCATTTGTGCACCCACGTTTGTGGTTGAGTACACCATCGCAGGCGCTCCTGTCTCTTATGCAGCGTCAAGGGTAACCGCAGCCATGGTCTCCGAGCTGATAGTCCATGCTGCTGCATACGTCGTCGAACTGTTCGTGCAGATGGTTGTTGTCTTGCAAACGTCCCTATCTGTTGACTGAGGGATCGAGACTTGGTTGCACGATCCGTTACAGTCATGCCGATAAGATACCTGCCATCTCGACTGCTCCTGATACGGAGCCGTTGGGATCTAGCTCGGCGTTCCGTATTACCCTCCTGAACCCACCGATTCCATATTCTGCTAACAGTCATTGGATCTCGACAATGTCGCGATACGATAAACCGCAATAGCGATAGGCTACAATTCGACCTTTATCAAAGTCGGAAACGTGATGGTACGCATTTCTCCTCCTTTCACGAGGCATCACAACAACGTTTCACCAGGCAACGCCGGTCAACTGCTGTTTGTGTATGATAATTCGGTTGGAAACTTTCCTCATGTGAGAACGTTGTAGGTGTCGCCAGCGGCGCCAACCTTGTGTGAATGCTCTGAAAAGCTAATCTTTTTCATATCACAGCATGTTCTTCCTGTCTGATAAATTTCGTGTCTGCAGCACATCATCTTCGTAGTGTAGCAAATTTAATGGTAAGTAGTGTACTTAGTTACATACGTCACATGTTGACAAAACAGATCGTGTGCCTGCACGAGTAAGCTCTTGGATGGAGTTCATCGACGACTCACGTAGCAACTCAGTAGTTGTAGAATTCTGTGCACCGGCTGCTGTGGCACAAGACACGAGGAACTGCAACTGTGTGTTTAGTTGTTGCACGGAAAATGGACGGACCCGGGACAGGTTTGTGGCGTAATGAAGCTGGCCGCTGACGGCAAGACGCGTGTCGTATTTCTGCTGGCGTCGCTCCAGTGCAAGGTACGGAGCTGGATTGGCGTCTTGCGAAGCGCCACGAGGGAAGCCAACAGGCCGGCAAGCAGCGGTCTGTAGGCCGCATCAGTACCGCTCCCCCTGGGCTAGCGGCTTTATTTACGGGCTAATTCTGCGAGTCGAAGCGCGCGCTGCATTTACAATCCAATTACGCAGCCGCCTGTCCACCGCACACGGGACGCTGGGATTCTCTCACGTCCCGCGCCTACTCTGACTCCGGCGATGATTAAGTGCTATTGTCACGACACTTGCTTCACAACATGCGCGACGCAGTTTCTCAAATTAAAAACAAAAAGGTACCACACTGGCGTTTCGCAACGGGCGCTAATAAATAGTGTACTTACTTACGGCGACAATCTGTTTTCCTCTCACGCCATTTTTCTTCAGAACTTTAATGCATTAAGAAACAAGACTAAGTGGACAGGACGTAAAAACATACACCCAGATGACATATTTGCATTGGAGATAGTAAATATGTCACAGCTCGACGCCGATAAACAATGGCCCAGTGTCAGCGCCGAGGCTGGCGGTAATGAGGGAACAAGGCGCATGTAAAGCATACCGTGCGCGGGAACGTTTCGACCAAACGGAAAAAAAGTAGCCAAGTTCTTCACGTACCTTTGCCATACCTCTCACAATTCTCAGGTATAGCAAATTGCTGCTCCCGTCAGCCCACTTACCTTTCATTAATCTCTACCTGAATAATAAGCAAACCTAACGTATGTATTCTCTGCACTGGTCCCAAAACCACCTTACTAACAGCCAAATCGGGCACATAACATCGCAAATTTTTGAACTGATATATCGCACCCCGGTGAGAACAGTGAGACAACTCAAAAATGCAGCAGAAAAAAATCGACTTAAATAATTCTATAAAACTTAAACTGAAAGAGTATAAGCTTGCTTTGAATTTCAACTAATTATTGGTGGCAGTAAATTCCATTACATTCTACACAACGGTAATATGGACATGTAGTACTGTCCTCATCGAATGTGAGGTGTTACCAGGTAATTATTAATTAGGTCTTTGAACTGTGTCAATTTTCTTGCTTTACTAAAAACTCTTTTATTTTTTATGATCATCATTTGATACCTCTGCCACTTTTCACCCCAATTTTGTATATTTTTTATTTTTATTTAATGCTTTTTTACTCACAGTAATATAATACGATATCCGAACTTCCAGTGGGCATAATTAGTATCTCACTTAAAATAAAAAATGAAAAACAAATTTAAATCGTTTTATTAGAAAAACAAAATGTAAAATTATAATTTATGAAAATTAATATAATTTAATAAGAAACATAAATTAGGTGCATTAATCTACTGTTTAGGGACGCGAAATGTTATTCATTGAAACCATCGTTGTGAGATCATTATAGCTTCTTCTTCTTTTCAAAACTTTCGGTTTTAGTGACATGTCGTGAACTTCACAATATCGCGTCATTTCATCTGTTTACGTGCAGTATTCTACTACTATTTGTGTTGAGGGTTAGTAATTAGTCTCAGCATCAAGATCTCATCAATGGCAGATTTCACGGCGTGAGCAAACTATCTATAACTATGTTGTTATCTTAGCACAAGAAATAACAGGATAAACTTGACAAGAGCGTACATGGTACAGTTCACAATAAATTAGAAAAGGCAAAGAAATATCGGTACTCATCACAGACTTCTCGACGTACGTCAAATAGGAACTCAGAATATTACAGGGATGATCAAAATACAAAATAAAATTAAGAAATTATCTGTTCGTTACATTTTCTGACGAATAAGAAATAAGAGAGAGACGAAAATGATACAGAGTGTTTCTTATCCAGAAAGTCCTACTCTCATATCACAGCTCCTAAGAACAATGTATTGCAACTTATCTTAAGTCATTTGTAACCTAATACCCGTATTTTAATCTTCTTTTGTACATTATTTCCAACAATGTTCATTCAAATATCGGTTCGTACAACCAGCTCTGAATATCCTCCTCCTAGAAGTTTTCCGCTTAAGCAAAACTCTCGATAATTTAAAAGTTCTGTAAAAACTGCATAAAGCACATTTCTTGACACTTATGAGCGACAGAATGGTGCGAAAATGAGTGAGAGCTTTTAAAGGTGGCCGTACGATGTGCATCGTAAGGAACGAAGTGGGCGACCTTCAGTCATTGCTGACGATTTAGTGTATGAAGTTGCTGAAAATATCAAAGAGAACAGACGCTCTACGATTTCTAAAACCGATTTTCATAAAAAAATTTGCAAGCAAGCAATTACAATAAAAATAAATTTCATTGAAACTGGTATCACAGCACGAAGATTGTCTGTATGAAAATGAAAGAATAATAACTGTGTTTTGCTCAATGCAGCAACGTAAAGGTGAGGCTATGAGTTTCGTTTAAAGAAATATTACACATAATATTTACTGAAGTAACATCGCAAGCATTGTGTAACACGCACTGGCGTCGCTTGTGGTTGACTTATAGTCAGCAAAGTAAAAGCACTCCCTCCTCAGGCTGCGAGTGGCCTACCGGGACCATCCGACCGCCATGTCATCCTAAGCCGAGGATGCTGATACGAGAGGTGTGGGGTCAGCACATCGTTCTTCCGGTCGTTATGATGGTATTCTTGCCCGAAGCCGCTACTATTCGGTCAACTAGCTCCTCAATTGGCATCACGAGGCTGAGTGCACCCCGAAAAATGGCAACAGCGCATGGCGGCTGGATGGTCACCCATCCAAGTGCCGGCCACGCCCAACAGCGCTTAACTTCGGTGATCTCACGGGAACCGGTGTATCCACTGAGGCAAGGCCGTTGCCAAGTCAGCAAAGTAATCCGGATTTGTGTAAAAATGCAGTAATTGTTTTTTAGGGAATATGTCCCTCAGTAGTAAAATACATTATTCAAATCTTCCACTAATGTTCCACTACACTCACTATTGTGTATATGGCACAGAAATGTTCATCAGTTGAATGTCACCACGATTTTATTATATATTTCAGTTTTCATTGTATGAAGTAAACTAAAGTTTTCTGACCGCAGCTGCATGTTCCTTTACGTAATTTTTCTCTAGTACAGTTTTTAACTAATTCCACCTGCTCTCGGAAGCTCCTACTTTTAAGTAACGCTATTGTTATCATTTGTGACAGAACCAGATTGTGTTTCTAAAGATGGAATTATGTAACTCTCAAATCGTTGATATATTTTACACAAAACAGGAGAAATAAATACAGTTGATTGGAAGATGTCAAAACGGTGTTATCATTGCTGTCTACTAGGTCTTTTGTACAAAGACCCAAACACATTTCCCTGAGGTACGACGGATGCCAACTTTCCCCCAAGCTGTCCCTTCAGTAGCTAATCTTTCAGTATGTTCTCTGTTCTCACATTCTGTCTACGGTGCGAAATTCTAACGTTTGCCAGAGCTCAAGAAACAACGCACCAACCTGCGTAAGGGAGACACGTTTGAAAGAACCTATGCAAGTATGGGTTGCTGGCGGGACAGAAGGCGTAAGCAGTCTCCGGATAGGTCGGCCGGTAAAGCGTTCACAAGGAAAGCCGCATAAATGGGGGACGACGCAGATGGCCGTTGCGTTGAAACTCGGAGATTCCTCGGCGGCAGTAGAGACGGCATAACGCCGGCATTACTATTCACCGCCGTCAGCGGCTGGGCGCATCTCCGACCTTCCACTGCGCCGGAATAAATTTTTCGCTTTCTCGGTACTTTAATTGTCGTCACGAGGGCCGTTGGACGGCGTTTAGAAATTTAAAATGCTGAGTGATGGGACGCGCTGGAGGGAGCGTGCGGCAGATAAGGAGAGCCGCTCTTTATTTTTCAATTACGGCCGCGACAGCAGCGCCGCCGGTGGTGGCTGACGGCACTGAGTTACGCCCCGGTGCAGCGACCGGCAGGGGAGGGGTGGGGGAGTGGATCCAGGGTCCAGCCGCGGAGGACGCCCACTCAGAGCTGCTCTCGTGGGCGGGGAGGCCAGGGCTTAACGTGCTGAACACACCGAGGGTAAGCATATCCAGGGGGTAAGCAAATTTCCATTAACGTAGTAGTCGGTAAGAAACTTTAATTAAGCACTCGATATGAACTTATATTTGAAATACTCGGATCATCTGATCACATATAAACAATTATTTCAAAAAAGGTTAAAATGACTCTGAGCACTATGGGACTTAACATCTGAGGTCATCAATCCACTAGAACTTACAAGGGAACCTCCCCATTGGAACCCCCTCAGATTTAGTTGTAAGTTGGTACAGTGGATAGGCCTTGAAAAACTCATCACAGATCAATCGAGAAAACATGGAGAAGTTGTGTGGAACTATGAAGAAAGTAAGCAAAATACACAAACTGAGTTGTCCATGCGCAACATAGGCAACATCAAGGATAGTGTGAGCTTCGGAGTGCCGTAGTCCCGTGGTTAGTGTAAGCTGCGAAACGAGATGTTCTTGGTTCAAGTCTTCCCTCGAGTGAAAAGTTTACTTTCTCAATTTTCGCAAAGTTATGATCTGTCCGTTCGTTCATTGACGTCTCTGTTCACTGTAATAAGTTTAGTGTCTGTGTTTTGCGACCGCACCGCAAAACCGTGCGATTAGTACTGAAGACTTTAGCAGTTAACTCCCATAAGGTTTCACGCACATTTGAACACATTTTCTTTTTTTACATTCAAAAAGAAACAAGCCAGAATCTTTAAAAGGAAAACTGATGAAGGGATCTTAACGCCACTGCCTACGAAAAAATGCGCAGCCCCTGTGAGAGCGCTGAGGCCTCTAGAGCGACAGGGGCGCACGCAGGTGATGACACAGAAACCACGTCCGCTGCACTCAGTAATGCTGAAAGCAGAGGAATGGAGGCCACAGAAGAAGAGCAGAGGGGTTCCTGACAGCGGAAGGACTGCAGGGAACGGAAGTTCATCAAGTAACAGCACAAGGTACAGGTAGCACTGCAAATCCGATGCAGTTCCAGCGCTCAGTCTGACCTCCGGGGCAACGGCTGCCACTCTAACTCACCGTTCTTCAATAATGAGGGCATCCACCTGCTAGACAGTTGGCTTCGGTGATGCGGTGTGGCGTTGCAGGTTGTGCGTCATCGGCCAACAACATCCGTCCGTGTTTGAACCCCCCGTGTCACTGCTTGAGCCTTGCAAAGGACATGCTGTGCTCTCGTATGCTTGTGACATTCCTCGAAGAATTTCCGATCCCCGCACTCCTTCCACTGTCAGGAAACACACTACATCTCTTTGCTCTTCCTTCGAAGACCCCATACCTCTGTTTTCAGCATGACTGAGAGTATGTGCTTGCCCTGTCGTCACGCGGTGTTCGTCAATTTTCCTCTAGCGGCGAGTTTAGGTCTTCACCGCTCTTATGGGACGACACCTTCTTCCACAGCCAATCGCAATAGGACCCCTTCTCTGTATACGTTCAATATCCCCTGTCAGCTTTACCTGCTACGAGTCCCACGCACTGTGGCAGGATTTTAAGACGGCTCGCTCCACTTTTTGTAAGCAATCTCATTTGTAGACTGACTGCAAAAAATGGTTCAAATGGCTTTAAGCACTATGGGACTTAACATCTGGGATCATCAGTGCCCTAGACTTAGAACTACTTAAACCTAACTAACCTAAGGACATCACACACATCCATGCCCGAGGCAGTATTCGAACCTGCGACCGTAGCAGTCGTGCGGTTCCGGACTGAAGCGCCTGGAACCGCTCGGCCACCGCGGCCGGCCAGACAGACTGCATTTTTCCAGAATCCTGCGAATGGGTGGAGGTCTACCACCTGATTTACCCACGACTGACCGTATGTGTTCGTTTCATTCATCTTAGTTCTATCGAGCTCATCAGTCCTGCTGCCTAGAGAAATGTACTAATACGCACTTTGAACCATCTTGCCGCAAATGTCCATTAGCTGAGTGAGTTGGCTGAGCAGTCATGTATTAAAAAAAAATCAAATAAAATGTGTCACCGGCACTTCAGCGCGAGGGGAATCTATGCTGGGTTCTGTTAAAAACAACCTAGGTATAAGGATACCAGGGACATATCAAACCCCGTGCAAGTGTGGCAAATCGTACGTCGGTCAGCTGTGTCGCACTGTTAAGGATAGATGCTCTGGACGTAGATGTCACATCAGACTGGGTCAGCCAGAAAAATCTGCTGACACGGAGCACAGGATGAACTGCGGGAAGACAAAGGTCCTTTCGTCTCCGCCTACTGGAGCTCCATCATTAAAGAAGCATGGGAATCAGAACTAGCAGTACTATGGCATCGTCGCCCGCAGACGAACAACTCCGAGTCAACTTTAATCATCGTTTTACGTTTGACAAGTCTACGACTGTAATCGGACTTTTACAGTGCTTAAAACTCTTTTTCCTTGGCGCGTGCGCTTTTCTTGCAAGTCAGCGTATATACTGGCGAGCCATTGCAGCAAACACCCGAAGACGGCTAGCTGCTGTTTCCTTGGAATACTGTGCAGCTTCCACAACAATATCCGACGCGAAGCCCGCGAACCAATGAATCAATCACGTATTAGCCTGTTCCTCAGCGCTTTTGGCGTTTTCAAGTGGTTCAAATGGCTCTGAGCACTATGGGACTTAACATCTGGGATCATCAGTCCCCTAGAACTTAGAACTACTTAAACCTAACTAACCTAAGGACATCACACACATCCATGCCCGAGGCAGGATTCGAACCTGCGACCGTAGCGGTCTCGCGGTTGCAGACTAAAGCGCCTAGAACCTCCCGGCCACCTGGCCGGCTATGGCGTTTTGCAGACCACTTGTCGCGGGGCATTGCTGCAGCCTTCGTCACGCATGCCACTGCTACTCTGTTAGATAGATCCTCTAACATATAATTTCTACATTCATCTGAGAGCGAAAGAGATATAAAAAATTTTACTTGCCGCCGCCGAAAAATAAATATCTATAATTGGTAGACCACGCAGATGCACTGTTTCTCTTGTCTTTCCCCAAATACGAGCATTTTCACATTGACTGACTGAAGTTTGCGCTTGCAACATGTATGTTAATGATTATTCCGTACGTCGCCAGAAACACTCAGTTGTTCTGTGCACGGACCATTTGAAGGCCAGTTGTAAGCGACGGAAAATGCTGACTCACGCTTACGCAAGATCGTTATCTAAGGGTAAACAAGAAAAATGTTCTTGTTGTTCTTTTTCCAAACTTGGCCTCTACTAAATAAACATTCATAGCTTTCCTCTGGTAGAGACTCAACGCCACATTTCAGTTTTTGTAGTTACATCAGCGCCTTCCCCATTCAAACATCACCACGTTAACAAATACCATTAAGGAGACAGGACAGAGTTCAAGCATCTTTCAATAAACAGTCAATTCTACTTAAGCACAACTGGAAAATCGTAAATGTAACATGCCTGGTGGGCGTAATAACATTTTCAGTTACACTTACCAATTTCATTCACAGGGCTCTGACAAATGTTTCCTAATCTGTGTTCGATCCACTTCCCTAAATTAAGTTGTTCTCCATTTTGTCTCATCGGTCTAACGAAAAGGCAGTCTCCATCACTTTCCAAATACTTCTAACAGGAAGTTTTCTTACTCTGCTTGGTGGCAATTTTATTCTGAAAACATAAGCCGGAAAATGATGTGCCCTACTCAAGACTTTGCACCTCAGTCTCTCTGGTTCCTGAAAGCCTTTCGGAGCAGTAGATTTCGGCAGTCCTGTTCATTGCACAGACGATGCAAAAAGCGTTAGACGGTGCGTGTAGTGGGCACATAGGACCCAGTATCCTAACAATGAAGTAGCCTTCAATTTGTTTTACCTATAACTGAACATACTGATCATTCCATCTCATAGATCTACACATTGCTACTGAAAAGTATTTACATAAAGCGAGTGACATCGCTTACTAGTCATTAATGCTACTAGCAACGAATTCGATACTTTAGCAGTAGAACTACACTTTTCTCTACATTGAAGGTCTAATTGTCAGTATTTCTAGCAGGTAAATGTTTTCTCCGGATCTGTCCGGATAGTATTACAATTCTTATGAGACAATATTACCCTTAGATTGCCTAGTCGTATTTAAAAACTATTGCAATTAACACTGACGCAGAAATAACTAAGATACAGTATTAGTGCAAATGTCATCTCAATTAGAGACGCAGCCACACAGGAGTCGCAAATTGCAATGACAATGCTGAACTGAGGAAGCTGAATTACTGACGTGCTTTATGACAGTACTATTACTCGCTGCGCTACACACCGCTGGACTATATAGTTGCATGTCCAACCCCTGCGTTATAGCACACGAGCAAAATAAGAATAGATTACAAAAGAACATCTACCTTAAGGACACCTGATTGATATTACAGGCACAGCAGATCGTTGAAAAGCGCACCAGCAGTGCCCGCATCTCGTGGTCGTGCGGTAGCGTTCTCGCTTCCCGCGCCCAGGTTCCCGGGTTCGATTCCCGGCGGGGTCAAGGATTTTCTCTGCCTCGTGATGGCTGGGTGTTGTGTGTTGTCCTTAGGTTAGTTAGATTTAAGTAGTTATAAGTTCTAGGGGACTGATGACCATAGATGTTAAGTCCCATAGTGCTCAGAGCCATTTGAACCACACGAGCAGTTGCTTGACATTTATTTATTTCACTGCCAGTTGAAAACGTGTAGCACCCAGAAGACATGGTCAGATGTCAAAGTAAATTCGCACACATACACACCATCAGCATTTATGTCAATGATTAAAGTTGCAACACTGTGACAAGGAAAACGGCCACCAGGGATTATGGGATATTAGTGTTGTTCGTATTCAGTGTTGTTACCAGACCTCTTGGGGTACATATGTGGGGTGAGCCAGCCGGAGTGGCCGAGCGGTTCTAGGCGCTACAGTCTGGAACCGCACGACCTCTAGTTCTAAGTTCTAGGGGCTGATGACCTCAGAAGTTAAGTCCCATAGTGTTCAGAGCCATTTTCGTGGCGTGAAGAGCGTTAGATGTTGAGTTATCGCAGTGAAGAACGCAGAGATGCCACGTAGCCATTTGATACAGCGTTATCGGCACCTGGCAGAGTTTCGAAGAGACCTCGTTATGGTTCTGAATTTACCCCGTTGGTCTAACCCTGAAATATCTAAGTCTGTGGGGCTTTCGGATTTTACTGTGGCCCAGTGTTGGACTGCATGGGAACGTGTAGAACGTGAAGGTACCGAGCGACCACGAGAAGGGAAGACCGCCTTATCCTGCATTGAGCAGACCGTATCCTCTTCACATCTGCGGCTACCACACCAGAAAAAATGCTGAACATTTTGTGGCGCCCCGTACCATTGGTTAGAAACTAGCAGTAGCCAATATAGGGAACTGCCGCTTCACGCATGGGCTCCCGTTATCACCACAACACAAACGGATGCTTTTGGAGTCGTGCCGTGACCAGGAAACATAGAGTGTTGATGAATCGCGTCGCACTGTGTTCGTCGATGAATACCGTTTCCGCACGGTCCCACACGACCATCGCTCGCGAGTACAGTGGCGACCTGGAGATGCTTTGGAGAACTACAGCGGTGCTACTCCTAGCGTCATGGTGTGGGGAATCATCAAGTATGACGTCAGTTCACGCGTTGTAGTGATTGAGTAATGTCTGACGGTACAACGTTACGTCAAGCATATCGTGCGTTACCTGAAATCTGACAGTACCATGGCGCATTCTTCGACAGAAAAATGCACGTCCATCGCACCTCTGTCAACCGTCTGTGGGAAACTGACTTTCTGCCACGGCCGTAAAGATTTTCAGATCCCTCCCCGAAAGAATGTGTGGGACCAGATCGGACGTCGGTTGGTTGGTTGATTTGTGGGAGGGGACCGAACAGCGAGGTCACTGTTCCCATCAGATGAGGAAAGGGTGTGCAAGAAAATCGGCCGTGTCCTTTTAAAGGAACCATCCCTTTATTTGCTTGAAGCAATTTAGGGAAATCACGGAAAACCTAAATCAGGATGGTCGGACGCGGGTTTGAACCGTCGTACTCCCGAATGCGAGTCCAGCTTGCTGACCACTGCGCCACCTCGCTCGGTGGACGTCGGTCCCAACGTGTGTCCAGGATATCAAGTAGCAGTCTCAGCAGTTCTCAGCCAGCGTGCCTCATGACACGATACAATGGCTTTATGGCACCGTTCCCAAATCAATCAGTGCGTGCAACCAGGGCAGAACGTGCTACCCCACCGAAAATGCGCGGGCGAGATAAAAACAGATAGGCAGTCGACATATCATATTAATATTCTACCCACTATGAGACTATGGAAAGGCATGGGCTACGACCCGACTTGCAGGCAGCCACTAATTTTAATGGATTCTGGAGAAATATAAGATTGAAAAAATAAAAAAATAGATATCAGTACAGAAGAAGTCACTCTTAACAGAGGGCAACCTCCACCGACGTAAAAACATTCACAGAACGACGTATAGAAAAAGTATTGACCAATAACTATGAAAGTTAAAGGAGAGCACTTCGGAGAGAGAATGCTAAACCATGAGAATTAGGCATAGACAACAAAAAGGACGATGGCAGACTTCGGTAAACCTTACCGCATGGCTGGTGCTGTTGTTCTCTCGTAGTATCGCGAAATACTCATCATAACCCAATGACCGAAACGGTGATCGAATCCGAACGTCATTACTAATCGACCACTTAAATTTCACTCCAGCATGCTGGAACTTTTCCACAGCCAGGACGCTGTCTATAAGAAGTTGCAGCATGCGCTGGAGCGGCGGTGCTCAGGGGTTTTCTTACCAGGTCGGCACCTCACATTAGTGTGACTGCGGCTGTAAAGAGTGATTCCGGTGCCATATTGTTGGGTGGTCAAGCCTGCCTACCATAGAACTCGCCGCTTCTGTTTTCCCACAAGTTTCCTAACCTGACGCAGCCTTGGCCGCTGGAACGGCGGGTATTCTCTGTATTGAAGCGCGTCTAAGAACCAAGAAGATGCTCCGTTTAAACTTGAATCTTTTTAACGGCCACCTCCACATAGATAAAACTATTAATTCCTCTCTATATCTGGAGACTCATTATTATAAGGTTTCTTTCCGTTCTGTAATTATTTTTTCACTTTAATTCGCCGTTGAACTTTTAGGTGTTTCGAAATAAAATTGATACGCAAATTATGGAAACAACAGCGGTTTGTTCCTCATAAAAAGGTTCCGAATCTGTCACTTGATTTAGAATTCATTAATTACTTCTCGATTCATCCTTTGTTGCGAACTTTGGCGGACGCCCACGGGATCAGCAAATCGATACGTTATAAGTGCAGCGGCATACTGATACGTGGGCTCACACTGGCAAGTTCTTTGTAAACTTTATTTCATTTTGGAATCACTGAAAAAATACCACATACCCTCTCAGCCCGCAAAGTTTCGTTTCGTTTCCTCGTTACCCTCTGGGTGCTTCACTTTTCTTTGTCAGGTAGTGCAGCTACGGATCGGTCACGAAAACTGGCAACGCCTGGGAGGGCAGTGTACTGACCATATGGCCCTCCATATCCGAATCCAGTGACGCCCATCGGTTGAGGATGACACGGCGGTCGGTCGGTGCCGTTGGGCCTTCCGACACATGTTCGGACTGAGTTTAGCTTTAGTGTAGTTAAGGAATAACAAAACTTCCTGGTAGATTTAAAAAAAAATGGCTCTGAGCACTATGGGACTTAACTTCTGAGATCGTTAGTCCCCTAGAACTTAGAACTAGTTAAATCTAACTAACATAAGGACATCACACACGTCCATGCCCGAGGCAGGATTCGAACCTGCGACCGTAGCAGTAGCGCGGTTCCAGACGTTAGCGCCTAGAACTGCTCAGCCACCCCGGCCGGCTCTGGCAAATTGAAACTGTGGCGGCCCGAGACACGAACTCGGGACCTTTGCCGGCACAAGTTTTAATCTGCCTGGAAGTTTCATATCAGCGCACAATCCACTGCAGAGTGGAAATCTCATTCAGGTAGGGAATAACAATTTCCACCAAGCTGGAATGTCTAAGCAAATATTCTCTGTGGTTAAAGTGTAGACGAAACGCTACTACGAGGAATTTTCTGTGATACGTTCCAAAGGCGTACCGCGGTCGTGGATGCCTGCCGCCTAATTGGTAGCGACGGGACAGTGGACAACCTGCCGTGGCGCCTGGGAGTTAGGCTGCCCTGGTAGCGCCGCACGCTCGGCGCCGAGATGAGATGAGCGGCGAGATATGACGTGCGGCCCCCGGACTCACTGCTGCTTCTGGCGGCGATATGACAGCCGAGCCTTACCGGCTAATTTAGAGCCGGGCCCGGCGACTCACAGCGCGGTCCGGAGACGCGTTAGGAGCCGCGCGGGACGGGCCGGCAGCGCAGGGATGACGGCCCAACGGCTGCGTTAATCGCCCTGCACGTCGTCGTGTGGAAGCCTACAGCCTACAACAGTTTCTCCGCGTTTGCACGCCTCTTAAAACAGCGGCAAAGTTGAAGCTACTTTGCATTACGTTCTCAAGGAGCCCGTTTCACACTCCGCTTAAAACTACTTTGTTTTGCAAATTAGGGTGTTCTGGAGCTCCTCCTGAGGTGCAGACAGCCTCCCTGAGGTCTCTCTTACCTTAGCGTTTATCTGAGTGGTGTTTCACTTCTCCCATAAGCCCAGTACAACCAAAGTCTACACAAGCTTTACACGGTCGTTGCTACAGTGTGGCAAGCCATAGCTTATCAGTCTGTGATACTTGTGTCTGAGTGACATTTCATTTCATTCAGCATATTTACCATCAGGCTCTCGTAGCTGGTGTACTTCAGCACAAACGACTTTGCAACAGACGACGTCCATGGTTTTGGCACAGCATATCTTTCTTTGTTATCCTACTGTGTTGTTTCGAAACAGAGCAATAGTAATTAAATCGGGGCACTGCCCTGAGACTTGTTCACCTACACTAATCAATTAGAAGACAATTACTTTAATCAAAATGTTACCTTTGAAAAGCCTAAGATTTTACTCGAAGTTTAACAAAGCTTAAAACACTACAACCTCTCGTGAACTACATAGAGAGGCCTAAAAGGAAGTTACACATGTCGTCCACGCTAAGGTAATTATGCAACTAGAATGGCGCATTTTTAAAAAAGATTACACATACTTGAATTCCTCCAGACACATTTCTGTTGCAGTAGAGATAAAATGGCACCACAGTGTGGGAGTGAAATGGCATGGCAAATACACTGAAGCACCAAAGAAACTGGTCTAGGCATGCGTATTCAAATATAGAGACATGCCAACAGGCAGAATATGGCGCTACGTTGTAAGACACCAAGTGTCTGGCGCAGTTGTTACATCGGCTACTGCTGTTATAACGGCAGGTTATCAAGATTTAAGTGCGTTTGAACATGGTGTTATAGTCAGCCAGGTGCGATGGGATACAGCATCTCCGAGGTAGCTATGAAATGCGGATTTTCCCGTACGACCATTTCACGAGTGTACCGTGAATATCAGGAACTCGGTGAAACATGGAATCACCAACATTGCTGCTGCCGGAAAAAGGTCGTTAAATAACATGACCAACAACGACTGAAGAGAATCGTACAACGTGACCAGAAGTGTAACACTTCACCAAATTGCTGCAGATTTCAATGCTGGGCCGTCAACAAGTGTCAGCGTCCGAGCCATTCAACGAAATATCATTGATACGGGCTTTCGGAGCAGAAGGCCTACTCGTATACCCTTGATGACTGCACGACACAAAACTTTATGCCTCGCCTGGACCCGAAAACAGCGACATTGGCCTACTGTCGACTGGAAACATGTTGCCTCGTAGGTCGAGTCTCGTTTTAAATTGTATCGAGGGGATGGACGTGTACGGGAATGGAGACAACCTCATGAATCCATGGACCCTGCATGTCAGCAGGGGACTGTTAGACGGTGGAGGCGTGGTAATGGTATGGGGCGTGTGCAGTTAGAATGATAGGGGCCCCCTGATGTGTCTAGATAAGACACTGACAGGTAGCACTCACGTAAGCATCCTGCCTGATCACCTGCATCCATTCTTGTCCATTGTGGATTCCGACGGACTTAGGCAATTCAAGCAGGAAAATTCGACACCCCACGCGTCCAAAATTGCTACAGAGAGGCTCCAGGAACACTCTTATAAGTTTAACTCCCCAGACGTGAACATTATTGAGCACATCTGGCATGCCTTGCCGTGTGCTGTTCAGAAGAGATCTCCACCCCTCGTACTGTTACGGATTTATGGACAGCCGTGCAGGATTCATGGTGTCAATCCCCTCCAGCACTACTTCAGACATCAGTCGTGCTCGCGGGGGCCCATCACGATATTAGGCAGCTTTAAGAGTTTCCTTTGCTCTTCAGTATATGAACTTACCATAGAGTTGAAGTACGCAGTACAGTACCGTTGTTGCTAGAAAAACATCTGTATTGGACACAGATTCACCACGGTACATGAAACAAAGGCAACGTGGCGTCCATGCGTTGTGGAAAGGTGCCAAAACATTGACCGAGAGCGCAGAGACGTGAGCGATGCTGATCTGGAGGACCAGATCTTGCTCCATGCTAAGTGCAGCATTCAGTACAAGCTACTTGGTATCTCTTAATAATAGGTAACTACTTTTTGAAGTCATTTAGTATCTGATAATCGCTAACTAGTTTTGGGCATAAGCACATGCTTATGCTGCAACTTACACTTCTTTGCAAAACTTAAAGATGAGATAAAGTAATAGGAAACATATACTACTCGGTGGAAATGAAAGAAAGTGTGAGAACATGTTTCCAGAGGTCTCTCAAACGCGCACAGAAAGCTACACGTCATATGAGCTCATCGTGACAACAGCGCCAAAAGGGGTTGGCCCCACAACACGAGGCAGTTGAAGGTACGGGAAAAGACAGTGTCTGTCTATCGATGAGCAGTCACTATGTACTGCGGTGCTGTTCTTTATTTACAACATGTCGCAGAGACAACATCTGGATAACTTTACACACGAAGAAATCGTTGGGATATTGGAAGAAGTGCGAAGTGTGACGAGAGCTACCTAGGAGTTTGGTATTGTTCACAGCATTGTATCACGAACATGGGGAGCGTTTAGAATCACGGACATTACTGCGCGAGGGAGAGGGGGGTGATCGAGCCCACACAGAAGCATACCGACAGTCCTTCTTTCCACGTACAATACGAGACTGGAATAGAAGGGAGAACCGATAGAGGTACTCAGGGTACCCTCCGCCACACACCGTCAGGTGGCTTGCGGAGTACGGATGTAGATGTAGATGTAGAAATGAATGATGAAGGCAACTTATACTACTAAATGATAAACGTTGTTCTTCAACATATTTATTATAGATTAAAATCACCCTTTCAGCAGTTATCTATAATTCCTAACTAAAATTATTAATTGCCCATCTCTGCCTATTATTATGACTGCACCGTCTAATACACTCCTGGAAATGGAAAAAAGAACACATTGACACCGGTGTGTCAGACCCACCATACTTGCTCCGGACACTGCGAGAGGGCTGTACAAGCAATGATCACACGCACGGCACAGCGGACACACCAGGAACCGCGGTGTTGGCCGTCGAATGGCGCTAGCTGCGCAGCATTTGTGCACCGCCGCCGTCAGTGTCAGCCAGTTTGCCGTGGCATACGGAGCTCCATCGCAGTCTTTAACACTGGTAGCATGCCGCGACGGCGTGGACGTGAACCGTATGTGCAGTTGACGGACTTTGAGCGAGGGCGTATAGTGGGCATGCGGGAGGCCGGGTGTACGTACCGCCGAATTGCTCAACACGTGGGGCGTGAGGTCTCCACAGTACATCGATGTTGTCGCCAGTGGTCGGCGGAAGGTGCACGTGAGCATCGACCTGGGACCGGACCGCAGCGACGCACGGATGCACGCCAAGACCGTAGGATCCTACGCAGTGCAATAGGGGACCGCACCGCCACTTCCCAGCAAATTAGGGACACTGTTGCTCCTGGGGTATCGGCAAGGACCATTCGCAACCGTCTCCATGAAGCTGGGCTACGGTCCCGCACACCGTTAGGCCGTCTTCCGCTCACGCCCCAACATCGTGCAGCCCGCCTCCAGTGGTGTCGCGACAGGCGTGAATGGAGGGACGAATGGAGGCGTGTCGTCTTCAGCGATGAGAGTCGCTTCTGCCTTGGTGCCAATGATGGTCGTATGCGTGTTTGGCGCCGTGCAGGTGAGCGCCACAATCAGGACTGCATACGACCGAGGCACACAGGGCCAACAACCGGCATCATGGTGTGGGGAGCGATCTCCTACGCTGGCCGTACACCTCTGGTGATCGTCGAGGGGACACTGAATAGTGCACGGTACATCCAAACCGTCATCGAACCCATCGTTCTACCATTCCTAGACCGGCAAGGGAACTTGCTGTTCCAACAGGACAATGCACGTCCGCATGTATCCCGTGCCACCCAACGTGCTCTAGAAGGTGTAAGTCAACTACCCTGGCCAGCAGGATCTCCGGATCTGTCCATTGAGCATGTTTGGGACTGGATGAAGCTTCGTCTCACGCGGTCTGCACGTCCAGCACGAACGCTGGTCCAACTAAGGCGCCAGGTGCAAATGGCATGGCAAGCCGTTCCACAGGACTACATCCAGCATCTCTACGATCGTCTCCATGCGAGAATAGCAGCCTGCATTGCTGCAAAAGGTGGATATACACTGTACTAGTGCCGACATTGTGCATGATCTGTTGCCTGTGTCTATGTGCCTGTGGTTCTGTCAGTGTGATCATGTGATGTATCTGACCCCAGGAATGTGTCAATAAAGTTTCCCCTTCCTGGGACAATGATTTCACGGTGTTCTTATTTCAATTTCCAGGAGTGTATTACTAACGTGAAACGACTGACATCATCTACGTAGCAAACACTAGAAGACACTACTTTCAAAGCTGATCTACGGTGGTGTGTCAGTGGAAATAAACTAACGTGATCGCAAGCTGTTTACCTTTATAGCCCTAATAAGCCGAAGCAATTTGCGATATCACCGTATGCACTGCATCCGGTGCATCGAAGTGATGATTCTGGTACTCGTCTGCGACGATGGAAGAACTCCAGCCACAAATAAACGGTTTCAAACACTAGGACGGCGGAAGGCGGTCCTCTGACTAATATGCTCTAATACTGCCTTCTCCTCCCTGTGTTCTACAGACGAGAAACGCGAACTCCCAGCCACAAGGGCGGAGTTCAGATAACGTCTCAGCGTAAGCATAGGCAGAAGAAGTGCTCTCAGTTACTGAACGCTGCGTGCTCGACGACGACTTCCAGCCCAGAGGTGAAGTCCAGAATCGTCTAGGTTCGCAACAGTACGTTGCCTAACTATTCTAACTATAAACTCTCCTGAGAGCAAAGACAGCAAGTCTGTGTCAACAAAGCTGATGCCGAGCGACAGTCACACACGGTGGCCCACAACGGAAAGACCGCGTCTCTGGTTTCCCAGCAAGCCTCGGCTGGCTGACTGGCTCTGAGCACTATGGGACTTAACATCTGTGGTCATCAGTCTCCTAGAACTTAAAACTACGTAAACCTAACTAACCTAAGGACAGCACACAACACCCAGCCATCACGAGGCAAAGAAAATCCCTGACCCCGCCGGGAATCGAACCCGGGAACTCGGGCGTGGGAAGCGAGAACGCTACCGCACGACCACGAGATGCGAAGCCTCGGCTCCCCACCTTCGTAAATCCGAAAACGAATCGTATTCCAGAAACCACGGAATATTCTCCCTCTCTACATATTCTTCCGAACGCCGACCAACCATATTTTAGTCTTTAGTCGTCCAGGGCGGAAAGTTTGCGAGGAAAATCCTACACTCGTACAATGGTACGCTGATGAGTAAAAATCCTTGGAAATGACGCAGCCTGCGTGGTTTCCGAGGTGCCGCTTCTTTGTTACTCTCACCTGCATCCAAGATTTGCAGAGTTACCGGTTATTCTTCAGGTCCTGCTACAATAGCGGCCAGCCGTCACCCTATTGTGCTCCAGAGCTCAAGTGCCACGATGTCCTTCTAGCTACTTCCTGTTTTTAAGCAGAACCAACACCTGTGCGGGCCTTCCACCCAGAACTTGAGTTCTGCCTGCCGTTTCATCTCCACTTGTGTTCCAACCTCTACTAGTATAGGCAATCATTCATTACGCCGTTCTGTTAATAAAGAAACTCCATCAACTTTCATGCAATAAGCGTTAACAATTATTTACAAAGTGTAAGTGACAATGTCAGTCTTCTTTAAATATTCATATATACGATGTACAACCTATCAAATGATACATAATTGTGGTTGTATTTCACGGCAAAGTATGTGGATGACTGCTTGTTAGGTGCGAAATTATAGCCACTTTACAATGTGTTGTGGTGTGGATAGGAAGAATGGTGCATGCGCCTACTGACCTCCAAATATTCGAACGCTGGACACTCACCGGTCAACGTGTACTCCTCCACCATCTGCGTCTTTTCAGGGGTGCTTTAGCCTCTGACTTTAATTTCATGAATCACAATGCGCAGCCGCTTCGAACAACACAGGTGGAGGAGTTCTTAGAACGAGAGCATTTTCAGAGAATGGACTGGCCTGTCAGATCCTCCTATGTAAATCCCATTGAGCATGTACGTCGGGGAGACGTGTTGCAGGGCGTCCCCGTGCGCTACATTTGGAGACACGAACCATGTCGGTCGACTTTAGGCTTGTTCCGCGCATCTACGTCACTCATTCTCCGACAGCCGAGGAGCATTCAGTAGTGTTGTCAGCGCTCTGCTGTGAATTTCGTAGCCAGTGCGAGCATCAAACGTGGTCGTGGCGAGTTATTTATTGAATTTTTATTCAATTTGTGTCGACTTGTCACGGCTAATGGTGGTGGTAAGCGTCAATTTCTGCAGAAGGAAGTGAGAGACATAATTTCTTCAAGCGCAGAGCACGTGTATGCCCTTACCGCAACCGTCGCTTGGAACTGGTAACAATGCAATCCCTGTCCGTGTGTCGAACTGCGCGAACCGCCACCGTTCATGTATCGAGCTGTGACGACCATCCAGCGGTTGTAAACCGCACTGTTGGAAGAATGGAACGCCTTGCGACAAGACTGCCGTATCAACCTGGGGACCAACATTAGAGCACGTTACGGACCACGCATTGCCGTTCATGATGATCACACACCCAGCTTAGACACATGTCCCCCTTTTTGTAATGTCCAGGGGTCATCATAGATTGCAATAATCATTGTCCATGGATAAAAGTGTCATTTATATACGTCTCATTGTGTGTTTCTTTCAGTTACCTTATGTACAATACTGTACCAGTTCTTTCTATGTATGGTCCAAATTTCGTCAAGTTTTGTTACTTGGCAACGACACATCATGCGAAAGTTACATCATTACGTACTGCACACTAGTGTATGCATTTCACGTGCAATGTTATGTGTTTGTTGGGCCGGGAAAAGTTTCTTTTTTGGTATAAAAGAGAAAAAATTACATTATGCTTACTTCTTTGTCTAAATAGTCAGAATCATGCAAAGAAGTCTGTATTTTTTGGATTACTTCAGCAAAGTAATTCTCTGTATGAGAAATGTGTAAAATTGCACAAGAAATGTGTACCATCGAGTATGACCTTTTGTCCGAAACTAATTGGTGATAAATAAATCGTTCTTTACTGGTTCTAGAGCTTTTACCGCTAGTAAACTAAACACTTGTACCGCCTCGTTAACTACCCCACCCCCACCCTCCCACTACACACACACACACACACACACACACACACACACACACACACACACTACCACATATCTAACAATACTTAAAACCGCAATATTGACTGGTGAGAGCATCGAGAACGTATTAGCCAGAGGCAGGGGGGTACAGTAATTAATCCACTGCTCTCACACTCAGGAGAGTGACAGTTCGAATCCCCGTCGAGACATCCAACTTAAGATTTTATGTGGTTTCCAGAAATCACTTGAGGCAAATTCTTCGATGATTCCTTGAAGAGGACACGACCGTTTTCTTCTTCTCCAATTCCAATCTCAACTCCTAGCTCCCCCTGTCACGACTTTCTCATCGACGGAGTTTTAAGATCTAAACTGCTAAAAAAAAATGGTTTAAATGGCTCTGAGCACTATGGGACTTAACATCTGAGGTCATCAGTCCCCTAGAACTTAGAACTATTTAAATCTAACTTACCTTAGGACATTACACACATCCATGCCCCAGGCAGGATTCGAACCTGCAACCGTAGCGGTTTCGCGGTTCTACACTGAAGCGCCTAGAACCGCTCGGCCACCCCGGCCGGCTTCTTTTTTTCACTGTGACTGGACATTAATAAGATAAACACAGGCAGAAAAAGGAAGAAAAACATGACTGTATATATCTATAGTGGTAAGAACATGTATCTGAATACGCCAAGATCGTATAACCATCACGAGAAAAAAAATTCGTTGCAAAGAAGCTCAGATACGCCAATTTTGTCAGCCCATGTATGCAACATTAATTTAATAGAGAATAGCCTTCTTAAAAAAGCAGAGAATAGTGGAGCAGCAAGTAATAAAAGAGAGCAGCAGTCTTTAACATAAATTATTGAAGCAGTTTCAATCAGGGAGGTAACAGATGGGTGTAGAAACACTACGAGAAGACGTCACAAGCCGGCCGATGGGACCGAGCGGTTCTAGGCGCTTTAGTGTGGAACCGCGGTCGCTGGTTCGAATCCTGCCTCGGGCATGGATGTGTCTGATGTCCTTAGGTTAGTTAGGTTTAAGTAGTTCTAAGTTCTATGGGACTGATGACCTCAGATGTTAAGTCCCATAGTGCTCAGAGCCATTTGAACCAGACGTCACAAGCTGCTAATGAAAAGAAGAGATGACTACGATTCGCAGGGTGCTCGCGTTTCTGAAAAGTTCTAATGCTGCTGAACTACGGCTTTGAGCTCAGATGCAAGAAAGAGTATTAGCGCAATGAGCATGTACACACATTGTCAACGCATATTATTGGTATTGCACCTCATAACGATGTAACATCGAAGCCCATATACCCAAGAATAGAAATGCAATTTCGTTCCTCTTCCCTCACGTAAATTCCTTCAATCGCATGTCAGAAAACATAAGCAAGAAAAGCCGGCCGCGGTGGTCTCGCGGTTCTAGGCGCGCAGTCCGGAACCGTGGGACTACTACGGTCGCAGGTTCGAATCCTGCCTCGGGCATGGATGTGTGTGATGTCCTTAGGTTAGTTAGGTTTAAGTAGTTCTAAGTTCTAGGGGACTAATGGCCACGGCAGTTGAGTCCCATAGTGCTCAGAGCCATTAGAACCATAAGCAAGAAAGTATTCAGTTTTCTTCCTCAACGTTGTACAGCTGAATATCTATTTCGTGTCTGTTGGTTTGGGATAAGCGGTGTGCTGCGGCATGTCTGCTGCGAAGACCGATACCAGGTGTCCCACAGCATCGGGGATAATCGCACGCCAATTCACCCATAAGCGGAATGTTTGAGACCTAGGCGTGAGGAGAAGAGGGGGAGGGTCACATAGAGGGTACGCATGATGCGGTTGGCGGGTGAGCTCACGAAGAAGCTGTTTATGCGACTGCTTGACTTTCCCATGTTCTAGCAAGTGCCCGGAGAACGTGCACTGCGCATACGCAATGGCACCGCTGCGTCCTTCACAGATGCCGAGGAGCACACATACTCCATTAGCTCTACGTGCTCTTCATTGTGGATGGCACTAATGCATGTCCGACTAGTTCCTTTACTAGAGACATGTGGCCGTTGAGGATTCTTTTTTTTTATTACTTTTACTGTTATTTGTTTTGAACCGTCAGCGTTTAACTCACTCATTTACTCCTTCTTCTAAAGGTAGCCGATTTACATCATACGCCGTTTTCCGCACCAAAGTCGGTCTCAGGAGGCGTACGGCCATCCACTACCTGCGCTCTATTCACCACTGCCATTAACAGCGTCTCACATCGCTTTACGTTTGTGCTGATGCTTCGTGAAAACACACCTCATACTTATGTAATCCCTGAGAGATCAATGCTGTATGGCTGACCAGGACTGGAAACTATATTTTCGCAGGCAGTGCTCCTACCGATTGAGCTAACCAGACACGACTAGTGATACGTCGTAATAGATTCAATTCTGCAAATATCTCTCTTTTACATTTCGATATTATACAGAAATAATGTGACCCGACAGTTAATGCTGAGTAGTCTACGTGATGAGTTTTCGTAGATAAGGCATTGGCACAAAAACGTATATAAGATCGCAGATGACATGTAGCCGTTCAGCGAGATAATTGGCGTGTAATATGGTGCTCCTCTGAAGACACTGCAAGCAAGCAATCGTATTTTATCTCAGCATGTTTCGAGCTGAGGTTTCAGTAAGCGGCAGGCGGTGCAAGACTTGTTTGTTACCGCTGCGATTTGCAGAATCTGGGAAGAGGTACGGGGTGGCAAAGAGTGCGATGTTCTGGGACAGTAATTGTGCTTTGTACGAACTGTCCAGCCATCTGCACCTCGCCGTGGTACATCTCGCAGTTCTGTGACCGCGTGCTTAAGCATCGTATTTCATGCCGCTAGATATTTAGTTATACAGCCGTTCGTACGTCTGTTTACTCTTTACTTGCAGGCTCTTTCCGGGAATAGCTATGACTGAGGCATTTCTCGGAAGAAGGGTCCACATGTCTCTGTGTTCTTTTTCGAGAAACAGTTTAAAATTAATCAGTGGGTTACGTAGAACATTTTAGCAGGGTTTTCTTTCATTGTCTCAAGGCTAGATGTGAGGGAAGCGTTTTCTTGATGAATGTACGCACGGTAATTCTCACTCAGTTTCATGTTGTGAGTGTTTGTGGCCTCGTCAGCTTCAAGAAGACTATTGCGAAGGGTACAAAGCAGATGGATCAGTACAATACTCAGTAATATAGAAATGCCCATATGCATCATTCCGTCTTCGGAAACAGAAATACATTAATGGAGTATTGAAAAGAATTTAATCTAATGGAGCCAGAAAATGAATGGGATGTCAGGGATTTATTTAAGCCATGGATGATGAAAATATTTCGTGGTTACACAGTATGGTTGAAGATAGTCACCAACGATGGACGTTATTTAGAAAACAGACATCCGTACAAGGCAAGAAGAAGACGCAGAAAATGAAAAAGATGAAGAAAAACAAACGGTCCTTCAGTAACTAGAAATTATACCAGAGAAACTATCCTTCATAATGTATGGACCGCAGGACAAAACATTAGTATTTTATTTGTGTAGTTGACGTTTGTTAACAACTTACTTTCAGTTATTTTTAGTTTTGTATCATTCCGAAAGTTCCCTGATCGTAGCGTTTATTAATAATAATATTTCTTTTATCTTTTGATGTGTTCTGAGCGTTAAAATAACATTTGACGGAAGAAATGTTCGCTCAATATAACCTAATGACACTGATTTATGGGAAAAGGGCGTATAAATGTTTATTATATAAATTTTTATAATATCTAGTATTATAGAAAGATCTGCTTAATAGTAGTGCACATCCTATTAAAATATACTTGTATATTAGCATCAGGTTGTTATTCAAATGTATTAAATGTAAGTATTTTGACTGTCCTACCTCGTATAACCATTTTGACCTATGAGGATTTCTTCCGAAAAATGCTTCAGTTAGTATCCAGAGGTTGTGGCAATTTGCTGAGTGACGTAAGATATCAGTTCTTGGCTTGCTCCGTTTCTGAAGCTCCTTCTGTTGACTAAATAATCCAGTGTTCTGAAACTATCATTTTTGTCTTAGTATGTATGTCTTATTTGCATACCTCTCATGATTTTATTTCTTGTTGTGGATGAACTCATATCTCTGATAAACTAGTTATTTGCGGCGATAAATCTTTCACGTTAATAAGACGACTAGTCCAGAACAAAATTTTTACCAATGTAATATTTCATAGTTTGAAAGAAAAAAAGCCTGTAATATCATTTTCGACTACAAGTATGGACTGTGGCAAATAAGCTTATTCAAATGACGAAATAATTACTGTAATTCTCTGCGCTAACAAATCATGTATTTGTGTCTTCTGCACTAATACAAATAACAGTTACAGGGAGCTGCTTTCTTCCTTCCGAGTTACACACACGTCACATTTTTGAAGAAAAACATTTGTATCCATCATCTGCACACATTCAGATTTATTCTCTACCGCTTTCGGTAATTATAACCATCGTCACTGGAAGAAAAGGTGGAATAAAAAATGCGCACTACTCATAAATGACTCTGCAGCATACCAAATACAACTATGTTCTACAGTGATATGTAAAATAGAAATAACCAGCACGTTAAATTCCAGTGTAAAACAGGTTGCGTAAAGACTGCTGATAGTTAACAAGTAATGTCTCCTTTGATGACATTACTGGTTAACTGTCGGCAGCTTTTACGCAACCTGCTACATATTCGTGTTCAACTTAATTGCTGATTTTTATATTAGCCAAATAATGAGTATTTTACATACCTCTGTGGAAAAGTAGCTGTATTTGGTACGTTGTTGAGTCATTAACGAGTAGTATGCATTTTTGATCCATCTGATCCAGTGATGATCGTTGTAATAATCGAAACCGAGAAGAATAATGCTGAATATGGACGCTCAAGGCTATAAAAAGGCTCTTCTTCAAATTTTTAGCAGCTGTAGCAAGTTACCTATATAAAGCAACAATATGTCAGACAAACTTTCAATGCGAGATGCAATTTTTCATGTCATTTTCCTTGTTTTACAGTTACAGTACAATAATTATTGTTGCACGGAATGCAAACAAAATGGTGATATAAATCCCGCGGTCGATGGACATCGGTAAAATGTGTTGCTATGAAGTGCAGAAAACCATGTTGCTCCTAACCTCGGTCGTTCAACATGAAACATGAAAATCGAACCGATTTTCCAAATGATAACGGATAAAGACTCAGCAAATATGATATATAAAGAAATATTTGCCTTACGTCATCCCGGCGACAAAGACACCAGTGTGGTTGAAAAGTCTGTCTCACTACAACTTGAGAAAGAATGGAGCGAGCCATTTTAGGAATTCAAATCAGCGGCGGGCGGCGTACAGCAGCCGTGCTAGGTTGATGCTGCACGTGTGTAATTAATGGGAACACGGATGCCAGCGAGAAGTCTTGAACTTGGCTGACCTCTGATCTCTGCGGTCGGCCCACGACGCGCCACTGCGCTGCCCCGCTCTTTATTCGCCACGGCAGTAAAAGTCAAGAGTGCGCACTCGCGCGTTGGCTTTACGCTCCGCCCAGACAGCCGTTGTCTTCCGCCGAGGACCCGCGTGTTTGTCAACAAGAGATACGCGGCCTGCGACAGCGCCGAGCGCGCCCACCCCCGCTCGGTACGTGACCGACGTCGGCAAGCAGTAGCTGCCGCACTGGCGCGCTCTGCCGCTAATGCATGCTGACACTGTGCCAGCTGGCCTATTACGGCCGCAATAAATTCGCGTTAAGCCCCACCTCTGGCAAAGCAAAGCCGTTTTGCTAAGATAAAGCTGGGCAAACATCATGATTTTCTGATAAACTTGACGGAGCGCGATGTCTCGCACTTTTTGCGTTTACGAGTGGCTATTTCTAGGTGGTGATGTAACCATCTCGTCGGTGTAAGTTCCAGGAACGGCTTAATACCTCTGCTCGCATCTAAGAAGGCTGGATGAAGCATTCTGACATGCATGCTGCTCCAGAACCTTCTTGAATTTGTTATTGCCTAGTAAATGTCGTGCTCTTCATGTATATTGTGGTACACTGAAGAGCCAAGGAAACTGGAACACCTGCCTAGTATCGTCTAGGGCCCCCGCGAGCACGCAGACGTGCCGCAACATGACGTGTCATGGACCCGACTGATGGCTGGAGTATTGCTGGAGGAAACTGGCGTATGAATCCTGCAGGGCTATCCATACATCCGTAAGAGTACGAGTGGTTGGAGAGCTCTTCTGAGCAGCACCTCGTAAGGCATCCCGGGTATGCTTCATAATGTTCATGTCTGGGGAGTTCGGTAACCGGCGGAAGTGTTTAAACTCAGAAGAGTGTTCCTGCAGCCACTCCCCAGCAATTCTTGAGTGTGGGATGTCGCACTGTCCTGCTGGAATTGGCCAAATCCGTCGGAATGCACAATGGCCATGAATAGATGCAGGTGATCAGACTGGATGCTTACGTACGTGTCACCTTTCAGAGTCGTATCTAGACGTATCAGGGGCCCCATATCATTCCAACTGCACACGCCCCACACTATTACAGAGCCTCCACCAGCTTGAACAGTTCCCTGCTGACATGCAGGGCCTATGGACTCATGAGGTTGTCTCCATACCCGTACACGTCAATCCGCTCGATACAATTTTAAACGAGACTCGTCCGACCAGGCAACGTGTTTCCAGTCATCAACAGTCCAATGTCTTTGTTATGGGCCAAGGCGAGTCGTAAAACTTTGTGTCGTGCAGTCATCAACGAAACAAAAGTGGGCCTTCGGCTCCGAAAGTCCATATCGATGATTTTTCCTTCAATTGCTCTGACGATGACACTTTTTGATTGCCCAGCATTTAAATCTGCAGCAGTTTGCGGAAGCGTTGCACTTCTGTCAAGTTGAACGAATCTCTTCAGTCATCCCGTTCTTGCACGATCTTTTTCCGGTCTCAGCGATGTCGGAGATTCGATATTTTACCGGATTCCTGATGTTCACGGTTCACTCGTGAAACGGTCGTACGGGAAAATCCCCTTTTCATCGCTACCTCGGAGGTGCTGTGTCTCATCGCTCATGCGCCAACTATAACGCCCCGTTGAACTCACTTAAATCTTGATAACCTGCCGTTGTAGCAGACGTAACCGATCTAACAACTGCGCCAGACACTTGCTGTCTGACACCGTCGTTGCCGACCGCAGCGCCGTATTCTGTCAGCATACATACCTCTGTATTTGAATAAGCATGCCTATACGAGTTTCTTTGGCGCTTCAGTGTATCACGTATCAGTACCACTCTCTCCAGGCGTCGCGAAGTTGCAGCGGAATTGACTCCACTTGCACTTGGAGTCTCTTCGCTTCAACCCCATTGTTTATGCTTAGTAGAGACAGCTTCATCGTTGTTGTTGTTTAATAGTTGGACTCTGTTACTTGCCGCAGTTTTTGTAACGACTCTTCGTTCATTTAGAGAAATACAAATTATCTTTTTAGCGTATCAAATACTAGGGCTTAATCCTTTTCTTAACGCACAGAATTGATTCAACGAGCACACGAGTACAAATATTGCGATAGCGTTGAGCGTGCCTAATGCTTCACTCATGTGAAATATCTTCAATTCTGGTACGACGATGGTCGCGAGCCATTTGCCCAGCTCTTCTTGTACGGATTTCAAAGTGTGCGACCTATCAAAACGCTATTCGTAGCAGACAGATAGATGTCCCCTTTAAAGCTATTTATCCAGTCTCAAACATTTCGTCCTCTAAGACAGCTACTACAGCTGCAGTCTGGAAATAATCTCCGCGTCTTTAGTCCCTTCAGAATATAAAAAGTGAATAACTCGCTTCATTTCTTACTTGGTACGTATGGACAATGAGGTATTCATAGTAAAATGCTCTGATATCACTGTTTATAGAGCTGTTAACTGTACAAACACACCAAACTCACAACAACAACTGAAATATTAAGACATGTCATTGTCGAGTCGGTGCTATTACTATATCCTGTAACCTCTACCCGCTTTACAGACGAGTCTGGCGAATAATTTCATCATACGTCCCTCGCCGTATACACAGTGTGTCCATAATGTCCCCTTACAACTTCAAAATTTTATTACAACGGCAGTTGTTAAAATATTTTAACAACATTTCTTTTATTGTAAGCAGTGTTTACTAAAGTTTTTTTTATGTGCTAAAATTTTGTGTTTCAGATATTCTGTTGATGGAAGGAATTGAACCTCCAAAAAATGACAACTCCTCAAGAGGAGGCACAATGTATGTCCTGGTTTATTGAGACAAAATCGGGTGTTCAGAGTCATCGAAACTTTAGAACGAAGTATGGAAGAGATTCACCGTCGCGCCCTTCAGTCCCCTTCAATTACGCAAAATTCCGAAAAACTGTTCGTCGATTAATCGCAAACGAGGGCCCACCACGGTGAATAGCTGCAGGGTGTGATACCATGGACTTTAACCTACATCTAGTAATCCATCCCACCATTCGGTACCTCTCCTTGTTCGATTTTGTGCTTGCGGCAAGTAACTGCATTTAGAGACAACATCCTAGGTAACCTCAGTGCCTTACAGTTTTCTTCTTATTCCTTATTCCACTAGAGTGCCTTGTATATGTACATCAGACTTAGAAGAACCAACGTCCCAGTGGACATGTTATTGTCAATTATTTCCATACTTGTGTTAGAAATAAAATGCTTGTGGAACGGTGAAGTTTCACTGGAGTCCATGGCACGAAGGCCATCAAGAAATAGAGTATGCTGACCACTTTTCAAAGGACGCACCCAACAAGGGGCAATTTCTTATCGCTGATCTGAAAGCAATGGGAGACCGCCATTACTATAATTTACAATCTTCTCCCGTGAGAAGATCTTGATTTACGTGATGGACTTGTGCCAATAATAAGAACGCCCTATTGTATCCGAATTGATTATGTAGCATAACTTGCAACTACGGCGTCAGGATTGAGAAGTATTTAATCTGAAACAACATTATCTATGAAGCTGCATTGTATCCTATTTTTTGTAATCATATTATTTTAAATACTAGTTATGTTGACTTTTCGTTGTCTTTTCTTATCGAGGGCTCTGAGGTAATCATATTGCAGTTTTTACGGTGCCATCATTCATAATTTGAATAATAATCCAAGGCTCATAAATTTTCTTACCTTATTTCTGGTAACTGATTCCTTTCATCATTTGCTTTAATTTAAAAATCGATTTACAATTCATTGCGATCTGAATAACGACACGTTCGTTGATGTAGCTGATAGTCGCTCACTCGTGAATCACTTTAGTATTCAAATGGAACCTACATCTTTTGGTAATATTTTTTACACGTCATCAGAAATGCCATGTAAATGAGATCGCGAACAGAGTAATAATTCCACTTTCTTATTGCCAATGACCGTAAATTCAGAAAAATTGCCTGATTTTAACAAACAATTTAAATGCAAACGCCAGACTGCAATAAGTTTAAAATTTTCAATTAAAATGGTTATCTTTCTCTGTTAATTACTCTGTTGGTCAAATTACTAGAAAATATTAACTCAAACAAATCATACAACTTTAAAGAGAGGATAGCACAGTCTCTAGAAAGGCGTCAGAAATTCCCAAATGCCTTCATGCGACTCAACGTCAGGTGACAATATAAATCACATATCCTGCACGTGTCGAGTGACGGTCAGAAAGCAACTTTTTGTAAGAGGCTAGTCAAACTGCAACACAAATTTCTTACTAACATCATCTCTGTTTACGCGTATTAAAATGCAAAATCTTGTAATGTAATCATACTTTTTAAAGAGATTATTACCACACATCTACTACTACACTTTAAAAATAAAAGAAAACAAAAGGCACGTCTTTGGTGTGGAATCTCATTAACTAAGGTAGAATCGTCTTCAGTAATGAGTACCGTTTCGAAGTCGACGATATTCTACCCCGTTTCGTTGCCCTTTATGGCAAGCCATCCGGGGCTTACATTTCAACAAGATAATGCCCACCCGCACACGGCGAGAGTTTCCACTGCTTGTCTTCGTTCTTGGCAATCCCTATTTGGGCAGCAAGATCGATTAATCTCTCCCCAGGTGAGAACGTTTGGAGTACTATGAGCAGCGCCCTCCAATTAGCTTGAAATTTTGACGATCTAAGGCGCCAGTTGGACAGAGTCTGGCGCGATATCCCTCAGGAGGACATCCAATAACTCTGTCAATCATTGCCAAGCCGAATAAGTGCTGGAAAAAGGGTCAGAGGTGGACGAACGCGGTACTGACTTTCTCAATTTCTGAAACTCTTTCTCTTGAAGCAATCATCTAGTTTTTTTCTGAAATTATCATTTACTGTACATGTACATCACCTGTACAGGTTTCTGTCTCATTCGGATAATTCCTTCGCGATGCCTTGGTTCTTTTGTTAGTTATTTACTAACAAGAAATTATTGCAATCATCATATATAGCCTACTATTAATGGACTATGGTGCTGGCTACATTTTATGTACACGCAGTTCCAATAAAACGGACTTCTTTTTATGTAAGAAGATCAGAGAGACAAACTAACACTACACAAGCCAGATAAACGTGTACAGCTGTTCGCTTGCTAAAAAATTGTGAGTCAGTAACTGCGTTACAGATCAATTTTCGTAATTAATAGTTTAGGTAGGATGTCCGTCAAACCTCCCATTCGTTGTCAAGAGGTAAAACCGACGGGAGCCTGTCTAATTATCTGATGCCAGAAAATAACCAATATGGTGCTAAAATGTAATACAAACTTTGGCATAACAGGGGACTCTTAGAGAAAACTCTTAGGTCTTACATGAGTCTGTCCAGGAAGCCTTCATTTCATATTCATATTCGAAAATTGGTAGGCCATGTTCGGGCAGTTTGATTGGCCATTGGATTTGTCACTTGCGTACTGTCAAACGATATGAACAAATCAGTGGGCCACTAAAATTATATAATAATTGCCAAAAAAAAGCAAATATAAATTTGATGTCACATCGTGACGACTCACATAACGAAAAGTCGGTTACTAACGATGAATGGAAAGTGCACTGTGTTACTGTTAAATCTCAATAATGAGTTGACTCTATGAAGAATTGGCTAAATATGAGTAGGACTCGCGGTGTGAGGTGACAAACTTAATTATGTGTACAGATATTTCGTCAAAACCCAGGAATCGAGAATGTCGAAGATTTTTGGCGTTTGTCGATATCGATGCTGCTAAGATATCAGTCCCAGGAATTTCAAGACTTTCGTAGCAGTTTAACAATTTTTTAGACTTTCGAGAAAAAAGTGACGTAAAGGGCCGTTTCCTTTTATTTCAGTGCCGTAGGAGCTCAGATTCTACACAACGCCAAGGGATCATGGACCTTAGCATGTGACATAAATTTCAACTTCACAGTTTAACGGTTCCTCAGAAAAAGAATGTTAATAGACAGACCGTCGGATAACAAATAGCAAAAAATGGTTTTTTCGTGTGATATAATTACAAATTAACAATTTTTGGATTCATTCTTTTCATTGTCCTATGAAACCTTGCTTCCCGACAAGTTTCATGATTTTAGGTCAACCGAAAGTACCGTATAGGTTTTGATGAGTGAGTTTGCGAGTATTAGAATATGCCGGGGTGGACAAGCGGTTCTAGGCGCTACAGTCTGGAACCGCGCGACCGCTACGGTCGCAAGTTCGAATCCTGCCTCTGGCATGGATGTGCGTAATGTCCTTAGGTTAGTTAGGTTGAAGTAGTTGTAAGTTCTAGGGAACCGATGACCTCAGAAGTTAACTCCCATAGTGCTCAGAGTCATTTGGACCATTAGAATACGTGAAATAAATGGCCGTATTTTTTTACTACATTGACGTAGTAGCTTAAATACTGTACACCGCCAAGGAGTCGTTGACCTTAGTATGTGACACAAATTTGAACTTGATACGTCTAACCGTTCATGAGAAAAAGGGTTCTTAACTGTCGGTGACATACAGACAGACAGACGGACAACAAATTGATACTTCCTGTATTCCGATGTTTCTGACTGAGGTACGCAACCGTAGAAATAGCTCTAATGTTTTCAACTGGAGAAGAAGTCAGGTTACAATGAACTGGCATGACCGACAGCCACGAAGGACGCGTGTCTGTCCCCCTATAAGAATAGTGATGTGTCGTCAGTATCGTTGGAGCTTATTTTTC
Source organism: Schistocerca gregaria (assembly GCF_023897955.1). Classification (NCBI taxonomy): domain Eukaryota; kingdom Metazoa; phylum Arthropoda; class Insecta; order Orthoptera; family Acrididae; genus Schistocerca; species Schistocerca gregaria. Next base: position 479,497,009 of record NC_064926.1, read on the forward strand.
GAGTGATGGCGGCTACTTCTGAAGAACAACAAATGTACGAGCGCCCAGGCGGCTCCCGTGTCTGATGTAGCGCCACTAATCTCAGCACCCGGACGGCGGCAGCGACAACTGAGAAATGGGTAGCAGTTTTCCGCTACGTCTCCGCCGCGGGCTCACTTTCAAAGGGGACCAAACACTTCCCGAGGTGGCGTTTCTCCCGCAGACAGACGGTCGCTGGTCAAGGTAACGTGGTAACGGAGACTTCTGTTGCTGTCTCATCGTTTATAAAATGCACGCTGTTTGTTTTACGTAACTTTGCGCTCTTTACTGCTTTGTTTTGTGCTGTCACACACTGAGGTGACCAGTCATGGGATAGCGATGGCGATAGTATCACGTACACAATGTGTAAGAGGGCAGTGAATTGGCAGAGCTCTCATTTATACTCAGGTGATTCGTGTGAAAAAGCGATGAGGGGTAGCCGCGAGGTCTCAGTCGTTTTGACACGGTTCTCGCGGCTCCCGCCGTCGGAGATTCGACTCCTCCCTCGGGCATAGGTGTGTGTGTTGTCCTTAGTGTAAGTAAGTTTGATTAAGTAGTGAGTAAGCCTAGGGATCGATGACCTCAGCAGTTTGGTCCCATAGGAACTTACCACACATTTCCAAATTTTTTCCCTGTGAGAAGATTTCCGAAGTGATTATGGTCGCACGACGGGAATTAATAGACTTTGAACGCGGAGTGGCAGTTGGAGCTAGATGCAAGGGACAACCACTTCGGTAATAATTAGGGAATTCAATACTCCGAAATCCACAGTGTCAAGAGTGTGCCAAGAATATAAAATTTTAGGCATTACCTTTCACTACGGAGAACGCAGTGGCCGACGTCCTTCATTTAACGACCGAGAGCAGCGGCGTTTGCTCGAAGCTGTCATGACTAACAGACAACAAACATTGCCTGAAATCACAGCTCCCCCCGTCGGAGGTTCGAGTCCTCCCTCGGAGATGGGTGTGTGTGTGTCGTCCTCAGCGTAAGTCAGTTAGATTAAATAGGACCGATGACCTTATCAATTTGGTCCCATAAAACCTTATCACTACCACTGCGTGAAATAATCGCAGAGCTCAATGTTAGACGTACGACGAATGTATCAGTTCGGACATTTCGGCGAAACCTGTCAACAGGCTGTGGCACCAGACGACCGACGCGAGTGCCTTTGTTACAGAAACGACGTCGCCTACATCAGCTCTCGTGGCCTTGTGACCATATCGTTTGGACCGTAGACAACTGGAAAACAGTGCTTTGGTCAGATGATCCCGATTTCAGATTGTAAGAGCTGATAGTAGGGTTCGAGTGTCGCACAGAGCCGACGTAGCCATGGACCCAAGTTGCGAACAAGGCACTGTGCAAGCTGGTGCTGGCTCCGTAATGGTGTATGCTGTGTTTACATGCAGTGTGCTGGGTCCTCTGGTGCAACTGAACTGATCATCGACCGGAAATTCTTTGTCTACTTGGTAACCATTGGCAGCCATTCATGGACTTCATTTTCCCAAAGAACGATGAAATGTTTATGGATGATAATGTGTCATGTCACTGGGTCACAGCTGTTCGTGATAATCGAGAGATCGTGCACAAAAATTCATCGCCGGCAACACTTTCGCGATTTTCGACAGCTACAGAGGCAGCACGCAGGGGACTTCCAACGACTTATTGAGTCCATGGCACGTTGAGCTGCTGCACTACGCCTCTCATAAGCAGATCCGACGCGACATTAAGAGGTATCCCGCAACTGTTGGCACCTTAGTGCAATGCATAACACTTGCTGGTTGCTTTCTACGCGTTGTCTTGTGCATTGATAGTTTGCTACATTTTGGAACAAACGTTATACAAACAACAGCTTGTGCTTCACTATCAATTACGTTGTTTTTTTAATTGTTATTGATATTTAAGCCCTGCCTGAGATTTTTTTGTAAAAGAACGCGACATGTTTATTCACTGTTAGTGCTAAGTACCAGATAAGATGATTTCCAAAAATGATTCAAATGGCTCTGAGCACCATGGGAGTTAACTTCTAAGGTCATCAGTCCCCTAGAACTACTTAAACCTAACTAACCTAAGGACATCACACACCTCCATGCCCGAGGCAAGATTCGAGCCTGCGACCGTAGCGGTCGCGCAGTTCCACACTATAGCGCCTAGAACCGTTCGGCCACTCCGGCCGGCTAAGATGGTTTCCCTTAATTTGTGTACAATGACCACGTAGAAGTAGTTGCAGGAGAGGCAGGTGTCAGAGAATTAGTGCAAGAATCCTGTGTAGCTGAACCACGAAAGAGATGCATTACTAAACTAAAGTGACGGTTTCCAGAGATTTTATGCCTAGTCTGTGACCGTTGTCAGGTAAGAGTAACAGAGGGTATAAAGAAGATCCATAGAAGAGCGAGAGTCCGTCACCCTGACGATGTAACCCATGGCGCCTCCTTTCTCCAGCAGACCTTGTCTGAGGCCGTGGAGGCCCACGTCCTTACTGTCGCCATCCACCCCCACCGTCCTACCTTACCCCCACAGGCCGTCCTCCTCCTCCGTGAATCCCGCCGCCTCTACCGTGCCTTCCTCCACACGCGTGACCTGGACACACTACGACGCCACCGGAAATTCCAACGACACATTCGTAATTTGCTCGCGGCCAAGAAACGCCGGGACTGGCGACATACATGCACCCGTTTAAATGCTACCCTACCTATCGCCTCGTCCAAGTTCTGGTCAGCCTTCCGTCGCCTTACCGGAACTAAACCCTCCCCCTACTATCCTCTTCTCCATGATGATCACGCCTTTCCTGACACCCTTAATAAGGTCAATCACTTTGCCTCCTACCTGTCTGATGTCTTTTCCATCCCCGATGATCCCCAGTTCGATTACTCCCTCTTCCCAGATGTCCGCGATCGAACTGACACCTCTGTCCCTCCCCTCGCACCTGGTTTCCAGTACACACGGAACTCAATGCCCCAATCACTACACAGGATCTCATTGCTGCACTCTGCACAAAACGCAACACCGCTCCTGGTCACGATCGTGCCACCTATCGTCACCTTCGTGAAGCTCCTGCCTCTTTCCTCTCCACCTTGGCCAGACTCTACAATGTAGTCCTGTCCACCGGTTACTACCCCGACCTGTGGAAAACCTCCCGTATCCTGATGTTCCTTAAACCTGGCAAACCGCCGTCCGCCGTCTCTTCCTACCGTCCCATCAGCCTTACCTCGGTCTTCAGCAAGGTCCTGGAATCTATCCTCACTCGCCGCATCCACCAGCATCTCCGCCAGCACCGCCTCCTTCCGGTTACCCAGTGTGGCTTTCGGCCGTCCATCTCTTTCGACGACCTTCTCCTTCACCTCACTCATCTCCTTTCCGACCATCTTAATTCCCGTCGCTCCGCTATCTTCCTCTCCCTGAACATCTAACGAGGTTATGACCGCGTATGGCATTCCGGTCTCCTCTTCAAGCTCCAAACCTTCGTGTTTCCCATTAACTACGTCCGTCTGATCGGCTCCTTTCTCTCCCATCGTCCTTCCTACGTCACCATCCATAACACGGATTCCTACACCTTTTTTCCCTCCGCCGGTGTGCCTCAAGGCTCCGTCCTCTCCCCCCTTCTGTACCTTTTGCATACAGCGGACATGCGCCGCTGCCATCCCCCGTTCACCTTCTCCAGTTTGCCGATGGCACAGCCTTCCTTGCCCTTGCCCCCACCCAACACCTTCTCCAATCCCATCTTGCCCGGTTCACCGCTTGGTGCAACCAGTGGTTGCTCAAGGTCAATCCCTCCAAAACCCAGGCGATCATTGTAGGCAAAACCACCCCTTTCTTCCGCCTCCGTAGCAGCGCGGTTCCGGGCTAAAGTGTCTAGAACCGCTCGGCCACACCACCCGGCGTGCGTTTCATTGATGTTCGATACAATTTACGGGAGGTGCATCGTAGTGACCTACTACGTTAAACACACCAAACTGCGTGAGACATAGATTACAGTGATTTCAAAGGACGCGGTGGATGGTTGCATAATTTCAGACAGTGCTACAAAATTGGAAGACGTAAGGTAATGAAATTACAAACAAAGCATCAACCTGACGATCCACAGAAACTGCGGAATCGGCCCGAAAATTTGTAGATGAGATAAACAACTTGTCCCATCGTTCAGTAAGATATTTGTTTTCAGCTCCAACCAATCTTGATTTGAAGAGGAAATGGGTACGAAAGGACCGCTGAAAATTAGAGATACCCAGAAATTTGTATCAAGATCAACTAACATGCCTTGGCGCATCCGTGTACAATTAAGCCGACTGTTAATCTGGATGGTAAATTGGCTGGAAAGCTATTTATTGTGCTCCGAGAAGTTGGAGGTGCTCTGCCCCTAAGATTCTATCTCGTGTGCTAGGTTTTGCAAGGGCAGTGAGGAATATTTAACTCATTTAAAGCAAGAGTGGGAAAACGGGCGTAAGAGAAATACAGCTATGAATATGCCCTGCTTTCGGCCAATAGCTGGCCATAATAACTTGCTTCTCCTTGATTTGTGATCTGCTTATAAAAATCATACACCTTTAGAGCAAAATATCACTCTTGGAAATTGTTTGTCATTGCAGTCCATACCAAAAATGTTCAAATGTGTGTGAAATCTTAAGGGACTTAACTGCTAAGGTCGTCAGTCCCTAAGCTTACACACCTAACCTAAATTATGCTAAGGACAAACACACACGCCGGCCGCGGTGGTCTCGCGGTTCAAGGCGCGCAGTCAGGAACCGCGCGACTGCTACGGTCGCAGGTTCGAATCCTGCCTAGGGCATGGATGTGTGTGGTGTCCTTAGATTAGTTAGGTTTAAGTAGTTCTAAGTTCTAGGGGACTGATGACCACAGCAGTTGAGTCCGATAGTGCTCAGAGCCATTTGAACCATTTTGAACAAACACACACACCCATGCCCGAGGGAGGACTCGAGCCTCCGTCGGGTCCAGCCGCACAGTCCATGACTGCAGCGCCTTAGACCACAGCGGTCCATACCACCTGTAACTATTGGACAAATTCAGCGACTGGATATTTGTTTTTTCTGCCTATTAAACATATCATCGCACTATTTGCAGCTAGGCCTGTAAGTAGGCTGTTTTTGTGTTTGTATGTTGGTAGCGCTCTGTATTACTCGTAAATCTCTGACTGCGCTGTTGCCGTCTGTAAGAGACTCTCTGTGTCCATTGTGTATTCCGACGGACTTTCGCAATTTCAGCAGGTCAACGCGAAACCCCACACGTCCAGAAATGCTACAGAGTGGCTCCAGGAACACTCTTCTGGGGTTAAACACTTCCACTGGCCATCAAACTCGCCAGACATGAACATTATTGAGCATATGGGGTGCGTTGCAACGTGATGTTCAGAAGAGACCTGCACACCCTCCTAATCTTACGGTTTTATTGGCAGCCCTGCAGGATTTACGGTGTCAGCTGCCACCAGCACTACCTCAGACATAAGTCGAGTGCATGCCACGTCGTGTTATGGATGGCCTTCCACGATATTAGGCAGGCGTACCAGTTTATTTCGCTCCTCAGTGTACTTTGACACAGATAAACAACAAATAAGTATGCATATTATAAGGTTACCATAAAGTTGTCTGCTTTCCTTTTTTTCTAGGTACTTTGTTCACCGATCGGAATTCATCGAAAACGCCCGGCTTATGATTTGCATCTTAAACTAGTAAAAACGTTATTAGAATTATTTTACTGTTTTTATAGTCTTCCCAGTTCTATATAGTTTTGGCAGTCCTTGAAGTTCTTTTCAGGGTTTTTAAGACCCTCTCAGCCCATTTTCTGTCATTGCAGCACCACTTTGGTCATATTTAAGTAGGAGTGAAGAGCCCATTACACAGAGACAGTGCGGCATAAAGTTTTACTGGCGAAAAACTGCTGACTAAAAACATAGTTTTGCAAACCCGGGACCCCTGAGATGGCCCCAGAACTCTTGCTATGTGTTCATTATCTCACTTAGAGGTACATACACGACTCAGACCGGATATTACGTGAACATTTCACTTGGATAAATACGGCAACTTGGAACCCCTGCCTCTTCTTAGCGGATAATGATATCAAAAAAGTTACAACTTTCCCCGAAGACATCATCCATGAGAACATATGGTATAAATTCGACGATTTGATTTGCCATGAATAGAAATCATAGAAGTGGCCGTCCGTGCATATGGTACTTTCGGCACTCAAACCGAATTGTTTTCCAGATGTTTCTTGATAACAGACACAGATTTTCGAAAATAGGGAAATGTCGTTTATAGATGAACGTCTAAAGAATGTATAGTCTAAATATGAGATAACTGAGACCCACTGCAATAATGGCTAAAAACTAATTTTTGCGGTTTTCTGAATAAGTTCGGTAATTTTGAACCTCCTGATCTCGGTAACTGAAAGTGATATTGGGAAAAGTTTCGAAGGTTCCCGTGAATATCATTTTAAGAACGTATGGTAAAAATTTCGATGATCTCCCATGAACAGAAATTATGGAAGTGGCCATCCCCACAACTGGTACTTTTGAAACCCAAAAATCATGGTTTTTCTGAGTTTTCACAGCAACCGTCCATGAACAAATGGTGCTTTTATAAGGCGCCTAAAGTCCATCCTATACCACACCTGATGCAAAAGAACAAACCGATTTGCTCAATTTACTGGGCTGGAGAAAGTGCGTAGTATTTAAATTTTGACCCTATACTGTAGAACAGCTATCTACATCTACATGATTACTCTGCAATTCACATTTAAGTGCTTGGCAGAGGGTTCATCGAACCACAATCATACTGTCTCTCTACGTAGTATGCTCCACCTTCCGATAGGTGTACAAATGCTCCCTAGACACAGAATCCGATGTATGAACCACTGAAAAATAGTATTTTTGCTTGCGGCTTTTAGGGACTTTTGGTACTGTATGCTGTTTTTCACGGACCGATGAGGATGATCACGATGCCCGAAGAACCTCTGACCGCACGCTCGCGACGCGTAAACGCAGATAATTCAGGGAAGCCCAATGGCTGATTTGATTCTTGGTATTCAGGAGCGCGCGATCAGTCCCCTTAACCAGTGGACTAAATTCGCTCGGTCAAAACAAGACGCTATAAGATGTCGTCGTCATGCAGTGCCGGCGTATTTTGGTAGAATTTAAGTGACCCGGAAACTGGTGGTGCATTCGTTCGGATGGACGTACAAGTCGCAGTCAATAAACATGAGGTGGGTCAAATCTATCAAGGCGCGACGCCCGCTCACGGTGACGAGACATAACTCAAAATTGGGCCGGACGTTTTAAATTGTGTCTGAGCCTGCTTTACCAATTGTCCGGGGCCATCGCCTCGCCTGCCGCCTGTCACCGCATGTCCAGCTCGCCGCGCGCTGTCCAGTGCATTGTTCTCGACTCGCTCCTTCCGCATTTCTGGGTTCGAAATAACTCGCGGTTCGAGACTGTCACCGAAGTCTTCAACGAATTGTCCCAATTTAGACCGTTCAGTAAGGAGGTGTCTTCCCCATTCTACATCTACTCTGCTATGCAAAACTTAACGACCCATATCCAGTGTCGTTGACATCAATTTGTGGCAGAATCTGAGAACGTGTTCTGAGCTCAAACATCATGTTGAACAGGATGGCCTCGTCAACGGACTCCGAAAACATCCATCATGAGAAACCCGACTCGTGGAGAAAGTGTCTGCTCAGCAATCGCCGACATAGTGTAACTGAGGAGGAATAAGGAGAACCAGCCCGAGGCAGATGGAAAACCGCCTTAAAAACCATCCACAGACTGGCCGGAACACCGGATCTCGCCACTAAATCGTGTCGGGGACCGGCATGCCATCCCGCCCGGAAAGCAGTCCGTTAGACCACACGGCTAACCGGGCGCGCTTTTTTACGGATAATCACTTAGAAAAATATGTGCATGTGTTCGTTCGGAGTGATTTGAGAGGGAAGGAAACAGTTTCTCCTCTTGTGGGACCACGATTTGCGTGAGATCGAAGAACGACGTATTTTATTTTAAGAACAAGTTTTTTGCTGCACTGCTACTCTATTTACTCGTTGTGACACAATTTTAACAACGAGCTCTATTCGGCTTTTTGCCGTTATAAATGTGTCTTCGAATATGGTATAAAAGGTATCAGTTGTTACTAAGTCAGAGAGTGTCACTAACATGATATAGGGTTTGGGGTGGACATCGTTAAAACAAAGACGTTTTTCGTTGCGGCGGAATCTTCTCATGAAATTTCAATCACCAGCTTTCTTCTCCGAAAGCGAAAATATTTTGTTGACGCCGATCTACATAAGTAGAAACGATCATCGTAATAAAATAAGGGAAATCAGACCTCGCAAGATAAAGGTGTTGGTTTTTTTTTTTCGCGCGCTGTTCGAGCCTGGAATAATAGAAAAAATATTGTGAAGGTGGTTCGAGATTTTGTCTGCCAGGCACTCAAGTGTAATTTGCAGAATATCCATATAGATGTATTCTAGTGTATGTATACATACGGCACCTTATACTTACGTCTTATATGGGATGACGTGTTCCATATGGAATCTTGCAGAGTAAACGTTGGTTGTCTTTTTGTTATGATCATTTTATCTGTATGTTTACTTTTTATTTGCGTGATCTTGTATAGCTATTTTTCACAGATTTTTTTGGCATCTTTCGATCCAGCGATGCTATTTGCTTACGATGGAATTTCAGCCAGTGACTGCGTTTACTTTTTCAGATCCATTATTTTGTGGTTTTTACGTAAGTGATAGGTATTTTGTTGTTTTCCTTTTTTCGCGATAAATTTATCCTCCTTCTTTCATGATTTCAATGAAATTTACTAGGCATTTTTATGTTTGAGAAATTTTAGAGGTATTTTTTATGTTTGAAATCTGTTTCTTCTTTGAGGATATTTCCTGGGTATTTTTCTGTATGAGAAAGAAAAGACACGAAGCTGCGAAAGCAACGATTCCGAATGTTACTTGCACTTTAAAAGCCAAGAACATAAAGCAGCGCATATTGAAAATGCCCTAAAAATTCTACAGGAAGTACTAAGGGATACACAGTGAACATTTTGGAAGAAATGGAAATTTACACTCATACATAAAAATATCCACAAAACAACCTCAACGAACAGACAGATTTTAAGCATAAAGAATACATCAAAAATGCTACTGAAATTATGAATAAGAAGGGTAACATAAATATTTAGAAAGAAAGATGAAGAAAAACTGTTAATATTCGAAAGAAAACTACTAAGGAAACTTTTTGCACCTATATACTACGAAAATAAAATGGAATGGAAAATAAGAAGAAATGAAGAATTAAGAGGCCTGTACAAACACTGTAACATCGTCGAAGTGCTCAAGAAGAGAAGGTTGAATTGGGCAGGCCATACAGCAAGAATGACAGAGAATAGACGACCTAGAATGGCATTCAGCAGAACAATAGATGGAACGAGAGGAAGACGAAGACCCAGAATCAGATGGCGGGATAACATTCAGGAGGCCACAAGTAGGATGAACAGCAACAGAAACTGGACAAACAGCGCATTGGACACACAGATGTAGACGTTCCTCCATTGAGAACAACATGCTGTGTTCTGTTTGTTAAAAACTCTTCAATCCAGCCACACAGCTGGTCTGATATTCATTAGGCTCTTACTTTGTTTATCAGGCGACAGTGCGAAACTGTATCGAAAGCCTTCCGGAAGTCAAGGAAAATGGCATCTATATGGGAGCCTGTATCTAATATTTTCTGGGTCTCATGAACAAATAAAGCGAGTTGGGTCCCACGCGATCGCTGTTTCCGGAATCCATGTTGATTCCTACATATTAGATTCTGGGTTTCCAAAAATGACACGGAAGACACATCCAGCTTCACGTAGCCATATTATGCTATCTTGTTTGAGCTCAGTGAGATGTTGATAATGGCGTCTTAGTCACCTTAAAGAAATTCCCGACTAAGTTCAGCTCACCACATCCAATCTGAAAGGCAAATAACGCTCATGGCCGATTCGTATTTCAGGGAACGTGATTTGCATTCTCATAGTGGCGCTATTGGCGCCTCTGTTACGCGACTGGTCCGAAATTAGAATAGACGTCATCTTTCAGATGTAGGAACGCTCCTACCAACTTTCGTTTATCCCGTTATGTTCGGATACGAGCGTGGGTAGGGTAGTGAAATATCAATCCCTTATAGTGCTGCCAGTTCTAGAGGTCGTTCCAGTGTTTGGAGTCTTTACGAAATAGGTGTAGCAACAGATATCCAACGAATTGATGGACGCTCTGCTACTGTAGCAACAACCAGGTATGGCCCGTACCAAGGTGTTATACGGAAGTTGTCGCGGTATTCTTGGAGGAAGGAGGACATAGTTCTCGCGAAACCCTGTTGGCTAAAATTCCGAGAAAATATATTCGAATATGACAGAGCAACCGCGATGCTGATAGTGTAGAGATCATGACTCAAGGAAAGAGAGACTGGCGAGTAGACAGTCGCTTTTACCTCTCTCGTTTTGCGAATGGATTAGGACAGCAAATCGCTAATACTGGTACGGTGGTGTCCCTCAGGCACGCTCTGCGCAGTGGCTTGCGGAGTGTAAGTCTTGAGGCAGCAGGAAGCCTCCGGAAGCACGAATGAGGTGCTGGCCGCGCAGCCGAAGCAGCCAGGCCTCATACCTCGAGCCAGACCCGCCGGCGGCGCCGACGCAGCTTCACCAACGCCAACGCCAGCGCCAGCACTGGGGCTCGTTTGTTTACGAGGCGTGGGCGGGGCGGCGCCAGGCTGAGATACTGTACTCGCTGCCCTCATTGTGCGCATGCGCGCAGCAGCCGCCGTTATTTGTTACCTGTAAACACGTCTCGTTGCGAGCCGTCCGCCGCCTGACGACGCCTAAAGAGGGGTTAGCGCCAAATGGCCGCCACACCCTGCTCTCTGTAACGCACAAGCACCGCGTGTTTTATCTCCGCACAGCACGTTCTTGGTCGCGATATAGACTATAATGTTTTCTACTATTTTTATCATCGGTGACGCAGCAGACAATGAAGTATGCCGACTGAAGTTCGTCGATGCTAATTACACCAATTAATTTAACTAAATCTGTTTACTAATTAAGCTGCTTTCACGCGTGGCCTTGTCAACAGCACCGGTGAATCACACTGGTTGTGAAACGGAGCTGCACATACCGCTTGGATGTGATCCTGTCCACATAACGAAAACGTTGAACCATCCGATACCACTACAGCTGCTTTGCCGTCATCAAAATAGCTAATCATTGACCTCCAACGTTCATAAATACGCACCACACGAATTGTTTCCTACTCGCCCCGAAACTGTCATTTTTTCAACTAAGCTGGGTCTCGGGCTACGCTTAAAATCATTGTCTCATAACAAAGATTTCACTTCGTCAACACACAAACTATCATCTTGCAACAGAACTTAAACCTTTGCCTACACTACAGATCAGTCCATCACCAGAACCTACTTTCCAAATTGCAGTGCGGAAACAATATACATGTAGCCGTTGGTCTGTTTTATCACTGCATGCGCTGATATGACGTCACATGCCACATCATCATTACGTCATAGGTCTAACTCTACGTCCAGGATCAGCAGGGGCAACTCACCCCAATCGGCATATACAGACCTCTAACCGGTGAAAACTATCACCTCACTCGATTTGACAGTTACGTCAAAACACATTGCATAAACAGCGATAGTAAATATGTAGGTACTGTATCAGAAAAAAAGATCACGAATGACCGAATAAATGGCTGCAAAAGCAATGTATTTTCAATACTTAACCATTCATCATCACAAAAGCGATATAAACACGAACATTTATAAAATCGAGCACGAACTTTCTCCTTGGGCAATACTTCTCGTGTATGCGTTCTAACAACCCTACCACAACAAAGGTCAAAAATTAATTATGAGTTGTAGTGTTGCTCTCTCTGCTAAATATAGAATTTTTGGGCAACAACAAAGTTTAATTATGTGGCAGGTGTCATTAGAGCACAGTTAATAAAGTCATTTCATGAAATAATGGATAAACTAGGCACTCATCTTTTCGTGTTTCCCATGCTAGTCTCGTTGTGAACTCATGGCTCAATCGTCGAAAATCCAGGTGGTGATGATTCCAAGCTCGGATGCAAAGAGACCTAGGTGTTATTCTGCGATATTCAAAAGTTTTATAGATGTGTTTCCTAAACCATTCTTGAAGACTAAAGTTTTGCAAGTTAGCACAATGGTGATGTAAAACAGTAATCAGCACTCCGAATTTAAGTTACACTTCTTTTTTATTACTTTTGTTGCAATATCACGGAACACACAAAACATCACTTCACAATATAAAACACACTTGAAAATATCTTCCTCACTGTTAAAGTTCACATTTTATAAACTGACTACAATTTGCGTCTTTTCAGCATGACGACCAAGACTTGACCGTCTAATAACTGCTTACGCGCCCAAGAATCAGAGTTACAAGTGCGTCAAAGATCATAGTGACAAAAGAAAGAATTCACATAAGAATAATATCATTGCAATATAAACATACCGATGTATCAAAGTACCTCTACATTAATGTAATCAAATCTGAATGTTGTCTCAGAAATATGTTAACTACTTTACAGAATCACAGTAGAATATTGCTCGTATCGAGAGGTTGAGCTGAGGCGCCGTAATGGTTACGTAATTCAAGTACCATTACACCGTCTGCCCCCACACTACATTTCACATATGAACTCTTTCTACGGGATAACATTTATAAAATGATAAGGAACTATAGTAGACATGCCATTGTTCCGGAAACAGAACAACAGATGAACTGAAACCTTCAAGTTGATGAAAAACGTTTGCCAAACCGGCATTCGGACTAAGGATCTTTGTCTTTCCTGGGCAGCTATAAAAGCAAAACTGACGATCGGCCTTCACAGCTTTACTTCCACCACTGCGTGGATAGCTCAGTCGATGGAGCACTTACCAGCGAACGGCAAAAATCCTGGGTTCAAGTCCCTGCCTGGTACACAGTTTCGATCTGGCAGGAATGTTCGAAAGGACAGACATCACACATTCATATAACTGATTCGCCTCGATGATCAATGAATCCACAACCTTTAGTGTGAATGCACATTAACGTCCGACCCCTCGTGGCAATCTAAGATTAGCTAACATCGAGACACACGCGGGGACTGCGGGATAGGTGGCGCTGAATGCGAATTTGAGTCTGAGGGGAGAGTGCCGAAGTAGTCCTCTCAGTAAACACTATGTGCGGTTTGCGCGGTAGTTAACCCAACTAGTTAGTAGGAGACCCCGGGTCCGAGCCCTGGCGCGGCACACATTTTCACTCATCGCCGCTGATTCCGCACAAAGACCCGTTGCAGCTGACGTCACAAGTCACGCTTCTTTCGTTCCGTATCTTCGTTACAGGCAGGTTCTTCGCTACATGGCCCACTATATATTTTCCTCATTCTTATCAGTCCCAACAGTTTTCTTTGCTCTCCCATTCTTAAAATACTCCTTCACTCATCTATTTCATTTTAACATGTCGGCATGTACCACTCGTGGATCACGCGAGATCCTGCTATCGGACGGCGCGCACCAACAGTGGATCACGCCCGGCTCTACCAATTATGCAACCAGCAATACACTAATGCATGATGTATTACCTATCAGCCAGGAGAAACGAATACAATTTGGTGTGAACCTTCAACGAGATATCACATCATGCGTGATTAATTTAGTATAAAATTATGTAATGTGATCTCTCGTTCTTTTACAAGATTGAACTTACGCCACTTTCAAAATAAAAGGTCAATATATCACCACAATAGGCTAGAGCGTTTGAATACGACCACCGCCCACGACGACAAACAGTAAAAGCCGCGCCGCCAGATGAAGGAAACCATGAATACCAGTGCCGCCCCACAGCGAGAGAAAACTCTAAAGCGCCGGCGTGAGCGTGTTAAAAAGAACTTCGTTGACAATTAATCCATTTTGGACACTTGACAAAAATTTAAACTAAACCGGCAGGTTATAATCTGCCAGAATCTCACAGAAACAATATCTCAACTGAAGTTCCTTGATGAAATGTCTGATGGTTCATATGGCTCTAAGAACTATGGGACTTAACATCTGCGGTCATCAGCCCCTAGAATTTAGAACTACTTAAACCTAACTAACCTAAGGACAGCACACACATCCATGCCCGAGGGAGGCTTCGAACCTGCGACCGTAGCAGCAGCGCGGTTCCGGACTGAAGCGCCTAGAACCGCTCGGCCACAGCGGCCGGCTGAAGTATTTGAGCCTTTTGAAGGTCGACAAGAAGATGGCCTCGCCCCGCTTCTGTTTCACACAGTATTACACAGAGTCGTCAGAGATTGAGGGAAAGAAATTAAGGATATAAAAATCGGAACCTCGGGATGGAGAATCAAAGTGCCTAGCTTTTACTGACGATCTACTGCCATTACTAAGCTATTGAAAGAAATCAAATAGGCCATACAGAAGTTACACGAGGTAGCTTGAAAGACAAGCCTCCTGATATCCTGTTGGAAGAGTTATTTCATCGAAAATTTACATCGAATTGTTGGAAAAGCCCACAACAAACAAATTATGTGACAATTTAAAATGTGTCTGCTTTTAAATATTGTGGAGAAATCATACTACCACCTGCACCAGACAGTAAAGTAAATTTATATAGAGCCACCAAACTAAGGAAAGTGTGCAGAATAACATGGAATCACTGCAATAAACGAGAGATATCCCGTAATGCAAAATTTCGGCATCACTAAACAGATGTTTTGCCTCCGAGACTCCGTCTCTAAGAGGCCAGTCAAAAATTAATGGAATTGGGAAGAAGAGCGAAAAATTCTCAGAAAAATTTATGGCCCCGTTAGTGGAAATGGCGTGTTGATTAAAACAAAAAGTACCGTCCCATACACAGTGGCATACAACTTCACTGACGCAATACGTAGAAGACGCTTGAAGGCCTATGGTTATATCTGCAGAATGGACAACACTAGATTAACTAAAAAACTACTTAATAAAATAATCAAAAAATAACTTGCTTAGAATTAATAAATCAGGACTAAAGAGAAATGAACACTATAGAAGATAACAACAGAGAACGTAAAACCTTTCGAATCATAGTTTCAAAAAAAATGGTTCAAATGGCTCTGAGCACTATGGGACTCAACTGCTGTGGTCATTAGTCCCCTAGAACTTAGAACTACTTAAACCTAACTAACCTAAGGACATCACACACTTCCATGCCCGAGGCAGGATTCGAACCTGCGACCGTAGCAGTCGCACGGTTCCGGACTGCGTGCCTAGAACCGGGAGACCACCGCGGCCGGCGAATCATAGTTTCAAATCACACATTCGCAGAGAACGATAAAAATACCACTGAAAAACAGTGGACAGAGGAACGCCTGAAACAACACAGCGAATTCATAAAGAGATTTTGGAGAGAGAAGAAGTAAACGTAGTTGCCATACCAAGCCAAGAAATTCAAATGCGCCCTTTAACTGGGCATAACGAAGAAACGAGGAATAACTACATCTTGACGAAACCTTTTTAAGAACCTTGGAATTCTCATATTGAGTTCCTAATACGTTTGCTCCTTAATGGTTTTTTTCGCTAATAATAAAATTCAGTTTCAAGTGAACTGTGGTATACGCAGTCACAGTGAAAGCCACAAATGTAATTTCCAACTAGACTTTGCCTCCTTGTCTAGAGTTCAGAATGGAATTGTGTACTCTGTTGGGAAAATATTCAACAAGTTCCTGCGAGCATGAAGCAAGCAATTCGGAAACCGTTTCAGTTTAAAAGAAAATTAAAAACGTGCCGCATGAGCCACTCTTTCTACGATTTATCTGAATATCTAGCTATCGAGATTCCAGTATTGAAAAATTATGTTAACTGGATGATATGTATCAGCTTTTGTTATATAGCTGCCTTAGAAGTAGTAATATGCTGTGAACATGACGCAGACATAGGAAAATGTTTTCTCTGAAAAATTCCATTGTAATAAAGTAAATATCAAGACGTTAACAGCAGATAAACAGCGCCTACATAGTCAAACTAAGGCTGAAGCAGCCTTTTTCGAACAGCTTTCTTACTGTTTTACTATATTAAATTTAGATGATAGTGCAGGCCTCTTAGAGGTTGTCAGGACCAGATCTTTAGCTTACGGCAAATAATGGAGAAGTGTTATGAATGGAACAGGGAATTGTATCTGTGCTTTATAGATCTAGAAAAGGCATATGACCGGGTTCCTAGGAGGAAGTTATTGTCTGTTCTACGAGATTATGGAATAGGAGGCAAACTTTTGCAAGCAATTAAAGGTCTTTACATGGATAGTCAGGCAGCAGTTAGAGTTGACGGTAAATTGAGTTCCTGGTCCAGAGTAGTTTCAGGGGTAAGACAAGGCTCCACTGTTGTTCATATTATTTATGGATCATATGTTGAAAACAATAGACTGGCTGGGTGAGACTAAGATATGTGAACACAAAATAAGCAGTCTTGCATATGCGGATTACTTAGTTGTGATGGCAGATTCGATTGAAAGTTTGCAAAGTAATATTTCAGAGCTAGATCAGAAATGTAAGGACTATGGTATGAAGATTAGCATCTCCAAAACGAAAGTAATGTCAGTGGGAAAGAGATATAAACGGATTGAGTGCCAAATAGGAGGAACAAAGTTAGAACAGGTGGACGGTTTCAAGTACTTTGGATGCATATTCTCACAGGATGGCAACATAGTGAAAGAACTGGAAGCGAGGTGTAGCAAAGCTAATGCCGTGAGCGCTCAGCTACGATCTACTCTCTTCTGCAAGAAGGAAGTCAGTACCAAGACTAAGTTATCTGTGCACCGTTCAATCTTTCGACCAACTTTGTTGTATGGGAGCGAAAGCTGGGTGGATTCAGGGTACCTTACCAATAAGGTAGAGGTTACGGATATGAAAGTAGTTAGGATGATTGCAGGTACTAGTAGATGGGAACAATGGCAGGAGGGTGTCCACAATGAGGAAATCAAAGAAAAACTGGGAATGAACTCTATAGATGTAGCAGTCAGGGCGAATAGGTTTAGATGGTGGGGTCATGTTACAAGCATGGGAGAAGCAAGATTACCCAAGGGACTCATGGGTTCAGCAGTAGAGGGTAGGAGGAGTCGGGGCAGACCAAGGAGAAGGTACCTGGATTCGGTTAAGAATGATTTTGAAGTAATAGGCTTGACATCAGAAGAGGCACCAATGTTAGCGCTGAATAGGAGAGCATGGAGGAATTTTATTAGGGGGCTATGCTCCAGACTGAACGCTGAAAGGCATAATCAGTCTTAAATGATGATGATGATGATCATGATGATGATGATGATGATAGTGCAGGATAGTGATTAATTTAGATGGCATAATGAAGAGTAACATTGAGCAGTATAGTGATAGTTTATTGTTTATATGGTATAAAGATCAACTTTACACGATTTCTTTGCCATTTGTTAACGTATACCTTGACTCGTCCCACTTCCATGGATATTGTTCATCTAGATGGAGTACACTACGAATGAGCGATTAACAGGTTGTGAAGGTTGGTGCTTCGATCCTGCAACCAACTGCCCTTGGGAATTGGAGACGTTCCACAGCTGAAGCGTAGCACACTCGCCGGTTTGCCCTTCGCCACACCTCCGTTCCCTCGCCAGCTATCTAATCTGAACACGTTGTCAGATCAGGAGCGGTGCCACGCGCTTGCCTGCATACGTCGCGCATGCGTGTTCCCGCCCCCGCCTACAGTACGGCGGGCCGGCAGAGCCGGGCGTGGCTCGCGACGTAGCGCTATCGACGGCCACAAATAGTCGACCGGAGCGGTCGACGGCGGGAGGCTCACCACGTAATTGCCCTGCCGGCTGCTGGGAGAGTTCCCTGCAAGCCGCTCACGTGCGCACGGGCTATCGGCAGCGCAGACGTGGATCGCACGCGTAGGACTTGCCCAAGGACTAGCTGTGCTTCTCCGTTTTGTTCCTCACCGTCGCAGTCCCGGTCATCATTTCCGAGGCTCCGCGTCGGAATGGTAATGCAGGCCTCCTGAAAGCTCGAGCGTCGTTGCACGTGTCAATTCTGTAACATTCCCGATACCAATCTTCCGGAATCGTATTGGTGGTGATACGAAAGGTGGTCACCGATCAGTTGCGAAAACCAAACCACCTCCTCAGGGTGATACTATGTTGGTAAATAAGTTCGTAGCGTTTTAGTTTTGCACGTTGGTATTCCGGTTACTGCAGGTTTATTTATCGATTGTTATTTTTTATTTGTAATTTGTATTTGAGTTTACATATTGTCATTTCGTCATTTGAAGATAGTGAACGCAGCTGTGGACGCTAGAAAATGGAGTGCCAAGTGGATAAATGGAAACATTTCCGACGTATTCTACCGATTAAGTCCAATAGAGGGGCAACAGCAGCGGAGGCAGACTGGAACATTCGCGCTGTGTATGGCGGTAATGCCGCTGGACAGAGAACGGCATATTGTCATTTCGTCATTTGAAGATAGTGAACGCAGCTGTGGACGCTAGAAAATGGAGTGCCAAGTGGATAAATGGAAACATTTCCGACGTATTCTACCGATTAAGTCCAATAGAGGGGCAACAGCAGCGGAGGCAGACTGGAACATTCGCGCTGTGTATGGCGGTAATGCCGCTGGACAGAGAACGGCAAGAAAATGCTTTCCTCGCTTTAATGAGGTTCGTTTCGACATTAGTGACTCTCAACGTTCAGGGGTTCGATGAGAGCATTTAAACGCAATAATCCACAGCGGAAAGTCATCGAGTAAGGCAGAAGTGGTTTCAGTCGTTCCTCAAGGTAGTGTTATACGCCCTTAGCTGATCCTTATCTATATAAACGATATGGGAGACAATATGAGCAGTCGTCTTCGGTTGTTTGCAGATGGCGCTGTCGTTTATCGAAAATCAAAACAAACTGCAAAACGATTTAGAAAAAATACCTGAATGGCGTGATAAGTGGAAGTTGACCCTAAATAAACAAAAGTGTGAGGTCATCCACATGAGTGCTGAAATGGACTCGTTAAACTTCGGTTACACGATAAATCAGTCTAATCTAAAAGCCGTAAGTTCAATTAAATACCCAGGTATTACAATTACGAACAAGTGAAATTGGAAAGAACACATAGGAAATGTTGTGGGGAAGGCTAACCATTGGCTGCTTTTTATTGGCAGAACACTTAGAAAATGTAACAGACCTACTAAGGAGACTGCCTGCACTACGCTTGTCCGTCCTCTTTTAGAATACTGCTGTGCGGTGTGGGGTCCTTACCAGGTAGGATTGACGGAGTACATCGAAAAAGTTCAAAGAAAGGCAGCACGTTTTGTATTATCGCGAAATAAGGGAGAGAGTGTCACAGAAATGATACAGGATTTGGGCTGGAAATCATTAAAAGAAAGGCATTTTTCGTTGCGACGGAATCTTCTCACGGAATTCCAATCACCAACTTTCTCCTCCGAATGCGAAAATATTTTGTTGACACC
Organism: Schistocerca gregaria; assembly: GCF_023897955.1. Classification (NCBI taxonomy): domain Eukaryota; kingdom Metazoa; phylum Arthropoda; class Insecta; order Orthoptera; family Acrididae; genus Schistocerca; species Schistocerca gregaria. The sequence continues at coordinate 479,516,537 of NC_064926.1, forward strand.
GACGTAAATAGGGCGGAACGATCACAACGATAAAATAAGGAAAATCAGAGGTCGTACGGAAAGATGTAGGTGTTCATTCTTTCCGCGCGCTATACGAGATTGGACTAATAGAGAACTGTGCAGGTGGTTCGATGAACCCTCTGCCAGGCACTTAAATGTGACTTGCAGAGTATCCATATATATGTAGATCCGCATCAGTGTACTCGAGAACTGGCAAATGCGATGAACTGTCGTCATTCCACCGTCGTGCGATATTTCCATGCAATGGGCAAGGTTAAGAAATCGAGTGTATGGGTACCGCATACTCTAAGCCAAGCTACAAAAATCAGCAGGTGGCCATCGGTACATCTCTGCTTGCCCGTCATCAGTTGGCCTGTGAACAAAACCGACCGTTCCTACCCCGTACATCAAATGCATTCGCAATTACGAATAAGGACTACCATCAGGTGTAGAATTAAATGATCACATTGCACCGTAATCAGTTAAACACAGGCACTGCAGTATCGTTCCTATTCTGTTTCGTTACAAGTGTCGAGAGATGGGGTCTTTATGTTAAATTAGGGAAACGAAAGGAATGGTGGAGCCCAAACAAAGCAGCAACTCCCCATACAAAGACCTGCGCACATCCACAAAAGAGAATTTTATGTATTTGCTGAAAGAGCGACGGTGTGGTGTACCACGCATTGTTTCCCCGAGAGCATCACTGACGAATTTTGTAGTCAACAACTGAGACGTCTTGCAGACGCAGGCCAAGAACAAAGAGCAGGAAGACTGCGTGGTGTGATACTGTGCCACGATAACGCCCGCACACATTCTGCACAGGAGTCGGGTTGGGAAGTCATTCAGTACCCACCTTATTCACCTGATCCTGCGCCCTCAGATTTTCACCTTTTCCTCATCTATCGAACAGCCTTCAAGTAACTTCTTTCCCGGATGAAAATTGGCTCCGAATAGTTCTACAAGTTTTTCGCCTCAGACCAACGTGGTTTCTACAGTCATGGAACCGGAAGTTACCGTCGCGTTGCCAGACTATTGTAAACAGTGAAGAAAAATGTGTTATAGATGACTAAAGGCTCTATTATGTGTATCTGTTATGCTTATTAAAATTATGGGAAAACGCTAAGCGGTCGCAGGTTCGAATCCTGCCTCGGGCATGGATGTGTGTGATGTCCTTAGGTTAGATAGGTTTAAGTAGTCCTAAGTTCTAGGGGACTGATGACCTCAGAAGTTAAGTCACATAGTGCTCAGAGCCATTTGAACCATTTTGAAAACGCCAAGAGCTTATGCAGCAATCCAACGGTTTATGACTACAACGTCATGCTTCGACTTTACGAGTCAAGTTGCGATTTGCACAGGAGTAGTTTACAGCTGAGAAGATTTACTGCGACTTAAGTGTCGAGCTGAATGGGAGGCAGTGTCCGAGAAGGGAGTGTGATAGTTGTAGCCTATCGCCGATGTTATTCAATCTGCACATTGAGCATACAGTAAGGAGAAGTTTGGAGAGGAAATTAAATATCAAGTAGATGAAATAAAAACTTTGAGCGTTGCCGGTGGCATTGTAATTCTGTCAGAGACAGAGGACTTGGAAGAGCGGTCAAGTGGAACGGATAGTTGCTTAAAAATAGGTTATGAAGTAAACATCAACAAACATGAAACAAGGGTAATGCAGTGTAGTTGAATTAAATCAGGTGAATCTGAAGGTACTAAAACAGAAACTAAGACACTAAAGGTAGTACACGATTTTTGCTATTTGTGCTGCAAAATAAAAGAAGTCTCCGAAACAGAGACTGGCTAAAAAAAAAGAAAAAAGAAAAATAAACTGAAAAAAGAGGAAATTGTTAAAATCTGTAATTGTGTGTGCTATAAATTACACTGCCTCGACACTTCTTTCTGACTGTATGTTAAGGATAATCTCAGGAACTGCATAGGGATTTTGATACGGTTTTAATTGATGGACTGCCAGCAGCATTGCCGCAGTGATAACACCGGTTCCCGTCAGATCGCCGAAAACGCTGTTGGCAATCGGGGTGCGCTCAGCTCTTGTGAGTCCAATTGAGGAGTTAGTTGTTTGAGAAGAAGCGGCTCCGGTTACGAAAACTGACAATGGCTGGAAGAGCGATTTGCTGACCACATGCCCCTCCGTACCCGTATCCGGTGACGCCTAAGAGTTGAGGATGACATGGCGGACGGTCGGTACATCGGCCCTTCAAGGCTTGTTTGATAGCGTTTGTTTTTTGTCTTTGTTCACTGATAGACTGATTCATGAGGTCGGTTTATGTGTATAATTTATTACTTCTATCCCAGACATAACTCGTCTGGGCGTACACTATTATTGCTACCCGTGTGAAGCCGGGGCGGATCGTTAACCTAATATAAATTTAAGTCTTAGGAAGGAAGTCTTCCCTGATGCACGAAAGTTTAAAACGAAGAGAAAAGAATCTTTTGAAATACACTGACAGGGAAGAGTGCCGAAGATTAGGTGGGTACATAGAACAACTAATGAAGAGGTAGTGAATGAAGTTGACGAGAAATTAAATCTGTGACACATATGACTAAAATAAGGGATCGGTTAACGGGACACGTCCTGAGGCTCCGAGGAATGGTCAGACAGGTAATAAGGCGAGACCGAGGACGGTAAGCAGGTTAAAACAGAAGTATGTTGCAGTAATTATCCGGAGAGGAAGAGACTTACACTAGATAGAGTAGTGTCGACACCTGCAGGAGACCACACTTCGCGCTAAAGACCTCAACAACACGAAGCATAGAGCGTGGTCGTACTGAATATTACCGAGCGAGGTGGCGCAGTGGTTAGCACACTGGACTCGCATTCGGGAGGACGACGGTTCAATCCCGTCTCCGGTCATCCTGATTTAGGTTTTCCGTGATTTCCCTAAATCGTTTCAAATGCCGGGATGGTTCCTTTGAAAGGGCACGGCCGATTTCCTTCCAAATCCTTCCCTAACCCGAGCTTGCGCTCCGCCTCAAAGGACCACGTTGTCGACAGGACGTTAAACACTAACAACCACCACCGTACTGAATATTACTTACGTAGCTTAGTGATGATGTAGGATTTTATTTTGATTTCTTCAGTGATTTATATCTGATTTCAGTGTCTTCTTCCCTCTATCAAACACACACACACACACACACACACACACATTAATCATTTTTCTTTCTACTATTATATCAACGAATGTCACTAATATTTTCGATCTGTCATTGATTGTAAAATCTTCATAAGTGAGTAAATTAGCTATGCGGTTTTTGTCCGTGTACCGTACTCCGAACTGTTCAAAAAGCCGTGTACAAGAGCTCCGAGAGTGAACACCACATATTATCCTAACTACATGCTTCTGTTTGACTAGAAATGCCATAGTGTCACAGTAAACATGATATTCACAAGGGAACAAAGATATTCAACTGGTAAAAATGGAAGGCAACAGATAAAGCTGAGACGGGATTATTGGTTTTCAGAACTGCAGCTGATCGTAACACATACTTAACTGCCGCATTTTGAAATTAATGAGCTCTGTTAATAGAGTTGGTTTGACGCTTAGCAAGATTTGAAGATCGAAGGCACCCGCCTACATATACGGGATGATTCAGTCACGAAGTTAAAAACTTGCAGGGACTATGTATCAATCTGAAGTAAGAGACCCTAGTCTGTGACCGATCAAGACAAAAGGTTTAAGCGAAAATCTACTCGGTTTCTACTTTAGCTTCGCGCAGCGCTTAGTCTATGTGCTCAACTTCCGAACCCTGATTATGAAGCACAGACATCCGGTTGAATACTTGCCAGTACGCTCCAGTAATTTCCTCTGTTGATGGACTAGTAACGCCCCATCTAACTAAGTCTACGGTACAATAAAAGTGAATTCGATTTACCCACGCAGCGTCCACAACCTGCTGCGTTTATAACAGTTGATCAAAATGACGTCCCTTAGGGTCAATGTAGACATTGCTCGTCGCGTAAGTCCTGTCGCGCCCATTACAATATACTGTATGTCGTTTGAACAGTGTTGGAGGCAGCAAGAATTCGTGTCAGGGGATCGTCTTCGGTATTGACAGGCGGCTTCTACACAAGACTTTTCACACGGCCACACATCAAAAAGGAAGCGGGATGATATCAGGTGAACGTGCTGGTTTCGCAACAATACGTCCTCTGCCTATCCACTTTACAGGGAATGTCTGATACAGGTGTTCACGAACCCTCAGCCCAAAGCGAGGTGGGTCACCATCACGTCGGGACCGCATCCGTACACGAATAACAAGTGGAATATTTTACAGGAAGCTGGCTAGTATGTCTCTGGTAAACATTGCGTACACTGGTGGATTTAAGCGTGGAGGGAGAAGAAACAGGCTATGACTAACCCCCCCCCCCCCCCCTCTACATACTGACTGCTAACCTACGTTCGCGGTGACGGTTCTTCACAGCTGTAGCATAGGGGTTCTCATCAGCCCAAGCATGACTGTTGCAACTACACTTCTGGAAATTGAAATAAGAACACCGTGAATTCATTGTCCCAGGAAGGGGAAACTTTATTGACACATTCCTGTGGTCAGATACATCACTTGATCATACTGACAGAACCACAGGCATATAGACACAGGCAACAGAGCATGCACAATGTCGGCACTAGTACAGTGTATATCCACCTTTCGCAGCAATGCAGGCTGCTATTCTCCCATGGAGACGATCGTAGAGATGCTGGATGTAGTCCTGTGGAACGGCTTGCCATGCCATTTCCACCTGGCGCCTCAGTTGGACCAGCGTTCGTGCTGGACGTGCAGACCGCGTGAGACGACGCTTCATCCAGTCCCAAACATGCTCAATGGGGGACAGATCCGGAGATCTTGCTGGCCAGGGTAGTTGACTTACACCTTCTAGAGCACGTTGGGTGGCACGGGATACATGCGGACGTGCATTGTCCTGTTGGAACAGCAAGTTCCCTTGCCGGTCTAGGAATGGTAGAACGATGGGTTCGATGACGGTTTGGATGTACCGTGCACTATTCAGTGTCCCCTCGACGATCACCAGAGGTGTACGGCCAGTGTAGGAGATCGCTCCCCACACCATGATGCCGGGTGTTGGCCCTGTGTGCCTCGGTCGTATGCAGTCCTGATTGTGGCGCTCACCTACACGGCGCCAAACACGCATACGACCATCATTGGCACCAAGGCAGAAGCGACTCTCATCGCTGAAGACGACACGTCTCCATTGGTCCCTCCATTCACGCCTGTCGCGACACCACTGGAGGCGGGCTGCACGATGTTGGGGCGTGAGCGGAAGACGGCCTAACGGTGTGCGGGACCGTAGGCCAGCTTCATGGAGACGGTTGTGAATGGTCCTCGCCGATACCCCAGGAGCAACAGTGTCCCTAATTTGCTGGGAAGTGGCGGTGCGGTCCCCTACGGCACTGCGTAGGATCCTACGGTCTTGGCGTGCATCCGTGCGTCGCTGCGGTACGGTCCCAGGTCGACGGGCACGTGCACCTTCCGCCGACCACTGGCGACAACATCGATGTTTTGTGGAGACCTCACGCCCCACGTGTTGAGCAATTCGGCGGTACGTCCACCCGGCCTCCCGCATGCCCACTATACGCCCTCGCTCAAAGTCCGTCAACTGCACATACGTTTCACGTCCACGCTGTCGCGGCATGCGACCAGTGTTAAAGACTGCGATGGAGCCCCGTATGCCACGGCAAACTGGCTGACACTGACGGCGGCGGTGCACAAATGCTGCGCAGCTAGCGCCATTCGACGGCCAACACCGCGGTTCCTGGTGTGTCCGCTGTGCCGTGCGTGTGATCATTGCTTGTACAGCCCTCTCGCAGTGTCCGGAGCAAGTATGGTGGGTCTGACACACCGGTGTCAATGTGTTCTTTTTTCCATTTCCAGGAGTGTATTTAGCATTCCGTCACCGGTGAAACAGGCTTCATCCATGAAAAGCATATACGCAAAAAAGAGAAGGTCGACTGTAAATAGCTGCAAGAACCATTGGCTAAACATGGCATGAGGTCCGAAGTCACCAGGAGCCCAAGCATGCACTTTCTGTGGATGGCAGGGGTGTTTCCCACAATACTCGCCGCACAGTACTCTGCGAAACATTAATTTCACGTACAGCCGTTCGATTGATGATTGCAGGCGCCTCATGCACTCGAGGAAGGACAGCGTCTTTGAGTCGGAAGTCCGTGGATGTCGTCGTCGTCCTGCTCGGTCCTTGTAATATGGCACAAATAGCCCTGTTTCACTTAATCGTTGAAGCAGTCTTGGAAACTTGGTGTGAGACGGAGTTCTTCTACACGGATATTTGGTCCTGTAGAGCCTTTCCGCTTCTCTGCTGCTTACATTGGCTTGCCCACACACGAAAATTATACTGCAAGTTCCGTCATAGGGTACGACTCTATTTGGTTAGGACTGATCGTCAGCTTGTGAAAACAGACTGCAATGAATATAGAACAAACAGTTCAAACATACCCCAGGATTGTTCATGTCAGTACACAGTATGCCATCTGCATTGGGTTACTTGGGTCATTATCAGAACATCTAGACCTAAGCGCTCCGCAGAACTGCCTACCCTATAATGGTAGTAGGAACAGTACTGATATATGTATTGACTCTCACAGAAATTTTCTCTTATAATTTTCGAGTCAGTAATTTCCGGACCAGTATCCCTTTCCTCAAGTTGATACATTTACCCTTCTCCATCGTTCCTGGAGGTTTGTAGTATCATCATGGAATCTCCCTCTGTCAATCATCGTAATGGCGCAGTCAGATTAAAGTAAAAAAGGAATTATCTGACACAGTTGTTTACTTACGTTTATATACACTGAAGAGTCACAGAAACTGGTACACTTGCCTATTATCGTGTAGGGTCCCAGCGAGTACTTAGAAGTCCCGCAACACGACGTGGCATGGACTCGACTAATGTCTGACGTAGTGCTAGAGGAACTTACGCCATGAGTCCTGCAGGACTGCCCATAAGTCCGTAAGAGTACGAGGGAGTGAACATCTCTTCTGAACAGCACGTTGCAAGGCATCGCAGGTATGCTCAACAATGTTCATGTCTGTTTGGTGGCCAACAGAAGTGTTTAAATTCCAAAGTCTGTCGGTATGCACAATAGACATGAATGGATGCAAGTTATCACACAGGATGCTTACGTACGTGTCACCCGTCAGAGTCGTATCTATACGCATCAGGGGTCCGATACGACTCCAAGTGCACACACCCCACACTATTACAGAACCTCCACCAGCTTGAATAGTCCCCTGCTGACATGCACGGTCCATGGATTCACGAGGTTGTCTCCATACCCGTACACATCCATCCAGTCGACACAGTTTGAAGCGAGACTCGTTCGAACAGGCGACATTTTTCCAGTCATCAACAGTCCAAAGTCGGTGTTGACGGGCCCAGGCCTGGCGTAAAGCTTTGGCTGGCTCTCAGCACTATGGGACTTAACATCTGTGGTCATCAGTCCCCTAGAACTTAGATCTACTTAAACCTAACCTAACCTAAAGACATCACACACATCCATGCTCGAGGCAGGATTCGAAGCTGCGACCGTAGCGGTCACGCGGTTCTAGACTGAAGCGGCTAGAACCACCGGGCCACGCCGGCAGGCCGTAAAGCTTTGTATCATGCATTAGTTCGCACGCTGAAAGCAGCAATTTGCGGAAGGGTCGCACTTCTGTCACGTTGAACGACTCTCTTCCGTTGTCGTCGGTCTCGTTCTTGCAGGATCTTTTTCCGGCCGCAGCGACGCCGGAGATTCGATGTTTTGCCGTCGACCGATGTGGCTGAGCGATTCTAGGCGCTTCAGTCCGGAACCGCAGCTACTGTCACATGTTCGACTCATGCGTCAGGCATGGATGTGACGTCCTTAGGATAGTTGGGTTTAGGTAGTTCTAAGTCTTGGGGATTGATGATCTCAGATGTTAAATCCCATAATGCTTAGAGGCATTTGAACCATTTTGATGTTTGACCGGATACCTGATATTCATTGTTTTACCGGATTCCTAATTTTCACGTTACAATTGTCGTACGGGAAAATTTCCACTTCATCGCTATCTCGGAGGTGCTGTATCCCATCACCCGTGCGCCGGCTCTAACACCACATTCAAACTCACTGAAATCTTGATAACGTGCCACTGTAGCACCATTAACCCATCTAGCAACTGCACCAGACACTTGTTGTCTTATATATACGTTGCTGACCGTACTACCTTATTCTGCCTGTTCTCATGTCTGTGTACGCATGTGTGTACCAGTTTCTTTGGCGGTTGAGTACAGGGCCACTCCAAAACAAATGCACACTTTTTTTTTAATCCCATCTTGTATTCTACATGTTTGAAAGTTTTACAGTGTGTAGATACATGCTTTAGGAGCAATATTTTCATTTCTCCACATAATTTCCATCCCTCTCAACTGTCTTACGCCATCTTGGAACCAGGGCCTGTATACCCGCACAGTAAAATTCTGGACCAACCTGTTGGAGCCACTGTTTGCCAGCATGCCTAAGGGAGTCATCATCTTCAAACCTTGTTCCACGAAGATGATGGAGCGATGTTTCATCACCTGTAACAATCTTCCAAGAAATTCATGTGCACCATTCTCGTACTGTTCCAAAACTTCGCTGCATACCGTTTTTCTTGTTTCTTTGTGAGGCACTGTCAACATCCTGGGAACCTACCTGGCACAAACCTTTTTTAACGCCAACACTTTCAGCATTCTGCATACACTTCCTTCCCGTATACCAAAGTAGCGTGACAGTTCGTTCACTGTGATGCGTCTCTCAACAGTCACTAGTTCGTTAACTCTCTGCACATTGTCTGGAGTGTGTGCAGTACGAGGCCTGCCGCTGCGGGGACAATCCTCAATATTGCCTACCGACTATCTGTACTGCGATCGACAGCAGCATCTCCATACACCTTTTCCAACCTCTTGTGGATGTTTCACACTGTCTCGTTTTCACAGCACAGGAATTCTATGACATAACGTTGCTTCTGACGAACGTCAAGTGTAGCAACCATCTTGAAAACATGCTGTGACGGCGCCACTCACGGGAACTGGTTGAACTAAGTTTGAAAACAAGCGTGAAGGATGTGTCTGCAAACTGTAAAACTTTCACACATGCCTATGGCGTCGACAAAAGAACGGTCTCGCCCAGGGCAGTGTGCTGCCCCCCTCCCCCCCCCCCTACTATTTAACCTATACACCAATGATCAACCACCACCGGAAAGTACTACCCATTTCTTGTATGGCGATGATCTGGCCATTACAGCGCAAGGAAATAGTTTCGAGGAAGTAGAAGGGAAATGAGAAAGCTCGCTACACGTAATGTCTGAATACTATAAAGAGAACTCCCTCAAACCAAATCCATCTAAGACACAGGTTAGCGCTTTCCACCTCCTCACAAAACAGGCAAACAGGAAGGTGAACGTCCCCTGGAATGGCAACAAACTGGGACATACGGACAAACCAACATACCTTGGTGACGTGCTGGATAGATCACTGACGTACAGGTATCACTGTGAAAAAAGCTGCCTACACGTTGCTGCCAGGAACAATATTTTAAGAAAACTGACGGATAGGAAATGGGGAGCTAGTCCGACTGTATCACGAACAACTGCTCAAGCACTTTGCTTCTCCACGGCAGAATCTGCATGCCCTGTATGGTCTCTATCCAAACATGCCAAAAACGTCACTTAATGAAACACGCAGGATAACAACAGGCTGCATGAAACCCACTCCACTTGGGAAAATATACAAAGTAGCTGGATTCTCATCTCCTGAATCCCGAAGAATTGCGCACGAACATACAGAAAAATTTTAACTGATTTTCGACGAGCGCCACCTGCTGTATGGTTCTTCATGTGGACGTAGCAGACTTAAATCCCGCAAGAGATTTCTCACTAGGGAATTGAACGAGCCTCCGAAGGACTACCCTGCCTCGCGAGAAATACCCAGCGGCAGTACGTCAAGCTGGAAGATTTGGAGAACACTGAACCGCATCAGAACAGGCGTAGCACCAGTTAAAGTAAACCTAGTCAAATGTGGCTTCAAGGACGAAGGAGACAACAAATGCGACTGTGGTGAAGTTCAGGATACGGAACACCTTCTACAGTGTTCCATGTGCCCCACAAGGTGTACCCTTGACGAACTGTGGCTTGAGAAGAGAGAAACATTGGACTTAGCCCGACATTGGGCTGAGAGGCTTTAAAACAAATCTCCGGACACGAAAAAGTAAAGTAGGTAAGTTTGCCACATGCAGACTGGAAACTGAATCTTTATAAAAATAGTGTGCGAAATGCGGTCTGGGCTGCGTCGAATAAACGGAGGACAGACTTGAGAGGCTACGAACGGCCGCAGCGTAGAGGTGGACGCCTCGGAGTGTCCAACCGCGGCGCCGGCAGCGCCGCCCCACAATGGCGGCCACACTCGAAAGTACGGGAGCTGCGTGGCGAGGCGTGATGAAGCACTTTGGAGTAATTACTGTTTATTTTTCATTTCGAGCATTGCTTTGGAGCGGCGCGGCGCCAAACACGGCGGGCCAGCTGGCGAGCTGCCGCCGGAGCCGCTGTCAGTCCGGCGCCGGGCGCGTTGTCTTTGGGCGCCTGGAGAGGCAGCGCCGCTCGTTTATTTCTATCAGCACAAGAGGAGGAAGGCCCCGGTGTGCTGCCCGCCGCCGGCCGCCGGCCGCTCACTGTCTTACCCTGGAGGGCCGCTCTTCTTCCTTTTGTGTCTCCCCTGCCGAGGTGCCTGACCGCTGCCGGTGGCACGCTTCCGTTAACAGCCGAGGTAAAAACAAAAGAAAAGCACCCTGTGTTGCATCCTGCAGACACAGTCACCCAGGTGGCAAGCTATCATTGCTGAGTGAAGTCCTACTGACTGCAGCTGGACTAAAATCAGGATGTGGATGTGCCGGGAGAAGGATTGGATTCGATTGTTTGGGGGGAAGAGACCAAACAGCGAGGTCATCGGTCTCATCGGATTAGGGAAGGACGGGGAAGGAAGTCGGCCGTGCCCTTTCAAAGGAACCCCATCCCGGCATTTGCCTGGAGCGTTTCAGGGAAATCACGGAAAACCCAAATCAGGATGGCCGGACGCGGGATTGAGCCGTCGTCCTCCCGAATGCGAGTCCAGTGTGCTAAGCACTGCGCCACCTCGCTCGGTGCCGAGAGAAGCTTTAGAACATTTGGGTACTATGTCTATGTGTCGACTCTGCTGGGAACGACAGATGTTACAGTTTTATAAACTTTGTACACGGTTCTCAACGAGTTTAGGGTAGGACTTATTCCCCTCCGAGTTAGAAAGTGCTGATCATACCAATACTTTTGCATTCTGAATATGAGAAGGTGCCAGGATGCGCACTGCCTAGGTAACCACATATTGGCTATACTGGACGTATCGTAATTAGCAGTGAAGACAGGCGAGAGTGAAATTACCCTGTAACAGAAGGAAAAAACCTTCCAGTACACGTAAGCGCCGTCCGGAGTGGCCGAGCGATTCTAGGCGTTACAGTCTGGAACCGTGAAACCGCTACGATCGCAGCTTCGAATCCTTCCTCGGGCATGGATGTGTGTGATATCCTTAGGTTATGAAACTTCCTTGCAGATTAAAACTGTGTACCGGACCGAGACTCGAACTCGGGACCTTTGCCTCTCGCGGGCAAGTGCTCTACTAACTGATCTACCCAAGCACGACCATGCTTGTGTAGTTAGGTTAGTTAGGTTTAAGTAGTTCTAAGTTCTAAGGAACTGATGACCACAGCAGTTAAGTCTCATTGTGCTCACAGCCATACACGTAAGCCTGCAAATGAGTAGTTTGTGACATGACTGAGAACGTGTGGTTACTATTGGCCACGGACTTCAGTGTGAAGTATTGTCCCAGTTAGTAAAGATACAGGGGCTGGCCAAAAATATGGAAACACTGCTAGAAATTCACGTTTGATCTTAAAAGTTGTTACTACGCAAGCCTACAAGTTGCGCTGTTGTATTTGACTACGAACGTTTTGTGCCATGGGATCAATACGCTCCAAGTGTCGGTCTCGGTCAGAACAGAATTGTGTGTAGTTGTGAGTGCATTATGCTTAGAGTAAGAGCGATTTCATGTGTGCAGCAGGGGAGTGTCGTAGGACCGTTGCTATTCACAATATACATAAATGACCTTGCGGATGACATCGGAAGTTCACTGAGGCTTTTTTCGGATGATGCTGTGGTATATCGAGAGGTTGCAACAATGGAAAATTGTACTGAAATGCAGGAGGATCTGCAGCGAATTGACGCATGGTGCACGGAATGGCAATTGAATCTCAATGTAGACAATTGTAATGTGATGCGAATACATAGAAAGATAGGTCCCTTATCATTTAGCTACAAAATAGCAGGTCAGCAACTGGAAGCAGTTAATTCCATAAATTATCTGGGAGTACGCATTAGGAGTGATTTAAAATGGATTGACCATATAAAGTTGATCGTCGGTAAAGCAGATGCCAGACTGAGATTCATTGGAAGAATCCTAAGGAAATGCAATCCGAAAACAAAGGAAGTAGCTAACAGTACGCTTGTTCGCCCACTGCTTGCATACTGCTCAGCAATGTGGGATCCGTAACAGATAGGGTTGACAGAAGAGAGGGAGAAGATCCAACGGAGAGCAGCGCGCTCCGTTACAGGGTCATTTAGTAATGATAGTGGAAGACTCTGCAGGAGAGACGCTCAGTAACTCGGTACGGGATTTTGTTGAAGTTTCGAGAACATACCTTCACCGAGGAGTCAAGCAGTATATTGCTCCCTCCTACGTATATCTCGCGAAGAGACAATGAGAATAAAATCAGAGAGATTAGAGCCCACACAGAATCATACCGACAATCCTTCTTACCACAAACAATACGAGACTGGAACAGAAGGGAGAACAGATAGAGGTACTCAAGGTACCCTCCGCCACACACCGTCAGGTGGCTTGCGGAGTATGGATGTAGATGTAGATATAAATGAGAAGGTGCCAGAAAGGGCACTGTCTAATTAACCACATTTCGGCTATACTGGACGTATCGTAATGAGCAGTGAAGACGGACAAGAGTGAAATTACCCTATAACAGAAGATAAAACCTTCCAGTACACGTAAGAGCCGCCCGATGTGGCCGAGCGGTTCTAGCCGCTACAGTCAGGAAGCGCGCGGGGGCTACGGTCGCAGGTTCGAATCCTGCCTCGGGCATGGATGTGTGTTATGTCCTTAGGTTAGTTAGGTTTAAGTAGTTCTAAGTTCTAGGGGACTGATGACCATAGTGCTCAGAGCCATTTGAACCATTTTTTTCATCAGTCCCCTAGAACTTTTAAGTACTCAAACCTAACCTAAGGACATCACACACATCCATGCCCGAGGCAGGATTCGAACCTGCGACCGTAGCGGTCGCGCGGTTCGAGACTGAAGTGCCTAGAACCACTCGGCCAAAAGGCCGGCACTCCATCTGAATACAAATTTTGTTACAATTATTAGTGTCTGACACGTTGGAGGGTTCGGTGTGAGTGGTCCTTCAGGATCGGAACTCGGAGGTCAGTAGTTAAGAGGAAATTACTTAAGTATATTAGTAAGTGAAATGAAACCTTCTCTGTCTTGTCTTGTCAGATGCCTCGAATTGCGAAATGTGTAGCTGAAAATGGCTGTCAGGCCTAATACCAGTCCGGCATGATAAATTATAAATAAATCCTTCTATACAGCCCATGCAGACAGTTTACTCACCTTGAAGTTCCTGGAAAAGTTGTCATTAGTTGATTAGGCTTTAGCAAGACATATTCTAGAGAGCAGTAAGAAATTGCCACCCAGCTATAAGTAATGTGTATTGTAACAGTTCTTGTACGTTATCTTGCTCCTAACTCAGTTTTCGCTGCGGGCCAGCACTCAGCAGTGAAGAGAATGAATCACTAGAGAAAAATGAACCCAGACTGCCGTTGCGCGAAGCGTTGCAGACAGAGGCACGTGAAACGGGTGCGAGCAAAAAGCAGTCTGGAGGAGAGGAGCAGGCGAGGCACAGCCTGCCCTGAGGTGGGTGGCCCTGGGGGCAGGCGGCCTGATTAGCGATCGTCCGCCAAACAAAAACACGGCACAGCGCAACGCGAAGCGCCGAGCGCCGCCGGGCCGAATAAAGCGAGGGCGCAGAGTTCTGGGAAAACGGCGAAGGCGCTAGCTGGCCCGGGGCGACAATTAATCCGGACCTCTGCGCATGCGCAGCGCTACCGTCTAAACGGGCACGACGCATCGCGTAGCCCGGAGGCCGGCGGGCGCATTTGACGATTCAGGATCGTCGTAAGTATAGGATCTCGGTGCATCTGACAGAAGGAAAACTCAACATTTACACAAGCGTGAATGATTTTCGAACGTATGAGTCCATAATACATTATAGAGGGTAGTCATAATGATTTAGTTATTGCACTGAATGAAGAAAATTTCCTGTCAGATAACCACAGGTGCAAATACAAATTGAGCATCGTAAGTTAAAGCTCTAATGAATTCAACAGCACAAAACATGAGAGAAACACTCAGCAAAACACTCCGGCACACTATATTGCCCGAGGCAGGATTCGAACCTGCAACCGCAACAGCAGTGCGGTTCCGAACTGAAGCCCCTAGAAACGCTCGGCCACCGCGGCCGGCAGCAATCTTTACTTGGTACAATTTTCTCCATTGTCAAGGTGACGATTAGTTTATGGCTCAAGATGTGTACTAGCAACTGCATACTTGTTTAAGTTTGGCAATAAATTCGTTGTCTCCCCAGTTCGGTTCAGTACTTCATCGTTAATTATTCGATATACCTATCTAATCTTCAGTATTCTTCTGTAGTATCACATTTCAAACGATTTCTGTTCTGTGACGTCCATTGTCCACTTTTCGCGTTAATACACTCGACACAGATTCTTTGAGAAAGATTTAGAGTGACTTAAATATATATTACATATTAAATATTTCTCTGTTTCACTTAAATTACTTTTGCTTTTCACATTCTGCATTTTATATCCTTTCTACTTCGGCCATCTTCACTTATTTTGCTGTCCAAATAGCAAAACTTGTCTATTACTTTCATTGTGTCATTTCCTAATATAATAGTCTCAACATCGCCTGATTTATTTCCATTATACTCCATTGTATTGTCGATGCTTCTTTTCAAGAGACGAACCATTCTGTTTAGCTTGTCTTCCAGGCTTTGTCACAAGTACAATGTCATCGTCCAAATCTCGAAGTTTTATTTCTTCCCGCAGAATTTTAATTTGCTTCCACATTGTTCTTTGGTTGCCTTTACTGATTACTCAATCTGTAGATTAAAACCTTTATCTCACTTCTTTCTAGGCTGCTGCTTCCTTCTACTCGTAACTGCAGTCTCGTTTCAGCCGTTTTCAATCTGAACACTTCTCTCCCGCTGTTCCATTCTTGTCTTTCCCTCTTTGTTCCTGTACATCTTGTATAACATCTCTGTTTCACTTTCCAAGACATTCCGGCTTGCAACGGATGCATTGTCTGATCATTAGTATCTGGACACCTATTAGTGGACATTAATTCTGCTGAGCACACTTCCAACCAGCTGTCTGAATGTCAGTGGAGGAATGACAGTTCGTTCTTCCTCAAAGGCCGAAATCAGAGACAGTAGCAAAGTCGACGTGCTAGCTCATCCCAAGGTGTTCCATTCTATTCAAGTCAGTGCCCTTGGCAGGCAGACCATTTCGCGAATGTTAATGACTTCAGACCGTTGCATCACAGATACTGCTGCATGACGTGGTGTACCGCCGTATTAATACAGTCATCGTCTCCGGACCGTTCCTCTACTGTATGCAATACACGATGCTGTAAAATGAGTTCATGTCCTTCTATTTGGAATTTCCTTTTGTGCAATAAGGGGACCACATTCAAACCACTTAAAACAACGCCATATAGTAACATGACCTCCTCCGTACTTCGCTGTTGGCACTTTCAGGCAAAGGTCTCTGTACATTCACCAAATCCAAATCCTTCCATGGAATGTGACACACATTGCTGACGTCATGGACGAAATTTTTTGAAGTGTAGTACATAAGGTATGTTATGGATCCATATTACGTTAAAAATGTTATGTATGTATCTTTCACCCAGTTTTGCGCTTACCCGGTCTACAGGTCCGAATATGCCAACATAGTTTGTCGAAACCGATAATCGTAGAATTCTGTGTATACAAGGTGTTACAAAAAGGCACGGGCAAACTTTCAGGAAACATTCCTCACACACAAAGAAAGAAAATACGTTATGTGGACATGTGTCCGGAAATGCTTACTTTCCATGTTACAGCTCATGTTATTACTTCTCTTCAAATCACATTAATCATGGAATGGAAACACACAGCAACAGAACGTACCAGCGTGACTTCAAACACTTTGTTACAGGAAATGTTCAAAATGTCCTTCGTTAGCGAGGATACATGGATCCACCCTCTGTCGCATGGATTCCCTGATGCGCTGATGCAGCCCTGGAGAATGGCGTATTGTATCACAGCCGTCGACAATACGAGCACGAAGAGTCTCTACACTAGGTACCGGGGTTGCGTAGACAAGAGCTTTCAAATGCCCCCATAAATGAAAGTCAAGAGGGTTGAGGTCAGGAGAGCGTGGAGGCTATGGAATTGGTCCGTCTCTACAAATCCATCGGTCACCGAATCTGTTGTTGAGAAGCGTACGAACACTTCGACTGAAATGTGCAGGAGCTCCATCGTGCATGAACCACATGTTGTGTCGTACTTGTAAAGGCACATGTTCTAGCAGCACAGGTAAAGTATCACGTATGAAATCATGATAACGTGCTCCACTGAGCGTAGGTGGAAGAACATGGGGCCCAATCAAGACATCACCAACAATACCTGCCCAAACGTTCACATAAAATCTGTGTTGATGTCGTGATTGCACAATTGAATGCGGATTCTCGTCAGCCCGCACATGTTGATTGTGAAAATTTACAATTTGATCACGTTGGAATGAAGCTTCATCCGCAAAGATAACATTTGTACTGAAATGAGGATTGACACATTGTTGGATGAACCATTCGCAGAAGTGTACCCGTGGAGGCCAATTAGCTGCTGATAGTGCCTGCACACGCTGTACATGGTACGAAAATAACTGGTTCTCCCGTAGCACTCTCCATACAGTGACGTGGTCAGCGTTACCTTGTACAGCAGCAACTTATCTGACGCTGACATTAGGGTTATCTTTAACTGCACGAAGAATTGCCTCGTCCATTGCAGGTGTCCTCGTCGTTCTAGGTCTTCCCCAGTCCCGAGTCCTAGGCTGGAATATTCCGTGCTCCCTAAGACTGCTTCGAACGTCTTCCTGTCGGGACACCTTCGTTCTGGAAATCTGTCTCGATACAAACGTACCGCGTCACGGCTATTGCTCCGTGCTAATCCATACATCAAATGGGCATCTGCCAACTCCGCATTTGTAAACATTGCACTGACTGCAGAACCACGTTCGTGATGAACACTAACCTGTTGATGTTATGTGCTTGATGGCAGTACTGTAGAGCAATGAGTCGCATGTCAACACAAGCACCAAAGATAACATTACCTTCCTTCAATTGGGCCAACTAGCGGTGAATCGAAGAAGTACAGTACATACTGACGAAACTAAAATGAGCTCTAACATGGAAATTAAGCGTTTCCGGACACATGTCCACATAACATCTTTTTTTCATTTGTGTGTGAGGAATGTTTCCTGAAAATTTGGCTGTACCTTTTTTGTAACACCCTGTATAGCCTGAAGCATTGAGTGAAAATTTGTACCAAGGCCGGAAACAGAACCTGGGTTTCCTGCTTACTAGGAAGGTGCGTTGGCCACTAAGTCACCTTGGCACAGCAGTTCAGACACTGCGCGGCTTACTCTGGGACCGGCCGGAATGGCCGAGCGGTTCTAGGCGCTTCAGTCCGGACCGCGCTGCTCCTGTGGTCGCAGGTTCGAATCCTGCCTCGAGCATGGGTGTGTGTGATGTCCTTAAGTTAGTTAGGCCTCAGTAGTTCTAAGTCTAGGGGGTTGATGACCTCAGATGTTAAGTCCCACAGTGCTTAGAGCCATTTGAACCAGTGGTGTGGTGACTGGCGGGTCCCGGCCACGGCTCTGGCTGACAATGCACACTAAAGTTCCGTTCAATTACGGCCGGTGCTCCGACGCCCACGCAGGCGGCATTGTGCGTGCGTGAGGTGGAGAGAGGGAAAGTGGGGGGTAGAGGGGGGGGGGGGAGGGCAGGTGACAGCAGACATGTCCAGACATTCTGAGTGGCGCGGCGGCGGTGATTTGGGCGACTCTGAAACAAGACGGGCGTCTAAACGCCCCTCGTACATCTCCGCGCCACAAATGCCCACTTACATACACGTTCGTACAGCTTCACAAGAGCCGAGCTCCTATTACAAACACATCTTAAGAGGAGACAGGATATAACACTTGGTGACGCCCAGCGAGAAAAACCTGCAATCTTCATGTACTTGTCGAATTAGCCACGCCTCACATCCTCCCCCCAGCCAACTCCCGACGGAAGTAACAACGCGATTGATGTTGCATAACGCTATAAAATGTACTCCTGCGACTCTAGTAACAATCGAGCAGACAGCTCACATTCCCAGAGAGCCTCTCGTTAACTATCATCACAGTCGCAGGGACAGACGATAATGTGCATGATAGTGTTATCCAATTTGTAGGCGTGTGGTACTACAGTTCGACTCGATATTGTAATCAGTGAAATGGGGTCACATATCCTCTCAACCTTTTCTGGGTCCTTCGCTTCTACTGTCAGGCAGTGAAATTACGTTGGGCGAAAACGTTTCATGACTTCATTCCGCGATTACTTACAGCTTCTCCCGTGGTTTCTATCTTCAGCTGCATGCTCATCTGTCCCGACTACGTGCCGGGCTTCGTTTCATGCACCATGATTTCTATTCGTCTACGTTAGAAGACACTGCAAATATCCTTAGTAGCCGAGCGGCCTAAGGCGCTGCAGTCATGGACTGTGCGGCTGGTCCCGGCGGAGGTTTGACTCCTCCCTCGGGCATGGGAGTGTGTGTGTTTGTCTTTAGAATAATTTAGGTTAAGTAGTGTGTAAGCTTAAGGACTGATGACCTTACCAGTTAAATGCCATAAGTTTTCACACACACACACAAATATCGATAGTAATTGGTATTACTTAACCACCTGAATAGCACTTAACACAAATCAACAGTGCCTTTAGAGAGACAACACTCAATATGAAACACTTCGCCCCTGGGACGAAACTCTTTCCTGAGAGTTTCTTGGCTTTACGTAGCGTTTGCATCTTCAATTTTCTCGTCACATTTTCTTCACGGTTGACTGAAAGCTCACTGAGCAGTTTTTCTCCCTGCTGCCGACTCATTTTGAAATTTCTTAAAATAAATCACAAATGAAGACGGAGATGTCTTTTCTCGGTGGTCTCTGAGCTGAGCGGACGCAACGAGACGCTGTCTCACGTTACTCTAACATATTTTCTCAGTGAACGGTGAGTTTCGAAACACTTGGATGTGGACTGTCTTAATTAAGAGCATTCTGAATGATTTTATCATGATATTGTTTAGCAGAAGAACCCAGAAAAATAATTATTCCGCAACAAAACAAAGGATTTCTCCTGCCATTCGCTGTTACGTGAAATTCATAATGTTTCAACTCTCAAAAACATATAGTTAAAACAATAGAACTCTCACAAAATACTTGCGAAGTTCATGAAATAAAATAGATTAAAACACATTGCACCATTTAATTTTTATTTTATTTTATTTAATTAACGCTGCAAAAATATTGTTAGCTATTTTTTTCCATGTGTGTTGAGTGTTTTCATCGTGATGATTACACCATTGTCTCTCGAAACGCTCTTTGGTTTATGTTAAGTACGCTGACTGAAGAGCGCCGTTTATTACCGATAAAATATATTACCGTTATCTCACATATGAAATACGGATAAAGTTAAACATTACATACATATTTGACGATTCACATGTTATTTGACGTTGTAAGCGGCCTACGTGTTGTGTTAAATCTGAGAACATATAGAAATGCCTACAGAAAAGTGCCCTGGTTATAGTGCCCTATTGTATCTGTGAATACTGACTTATTGAAGTGCTGTTGTAACACGCTGTTACGTCGTTCCATTAACAAGTTAACTCAGGAACCACATGGTTAGCGCATTTGTCAAATAGGGTTTATAGAACGTTCAAGATTAATTTAATGAACAAGTTTACAGTATGAATGAGATTTTGACTCTGTAGCGGATTGTGCACTGACATGAAACCTCTTGGCACATTGAATCTGTGTGCTGGACCAAGACTCGAACCCGAAACCTTTGCCTTTCGCGAGCAAGTGCTCTGCAAGGTTCGCAGGAGAACTTCTGTACAGTTTGGAAGGTAGGAGACGAGGTACTGGCAGAAGTAAACCTGTGAGGACGGGGCGTTAGTCGTGCTTGGGTAGCTCAGTTGGTAGAGCACTTGACCGCGAAAGGCAAAGGTCCCGAATTCGAGTCTCGGTCCGGCACATCTGCCATGAAGTTTGAAGTTTCTAATATGTTCCACCTCATAGGCAGAACATGTGAACTCAGCATACTTGGATCATAATTGTTTCTTAAGCACTTTTCTACAGAAAAAATCTGAAAATTGAATGATACAATAACATCGTCTGGGACAGGACGTAGCATTTGCTGCTCCAAAGAACTCGAGAAGAACTTGCCTTCTGAAGCCTGTAAGAATCATATTAACAGTACCGCTACCAATCTTATGTTGATTTAATTAATGCAGAACATGGAAAATAATTTTCATTGAATTAGTGCTCTCGATGAACGCAAAATATTACAGTAGGATCCCCATTACTAAATAATGTATAAGGCCATGACCACATGACATCTTGAAAAGAAACTTTATACATCGTCTGAATTTAAAGATGGGGAAGATCGTGCATCAGTGTAGAAAGATGTAGCATCAGTTGTTAATTATTGAGACCCAAAGATATTGTCATTCTAAATGAAGGACGTAGTTAAAGTT
Organism: Schistocerca gregaria; assembly: GCF_023897955.1. NCBI lineage: Eukaryota > Metazoa > Arthropoda > Insecta > Orthoptera > Acrididae > Schistocerca > Schistocerca gregaria. Next base: position 479,537,581 of record NC_064926.1, read on the forward strand.
TCATGAATTATGCGGCCACAGAATGACAAAGACTTCGCTCACATATGATCCATGAGAATTAAAAAATGGAAAGAATCGTCAGACGAATGAACAATACGTTTACATAGCTCGCCTGCAAAGTAAATACATAACATAGAGAATCACTTACATCAATATGAGACGTAAAGAAACGCATTTTCAAAATATATTACTTCATATCCCGTCACTCGTGCAAGGAGAAATGCAGGTCACAAATCTCAATAACAATTTTTACATACAAACCCAAATAATCATCCATCTTTTTCTCTCTCGACGTACTGGAGGTGCAACAAAATATGGAAACACCATAAACCCAGCGCATTACAATGCCTGTTATGGTGTACGAAAACCATCGGAATTGAAATGAGCTTACGTCAGTTTCTGAGTGGATAAATGCAGGTCAAGGGAATCTTCCAGCATTCTTCTGGCGAAACGATGGTAAGTTCAGGTAACGTTGACGGAGGTGAATAGCGAGCATGCATCCGTCTCTCCAAAGCAGATCACAAAGGCTCAGTAAAACTGAGATCTCCTGACTATGATGGCCGGGCAAGAGGCGAAAGTTCACTACTGGCCATTAAAATTGCTACACCAAGAAGAAATGCAGATGATAAACGAGTATTCATAGGACAAATATATTATACTAGAACTGACACGTGATTACATTTTCACGCAATTTGGGTGCATAGATCCTGAAAAATCACTACCCAGAACAACCATCTCTGGCCGTAATATCGGACTTGCTACGGCTGGGCATTGAGTCTAACAGAGCTTGGATGGCGTGTACAGGTACAGCTGCCCATGCACCTTTAACACGATACCACAGCTCATCGAGAGTAGTGACTGGCGTATTGTGACGAGCCAGTTACTCGGCCACCATTGACCAGACGTTTTCAATTGGTGAGAGATCTGGAGAATGTCCTAGCCAGGCCAGCAGTCGAACATTTTCTTTATCCAGAAAGGCCCGTACAGGACCTGCAACATGCGGTGATGCATTATCCAGCTGAAATGTAGGGTTTTGCAGGGATCGACTGAAGGGTAGAACCATGGGTCGCAACATATCTGAAATGTAACGTCCACTGTTCAAAGTGTCGTCAATTCGAACAAGAGGTGACCGAGACGTGTAACCAATCTCACCCCATACCATCACGCCGGGTGATACGCCAGTATGGCGATGACGAATACACGCATCCAATGTGCGTTCACCGCGATGTCGCCAAACACGGATGCGACCATCGTGCTGCTGTAAACAGAACCTGGATTCATCCGAAAAAAATGACGTTTTGCCATTCATGCACCCAGGCTCGTCGTTGAGTACACCATCGCAGGCGCTCCTGTCTGTGATGCAGCGTCAAGGGTAACCGCAGCCATGGTCTCCGAGCTGATAGTCAATTCTCCTACAAGCGTCGTCGAACTGTTCGTGCAGATGGTTGTTGTCTTACAAACGTTCCCATCTGTTGACTCAGGGATCGAGACGTGGCTGCACTATCCGTTACAGCCATGCGGATAAGATGCCTGTCATCTCGACTGCTAGTGATACGAACCCGTTGGGATCCAACACGGCGTTCCGTATTACCCTCCTGTACCCACCGATTCCATATTCTGCTAACAGTCATTGGATGTCGACCAACGCGAGCAGCAATGTCGCGATACGATAAATCGCAATCGCGATAGGCTACAATCCCACCTTTATCAAAGTCGGAAAGGTGATGCTACGCAATTCTCCTCCTTACACGAGGCATCACAACAACGTTTCACCAGGCAACGCCGGCTAACTACTCTTATGTATGCGAATTCGTTTGGAAACTTCCCTCGTGTCAACACTTTGTAGGTGTCGCCAGCGGCGCCAAACTTGTGAAAATGCTCTTAAAAGATAATCATTTGTATATCACAGCATCTTCTTCCCGTCGGTTAAATTTCGCGTCTGTGGCACGTCATCTTCGTGGTGTAGCAATTTTAATGGCCAGTAGTGTACATCATGGTGCTCACAAAACCAGTCCCAGACGATACGACTTTTGTGAATAGTAGCCACGTCGTCTTGGAACACCGCATCACCATTAGGGAACAGACCTAGAACAATGGAATACTGCTGATGAGCTATAATTGTCGCATAATCGTTTACAGTAACGAGACTATCAGAGCAACCATGTCGCCCAGGGGATGCCACGATATGGTTGCCTGAATCATCACCGAATCCCCGCCATATTTCCCCCCTTGAGACGTATACTGGGCCAATAGTTGCAAGCAGTGTGCAACAAGACTCATTCTACCAAACGACTCTCTTCCATTGCCCCACAGTCCAGGTCTGATGGCTTCGACTCCACGCTTCCCTGTTGCAGACATTTGCATCACTGATGAGTTGTTTTGGGATTCCAGCTTCCCTTGTAATTTCCTGTTTATGGAACTCCCTTCGTGTCGTTTTTGTGCCGATAGGATTTGCGAGTGTGACATTCAATTCTGCAGATACTCCTGCTGCTGCTGTTCTGTTATTTATCGGCACGACAAACAGAAATTATGCGAAATGAAAGGTCAATGAGAGATTCTTTCAACAAATTTGAAAGCAATATTTTATCTGCAGTATCTAATAATAACTACAAAAAAATTTTGGTCGCACGTAAAATCTATGAATGCTACAAATAATTCAATACTTTCTCTTACTGACAGTACGGGTAATGTAACGGATGATGATAAACAGAAGGCCGAAATTCTAAACCTAGCTTTCAAAAACTCTGTTACGGTAGAGGACTGCAGCACCATTCCCCCTTTCAATTATCGAGCAAATGTAAGAGTGGCTGACATAGTGTTTAGTGTGTCTGGGACTCTAAAACAGTTCAGATCCGTAGACGCCAGAAAGGCATCTGGGCCAGACGGTATCCCCGTAAGATTTTATGTTGACTATGCTGCAAATATAGCACCATTCTTATCCGTCATCTATCAGAGATCATTGGAAGGGCGTAAAGTTCCACGGGACTGTAAGAAGGTCATGTCGTAGCAATCTATAAAAAGGATAGAAAATCGGATGCACATAATTCCCAGCCAATTTCACTGACATCGATTAGTTGTAGAATCATGGAACATATTTCGTATTCAGACATATTGACCTTCTGTTTTTGTTGTGAACGGCCAGTGTCGGTTGGCCAGTCAGTGTGCTCCCTGCCGCCGTTGGATAAGCAGCTGCAGCAGCAAGTCGTATAACCCTAGCTTACTTATTTGTTACATAGTTTAATTAATTTCTTTGCGTGTTTTTGGGTACTTGCATTGTTTAATTCGTATATTTCGGGCGTATTATAGTATTTGAGGGTTGTAGCATCGCGCCTTAGTACCTGAATAGTGCAAATTTGCGTAGTCGTCTGTCTTCTGTTTTTGTTGTGAACGGCCAGTGTCGGTTGGCCAGTCAGTGTGCTCCCTGCCGCCGTTGGATAAGCAGCTGCAGCAGCAAGTCGTATAACCCTAGCTTACTTATTTGTTACATAGTTTAATTAATTTCTTTGCGTGTTTTTGGGTACTTGCATTGTTTAATTCGTATATTTCGGGCGTATTATAGTATTTGACAGTTGTAGCATCGCGCTTTAGTGTTTACTTCGTAGATTCTTATTCAAATTGCGTGTGAGTTTCGTATAGGAGGTGCAATTTCGAGTTTTAGTTACTGTAATCGTAAATTCAGCAGATTGTAGTGCAGTCGTTAGGCATTTGTACAGGTTAGTTGATACATTCTTTGCGTGTTCCGCTTGCGTTATCTAGGCACCGACTCGTGTTTCAGTAACTGTTGTTAAACATCGATTAGAATGGACAGGGACTGCGATTGCTGTGTTCGGATGAGGGCTGACTTGGCATCCCTTCGCTCACAGCTGCAATCGGCGCTGACTTCGGTCGCGCAGCTTGAGGCTGTTGCCAATGGGCACCACTGTGGGGAGCCGGACTCGGGTATCACGGGGATGTCAACCTCATCCCGTCTGTCCCCAGATCGGTCTGCCGCTGTGGTTGCCCCGGTTGCTGCCCGCAGTGGGGCTGAGCCCTCGCCTGTGGTTGATTGGGAGGTCGTTCCAAGGCGTGGCAGGCAGCGAAAGGCGTCCCCGGAAGCTGACCAGAAAGTCTCCCCGGTGCGTCTGACAAACCGGTTTCAGGCACTGTCTCTGGCTGAGCCAGATGCAGCTGCCTGCCCTGTTTCAGAGGATCATTCTCAGCCTTCAAGGTCCGGGCAATCGCAGAGGTTGGGCTTACTGGTAGTTGGGAGCTCCAATGTTAGGCGCGTAATGGGGCCCCTTAGGGATATGGCGGCTAAGGAGGGGAAGAAATCCAGTGTGCACTCCGTGTGCATTCCGGGAGGAGTCATTCCTGATGTCGAAAGGGTCCTTCCGGATGCCATGAAGAGCACAGGGTGCAGCCAGCTGCAGGTGGTGGCACATGTCGGCACTAATGACGTGTGTCGCTTTGGATCTGAGGAAATTCTCTCTGGATTCCAGCGGCTATCTGATTTGGTGAAGGCTGCCGGTCTTGCTTACGAGATGAAGGCAGAGCTCACCATCTGCAGCATCGTTGACAGAACCGACTGCGGACCTTTGGTGCAGAGCCGGGTGGAGGGTCTGAATCAGAGGCTCAGACGGTTTTGCGACCGTATTGGCTGCAGATTCCTTGACTTGCGCCATAGGGTGGTGGGGTTTCGGGTTCCGCTGAATAGGTCAGGAGTTCACTACACTCAGCTGGCGGCTACACGGGTAGCGGAGGCTGTGTGGCGTGGACTGGGCGGTTTTTTAGGTTAGAAGGCCTCGGGAAAGTGCGGGATGGGCTGCAATGTCAAAGGGTGCTTGGCAATTACAGGACGTGCTTGGATCAAGGAACAGTCGGAATTATAGTTGTAAATTGTTGTAGTTGCGCTGGAAAAGTCCCTGAGCTTCAAGCGCTAATAGAAAGCACAGAAGCTGATATCGTTATAGGTACAGAAAGCTGGCTAAAGCCTGAAATAAGTTCTGCAGAAATTTTTACGAAGTCTCAGACGGTGTTCAGGAAAGATAGATTAGGCAGAATTGGTGGTGGAGTGTTGGTGTCTGTCAGTAGTGGTTTATCTTGTAGTGAAGTCGAAGTAGATACTCTGTGCGAATTGGTGTGGGTGGAGGTTATACTTAACAGCCGAATTAAGTTAATAATTGGCTCCTTCTACCGACCCCCAGACTCCGATGATACAGTTGCGGAACAGTTCAGAGAAAGTTTGAGTCTCGTAACAAATAAATACCCCACTCATACGGTTATAGTTGGTGGGGACTTCAACCTACCCTCGGTATGTTGGCAAAAATACTTGTTCAAAACCGGTGGTAGGCACAAAACGTCTTCCGAGATTGTCCTAAATGCATTCTCCGAAAATTATTTAGAGCAGTTAGTCCACGAACCCACGCGAATTGTAAATGGTTGCGAAAACACACTTGACCTCTTGGCCACAAACAATCCAGAGCTGATAGAGAGCATCATGACTGATACAGGGATTAGTGATCACAAGGTCATTGTAGCTAGGCTCAATACCATTTCTTCCAAATCCATCAGAAACAAACGCAAAATAATTTTATTTAAAAAAGCGGATAAAGTACCACTAGAAGCCTTCCTAAAAGACAATTTCCATTCCTTCCGAACTGACTATGCGAATGTAGACGAGATGTGGCTCAAATTCAAAGATATAGTAGCAACAGCAATTGAGATATTCATACCTCATAAATTGGTAAGAGATGGAACGGATCCCCCGTGGTACACAAAAAAGGTCCGAACGCTGTTGCAGAGGCAACGGAAAAAGCATGCGAAGTTCAGAAGAACGCGAAATCCTGAAGATGGGCTAAAATTTACAGACGCGCGAAATTTGGCACGTACTTCGATGCGAGATGCCTTTAATAGGTTCCACAACGAAACATTGTCTCGAAATTTGGTAGAAAATCCGAAGAAATTCTGGTCGTATGTAAAGTACACAAGCGGCAAGACGCAGTCAATACCTTCGCTGCGCAGTGCCGATGGTACTGTTATCGACGACTGCGCCGCTAAAGCGGAGTTATTGAACGCAGTTTTCCGAAATTCCTTCACCAGGGAAGACGAATGGAATATTCCAGAATTTGAAACACGAACATCTGCTAGCATGAGTTTCTTAGAAGTAGATACCTTAGGGGTTGCGAAGCAACTCAAATCGCTTGATACGGGCAAGTCTTCAGGCCCAGATTGTATACCGATTAGGTTCCTTTCAGATTACGCTGATACTATAGCTCCCTACTTAGCACTCATATACAACCGCTCGCTCACCGATAGATCTGTACCTACAGATTGGAAAATTGCGCAGGTCGCACCAGTGTTCAAGAAGGGTAGTAGGAGTAATCCATTTAACTACAGACCTATATCATTGACGTCGGTTTGCAGTAGGGTTTTGGAGCATATACTGTATTCAAACATTATGAATCACCTCGAAGGGAACGATCTATTGACACGTAATCAGCATGGCTTCAGAAAACATCGCTCTTGTGCAACGCAGCTAGCTCTTTATTCGCACGAAGTAATGGCCGCTATCGACAGGGGATCTCAAGTTGATTCCGTATTTCTAGATTTCCGGAAAGCTTTTGACACCGTTCCTCACAAGCGACTTCTAATCAAGCTGCGGAGCTATGGGGTATCGTCTCAGTTGTGCGACTGGATTCGTGATTTCCTGTCAGGAAGGTCGCAGTTCGTAGTAATAGACGGCAAATCATCGAGTAAAACTGAAGTGATATCAGGTGTTCCCCAGGGAAGCGTCCTGGGACCTCTACTGTTCCTGATCTATATAAATGACCTGGGTGACAATCTGAGCAGTTCTCTTAGACTGTTCGCAGATGATGCTGTAATTTACCGTCTAGTAAGGTCATCCGAAGACCAGTATCAGCTGCAAAGCGATTTAGAAAAGATTGCTGTATGGTGTGTCAGGTGGCAGTTGACGCTAAATAACGAAAAGTGTGAGATGATCCACATGAGTTCCAAAAGAAATCCGTTGGAATTCGATTACTCGATAAATAGTACAATTCTCAAGGCTGTCAATTCAACTAAGTACTTGGGTGTTAAAATTACAAACAACTTCAGTTGGAAGGACCACATAGATAATATTGTCGGGAAGGCGAGCCAAAGGTTGCGTTTCATTGGCAGGACACTTAGAAGATGCAACAAGTCCACTAAAGAGACAGCTTACACTACACTCGTTCGTCCTCTGTTAGAATATTGCTGTGCGGTGTGGGATCCTTACCAGGTGGGATTGACGGAGGACATCGAGAGGGTGCAAAGAAGGGCAGCTCGTTTTGTATTATCGCGTTGTAGGGGAGAGAGTGTGGCAGATATGATACACGAGTTGGGATGGAAGTCATTACAGCATAGACGTTTTTCGTCGCGGCGAGAGCTTTTTACGAAATTTCAGTCACCAACTTTCTCTTCCGAATGCGAAAATATTTTGTTGAGGCCAACCTACATAGGTAGGAATGATCATCAAAATAAAATAAGAGAAATCAGAGCTCGAACAGAAAGGTTTAGGTGTTCGTTTTTCCCGCTCGCTGTTCGGGAGTGGAATAGTAGAGAGATAGTATGATTGTGGTTCGATGAACCCTCTGCCAAGCACTTAAATGTGAATTGCAGAGTAGTCATGTAGATGTAGATGTAGATGTTCTAGATTCTGAGAAGCTCGTTTACAGAAACCAGCACTGTTTTAGGAAACAGCGGTCATGCGAGACACAGCTGGCCCTCTTTGTGCATGATATACTCCCCCTGAATGGGGAGACTTTAACAGAAACGAACGTAATATCAGGTGTGCCCCAGGGCTGCGTAATAGGCCAGCTGCTTTTTACGATTTGCATAACCGATCCGGTTGATGGTATTGACGCTGGCATTAGACTGTTTACCGGTGATGTTGTAGTCTACAGGAAAGTAGTATCACAAGAAAGTTATGAACAAATCGCTGAGGATTTGCAGAAAATAAATGCCTGGTGTAATGACTCTCTCAATATTAGTAATTGTAAACTACAGCGTATAACAAAAGGAAAATCCCCATTAATGTACGAGTGCAAAATAAATGCCCAATCTTTGGAAGCGGTAACATCTGTCAAGTACCTGGGTGTGACTATTCGAAATAATCGTAAATGGAACGATCAGATTACTCAAGTAACGGGTAAGGCGAACTCTAGATATCAGTTTATTGACAGAATTCTGAACCGATGCAGAGATTCAACAAAGGAAATTGCTTACAGTACTTTAGTTCGTCCAGTCTTAGAGTATTGTTCGTCTGTATGGAACCCCTTACCAGTTGGGTCTGATTCAAGAGATTGAGAAGCTCCAAAGAAGAGCGGCTGGTACATTTTGCCATCGCGAGAAAGTTACAAATCTCATAGAAAGTTTGAAGTGGGACACACTTGCAGATAGAAGACAAACTAAACGGAAGGGGCTGCTCACTAAATTCCAAAATCCGATCTTCACCGTGGATGTGGAGCATACATTATTACCACCAACTTTCAAATCGCGCAATGATTGCCATTCGAAGATAAGGGAAGTTAGAGCTCGTACTGAGGCGATCAGACAGTCGTTTTTCCCTCGCACGATTCGCGTGTAGAACACAGGGGGGGGAATATGACTTTGGCGCGAATAGAGTCCTCCGCCACACACCGCCGGTGTAGAGTCTCTTCAGTGACCTTCTGACATGACCACTCAAGTCCGCATTGTGATTTAACGGATGATTTTCTTTTCAGCTTTCCTTGTATCTGGCATAAATTTTCAATACAGCGCCTGCTGAAACACCAAACACTTCGTCTACCTTGGTTACGGAAGCACTGACCGTAGGAGCACCATCGATCTTGGCACGCTCGAATTTACTTAGCTCTGACACATTGCACTCACGAGAACACAGGGCACTGTTCTGACGACGATTGACACGTGCAACGTATGGAGGACATTGCTGAGGTGCCATTCGTGGTCAAATACGACAACCAAACTGGAGGCTTGGCTAGCATCTATATTTATGTTCATTTTGTCCAACCTCTGTACTTCTAAGTAGGCAAGCTTCGTCCTTATTACCAACACACACACACACACACAACAAACCGGAAGAGAATAAAATCGAACTTTTGTTACTCCTTCAAGGCCTCCGTTGAATTCCTATTGGATGAGCCACAGCTCACCCAAAGAATGCCATTAAGAGAAACCATGGTAACAGACCAGAGCAAACCAGGTCTGACTACGCCACAGATATCAAAAATGGTTCAAATGGCTCTGAGCACTGTGGGACTTAACTTCTGAGGTCATCAGTCCCCTAGAACTTAGAACTACTTAAACCGAACTAATCTAAGGACATCACAGACATACATGTCCGAGGCAGGATTCGAACCTGCGACCGTAGCGTTCTCGCGGTTCCAGACTGTAGCGCCTAGAACTGCTCGGACACGCCGCCAAGCCCCACAGATATCGACTAGTTGGCATAGATTATCATAGCAAAACTGCTAGCCACTTAACATACGCGTAAAATATGATGAAATGGAAGTTGACAAATACATTCCCGGAAAGAAATTAATACACCTGGAAAGTCGATGACGGTTTTGATCCGATGACGGTATGTGGCACCTGGGAGATATCATATGTACTAATAATGGTTTCAACGTAGATAGCGTAGTGGCATAACTACCAGGGTGCCATGTGTGTATACCCTTTAATAGGGAATGCTTACATCCAGAACGTCACTGTGGTGCTAACAGATGAAGGAAGAAGGCGACCATATCAGGAAGACGCACACGTGGTTCCCACAGCCAACTGAGCAAGTCTGAAAGGGGATCCAATTGTGGCCTTCCAAGAAGCGGGATGATCGTTTCTGAGAATTGCCACACAGGTGCTGCGTCAGTCGTGCAACGATCCTAGTATTACCAGCCACGTGTACATCTCACGGCTGTAGACGAGGTTCTGGACGTCCACAAAGCACAGACGCCCTCCAGAATGGTCTTACTGTAAGGACAGTAATGACAGATTGCACAGCTACCACAGAACAGATAAGAGGTGTTGTGGGCACAGACGTGTCAGGAACTCTTGAGATCTGGTTATTAGAAGTGAGACCACGGGCACGCACACCTCTAGCCCGTCTTTCACCCACGCCACAGTATCCAGCTCGACCGGTACCCTCGGAGGATCACTTGGAAGATGGAATATCTCGCCATTGTCTTCAGCGATCGAAGCAAATTCTGCTTGCACGCGAGCTATGGTCGTTTGGCTTGCACGACATAGACCTGTGGGTGCTGTCAAGTAGAGTGCATTCGTCCAAGGTACACTGGCTCCCATCCCAGGCCTTGTTGTACGGGATGCGATAAGCTACAACTCTCGTTCACCTTTGGTGTTCTGGAGGGGGCGCTACCCAGAGCTCAGTGCGTGTAAAATGTTGTTAGCCGGCTCTTTTGCCGTTCTTGCAACAGGACAGTGATGTGTTATTCCGACAGGATAATACCCGCCCACACATTGACCGCGAAACTCAACGTGCTCTGCAACGCGTGTAGCAACTTCCCTGCTAGCACCGTCTCCGGACTTGTCTAGAATTGGGCACGTGTGGGGCATGAAGGGACGCTACGTGACTCGTGCAACTCGTCAGCCAACGACTCTTACTGAACTACGTGAATAGGTCGAGCAGGCGTGGAATCACTGATCCCAGGACGGTATTTGCCATCTGACGATCGATTAGTTAACACAGTCAGCGCTTGTACTGCCACCCGTGGAGGCTACACCACCTACTACTGTGAGTGTTTCAGCGTGGTCCGATACCTTGTACCTCAGAACCGCTTGTGTTGTTGATCTGTAAATCTTTTCGTTTCATGTACCGGGTGATCAAAAAGTCAGTATAAATTTGAAAACTTAATAAACCACGGAATAATGTAGATAGAGCGGTAAAAATTGACACACATCACACATGCTTGGAATGACATGGGGTTTTATTAGAACCCAAAAAAAGAAGTATTGCTAGACGCGTGAGAGATCTCTTGCTCGCGTCGTTTGGTGATGATCGTGTGCTCAGCCGCCACTTTCGTCACGCTTGGCCTCCCAGACCTCAGTCCGTGCGATTATTGGCTTTGGCGTTACCCGAAGTCGCAAGTGTATCGTGATCGTCCTACATCTCTAGGGATGTTGAAACACAACTTCCGACAGCAATGTTCTTTCCATAACTCCGGACATGCTTTAAAGTGCTGTTCACAACATTATTCCTCGACTACAGCTATTTCTGAGGAATGATGGTGGACATATTGAGCAATTCCCGTAGAGAACATCATCTTTGCTTTGTCTTACTTTGTTATGCTAATTATTGATATTCTGATCAGATGAAGCGCCATCTGACGGACTTTTTTTGAACTTTTGTATTTTTTTATTTTTTTTTATTTTTTTTTTTTGTTATAATAAAATGCCATCTCATTCCAAGCACGTGTGTCAGTTTGTACCTCTCTATCTACATTATTCCGTGATTTATTCAGTTTAAGACTCTACAGTCTGGAGCCGAGTGACCGCTACGGTCGCAGGTTCGAATCCTGCCTCGGGCACGGATGTGTGTGGTGTCCTTAGGTTAGTTAGGTTTAATTAGTTCTAAGTTCTAGGCGACTGATAACCTCAGAAATTAAGTCGCATAGTGCTCAGAGCCATTTGAACCATTTTATTCTGCTTTCAAATCTGTTATGACCTCTTGATCAACCGGTACTTCTACGCTGTTGGAACGATCTTGAGTGGAAGAGGTAGGAGACGAGATACTGGCTGAAGTAAAGCTGTGAGCACCGGGCGTGAGTCGTGCTTCGGTAGCTCAGATGGTAGAGCACTTGCCCGCGAAAGGCAAAGGTCCCGAGTTCGAGTCTCGGTCGGGCACACAGTGTTAATCTGCCAGGAAGTTTCCAATCTTGAGTGAATTGGAAATTTCTAAATGGGTGTACTATTCTTTCCGGTAGTGTATAACAGGCAATTGTTGAAGTCAAATAATAAGAGACCTCGTATAAAGCTTGACTAGACTGTGTGTGTGTGTGTGTGTGTGTGTGTGTGTGTGTGTGCGAACTACCGCACACTGCAGAGAAGAAACCAGAGAGAGAGAGAGAGAGAGAGAGAGAGAGAGAGAGAGAGGCGACGGGACCACTTGTTGCCTGCTGGTGGTGGCTGCCTCCTCGACAGCGGACGCAGCTCCGCCCACGCGCTGGCGGCGGCATTCTCCAGCCGCCCCACGCCGCGGCATCCGAGGCTCCAATCTGGCCGATCGCCTGCCAGATCGCTCCCCGGAATCGTAATCGCCTGCCGGCTGTCCCGTTAAAGCGCCGTTTGTATTCGTGCGGCTCGCAGCCCCGCCGGACGTATAAATCGCTGAATGGCTGCGGCATTCTCCGCACTCCGTAGTCCAGCGCTGCGGCTCGCTGTGCCGGGCTCGGCGATGAAGTTATTACGGAGCCGTGCGCCGGCCCTGTCGATACACATTTATGAAGCGGCCGGCCGCGCGGTAACGAATCGGCTCATTCCGAACCGCGCCATTGTGTGCGGCTGTGAACACCCCTCCGCCGGTAGCCGCCTGCGTTCCATACCGATTACCCCTCCCACCTCTGTTCCCAGCGTATCCGGATTTCGCCGAAGAGGCAGCGCTCCACGGCCTTCCCCAGCATTGTTTCGTCCCTACCCCTTTGTAGCGTTCCTGAGAGTGGAACTACTAGCATCTGAAGAATCTCATTCACTTTATTCAAGTTCCGTGACCGTATTGATCAAGTGCGATAATGAAATAGAGAAAGAAAACCAACGTGCACTCCGTGTGCATACCGGGTGGAGTCATTCCAGATGTGGAACGGGTCTTCCCGGATGCCATGAAGAGCACAGGGTGCAGTCAACTGCAGGTATCAATGATGTGTGTCACTTTGGATCAGAAGATGTTTTCCAGTTTAGAGCGGCTAACAGCAGTGGTAAAGTCTGCCGGGCTTTCTTGTAAGATGAAAGCAGAGGTGACCGTTTGTAGCATAGTCGACAGGACCGATTGCGGAGCTCTGGTGGAGGGTCTGAATCAGAGGCTCAGACGGTTCTGCGACCGTATAGGCTGCAGATTCCTCGACTTGCGCCAAAGGGTTGTTGGGTTTGGGGTAACGCTGAATAGGTCAGGTGTCCACTACACACAGGAGGCCGCTACACGGTTAGCAGGGACTGTGTGGCGTGGACTGGGCGGTGTTTTGGGTTAGACAGTCTCGGGAAAGATCAGAAAGGGCTCCAGTGTCAAAGGGTACAGAGCAAAGAAACGACGAGAATCGACCAAGCACCAGTCGATGTCGTAGTTGTAAATTGTCGTAGCTGTGTTGGGAAAGTACCAGAGCCTCGAGCGCTGATGGAAAGCACTGAAGCTGAAATCCTTATGGGAACAGAAAGCTGGCTAAAGCCGGAGATAAATTCTGCCGAAATTTTTACAGAGGTGCAAACCGTGTTTAGAAAGGATAGATTAAATAAAGTAGGTGGAGGTGTGTTTGTGTCTGTTGGTAGTAGTTCATCTTGTAATGAAGTTGAAATAGATAGTTCCTGCGAACTACTATGGGTAGAGATTATACTCAACAGACGTGTAAAAATAATAATTGGCTCCTTCTACCGACCCCCCAACTCAGATGTATAATACCTGAACGGTTCAAAGAAAACTTCAATCTCATTACAAATAAGTACCCCAATCATACAGTTATAATTGGTGGAGACTTCAATCTACCCTCGATTTGTTGGCGAAAATACATGTTCAAACCCGGTGTGAGACAGAAAACATCTTCCTAAATGGTACTAAATGCTTTCTCTGAGAACTACTTTGTACAATTAATTCATGAGCGCACACGAATTTTAAATGGTTGCGAAAACACACTTGACCTCTTAGCCACAAATAATCCTGATCTAATAGAGAGCGCCATGACGGATACAGGGATTAGTGAACACAAGGTCATTGTAGTGAGGCTCAAAACCATATCAACCAAAAACACTAAAAATAAACGCAAAATATATCTATTTGAAACAGCAAATAAAAATTCGCTTAATCCCTTCCTAAGAGAGAGTCTCCATTCCTTCCAAGCTAATTAGATAAGTGTAGACCAGATATGGCTCAAATTCAAAGGTACAGTATAGACAGCAAGAGATAGATTTATACCGCATAAGTTAATAAGAGACGGGACTAATCCACCATGGTACATAAAACACGTCAGAACACTGTTGCAAAAGCAGCGAAAAAAGCATGCCAAATTCAGAACAACGCAAAATCCCCAAGACTGGCTAAGTTTTACGGAAGCTCGAAATTTAGTTCGGACGTCAATGCGAGATGCTTTTAATAGTTTCCACAATGAAACATATGTCTCAAAATGTGGCAGATAACCCAAAGAGATTCTGGTCGTATGTAAAGTAAACCAGTGGCAAAAGACAGACGATACCGTCTCTGCGCGATAGCGATAGAAATGTTACCGATGATGGTGCCACTAAAGCGGAGTTACTAAGTACAATTTTCCGGAATTCCTTCACGAAAGAAGACGAAGTAAATATTCCATAATTCGAAAACAGAACAGGTGTTAGCATAAGTGACATAAAAGTAGATATCTTAGGTGTTGCGAAACAACTCAAATCACTTAAAAAAGGCAAGTCTTCCGGTCCAGATGGAATACCAATCAGGTTCCCTTCAGAGTACGGAGACACAATAGCGCCTTTCATAGCAATCATATACAACCGCTCACTTGACGAAACGTCTGTTCCTAAAGACTAGTCTGTTTTGTTAGGTTAGAGGGTCTCGGGAAAACACAAGAAGGGCTTCAGTCACTAAGAGTGCAGGCCGAACACACGAAGAACGTAGATACAGGAACCATAGATATAACAACTGTAAATTGCCGTAGCTGTGTTGGGAAGGTACCAGAGCTCCAAGCGCTAATAGAAATCAAATCGTTATAGGCACAAAAGCTGTCTAAAGCTTGGAGCGGGCACGCGTAGCTGCGTCTTGGATAATTTACTATGAAGATATTATTCTTGTTTTAGAATCAACTTTGCCAAGATCGCTAGCAATTCTTTTATTACTATTACCGGCTTCAACAGATCCTCGCTGTCCGCAGCTCGTGGTCGTGCGGTAGCGTTCTCGCTTCCCGCGCCCGGGTTCCCGGGTTCTGTTCCCGGCGGGGTCAGGGATTTTCTCTGCCTCGTGATGACTGGGTGTTGTGTGATGTCCTTAGGTTAGTTAGGTTTAAGTAGTTCTAAGTCCTAGGGGACTGCTGACCTCAGATGTTAAGTCCCATAGTGCTCAGAGCCAGCCAGATCCTCGCTGTCACAATCGGATCTTGTGACAGTATTAGATGTACATGATTTCTACAACACTGAAAGTCACATAGTGATGTTGCGTCAAATTGTAATAAAAAGTGGCAAGGAACATCAACATGTCACACATAAAATACCACACAATTAAAACATACAACATCTTGTCCTGACGCCCCAGAATACATTCTGATGATGACAGCGTAGATCTGTCGATATCGGTAATTGTAATAACAAGAATTACTAGCGATTTCGGCAAACTTGATTCTGGAAGAATAATATAACTTTCAGATCAACCCCAACTACTGACATAATGTCAAACATGCATATCACTGTGAAGAATTTGCTAGAACGTGTAATTAAGAGTTGGAAGTGTTTTATCGGTTCGTAGGAGAAAGTGAATGAGCAGTTCAGTTACTTGGCGGCAAAGCGCAAGTGATTAGTTACGAGATTAGGGGCTGAAAAAGAATCGAGTTTGTGAACCAGTAATTCTTGTGGAGAAACATATTGATAGCAGGACGAGATCAGACATACCTGATGAATTAGTGTGGAAACTAAACGTTACTTACTGTTAACACGAGTCTGGGTGAGGTTAGATATCGTTAGCAAAGTGTGTTACGCGCAAAATGGATAATAAAATAACGTGATTTGACTTGTACTGTGTTATTTGAAAGTGAAACTTTTCATTTTTCAACTGAACGACTTTAATATCTGAGAAGTGTAAGGCACGCGTCTTCATATTAGGCACACGGTCATTGTTATTTCGTAACGAAGCATGTTCTCTATGTATAGCTCCTATATCCGAGCCCGACAGCAAGGTGACCGCAAAAAGGAATCTAAAATAAACCGAGAAGAAAAGACATGTGGAGCTATACAGTACTCGGAACACAACTGGACTTATAAGCTACACTGTATATTAAAAGGTACACATTAAAATGGGTCGTATCAGAACAGTTATCGTTGCAATACTTTGCCCACGGCCGTTAAAATAGCTCATGAACTTCTAAAGAAGTAGAGCTTAAAGCGACTTACATAAAATGACAAGATTACTCGCAGCACCTCAGATCAACGTGCAGACGTGTTAATGGACTCTGGCGCCGTCACTCCCAGAACATGCATTTTAACTGGCAACGAGCCACATGCTGTTACGGGCCCCACCTTCTGGACATAACAACTTCACTTAATTTTATTTTTAAACCTCCCAAAGCTTGGACAAGAGCATTAGAAGAAAGTGGGTCTTTGGCGAGGCACTCACAGCTAGTTCAAGTTTAATAAAATGTAGTTTCACCAGATTCAGTAGGATTCCAATGTTGGTGAAACTCGTATAGTGCCTTCGGTGAAACTAAGTGCCCTTCATGAGATGCCGTATAGCATGCCGAAAACGCACGTGCATTCTTCTACAACCCAAGGCGAAATGAAACGGCACAAACCCTGAGCAATAGCAGCAGAAATTGGTAACAAACATCAGGTCAGAAAATATAGTTTTCGCAGGACAAATTCTTGCCAAACACCATTAAGGAATTTACAAAAAACTAATTGCAACAAACAATTCAGCAGTACTGAAAGCATTTCCTGCAGTAGTTATGTTTATTTGAGAGATCAGCTTAAAGGTTTTCCGCCTGCAAGACTACTTCCTGCAGTGCATCCGTAAGCTCTCATTTATTACCGAGACAGAATCGCACTATATTACATACTACGTGTGTAGAAAGTTGTATTTTTGTCAAGGAGTTTTTACTGGTGCTAACTGTTGTGCAAAACATAAGTGTGTCAGGGATTTTCTCTGCCTCGTGATGACTGGGTGTTGTGTGATGTCGTTAGGTTAGTTAGGTTTAAGTAGTTCTAAGTTCTAGGGGACTGATGACCACAGCAGTTGAGTCCCATAGTGCTCAGAGCCATTTTTTAAGTGTGTTATGGGTAATCGGTGTGAAAGAACAGTATCCTCATCACAAATGTATTACCTAAGCACAAAACATTCACAATATCCCTGCTTATTAGCTAACAGACCACACATGTATTGTGGCTAGCGTTGCTGCCTCTGGATAATGGGGTCCCGGGTTCGATTCACGGCCGTGTTGGGAATTTCCTGTGCCCTGGGACTGTGGCTATATTGAACTGTGTAAAAAATTGGACTGAAAATTGGGACTTTGCACGGGCGCTGATGACCGCGCAGTTGAGTGCCCACAAACCAAACATCATCATCACTCATGAATTTCCTTCTAGCTGATACGTAAGTCGTGTATAGATCAACGTTTTAGGGTTCTGGAAAGGTATACAGTAAAAATGGTTCGACACAAGTATTTGCGCTTGAAATTGCTTAGTCCGTCATAAAAACAGCCGTAAAATAATTTGGAATATAAACATCGACTGTACCGTTCCGATTTTTAATGGCTGTTATGGTTTTCTTAGCTCTTTTTATTTCTTTGTTTTCTTTTACTACACACAAAGCACAAGTAAACGAACAAGAAAAACGTATACCTGCGTTCACGAATTTAACTGCAAGGAGAAATTAATCAATGATCAGATGTTTTGGTTGAGTTGCGTGTCATCTCTAGGCGAATGATTCAACAATCTTGGAGAGAAATGAAAAGCATCGATACGTCAAGAACTTAGTCTCACATCATCTCACAGTAACTTTTATCACGAATTTGCTTAAGATAAAACACTGCAGCACTTTGTTACATTGAGTTCGTCTTGCTGCGTCTCACCCTTCAGCGCTAATGGTATAAAATTTCTTATCATTCCGGCCTAGAAACGTGCGGACGGAAGCACATCACTATAGCATTATTTCCCTCGAAACTTCAGAAAACGCATAGCAGACCTATGTCACACGCGTAATAGGAGAGCCAGAAATGTCACGTGGTAATCAAAAACTGAAGAAGGCAGCAAGCGTATGGGAAAAGGGCGACCATACCCTCCCTGCCGACCCTTGTGGCCGAGCGGTTCTAGGCGCTACAGTCTGGTACTGTTCGACCGCTACGGTCGCAGGTTCGAATCCTGCCTCGGGCACGGATGTGTGTGCTGTCTTTAGGTAAGTTAGGTTTAAGTAGTTCTAAGTTCTAGGGGACTGATGTTAAGTCCCATAGTGCTCAGAGCCATTTGAACCAAGCCATACTCTTCCTATACAGGATTTTCATTCCCCCGTGGCGCTAACACACGCGCACACAGTAATGTGGAATCATTTATGCTCAACAGAAGCATTTTTTGCATCGTGTTAAAATGTGTCATCGCACGTCATACGTAAGCTACCCTCCGCGCATCTGCTCTGTGACAAGCAGGATCCCACTCAAAGGAGACCTCGTCAGGACCGAACAGTGGGAGGGACAGTGCGGCTAATTGGTGAGGGTGTGCCAGAAGAATGCGAGCGGCTCCGAGCTCGGCTCTGCCGTTCACAGACGCCACTGACCCACTCGCGCCGACAAAAGCTCCGGCGGGGCTCGTCCCGGAGGCAGCGGCGGGGCGCGACCGTTCGCGGACATTCCTGAGGCGTGCCGGCAGGACCAGAGGTGCTGACTAAGCGCTCGAGAGCCTGCTCGGCCGCGACGTGGCCACGCATTAATAATTCCCAGCCGCCGCGCTCACCTACCAGCTCAAGCACTCGCACACGCCGCTTTAAATGCCAACCGGATTCCTAGACGCTTCAGGCAGCGACCATAGCGTTACTACGAGCTCGGCGCTCGTCAAGTGTTCGCGCGAGCAGAGCCAATTAGGGAACTTGGCGCTTTTGATGCTACAGTCGTGACTCTCAATAGAAGTCAGCTTCGGGCATGGATAAAATATTTCGAGAGAAGGAATGAATTTCACCGCCAATTTTCGCCATCTGCAAGTTGCCGTGAACGACACTGTGCTTTACTAGGCTTGGTCCTATTACACCTTTTGAGCCATCGCTTTCATCTTAGTGATGTAATTACGGTGCAACAGCCGGGACGCCGTTTCCGTGAGCACGCAGCATTATAACAACAAAATAAAATGGGAACAGGCAGGGCTAAGTAGCAGGGGTGAAAAGAAAATGAACACGCTGACCTGACAAAAGTTATGCGATACCTCCTAAAATCGTGTCGGCCCCCCTTTCGACCGGTGTAGTGCAGTAAGTCGACGTGCCATGGACTCAACAGTCGTTGCAATTCCCTAGGCGTAACTATACAGAGTGGCCTTAAGTGGAATGACCATATAAAACAGATAGTGGGAAAAGCAGACACCAGACTCAGATTCATCGAAAGAATCTTAGGGAAATGTAACTCAGCCACGAACGAAGTGGCTTATAAGGCACTTGTTCCGCCCCTCCCGCCGGAGGTTCGAGTCCTCCAGCAGTTTAAGTAGTGTGTAAGTCTAGGGACCGATTACCTCAGCAGTTTTGTCCCTTAGAAATTCACACAGATTCAATCTGAAGTCACTTGTTCACCCGATTCTTGATTGTTGTCCATCAATCTGGGATCCCTATCAGGTAGGACTGATAGAGAAGATCCAACTAGCGGCGCGTTTCATCACGGGACCGTTTAGCTGGCGAGAGAGCGTTATGGAGATGCTAAACAAACTCTACTGGAAGACGTTACAAGAGAGGCGTTGTACATCACGGAGTGAGTTACTACTGAAATTTCAGGACAGTACATTTCAGGAGGAGTCAGACAACATATTACTTCCCCCTCCCCCCAAATACATCTCACGTACCGAACACGAGGAGAAAATTCGAGAAATTAGAACCAGTATAGAGGCTTACCGACAATCATTCTTCCCACGCACTATTCTCAAGTGGAACAGGGTTGGAGGGATCAGATAGTGGTACCGAAAGTACCCTCCGCCACACACCATTAGGTGTGACTCATGCTGCCACTGTAGCCTTTCATAACTGCGAAAGGGTTGCCAGTGCATGATTTTGTGGACGAACTGACCACTCCGATGTGTTCCATAAACGTTCAATGGGATTCATGTCGAGTGATTTGGTGACCAAACCATTCACTCGAATTGTCCAGAATGTGCTGCAAACCAATCGCTTACACTTGTGGCCCTGTAATATACCGCATTGTCGTTTTGTAACATGAAGTCCATGAATGGCTGCAGATCGTTTCCAGGTAGCCGAATATAACCGTTTCCCGCCAACGATCGGTTCAGTTGGATCAGAGGATTCAAATGGTTCAAATGGCTCTGAGCACTATGGGACTTAACATCAGCCCCCTAGAACTTAGAACTATTTAAACCTAACTAACCTAAGGACATCACACACATCCGTGCCACAGGCAGGATTCGAACCTGCAACCGTAGCGGTCGCGCGGTTCCAGACTGTAGCACCTAGAACCGCGCGGCCACTGTGGCCGGCACAGAGGACTCAGTCCATTCCATGTTAACACAATCAATACTATTATAGACCCACCACCGGCTTGCACAGTGTCTTGTTGACGACTTGGGTCCGTGGCTTCGTGGGGTCTGCACATCACTCGAACCCTTGTATCAGCTGGAATTGTCCAGATCGTTCTTCAGACCAGTTGCGAACGACTGTGGCTTCGTGACATCCATTGTCGTCCGTAAAAATTTCATCGTTCTTTGGTAACATGAAGTCCACAAATGGCTGCAAATGGTCTCCTAGTAGACAAACATCCAGAGGACGCAGTCCATTCCAAGTAAATAGAGCCCACATCATTATGCAGTCACCACCAATTAGTACAGAGCAGCTTAGGTCCATGGCTTCGTGGGTGCTGTGCCACACTCGAACCCTACCATCAGCTCTTACCAACTGTAATCGGGACTCGTTTCACCAGGCCACGGTTTTCCAGTCGCCTAGGGTGCAACCGATATCGTCACTAGCCCAGGAGAGGCGCTGCAGGCGATGTCGTACTGTTAGCAAAGGCACTCGCGTCGCTCGTCTGCTGCCGTTGCCCATTATCGCAAAATTTGGCGCTCTATCCTAACGAATACATTCGTCGTACGTCCCACATTGATTTCTGCGGTCATTTCACGCAGTGTTGCTTCTCTGTTATCACTGACAACTCTACGCAGACGCTACTATTCTCGGTCGCTAAGTGAAGATATGCCCCAAATCTGGTATTCTCAGCACACTCGTACACTTTAGATGTTGCAATATTGCATTCCCTAACGATTTCTGAAATGGAATGTCTCATCCGTCTAGATCCAAGTACCACTCCGCGTTCAGAGACTGTTAAATCCCGTCGTGCGGCCATAATCACGTCGGAAACTTTTTCGCATGAGTCAACTAAGTACGAATGACAGCTCAGCCAAAGCACTGTCCTGTTATATCTGGTTTACTCCATACCACCGCTATCTATATATGTCTGTATCGCTATCCCACGACTTTTGTCGCTTCAGTGTATATGAAGAAGTGTATGGTTTGAGGGACACTAAAATAGGAAGGGGAGGGAGTGATAGGGAATCGTGAGGAGAGACTGCCTGGATTATGTTGAGGAATAGTTATACAAGGCATACTTATTCGGGAGATTGTTTCTTGTTGTTAGAATCAGACACTCTTGTCGTACCAAGTGAGACAGAACGATGAACGTATTTTATCTCTGTAGTGTTGTGTAGTTTGGCTTAGCATTGGTCGAAAATGAAACAGTGTAAAAGGAATCCTGTTGTTGAACCTCGCCGTGTGACTCGGGCTGTCAGATATTTCGTGTTTGGAAGTGTATTTCACAAGAAAAGCTGTGCCAAGAGGAGGGGAGAGGGTGGCGACAGACCCCTGTAACAGAATGGCTCCACAAACTGAGCTAGAATCCTGCCACAAAGGCAGATGGACTAGTACAGTTTCAGGTTCAAGAAAAGTATAACATGTAAAGCAAACTTGCAGTGGCCTACTATCCTCGTTTGAGTTCTTGTACTGAGACAAGTAGCTAAACTAAGCGCTGACGTTAGACGCTACGCCTCGTTATAGACATGTTCATAGTCCAATAATCAAATTTATAGGAGGATTCAAATAGAAAATAAGAAAAGGAAATAACCACTGTGGTACACATTCACATGAAACGTTGCAACTAGAAACTGGCACAGCATACTGTGTCTGATTGAACATACAGAACAAAGATCATTGTGAAATTCTATCGAAATGACAGAGTGTAGAGGTGTTCAGCTTATTCCCAAACACAGTGTGAACAGATGGCTTCCCCCGAGGGCATTCACAGTAACTCTGTCTGGAAATTATCAATTATTGTTAACGCTTCACCAAAGCAATTGAAAAATGGCGTGATTCTAAAGGCAAGCTCTTCATGCACTACTAAGAAGTGCTGATATAGTTAATGTCATGCTCTGTGCAATCACTTGGGCACATTTACTCTGTAACAGCAACACAGCAATCCTGAAACCGGCGACCAAAATCTACCTCTCAAAAGCTGAAAATCGTGCGCGCAACAGAGAGCGATCTTCATTGCTATTAATTTGGGAGAACAGTTTATTAGTTGAACCATTTCATAGCCTCCACCATGAGCACTCATTGAGCAGCTAAAGGACTCTTAACAGAAGGTGTGTGCAAGATGACGTCCCATAAAGCATGGATTACAATTACGTACGATAATTTAAAAAAATTGGTCCCTGGAAAGAGGAAATAAGTACTAGCAAATTAGAACTGATATTTTATATTGACTTTAGATTAAACAAACATTGAACTTTTTCTACGTGATAGTCACAGTACACATGACATGAGTCAAAATTCTAGTATTCAAAAAAAAAAAAAACTATAAGATTTCTCTGGACTACTTCCAGTAATGCAATGAATAACCTAATATGCAGGAGAAAATGAGAAAACACTGCATAGCACTTCGCTTTGAATAAGATTTGACCCGGTTCTGCAATCAGTTTACAACCTGCAATACCTCACGTCCAACTATCAGAACGTGTTCGCAATTCATCACAAAATCAGCACGCGAGATGATCGTAAAATAAGTGTGCGAATACGAATATCACGCGAGACTGGAAACGTTGTCTACTGAATAACATGTCAAGTAATTGAAATTATTTCACCAAATGTTCAACTGCAGCCGCCACCTCCGAAGTGCAACAACCTATCGCCTCAACGACCCCGCAACACACTGTGTATTCAGACTCACTCACCAGTACCGGTAAATACCGCCCGCTGTCCTGACTGGCTGGAAGCGACTGTAACTCTCCAGAGGCAGAGCCTACCACTGCCGTGTCGCCAAGAGACAAGCTGAATGAGTCTGCGCAACATATCGCTACTCATTACAGAACGGCTTTGCAAAAAGTTTGCAAAGACTAACTTCGTGAGTTAAAGAAACGAACTGTGGCGGAATCGAAAGTGCCGTTTAAGACAAAAATTTCAAACTGGCTAGTGGTAAATGTGCCCTGAACCACACTTCGTGAAATCTAAAATCTGAAAAGTACTTCGCCATCCATAACGAAACTAATATCGGCTGCCATTCCGCCGTCCCCTGTCCCCTCCCTATGTAAGATCTCGTGTACACTCTTGAAAAAAGATAATTATTTCATTATGTGCTTCTACTGTTAAGTCGTGTTGGTCCCAGTAAACGAACGGGTAGCTAAGCAGCGGTAATTCATCTACTGGGATCTTCTTGAGAATTCCACTGGTGTGCCTCGGTGGCTGGCTGAACATGCCTGACTGGGATATTCTTCAGGATCCCACTGGCTCGCTGGGTTACTAAACATGCTCGACGATTGTATCCCACGGCTGGGATATTCTTGAGGATTACACTGGGTAGCTGGGAGGCTGAACATGCTCAACGTTTGTCCCTTCGGCTTGGGTATTCTTCAGGATTCTACTCAGTCTCTGGATGGCTCAACATGCTCGACGTTTGTATCTCTTGGCTGGGATTTCTTCAGGGTTCTACTGGATTTCTGAAGGGCTGAACATGCTCGAAGTTTGTTTCTCCCAGCTGGGACATTCTCTGGCGATCCACTGGGTTCTGAACATGCTCAACATTTGTATCCGTCGGACGGTATATTCTTCACGATTCCACTGGATCCCTGAATGGCTGAACTGCTCGACATGTGTGCCCTCGGCTGGGATATTCTTCAGGATTCCACTGAGTCGCAGGAAGGCTGAATACGCTCAGTGTTTGTGTGCCTCAGCCGGAAGCACCATTGGAATCCTGATAAAGATTGCAGCAGAGGGATCGAAACGTCGAGCATTGAAGAAGACTCACGAGGAATGTGAGACGGTGTAAAGGCTCAGAAAATTGTATCATTATTGACAGTGGTTACGAAAGTCTTGACCAGATCTTTGGGTAGAGATCGCTGATTTTTGGCCGGGAGAAGCACAAAGTAGAGGAAAGCCTCGTTCCGAGTTCCGCAGAAGTTGGGCCCTGCCAAAGTGGGAGGACGCCAGCGTAAGGGATACGTCCCGTAAGCCGCTGGCGTCGCTGGAGTTGGAACTGTGAGCTTCGCCTCCCTCGCAGGCGCCCTGCGAGTCCATTACTCATTCGCCGGTTTGTTCCACTCCGAGCACGGTGTTAGCGCCGCCTGGCCGCCCGCGCGCCAGAGACAGCGGCGTGGGCGGCGGAAGCACCGCCGGGACTCGTCTGCCGGCGCGGTCCGAGAACGCCCCTCGCCGGCCGTTCGGTCTCTCGCAGCCGTCACTAATGCGGCCGACACCGTCGAGCGTGTCAGCCGAGGATTAACGCGGCGACACTTTACATTCTGACGTCGTCCTTTGTTTCAGGTATCCAATTACAATAGCTCGGAGTTGAGACTTATATGGAAGTGAGATGTGAGTGACACACAATACAGCCGGGCAGTGAATAGAAACTTTTGAAATGCGGTGCTACATAAAAATACTGAAGATTTGACGAGTGGGTGCTGAGGCGAATTGAGAAGAAAGGTGCTGCATGCACAACTTGACTAACAGAAAGCATAGACTGAGGTAGGACGTCATGGGGCACCTTCAAAAATCATCTCTGGCCTCCTTGCGCCTGACGTAGTGCAGCAACTCCACATGACATGGACTCAACAAGTCGTCGGAAGTCCCCTGCAGAAATATTGAGGCATGCTGCCTATACAGGCACCCCTAATTGCGAAATTTTTGCCGGCGCAAGATTTTATGCACCAACTGATGTCTCGACTACACCACATAAATGTTCGATGGGAGTCCTGTCGGTTGGCCCACCATTCGCTCGAATTGTCCAGGTCGTCCTTCAAACAACTGTTGCCCCGTGACATCCATTGTCGTCCGTAAAAATTTCATCGTTCTTTGGTAACATGAAGTCAACAAATGGCTGCAAATGGCCTGCAAGTAGCCGAACATCCAGAGCACCCAGTCCATTCCATGTAAATAGAGCCCACACCATTGTGGAGTCACCACCAACTTGTACAGAGCAGCTTAGGTCCATGGCTTCGTCGGTGCTGCGCCACACTCGAACCCTAGCATCATCCCCTATCGACTGAAATCGGGATTGACCTGACCAGGCCACGGTTTAGCGTCCAACCCATATAGTCACAAGCCCAGCAGAGGCTCTGACGGCGATGTCGTGCTGTTAGCAAAGGCACTCGTGTCGAATGTCTGCTGCATAGCGCATTTACGCCAAATTTGACTGCACAATGCTAACAGACACGTCCGTCTTACGCCTCAAATTGCTTTCTGTGCTTATTTCACGCAGTGTGAGTTGTCTGTTAGCACTGACAACTCTACGGGAACGCCTCTGATCCTGAGCGTTAAGTCAAGACCGCCAGCGACGGCGTTGTACGTGGTGAGACGTAGTGCCTGAAATTTGGTATTCTCGGCACACTTTTGACTCCGTAGAATGCGGAGTATTGAATTCCCTAACGATTTACCGGAATGGAATGTCTCATACGTCTAGCTCCAAACACCATTCCGCGTTCAAAGCCTATTAATTCTCGTCATGCGGCCATAATCACGTCGGAAACCTTTTTTCACAAGAATCACCTGAGTACAAACAAGAGCTGCGCCGATGCACTGTCCTTTTATACCGCCAACTGCCTGTGTGTGAAGTCATTGTTCATAATGACGTTCCAACTATGCATGAAGATATGCGAGACAGAACTGTCAGAGCATGTTCTTCGATAAGTGCCGAAGTGATAATGCATACCACTCATTCCATGATAAGAAGATTAGATTGCAGCACTACATTGAGACCAATGGTCATCACTTCGAACACATTCTGTAAATGGACGTTCATACCATCTTTTTGACCTTCGTTGTCCTTCAAAGACCTTACTGTTACACATCATTGGATTCGTCTCGATAGCCGCTATCAGAAAATAAGCACCAAACTATAGCATACATTAAAAAAAAGTTGATCTTCATATCTCTGACCGGATCCCGCCTACCAACAAAAAACGAACGTCATATTATGGCCTTCGTTGTCCCATTCAACTTTTGCCCTACAAACTTTTCAGCTTCTATCATACTTTCGGAGTTACCTAGCTGGCAATAGCTAGTGACTCACCGTGTATATCTTTATACATCATACGTATAAAAAATATAAAGCTTGTTTTCGTATGAACGTTTATTAAAGCATCGTGTAAGTATCCAAAGTAAATATGTAAAGAACTTTTGAAAATTTTTTCTAATAACGTTCCCCTTTCCCCAAAATGTAGCCTATGCGAGTCCCAATGTTTATGTGAGTATCGTGTAAAAATTTAAAGAAAATCGGTGTATAACTATTCAAGGTTTTCGGTAACAACATCAAACTGGGACTTGCCTTTATAAATGGCGCAAATTTCCCGGGCAGTTTTCATTATCACCAATATTGCCTATACTTCCAAAGCCGAGCACCATGTTCGGAGGGTCAGTATGTAAACTTGTGCCCATCGCATCTGAAGATGAGTCTGGAACTGCTCGTAAGCAATGAAGACAAAGTAATACTTCGTTTGTGGCTGGCCGCGGCTTGAAACAGATTCACAGCACTTGGGTTTAGAATCTGAACAAATGAAAGTTTCATCAAACCACCCTGCAAAGCCGGTGTCGCTATCGCACGCCCGTGATCTGGAGTTCGGCTCAGAGGTAGCGCTGTTCGAATCCTGGTGATGGAAAACTTCCACTGCATTTGGCCGGCAAGGGAGGGAAAGACGGTGGTGTTAGGGTCGTGATCAGCAGTTCGTGTGCTAATACCCTGGTTGAACTCCAAACCACTCCGCAGTTTCTGATGAAATGAGGGCATGCGACACTGTTGATGGTGATCTGTCCCTCGGATGGGGACGACAAGCGTGGAGGTCCCCTTGGTACTATTCCAGGGGAGTAGGCTTCGTGCCGACGCAGGGCTTCAGCCACTCCTTTCTATTATCATCATCATCATCATCATAAACTTAAAACGTAACATTACACTGTGCAAGAGCTCACGACAATCATCCTCACGAAACAGATACATACTTGACCCTTCGTAGCGGGTAGGAGGGAAAACCACTTAAACTACGACCTTGCCTAGAATAGTGATACAAGATTTCTGTATCCATTACCCTACGCTCACTGCCTGAGTATGGGAGTAGTCTGACTTGGAAGCTTTATTACAGCGCTTGAACCTTCAACGTAAACAGAACGATTGTAAGTTAGAGCCTATTCTGGCTCGGACTAGGCATGAACTGATATGCTAGACGTATTTCTCGACGAAAACATTTAACTTTAATATGAATATATTAACGGAATTATGCCTTCAAGTTGAAACCTTTTTAGTTGTACCTGTGATTATGCACAACAAACTTTCTGTGCTCTGTCTGTCTTGCATCCTGTTGACTCGTACAGCTCCTAACTTAGCTGGTACGCTGGTAAAGAATACATTTATCTTTCCGTCCGCAGCGTGCTTAGGTTTAGCTGTCGCTTATTTGTAATTACAAGTTTCGAGAACTATGAGAGGAAATATGTGGAAAACTAGTCTCGGCAGTTGAAGAAATTCCTAAGCAATCTTGTCTAAGTCATTACTATTTTAAGCCAAATTATCAGCATCAGTTGGACTTCTACTTACAGAAAATTCATGTACAGAGACACGGCCAGAAATTGAAGGAACACGATGTACGACCACGAGTGACTGACGAACAAACCACACAAAATTTACAGAAGTATTGACAAAATCCGTTGATGGTTAGTTTAAGATATTATGAAAATATGGGACGAATAGCTCTGAATTACTAGTCGACCATCAAACGAGTTGTGATTGACGTAAACGACTCGCAAGCGCTATCTAGTTGCAGTTTTGCAACCATGATACGACCAAATTATGGTTTTTGCTGTAATCGATAGTTAATGCAAAGAACAGGTATAGTTACGGAAGATGCGGAACTCGGTACGTGTGTATAGTGAAGCGAATGTACTCAAACTTTAATGACTTTGCGTTTGTCTCGCGTTCCATCGACGGAAGTTAACGTCACATTGCCCGACCAATCTCTCCGAAGGAAACAAAAGTGTAACGCACCCATGGTTCTGGTTCAAAGACATTCCTGTCGTAGATGTACCGATAGTACACTCACATTTTATGTGCTGAAGCAGTAAGAACACATTAGAGAAAGTCGCCTTTCAAGCTATTTTAGTCATATTTCATTTAACATTCAATCACGATTTTCGACAGCACCCATAATGGATTAAAATAATCTAATCATCACCCTGTCTTTCAAGCCCGTATATAGCTTAAGCGGCTTTGTATTTTGTATTTGTATCTCACTCGACAGAACTGAAAAAATAACAAAAAGATAAAATATAAAATGTTTAAATAATCTATTTTCAGTACACGTTTTTCGACCGAAAGTGATTTCTTTTCTTTTGTGCCACTATAATCTCTTATATGTTATCGTCTGAACTAAGAGAACTCTTTTCTATTTGTTAATTGTTCTCTGGTGGCATTGGTTACACCCATTTCATATCCTACTCCTCTGCTGATTTCAGTGTCCGATAGGAGTAACAGTTGAGGACTGCGAGACAGGCTCGTGCTATTGTTGGATACGGGGTATCCTGTTCGAGTACAGTTTTTAATCATCAGTTTTTGTGGCGATGTCCTGGGTCGATACCAAGTCTCTTAGCAGAGTCTGTAGCAATGAGAACACGAGTCAGTTTGATTGAATCCGTTCGTCGAATGAGTTATTTAAGTTTTGAAAGCTATGAATTTTTATGTCTGGAGTTACCATAAAAGCACTGGAGTATAAAATTATGAATGTTTGTCAACTGTTTGGAAATGATTCGGAGGTGTCGCTAGAATTCCAAAATCAACAAGGAAACCAGTACTTTACTACATTCAACTGCATGAATGACACTTTGAACACTTCGTTTAACAGGCACACGTCTATGGAAACAGTACACCGTATAAAGTGCCCTGCATATGTGACATGTAACAGTAGCATCCCAAAGTAGGATTGTGTTTATTTTATACTAAAACCATTTCTACTTCTATTAAAGCCCGAAGAGTTTTTCTTACACACACCCGATTTCCTAATTAGGATGCAGTTGAAAAACGATTTGGTCACCAGTGGCTGGAAACAGTAAATTCTCAAACGGCCGTTTGTGACCCATGATTAGTTAACGTTTATGCTTCTAGTGTCGTGTACTCAAGCCCGCCGGTTGGCGGTGCGGCCTAACGCACGGCTTTCCGGGCGGGAAGGAACGCCGGTCCCCGGTACGAATCCGTCCGGTGAGCCGGCCAGTCTGTGGATGGTTTTTAGGCGGTTTTCCATCTGCCTCGGCAAATGCGGTCTGGTTCCCCTTATTCAGCCTCAGCTACACTATGTCGGCGATTGCTGCGCAAACAAGTTCTCCACGTACGCGTACATCATCATTTCTCTACCACGCAAACATAGGGGTTACACTCGTCTGGTGTGAGACGTTCCCTGGGGTGGTCCACCCGGAGCCGAACCGCACAATAACCCTGGGATCGGTGTTGGGCGGCTGAGGGGTGAAGTGGACTGCGGTAGTCGTCGTGGGGTTGTGGACCACTGCGGCTGCGGCGGGGACGGAACCTCTCCGTCGTTTCTTGGTCCGCGGTTAACATACCATAACATCGTGTACTTTAAATTGTGTAATTTGAGCCATTAACTATTATACGCGTGTGTACCTTGAGCAGATCTGAGGAAACACAGGAATCCTGTGGCAATTCTGTCCTTTCTCCTTGTTTCATTACATAATGGAAGTTTACTGGAAGTGCCTCCAACGAAACGTGGACTAGGATGGAGTGGCTGGCGCGCCATAACGATACAGCTAGTGAGTCATACCGTAGTTCAACCTTCATGGGAGGGCTGTCTATGGAGAGGCCGGGCTAACACATGGTTCCTAAAGATGAGTGACAACCCTTTCAGTAGTTTCATGAACACTTGCCTGCATGGATGAGTAATCTGGCCTTGTAACATTAGCCATCATAGTCTTCCTAAGTTGGCATTACGAACGGTTGAAGTGAAGACAAGCTTCGGTCCTTGTAATTCCCAAGAACATGCAGCTGTGCCGTAAGATCTGGTGATAGCATCCTCTTGGGTAAAATATTTGGGAGGCAAACTTGTCACCCGATTGGATTTCCGGCCAATAACTACACAGAAGCCGGCCAGGATGGCCGAGCGGTTCTAGGCGCTACAGTCTGGAACCGCGAGACCTCTACGGTCGCAGGTTCGAGTCCTGCTTAGGGCATGGATGTGTGTGCTATCCTTAGGTTAGTTAGGTTTAAGTAGTTCTAAGTTCTAGGGGACTGATGACCTCAGAAGTTAAGTCCCATAGTGAAAAGAGCCATTTGAGCTACCCAGAAAAATGTTATCATCAGAAACGGCCAAACCAATCGTAGGGCAACACCATGAATGAGTAATAAATGTCATCACTTGTCGACGGGCATAAAATTTGATATCGCAATAATGTAAACAAAACTTCAAAGTAATGCGGCAGCGACAGCAGCGTGAAGCCCGGAACTCGGCGCTCCATTGGGTGTCAGGCACGCGTAATTAGTGGTTAGTTGCGCGGGCGACGGCTACACGAGTCTGCCGCTGACACGGGTTAGCGGACGGGCCTAGTGCCGGCACGAGCCAATTACACGGCGCGGTGGGACGCCAGCGACAGATGGCGTCGTCCGCGGGCGACAGAACAATCCACACAGGTGGGACCTGGTTCGCCACGCGATGCTATCGGGCTTGAGGCGTGTCTGTCTGTCCACAGCGCGGGGCTGTCGGGCAGCTGCCCGCGGCACGTGGCGGCCAAGGGTCAGCGAGCGTCAACAGGGCCGCCTGCGTGACGCCGCATAATGGCCGCCCTCCCTCTCTCTCACTCTCTCTCTGTCTCCCTCTCCCTCACTTCCACTCGTACCACACGACTAAACGCCGAGCGACGCGGCGCAGTGCTGAAGACACTGCTCTCCCGCTGGGAAGGAGTGGATTTCAAATCCCAGTCTGACCATCCTTATTCATCCAGTCGTCGGTTTCAGTACAGAACTCCTGGGGAGCGCACAAGGTAGACATCTCTCCTGCTCACCCCTTCAAAAAACTTTTGGCTCCGAAGTTTTACACTCACGTACGTGATGATATAAGCTTAACTAATTTGAATATTTTCTGACATTTGCAAATCACATGCTACATCCAGGATGAAACACGTAAGTTGGAGGTCCCAAATATTTCGTAATATACATAAGCAGTGTGATTCAGCTGCCCCTACCGCTGGCGTTTTATGCAACCTGTATGAGACTTAACTGCTGAGGTCATCAGTGCCCTAGAACTTATAACTACTTAAACCTAAGTAAACTAAACATAACACACATTCCTGCCCGAGGCAGGTTCGAACCTGCGACCGTACCGGTCGCGCGGTTCATGACTGTAGCGCCTAGAACCGCTCGGCCACTCCAGCCGGCGGCATTCTTATAGCTGGTTTTCATAAACCACGAGCGAGATTTTCGTATTGTCTCGCTCACTATCTACAAACTATTAGTCCTATAGAAAAAAAAATGAACAGGACCTTTGTGTAGGAAACTTAATTTACTTTAATTCTGTACCGAGGTACATTTTCCCTAGAAGCTACCATTCTTGAGTTATTTCGCCGTAATTGACAGAAAGTCATCGAGTAAAACAGAAGTGATTTCTGGCGTTCCCCAAGGTAGTTTTATAGGCCCTTTGCTGTTCCTTATCTATATAAACGATTTTGGAGACAATCTCAGCAACCATCTCCAGTTTTTTGTAGATGACGCTGTCGTTTGTCGACTAATAAAGTCATCAGAAAATCAAACCAAACTGCAAAACGATTTAGAAAAGATATCTCAATGGTGTTAAAAGTGGCAGTTGACCCTAAATAACGAAAAGTGGGAAGTCATCCACATGAGTGCTAAAAGGAACTCGTTAAACTTTGGTTACACGATAAATCCGTCTAATCTAAAAACCGTAAATTGAACTAAATACCTAGGAATTACGATTACGAACAACTTAAATTGGAAGGAACTCACAGAAAATGCTGTGGGAAAGGTTACGCAAAGACTCAGTTTTATTGGCAGGACACTTACACATATAACAGACCTACTAAGGAGACTGCCTACACTACTCTTGTCCGTCCTCTTTTAGAATACTGCTGCGCGGTGTGCGATCCTTACCAGATAGGACTGACGGAGTACATCGAAAAAGTTCAAAGAAAGGCAGCACGTTTTGTATCATAGCGAAATATGGGAGAGAGTGTCACAGAAATAATACAGGATTTGGGCTGGAGATAATTAAAAGAAAGGCGTTTTTCGTTGCGACTAGATCTTCTCACGAAATTCCAATCACCAACTTTCTCCTCCGAATGCGAAAATATTTTATTGACACCGACTTACATAGGGAAGAACGATCACCACGATGAATTAAGGGAAATCAGAGCTCATACGGAAAGATATAGGTGTTTATCCTTTTCGTGCGCTATACGAGATTGGAATAATAGACAGTTGTCAAGGTGGTTGAGTGAACCCTCTGCCAGGCACCTGAATGTGATCTGCAGAGTATCCATGTTGATGTAGATGTAGATGTAGATTCAAGAAAAATGCACCCCCACTCCCACTGCCCCCACCGGTCAGGATTTCTCGTATGTTGTTCATGGCTCTCGCTCCTACCACTGCACTGCACGAATTATTTCCCACATTTGACCTCATTTGGTCTTCATTGACTGGCTTAATTGCACACTGGCTCAGTCGAGCTTTTATAAATTGTAAAAGTGACATTTGTGTAAATTTTACATAATCATTTCGTGAATTTTCACAGAGTAAAATAACCATTTTTTTGTATTCGTCAGATTTTCTGAGCATGCAACGACTGTGCTTTAAAGGGTTAAGTTTGGATCGAATTGTCAACGTAATTACTTCTAGCATAGCGTTTACAAAAGTCATTTTCCTTTCATTATCCTCACGGACATGTTTAAATTAATAATGTCAACGAAGTAGCCGACTATGCTGGTGTCGTAATAGCCGAGTCAATAGAGATCAAAAAATGTTGAACGCCGGGAAAAGTTCGTGTAGTCGGAAAATCTTGTGCAGAGGTAGGAGAGTGTGCAACGAACAACATACTAGAAATCTTGATTGCTGTGGGATGAGTGTGGAGCGAAGGCTGGCATCCAGTGAAAACGTATTTCAGTACTACATTTAAGTACATTATTTCCTATAAAAATCTCTCGCTTATTTTAGCCGTAAGACTAATGCTTGGCTCCTAGCGCGAGAAATATGCCAGTCTCACGCGTGGTTCAAAGCGGCCAGCACTAACATTGCGGGTTGCATAAAACGACACTGGTAGGGGCACATGAATTATCCTACATAGCCAGCAGTATCTTGCTGCGTAAAATAATGAGAAGACGGTGCAGAAACTCCGTTGGATTCCACGGCTTGAACTTTGCGAGGTTGCAACAAGAAATATTTAATGTTTGACACAGGATTTTTTAATATCGTTTTGACATTTGCATTTGCACGAAATCTTCGGCGATTGGCCGTCATTCAGAAACGTAAATGATGTCCTGCATAAATATCACTCGTAAACTGTTCAAGGCATTCAAACAAACTTCCTGGCATCTTATCTTGTATCTTCTTTACATATCAAGATAATGAAGCAACTGTTTTCTGCGGAATAATGTACTTTTTGATAACTTTCGAAAGTTATTGAAAGGAGTAGTTTACGTATAACAGTTGTTATGGGCTGAGGTAAAAATTTTTCCAAAAACAGATAGGAAATTTTCCAAATACAAGTAACAACGTAGACAGCGGAAGGTACAAACACCTGCCGTTAACAGGGCATGGCCCATGTCGAAAACGGTGCGTTCCAGTGGTCATAGTTCTACGTATTCTACTTCCATTTTAGTGCCTTTTCCTATGTGGACTATGAGCTTCAGTAACGAAGAAGATATTCTCTCATTTTACATTGACTGTGGTAGGAATTCCGTAGAATCCCTCACACTAAACGATGAAAGACAATAAGTTAATAATCAAAAAAATGGTTCAAATGGCTCTGAGCACTATGAGACTTAACATCTGTGGTCATCAGTCCCCTAGAACTTAGAACTACTTAAACCTAACTAACCTAAGGACATCACACACATCCATGCCCGAGGCAGGACTCGAACCTGCGACCGTAGCAGTCGCACGGTTCCGGACTGAGCGCCTAGAACCGCGAGACTGCCGCGGTCGACCAGTTAATAATCAGTAACAGTTATCTCAACATATGCTGACGATTAACGCATCTGGTTTTTTTTTTCGGAAATTTCACAGCAAACTTTAAGAAACGCAACATCACTGAACTATTCTCTCCACGAGGTTTCAGTACCGTTAAGGAAGCTATGTCGTTAACATGAAAAAGAAGCGGTTTCGGTGCTACGTTAGATAAATGCGAGCAATGTGATGCAGTTGTGAGACACTCGACGTTCATTCGGGAGGACATCACGTAACACTAATATCTGTGTTCTCTGTACTTATCTAACAGAACTTCTTTGTCGCATTTTACTTAATGTGATATCTGTATAACCATGCTCTTTGGTATAACATCTATGCAAATGTTTTATTCATATTTACGTCCATTTATGTCAATGTAATTAAAAGTAATGTTCTGTAAAATAATGGAAATGTTAAAAGTTTATTGTAATATTAGTTCTTGCGTAAGTTATTTACGTTTGCAATGATTTAAAACGTGGAGGGAAGTAGCTCTGCAACAACACCCGCAAGGTCCGAATAGAAAAGATCCTTTGTGACAAGACTTGGTTTGTCGCTAGCATACAAAGTGTTCGCATCTTGGGTACTGAACGAGACAATAAGAGCAGTAAGATTATTTAATATGGCCTCAGATGAGGAAAAATTTGGGGCATTATTAATGGCATTTATCGGTTAGCTCGGTGCTATGAAAATCTTACCCAAAAAAGAGAGTTTTCTCAGCTAGCTATACAGCGAGAGCCATGGATACAGTTGCCACCTTTTTTTTTCAGCCACAGTAAATTGTCAAAATCTCTTCAAAGAATCGGTTGAGTTCTGTGTAATTGCATGGACCTTTTACGTGTTTTATTATCATTCTGTCTTGGCGAAACATCGGACACCCATTCCGCACTCTGTCGCTTTCTGATAATTTCTTATTAATAAACACCAATTCCCGTCGCCCAAGACATCTCTTCCAGAAAAAGATTATCCGCGTTTTGCATTTCAGTCAAGTTGCGACAGGTGTTCACAAGTTGTTGTTGTTGTTGTTGTTGTTATTGTTCGAAAGTGAAGGTGTGCGGGACAAATTTGGCACACACTTTTCTCTTCTTCAAGCCATTCTAGATAATGTGCTGCATATTTAATTTAGAGCTGCTGTTCCGTTGCTACTTCTGACACAACAACGTGGACACTTTAGGCAGCACGCCCGCCACTTAACACTGCCTGCTCACAACTGACTGGTCGCATACGCACCGATTGTTTACCGCTGTTATTTAAGCTCGCACCCTATTTACTGTGCTGGCGCCGCCATGAATGAAAGCAGTCTCTGACCTTTTTGGATTGTCAGGTTGTGATTCACTGGACCTATAAAAGAAAAAAAATCATGCCTATGAACAAATCTCAGCAGCACTCTGATAGTGAGGTACAGATACTGCAACCCATCACTTGCTTCAATCATAAATATATATCTGAGTGATGTTAAATTTAATTATCTTTACATAAAGAAAAGTATTATCTTCTCAATAACCTTCAAATCATCTGCTACACTCTATATTTTTATATATGAATTAGTGAATTTACTCATGGCACTTTCGTTGCACTATGCCTGTGGTTACTTTCAGCACGCAAATTAATAATCAGATTAAGTAATTTAATAAGGCTGAACCTTAAATAGCTAGTGTACCCATGTACCACCACAATAAAATAAAAACAGTGAATAGTTGAGGAAGTGTGAATGGGAACATTGGCGTATTTAAGTTGACAAAATAATAGCAAATTGTATTGATCCTTATGTAAGTACAATTAGCTAATAAATCTTGCACAAAAATGATAATCACAACTCAGAAAAGATGGTGTTCGACTGGCACGGCACACGCTGGGATGGAAGCTATACAAATTCCCCCCTGAGTTAATCCCTTTTACTACGCTCTCTGACTCTGGTCAAATGGAATCAACTACGACCAAGCCGGCCGGTGTGGCCGAGCGGTTCTAGGCGCTTCAGTTTGGAACCGCGCGACCGCTACGGTCGTAGGTTCGAATCTTGCCTCGGGCATGGATGTGTGTGATGTCCTTAGGTTAGTTAGGTTTAAGTAGTTCTAAGTTCTAGGGGACTGATGATCTCAGATGTTAAGTCCCATAGTGCTCAGAGCCATTTGAACTACGACCAAATATGTCACACTCTATGGTTCACGGAGAACAGGGAGCTGGGAATATCATTTAACAACCCTACGCCGATGCAGCAGTATTTTACCCTTTCACTTTGATTCAGGCGGCAGCAGAAAACTGCTCGCTGTGGGCGAGGAGCGGTGCGCTGTGGCAACTCTATGCTCTGACACGTCCACGAAAATATGCGAACTACGCGGCTTGGTGGTCTTACTATCAGAATGTGTGAACTTCCCTATCACAGCCCTGAAATCCGGGTAGAGGTGCACCCATTCGCTGGTCTGGCCAACCAAATTGACTCACAGCCACGAAGGTGCGTGCTGGAATTGTCAAACGTCAGACAGCCGACTCTGGACGAATAAGTTCGCCCTCGTACCAGACTATATTTTCGAGATGATATGCAGTTCCACAGTCGGCGCAGTTCGAAACTACTACTGGCTCATAGCCCTACACAAGATACAGACTTCAAGTGTCTTCCACTTGGGGAAGAGCAGACGTTCTCCACCAGGGGAGGACCAGAAGACGAAGAAGGCAAAGGATCACAGCCACTTTCCACCAACCTGAATACGGGAACCGAATTAGCAAAAACGAAGCTGCCCCCAGATTGCACAAACCAATAGAACTATCCTCTACTCACTGAATGTCCTTTCTCGTCTGCTGTGTTGGCCTGGTAGCCATTACAGACACAGCATTAGGGTTTCCACGCTGGGGTGTGCAAGCCTCCACTCTGCATATCCTGAGAAGTGCCAGTCAACGACTCCAAATCTCTCTTGTCGAAAAAAGAAGATTTTAGACTAGGGAGGCGTCGTTCTCATAGTAAGCATGGCCATGCTAGGGAAAAAATCTACGTAGACAGGACAACAGCCTCTTGTTGATGGAGAGATCTAATCTTTCCAGGGCGACCATTTCCAAGCTTCCCAGACAATTGTACCCACGGAGTATATGTTTTTGCTGCTCGCTGGAAGAACCTGGGCGACTTCATGGTATCAGGTGGGGGGGGGGGTGTTACATTCTCGCCTCCACTAAACACAAATACCAGGTGAGCTGCCCGTATTGCTCCAGCTCCTAACGCGAGAACATACGGAGTTTTATGACCTTCCCACCATTTGCACAAACGCTCTGTTTACAGCAGTCTCTCTTAAATGGATGCCTCTACGATGAACTGCCGCCTGGCGCAGCTAATGTTTTGTGAATTGGCGCCCTTCTGTCTGACACTAAGCGGAAGGGAGATGGGGCTTCAGCCAGAAGTCCCTCTGCGGGTAAGATCCACTGAGCGCTCTAACCCAGAACCATTCACACGGTCATATGGCTGCACTCAACATTTACGGCATGCAGTTTCATCTCTCTCCCAGTTATCCATCGCCTTCACTGCAGCCCCTTGGGTACAAAGTCTCTACAGGTTACACGTTGAGTTATAAGAACATTCTGCCCACAATTTTCCGACGTAAAAAAGTCATAAGCCAGACATACCAAATGTAGTACTGGGGTACAACGAGATCATGACCTAAAATATGGATGTTAATCTGACTCACAGTGTTGTTAAAGCGAGGGAGTGATGTGCGACCTCTCTGCATTACAGAAGATATGTCCATCTATTCTTACCGCGCCGGCCGGAGTAGCCGAGTGGTTCTAGGCGCTACAGTCTGGAACCGCGCGACCGCTACGGTCGCAGGTTCATATCCTGCCTCGGGCATGGATGTGTGTGATGTCCTTAGGTTAGTTAGGTTTAAGTAGTTCTAAATTCTAGGGGACTGATGACCTCAGAAGTTTAGTCCCATAGTGCTCAGAGCCATTTGAACCATTTATTCTTACCGCCACGTGCTATGGAGATACAGCGGTTGTGTTACGTCTCCACACTGTATACAGGGACAGAATCAGGGCAAGTATCTGGTCGCGAGTGAAACATGACGCGTTATTCAAATGAAGAACAAGGCGGCTGCTGGCCACCCATGTTCGTGCAAATGGCAGTGGGCGGGGAACAGCACGCCCTTATCGGGAGCATTTTCCGAACAGACAGTAATTTGCAGCGATATATTGTCGCGTGTGTGAAGCATACTCAGCACTGCCCGTCCCAGCGGAATAACGTCGACGCCTCCGCACGACAGCTGCCGCTGAGAAACACGTGTTACAGCCTGTGGACAACGATCCTGGTTCGAGTACACGTCTAGTACGTATGTTGCGTGACTGTTCACGCTCAATAATCTGTTTCCGTGAATACTACGACAGGATTGTGTTTCGAATGCAGGAGGGAGCTGTTCCTAGTATTAATGTCGAGATCTAAAGACATTGTGCCTGGAATAACATTTCTCACAATTTCTCTTATTTGAAAAGCTTACCAGGTGAAGTTTCCTTACCGGAATAGCCCCTTCCTATTTATATATCCTAAAGACTATCCACACGTTGATAAATAAACCGTTTAAATATATGGAGAAAATTTATTAGCCAAGATCGCATACAGTACTGTCAGTTCAACTGTGGTTGAACCGTGTGCTTCAAAGTATTTGCACTGATCAAGCAAACGCAAAGAAGTACAGAAATGTGCACTGTTGTGCAATTCAATATCTAACAAGCAGCAGTGGAATGCTATGTGTGTGGACATCCCAAGTTACACCATGTGTTTCTTGACTGTATTGTTTTTATTTGTGACAGATCGGTTTTTTTTTTTTTTTTGTTTTTAGAAACAACTGTTACACAGTTATCACTGGATTGTCAACATGGTATGTCTGAGACATTCATAATGGAACAGACTTGTAACAACAACTCTTTTACGGATCGGAAGATGACAGTTGATGCCTAAACCGGTAATCAGGAATAAATAGTACTGTATACGACCTTGGCTATTAAAATTTCTCCGCAGATAATGCGAATCGCTCTTTATACCTCTAATTATGTGAAATGTGTCCTTAAATTACCAAGCAGATATTGCGTAAAAGATATTTTTTTAATGAAAGGCAGCTACCAATTTTTTGAATACTTAGCGCCCTAAGGGTTTATTTTTACAAAAGTGAAAACCATTTGTTATTACACATTATAAAAATACAACAAAATTGTCGATCGTGCAGTGTGCCGTTTACAGTAATGACGAAATTTTATTTCAATCTGTTGTTGTGAACGTGCACGGACGACGTAGTATTTCGGGTTCAGATAATCATCTTATTGTTGGAAAACGTGTGAGTATATGAATTTCCTGGGGCATTAAAACTATCTATTTGACGAGAACACGAACTCGCAACTTTCCTTGCATCGAAAATGCTCTTTCTGTCTCACAATTCTATACCATCATCTACAATGATATAACCACGGGAGGTCCAACATCAACAGCTTTAAAAGCACAATAGTCTGTCATTATCACATCAAGTTCATGCATTTCAATCACTTGTGAAATCTGTATTGTTTATCATATTAAGTATTTTTATTTTCAGATTTGTTGAATACTACAAGTGCTTGGCTAAACGGCAAGCACTTAGCTGATGCCGGCCCGTTCCGGCAAAGGAATGGAAAACAAAAATGAGAAAAATCTCGGGTCGATG
Source organism: Schistocerca gregaria (assembly GCF_023897955.1). Classification (NCBI taxonomy): domain Eukaryota; kingdom Metazoa; phylum Arthropoda; class Insecta; order Orthoptera; family Acrididae; genus Schistocerca; species Schistocerca gregaria. The sequence goes on from NC_064926.1 coordinate 479,578,052, forward strand.
TGAGACATGAGGTATTACGTTGGAATTGTGGCCTCTAAGGGAGTGAATGCGCGTGTGAAATCTTATGGGTCTTAACTGCTACGGTCATCAGTCCCTAAGCTTACACACTACTTAACCTAAATTATCCTAAGGACAAACATACACACCCAAGGCACGAGAGAGGACACGAACCTCCCCCGGGACCAGCCGCACAGACCTTGACTGCATTCCCCTAGACCGCTCGGCTAATCCCGCCAGGCTAAGGGAGTGAATAATTTAGAGACGCCGCGTACTTAATGTGCTATAAACGGTTACGAAGAGGATCTGTCTTCTCATTCTGTTTTCGATTTAGTTTTACGCCCAATATAACTTGAAAGATAACAGTTACCTCGTCGTGCGGCAAATTAATGTTTCCGATACAGCTGCGTGTATGTTCCAGAGGCCTGGCGAAGATTTATTCCTGGCGCCTTTCAGGGGATTCTGAGCCGGCCAGCGGTGATGTACGGCACCGAGCGCTAAACGGGAGGCGTGTTCCGGTGGTGACGGCGGCGTAAAAGACGTGACAAATCGGCGACCGTGTCAGGAGCGCGTGTTCAGCCCGGGGGCGTGCAGGCGCATCGCCATGGAGCTCTGCCAGGCACCGGCGCGCCTGCGAGCTTCCAGCAGCTGCGGCCGTCCACACACGGCCACTGTCGCTGGAGAGCCGGGCACCAGCGTCGCTCTTCCTCTGGATCTTACTACGTAGCCGTCCTATGACAGATAAGCTATCGGAAAATGAGAAATGAACACGCGACAGACGAACAGCATATCTGCCTAAAGCCCCGTCAGAGAGTGGCAGAAACAATTATTCATCAAAACAAAGTACACTACTGGCCATTAATATTGCTGCACCAAGAAGAAATGCAGATGATAAACGGGTATTCGTCGGACAAATATATTTTACTAGAACTGACATGTGATTACATTTTCACGCAGTTTGGGTGCATAGATCCTGAGAAATCAGTACCCAGAACAACCACCTCTGGCCGTAACAACGGCCTTGATACGCCTGGGCATTGAGTCAAACAGAGCTTGGATGGCGTCTACAGGTACAGCTGTCCGTGCAACTTCAACACGACACCACAGTTCATTAAGAGTAGTGACTGGCGTATTGTGACAAGCCAGTTGCTCGGCCACCATTGACCAGAGGTTTTCAATTGATGAGAGATCTGGAGAATGTGCTGGCCAGGGCAGCATTCGAACATTTTCTGTATCCAGAAAGGCCCGTACGGGACCTGCAACATAGGGTCGTGCATTATCCAGCTGAAATGTAGGATTTCCCAGCGATCGAATGAAGGGTAGAGCTTCGGGTTGTAACACATCTGAAAGGTAACGTCCACTGTTCAGAGTGCCGTCAATGCGAACGAAAGGTGACAGAGACGTGTAACCAATGGCACCCCATACCATCACGCCTGGTGATACGCCAGTATGACGATGACGAATACACGCTTCCAATGAGCGTTCACCGCGATGTCGCCAAAGACAGATGCGATCATCACGATGCTTGGATTCTTCCGAAAAAATGACGTTTTGCCATTCGTGCACCAAGGTTCGTCGTTGAGTACACCATCGCAGGCGCTCCTGTCTGTGATGCAGCGTCAAGGGTAACCGCAGCCATGGTCTCAGGGCTGATAGTCCATGCTGCTGCAAACGTCGTCGAACTGATCGTACAGATGGTGTTGTCTTGCAAACGTCCCCGTCTATTGACTCAGGGATCGAGACGTGGCTACACGATCCGTTACAGCCACGCGAATAAGATGCCTGTCATCTCGAGTGCTAGTGATACGAGGCCATTGGGATCCAGCACGGCGTTCCGTATTACCCTCCTGAACCCACAGATTCCATATTCTGCTAACAGTCATTGGATCTCGACCAACGCGAGCAGCAATGTCGCGATACCATAAACCGCAATCATGATAGGCTACAATCCGAACTTTATCAAAGTCGGAAACGTGATGGTACGCATTTCTCCTCCTTAAGCGAGGCGTCACAACAACGTTTCACCAGGCAGCGCCGGTCAATAGCTGTTTGTGTATGAGAAATCGGTTAAAACTTTCCTCATGTCAGCACGTTGTAAGTGTCGCCACCGGCGCCAACCTTGTGTGAATGCTCTGAAAAGCTAATCATTGGCATATCACATCATCCTCTTCCTGGCGGTTAAATTTCGCGTCTGTAGCACGCCATCTTCGTGGTGTAGCAATCTTAATGGACAATAGTGTATTTGCCTAAGGTCCCGTCTGAGAGTGGCAAAAACACAGACTGCTTCATATAAAAAGAGTATTAAGCACAGACTGAAAGTGAAAACGTTGCCTCTTAGACGTGCTGAAACAGTGATACACTGTTTCCAGCATCGTACGAGATAAGTAGTTATCATTTCAATATTTGTGCATCTACACTGAAGCGCCAAAGATACTGGTATAGGCATGCCTATGCAAATACAGAGAAATATAAACAGGCAGAATAAGGCGCTGCAGTAGGCAGCACCTGTATATGACAAGAAGAGTCTGGCGCAGTTGCTACATCAGTTACTGCTGCTACAGTGGTAGGTTATCAGGATTTAGATGAGTTTGAATGTGGTGTTACAGCCGGCGCACGAGCGATGGACACAGCATTTCCAAGATAGCGATGAAATGGATATTTTCCCGTACGATCATTTCACGAGTTTACCGATAATATTAGGAATCCGGTAAAACATCAAATCTCCGATATCGCTGCAGCCGGAAAAAGATCCTGCATGAACAGTACTGGGGAAGCCCACTTCAGACATCGTAGCGCCTACTGCATCGGAATCCCACTTCACGTCGAACCAACACGGGATGCCTGCATCACAGGGTGTATATTCACCAGAAATACCTATGTCGTCTGTGTTGTCAACAAAAATATTTACCGGCGGCCACAACATAACGCAACACCAGGTCTCCACCAACGGCCGCCACAGACCGCTACCCACTCGCGGAGCCTGCAGAACAGCGTCACCAGAGGTCGCAGCTGGCCCAGGAACTACTAAGATACGCCAGGCACCTAAACCGCAAATAGGTCCGGGAGATACATCCGCCAAAGGGGCTTTATAGGGCGACCTGTTATAGGGCAATTCGATGCACCGCTCGGAAGTACACGGACCTGCCACCCCTAGAGCCACAGCCAGACGCCGCATCTAGCTGGCCGATCTCTAACAGATGGACTTGGTATAATCGACGAACCTCTCGACATTGTAGAATTGTTTGTTGTGTTCTCTCCCCGTGATGAGTCGGGTCTTTCCTATTATTATTTTATATTTGTGACAATCCGCAGTTGGGATCGAGTCTGTTGTTGTTTTGGCGATTGCATTATTGTTTCGTTTTGTGAGTCCAATAAATTGTTTTCAGACTTGTGTTTTCCGCATTTCTATTCTGCTAGCGCAGATACTAGAAACGGGACCAACGACTAATGAAAAAAATCGTTCAACGTAACAGAAGTGCAACCTTATGCGAACTGCAGCAAATTTCATTTCTGGGCCATCAACAAGTATCAGCGTGTGAACCATTCAGTGAAACATCATCGATATGGCCTTTCGGAACCGAACACTATCTCGTGTAATCTTGATGACTGCACGACACAAAGCCTTACGCCTTGCTTGGGCCCGTCAACACTGACATTAGACTGTTGACGACTGGGAACATGTTGCCTGGTCGGACGAGCCTCGTTTCAAGTTGTATCTAACATATGGACGTGTACGAGTATGGAGACAACTTCGTGAATCCATGGACCCTGCAGGTCAGCAGGGGGACTGTTCACACTGTTGGAGTCTCTGTAATAGTGTGGGTGGTGTGTAGTTGCAGTGACATGGGACCCCTGATACGTCTAGCTACGACTCTGACAGGTGACGTGTACGTAAACATCCTGTCTGACCACCTGCATCCATTCATGTCCATTGTGAATTCCGATGGAGTGGGGCAATTCCAGCAGTAAAATGTGACACCCCCAGAATGGCTCCAGGAACAATCTTCTGAGTTTAAACACTTCCGCTGGCCACCAAACTCTCCAGGCATGAACATTATTGAGCGTATCTTGGATGCCTTTCAAGATGCTGTTCAGAAGAGATGTCTGACATTATGTGGCGTTGCCATACAGTCTGTGTCGCCAGAACCAGAGAGAATGACAGTCTATTGAGTTTCAGTGAAACAAAGACAAGCTGATCTATGACGACAGCCTGCCGCCTGCTTGCTGATTCAGCACTGAGATGCAGCCAACCTGAAGCCAAGGTCTGATGTTCCTGCCTAATGGATCACAATGGGCCATCGCAGATGATCTGCAAGCTGCCATCTTCACAGCGACCAGGTGTGGTATGTCCGTACAGACTCCTGCCCAACTTGTGAGCATCTGCTGCCTTCTTGGTCGATCATTGGTGGATGACCAGGACCTGGTCTTCATGACAACCGATATAACGGAGCACAGTCCGCAGTGCTTGATGGGACAGCTTCGACAGCGCTAAGGAGGAAGTTAGACTGAGTCGCGGAACTTCTCGGTGGAGGCGGCTTCCTTGCCTTTCTGCTGCCGCCAGCACTATATTCGGTCGCGGCTCTGATCTGCAGGAGCGGCATCACGACTTACTGACAAGGCATCAGCATTTCTTCACGGCACGCGAGCTTCTGTGAAGATTAGAAGCTAGGAGACGAGGTGCAGGCAGATTTGAAGCTGTGAGACGTGCTTGGGTAGATCAGTCGGCAGAGCACTTGCCCGCGAAAGGCAAAGATACCGAGTTCGAGTCTCGGTTCGGCACACAGTTTTAATCTGCCAGGAAGTTTCATGACAGCACACACTCCGTTGCAGAGTGAAAAATCTCATTCTGGAAAAATGTTGTTGACTAAATCGCTGGCCAGCCAGATGGCGAATAAATACAAAAAACTGGCGAAGACAGGTCTTGTTTTCTGTTTCTCGGGTTAGGAACATTAGTCATCCACCCAGTCTCGTGGGAAGGAACTACTGCGCTGTCTGGAGCGGCTGCTGAACGCAGGACGGGAGCGAAGCAGCAGGCACTGGAATTAAAATGGCGCTCGGCGGTGATTTACACGGCTGCGGTGCGTGTGCGTGTCGGTGTCTGGCTGCCCTGGTCGCTGGCCGCTCCCCACGTGTCCCTGCTGCTCGTGAATGGAGCGCCGTGGCCGCGGCCGCATCTCATTTGCCGAAAAGACGAGACGGCGCGCATAAAACATGAGGCGAGACGCCGCCGGCCCTAATGGACCTGTAGCCTGTAGCCTGTAGCCGGAGCTGGCACCGCTCGTGGGCACACCCGCCAGCAGATAAATCTCCACCCGCTTGCATTTCCGACCGGCCTGAATTATTTACGAGCAGCCGCTCACACCGTCATTCTCCTACGAGTAATTTACACGTCCGCCTCTTTTTGCATTCGTTCTCACGGTTTGCCGACACTGTCCGACGTGTCTGCGAACAGGAATCCGGGAGCTGAACGCTAGAAAACCTGTTTGGGAAACCTTTGACAAAGTGCCTCGCAACGCAGACACGCCATTTTGCGTCTTTCTGCCTCGATTTGGTGTCTTTATTTCATCGTTGTATCATATGGACGAGCCACGGTTCTTGCCGCGGTGGTGTGGTTTGTGTGCCTGTACGATGCAGACAGCGGTACTGGAGGTGCAACGTCACCAGAAGGACATCTGTCGAAGGGCTAGATTAATGTATACTTTATGAAGTGATATAAATTCTGGCATCGCTCACAGTTGGGCACCACAGTCAATTCGATGGTGATATTTCAAATATTTTTGCCAGTCTGGGAAACTCGTCTGGCTTTTGGTAGTCGTGGAAATATGCCTAAAGTCAGTTTCAGAAATTATGTCCCCGAAACCTATGGAGATGAAACCGTAGCCGCTCGTGGAACTGGATGTGAAGAGGAACGCTGCGACGGGAGGAGTTGTGGATGCAGAATACTGGCTCTGCGCCAGCTGTCTGATCAGACATCTGATCGATTCACGATTCAGCGCGGCAGTACATCGTGATCTGGCTCCAGCGGTTAGAGGCTGGGACCACGTTACCCTGCTAGGGCTGAAACTCAGAGAGACGTTTAGTAAGCATCTGTATACCTTCTTTTCTCGGCCCTAGCGTGCAGGACGAATGGTTGCGTAAACGCAGAAGTGTGGGATAATATAATTAGAAAATAAATAATAAAGAATTTTTCTATCGTCGAAAAAATATGTAAATGAGCACACGTAACTTAGATATATTAACAAAGGTTTAGTATAAACTTTATTTCTATCGTAGTTATCTACATTACTAAACGGATAAAAAGGTCACAGAAGTCCCAGTTGTAGGTTGCCTATCTGACGGCGTCGAGGAGCAACGAAAATTTTATTTTCGGTACTTCCTGTAATTACTAACCGAATTTGAAAATCTTCTCATTAAAAGGTATAACCTTACGTCAGACGTTTAACGCAGTAATTCAGGTATTAAAGTTAGAAACTGAGTATATGTCTTGAGGACGAATTACCCAGACTATATTCGTCCAGTATTTAAATGTGAGAGAACTTAGCGACTTCCAACAAACCTTACACATAATTTGTGACGCTCTCGAAAGTTTATGTCCCTGACAACCGTAACAAAATAATGAAATTCATGCAGTAAAACTTCCGATCAAGCATCACGTTTTAACTAACTCTATTAGCAACGCATTTTGCAGCGAATAATCAGTTATAACCCTGAATGTACTTACGAATTTATGTCACAATACTACACATAGTTCGGACCATATAACGTCATAAACATTGAGATGCATGAAAAACTAGCTTCTCATAAAATAGAAAGCAAATTACCCATACCATAGTCGTCTAATTTTTGATAGTGGCAGCGCGTACCAACTACCACCAAACTTTACACACAATTTCAATCGTTTACTAAACTTTTTCTCGCTTACAGCCCCACAAACTGATGAAAGAAAAACATTTCATCGCTTACTACATTTTCGTTGCCCATACGGTAAAACTTCCGACACTAATAAAACCAACACAATTAGCCTTTTTCCTCTTCGACCATAAAGGTTCTAAGCACTTAACGTTAAGTAAAGTGACATGAAATAATCAGACGTGTGAAGGTGTCTTTCAGTGCGATAGTTTAAAGGATCAGGAGCGGAGAGGTTACTGGTGATATACTAACATACTATCGTAAGAAATGTAGTTTTCTAATAGATTAATGTAACACACCTGGGTAGTATCCATACTTTGTTGAGAAGAAAACATGTACAACCAGTTAAAAATTTGTAATTATACAGGGTATTTCAGAACGGCGCTTTAAAAATTTGGGGACAGGTTCCTTACACCAAAACAAGAAAATGCGTTGAGTAAACATGAGCTCTTTAGTGCATATCTTAAGAGCTGTGAGTACTTGTTCAGTAGAAGCGATGTCTTTCACAGTAGCGTAGATGACCAACTGCTCATAGGTCTTAAGGTGTGCACCTTAGAGCCTATGTCTACTGGACATTTGTTTCTTGTTTTGGCCGATAAAACTTCCTCCAAAAATATGTAAAGCGAAAAGCTTGCAGTAAAAGAGATGTGTTTCACCGTAGCGAAGATGAACAAGTTGCCTCTGAGTACTATGGGACTTAACAACTAAGGTCATCAGTCCCCTAGAGCTTAGAACTACTTAAACCTAACTAACCTAAAGACACCACACACACCCATGCCCGACGCAGGATTCGAATCTGCGACCGTAGCGGTCGCGCGGTTCCAGACTGAAGCGCCTAGAACCGCTCGGCCACCGCGGCCGGCGATGAACAAGTGCTCATAGCTCTTAAGGGATGCATTTTAGAGCCCATGTTTACTTGGACATTTTTTCTTGTTTTGGTGTAAGGAAACTATCCCCAGATTTTTAAATCGTCAGTCTGAAACACCCTGTAAGTGTAACACGACGTGGAACAGTACCACAGTACCAGCAGCAGATCAAAATTCAGTGGCAGAGAAATTAAGAAATACATGAAAAGTACAGCCTGTTGACCCACTAATTCAGCTGGTCACGAAGAGAGTGCCAGAATGCGAGGTGACAGGTGAGGGCCTGGTGGCAGGGCGGTTCGAGCCCCAGGCGTCCCGGCGGCGGCGCCGTGGGTGTGTCGCCTCTCGCGGCCCCACGTGTGTGGCGGCGCGCCGGCCGTGACCGTGCTGACCCGTGCGTGTCCCCGTGTCCCGGGCTGCCCAACCACGGCATTCCTGCCCCGTGTCCTCCAACTGCACCTCGCCGCTCCCTTTCCCTCTGCTCCCAGCACCACTCGCCTAGACGCCATCCCAAGTATACCAGAGATGACGCCGTAAGCTGCGCCACTCATCTCTGGAGGAAGTACCGAGCTCGGAAATACTGAGCTGGTAAAAGCTATAAATTGTAAGCTTCCGAGAAACGGGTAGGTGCACTATCTGATGAGAAGTATCCAGGCACCTATTGGTAGACATTATCGTGGGACGTGTCGACCCTTCGCCTATACAGGGGTTTCAGCTTTTCTGGGGACAGTTTTAGTGAGGTGTCTGAATATCTGTGGAGGAATGGCAGCCCATTCTTCACCAGTAGCCGAAACCAGACGAGGTAGTGAAGTTGGACGCTGAGTTCTGCAGTGAGATTGCGTTCAGGTGCCCACTCTAGGCAGGCCAGTCCGTTTCAGAAATGTCGTTGTCCATAAACCATTGTCTCAAAGATGCTGCTTCATTGCAGTGTGCATTGCCACGCTCGTAAAAACAGTCGTCGTCTCCAAACTTTTCCGCTGTTATACACAGTAGTCGGTCGGTGTGGCCGAGCGGTTCTAGGCGCTTCAGTATGGAACCGCGCGACCGCTACGCTCGCAGGTTCGAATCCTGCCTTGGGCATGGATGTGTGTGATGTCCTTAGGTTGGTTAGGGCACGTTCTAGGGCAGTGATGACCTCGGCTGTTAAGTCCCATAGTGTTTAGAGCCATTTGAACTAAAAATGTTCAAATGTGTGTGAAATCTTATGGGACTTAACTGCTAAGGTCATCAGTCACTACGCTTACACACTACTTAACCTAAATGATCCTAAGGATGGACGGAGGGACACACACACACACACACACACACACACACACACACACACACACACACACACACACACACACACATGCCCGAGGGAGGACTCCAACCTCCGCCGGGATCAGCCGCACAGTCCATGACTGGAGCGCCTGAGACCGCTCGGCTAATCCCACGCGGCCCATTTGAACCATTTGAAGTTGGAGACTTGCGTCTGACTGCTATCTGTTGCGGCCTCCCATTCTTGGGCACTTGAATAATAATAAAGTTCTGGCCCAGGAGAAACGTCTATCAAACGGGGGGCTAATACCCAAATTCCCCTAATAAGCACTACAGATAATAGTTTAAAACTGTCCATTTGTGGCCATATGGCTGCATCTGACTGCGTTTCAAACATAGTTCCCTTGTTAAAACCTGAAATCCAGAGAGTATCTATATGTTTCAAGAAATAAATCGTCCGCTGTAATTTGAAATAATATTCTTCACTTCACTGAAAAACCACCAGGAAAAATTCTATCGCTCATACCTTCTCTAACTACCAATGAAAACGACGTACTTCTTGAATAATACAAGTTCAACTTTTTTTTTTTTTTGGTCATCAGTCTACTGACTGGTTTGATGCGGCCCGCCACGAATTCCTTTCCTGTGTTAACCTCTTCATCTCAGACTAGCACTTACAACCTACGTCCTCAATTATTTGCTTGACGTATTCCAGTCTCTGTCTTCCTCTACAGCTTTTGCCCTCTACAGCTCCCTCTAGTACCATGGAAGTCATTCCCTCATGTCTTAGCAGATGTCCTATCATCCTGTCCCTTCTCCTTATCAGTGTTTTCCACATATTCCTTTCCTCTCCGATTCTGCATAGAATATTGAAGAAAATAGGCATTACAAGCACTATACCTTCTAAATGTCTGTTCTTTAAGTATTTTAAGCAGTATTGACATTTAGTTAGTTTAAATGGTGGTGGTGGTTGTTAGTGTTTAACGTCCCGTCGACAACGAGGTCATTAGAGACGGAGCGCAAGCTCGGGTTAGGGAAGGATTGGGAAGGAAATCGGCCGTGTCCTTTCAAAGGAACCACCCCGGCATTTGCCTGAGACGATTTAGGGAAATCACGGAAAACCTAAATCAGGATGGCCGGAGATGGGATTGAACCGCCGTCCTTCCGAATGCGAGTCCAGTGTGCTAACCACTGCGCCACCTCGCTCGGTAGTTTGTTTAAATAATCTGGCCTGATACAACATAAATCAGTACGTCCCGCTATTTATTCAGTTCAAAGACTGACGACTCTTCTTCTTCTGCTGCTGACTAGGGTTTCCCCCTTTTGTCTGCCTCATTCCGCCTATATACTGGACCAACTGGTGTCACATGTGCTGGTTGCTCGTCCAGATAATCGTTTCGTTGCACTCGTCCATGTTTGCAAATGTTATCTAGTCTCGTGAGATTAATTCTTTCTACATGATCGTTCCCATTTCTTTTCCATGTCTTCATCCATACATTTATATCTTGTATTCCTCACCGTTCCCTTGTCGATACATTTATTCTCTTATCCCACAAGGTTATTCCTTGGATCTGTCTTACAACCCTCATTTGCACTGCCGTTAACTTTTGTTTTGTCTTTCTCGTTTCCGTTCTAGTTTCTGCTGCGTATATTTTTATTTTCCACTCAGTCGTTTTCCACAGAGATTTTGCATGCATCCGGCTACCCTTACTGCCTTTGTCACTTGATTTTTGATTTTCATGGTTAAGTCTTAATTGATGGCGATAACATCTCATCACTTTTTCAACTGACACACCGTCTACATCTACATATTACAGGTGTTTTTGATATTACCACACTCCTTTCCTTTTATGGATAAGATTATCCTCATTATTTGCTTTCAGCGCAGCTTTGCCAGCATAACATATAATATTTAACACTTTCTTTCCAATTTTATATCCTTGTTTCTTTCTTACGGCGTCAGTTATGCAGTCCACTATAAAGTTAAAGAGGAGTGGGCTTAATAAATCTCCTTGTATAATTCCTTTACCTAATTTAATGCGTGAATCCTTCGTGTCTTTTAATTCTCGTTATATTACCTGTACATATATATATCTCGTATGGTTTTCACTATGACTGACTCGTACAGAGTTAAATTTAATTCTTCAACAGACGGTGATGGCTCCCGGACGATCGTTGCTGGTATGCCCACTGCAGCGCTGCCGTCGCCACATTCGCTGCTGCGGCCAGGCACTGCGTTCCCCAGCGAGCCGAATTACTGCGTCGCGGTGCGTCACTTTTACTACAAAAATTTTTCAAAACAGACTGATACAAGGATATCTCCCACTAGTGGTTTAATTCTGTCGCTCATCAACATTTATTTCCCACGTCACCCTAGCTTTCTTACGTAGTTACTGGAAATTAAAAAAAATGGCGCTTGGACGCTCGGTGTAAGCGGCAGACGTGAACAAATTCCGCTTTTAATCTCTGTTAGCCAGGCAGGCAATCTGTCGCATGTTATCAGCAGAACGGGCAGGCTACTTTACTCACATCCAAGCCGGCTAAGAAATCTCGCTTGCCTTCCCGTCTACCCGCTATGCTAAGTAACGCGGCAGTGTATTCTGTACTCTTTCACCGTAGGGTTATAAGTGCACTTTGTGGCACACGGAGGGCCCGTGCTACGACCTGCTGTGTTTGATCAGCCACCAATCGCCTAGTATTCTACCTCTCATAACTTCATCAATATGTGTTCCTTGAGCCATTTTCAACACACAGTCACGATTGTCAAATCTGGAAACGTCTGCACACTTACTCGCTGCACCGTACTCTGACATGCACCAACACACCTCTGCGTATGTGGACTGCTGCCAGCGCCACCGTGCGACGATTGCAGGTCGAATGCACCGTTGGTCATACCCCGAGGTGATTTAAACCCGCAAACCACCCACCAGAGCATTGTTTCACCATGTATCAGCATTATCCTTAATTTATGAGCATGAGTACATGTTTTGTGTATAAGCAGAACTATCCCTGAAGGTCTAGATCCGTTGCACCTACGAACCAGAAGACGTTGGTTTTTGTTGTTTGGAGGAAGAGACCAGAAGATGTCTATTATACTCCAACTCCAACTAAAATAAGGTTCTCGAAGTTCAACTTTTGGAACCTTAGTGAGTTTCTGCCTAAGGTAACCCCAGTTATATCAATTTTAATTACTTTTTCCAGTATGTGTATTGTGGATTCGCTGAATTCCTTTTAAGTAGTTAAAATAGTGCATTCTAAAGTCCTCAAATACATTTTAGTAAAGAGATGTTCGTTTTGCATGTTATGTTACTCTAAAAAGCAAATATTTCAAAGAAGAACCTTTTCTTTTATACTAATCTTTCTTTGCACTACGTTGCACACTACCAGAATGTGGTTTTAATGTCTACTGAGCCAATTTTTCCTGTTTCAGTCAATACCAGCTCTAAGTTTAGAAAGCCTTTACACTGCTAAATGGCCTCAAGTCCCTAGCACCCACTTCCACACAATTGTCAAACCCTTTGTCCTTTTTTGAAATATTTATGGAGTGAGGTAATTACTGGACAAGTTTATAAACATGTCGTAATATACTCAAGGTTCCCAAATTACTGTTTAGCACCTTATTACACGATTTGTATTGTGAGACACCTACCAATTTACTTGAAGCTGCGTCACAAACAGACAAGTTTTCCCTTGCTGGAGTCGGGCGCTTTTTCGTGACTGGCTTACATTACCCAATTCTTAATTTCTCCTGAGTCTCATTGGTTTGCCCATTTTGCTGCTCCAAACGGTATGATAAAGGGCTGCAGTGAAAGCACCTCAACTGACATATACTTGGCTAGTGTGTAGTCAGTTCGCAGCTCGTGGTCTCGCGGTAGCGTCCTCGCTTCCCGAGCACGGGGTCCCCGATTCGATTCCCGGCGGGGGTCAGGAATTTTCACCAGCCCCGAGATGACTGGGTGTGTTTGTGTCGTCATCACCATCATCATCTTTCATCCAAATTACGGTCGGAGGAAGGCCACGGCAAACCGCCTCCACTGGGACCTTCCCTAGTACGGCAGTGGGTTTCCTGCATCGTTCCCCTACGCTCCGCCAAGAAGCATGGGAGTTCAATTCTACACTCCTGGAAATGGAAAAAAGAACACATTGACACCGGTGTGTCAGACCCACCATACTTGCTCCGGACACTGCGAGAGGGCTGTACAAGCAATGATCACACGCACGGCACAGCGGGCTCCATCGTAGTCTTTAACACTGGTAGCATGCCGCGACAGCGTGGACGTGAACCGTATGTGCAGTTGACGGACTTCTGCCTTGGTGCCAATGATGGTCGTATGCGTGTTTGGCGCCGTGCAGGTGAGCGCCACAATCAGGACTGCATACGACCGAGGCACACAGGGCCAACACCCGGAATCATGGTGTGGGGAGCGATCTCCTACACTGGCCGTACACCTCTGGTGATCGTCGAGGGGACACTGAATAGTGCACGGTACATCCAAACCGTCATCGAACCCATCGTTCTACCATTCCTAGACCGGCAAGGGAACTTGCTGTTCCAACAGGACAATGTACGTCCGCATGTATCCCGTGCCACCCAACGTGCTCTAGAAGGTGTAAGTCAACTACCCTGGCCAGCAAGATCTCCGGATCTGTCCCCCATTGAGCATGTTTGGGACTGGATGAAGCGTCATCTCACGCGGTGTGCACGTCCAGCACGAACGCTGGCCAAACTGAGGCGCCAGGTGGAAATGCCATGGCAAGCCGTTCCACAGGACTACATCCAGCATCTCTACGATCGTCTCCATGGGAGAATAGCAGCCTGCATTGCTGCGAAAGGTGTATATACAGTGTACTAGTGCCGACATTGTGCATGCTCTGTTGCCTGTGTCTATGTGCCTGTGGTTCTGTCAGTGTGATCATGTGATGTATCTGACCCCAGGAATGTGTCAATAAAGTTTCCCCTTCCTGGGACAATGAATTCACGGTGTTCTTATTTCAATTTCCAGGAGTGTATTTTGTAGTCAAGCTGGATTGGTACTGCAACCTGTTGTTAAGCTTCCCAGGGTTTCTGGAAACCGAGTTGGCCTCTTTTGACCACTGTGCTTCAGTACACATGTACCCCTGTGTTTCCGTTGCGGCAGGTCAAGCTGCTTTAATGGTTGCGGCGGAGATAGGGGCAAGCAGGCTGGAACGAGAGTCTGTATGGGGCTCTGAGCATTATGGGACTTAACTTCTGAGGTTATCAATCCCCTAGAACTTAGGACTACTTAAACCTAACCAACCTAAGGACCTCACACACATCCATGCCCAAGGCAGGATTCGAACCTGCGACCGTAGCGGTCGCGCAGTTCCAGACTGTAGCGCCTAGAACCGCTTGGCCACCCCGGCCGGCCGAGAGTTTGAACACATCTAATAAGCATACCGTAACATTTATTAAGCCTGTAGCCCTTAATTCGCCGCCTTTGGCCCATTTCTCACGATGAGACACGGTGCGCTATTTAAGCTGCGGAACCTTCGTAACTGTGAAGTTGTCAGCAGCAGAGCGGCCAGAGTGGCTTTCCAGCCGTCCAGTGGCGCATGCGCTGTGTCCGAAATGAGTTTGTGTGCGTGCGTGTGCGTGTAAGCGCCGGCGGCGCTCGCACGTGCGTGCCGGGATTCCAGAGTGACAAGCGGCGGTGGTGCGGCGTCGTCCTTGGCGGCCCTCCGCCTCATTACGCGCTGACCCTGTGGTTGGGCGCTGGAGGAGCCGGCTCGCATTCCTCCGGCTGGAGATGGCCGGTGCAGGCTAGGGCGGCGGACTGCCCGGCTGGAGTCCAGCGCGGCCGCTCCAGCTGACCAGAGTCGCTTACCGGACCGGCAGCTCGGTGGCTCCAGCTGACGTATTGGCCTACACGGTCGTCGCGAGCTAACCCCGATATTTCTTTACATTAGACTACAAAACCAAAGCGCAATTAGAATTATATATTAATACCATCAGCTACTGACGGGCGTTGATGTATATGAACGGGACAGGTGAAAATGTGTAGCCCGACCGGGACTCGATCCCGTGATCTCCTGCTTACATGGCAGACGCTCTATCCATGTGAGCCACCGAGGGCACAGAGGATAGTGTCACTGCAGGGACTATCTCGCGCACGCCTCCCGCGAGACCTACATTCTTACCTTGTATGTCCACACACTACATTTGTAGTGTCTGTTCTTTCGGACATGTCCGAAAGAACAGACACTATATCCATATAAGGATACAAAACCAAAGGTCTCACGTTCGATCCCCAGTCAGGTTTACAATTTTTTCTCTCTCACCTATCACTTATTCACCTCTGCCCACGTTTGTCGTTCGGAGACCAAGTTAAACTGCAGACCCTCCAGTAGAACCACGCCAAGTGGCGGCTTTGGGTTGATGACAGCTTGTAACTGAGTTTCGTAGATGCGTTTTCGTATGTCATCCGCACGTTAACTGACGCGCCTGGATATCCACGCGCGTTAGCAATCCTCCTCTGGGTTTAACGGAGACCTGCGGGTCTCACAAGGGGACGTCATGACGTTGGGATCACAGCTTTACTTATACACCTTTAGTAGACCATTAAAACAACATAATGTGCAAGTAGTAAGGTGCACCACTCTGGCTGTTCCGAGTAAACAGCAAGAGAAATTTTACGAGTTTATTATGTTTCGGATCTATCTCTGCGTAGGTATTGGGTGCTGGAGTTCATGGTGATCAAGCGGATTGTGTTCGAACTTCGCAAGACTAACGTGTATGAAGTAACGCTTCGACTCCTGCTCAAACTTAATTTTTTATCTCTATATATTTTTTCATCAGTGGTCATTGTATTTAATTTATATGACATTTGAGAGGTAATCTAATGAAAAATGACATGTATATGCATGAAGTTACAGTGAATTTTATATTATTTGACTACTTCCTGTTTTCAACTAAATTTCATTATTAGAATAAACTGTCGACAAGTAAATGAAGAACGCATAGACTTTACCTGAAAATGTATGCCTGTAGTGATTTGCGAAATGCCTTATACATGCAATCTGGTAGGGTACCCGGAACTTCTTTGTACCTCGACGCTTCGAGCCGCAGACACAGAGGTGGTTAACCTGCTTAGCGGTAAGACTTTGCTAATATAGAAAGGACGAATAGTGCACGTGCAAATTTTTGACTACCACGGAATTTACACTTGTACTACAAAAATGAAAGATTGTGCGGGAGTCGAAAGATAGCGTGATGCACGTTCGTTTTACGAAGCTCGAACGCTAACCATGTGACCAGCATGAACTCTAATCTCTGGCACCTGTGCACTGTTACAAACGTCGTGGCCACCCCTTGTCAGTTCTAGTCCACCTGATGGGTTTATGACGCAGGCCGCTGTGCCAACCAGTCTGTAGGTGGTTTTTAGGCGTTTTCTCACCTCCGACCACGTGAATACTGGGCTAGCCCCGTTGTCTCAGTCACTCGATTCCCAAACATTGAGGAAACGTTCTTACACTTTCACACTGATAACGCAGACAACTCGGGTACACAGATTCCGTCCCAGGGTGAGGGCAGGGGAGGGGGAGGGGTGAGGATAGGAAGGGGACACGGTCACACACTACCATTAAAAATTGCCATATCCAAAAATTAAGCCGGCTGCTGTTTCCGAGCGGTTCTAGGCGCTTCAGTCCAGAACCGCGCTGCTGCTACGGTTCGAATCTTACCTCGGGCATGGATGTGTGTGATGTCTTAGGGTTAGTTAGGTTTACGTAGTTCTAAGTCTAGGGGACTGATGACCTCAGGTGGTAAGTCCCATAGTGCTTAGACCCATTTGAACATTTGAACCAAAAATTAACATCTGCGCCGTGCACAGATCATTTACATCTACATCTACATGGTTACTCTGCAGTTCACACTTAAATGCGTAGCAGAGGGTTCATCGAACCATTTTCATAATACTTCTCTACCATTCCACTCTCGAATGGCGCATGGGAAAAAGGAACACCTACATCTTTCCGTTCGAGCTCTGATTTCTCTTATTTTATTGTTCAAATGTTCAAATATGTGGTAAATCTTATGAAACTTAACTGCTAAGATCATCAGTCCCTAAGCTTACACACTACTTAACCTAAATTATCCTAAGGACAAACATACACACACACACCCATATCCGAGGGAGGACTCGAACCTCCGCCGGGACCAGCCGCACAGTACATGACTGCAGCGCCTGAGATGATTATTTCTCGCTACGTAGGTGGGTATCAACAAAATATTTTCGCATTCGGAAGAGAAAGTTAGTAATTGAAATTTCGTAAATAGACCTCGCCGCAAAGAAAACCGCCTTTGTTTCAGTAGCTGCCACTCCAACTCGCCTATCATATCAGTGACACTCTCACCCCTATTGTGCGATAATACGAAACGAGCTGCCCTTCTTTCCAATTTTTCGATGTCCTCCGTCAATCCTACCTGGTAAGGATCCCATACCGCGCAGCAATATTCCAGCTGAGGACGGACAAGTGTAATGTAGGCTGTGTCTTTAGTGGGTTTGTCACATCTTCTAAGTGTACTGCCAACAAAGCGCAGTTTTTATTTAGCCTACCCCAAAATATTATTTATGTGGTCTTTACAGTTAAAGTTGCTCTTAATTTTAATTCCTAGGTATTTAGTCGAATTGACAGCCCTTATATTTGTGCGATTTGTCGTATAACCAGAATTTATCGGATTTCTTTTAGTACCCATGTGGATGACCTCGCACTTTCCTTTGTTTAGTGCTAATTGCCACTTCTCGCACCATACAGAAATTCTGTCTAGATCATTTTGTAATTGGAATTGATCATCTGATGATTTTACTAAGCGGTAAATTACAGCATCATCTGCAAACAATCTAATAGGGCTGCTCAGATTATCACCTAGAGCATTTATATAAATCAGGGACAGCAGAGGGCCTACGACACTACGTAGCGGAACGCCAGATATCACTTCTTCTACTCGATGATTTACCGTCTGTCACTACGAACTGCGACCTTTCTGAGAGGAAATCACAAATCCAGTCACACAACTGAGACGATACTCTATGCACGCAATTTGATTAATAGTTGCTTCTGAGGAACGGTATCAAAAGCCTTCTTGAAATCTAGGGATATGGAATAGATCTGAGATCCCTTGTCGACAGCACTCATTACTTCGTGGGAATAAAGAGTTAGCTCTGTTGCAGAAGAACGATATTTTGTGAATCCGTGTTGGTTAAGTATCAATAAGTCATTTTCTTCAAGGTGATTCATAATGTTCGAGTACAGTATATGCTCCAAAATCCTACTGCAAGTTGAGGTCAGTGATATTGGTCTGTAATTCAATGCGTTACTCCTATTTCCTTTCCTGAATATTGATGTGACTTGTGTTACTTTCCAGTCTTTAGGAACAGACCTTTCAACGAGAGAGCGGTTGTATATGATTGCTAAGCAAGGCGCTATTGTTTCCACATACTCCGAAAGGAACCTGATTGGTATACCATCTCTACCGGAAGACTTTCCTTTCTTAAGTGATTTGAGCTGTTTCGCAACACCTAAGATATCTACTTTTATGTCACTAAATTCCTTATATGTAAATGAATACGTAAATTCGCCCCTGAACTCGGTGCCAGTTTGATGTAGCTGTACCGCTATAGAAGAGCCGCAAAGGAAAGCAGTTGTGCAGAAGAGTATTGCTCTTCTCTGGCGATCACGTGGAAGGCGCATGCTCTGTTGCTGTCAGCGCCTGCGTGCTGTCCACGTGATCACAGGTTGCGACGCAAGTAGGCGTGCCCGTCATAAGGTAAGGACGGTATTTCAGTGTCATCGGACCGTAGTAGTGAAGGGATCGACAACGAATGACGTGTAAGGCACTGATAAAATCGTCATTTGAGGTAGGACGCCGATGGTGCAAGAAAGACGTGTGCATTGGAAGTAAAATAATGACATAAGTACAGAAAAGATGTCAAGGTTCGATGCTGATGCACATTGAGTTTTAAAGGAGACCAAACACCGGAGGTCACCAGTCTCTAATTCTGTGTGCAAGTGTGAAAGAGTGTTCTAAATATTTGGGTAACAAGTATCTTGAGGCGGAAGATGAGAACCAGCCCAGTATTTACCTAGGAGGATGTGGGAAACCACCTAAAAACCACATTCAGGCTGGCCAGCACACCAACCCACTGTCGTTAATTCACCAGGCGAATCCGTTCCGGAGTCGGCCTGCCTCTCTGTCCTGAAAGCGATCGCGTTAACACGTAACATAGTGCAGTTGATACCAGTTTTGTATGTTTCCGCTGGTGCCAGAAAAGCAAAGTGAACAACAAAAATTTACAACTCAGAACTATTAATTGCAGGTTTCTTCTTTAATTTAATCATACTCCCACAAAAGTCACGATGAAGGTAGCGACGCACTCAATCAGGGTTATTCGCCATATTTTAGGTAAAACAGAACACATTATTGGCTTGCTCTAGAAACCATGTCTTCAAATGGTTCAAATGGCTCTGAGCACTATGGGACTTAACATCTATAGTCATCAGTCCACTAGAACTTAGAACTACTTAAATCTAACTAACCTAAGGACATCACACAACACACAGTCATCACGAGGCAGAGAAAATCCCTGACCCCGCCGGGAATCGAACCCGGGAACCCGTGCGCGGGAAGCGAGAACGCTACAGCATGACCACATCTCCTCAGCCACGGAAAATGGATCATGAGATATGTTTTAATACGTCTCACTGACATTTCCTTTTGCACTCAGATCTGATCATACAAAATCAAAATCGTTGTGCAAATAAAAAGTAAAAGAAAAAGAACAGCGGCATATACATTAACAGGTGGTTTTTATAACACAGAGAAAACATTCAAAAGTGGTGCGTCTAATTACCTACTTACAAACTGCATCAAAAATTTCATTCGCAAAGTTGAAGTAAATGTAAATATCTTCCGAATAGGCGTTATACACCTACATATGTGCTCTGCAGTGCATGGAAGAGCGTCCACGTCATATGGTTTGATCGCCTCTGCCACCGACGTTAAAACGGAATGGTCTCGCTCAGATGTCTAACCTTTTTGTCACTGGAGTACAGCAGCAGACGACGAACGACAGCAGTTTGGTGGTAACTGTCGATGGATCGAAGTCAGGATGGAAAGAGCTGGAACATCGACAGGAAAGCAGTAGCGCTAGTGTGTGTTGGGAGGCTTGGGGCTTAATCTGCTGTGTTATTTTTCGTAAATTGGTAATATAAACGGCTATTTCTGCAGATATTTTAAGGGAGTGAATTGAAACTCAGTTTAACTTTCGAATAGTACGTAATGCAATGAAATTTGTGGACCTGAAGTAGTGACGAAGTGTGGTAAGTAGAATCTGATTGTTGGCGATTATAAGGCAGCCTACCGATTTCTTTGTTGTAATTTTAATGTGGCTAAAATACAGTGCTGACTGACTTAACAGCTGAAGTGTCTTATATCAGACCAACGTTTCAGATACATATCTTTAAACAACCTGAAAATTCCTAAATATGTCGATGAGGAGTAGTCAATAATCACTTATATTTAGAATCAATATATTGTTTTATAAAACTCTAGGGAAATAAAAATAAATAGCTATGATTATATTCAGTGTATCTTATGCTGTATTTTGTTGGTTAAATGTATGATTTTTTTAATTTCTTATGTATTTTGGTAAATGATATTAATTGTGCTGGGCCGATATTATAACTTGAACTGGATTATTTTGGCAAATGGAATTATCAAACGTGATTAATTTGTCAGTTGGCTATAGGGCATTGGTTAATTTTTGGGTGACAGAAGTTGGTGTTTGAGTTGGTGTATCGTGCACTTCTACGGAATTTCTTTACCACCGAAAGCCAAACATTACGTTACAAGGTGTCTTGAATTGATAAGCTCATGGACAAAATCAGTTTCCTTTTGAGATCACGCACCCCAGGAATTGATCTCTACAACCAAAGTAATTTCCTTCATTAATTTCAGTACCGACAATCTAGAGCACAGCGTTAGTGTGTCTTTCTCTCGCCCCAGCAGTTACACTTACTACCAAATGTTGAACAACATCCATGTTACCATCGTGAACGAGAAACACTGAATCCAATGGTCATCTTATTAGTTTCGTAATATATTTTAAAACTCCCAACACATTCATCTTCATCCCATTCATCGAAGTTATTCTCGTAATCTTCTACCATGTCTGCATCTGGTGAACAAGGTGAGATATCTGCAGAATTTTTTTACCTTCTTCTGCCTGTTTCTCTCTTCACTGGTATTTGCCTTTGGTGATCATTTTGTACCTTTTTCTGTTTTCTTCCTTTTCTAATCCCTCTTTCCCTTTGCAATTCCCAGCAGACTTTATCGCTATGGATATAGTTGCTGCCTTCCTCTTAAAATTCATGGTTTCATCTGTAGAAGGAATAAGTGATACATCTTGCAAAAATTTTGTCTTTGTTGGCCTAGGAGTAGACAGTTTTGAAGTCGGTATACTGGAAGTTTTAGGTTTAGTAAGAGTGGCGCTCAAAATTGTATCAGTGAAGGAATTAGACTTTTGCAAATAACTCAGCCCTTTCGATGTACTTGAGATGGCCAATGATTTTTAAAGTGGGTGGTTAGTTTGTGCACAAGCTTCTGTTCTTCCATTTGTTGTCTTCAGTCGGATTATTCCATTTGTATTGAAGCTAAATTTAATTGCGCTCCATCTGCGCCACATTTTGCATGTGTTCCATGTCTCCCAGATAACATTGGTCCATCTCTCCCGATTGTCTGAGGAAATGGACTACCGCGGCTTTTGTCTGTAGGTTAGCTTCTTACCTCCACAGTTGTCTATCTCACATTAAACCAAGTTGCATCAATATTGTGCAAACTAAGCCTTACTAATATAACTACGCGATAAAACATTTGAGCTTGCCAAAACCTAGGACGTTATTTTTCTCCAGAACTAATATGAGAATAACAGCAACAGTTTTGCAACGAGTTTGTTCACAAATGAACTTCCTCCCAAGTAGCGGGAGCTGCATTTGTGAAATCCGCCATTCGTCCGTCTTAACTAATGGTCCAAGTCTCCCGGACTTGCCCTGCGAAAAATTCAACCAAAAAGGAAAAACACGTACATATCTGCATCTTATATGGACAATATCTCAAATAAATTAATTACCACGGCAAAAACACTAGCTTTACAAACATCTTACAACTTAATCGAAAAAACAGTTCACTATCAACCAGAATATCATGTCCTCGAATATATAAAATCATTCGCGGGATCTGTGGAAACCATTACTTCAAACAAACAACACGTAACTTCTACACCAGATATAGAGAATACGCAAAGGATTCGATCACTAGCCCATATACCTTCTTTCTACATCTAAAAACCAGCAATCATAGAACGGAAACATAGAAACAGCAATTCATATACGACACAAAATTTCAAAAGGAATCAGCATGAATATTTTAGAAGAAATAGAAATTTACCTACCCATAAAAAAGAAATCGCGAGGTACTCTAAAGTAGCCAACAAATCTATAACACAAACACTATTTAGAAAACTTTATTAGCAAATTGAAGCGATAAATGTAATTAAAACATACACCAAAGAGTACATAAGCATCACCTCTAATCTTAATATCTCTGACACAGATAAAGAAATGTAAACAAACAGCGCCTCTCGATCGAGTTATAAAGCTGCCAGTAGAGAGATAACTGTCAAATCTTACGAAAAATGAGCAATTATTCACAATATAAAACAGCTAGAAAATTATGACCATATACAAGTCCAGTATGTAAATACAATATAACAACGTCTAAGTAAACGTAGATAAAGTTATCAAGTCATCAAAATAGAAGAAACTGTCAAATATTATAAAAAATACGTAATTGTTCATAATGTAAGACAGCAAGAAAATAGCGACCAGACACAGATATGATACGTACTTACGTTATGAACAAAAATGGTTCAAATGGCTCTGAGCACTATGGGACCTAACATCTATGGTCATCAGTCCCCTAGAACTTAGAACTACTTAAACCTAACTAACCTAAGGATATCACACAACACCCAGCCATCACGAGGCAGAGAAAATACCTGACCCCACCGGGAATCGAACCCGGGAACCCTGGCGTGGGAAGCGAGAACGCTACCACACGACCACGAGATGCGGGCCGATATGAACAACTTAACGCTAGTACAGGGTGTTCAAAAAAGTGTCGAATACTTTGAGAGGTAGTAGTACTCATCCAAACAAGAAAAATAAGTCCAACAAACATGGGTCTGGAAACACGTACTTTCCGAGAAACATGTGTGTATAGTAAGCACTGCGAGACCCTTGGTTGCTGATATTAGCGCAGTCGTTGCATTGGCGCTCCGTCAAATGTGTCGGTAGGGTATTATGACTCTACCTACCATTGGGTGGTCTGCAGTCAGTTGTTTGTTTCGTGTCCCAGGTTACGTTAGTTTTCATCGTGTTTGTATGCCATATTGTAGAATACTGTAAAACCTGGGTACGGTTCATAGTGTTTTACCTTTTTCCAAACGCGGATTCACTTATGTGTTGGGCCGGCCGCAGTGGCCGAGCGGTTCTAGTCGTTTCAGTCTGGAACCACGCGACCGCTACAGTCACAGGTTCGAATCCTGCCTCGGGCATGGATGTGTGTGATGTCCTTAGGTTAGTTAGGTTTAAGTAGTTCTAAGTTCTAGGGGACTGATGACCTCAGATGTTAAGTCCCATGGTGCTCAGAGCCATTTGAACCATTTGAACTTAAGTGTTTACTGCTACTGCGCTGTTTGTACGGTGCAGTACATTTACATTTTCTCTCTTCCACCACTTGCTAGCAATGGAAGACTATTACTCGTTAAGTGAAATGTCGGGTATGATATTCTGCTATGATTTAGCAAGTAGACGTCGCCTGCGAGCCAGTGCTCTTTAGGCTGAAAAATATCCACAGCGCAGAATGCCCTCTGATAAACTGCTCGACAGACTTTTCCAGCGTCTGTGGGATACAGATACTCTTACAGCTCGGAAGATTGACAGTAGAAGACCCCGCTTAGTCCGCACCCCTGATATAGAGGAGCGTGTGTTACTTCGATAGAAGAAACCGCTGGAACGAGTATGCAACGATTAGCAGCAGCAGAGGACGTGTCTCACTCTCTTATCTGAGTAGGTACTTCATGAACTATTGCTGTACCCGCATCATCAACAGAGCGTTCAGGTCCTGAGGCTAGAGGATCATCATGGCAGATGGCGGTTCTGTCAATGGCTCTTTACCGATGAGGCAGGGTTCACAAGAGATGGTATTGTGAAATTTCATAACCAGCATCTACGGGCAGATGTAAATCCTCAAGCAATTGAGAAAAGAGGGCAGTCAACGTATGGGCAAACAATAGATTAATAGGGCCATACGTGCCACCACAGAGGTTAACTGGGGCGCATTTTCTGGACTTACTTATTAATGTATTGCCTATATTGCTGGATGATGAGCCATTGCAGCAACGAATACAAATGTGGTCCATGCACGATGGCGCACCAGCACACTTTCGTCACAACGTGCGGAAGCATCTGACGCAGCCATATCAGGAGCGCTGGATTGGTCGGGACTGCCCCACACCGTGGCCTGCTTGTTCCCCAAGCCTCAATCCCCTAGACGTGTGGCTATGGGGGCACTTGAAGGAATTGGTCTACGCCACGCCAGTCAACGACGTGCGAACACTGCAAGGTCGCGTCTTCAATTCGTGCCAGCAGGTACAACGACAACCCGGTATGCTTCAAAGGGTGCGTCATTCCTTACGCCGGAGGGCAGAGGAGTGCGTTGCCATGAATGGATGCCACGTTGAACATCTCCTGTAAACACGCGTTTATCGCAGAAAGGATGCGTTTTCGGACCCATGTTTACTGGACTTATTTTTCTTGTTTCGACGAAAATTACCACCTACCACAGTATTCGACACATTTTTTGTGGACACCCAGGATACCTTTGCACATATCTTATGTAAACTGCCGTGTAACTGACAACTTCTGTGTCATGTATAATGATTGCAGGTTGTGCTAGAAAATGGTACTTACGCCGAAGTAAGATTATAGTACCACTACTACTACTATAATGTGATCAGGCCCAGTGCACCGCACGTATCTACCAGTTTCCTCCTTCACTGTATTCTGTCCATTGCTGCTATCCGCCATCCGTTCACATCTATTGACACTTGGTTTAAATCTTCATGGAGTCAATCCCTCCAACGCTTCTTGGGTCTCCCTGGCGGTCTCTTTCCTGTAGGTGTGAAATCCAGGAACTTCCGAGGCCATCTATGATCCTCCATCCGGGCCGCATGGCCGGCCCACTGCATTCGTTTGGCTTTGACAGTTCCCGCTATGTTGGGCTGCTGGTATAGTTCCTCAAGCTCTTGGTTGTATCTGATCCTCCATTCCCATGTATCTGCATCCAGAACCGGACCGAAGATCTTCCGAAGCACTTTTCTCTCGAAAACAAGGAGCTTATGGAAGCCCTGTTACCGGATACTCCCTGTCTCACAACCATATAGAACAACAGGCTGGATCAGGGTTTTGTACAGTCGAATCTTGAACTGTCTGGAGAGATATTTGGATCGAAGCAGTTGTGATAGGCTGTGGTAAGATCGGTTTCCTATCGGTTATAGTACGGAAGCATAATAAACTGTAAGCGGCTAACAGGAATTAACTTGTCCTTAAAATATAAGAATTTTTTTCAGATAATTAATTGCGCATGTATACTCGTCCGCTCCATATTAACCAAATATTCGCGACAACCACGTGTGTCCTAGTAAAAACCATTTCTTAACGGCTCAGAGGGAAACTTCAAATTGCAAATTGAACTCTGTCATGCGCGTCTTCTTGCAACAATCCATGAAGTCTTTCACATCGCTCCGGACTGAATCGTACGATGAGGAGCATTCCAAAGTTCCACCGGAATTCCAGTCGAACCCCGACAAGCACGACGCCCGTCGAGACACATCTCTCCTCCCCCCTCCCCCAGAGATCCGGCTGGTCCTCCACCCCCCCCCCCCCTCACTCCTCTGCTTCGCTGTCGCAGACAAGCAGGCGCCGCCATAGGCGCCAACACCCACGCGGCACTCTCCGTCTGCTGGGCGGGCCCACTCCACCCCAACCCAGTGCAGTGGAGTGCAGGCTGGAGCCTTCTCTTCAATTCCTAACTGGTGGCTGGCGGGACGGAAGACCACCCGCGGCCAGCAGAGTCTCCTCCTGGCAAGCATCTCATTCACCCCAGCGTTCATTAATAAGCTGCTTTGTCTTATTGTCAAAACTCGAGCTGTCCGGAATACATCAGTCACCGTCGTCAGGCATCAGACAACTCATGAAACGTAAGCTTTCAAGGCCTGAAATCCTGCAATCATCTCAGGAATCGCGTGAAATTGATTCAAAGAAATCGGATAAGACAGACCTACAATGAATGATCAAAAGTATCCGGAACCCCTACGTTATGAGAACTTGTCCACTGTGCCGGACCGAAACTCGAACTCGGGACCTTTGCCTTTCGCGGGCAAGTGCTCTACCATCTGAGCGACCTAAGCACGACTCACGGTAAAGATACCGAGTTCGAGCCTCGGTCCGGCACACAGATTTAATCTGCCAGGAAGTTTCATATCACTGCACACTCTGCTGCAGAGTGAAAATCTCATTCTTGAAACACCCCCAGGCTGTGGCTAAGCCAAGTCTCCGCAATATTCTTTCTTCCAGAAGTGCTAGTTCTGCAAGGTTCGCAGGAGACCTTCTGTCAAGTTTGGAAGGTAGGAGACGAGGTACTGGCAAAAATCAAGCCACGAGGACGGGGCGTGAGTCGTGCTTAGGTGGCACAGATGGTAAAGCACTTTCCCGCGGAAGGCAAAGGTCTCGAGTTCGAGTCTCGGTCCGGCACACAGTTTTAATCACCCAGGAAGTTTCATATCTTCGCCCACTCCGCTGCATAGTGAAAATCTCAATCTGGGCCTGTGCTGTTTTACCTCCCAAGCTGCTGAGTTTGGGGGACGGCCGTCATGGTTTCAGGAAATCTTTCCTGGTCTTCCCCAACGTTCTTCTCCTCACTGCTTCCTGCAACTTGTTGCAGGTGTATGTTCTGCCATGGTGCGTCTTCCTCTCACGATGTATTACTCTTCTTTCTTGTCTGTCAACCTCACAGGCTTGCAGTTCATGAGCTGATATTTTAACTGTCAGCGAGTTCATCTTACGTCACAGTTACTCATTCACTATTATGTTATAGACCGTTGTATTACCATATACGCTCCTGATCTGATGTACAACATCTTGCCTAATAGCACACTCCCAGAAGATGCGGTCCATGGTGCCGATTGCTCCACATTCGTAACAGTATGTGGTGCGTTCTCATATTTTCAGTAATCAGCTGGGATATGGACCATGTCCGGACAGGCAGTGATTAATCTCTTGGTCGGAAGGAAGTACGACATTTTCGACCTTTCTTTTATTACAGGAAGGACCCGGTAAGTTCAAAAAATGGTTCAAATGGCTCT
Source organism: Schistocerca gregaria (assembly GCF_023897955.1). NCBI lineage: Eukaryota > Metazoa > Arthropoda > Insecta > Orthoptera > Acrididae > Schistocerca > Schistocerca gregaria. Next base: position 479,605,581 of record NC_064926.1, read on the forward strand.
GATCACTATGCGACTTAACTTCTGAGGTCATCAGTCACCTAGAACTTAGAACTAATTAAACCTAACTAACCGAGGACATCACACACATCCATTCCCGAGGCAGGATTCTAACCTGCGACCGTAGCGGTCGCTCGGCTCCAGACTGCAGCGCCTAGAACCGCACGGCCACTCGGGCCGGCGAAGCGGTAAGTTCTTCTCCGTGTTTCTGCCCTTGATTTCTCGGCGTTCTCGATCAACACGAGCCTGTATTTTTTTATTTGATGTGAATCTTGTGCACAGTAATTTCTTTACCGTATCATATTCGCCCTTTTTGAGCCAATATTGTGCATCTTTCTTTCTTACAGCTAGATCCAGATAGCAAGCCTAGATCACCTTAGTCTGCGTTGTCCTATACTGATGAGCCAGCAGTCATGGACTGTGCGGCTGGTCCCGGCAGAGGTTCGAGCCCTCCCTCGGGCATGGGTGTGTGTGTTTGTCCTTAGGATAATTTAGGTTAAGTAGTGTGTAAGCTTAGGGACTGATGACCTTATCAGTTAAGTCCCATAAGATTTCACACACAATTGAACATTTTTTTTCTTTTTTTCTTTGAGCTGATGAGCCAAAACATTATGACCACCTGCTTAATAGCTTGTTTTTCCGTCTCTGGAACGAAATACGTGACTTATTCAGCGTATCACGAATCAGACAGTAGGTTGGCGGGTTTGTGGAAATATGCGGCATTAGATATCTAGCACAGGTCACATAATTCGCGTAAACAACGGGCCACTGATTTACGTACGTGGTAATGGCGCCCGGTAGCGTCCCAGCTGAGTTCCGCAGGATTTACATCAAGCGAATTTGGACGCGGAGACATTAATGTGAGTTCACTATAACGTTCCACAAGCCACTGTAGCACGGTTCTGGCTCCGAGACATGGACACTTATACTGCTGAAAGATGACATCGCCGTCGGGGAAGATATCAAGCATGGAGGGATGTAGGTCGCTCGCAGCTGTCAGCTTATCTACATCTACATCTACATGATTACTCTGCAATTCACATTTAAGTGCTTGGCAGAGGGATCATCGAACCACAATCATACTATCTCTCTACCATTCCACTCTCGAACAGATCGCGGGAAAAACGAACATCTAAACCTTTCTGTTCGAGCTCTGATTTCTCTTATTTTATTTTTATGTACATTCCTACCTATGTAGGTTGGGCTCAACAAAATATTTTCGCATTCGGAAGAGAAAGTTGGTGACTGAAATTTCGTAAATAGATCTCGCCGCGACGAATAACGTCTTTGCTTTAATGACTTCCATCCCAACTCGCGTCTCATATCTGCCACACTCTCTCCACTATTACGTGATAATACAAAACGAACTGCCCCTTTTTTGCACCCTTTCGATGTCCGCCGTCAATCCCACCTGCTAAGGATCCCACACCGCGCAGCAATATTCTAACAGACGAACGAGTGTAGTGTAAGCTGTCTCTTTAGTGGACTTGTTGCATCTTCTAAGTGTCCTGCCAATGAAACGCAACCTTTGGCTCGCCTTCCCCCACAATATTATCTATGTGCTCTTTCCAACTGAAGTTGTTCATAATTTTAACACCGAGGTACTTAGTTGAATTAACAGCCTTGAGAATTGTACTATTTATCGAGTAATCGAATTCCAACGGATTTCTTTTGGAACTCATGTGGATCACCTCACACTTTTCGTTATTTAGCGTAAACTGCCACCTGCCACACCATACAGCAATCTTTTCTAAATCGCTTTGCAACTGATACTGGTCTTCGGATGACCTTACTAGACGGTGAATTACGGCATCGTTGCGAACAACCTAAAAGAACTGCTCAGATTGTCACCCAGGTCATTTATATAGATCAGGAACAGCAGAGGTCCCAGGACGCTTCCCTGGGGAACACCTGACATCACTTCAGTTTTACTCGATGATTTGCCGTCTATTACTACGAACTGCGACCTTCCTGACAGGAAATCACGAATCCAGTCGCACACCTGAGACGATAGCCTATAGGCCCGCAGTTTGATTAAAAGTCGCTTGTGGGGAACGGTGTCAAAAGCTTTCCGGAAATCTAGAAATACGGAATCAACTTGAGATCCCCCGTCGATAGCGGCCATTACTTCGTGCGAATATAGAGCTAGCTGCGTTGCACAAGAACGATGTTTTCTGAAACCATGCTGATTACGTATCAATAGATCGTTCCCTTCGAGGTGATTCATAATGTTTAAATACTTCGACTACTACCACACGTCCCATGCTGCTACTTAGTCTTTTCTGAACTGACCTACTATTTTCTTCCAATTTAGCCCTTGAGTTGGCAAATACTATAATTAGCAGATCGTCTGCGTAGACGATGCAGCCTCTACTGCTGATTATCTGAAGGTGGTTCAGTAACAGCTCTATGCCAGCATCCCAGAACTCTGGACCACACACAGAGCCCTGGCAGCTTTTGGTGATTTTATAAAAATTTTCTCTCCAAGACATTCTAATTGCACCTGCCTGTCTGTACAGTAATGTCGAAAACTGTTATAGAGAAATCTGGTATAGCCCATCTGTTTCAGTATTTTTAACAGAGAGGGTCGCCATAAAATATCAAATGCCCCAGTTATATCAATTATTATTCCTAATAACGTACTTGCCATCTGAGGTGTTCACTACATTCAGTGCGTGGTTTGTCGCATTCTGGTGGAATTACATTTCCTGAAACCGTACTGCAGGGGGCCCATACCTATTACCTCTCTACGGTCCCTCAGGCTGTACTTTGGTTAGAGCATTTATCAAACAAATCGGCCTGTGAGGTTTAGGGTTCTCTTGGGTGGTTTGCCATGTTTAGATGCAGAAGTAAGGTTTTCCTGGAGTGGATGGGAAACGGAGTGTTGGTGACGGGTGACTCGCTGAAGCGGGCAGGGCGGGTGATAAGCGGCGAGGCGGTGTCTGCGCGCACACGTGTGCACGTGCACCGGCAAGGTCGAGCCACGTGCACGCTCCGTCATTAATCACGAGATAGGCCGCCACGCCCGCCACCTAGCGGCGGCCGGCCGATCCACAAGTGCTACCTTTTGCGCAACGCGCCGCTCCCCGTCTATAATTTGTTGTTCGGCGGCGGTACATTTCCTTTTAGGGGCTATTACGTTTCTCTGGCAGGCAGGACGGCACCTCGCAGCCCGCCGATAGCCGGGAAATAATCGCTCCCGAGCAACGGCGAGCCTATCTCTGATCGGAAACAACTGCCGCTTTCCAAATAAACCCTCTGTGTGTCTCACCGAAGTGGGCCTTATTTATTGAAGCCTAAGTTGCTTATGTAAGTCTGATAAGCAAACTTCTGCTGCTAATGTGGTCGATTTTACTACACAATACCTTTATCTGTCCGCCACAATCACACTTTCTTTTTTATTTTTCTGCAAATGGCTTTGACGTGAATACCACCTTAAGCCTACCCCTGAAGACGAAATTTGTGAACCGCTTAACAGCAGCCTAAAAAATAATGCACTGTGACTCACAAATAGTTACTGAACATCAGTTAACAGTAGCTTTCTTCTGGCATTTTATCCAAATATGCAAGAAGTATCACTGCATGTATGTCGAAAACCTACTTTCGGAATTTGTTAGACATAGGTCCTACAATGCTAAGTAGCATATCGGGCAAAAAGTTCCCCCTGCGAACTTGACCAGCCGTCAAGTTTTCAGCTTCCTCCCGGTTTAGGTCCATGTACTGAAGATACATTACAAAAGTTTTTTTTTTTTTTTTTCAAGTGTTTCGAGATCTGTCTCGACTTCAAATGATTCAAATGGCTCTGAGCACTATGGGACTTAACTTCTGAGGTCATCAGTGCCCTAGAATTTAGAACTACTTAAACCTAACTAACTAAAGGACATCACACACATCCATGCCCGAGGCAGGATTCGAACCTGCGACCGTAGCGGTCGCGCGGTTCCACACTATTGCGTCTAAAACCGCTCGGCCACTCCGGTCGGCTATCTCGACTTCTGTATACATTCGTAGATTTCCACAACAGTGCTCATTTGATTATTCTTCCATATTTCGTGCGTAGAACATTCCCCGCAGAGTTTCAGTCTTCTTGCAGCAACGATTTTATGAAAGGCGTGTAGACGACTCCTTTTCAGCACACCATCATTTAAAAGTGGTCTCAAAAACTGATGTTCAAAATTCGCGTCGAGCATCGCTGGCGAAAAACATTGAGCTTGTGCGATATTTTACTGACTTTTACAAGTTTCACTCGTCAGTAGGGCGATAGAGGAGTACGGCAGAAGCTCTGTGGGCATACATAGAGAGCCTAATTGCCACATTCATGCGTTCGTTGCAAGACAGCAGACTCTCCCCAAAATCTGGTGCTGATGTCTGCATCTGCGTCCCCGTTATTACAGATAAGGCTGCCGAGATGAAGATATCGGTCAACATCTTCCAATACGGTCTGTTGCACCATGGTTTTAATAGATACATTTCCATTTTTTGTGCACATTATACAGGGTGGCGCACGAAATGTGTTACCATTTTGTTTTTGAATATAAATTTTATTGTCAATACAGTCTGAAAGGAACATATACTACAATGAACAGCCGTCCTTGGAGATTTGTTCTAACTTAGCACATGCTCAATATGTCCACCATTTCGTTTCCTAACTTCCTTCAAACGAACACTCAAGTTAGTTATTACCCTACGGCAACATGTCTTCCGTAATTTCACTGCAAGCTTGAAAAATAAGTCTTCTGAGCTCCATTAAGTTCCACAGCTTCTTGCTACTGCCTTGCCCTTCAACACGCAGTGGTTCATGCAAGATGGAGCAAGGCCACATACTGCAAACACTGTGTTGGAGTTTTTACACGAGCATTTAGACATGCGGATCATTTCACTCAGGTTTCCAGGTTGCTTCAATGACTGACAAAATTGGCCCCCCAATAGTCCAGACCTCAATCCATGTGACTCTTTTCTTTAGGTGTACCTAAAGGAAAAAATTTTCCCGAAACGTCCACGTTATTTAATAGAGCTCAGAAGACTTATTCTTCAAGCTTTCAGTGAAATTACGGAAGACATGTGCCGTAGGGTAATCACTAACTTCAGTGTTCGTTTGATGGAAGTAAGGAAACGAAATGGTGGACATATTGAGCATGTGCTGAGTTAGAACAAATCTCCGGTTCTTCATTGTAGTACATGTTCCTTTCAGATTTTATTGACAATAAAGTTTATATCAAAAACAAAATGGTAACATATTTCGTGCGCCACCCCGTATTTGTCTTATCAGCATTTATTTTTTGTTGTATAGAACTGGCTATTCATCCAGTCTGGTAATCATTAGTTGTAAACTTTGTGTGGTGTCTCTGCCAGAAGAACGAAATCACCAGAAATTATTCCAACGTATGCCTGTGTTAGGGTTGTGCATAGATTTTCTCGCTATGAAATCTGTGACTGGCATGAAATGAAATGGTGATAAAATGGATTCTTGTCTGATGCCTGTCAGAACGCTAAAGAAAGAGATGTGCCCATCTTCTGCTCTTATAGAGCAACTCAAGTCTAGATACAGGTTTCTGAAAACGTTAATGGAATGATCAGGAATTCTTCATGGGGTTAAAATATTCCACATTCATTTTCGGAGTATACTATCATAAGCATTTTTAAAATCAACGAAGTTAAAGTGTCATGTAGAGTTGACTTCTACAGGTATTCATTGTTATATTCCGTTCCGCAGCACAAATGTTCGTTCAGAGGAAGATCGCCCATTTCGAAAGACATTTCTTCTCATAGCTGCCAGTCTGCTGCTGCTTATATCTTTCTTTCCCCGGGAAAGAGAGAATCGTAATACCTCACCAGTTTCTACATTTAGTTAGATATCTGTTCTCCGGTTGTTCAACTATGATGCTACGCTTCCAGTAATAAACATACCGTTTTTCGTGAAAAAAAAGTCGTGGAAATAGTGATGCAGGGCTATGGGCTGACAAATGACGACCTGAGGTGATAGAAATACGCAGGCTTCGGCGTCCAATGTCAGTCTCACAAAAGCGAAATGAGGCCCTTAGGATCTGCTTAAAAGATCTGTGACCTTTGTATCCGACTAGGTTATAATGTTCAATGTCTTGGCCACACGTTATTTTATTAAAAATGATTATCGGTTTCGGTCTTGTAGCTATCATCTGATATAATGGTTACAGCAGCGACATGTAAGCGCCTATTAACAACGCGCCTTCCAGCCGCTTGCGGAACCATTACATCTGATGATGGCAGCAAATCTGACACCGATAATCAGTGTCACTAAAATAGCGTCTGACGTAACCAAAAAGCAGCATATTTCAGTATTGTCAAATTTGAAATGCTTAATAAGATGACGCGGCAGGGTAAGCAGAATGACTGATATGAGATTGATTGCGAGATGATGATTATTTACGTTACGATGTGCAAAGCATTGAATGAAATGGCGTGAAGACTGCAATATAATCACATTTTATAAACTTGTTTCCTTAGTTCGGTGCAGCGAACTGATGTTGTCCTTGCGTTTCCTCTTTCTGCAACAACAGCCAGAAAAGGTTCAGAACTGGGATTAAAATTCAGGGTGAAAGGATATCACTGGTAAGACACGCTAAACACATTGACTTCCCCGGTGAATCTAAGGTAGAATTACGGGGGGTGTTGAATTGAACGAAGAGTTTAATGAGCTCACAATTTGGACTACGAGTAAACCAAAGAGAGATCAACGTGTTGGGGAGATAGCGGAAATGAGATTAGCGTTGCGGTTCGGCTTGTGTCTGCAGCGTTCGAGACCAGGACGAGAAAAATTGTTTGCTGTTCTCGTAACGGTTCTCAAATATGTTTTGTTTCCGTTTGTTCCCAGCTATCTCTTACTACGGGAGTTCAGGCAACAGCTTTCACGAGTTACACAGAAAAATAGCGTTGCATTTAAAGTTGTATTTTAAAAATCGACATTGCATCATGTACAGTTTATACATACATTAACATAGCACTATAGAATTTCACTGATGAACGTTACATTAACTTTCTGCAATTCTTATGAAAACAAAATAAAATATTTTGAAAATTATTCAGGTGAAATTTCCGAAGCAGTTTGATATTCAGTTGAATTCTAAAGGTAAATTCTCTAAAATTCTTTAATCTCTGATGTCACAGAAAAAAAAACCTCTGTAGAAATGTTTCTTAATTTTGGAATTTCATTATAACAGTGACAAATAATGAAAAGATGATCACTTCATTATCGGGCGGCGATGTGAGACTATAATAACAAAAGGATCTGTCTCTTTGTTTGCTGCGTTGCTTCCTTAAAATTTCAGAATAAAGACTGCATAGCAAAGTAAACAAGTTCCCTTATGTTAATGAAAGAGCAATATTTTATGTGATAAACTAACTTCGGATGTTAAGGTGGATTTGGTTAATTTATATAAACCTTTTTTGTTTAGAGGCGTAGCAGGTGACATGGGATCCCAGATCACAAACTCTGGGACTCTAGACAGATATATGAGAAGCGATAACCGAGAACTGTAGTGCAAGTACAGTAGGTTACGGGGCTGAAGCACACTTTACCCCTAGAAGGTACGCTGTACCCGCAAATAATTTCTGTCCTCGGAAGCTTATTCGATTCCTGTTCGGACGAGGCTGGTCTGTATTTTCCTGTGCATGTCAAAGCCCAGTTCTTTTTTTTTACATGGGAAGGATCGAGGTGGATATATTGGCGAGGACACACTTCAGTGACTGTAAAACCGACGAAAAGTTGTTTTCTGACTTCTAAGTATGGCAGGGCTCTGCAGCGCAGTCTGTCGATTTCGCCACCATGAAACTTCTCGTCCACCAACTGCGTAACACTGTGGGTCAAACGCCGAACGTATTAAAAATCGGCGTGGTAAGCCAGTCTGAGCCTGTAGCGGTTAATGATTCTATTTTGTTTTGTAAATGCAGAACAATTCGTCGTAATATCAAACAAAGCAACTGTTCCTCGAGGCTTTGAAATTAAAAATATTACGAGTGCGACGTGTGGGACGCGGTCCTGCAAGAGTCCTGAAATATAATCGTCTGCGTCTGCAGCTGTAATAAATCCCGCTGCTGTGTCACACGATTGCGGTTATTTGTACAACGTGGTTTTCCACTAGTAAACGGGAAGCTTGCAGTCGTAAGGTGAAGTGCATACAAAACCTTGGATGTGTGTGATGTCCTTAGGTTAGTTAGGTTTAAGTAGTTCTAAGTTCTAGGGGACTGATGACCTCAGAAGTTAAGTCCCATAGTGCTCAGAGCCATTTGAACTATTTGAACAATGAAAAACTTAGTTCAGCATCACTTTTATACTGCAACCACAAAAACAAATACGTGTTCAAAAGGATCTATCTACCTTTTAAGTTTGAAGTGCATGGCTATTTAGACAAACTTGGGCCTAACAACCACGTAGAGACAAGCCTCGAATGCAGGAAAAGTTCCTTACACAACATCACATAAATTCGTCGAAACATTTATACACAGAATGATTTCACAGTCATCGAATGAAGGGGATGAGACATCAACTTCGTGAACACTTGCGTAGCGAGACATGACTCGACCATCGGCCAATTTGGATTACACTGTCTACAGCACGTGATCATTCTTTGAACACATCAAATCACTTCACGGAGTGCTTAGAATGAAAGTCTGACAAGCACATAATAATAAATGGAAATGCCGTGTGGCTAGGTCCTCTCGTCGGGTAGACCATACGCCTAAGGCAAGTCTGTCGAGTTGACGCCTCTTCGGAGACTTGCGTGTCGATGGGGAAGAAATGATGATGATAAAGAGAACGCAAGCATATAACCAGGCTGTTCAAAAAAAAAAAAAAAAAATGGTTCAAATGGCTCTGAGCACTATGGGACCTAACATCTGTGGTCATCAGTCCCCTAGAACTTAGAACTACTTAAAACTAACTAACCTAAGGACATCACACACATCCATGCCCGAGGCAGGATTCGAACCTGCGACCGTAGCAGTCGCGAGGTTCCGGATTGAGCGCCTAGAACCGCTGGACCACCGCGGCCGGCAACCAGGCTGTTGACCTGGGGGGGGGGGGGGGGAGATCGGCTCCTGGGGCCTCCTGGAAGGACTGGAACGAGGAAAATTTCCCATTCCTGCCTGGAATTAAAGCCTCGCGCTCTACTCATACACCTCCACTGCCGCACAGACGCAAATAGACCTATCCAAGGCGGCTACTGTGAAGTGGCTACCGAACCAGTGATTTTCTAATCATATATCTGATACCAAAGCAATTACATGCGACGCAATTACTCTGCCGTAATCTCATTAGAATGTATCAGAGATAGCAGCGAGCGCAGAAGCGTCTGTGCAGTTCTCACACACTCAGCACGCAGAGCGCAGTCTGCACGGCAGCAGCAGTCTTTTCTCTGCAAGCGCCGTTCCGGAAGCAAAGGTTAGCCCCCCGCCTAATATTACCTGTCCGTTAACTTGGCTGGAAAATCTCTGACGTCAGCTATTACTAACTTCAGCAAGCCTGCCACAGAGGTTTGCGTTACGTGTGTGTTCAGATACAAACCTGTTTGGTTAAGTTAACAGACGGTACCTGCTGCCATAGTGGCGAAAATGTATTCGCAAATAAAACTACAGCCACTTCTCAAACGTCGAATAGTGAACTATGACCAAGGGATTACTTTGTATCTTAATGTGTTCTCTGACAGCGGCACAGACTCGTCGTGTTTGGATGTACATGTACATCAACGTACGTACTCCGCAACCGCGTACGGTACATGAGCCGGCCGTTGTGGCCGAGCGGTTCTAGGCGCTTCAGTCCGGAACCGCGCGACCGCTACGGTCGCAGATTCGAATCCTGCCTCGGGCATGGATGTGTGTGATGTCCTTAGGTTAGTTGGGTTTAAGTAGTTCTAAGTTCTAGGGGTCTAATCACCTCAGATGTTAAGTCCCATAGTGCTCAGAGCCATTTGAACCATTTTTGAACGGTTCATGCCGGGGGGTATCTTGTACCACTTCGTGTCGTTTTCTTTCTGTCACACTCGCAGATGGAACGAGGGGAAAACGACTGTTTAGAAGACCCCGAACGGGTCGTAATTTCTCACATCTTTTCTTCTTTACGCAAAATCAATGTTGCCGGCAGTAGAATTATTCTGAAGTTAGACTAAAATGCCGGTTCTCTAAATTTGCGCAATAGTGTCGTACTGGAAGAGCATCGTCTAACCTTCAGGGATTCAATTTGAGTTCACGAAGCATCTCCGTAATACTTGCGTGCTGATAGAACCTAGCAGCTAGCCTCAGAATTGCTTCGATGTCTTCCTTTAATCCGACCCCATAGGGACCCCAAACACTCGAACAGTACTCACGAATGGGTCGTCTCACTAGCATTCTGTACGCCATCTCCGTTGTGGATGAGCTACACTTGCCCAAAATTCTCCCAATAAAACGAAGTCGACCATATGTTTTTCTACTGTCAACCTGAAATGTTCCTTCTATTTCATATCGTTTTGCAACGCTATACCCAGACATTTATTGTAGAAGCAGCAGGCTTCTGTTGTTGCACTGGAACGTCACAGGACTGTCTTTCCTGCCCATCTGCGTTAACATAACGTGTTCTACTTTTACAACAAGTTGTCTACGTCAACTTGTATATGTCTACAGTCACTCAACAAGAACACCTTCCCATAACCGTAGCATCATCAGCAAACAGCCATAAATTGCTGCTCGGCGCGCGCGCACGCACGCCTGTGTGTGTGTGTGTGTGTGTGTGTGTGTGTGTGTGCCGGCGGGGTGGCCGAGAGATTCTAGGCGCTACAGTCTGGAACAACGCGACCGCTACGGTCGCAGGTTCGAATCCTGCCTCAGGCTTAGGTTAGTTAGGTAGTAGTTTTAAGTTCTAGGGGACTGGTGACCTCAGACGTTAAGTCCCATAGTGCTCAGAGCCATTTGTGTGTGTATGTGTGTGTGTTGTGTGCCCGACGGAGACTCGAACTCGGCACCTTTCCCTTTCGCGGGCAAGTGCTCTACCGTCTGAGCTACCGAAGCACGACTCACGCCCTGTACTCACAGCTTTACTTCTGCCAGTATCTCGTCTCCTACCTTCTATAATTTTACAGAAGCTCGGCTACTTGGCGTACCGTATCGGTCGGGCACACAGTTTTAATCTGCCAGGAAGTTTCAAGTTCCCAATGTTTATTCAAGAGGTAATATTTTATGTGATAAACTAACTTTGGATGCTAAGGTGGATTTGATAAATTCATATAAACCTGTTTTGCTTAGAGGCGCAGCAGATGGCAAGGGATCACAGATCACGAACTCTGGGACTCTAGACAGATGATAACTGAGCACTGTAGTGCGAGTACAGTAGGTCAGACGATTGTGGTTATTTGTACAACGTGGTTTTCCACTAGTAAACTGGAAGCTTGGAGTCGTAAGGTAAAGGACATAAAAACCTAAGGGTGCTGAGGTCATCGGTCGCTAGAATTGCACACTACTTAAACTAACTCAGGCTAAGAAACACACACACACACACACACACACACACACACACACACACACACACACACACACAGGCCCGAGGGAGGACTCGAACCTCTGGGAGGAGAGGCCGCGCAATCCGTGACATGCCGCCTTAAACCGCGTGGCCACTCCGCTCGGCTACTTGGCGTACCGTATCAGCGTATAGGCGTAAACTGCACGCTGCGGTTATGCTCCACGACAGCCTTCTTTGAGGGCGCGGTGCGATGTATTACGCAGCAGAGTACGCGAGACAGTGGAACGAATACATCTGACCCGCGACTGCGCTAACCGTGTCTCATACGCGTCTCCTGTTTGTGTAGACAGGAGTTGTGGGTACCTCGTTGTTGTCGCCGACGCCCGTGACTAGTTTCACTCGGTGCTCGCGGCCGCTGCGGCAGGGCTTTGGCGGTACAGCCACCAACCCCCCCCCCCCCCCCCCCCCACGCCATGCGGACACAGCCACAGCCACGGTGCCACGGAACCACGCCCTGGCGCGGCTGCACTGATTTATCTGCCGGCCTCAGCGGCCACCGTAAATCAGCAACGCCGGCCGGACGTCTCCGGGCCCTCCTGGCGGCCAACCGCAGCCACGGCGGGCACACGCTCTCTCTCCTCTAAGGAGCACTGCCCTCCCAGGCACTGGAGGCAGATACCGCCCTCTGTGAACGAGAGCCTATATCAAATAACCTCCGAAGCGACTTAGACGAAGCTGGATCAAGTAACCTACACTATTGGCCATTAAAATTTTCTACACCAATAACAAATGCAGATGATAAACGGGTATTCATTGGACAAATATATTATACTAGAGCTGATATGTGATTACATTTTCACGTAATTTGGGTGCATAGATCCTGAGAAATCAGTACCCAGAACAACCACCTCTGGCCGTAATAACGGCCTTCATACGCCTGGGCATTGAGTCAAACAGATTTTGGATGGCGTCTAAAGGTACAGTTGCCTATGCAGCTTCAACACAATACCACAGTTCATGAAGAGTAGTGACTGGCGTATTGTGACGAGCCAATTGCTCGGCCACCATTGACCAGACGTTTCCAATTGGTGAGAGATCAGGAGAATGTTCTAGCCAGGGCAGCAGTCGAACATTTTCTGTATCCAGAAAGGCCCGTACAGGACCTGCAACATGTGATCGTGCATTATCCTGCTGAAATGTAGGGTTTCGCAGGGATCGAATGAAGGGTAGACCCACGGGTCGTAACACATCTTAAATGTAACGACCACTATTTAAAGTGCCGTCAATGCGAACAAGAGGTGATCGAGATGTGTAACCAATGGCACCCCATACCATCACGCAGGGTGATACGCTAGTATGGTGATGACGAATACACGCTTCCAATGTGCGTTCACCGCGATGTCGCCAACACGGATGCGACCATCATGATACTGTAAACAGAACCTGGATTCATCCGAAAAAATATCTGAGATGCCTTACAAGATGCTGTTCAGAAGAGATCTCCACCCCCTCTCTGCAGCACTACTTCAGACACATCGATTTTCGGCACTTCTGCATGCTCGCAGAAGCGCTGCAACATATTAGGCAGATGTATCAGTTTGTTTGGCGGTTCAGTGTTAGACACATGTGGTCGCAAATGTCGGGAAATACCCCAAAAGTGGATAAAAATGTTAACAGTGACATCACCAGATACCGTACCTCGCCCCATGGTGAGCGCTTCATCCTATAGCTCTGTCGCACCTAATAATCGGAACATATGAGTTCACGTCGGTGTGTCTTCGTGCCAACGAGTGGGGAGTTAGCGCGTGAAGCTCAGGGTTCGAGTCTTGCATCTGCCAAGTAGTATTCATTGCGTTAGACAGTTACGTGTTTACGTCGACATAATAGTTATTATTTCTTTATCGATCTCACGGTCTCCGGTGCTTCATTGCAAAGAAAACTACAGCAAAAATCTCCCATATTGCATCACAAGTAAATGAGTATAAGCTTCTGAGCTGCGCTGTTACTAGTAAACGATCTAAGTACGTTTTACTAAATTATGTCGGAAAATAAAAACAGAAGGTACAAAGAAAGAAACGCAAAAAGAGAACAGCTTTTAATTGGTTACAACGAAGACAGTAATTTTGTAACTTCTACGTTTACAACAGATCACATTTCCTCGAATGTACGAACTGCATTGTTCTATCATCCCTTCACGCCCAATCCCAATTGCTCCACTTTTGGGGAGATTCGTCATCCGGTGGCGTCACGTGTTCATCATTTCTCATCCGTTTTTGGGATATTTTCCAACATTTGTGGCAACATATGTCTTACATTAAATGTCTCAGCGTCATCTACATCGCTTCGAGGTTTTTTAAGCGTTAATGAGAATCACACTCTATAGTGCGGCCCATTCTTGAGTACTGCTCGAGTGTTAGAAATCTCCAGCAGCTTCGTTTATTGGCCAATAAAATTATCTCCAAAAAGGAGGACGCCTTCCAAAAATTAGTAGATATTTGTAAACTGTTCCTTGGTAGATTATTCATATCAGAGGCCTCGGCACTCTATGCAACAGAAGTGCTGCCTTTTCGAAGCCAACTGGATCTTTAAAGGTGCCAAATAACGTGAAAAACACAGCTTTTTGTGTTTTCCACATGTCTACATAGACAGAGAATGATTGTACTGGGAAGCAGATGAACAACCATTCAGTTGGAAGTAGAAAACTGATGCTGGTCGTCAACGAAGTAATTGAATAATGGAGTTATTTACTTACCAGCGAGTTTTTTGTAACTTTCTTTGACTTCTTAAAAACATGATCTGATGCTCTACAACATTTCTCATATAAAATTTTGCGTCAAACTGACTAATTCGCAGATGCTGCACATTTTATTCCGAGCCGGCCTCTGTGGTCGAGCGGTTCTAGCCGCTTAAGTCCGGAACCGCGCTACTGCTACGGTCGCAGGTTCGAATCCTGCTTCAGGCGTGGATGTGTGTGATGTTCTTAGGTTAGTTAGGTTTAAGTGGTTCTAAGTTCTCAAAGTGCTTACAGCCATTTGAACCATTTTTTTTATTCCGACGAAATAGGTGTTTTTGGTGCGAAAAATTGCGGCTTTGCGACGTGGCTTTTCTGTAGGAAAATTTAATCAAATAGCAAAGTCTTAGTTCTCAGTCGATGCAGAATTTAAAGCTCCACGTTTTTTACAGACTTGGCTTTCTCCGTTAAACGCTTAGTTTCGGGGAAATTTGAGTAAAAAGCAGAAAAAGTCCGAAATTTTTGTGGGTTTCTTTTAATCAAGTTTGAAGTTCCACGCGGAAGTAGAGCAAACTCACGAATAATCTGAAAGTTGACTGAAGCGTAAGAATGGGCGAATCATCAAACTGCATAAAAATTCTTGCGTGTCCTAATGATAACAGACAGAAATTGAAATTTATACTTCTCATGCACGAAATATATGTTTACAATGCCTTGCTTTCAGCGGAGTAGGCTGCAATTATGTACCTATTCGAAGATATTCTACTTGAATAAGTTGTAGCTAATGTCACTGAATCACTGAGATTCGGTTGTTCTTACATTTATTTCACGATAGTTCTTGTCTATTGGATGTTTACTACTGTGTGGATCGCGAAAGTATAACGAATATTTCGTTAATTAAATAGAAAAATAATTAAAAACCAACATTATCCTTACGACTCTTGTGACTACTTTGTCTCCACTTGGAGCGCTAGTGTCGCTCCAGCTGTCAAACGGTAACAACTTTCGCAGGAGTGTGTTTCGCGGCTGTATGTGTCACAGCGTGATACGAGGATGAGTCAAATGAAAACCTTAAATGTAGTTTTAAATATTATTTATTGTGCAGAAGTGGTACAAAGCTGTATCAGTTTTCAACATAATCTCCCCTACGCTCAATGCGAGCCAACCACCTCTTACAAAGTGCATAAATTCCTTTCCGCTCATGCACCGCGTGGTGTACCTCTTCATCATAACGGAACTTTTTTCCTCCCACTGCGTCTCTGACTGGTCAAAACATGTGGAAATCACTTGGGGTCATGTCTGGTGGATATGGAGGATGAGGCAGACACTCAAAATGCAGGTCTGTGATTGTTGCAACTGTTGTACGGGCAGTGTGAGGTTTTGCATTGTCATGTTGCAAAAGCACACCTGCTGACAGCAACCCACGTCGTTTTGATCTGATTGCAGGCCGCAGATGATTTTTTAGGAGATCTGTGTGTGATGCACTGGTGACAGTGGTCCCTCTAGGCACGTAACGCTCCAAAATGACGCATTTTTCGTCCCAAAAGAGAGTCAGCATACCTTCCCTGCGGATGGTTCTGTTCGAAACGTCTTTGGTTTCGGTGATGAGGAATGGCGCCATTCCTTGCTCGCCCTCTTCGTTTCCGGTTGGTGGAAGTGAACCCAGGTTTCGTCCCCAGTAAAGATTCTTGCAAGGAAGCCATCACCTTCTCGTTTAAAGCGCCGAAAAAGTTCTTCACAAGCATCAACACGTCATCCTCTCATTTCAGGAGTCAGCTGCCGTGGCACCAATCTTGCAGACACTTCGTGAAACTGGAGCACATCGTGCACAGTGTGGTGTGCTGGCACATGACTAATCTGTAAACATGCTTCAGTGTCATTCAGTGTCACTCGGCGGTTTTCCTTCACTATGGCTTCAACTGCTGCAACGTTCTGTGGAGTCAAAACTCGTTGTGCCTGACCTGGACGAGGAGCATCTTCCACTGAATTCACACCATTTGCGAACTTCCTACTCCATTCGTAGACTTGCTGTTGTGACAAACATGCATCACCGTACTGAACCGTCATTCGTCGACGAATTTCAATAGGTTTCACACCTACACTACGCAAAAACCGAATAACAGAACGTTGTTCTTCTCTGATGCAAGTCGTAAGTGGGGCGGCCATCTGTATACTGATACTGCGACGGTGTGTGTCCATCTGCACCATGCTGCCACCTACAGGCCATCCTGCACGCTGCCTGTAGAACGCTTACCAACTTACAGGAAACGGCGCGAAATTTCGATTTGTTACTACAAATTTAAGATCTTTATTTGACTCACCCTCGTATATTGCAGTGTGTCTTCGATTTAGCTCGTTTGAAGGAAATCTATACTGAGAGCTGTGATTGTGATACAGCTTTCAAGGCCTGCTGCTACAGTTTCTGCGATTAGTTGCTCCATTCTTTTTTTAT
The DNA here is from genome assembly GCF_023897955.1 of Schistocerca gregaria. NCBI lineage: Eukaryota > Metazoa > Arthropoda > Insecta > Orthoptera > Acrididae > Schistocerca > Schistocerca gregaria. The sequence goes on from NC_064926.1 coordinate 479,622,225, forward strand.
TCTATATTTCCATAACAATAATGATTATACAAAATAACCCACCACCTTATGATTAGTGGGTCTTAATTTTCTTAGTGTTGTAATAGCAGCTTCCACATTTTACTTTATTGCAGACAGTACTATATTTATTACTGGGCAGACTACTTCTAATTTTACTAGTGTTTGCATAATTTCTAATATCTACGAGCGGTTAGTACTGCCTGCCTGCAGCGTTACAGTTGTGCCAGTGTTAATATAAACCTACTTGGGTGCCTCGCGCATAGAGCTAATACCTATGAGCGTGCCCCTGGCACAGGGCACGCAAGATGTTAATTATCGCTGCAGGTTCGTAACTTACTGTCCTATTCTATTTAACTAAATCTACTACCTATTCTACGTCATAGTTGGTGCGTTGTCTCAGTTCGTGAGGAAAATCACCCCGGTCCCCCTAGTCCTGCACGTGGCGGACTCCAACTGTATAGTCGACCTATCCACGAACAGGCGGTACGGGATTGGGGTGGTGGTCGCGATCGGTGATTTCTAGCTGTCTAGTCACGAAGGTCTCTCAGAAAAATTGTTAATACATTTTGTGATACCTCGTTGGCTAGCGTGTTCAGTCTCTGAAAGGTTTCCTCTTGTCTTAGTAGGTCATAGGTGTTTGTACATGGTGGTTGTTGTCTTAGTGCATCTGCTACATGATCGAAAAGGGGGCACTCGTAGACCACATGGTCAGGAGTACCCTCCGATGCGCCACAGTCACACGCGGGCGTCGCCCTTTTCCCAAACCGACATAAGTAAGACGGATAGGGGCCATGACCAGTGAGAAAGTGGAACAATCCCCGAGCTGGCTCGAAGTATCTCATTTTCACTCTTTCCTTTACATCTGGTAGGAACTGAAAGGTTCTTCTACCAGCTTCATCTGTCTCCCATAACACCTGCCATAGATCTTCACCCCTTCCCCTTATCTCCCCATTTTACCTAACTGGTGCTCCCATAATTTCCTCTACTTTTGTAATATTATCTTTCTTGGCCCAGTACCATGAAGCCTGTTCCCTTATCTTTATATCCAGGGAACAGAGCCCCATTATGATTAACAGGGCTCCTCCCGGAGATGTTCTGTATGCTCCCACGGATCTTAGTAACATGTTCCTTTGTACTCTTCTCACCGTCACGGCAGGCACCACGCTCGTGAGCCTGTGAGCCCAGACTCCCGAGCCGTAACCCACTATTGACTTCAGTATATTATTATGATAAAGCTGAATTAGATGAGGTGGAAGGTGAAATCTTTCATGTCCGATGTAAATCAGGTTATTTAGTAGTTGTAGTGCATTCTGGGTTACGGTTTCAATGTGCCTTGCGAAGTTCCAGCTTTCATCGATGATGATTCCCAAGTAGCGCGTTTCTCGTCTCCGAAGCACTGGCGTACCCTCAATTCTTACGGTCGGATTTCTCATTAGCTGTCCTTTGAGTAATAGATAAGTCGACTTGGTTGGTGAGATAGTCATCTTGGTGTTGCGGCACCATAGTTGTAGTTTGTCTATTGCTCTCTCTATCTTCGGTTCTATGTCCTCGCGACTTGGGCCGCCGACCAGCAGGAGGAGGTCATCACCTCTAGCACCCCTTCGCTCTGTTGCAGGCTGTCCGGAAGAGGCTCCATGTGGATGACCCAGAAAAGGGGACCCAACACGAAGCCCTGGAGGCTTTCCCGCTAGGGGACGATAGCCATACCTCCCGGTCCTCACAATAGCTCCTCAGACAGCTATTCTTTGCTGAAGTATTCTGGTCCCAAGGCGTCCTCGCAGTATGCTACACAGAGAGCGAAATGATGCGAGGCTGTCCGGCGCGAGTGCTGGAGAAGGTGTGGGCAGTGCAGAACCAGGAAAAGGCGGGACAGTGCAGGGTACGGGTGACCTCAGCCGCGATGACCTGTGCTCTGAGTCACGGGTCCGGAGGAGAGACCGGCGCGGCGGCGGCCGCCCGCGCGATGGCTTCTGAGCAGCGGGCGGTTTTCCGGGAACGCCGGCAGCCCGCCGCAACCGTCTCTTGTTTCCCCCGGCGGGCCGCGTTAAGTGGCGCCCGACACTCGTCACGGCGCCAGGTCACGGCAGGCGTCACACGTCAGGCGTCACATTACGCCGGGTCGCCCCCGCCGCCGCCGCCGAGATTTCAGTCACTGACCGCCTCCCAGACCCAGTCGTTGCCCCCGGAACGGAACGCCGATACGCCGCCGCCACTTGCCCCCAGGCAACTCTGCGCTCCAAACAACACCCCCGGCCTGCGACGGGCCACTGCGGCTGGTGATTCTCATCCCGCTTCTGCTGCCCGACTGGCTCCGCACCGATCGATAAGGTACTCATTTAACGTACAGGGCAATTCTAAAATTAATGTACGTAAACATCGCGAGAAATTGATGCTTGGACCTAAATGCAGATTTTTCTTTTTATAATTCAGTCTTGATCACATGAAAGGTGGCTACACTATGTCACAGCGCCGGAGATTATGGTTCAAATGGGTCTGAGCACTATGGGACTTAACATCTATGGTCATCAGTCCCCTAGAGCTTAGAACTAATTAAACCTAACTAACCTAAGGACATCACACAACACCCAGTCATCACTGGTGCAGTAGTAGTTCAGAGGTTGCCGTGGGAAGTACTTGGTGAGAGGATGTCGAGAGCAGCACTAGTTCAGAGGATGACGTGTGCAGTTGTTGTTCTGTTGGGCGAGAGAGTAGATGCTGTTCGGCTGGTGAATGTATAGATGGAAGATTTTGCAATGATCACAGTGTATTTTTCGCCAATATACAGGGTGTTACAAAAAGGCACGGCCAAACTTTCACGAAACATTCCTCACACACAAAGAAAGGAAATATGTTATGTGGACATGTGTCCGGAAACGCTTACTTTCCATGTTAGAGCTCATTTTATGACTTCTCTTCAAATCGCATTAATCATGGAATGGAAACATACAGCAACAGAACGTACCAGCGTGACTTCAAACACTTTGTTACGGGAAATGTTCAAAATGTCCTCCGTTAGCGAGGATACATGCAACCACCCTCCATCGGATGGAATCCCTGATGCGCTGATGCAGCCTTGGAGAATGGCGTATTGTATCACAGCCGTCCACAATACGAGCACGAAGAGTCTCTACATTTGGTACCGGGGTTGCGTACACAAGAGCTTTCAAATGCCCCCATAAGTGAAAGTCAAGAGGGTTGAGGTCAGGAGGGCATGGAGGCCATGGAATTGGTCAGCCTCTACCAATCCATCGGTCACCGAATCTGTTGTTGAGAAGTGTACAAACACTTCGACTAAAATGTGCAGGAGTTCCATCGTGCATGAACCACATGTTGTGTCGTACTTGTAAAAGCACATGTTCTAGCTTCACAGGTAGAGAACCCCTGTGAAATCATGATAACGTGCTCCATTGAGCGTAGGTGGAAGAACACGGGGCCCAAACAAGACATCACCAACAATGCCTGCCCGAACGTTCACAGAAAATCTGTGTTGATGACGTGATTGCACAATTGCGTGCGGATTCTCGTCAGCCCACACATGTTGATTGTGAAAATTTGGGCCAACTGGCGGTGAATCGAGGAAGTACAGTACATCCTGACGAAACTAAAATGAGCTCTAACACGGAAATTAAGCGTTTCAGGACACATGTCCACGTAACGTCTTTTCTTTATTTGTGTGTGAGGAATGTTTCCTGAAAGTTTGGCCGTACCTTTTTGTAACACCCTGTATAAGGAGGTAACAAAAAAATTTTTTTCACATTTCCCTAATGACAAAAATATGGCTCTGAGCACTATGGGACTTAACATCTATGGTCATCAGTCCCCTAGAACTTAGGACTACTTAAACCTAACTAACCTAAGGATATCACACAACACCCAGCCATCACGAGGCAGAGAAAATCCCTGACCCCGCCGGGAATCGAACCCGGGAACCCGGGCGTGGAAAGCGAGAACGCTAGCGCACGACCACGAGATGCGGGGCCCTAATGACAATGCCTCTTGGTCACAGGTGCAGTCACCAAACATCTGGCTCGTGTTCATGTATTAGACTTGTAATTCTGGTTTCTATGTGCAATTATAGTATTTCTGGTTTTTCAATTAGTTCATTGTAAATGGTGTCTAAAATATCTTGTCGTATTGAGGAAGAACCGTACCAGATACATGTACGTTGAACCACACTTCCACACACACAACAGTTACACTTGTGTTTTGTTGTTTCGTAGCTGTTATAGTTGCAGGGGACTTAATTAATCAATTGTGTTAACGGAGATTTCCTTTCATTCTTTATTGTTATTTTATGCAGTCAGATTGCGTACTAATACTAGTCAGGGCCAACCGGTTTCGTGACTTCGTAACCGGACACACAGCTAATAAAATTATTGCATTAAAAGTAAGCCCCCATGCACACACCACGTATGTTACAAGAACAGAATTCTGAAATAACAGTAGCATTTCAAACTAACAATACATTGGAAAATAAATTAAGACATACTGTAGGTAATGATAACGACAGATTTCTCAGATCAGGGGTTTACAAGATCCAATGTGGTGATTGTAGAAAAATATACATTGGCCAAACAGGCTGGAGCTTTACTACACAATACAAAGAACATACATCAGGTACCGCAGGAGCAAAATCAGTCTTTGGCCATCATAAGGGACAGTACAACAGAATTTGCAAGTCCTTAATTACACTAATAAAGGCTTATTATTAAATATTTTGGAGGAGATCGAGATATACGCCAATTATATAGCTGAACCGTCAGTGCTATTCAATGAACAGTTGGAATTTCGTGAAAAGCATTTTTATGATCTCTTTGACGAAATTCTATGAACACGTATGTACTCTTTTGTTCAGAAAATCGTAGGACCCAGTTGTATCCATGGCAGAAATGTACCTTAAAACAGTACGTAAATATTAACATCACAATTTTAAACTTCGAGTTAGAAATGTTACGAAATATAACTCCATTTTTAATAAATTAGTTTTATGACATTTAAAAAAATCTGTGTAATATCATACCACTCTGCAGCTGATCATTCCATCATTACATATATCTCCAGTGCCAAATAAAGTTAATATAAGACCAACAGACTGAATCTGGCGTAGATGTATTATGACATTTTTTATGACATTTTTTATGAAATTTATGACATTTTAAAAAATATGTGTAATATCATACCACTCTGCAGCTGATCATTCCATCATTACATATATCTCCAGTGCCAAATAAAGTTAATATAAGACAAACAGACTGAATCTGGCGTAGATGTATATTTTGCAGTCGAATCACAGCTCACATATCGATATGATGCCGCAATGCCAAAGACCTCCACAACATCGTTGACTTTCAGACCATTGTGGCAGTACCACCTTAGCCCATAGAGGGCACACTGAGTAGACATGGAGTGTACAGTTATTTTAAAGCTTTTAATTAATATTTTATACAATATTTAAGTAATTCCAAGGTTTTAAAGAGATATTTTACACATAACTATTTTTGTGTTACTTTATACTTTGTTTTTTTACGTTTTGACGAATATGTGAACTCATTTTATACTGACTGGTTGACGTGAGGTGGAGGGAGAAGAGGTAGGCGGAGCATCTTCGTACTTAAGCGTATGTTCGTCACTTGCTGGCACCAGTTGACATCACAGTAGCTGAGAAGAGTGCTCCACTTACCATCTTCGAAGGATGCCATGGGTGTAACACGTCTTATTGTATTTTACCCCCATAACCATTTTGTCATATTTTATTGTCAATCTAGTAAGGCTTCTATTACTTTGTAAATTAAATTACAGGTTTGATGATGGCCATGTGATATGACCGAAACCGGTCACCTATGTTCTTGTAACATACATGGTGTGATCAAGACTGAATTTTAAAAAGAAAAATTTTAAAAATTTTTGATCGCTGCTCCAAAAATGTTTATTAAAATTATAAATGCAGATGCTAGATAGGCCTGCTGGTTGCGGTGTTGTGTTCCACCACGAGCGGCAGCTGTGCAGAGCCCTCAACACGTTGCAAGCGTCAGTCATGGTTACAACGGTGTTCAGTCTACCTGTGTATGTCGGGGTTGACTGTATTCTCGCGTGGTTCTTGTATGGTGTGCACTTCCGAAACCAAGTCAATCGAAGTGTTTGGTGTTTGGAGAGGTGTCGTATCGAAGGTTTATACCGCTTACGAGGAAAGCGGAAAAATGTCATCCGGTAAGTCACAACGCGGACGAATGTGTGTGTTGAGTGAGCGTGACGGACGATAATTGAAGAGGATTGTGACGAAGAATAAGAGTACAACAGCTGCAAAAGTCACTGCAGAGATGAATATCGTACTCGCGAACCCTGTCACAACCAAAACAACACGAAGGGAGCTCTGGAAGCAGGGAATTGCACTGCGAGACGGAATTTCAAAACATATTCATCAATTATACAAATGTTCGTAACAGGAAACGTAGGCTGAAACCATAAAACCTGGTCTATGGAGCAATGGAAGATAGTGGCGTGGTCGGATGAGTGTTGCTTCACACTGTTTCCAACTTCTGGCCGAACCTACGCCCCAAGAGTGAAACATGGCGGGGGTTTGGATACGATAGCCGCGCGGGGTAGCCACCCGGTCTGAGCGCCTTGCCATGCTTCGCGCCCCTCCCCCGTCGGAGGTACGAGTCCTCCCCCGGGAGTGTGTGTGTGTGTGTGTGTGTGTGTTTTGACCATATCGTGAGGCAGTTTAAGTTAGATTGTGTGTAAGCCTAGGGGCCGATGACCTCGGTCTCATAGGAACTTACCACAAATTTCCAATTTTTTCCGGGTACCATATGCGCAGTCATATAATGGTATTCTATGGATCCCATGGTTACTGTGCAAGGTCGCCGGCCGTTATGGCCGAGCGGTTCTAGGCGCTACAGTCTGGAACCGTGCGACCGCTACGGTCGCAGGTTCGAATCCTGCCTCGAGCATGGATGTGTGTGGTGTCCTTAGGTTAGTTAGGTTTAAGTAGTTCTAAGTTCTAGGAGACTGATGACCACAGAAGTCCCATAGTGCTCAGAGCCATTTGAACCATTTTTTGTGCAAGTTCGCATTACTGCCAAGATTATGTGACCATTTTGGCTGATCACACCCATTTCATGGTACAACGGTGTTATTCTCCGATGATGACGCTGTGTTCCAATAAAACATGCCCCCTGTTCACAAAGTTCGCATCGTCCGGCACTGGTTTTGTGAGAACGAGGATGAATTGTTGCATCTCTCCTGGCCACGACAGTATCAAATCACAATAATAATCAGCCTTTGTGGTATGCTTCGGAGAGAAGGGTACGTGATCGCTACCCATCTTCATCATTGTTGCTTGAACTTTCCACTATTTTGTAGGAAGAATTATATAAGATTCCTTTGAAAAGCATACAGAAATTGTATTTACCCATTCCGAAACGACTGGAAGCTGTTTTGAATGCCAACGGTTTTCCTACACCGTATTAGGTATGTTAATTTGTTCTGTTTATGAAGCTTCCATAATTTTTTCCACCCCCTGTGCCTAGTACAAACAGCTATAGCTGTTTAATACTTAGTATTACATGAGTAAGAAAATATTTCAAAATTACTATCGTTTGCAAGCCAAGTGAACCGAAAGTCAGTGCGTTCGTGGTGATGAACAAGCGCAATAGTTCAGTTCTACTGAACGTACCGATACCGGATACCAGCTTCCAGCTTCGTCTCGTAACATAACGATGATTTGCCGTGTGACGTCATACGTTTACAAACAAAAAGAGAATGTAACTCTATTTTTGTGCGTCTGTATTATTATTATTTGGAATGTGACAAACTGATTTGTAGCGCAGGCCTAGGTCTGTGTTATGTGTTTAGTTCATGTTTGTGAGTTGGCGAGGCATATCTGTCGCTAGTCTAAGAGTTCCGGTTCCTAATTGAATATGACTGATCCCTCACGGAAGGCATCCTGCGAGTTACCATACGACAGTTGTTGTTCTGTAACCACAGTGCTTAGAAATTTCGTCAGTGATACAATCGGACACCTCCAGATATCAGCAACATTCGCATATGACATCGGCAGTTTGAAAAAAACAAGATTTTTGTGCGAAGGACGAAGTACTGGCCTGCCAAATGTATGAGAACCAAACGTCGAAATAATTCGTCTTGCGTTTGACTGAAATTAACGTAAATCGAAGTTCGAAGCAAGTGAAGAGTTACCAGTGACACTAAAAAATAATTTAGCGTGAAATTACACGAAGCTGCAACAACGCTACTAAAAAGACTGTCTGTACTACGCTTGTCCGACCCCCCTGGCTGGAGTACTGCCTCGTGGTGCGGGATCCTTAACAGGTAGGACTGCGGAGGGTATCAAAGAGGTTCAAGGAAGGGCAGCTGTTCTTGCATTATCACGAAAGAGGGAGAGTCTCTCATGCGTATGATAGGTGAGTTGGAGCGACAGTCATTAAAACGAAGGCGATTTGATTGTGGCGACATAGTTTCAAAAAATTTCAATCATCAACATTCACCTCTGAATGCCAAAATATTTTGTTGGCAGCAACTAAAATAGAGAGAAATGACCATCGCACGGAAAGGTTTCTGTGTCCATTTTCCGACGTGCTAACCAAGAGACAAACGGTAGAGAACTAGTTTGAAACTGATTCTGTGAACCCTTGTCGAAAAAATCATGTGTGAATTGCAGAGTAATGACGTAAATATCCACTACGATGCTTTCTGCGCAGATTGTCGGATTGAACAACTTTTTCTAAGAGTCAGCTGTGTGTGGTAAAGTCGTGCCACGTGTTATAAACGTAGCTATTACTACATTAATCGCTCCCGAGTTTCCAATCGTCTTAATCGCGCAACTTTCAGCCAGAACTGTTTCGCTACTGAGCAGCATCGGGTCATATGCTAGGAAGGTGGTACACTACATTCCAATGATTTCCTCCTATCATCCTGCTAACTTTCGGTGATAGATTTAATATCACTATTGAGATCAAGAGCAGTGATTGAGGGTGATTCTCTGACATGTGAGATTAATTACAGTTTTTTGAGATATTAATCTTAAACCAACTAAAGCTGCATAAAAAAAATGGCTCTGAGCACTATGGGACTTAACATCTGCGGTCATCAGTCCCCTAGAACTTAGAACTACTTAAACCTAACTAACCTAAGGACATCACACACATCCATGCCCGAGGCAGGATTCGAACCTGCGACCGTAGCAGTCGCACGGTTCCGGACTGTGCGCCTAGAACCGCGAGACCACCGCGGCCGGCTAAAGCTGCATAGTACAGTAAACTAAGTGTAACTTATATCTTGACAGCACGCATAGAAACGAGGTATAACATCCCACTGTGGCTCTACAAAAACATCAGTTCACCGGCATCAAAAGTACTAACGATTTAGGAGCGCCTGCTGTATAGCTTATAATAGTTGCTACTTGCCCCGTCATTCGGCGTGGTCTCTGGATCACTTGGCTAAAGCCTACAGTGCCTATACGAAAGCATACGAAATTTACTTCTGCATGCGATCGGTAATGTAGGGCCATTGTCCGTAATAGTGTGGGCACACGTAGCTTGTTCGTGCATATTATTTCAGCAAACTGATTTATTTGTAGTACAATGATGCTTAATTCAGTGGTCTCCTACGTCTCACTAGCCGTCCGTTGTGGCCGAGCAGTTCCAGGCGCTTCAGTCCGTAACGGTGCACACTGCTACGGTCGCAGGTTCGAATCCTGCCTCGGGCATGGATGTGTGTGATGTCCTTAGGTTAGTAAGGTCTAAGTAGTTCTAAGTCTAGGGGACTGATGATGTCAGAGCCATTTGAACAATTTTCTTAAGTCTCACTTGTATGCAAACAAGAGAGCCGCTAGTACTTCATCAACACCTGGCGGGGACTGGGTGTTTGTGTTGTCCTCATCGTCTCAAGTGCCGAGACTGGAAATGGAGATTTGAACCTTGTACGGACACTGATGACCACGATGTTGAGCGCCCCACAAACCAACATCATCATCATCAACTGGGCATATTTTCCTTTCTGAGTGCGTACAAAGATTTTTGGAATTCAGAAAAGAATATAATATCTCTCCTGTCGTCTATTTCAATATCTAAAGAATTCGAACAACTGTTACGGGATATCAACTGAGATGTCTCCACCCTTCGCCTTTATGACTGCTTGAGCTCTACTACGGACACTTTCAGTGAGGTGACTGAATGTCGTGTGAATGGCACCTCATCCTTCTTCAACATCTACATCTGCATACATACTCCGCAAGCCACCTGACGGTGTGTGGCGGAGGGTACCCTGAGTACCTCTATCGGTTCTCCCTTCTATTCCATTCTCGTATTGTACGTGGAAAGAAGGATTGTCGGTATGCTTCTGTGTGGGCTCTAATATCTCTCATTTTATCCTCATGGTCTCTTCGCGAGATATACGTAGGAGGGAGCAATATACTGTTTGACTCTTCGGTGAAGGTATGTTCTCGGAGCTTTAACAAAAGCCCATACCGAGCTACTGAGAGTCTCTCATGCAGAGTCTGCCACTGGAGTTTATCTATCATCTCCGTAACGCTTTCACGATTACTAAATGATCCTGTAACAAAGCGCGCTGCTCTCCGTTGGATCTTCTCTATCTCTTCTATCAACCCTGTCTGGTGCGGATCCCACACTGCTAAGCAGTATTCAAGCAGTGGGCGAACAAGCTTACTGTAACCTACTTCCTTTGTTGTCGGATTGCATTTCCTTAGGATTCTTCCAATGAATCTCAGTCTGAAACAGAGAAGTTAGTGTTGTTGGACGCTGGGGTACGGAGTGAAGTCGACACTGAGACTCATCCCAAAGGTGTTACCGCCCGGAGTGGCCGAGCGGTTCTAGGCACTTCAGTCTGGAACCGCGCGACTGCTACGGTCGCAGGTTGAATCCTGCCTCGGGCATGGATTTGTGTGATGTCCTTAGGTTAGTTAGGTTTAAGTAGTTCTAAGTTCTAGGGACTGATGACATCAGATGTCAAGTCCCATAGCGCTCAGGGCCATTTGAACGCAAAGGTGTTCCATTTGGTTCTGATCGGGACTTTGGGCTTCGTCCACAAACCACCTTCTCGCAGATGCTGCTTTATGACAGGGGACACTGTAGCACTGATACAAGCAAACATCGTCCCTGAACTGTACCTCTACTTTACGCAGTCCACAATGCTGTAAAATGTTTTCATATTCTTCCACATTTAGCGTTTGCTTAACCGCAGTAAAGGGATCACACCCTAACCATTAGAAAAAAGACACGTGTCATAACACCACTTCCTCCTTACTTCACGCTTGGAGCTATGCATGATACCAGATCCCTTTATTTAGGGGTTAGCCCAACGCAAAGTCTTCCATCGAACTGCCACAGGGACAGCGTGATACGTCACTCCGGGTCACTCGTTTCCAGTGATCCACTGACCAGTGTCATCGCTCTTTACACCATCTCAAGCGCCACTTAACACTGACTGCAGAAATGTGTGGCTTTTGTACCCCATTATTTTTAACTTCCTACGCACAGCCATTGTGCTAGCTAGACGACTTGTAACACTTTGAAATTCACGAGTGATTCTCTCAGTCAGATTGATTCGATTTTTACAACCACGCTAAGGGATGGTCCTCGGCCTCAATTCATCGGTACATGAGGTCTGCCAGGTCTCGATTTGGCTTTGGATAGTCCTTCGCGTTTCCACTTCACAGTCACTTCACCAACACTATACTTGGACGAAGGATGTAAATGTCCCTGATGGATATGTCACTCATTTGACATCGAATGAGTGGTCTCCGTTCGAAGTCAATGAGACGTCTTGACGAATCCGTACTGCTGTCCAACACAATACTCCCCGCCTCCTTTCGTAATGGCGGGTCCGCCTCCCGTGTCATCTGGTGGTCAATTCCGCATTATATCGGAGTTTCCGCATACTTTTGATCAGATAGTGTATAAAATTTCGTACTTACTGTTCCTGTCTTGTCACTTTGACTTTGTTACCGGGCCATTTTCAATCCGTGTGATGACTTTTTCCTTTCCTAATCATCCATTTTCTTATCCAAGGAGCTAACACTGCGTGATGGTATCTAACGGATAGTAAACCAACTCATACCATGAATACACTCATGCTCATAAATTAAGGATAATGCTGATACATGGCGAAACAATGCGCTGGTGGGTTTAAATCACCTCGGGGTGTAGGCATTTGACTTGCGGTCGTCACACGGTGGTGCTGGTAGCAGTCCATATATGCAGAGGTGTGTTGGTGCATGTCAGAGTGCGGTGCAGCGAGTAAGTTTGCAGACGTTTTCAGACGCGCTAATGGTGACTGTGTGTGGAAAATGGCTCATAGGCCACGTACTGGTGACATTATGAGGGGTAGAACACTAGGACGACTGGAGGCTGGTCAAACACAGCGGGTTATAGCACGGGCACTCCGTGTGCCACAAAGTGTGATCTCAAGACTTTGGCAACGATTCCAGTAGAGAGGAAACGTGTCCAGGCGCTACTGTACGGGACGTCCACAGTGTAAAACACCACAAGAAGACCGATATCTCACCACCAGTGCCCGCAGACGGCCACGGAGTACTGCAGGTAGCCTTGCTCGGGACCTTACTGCAGCCACTGGAACAGTTGTCTCCATACACACAGTCTACAGACGACTGAACAGATATGGTTTATTCGCCCAGAGACGTACAAGATGCACCCCACTGACCCGTGGTCACAGGAGAGCCCGTAAAGCCTGGTGTCAAGAACACACAGTACATGGTCTTTGGAATAGTGGTCCCAGGTTATCTTCACGGACGAGTCCAGGTATAGTTTGTACAGGGTTTTCATCTGGCGTGAACCAGGTACCAGATACCAACCCCTTAATGTCCTTGAAAGGGACCTGCATGGAGGTTGTGGTTTGATGGTGTGGTGTGGGATTGGATTATAATTGCTGTACGTACCACCTGCATGTCTTTGACAAAGGAACTGTAACAGGTCAGGTGTATCGGAACGTCATTTTGCACCAGTATGTCCGCCTTTTCATGGGTTCAGTGGGTCTCAACTTCCTCCTGATCGATGATGACGCACGGCCCCACCGAACTGCCATCGTAGAGGAGTACCTTGAAACAGAAGATATGAGGCGACTGGGTTGGCCTGCCTGTTCTCGAGACCTAAACCCCATCGAGCACGTCTGGGATGTCTCGGTCGACGTATCGCTGCACGTCTTCAAATCCCTATGACACTTCAGGAGCTCCGACAGGCACTGGTGCAGGAATGGGAGGCTATACCCCAGCAGCTGCCCGACCACCTGATCCAGAGTATGTCAACCAGTTGCGTTGCCTGTGTACGTGTAGCATGGTGATCATATCCAATATTGATGTCGTGGTATATGCACAGGAAACAGTGGCGTTTTGTAGCACATGTGTTTCGAGACGGCTCTCTCAGCCGACCACCAATACCGTGGACTTACAGATCTGTGTCGTGTGTGTTCCCTATGTGCCTATGCTATCTATTACCACCACTTTTGTGTAGGGCCACGTTGTTAGGTACCACATTCTGCAATTATCCTTAGTTTATGAGCATGAGTGACGGAGGATTCACCCTAGTAGAGCAGCTACGGCCGTGCACTAAAGACTGGCTCCCAGAAGTTAATCCAGCGCAGTACGTGCAGCTGAGCGCAGCTGGGCACTCACCGGTTTACGACCGAGCAATGAATATAAACACGACCAGGGCGTTCTTGAATATTCTATCGCAGGTCTTTGGCCGCGCCAGCCCGTTACTCAAAAATGCCCCGTGCAACCAGAAATTAAACTGTCACTCAGTTGGCAAACGCACGCATTTCATGTCAGTCGCTAAACCGAGCACACCTACTCGTTGATACTAAAATAAAAATGAGCCGCGATACTCCCCGCGTGCAACTCACTCGTAATATTTGTACTTTTCGTATTCGTTCTGACACGAAACAGGATGTTCGACTAACCCCGGGCGGATACAGAGTTGAAACGCCGCACATAAACGCTGTAGCATTTCTGGCTCTTGGGACCACTACGTAATTCTTACAGATTATATCTGAGTTGAGCTAGGCTGTAATAGCAGACGTATGACGACACAAGGTGGGACGTGCTAAACATGGCAGATGCCGCTACTTTGATGCAGTGCCGGTGGAAAATTGCGCCAACGGAAATTACTTGCTTTCTGATTGGTTGCTGTACTGAAAGACAGAGGGGATTATTCTCTGTCTGCGCGCCAACTTCTTCAGATGTAGTCCAAAATGGCATGGGATACCCTCTCAGTACGGTATTATTACGACATAAGAACATCATTGTGAAGTTAATTTTGATCACACAGTTGATACACTAAGGAGACTAACCGCTTCGTGCATGGTTGGCAGTGTAATGAATGACCACCCTGTGTCGTGGTTCGTGCCAAATAGTTACTGATCAGTCTGATGACATGGCATTAGGAAGTGCTCTATTAATATATGTCATCTGCTAACAAAGCAGATTACATTATGAGTTCGGGAATGTTTAATTTATCTCGTGATATGCTAGTAGTGTGTATTCTTGGGTAGAGAATAATAAAGAACTGATTTTCACTACCGGGAATTATCAGTGATACATTGCGTGAACTTGATTGGTGTACGCACAGTTACGAAACATTGTGAAACTCAGTTTGCTGTTTCCTCGAAAGGAATATTTTTATTATGAAAACACAGCTAATCTGCATATGAATTACCAATTTTATGATTTAGATGAGATCAAAGCCTTATCCCATTTCACTGTAATTTCGTAGAAGCCTCTGATCAAAATCAACTGACTCAAGATGTATGTGCTGTTTCTGCTGGAACGACGACATCATATGAAGGCACCAGGTTAGAGGGACTATTAGAACTTTTTACGTACCACGTCTTGATGTGACACGATAGAACAAGATCCTTCGCGTGACCTGCTGCTCTAGTAGAAATGGACACAATTTCATGCTGTTTGTGGTAACAGAGAGAAGGGAGAACGAACAGCGAATTTTTAACCACGTGCTACGTACTGTGATTACATCGCTTCTCTGGACGGGAAAATTTGATTTCGCTGTAACTCACACATCCCCAATACTTTGTAAACAGTTCAAAGTACAGGAGCAAGGTTCTCAAATAGTGACGGTATCCCAGGGGATGAGAAAGTTGTGTTCTCGAATAGTGGCAGTACCCAAAAGAGTGAGAATTTTGATCAAATATTTTGCAATAGTGTGGAATCTGATATTTAGAAATAAGTGTGAGATTAATAGTGGACACTACATACGCATCTACCCCAGAATCCATCTTACGGTGTGTGGCGTAGAGTACTTCGTGTACCCGTTCCTGTACGAGTCGCGAATCGTTCGCGGAAACAACGATTGTTGGTAAGTCGCCGTGTGAGCTCGACTCCCTCTAATTTTACCTTCATGGTCTTTTAGCGAGATATACGTAGCAGGAAGGAATATATTGGTTGTTTGTTCTAAGAACGTACGCTCTCGGAACTTTAACAGCAAAGCACACCATGATGACGGAAGACTGTCGTGCATCGTCAGCACTAGGCCTCGTAGAGCAGAAAAAATGTATAGTCGCTCATAAAGTGTAGGACGAGAAAGACAAATTAGAGGTTGATAGACAGTAACGACGATCATTGACAGTACATGACAGAGGATAAAGAGTAGGAAAGCGAGAGAAAGAGGGAACGTGATGGAATACAAGTATAAAGAAAGTAAGTTTAGTATGGCATGTTGGCTGGTACATCTCACGGGGTTGGTTCAGCCGCCTAGCGGAAAGGGTGTTCTCCCTCAGCACACACTGGCTCCTTTACCTGCTGACAAATGTGTGTGTATTTGTGGATGCAGACTTCGAGAAGAATACAATAATTCCAATCCCAAAGAAAGCAGGTGTTGACAGATGTGAAAATTACCGAACTATCAGTTTAATAAGTCACAGCTGCAAAATACTAACGCGAATTCTTTACAGACGAATGGAAAAACTGGTAAAAGCCGACCTCGGTGAAGATCAGTTTGGATTCCGTAGGAATGTTGGAACACTTGAGGCAATACTGACCCTACGACTTACCTTAGAAGAAAGATTAAGGGAATGCAAACCTACGTTTCTAGCATTTGTAGGCTTAGAGAAGGCTTTTGACGATGTTGACTGGAATACCCTCTTTCAAATTCGGAAGGTGGCAGGGGTAAAATACAGGGAGCGAAAGGGTATTTACAGTTTATACAGAAACCAGATGGCAGTTATAAGAGTAGAGGGACATGAAAGGAAGCAGTGGTTGAGAGAGGGATTGAGACAGGGTTTTAGCCTCTCCTCGATGCTATTCAATCTGTATATTGAGCAAGCAGTAAAGAATACAAAAGAAAAGTTCGGAGTACGTATTAAAATCCATGGAGAAGAAATAAAAACTTGGAGTTTCGCCGATGACATTGCAATTCTGTCAGAGACAGGAAAGGACTTGCAAGAGCAGTTAAACGGAATGAACAGTGTCTTGAAAGGAGGGTACAAGATGAACATCAACAAAAGCAAAAATGGTTCAAATGGCTCTGAGCACTATGGGACTTAACATCTGTGGTCATCAGTCCCCTAGAACTTAGAACTACTTAAACCTAACTAATCTAAGGACATCACACGCATCCATGCCCGAGGCAGGATTCGAACCTGCGTCCGTAGCGGTCGCGCGGTTCCGGACTGAGCGCCAGAACCGCTAGACCACCGCGGCCGGCCAACAAAAGCAAAACAAGTATATTGGAATGTAGTCGAATTAAGTCGGGTGATGCTGAGGGAATTAGATTAGGAAATGAGACCCTTAAAGTAGTAAAGGAGTTTTGCTATTTGGGGAGCAAAATAACTGATGGTGGTCGAAGTAGAGAGGATGTAAAATGTAGAATGGCAATGGCAAGGAAAGCATTTCTGAAGAAGAGAAATTTGTTAACATCGAGTATTTATTTAAGCGTCAGGAAGTCGTTTGTGAGAATATTTGTATGGAGTGTAGCCATGTATGGAAGTGAAATATGGACGATAAATAGTTTCGACAAGAAGAGAATAGAAGCTTTCGAAATGTGGTGCTACAGAAGAATGCTGAAGATTAGATGGGTAGATCACATAACTAATGAGAAGGTATTGAATAGGATTGGGGAGAAGAGAAGTTTCTGGCACAACGTGACTAGAAGAAGGGATCGGTTGGTAGGACATGTTATGAGGCATCAAGTTATCACGTATTTAGTACTGGAGGGCAGCGTGGAGGGTAAAAATCGTAGAGGGAGACCAAGAAATGTATACACTAAGCAGGTTCAGAAGGATGTAGGCTGCAGTAGGTACTGGGAGGTGAAAAAGCTTGCACAGGATAGAGTAGCATGGAGATCTGCATCAAACCTGTCTCAGGACTGAAGACCACAACAACAACGTCAATGTAATGGATGTGTGTGAAGAGCAGTGTTTTGTTAATGTTTTATGATGAAGGTGAGAGAAGGGAGAGGGTGAAACCCGGTGCCGACACAGGCTAGCCCTCTCGGAGACCACCAAATGGGCCGTGATGCTTGACGCCCCCATCCCAGGAACGGATTAGTAACAACGATGTCACATGCCGTCACGGACACGTCTGGAATTTAAACTTGTTGACGTAGAGACTGGAGATCACGAACTTTACGCCATCACCTTTAATTCTCTTGCTGACCAAGTACTGGAACTGAAAATTACATCCACCGTTACGACTCGAACACGCTTACCTCCGAAAAGAGCGCCATCACATAGGCTTGCGTTAGCGGCCTTGGGCATTGAAACAGATAAGGACACAAGTAATGAGAAGGTAAAAGAAAGTGAGAAAAGGGGAATACTTGTAACTGGAAGAAAATGGAGGTATTTCCTTTACTGTTAGGCACAAAGAAAAAATTTTATGTGAAGGTTATGAAATTTATCCGGGCGAAGAGCCAGTCCTGCAGAGGATTAGGTAGTGCCAGTGGGTCGAGGCGAGGGCGCAGACTAGTAGCAGCCCAGATAAGCAATGTGTAAATTCAAATAAACTCGTATGACTGGAGTTTTAGTGTTGCTGTGCGGCAGGCACAACCCCATGGTGAGAGTGGCGCATGGTGAGCGGCCAGCAATGCTGACACCTGGAGCTCGCTCAGTGGCGCGCCCCAGTGAGACGTAGCATAGCAGCTCACGAGGGCGCTGTGGCACAGAAGAATGGCGGAGCACTTGTGAGGATGACAACCTCCAGTGGCGGATCTCGTTCCTGCGAGCGATGGTGGCTTGCGCGAAGGCGCCCATACCAGTGTAGGTGGCCGAGCGGCTGTATCACCTCGGTCGCAATCTGCTGCTCTCCAGGGCAGTATAGCTGTTGCTGGAGTGAGCTTGGAGGAGGTCCACCACTGGAGAGGCATTAAGTCCAGGAAGGAGGACACGGTGCTAGGAGATAGTGTAGCAGCGGAGGCGCGAACTTCTGGCGAACACTTGCTCACCCTTATCACTCCGTTGTCTGGCGTAGCCCTCTCTACATCTACGTCTACATCTACATCCATACTCCGCAAGCCACCTGACGGTGTGTGGCGGAGGGTACCTTGAGTACCTCTATCGGTTCTCCCTTCTATTCCAGTCTCGTACTGTTCCTGGATAGAGGGATTGTCGGTATGCTTCTGTGTGGGCTCTAATCTCTCTGATTTCATCCGCATGGTCTCTTCGCCAGATATACGTAGGAGGGAGCAATATTCTGCTTGACTCTTCGGTGAAGGTAAGTTCTCGAAACTTTAACAAAAGTAGTTGACGCTGCCGGACTGCTGATGCCACTGCTAAAATTTATGATTATTTATACGGTTTAGGAGCTCAATTGTTGCCTTGACGCGTCGCTTCCAGATAAGTTGCTAACAACAAGTCCGTGGCCCGGCGATACAGAAACTGCTTGGACCGTATAGAGAGAGCCCCATCTTACCACGGCTTTGGCAGGATTGCGGTTCTTGCCCTGGCCCATCTGGCAACGGATAAACAACTCTGATGTTGCAAGCGGCACGCCAAATCCCTCAGCGCCTGCGATCTGCTTATGACTGCTTCAGCTGCTGCGGCTGAGCGCCTGTTTTCCCCCAAAACTATTGCGGCGCTACAGTTATAAGCGTGACAAACGGAAGTGCTTCAGTTTTCTCTTAAATGCAACAGGGCATGTCACAGACTTCAAAGATGGCAAAAAAAGGAAGTCCAGTTATTGTCATTTGTAACTGAAATTATTGTAAATAATGATCATTTTTTTACCTTAAATAAAAAAGTGCTCTCGCTTTACTAGCTCGAATGAAAATTCAATTGGTTAACGGCGCACTTGGTGATGAATGACTGCGTGCATAGTTAATTTTCATAAAAGAGATATTATTTTGCAAAAAGTTGATCGACTATCAAGAAAATAACTAATGATAGATCGCTCAAGGTGCTCGATCATTGCAGCATCAGGCGAGTTGGTTCTAAATTAATACAAATGGCCGAGAATTACTTACATCACATAATTAAAAAAGGAGGACTGAGTGGTTGGTCATTTTACAAAGAAAAACCAAGGTGAAACCGTAATGGTCTGATTCTTTATTGCTAAAACTGCTAAATCTTTATTGAAATGGTTCAAATGGCTCTGAGCACTAAAGGACTTAACATCGGAGGTCATCAGTACCCTTAGAACTTACAACTACTTAAGCCTAACTAACCTAAGGACATCACACACATCCATGACCGATGCAGGAATCGAGCCCTGCGACCGTAGCAGTCGAGCGGTTCCGGACTGAAACGCCTAGAACCGCTCGGTCACCGCGGCCGGCCAGAGTATCTGCATCGTGCCGCTGCCAGAAGTGGAAGGAAGAAACAGTCTAATATTGCTTTCTTCAGACATAAAAAAATTACAGCTTCCTATAACAAAGATTACCATCAGGTAGGGGTTTACAGATGTTGATTTTGCGAAAACTTTGCGATTTTTATGACTACAACCAAAAGAAATCGTTTTTTAGTGTTCATTCAGTGTAGCTGCGACAAATAATATTATGAATTATTACATAGTAGCCTATAAGGAAGATTGTCACTTGACAGTATTATTATCAGTCCCTTATGAATTATTCAGTAAGGAAAAACAGGTCACATTTGTAGTTTTATGGCAACGGCCTTGCCACAGTGGATACGCCGGTTCCTGTGAGATCACCGAAGTTAAGCGCTGCTGGGCGTGGCCGGCACTACGATGGGTGATCATCCAGCCGCCATGCGCTGTTGCTATTTCTCTAGGTGCACTCAGCCTCGTGATGCCAATTGACGAGCTACTCGACCGAATAGTAGCGGCTTCGGTCAAGAATAGCGTCATAACAGCCGGGAGAGAGATGTGCTGACCCCACGCCACTCCTATCCGCATCCTACTCTGAGGATGACACGGCGGTCGGAAGGTCCCGGTAGGCCACTCGCGGCCTGAAGACGGAGTGATTTTTTTTTTATTTGTAGTTTTATCAAATGGTGCGTTATATAACATAGAAGTCTGGGATTGTTTTTTGCACACACACACACACACACACACACACACACACACACACACACCTAGGATAGTTTCCTGCGCTTACGAAGAGAGAACGAGAATTGAAACTCTGATGCGAGGTACTAGTGTGCAGCGAGAAGCCGATGAAATCGTCATGTTATTTCTGCGGTCGCAACCATTCTGGCTGTGCGTGTCAGACGCTGACATGGCCAAATAAACGGATGTTCCAAATGGCAACGCTCACAAGCATTCAAGGTAAATTTTACGTCGGGAGTTCGCGTAAAAACAATACAAAAATGTTCTTCCGTGGGAGTAATCTGTTGATTAGATACACGTTTACGACTGCCGTTGAACCCAACAGCAATCAGGTTTATATGGATCGCCTCCACCAGAGCCTGTCCTGCATCGCTAACGGCCTGGATGTCACCAGGGCGTTGCCCTCTGACCTTACTGACAACGACGCCGTAAAGTACGCCTGTGCAATTCGACTCGTACGAACTGCAGAATCCCGCAGCCGCCGCGTCACGACAGCAAATTGCGTCTCGTCGCACTGCTCTCCAAGCAGAAGAGGCGACCTACCGCACGGCTGTCGCCTGTAGGACCTGGATCGTGGCTCTCCTCTAGCCGCGTCTGCTACGTGGAGGAGTGAGTGCTTTCCTTACAGGTACATGACGTCAAGTCCTCGCCATGGCACATAGATACTTCAGGCTTCAATTTTTTTTCTGTTTCGTTAGTACATGATGTGCAGTAATGTCAGTGAAGAACTAATTACAGCTGCGAGGTACTTTCGTTTACATTGGTGATGCGTTCAGCCCGTAAGGCAAGTACAATGAGTTGGCAAAGGTCTTTGGATACCTCCTAAAATCGTCTCGGATGTCCTTTTACCCAGCGTACTGCAGCAGCTTGATTTGACTCGGGCGCAACAAATCGTCGAACGTCCTCCGAAGAAACAGTATGCCGTAGTGCTTCTACAGCCGTTCATAATTTTGAAAGTGTTTCCAGTGTAGGATTTTGTGTACGAACTGAAATCTCGATTATGTCCCATAAATGTTCAATAGGATCCATGTCGTCCTGTCTGGGGGGCTAAATACACTACTGGCCATTAAAATTGCTACACCAAGAAGAATTGCAGATAATCAACGGGTATTCATTGGACATGTGATGACATTTTCACGCAGTTTGGGTGCATAGCTCCTGAGAAATCAGTACCCAGAACAACCAGCTCTGCCCGTAATAATGGCCCTGACACGCCTGGGCATTGAGTCAAACAGAGCTTGGATGGACTGTACAGGTACAACTGCCCTTGTAGCTTCAACACGATACCACAGTTCATCAAGAGTAGTGACTGGCGTATTGTGACGAGCCAGTTGCTCGGCCCCCAGTGACCAGACGTTTTCAATTGGTGAGAGATCTGGCAAGGACGGCAGTCGAACATTTTCTGTATCCAGAAAGGCCCATACAGGACCTGCAACATGCGGTCGTGCATTATCCAGCTGAAATGTAGGGTTTCGCAGGGATCGAATGAAGCGTAGAGCCACGGGTCGTAACACATCTGAAATGTAACGTCCACTGTTCAAAGTGCCGTCAATGCGAACAAGAGGTGACCGAGACGTGTAACCAATGGCAACCCATACCATAACGCCGGGTGATGCGCCAGTATGGCGATGAGGAATAGACGCTTCCAATGTGCGTTCACTGCGATGGCGCCAAACACGGATGCGACCATCATGATGCTGTACACAGAACCTGGATTCATCCGAAAACATAACGTTTTGCCATTCGTGCACCCAGGTTCGTCGTTGAGTACACCATCGCAGGCGCTCCTGTCTGTGATGTAGCGTCAATGGTAACCGCAGCCACGGTCTCCGAGCTGATAGTCCATGCTGCTGCTAACTTCGTCGAACTGTTCGTGCAAATGGTTGTTGTCTTGAAAACGTCCCCATCTGTTGACTCAGGCATCGATACGTGGTTGCACGATCCGTTACAGCCGTGCGGATAAGATGCCTGTCATCTCGACTGCTAGTGATACGAGGCCGTTGGGATCCAGCACGGAGTTCCGTATTACCCTCCTGAACCCACCGACTCCATATTCTGCTAACAGTCATTAAATCTCGACCAACGCGAGCAGCAATGTCGAGATACGATAAATCGCAATCGCGATAGGCTGGAATCCGACTTTTATCAAAGTCGGAAACGTGATGGTAGGCATTTCTTCTCCTTACACGAGGCATCACAACAACATTTCACCAGGCAACGCCGGTCAGCTGCTGTTGTTTGTATGAGAAATCGGTTGGAAACTTTCCTGATGTGTCGTCATCGGCGCCAAACTTGTGTGAATGCTCTGAAAAGCTAATCATTTGCATATCACAGCACCTTCTTCCTGTCGGTTAAATTTCGCGTCTGTAGCACGTCATCTTCGTAGTGTAGCAATTTTAATGGCCAGTAGTGTAATTATCTCGAACTTTCTAGAACGTCCTTCAAACCATTCGCGAACGATTGTGGCCCGGTGACGCATCCATAACGATTCCATCGTTGTTGTCCATGAAACGCTGCAAATAGCCTCCAATTAGTCGAACATACCATTATGGCGCCACCACCAGCTTGCACGGTGCCTTGCTGACAATTTGGGACAATGGCTTCGACCTGTTCTGTTATCAAAAGCACTCGCGCCGGTCGTTGCTGCCGCAGCCAATCAAAGTTAAATTTCGCCGCACTGTCCTAGCAGATACGTTCGTCGTACGTCCTATATTGGTTTCTGCGGTTATTTCACGCAGTGTTGCTTGTCTGTCAGCACTGACAGCTCTTCGCAAATGCTTTTGCTCTCGGTCGTTAAGTCAAGGCCGTTGGTGACTGCGTTGTCCGTGGTGAGAGGTGACGCCTGAAATTTGGTATTCTCTGCAACTCTCGACATTGAGAATCTCGGAATGTTAAATTCCCTAACGATTTCCGTCATCTCCCATGCATTTTCCTCCAAGTACCATTCCCTTTCCAATGTCTGTTGATTTCCGTCATGCGGCCGTAACCACGTCGGAAACCTTTCATTACCTGAGTACAAATGACAACTCCGCCAACGCACTGCACTGCCCTTTTTATGCCCTGTGTACAGAGCACTATCCCTGTATGGATATGCTCTTATCGTTATCCCATAATTCCTCTTACCTGCGTGTATATCCCTGTAAGTTCCGCATTCTCCAGACCTCCCAGCTTTCCGTCAGAGAATATTTACACTAATGAGGTCAACTAACTGCTGTGTTATTATTCCGCTGGTCCTCTTCTAGTCACCATTCCTTCTTGTGCATCCTTTAACAAGCAGTCTCTTCATGCAACGTTGTAGGTAAATCCTTTTCCGCCTCTTAATTATTTCCAATATCTTTCTTCCTCCATTCGCGTTGAGTAACATAATCTCATTCTCTAATTCATCTGTTCATTTGACGTGCCTCTCTAAATCCACACCCCAAAAGAATCTAATCATTTCTTCTCTCTCGTTTGCCATCCCCATGTTTCTGCACAATGCAGAGTACTTCACAAAAAACACTTCTCTAATCTTTTCCTTGGTTATTTATTTACTGGATCGTAGAAAATACTTCTTGTGTAAAACGTTTCTTTTAAAATAGCTATTCTTGCTTTTATTCCTTGTATACATGATATATTAATGATTATTTTGCATCAAAGGTACCTGAAGTTAGTAACCGCTTCTGCTAAGTCATTACAAATTTTCGCTTTTTTTTTTTACTTTATTACCTTGCAGAAGCTAATTTTCACTTTAATTTTCATTCCATATGCCGCCGATGTACAGTTCTTGTAACATAGTGTTAACTGATTTTTCAGTTTTTCCGCAAATTCTATCCTTCCTCGGTTGCCTGACGGTTTTTTAGGTAGAAGGTGTTTGTAACTAAATCATCTAAACAGATATTAAACAGGGTACGTGAAAGACAGTCCCTTTTCCAATTTTAATTACTATGGTCATCACATATGCTATCTTTGCTTTTCCTTATTGACTCATATCAAGTACATTGCTCATTACTCTCCTTTCTTCCAGTTTACATCAGTCTGATTGAGGATATCTAAAACTTTAGTCCACTGTACTCTA
This sequence comes from Schistocerca gregaria, assembly GCF_023897955.1. NCBI lineage: Eukaryota > Metazoa > Arthropoda > Insecta > Orthoptera > Acrididae > Schistocerca > Schistocerca gregaria. The sequence goes on from NC_064926.1 coordinate 479,646,782, forward strand.
TCAAAGGCTTTTTCCGTGTCAATAAAAACTGTGCAGACATCTCTCTCTTTTGATTGGTATCTTTTCCAAATATTCGCAGCATCCAATTACGTCCATTGGGCGCTTTCGATTCAAACTGCTCTTTCTGCAACACTCTCTGTTTTAGCTTTCAGTCATCACGGCTGAAGGTAGTGAACACATTTATGAAAACCATATGCCCTGCCAAAAGATGCCAGGAACGTACAAGGCTAACGAACAATACTTGTTCGAAGGACGACGTGGTAATCACGATTAATTCACCCAGACATCCGCTTGCTCGTCGATCATCAAATATGTTAGAAATGTAGTTGTCATTAACTTGTTGATCGTGACTCTCCGACTGTCACTGTCGATGCTTTGTGAACTAAAAACAACGTGGAAGGGAATGAATTCTCGTCCTTCTCAACCCATGCTCGTTTCTCAAAGACGCTCCTAGGTAGGAAAGTAACCTATATCATTTGTGTATTGTGCAGCATCTAATTTTTTTTTGTCTAATGTGGTGAAAGCAGATGCCAGTTCAATTTCATTGAAAGAAACCTAAGAAAGTTTAATCCGCATATGAAGCATGTCACTTTCAAAACAATTGTTAGACCATTTATTGAATAACGGAAAAAGCAGAAAAGAAGTAAATAACAGCTGTATGTTTGTCACGGGCTTATTTAGCGTGAAAGAGACACAGAAATGCTTAACGAACTGCTGCAGGAGACGTTAGAAAGCAGACAGTCTGCACTACGGGCAACCTATATGGTCAGTACACACTGGACATCACGGATCGCAACGTCAAATATTTCACGGCGTATTTCAAACAGCAGCATTTATACAGACCGTCAACGGAACGAAACTGAACGGAAATATACGAAGTAGGAAGTCACCATCAAGTATTCCCCGTTACGCACAAGCATATCACAAATACACTGCAAAGCCAAAACAATTGTACACCTGCCTAACATCGTATTGGTCCCCCGCTAGCACGCATCAAAGCCCCAACACACTCGACTAATGTCTGAAGTAGTGCTGGAGGGGACTGACACCATAAATCTTGCAGGGCCGTCCATAAATCCGTAAGTGAACGACGGGGTTGAGATCTCTTCAGGACAGCAGGTTGCAAGACATCCCATATATGCTCAGTAATGTTCATGTCATGGGAGTTTGTTGGCCAGCGGAAGTGTTTAAACTCAGAAGAATGTTCCTGGAGCCACTCTGTAGCAATCTGGACGTGTGCGGTGTCCCATTGTCCTGCTGGATTTACCAAAGTCCGTCGGAATCCACAACGGATGTTAGTGGATGCAAGTGATCAGACAGGAAGCTTACGTACGTGTCACTTTCAGAGTCGTATCAACACGTTTCAGTGCTCCCATGTCACTCCAACTGCACACGCCCCATACCATTACAGAGCCTCCACCAGGGTTGAACAGTCCCCTGCCGACATACAGGATCCATGGATTCATGAGGATGTATCCAACCGATCGATACAATTTGAAACGAGACTCGTCCGACCAGGCAACATTTTTCCAGTTATCAACAGTCCGATGTCGGTGTTGACGGATCCAGGCGACGCGTAAAGGTTTGGTGGTGCAGTCAGATGACCACTTGCAAGATGGAATGACGCGCCGTAGTCGTCAGCGATAAAAGCAGATTCTGCTTGCACGCAAGTGATGGTCGTTTGTGCGTACGACGTAGATCTTCTGAGCGCTGTCTCGTAGAGTGGATTCGTCAAAGACACACTTGCCCCAGCCAAGGATTTATGGTCTGGGGTGCGAATTCTGCAACTCTCGTTCAGCTTTGGTGTTTCTGGAGGCGACACCAACCAGCGCCCAGTACGTGCAGAATGATATTGGCCCGTTCTTGAAACGCGAAGGTGATGTGTTTTTCCAACACGATAATGGTCTCCCACACACTTTCCGTGAAAGACGACATGGTAGGTATGACGTGCAGCAACTACATCGGCCAGCACGATTTCCGGTCTTCGAGCACGTGTGGGATATGATGGGGCGAGAAGTGACTCGTGCTAAATCTTCAACCAACAACTCTTACATAACTACCTGAACAGGTCGAGCAGGCGTGCAATAAGGTATCCCAGGGCAATATTCGACATCTGTACGATCGGCTGCAGGCCAGAATCAGATCCTGCATTGCCGCGCTTGGAGGCTACACCACGTACAAATACGGATGTTTCAGTATGGGTCGCCCGCATCTCGTGGTCGTGCGGTAGCGTTCTCGCTCCCCGCGCCCGGGTTCCCGGGTTCGATTCTCGGCGGGGTCAGGGATTTTCTCCGTCTCGTGATGGCTGGGTGTTGTGTGTTGTCCTTAGGTTAGTTAGGTTTAAGTAGTTCTAAGTTCTAGGGGACTGATGACCATAGATGTTAAGTCCCATAGTGCTCAGAACCATTTGAACCAGTATGGGTCGATATCGGGCACTTCAGATTGTGTTATTGAACCCGCCAGGATAGCCGAGCGCGCTAACGCGCTGCTTCCTGGACTCGGGTAGACGCGCCGGCCCCGGATCGAATCCGCCAGGCGGATTAACGACCAGGGCCGGTGTGCCGGCCAGCCTGGATGTGGTTTTTTGGCGGTTTTCCACATCCCGCTAGGTGAGTACCGGGCTGGTGCTCACGTTCCGCCTCAGTTACACGACTCGTAGACATCTGAGCACGTTTGCACTATTCCATGACTTACACTAGACGCAGACAGAAGGGGTACACTGATTCCGTCGGGGCGGGGGGGAGGGGGGGGTTCAGGGTGGCGGCAGGAAGTGCATCCGGCCATCCCTTTCCACTAACCTTACTAAATCCGTTCCTAACAATGCCGACCCTACGTCAGCGCGGAACATGACACCAGTGAAAGAAAGGAAGAAAGAAAGATTGTGTTATTGTAAATGTAATGACTCCATGTACTTCATATGCAGTGTTGCGGCAATAAATTTTGAGTGAATTAGAAACCTCTAATAGTCTGCGCTAATCATTTTGACAGCCGTGTATGACCTACGTCGACCGATGACTTAATGAAAGACTGGTGTTAATCCTTGAACATCAAACTACGCCTCGATCAGAACAAACAGATTTGATCTTGTTCCCAAAGAAGATATGTATAGAGCTGAAAATCATGTAATAGAATATTTCTTGAAAGGACGCTAGCAAGCAACGGTCTCACCGTGAATTCCTGAATGTTGGAACTCATAAGTTACCATTTCGGCAGTACACAAGACAATGGCTGCCGAAATAAACAAAATTATGTTGGCTGTACGCGGCGACCACACGAAGGAAAGTATACTAGTAGATCCAGCAATCACTGGAAGAGAAGTGCTGTTTTTCTTCCGATTGCACAGGGAAGCTAGCTCAGATGCTAACTTGCATTCATCTGATTGGTCGGCAGGGACAGGAAACGGGAAAACAGATATGAGACACTATTTATCCTCCACTACAGCCGCTGCCGCAGTTAGATCTGTGCGAGTGGAGGTCCCGACCTCCGCCAGAAGCTCGTCCAGATCCCCACGTCAGACGTGTGTTCACAACACGGGACGAGTCTAATAATAGGCGACCCGGTAGGTGGAGCGGCCCCCTCCTGACTGATGGGCCGATTTAACACTGCGACTTGAAACATCAAACTCTCTGCCGCGGAATGCAAGCGCGCTCCATCGTGGCCGGCGGTGTCTCGAAAATAAGCAGCCAACACTTCCCTGGAAATCCTTCGCGACCTTGGGAAAGTATGACAAGGACGGCAACGATATATCGAAAACTTCGATATTTAGAAAAAAAACTAATATTTATACTGTGTTCCTTTACTCCTATTTATTGCACTATGTTTGTTTGTTGCATGTCAACTGGCACTTCCTGCATCAAGCGCCAAACTTCTCCAGCTCTTCCTGCACCCCTCTGCAGTATTCCGGCCTTGCAACTACCCTAGACACAATAACGTCATACACGAACAACTCCATGGATCATCCTAGGTCTTCCAGCATATCATTTATATCCAAGAAGAAATAGCACACTCGAACTGCACAGCACGTTCACTTGCTCATCAGCTGTACAAAATATTTGTAACAAAATTTAGTCCTGTCCACATATATCGATAGAAAATTGATGCCAAACAACGGCAAACTAGCAAATCTGTAATCACATGTACAGCAAATATATTCATTCACTAACCTGTAGCAGGACTTTGCAGTAGAGGTGAGGTCCGCAGCTCGTGGTCGTGCGGTAGCGTTCTCGCTTCCCACGCCCGGGTTCCCGGGTTCGATTCCCGGGGATTTTCTCTGCCTCGTGACTGTTGCGAGATGTCATGAAGTTGGTTAGGTTTAAGTAGTTCTAAGTTCTATGGGACTGATGACCATAGATGTTAAGTCCCATAGTGCTCAGAGCCATTTGAACCATTTTTTAGTAGAGGTGGGTCGTTCGCAAACTAACGGGTGCAAAGGAACGATTTACCAAGACGAGCGGAACGAGCGAGGAACGACTTCTAAGGAACGGTCTTATAAAGTTCACTTCGGGCACGGCTTTCTACTTGTAGTTCCCGGGCACGGGAAACGGTCGGTCTCGTTCTGTCGGCCGGTCTCGTTCCAGCCTCGATCCCGTTCCTGTCTGTCTCGATCTCTGTCTCCCTCGGCCGGACTCGTCCTTCTTCGAGTGGACACTCATCGCAGTTCCACTGCCGACTGCTCATAGTTAGTTCAGTATCGAGTTGTTCGTTTCGTTCGCTACGCACTCCCATTCTAGATATGTTTCAAACCTTTTTTGAACTCTGAACTTCTGGTTCTTTTCGTATTCAGCGTCCACGACCGGTAATTAAAATGTATTTTATAATTACGTAAATTACACATAACTTACGTGGTACGTAATACTATATTTTCAGGTAACAAAACGGCGTTCGGCTTACTTCACTATTTCGATAAACAGCAGAAGAATTACTTGTAAAAAGGCAAGATTTTTTTCATTATTACACATGCAAAGGAAGTCGTTACGACACACACGAGTGGCTATTTTCCGTTGTTTTTTTATCCGAGGTAAAAGGGCACGTTCATTGTTATGGAAGGCAGACCGACTTACAACCGAAGGAAGCCCACGCTCCATAATCTAGTGTCTGGTGTCACGTTTTGTAAACAGATTATATGATAACTTCTACAATATGATTTGAGTGGTACATGGTGGCGCACGAATAATCGGTTTCTAGTACTAGACTGCTCATTGTCGCTCACCAATCGTCCTTCAGTGTTTCGAAGTTGTTTTTTGCATTACCTTATTTTTTACTTCTTCACTGCCTATTTATTACATGTTTATCTATTCTGATCGTAGCGGTCAACAAATCGTGCGTAATTGGCGAGCAGTCTGTACTCGGGGCCGGTTTTTCATGCCCCACCTTATATTATGTCACTGCGATAACCCACATAACGCTACGGTTGGGTTAACGGAAGGTTTTGCAGACTCACGAAAATTACAAGTGTGTGAGAATTCTGTTATGAATAGAAAACTCTGTGCTGCAGGGGGGAGGCAAGTGCCAACTCTTGGCGCCTTCCATCTTCAGTCACTAATTTTCAATTTTGCATAAGAACCATATATCAAGGACGAGTGAACGGTGAACAAGTAAAAATGAACGGTTCCCAAAAAAAGAACGATCACTTGTGAACCCAAGGATGAACGTGTTTGCCCATCTCTACTGTGCAGCTTGTGCATTGGGTAGAGTACTGGGAACAGAAAGCTGGATGTGGAGGTTTCCACCCCTGGTCTAGGTGTATTTGTTTTTATTTACTACTCTTAATGTATCTGGTCTGGTGTCTTGCCTCTTAATCTCTGTGGTAGTACTATTACTGTAGGTCTTATGCAGATTTAATTAGTACCAACACAGAAATAAGAGTGCAGGTTTTTTTTATTATTCTACATTTTAATACCATTTTTGCCTTTCACCTTTCACTCTGTTGCTTTTCTTTAAAACAGTAGGGGAGACGTATGTGGGACCTCTTCTCCAACAGCGAGACAGTGGTGTGCGACAGTGTTATCTCCTTACTGCTGGAAGCCTACACAGTCTTTGAAAAAACCTGGAATGCAATTTCAAATAAATTTTGAATAGGGAACCATGATTGTGTCAAGGCGTGCTCCTCTTCGTCCGAAGCAAATCGAAGGCCACAAATGTTTTCTTCGGTGCCTCCAAAAATATGGAAATCGACTGGGGACAGATCGGGACAGTATGCGGGATTTGCGAAACTTCAGCAGCATACTCTAAACAACTTTGGTAACCTGTGGGCGGGCATCCTCGTCCAACAGAATGACCCATCAACATTCCTTCGCTTTTGGACTTAGCGGCACCCTTCAGCTTTTACCTCAGTTCGTTAATTGTGGCGCAGTGTTTCAGAGAGTCAATAAACAACGACCATTGGTGTCAATGAAAAAGCTCATCGTGACTTTTCCGGAGCTGGCGTGCCTACAGTTCCGACTACGCTGCAGAAATTTTGCTGGGAAGCACGTAAGTCCTCGCTACAGTCCCGACCTCTCGCGAGGCGATTTCTGTATTTTTTGGAGCCCAGAAGAAAGACATTAGTGGCCGTTGATTTGCTTCTGGCGAAGATGTGCACGACTTGGTACAAACACGGTTACGTAGGCAGCAGAAAACATTTATCCACGTTGTCAGTGATGGTCTTGTCTCCCGGTGGAATAGATGTATCAGCATTTATGGCGATTACTTTTGAAACAATTAATAGTTTACTTATTTTTCTTTACATGTCTGGTTTTCATTTGACTGTCCCTTTATATAAAGATGTAACAGAAGTTTCTTAAGAGCAACGCATTTTTTTTTCCTAGAAAACATTTCCGATCAGCGCTAATTCATGTTATGCGTATCTGGTGTCTAATTAACACCAGAAGTGCGCTGAATATTATGTTATAGGCTCGATTCGCGAAAGGTAAATGTCCATGCCGTTCGGTAAAGATAATACGTCAAGGTTACTAAGCAACAAGCTGTCGTGAACGCAAAAATCATTAATCTTCCTGTCCACGTTGCGTCTTCTCAGGATCTGCGTCACGAAGTTCTTGCCAGACTGCTGAAGAATCTTATGAAATATAACAGGCGTGCGCATTGTAAACCGTCTAGTAGCTTTCGTTCTTAACCCTTTAAGCGATACTGGTAGATATACATACCACTGGCTTAAATGGTGTTCATTACTTTATTTATTACAAGCAATCTATTTTATTGCTATTAATACATTCACAATAATTTCTATGATGAGAATGAAAGCCATTTTTATATTTTACTCTACAGATATCGTAATAGTATGAATATTTGCCGATGGCGTTTGAGGCAACCGTCTTCAGACCTGGTTTTGTCTTCAGCTCCAATTTGTGACCTGTAGATTTACTCCTCTGATATCTTATGGTACAAATTTCTTTTCACAGTTACATTGCCTACATTGTACACTATAAAATCAAAACCGAAATCTTTTGTAAGAAGGCTTACAGCTAGTTGCCTTCCGCGTCGTTCGTGTAAGTAGATTGTTGTGAATTGGGTTCCTGATTTCTTCAAATGTTACTGATTACGAAATGCTTCTTCTAGTGAATAATGAAGGTTGTAGATGATACAGTTTCACAAATTACCTCGAGAATCTTAACCTCTGAGGTACTAAAAATTATTTCCCCTGACAGCGCATATGTTGGATGAAATGGTTGAAATGTCTCCAAGCACTATGGGACTTAACATCTGAGGTCATCAGTCCCCTAGACTTACGACTACTTACACCTAACTAACGTAAGGACAGCACACAAATCCATGCCCGAGGCAGGATTCGAACCTGCGACCGTAGCAGCAGCGCGGTTCCGTACTAAAGCGCCTAGAAACGCTCTGCCACAGCAGCCGGCACATGTAGAATGATTTCTGATAATATGGCACATGACGAAAACAGTTCATGCACCATTTGACGGTTAGAGGCATATCATCTATTCACTTTTCGTTGGTTTTTGTAATTAAGAGCCGGCAGTGGTGGTCCAGCGGTTCTAGGCGCTTCAGTTCGGAACCGCGCGACTGCCAAGGTCGCAGGTTAGAATCCCGCCTCGGGCATGGATGTGTGTGATGTCCTTAGGTTAGTTAGGTTTACGTAGTTTTAAGATCTAGGGGACTGATGACCTCAGATGTTAAGTCCCATAGTGCTTAGAGCCACTTGAACCATTTGTAATTAGAAGGACCACTCCGACATTCGTGGATTTCTTTATATCTATAAGAATATATACAGCTGGCATAGTTCCGTGGTAGATGTTCTGGTTGATCGTGTTATGAACTACTGGGAAGAGATTTCAGAAGAGCACGCAGAAGATTCAGAACTTGCAGGAGACCTTGATGTAGATAATGCAGCTGCTATTTCTACAGTTTAAAACACTACTACAGTAACTGATAGTAGTCTGGGTTCGCCAAACACGCGAATTAAATAGAAAATTAGCACTTCCGATAAGCAAACATCGTGTTGAAACACCTGACCACGAACACAGCGAAGAAGACACAGCGACAAAAGCAGTATAAAAGCAAGTCTGACTTCTTTCCTCCGAGCACGCCGCAAAATCAAAATTTAGCTGCCTGATCTTTCATTGTCTCGCTACAGTCCAAATATCAGAGCCGAGTGAGATATGACACGCCAGATGGTGTAAAGATCTTCGCCGCTTACAGCACGTTAATTTCATTATCTAGTGACTCGCGTAGTGAGTAGTTGTGTGGAATGAGTGAATATTGAACCAGGTTTCACTGTTTGATCAAGTTCTACATGCACCCTTCAGAGTCTCTTCCCAGTGCCATAGAAACATATTTAGTTCCGTTTAAATAAAAGTCAGCTCCGTAATTCAGCAGCCATAAACTTAAAAATCACTTGGGAATCTCAGAAGTTCGCCTCAGTTATTGTTACAACTTGGGGATAAACACACCTCGATTGATATTTGCTCGGTCTGAATAGCTATCTGGGGGTCCGTCGCAGGCGCCCCACTTTTTATGACGTCTAGTGATGTCTCCCAGTAGCACTGATGTCCGCATGACAGGCCTGCCCAGTGCGTGAACGAACAGCGCCGTGGTACGACCACGGCCGCTGGCCGGAAGAGTTCGGCGCCGCTCGCTATCGCGGCGAGGGAATTAATTGCGCCCGAATACAAACAGGACTGCGATGCGTATCTGAGCGGAGAATTACAGCGGGTGCGCCTCCTAATTTGTGATTCGGCGTGGCCACCGGGTTATCTGCGCGCCATCCGACGCTGCATCCGAAACGCACGCCGACCCGGGCTGGCCCGCGCAGCGGCTCCCACCGAACACGACGCAGGCCTGCCTTATCCGCTCGTCCCCAGTGCGTCTCATTAGCTCTCATTACGGCCCCACTTGTCACGAGCAGTGTTACTTTCCTGCTGTACCTTCAAGCACGCAAGTCTGGTTACAGACTTACTCACTTACTGAACGAATAACTTACGTTCTCATTACAGAGACTGGGCGTAGAGATAAGGAGAAAACGATATTGTTTTATATCCCATTCGTGTGAGCTGAGAATGAAAAAGGAAAAAAAATACATTACTGGCCATTAAAATTGCTACACCACGAAGATGCCGACAGGAAGAAGACGCTGTGATATGCAAATGATTAGCTTTTCAGAGCACTCACACAAGGTTGACGCCGGTGGCGACACCTACAACGTGCTGACATAAAGAAAGTTTCCAACCGATTTCTCATACACGAACAGCAGTTAGCCGGCGTTGCCTGGTGAAACGTTGTTGTGATGCCACGTCTAAGGAGGAGAAATGCCTACCATCACGTTTCCGACTTCGATAAAGGTCGGATCGTAGCCTTTCGCGATAACATTTTATCGTATCGCGACATAGCTGCTCGCGTTGGTCGAGATCCAGTGACTGGTAGCAGAATATGGAATCGGTGGGTTCAGGAGGGTAATACGGAACGCCGTGCTGAATCCCAACGGCCTCGTATCGCTAACAGTCGAGATGACAGCCATCTTATCCGCATGACTGTAATGGATCGTGCAGCCACGTCTCGATCCCTGAGTCAACAGATGGGGACGTTTGAAAGACAACAACCATCTGCACGAACAGTTCCACGAAGTTTGCAGCAGCATGGACAATCAGCTCGGAGACCATGGTGTACTCAACGACGATCCTGGGTGCACGAGTGGCAAAACATCGTTTTTTCGGATGAATCCAGGTTCTGTTTACAGCATCATGATGGTCGCATCCGTGTTTGGCGACATCGCGATGAACGCACATTGGAAGCGTGTATTCGTCATCGCCATACTGGCGTGTCACCCGGCGTGATGGTACGCGGTATCATTGGTTACACCTCTCGGTCACCTCTTGTTCGCATTGACGGCACTTTGAACAGTGGACGTTACATTTCAGATGTGTTACGACCCGTGCCTCTACCCTTCATTAGATCCCTGCGAAACCCTTCATTTCAGCAGGATAATGCACGACCGCATGTTGCAGGTCCTGTACGGGCCTTTCTGGATACACAAATTGTTCGATTGCTGCCCTGGCCAGCACATTCTCCAGATCTCTCACCAACTGAAAACGTCTGGTCAATGGTGGCCGAGCAACTGGCTCGTCGCAACACGCCAGTCACTACTCTTGATGAACTGTCGCATCGTGTTGAAGCTGCATGGGCAGCTGTACCTGTACACGCCATCCAAGCTCTGTTTGACTCAGTGCCCAGGCGTATCAAGGCTGTTACTACGGCCAGAGGTGGTTGTTCTGGGTACTGATTTCTCAGGATCTATGCACCCAAATTGCGTGAAAATTTAATATGTCAGTTCTAGTATAATATATTTGCCCAATGAATACCCGTTTAACATCTTTCTTCTTGGTGTAGCAATTTTCATGGCCAGTAGTTTAATTTCACATGTGCTTTATTAGTTACGTACACTATTTTGTTTCTTTGATGATACGCCATCTGCTTTACTGCTACAGATGTGCTCCGTAAACCACCTTACGTTGTGAGCCAGAGGGTACATCTGTTACCACTATAATCCCTCTCCCACACCCCATCCCCCTCTGTTGCAGCGGCGAATGTTGCTTAGAACGACTGTCAATAAATCTCCCTATGACCTCATGTTTTCTCGTCGTGCATGTTTCGCGACACATACACTTAGTGATAAAAAGTGGGGACGTTAACATGGGGTGTGTCCAAGCTTCGCCTTTCTGACTGCTAGAACTCACCTATGGACACTTTCAGTAAGTGCCTGAACGTCTCTGGAAGAATGGCAGTTGTCGAGTTTATCTGGTAAGACGTCCGGAAGTCACAAATCTGGTGTCACAGTCGTAAGACCCTATTTCGTTCAACAAGCAACAGTGCGAAACAGTATCAAATGCTTTCCGGAAGAATTGGACGACGTTAGAATTACAGTGACCGGTAGAGACCAGCGTTAAATGTATAGTACACACTGATCATTTATTGCAAGTTACTAAGGCAAATAATATATAACGGAGGTTCATGTTATCAAAATTAATCAGGTAGTGTCGAAAAACTACGCATACATTAATAGGTAACTCATTATTAAAAAAAATGGCCAGATGCGAGGAGGGTCGAGCACTGAGAATTCAGTACGAACTTAATTATGTACACTCCTGGAAATGGAAAAAAGAACACATTGACACCGGTGTGTCAGACCCAGCATACTTGCTCCGGACACTGCGAGAGGGCTGTACAAGCAATTATTACACGCACGGCACAGCGGACACACCAGGAACCGCGGTGTTGGCCGTCGAATGGCGCTAGCTGCGCAGCATTTGTGCACCGCCGCCGTCAGTGTCAGCCAGTTTGCCGTGGCATACGGAGCTCCATCGCAGTCTTTAACACTGGTAGCATGCCGCGACAGCGTGGACGTGAACCGTATGTGCAGTTGACGGACTTTGAGCGAGGTCGTATAGTGGGCATGCGGGAGGCCGGATGGACGTACCGCCGAATTGCTGAAGACGTGGGGCGTGAGGTCTCCACAGTAAATCGATGTTATCGCCAGTGGTCGGCGGAAGGTGCACGTGCCCGTCGACCTGGGACCGGACCGCAGCGACGCACGGATGCACGCCAAGACCGTAGGATCCTACGCATTGCCGTAGGGGACCGCACCGCCACTTCCCAGCAAATTAGGGACACTGTTGCTCCTGGGGTATCGGCGAGGACCATTCGCAACCGTCTCCATGAAGCTGGGCTACGGTCCCGCACACCGTTAGGCCGTCTTCCGCTCACGCCCCAACATCGTGCAGCCCGCCTCCAGTGGTGTCGCGACAGGCGTGAATGGAGGGACGAATGGAGACGTGTCGTCTTCAGCGATGAGAGTCGCTTCTGCCTTGGTGCCAATGATGGTCGTATGCGTGTTTGGCGCCGTGCAGGTGAGCGCCACAATCAGGACTGCATACGACCGAGGCACACAGGGCCAACACCCGGCATCATGGTGTGGGGAGCGATCTCCTACACTGGCCGTACACCTCTGGTGATCGTCGAGGGGACACTGAATAGTGCACGGTACATCCAAACCGTCATCGAACCCATCGTTCTACCATTCCTAGACCGGCAAGGGAACTTGCTGTTCCAACAGGACAATGCACGTCCGCATGTATCCTGTGCCACCCAACGTGCTCTAGAAGGTGTAAGTCAACTACCCTGGCCAGCAAGATCTCCGGATCTGTCCCCCATTGAGCATGTTTGGAACTGGATGAAGCGTCGTCTCACGCGGTCTGCACGTCTTGCACGAACGCTGGTGCAACTGAGGCGCCAGGTGGAAATGGAATGGCAAGCCGTTCCACAGGACTACATCCAGCATCTCTACGATCGTCTCCATGGGAGAATAGCAGCCTGCATTGCTGCGAAAGGTGGATATACACTGTACTAGTGCCGAAATTGTGCATGCTCTGTTGCCTGTGTCTATGTGCCTGTGGTTCTGTTAGTGTGCTCATGTGATGTGTCTGACCCCAGGAATGTGTCAATAAAGTTTCCCCTTCCTGGGACAATGAATTCACGGTGTTCTTATTTCAATTTCCGGGAGTGTATATAGACAGTTCATCGAGGATCTCGAAGACTTTTGTCTGTTATCGACGTTGATACTGTCATGATATTGGGATTCCAAGACTTTCGAGAATATTTTAGTTTCAAAAGACATATTGATGCTTGTGATATTCTTGCATATTAACAATGCTCTGATTTTTTTCTTTCATTTATACTGTAAGACCTTTCTCGTTGCCAGTTTAATGATTCTGCGTTGAGGGGAAGTACCCCATAGAATTTAATGAGTGAGATACAACTGTTAAAATTTTCTGATGTAAATGACCGTATCTTTTGACTGCATTAACTTATAAGCTAATGTTTATTATACTGCCAAGGAACTATAGATCTTAGTATGTGACAATAAATTCAACTTGATACGTCAAGCCGTTCCTGAGAAAAAAAAAGTATTCTTAACAGTTGGACAGACAGAGGGGCAGGCAACAAAGTGATCCTATAAGGATTCATTTTTTACCTGTTGAGGTACGGAACTCCAAAAAGCAAACGCTCCCAAAAGGTCAACTGCATTCAGAAAAGAAACTGAATTACGCTCTATTGTTAGGACTGGCTTGATCAGCCCAACTAATGTATACAATGTTTTACAAATACCTCGCATCATATGTAACGCCATGCAGAACAACTGTTTGTAGACACACCACCCGACAACGCTAGGAGCCCTTTTGTACCGGTCGTGGCCGTAGGAATTCTCCTGAGTGTGCATGCCTTGCTTGTTGCCTATCATCCAGGCATCTGGCCCGTGTAAAAGGGGACAGGCCCAGCAAAATTAAACCTCCTGATTCACTTCAAAAATATCCTTTTCCGCTAACAGGCAATTATTCTTAATATTTTCTAATACTAAAGGACGCCTAGGATCGCAGGCAACCGTCGGCGAACTTTTTTTCTATAACGAAAGTTGTTTCCAGTGACGTAATCTGTCAACCGTACTACCTTGATGTAACGGTTATGAACACCCTGACAGAGAGAGAGAGAGAGAGAGAGAGAGAGAGAGAGAGAGAGATCTTTAAAACGTAAAGAAATGAGATATCTGAAGCCATATTAGTAACGAGTGCATTTCATTCATAGCTTGAACAGTACGTAAATTTTATTATTATTCACGTATGAGCCCAATAGTCTCACGCTAGGTACAATCCATTAATGTCACTTTTGATGGCTGGCCTTTCTTTGTGTCCAAATTTGTTTCATCCTTTCAGAATGAAGTATCCTTCTTTCATCAGACCACGGTGTTCCATTCTGTTTTGTAACTGTCTTCTGACGAACTTTCCAGTCAAATGTCTTTTGTCTGAATGTTTTTTCTGTCTGTAACGTCTCCCTGGGTTATACCGGTTACTTTAAGATCCTCTTTTAACTGCAGCGATTTATTTAATTGGCTCAGTTTTGGCCTTACTTCTGTTTTCGTAGAATTCTATTACTTGTTTTGTTAACCTAGTGCGTGCCATTCTTTCAATGTGCCCATAAAATTTGAGTCCCCGTTTTCTCATGCCATCATGTATGTTTGTGTATTCTTCTATTTCCTTATTACTTCTCAGCCTATAATTTTGGGGCCTAATAGAATCCCTCTTTCTGTTTGAAATTAAAGCTTCTACTCCATAAAGACATTCAGATTTGATTACAGTGTTGTAATGCCTAAGTTTACTGATTTTAGAACGTGATTTTTTTATTATAAATATTTTGAGTTAATCTTAATTCTGTCCCGATTTTTTGATAGGGACCTTCGTTCGCTGCATTTTCCATACCATTTTCTTGTATGATTTCCCCCAAATATTTAAACTGAGGATCCATTTTTATTTTTCCATATTTCGTGTTCAGAAACTTCGGTGATTGTTTGTTGAATGTCATATATTCCGTTTTTTCGAATGATATTTGTAGTCCTACGTTTTCCCCAGCTTCTTTAAGAATTTCAATTTGTTTTTGAGCTGATGTAATATCCCTAGTTAAAACTGCCAGATCATCTCCAAAGGCGAAATAATTTACTCTAATATTACTTCTACCTAACTTAATTGATTGATCTCTATTTCAACTCAACTTTTGCTCTCTGCATTCTGTAATTACGTTTTTCAAAACACGATGAAACAGTAATGGGGAGAGCCTGTCTCCATAACATTAATATTATATCGAATGGTTCAGAAATTTCTCCCATGAATTTAAATTTAGAGCTAGTGTCAGTTAACGTTTCCTTAATCAGTATTTGAGTTTTATTATGTAGAGGTTGTTCCTTTAAAATTTGCAAAAGAGATTCACGATCAACTGAGTCATAGGCCTTTTTAAAATCCGCAAACGTACATACAGTATTGTTAGCAGAAATCCTTTGGTGCCTAAGGATCAGTTTTATATTAAGAATTTGTTTTGGACAGGACCTGTTTGGTCTCAAGCCTGATTGGTATTCACCAATTTTAGGTTCTAACTGTTTTTGGGCTCAATCACGTAAACATTACGAGAGAATTTTGTATGTGACCGGGATTCCACTAGATTCTTCGATAATTATTAACATCGGTCCTGTCCTCTCTTTTAAGTAATGGATGAATTAGGGCAGTTTTGCAGTCCTCAGGTAATTTGTTCAGTTAGCCAGATATGTCCTGTTGGTGAAGTGATCTCTTTTACAGTGTTAGAGACAGCTGGTTTTACGAGTTATGCACTTGTACCATCTTCTGATGGTGCTTTATTGTTTTTAAGTCTCTTAATTTGCTTAATTATTTCAATTCCGTCAAGTTCCTTAGAGTTATGGTTGGTGTTATTAGTTTGCTGTAGTTGAAATTCATTCGTTATTTCTGGAGAGTTTAATTTTCATTTTTGAAGCAAAGACTTTGAGGTTGGTAACCGGTTAATTTTGTTTTGAATATTTTACAAAACTTTCTTTTATTGTTCTTTTGCAAGTCTTTTTCGATTTATAGAAGTTGTCATTTTCGTAGTTTCTTTTTGTCTGTCAGTTTTATTTAGATGTTTCTTTTCTTACAGTTAGAAGGCAGTTTTACTTAATTTCAGTTTTGTTACAATTCCAATTTATCAATGCCTCATGCCAAGACTTAACTCCTGTTTCACAATCTACGTTCCACCAAAGGTGTTTTTGTTTCTTTCGAAGCGGAATTAAATTTTGTCCTGTTTTGATGAATTTTTTTGAGACTTTACCAATTTTTGATCGTTTTTGTCAAGTTCTCTTGTTATAGTTGGGGTTATTTTAGCAGTGTCAAATTTTGCGATAACATTTTTTTGTGTTTTTAAGAGTTTTTGAGGTTAAAGTTTTACTTTTATTCACGTTAAATAATGGTCAAAATCAATAGTAGCCGCTTTCCTAACTTCAACTATTAAAATTTCTTTGTTGTTATGGCATGAAATTGCTGTATGATCGATTTGCAATTCCATAATAAATGTATTGGGTACCCGCCAAGTTTTTTGTTTAGAAGGATTCTTTTCAAAATATGTTGACATGGGTTAAAGTTAAAATTTTTGCACGTTTCAACAATTCTTTGTCCATTTTGATTTGTCCATTCATGCACAGGAAATCTACCCACCGTTTTCTTATATTTTTTCTCTGTACCTAACTGAACATTAAAAATCACCCATTATTACTTTAACATAGTTTGAGGGAGTTTCCAAGATGATGCTTTCTAACGTGTCCCAAGCTTCATCAACTTCTTCAGGTTTTTTATGGTTATCCTCATTGACTGGTATATGGGCATTAATTAAAGTATATGCTTTATTTGCACATTTAAGAGAAATTGTCATTAGTCATTTATTAATGGATTTTACATCCGTTATTGAATTTGAAATGTTTTGGAGACTGGAAATGCAACTCCCAGATGTGGTGTATTATTAAGTATTCTTTCACCAGGTCCACTTTTAAAAAGACGATAAGTAACGAAATCCATGGTGTTATTGACATTCGTATTTCTTGAAGTGCCAAAATTTGAATCTCCTGTTCCTTTAATGTATCTCCAAATTTACGAAGTTTGCCTGGTTGCAAAAGTGTTTGCATGTTAGGTGTCGCTAAAAAGTATTTGTTTTGGTTTTAAGTTGGTAGAGGACTCCGTCTTCCTCTGTTGAATCACATTGCATTTTAACCTGGTCGCCCCAGAATCCGAAAGACCAGTTGTGCCAGTAATGCTGCCGGTGGATTGACCACCTGAACTCAGTGTTAAGACTGGAAGGGTTAGTTCCATAATATAAATTTCAGCCACACCACTGATGAACAGACGCTGACCACTTTGCCGATCGCTGCAAGATAGACGCAAAGTGGGTTTGGTTTTATTTTGTCTTGGGCCGTGAGTGCTTATTCCGAATTCGCAGCTGTCCACCATATCTCATGGAACGTATACTATCCGCCACCTGTGATCCGCCCAATACCCTCTGCATTCGTAAATATTATATACGAATGCATGGTTTTGCGGCGATATATACTGACAAAATTTTCTCTGGCTTCGAGCCGCGTTCAGTGGTTTAAAATCCACGAGCTTTCGGCCGAGTTCTCGTCGGCCATTGTCAAGTGGTGACTGTCGAATGGTCGCTGCTACCGTCCTTACGTAGCCGAGCTGTCTTCAGTGACGTTACTGGAAACTCCATGCTATTGACATTTAGAGTTGGGTAACCTGCAAAAGGCCATAGCTCACAGTGACACGTAAAGGTGCGCGTCTTAAGTGCGCAATACCTGACTGGAGGCATGTAGTATGGTCCGACGAGTCGTAATTTTTGGCCCTTTTTCAAATAATGCATGAACTATCATGTTTGTTTCTCTGTGACCATGCGTTGCCCTTTCTTGCGCATCTTCATACAGGGTGTTTCAAAAATGACCGGTAATTTGAAACGGCAATACAAACTAAACGAGCAGCGATAGAAATACACCGTTTGTTGAAATATGCTTGGGACAACAGTACATTTTCAGGCAGACAAACTTTCGACATTACAGTAGTTACAATTGTTAACAACAGATGGCGCTGCGGTCTGGGAAACTCTATAGCACGATATTTTCCACATATCTACCATGCGTAGCAATAATATGGCGTAGTCTCTGAATGAAATTACCCGAAACCGTTGACAACGTGTCTGGCGGAATGGCTTCACATGCAGATGAGATATCCTGCTTCAGCTGTTCAATTGTTTCTGGATTCTGGCGGTACACCTGGTCTTTCAAGTGTCCCCACAGAAAGAAGTCACAGGGGTTCATGTCTGGCGAATAGGGAGGCCAATCCACGCCGCCTCCTGTATGTTTCGGATAGCCCAAAGCAATCACACGATCATCGAAATATTCATTCAGTAAATTAAAGTCGTCGGCCGTGCGATGTGGCCGGGCACCATCTTGCATAAACCACGAGGTGTTCGCAGTGTCGTCTAAGGCAGTTTGTACCGCCACAAATTCACGAAGAATGTCCAGATAGCGTGATGCAGTAATCGTTTCGGATCTGAAAAATGGGCCAATGATTCCTTTGGAAGAAATGGCGGCGCAGACCAGTACTTTTTGAGGATGCAGGGACGATGGGACTGCAACATGGGGCTTTTCAGTTCCCCATATGCGCCAGTTCTGTTTATTGACGAAGCCGTCCAGGTAAAAATAAGCTTCGTCAGTAAACCAAATGCTGCCCACATGCATATCGCCGTCATCAATCCTGTGCACTATATCGTTAGCGAATGTCTCTCGTGCGGCAATGGTAGCGGCGCTGAGGGGTTGCCGCGTTTGAATTTTGTATGGATAGAGGTGTAAACTCTGGCGCATGAGACGATACGTGGACGTTGGCGTCATTTGGGCCGCAGCTGCAACACGGCGAACGGAAACCCGAGGCCGCTGTTGGATCACCTGATGCACTAGCTGCGCGTTGCCCTTTGTGGTTGCCGTACGCGGTCGCCCTACGTTTCCAGCACGTTCATCCGTCACGTTCCCAGTCCGTTGAAATTTTTCATACAGATCCTTTATTGTATCGCTTTTCGGTCCTTTGGTTACATTAAACCTCCGTTGAAAACGTCGTCTTGTTGCAACAACACTGTGTTCCAGGCGGTGGAATTCCAACACCAGAAAAATCCTCTGTTCTAAGGAATAAACCATGTTGTCCACAGCACACTTGCACGTTGTGAACAGCACACGCTTACAGCAGAAAGACGACGTACAGAATGGCGCAGCCACAGACTGCGTTGTCTTCTATATCTTTCACATCACTTGCAGCGCCATCTGTTGTTGAAAATTGTAACTACTGTAATTTCGAAAGTTTGTCCGCCTGAAAATGTACTGTTGTCCCAAGCATATTACAACGAACGGTGTATTTCTATCGCTGCTCGTTTAGTTTTTATTGCCGTTTCAAATATACCGGTCATTTTTGAAACACCTGTAATTACTGCGAAAAGTTCCGTCTTCCAGGATGACAACAGCTGTATCCACAGGGCCGCTAACATAAGTTCCTGATTTAACGGAACACTTACACCCCCTGTCACACTTCGATTGGCCCATTCAATCACCCGACGTTAACGCCATAGAAACCACCTGGAATAGTGGGTAAAACACAACAAGGAACATCCCTGCAATAGTTAGCTCTACGGCGTCCAATCATTATTCATTGCCTTCAGCCGGCTATGGCATACCAGAAGAAAATCGTGCACTCTCCTTTTCCCTGAACTGGGGCCATTATCAAGGCTGCCGGCCGCTGGTGGCCGAGCGGTTCTGACGCTACAGTCTGGAACCGCGCGACCGCTACGGCCGCAGGTTCGAATCCTGCCTCAGGCATGGATGTGTGTGTTGTCCTTAGGTTAGTTAGGTTTAAGTAGTTCTAAGTTCTAGGGGACTTCTGACCTCAGCAGTTGAGTCCCATAGTGCTCAGAGCCATTTGAACCATTTTATCAAGGCTGTGTCTGTGTTACGTGGTATAGCGGGATGTCTCCTTGAAGGTGAGCAATTTTTGGTTTTTGAGTGTGTTATGCTTTCTAAATTTTAGTTTAGCAGGTGAAGCCTGATTCAACCATTTTTGTCTTTACCCCTCAGACAATTTCATTTTGCCCCTCATAGGGAAATTTTCACCAGGTTAGGAACCTCTTCTCACCCTTTGTATAATTTTGACCCTAAGGATTTGGGACACCCAGTATACGATATAGGAGGGCAGTCATAAATTTTTCATTAACACAGAGAAAAGGTAGAGTTATGGAATTATCTTTCGGATTGTTTCCTGGAACATATATCCCCTCCCCACAGGGCCGTAACACGACGATCGAGGAACCAAAACAACAATGGCCTGCCTATATATAGGGTTAGCTAAAGCTAATACCGACCGGCCGCCATGCCATTGGCGTTAATCGGAAGCACGGCGTCAGCGCCCCTGCCTCCCGGCCATTGTGAGCTCCCATGCCAAGAATCCTCTACTTCCCACTCAAGTGTCAGTTCAACTGACACCACAAGGTGTCCGAATGGGATGGATGTACAGACAAACAGAGAATTATAAATTCAGAAAAATTGTATGATTTGTTCAAGAGGAAAAACTTCACAAATTGGGCAACTCAATAACGCGTTTGTCCACCTTGAACAAGCAGTCATTCGAATTGGCATTGATTGATAGTGTTTCTGGATGTCCTCCTGAGGGATACTGTGCCAATTTCTGTCCATCTGGTGCCTTAGATCAGCAAAATACCGAGATGGTTGGACGGCCCTGCCCATAATGCTCCAAACGTCTTCAAATGTGGGGAGATTCATTGATCTTGCTGGCCAAGGTAGAGTTTGGCAAGCACGAAGACAAGCAGTAGAAACTCTCGCCTTGTGCTGGTGGTCACTATCTTGCTGAAACCTAGGATGGCTTACTGCGAGGGGCAACAAAACGGACCGTAGAATATCGTCGACATACCGCTGCTCTGTAAGTCTGCTGCGGATGACAACCAAAGGGGTCCCGTTACGAACAGATGCGGCGCCCCAGACCATCATTCTCGTTGTCTGGCAGTATGAAATGGCGAAATGGCGACAGTTAGGTTGAAATCCCACCGCTGTCCGGGGCGTCTCCACACACGTCTTCTCAGGTCACCGGTGTTCCAGTCGAAGCGGGACATGAAGTGGTTCAAATGGCTCTGAGCACAATGGGACTCAACATCTGAGGTCATAAGTGCCCTAGAACGTAGAACTATTTAAACCTAACTAACCTAAGGACATCACACACATCCATGCCCGAGGCAGGATTCGAATCTGCGACCTTAGCGGTCACGCGGTTCCAGACTGAAGCGCCTAGAACTGCTCGGCCACACCGGCCGGTCCAAGCGGGACATCACTGAAGACGACCCTACCCCAGTCAGTGAGATTCCAGGCCGAAGAGCTGTCTGAGGGCTCCTCGAACAGCGGTGGAACACCAACATGGCTGCCGCTCTCCATAAGGCCCAGCAAGCAGGCATGATGGTCTGGAGTGCCATTTCTTTTCATAATAAGGCCTCTTTGGTTGACATCCACGGCATCTTTACAGCAGAGCGGTACGCCTACGATATTCTGCGACCCATTTCGTTTCCCTTAATAGCAAGCCTGCCTAAGCATACTTCTAAGCAAGATAATGCCCACCCGTACCGGACGAGAGTTGTCCATCCGATCAGCTAGGGAGTTTGACGATCTAACGCACCAGTTGGACACAATTTGGCACGATATCCCTCAGGAGGACATCCACACCTCAGTCAATCAGTACCAAGTGGTAACTGCTTACATAAGAGCCAGAGGCGGACTGACGTGTTTTTGAGTTGCTCAATTTGTGAAGCTCGAATAAAGCTTAAATAAATCACCCAATTCTTCTGAACTTGTAATCATTTGTTTGTAGATGTGCATCACATCTACCGATTTCCGTCCCGTTCTGATAATTTCTTCGTAGTGCTTCGAGTTTTTCTTTTTTTTCGGCAGCAGTGGAAAAGTTGCGGCTGAGACAGGTCAATCCAGATCTAATGGTTACACGAGCTACATATTCATGTTCTGACTACGCGCGTGCGTCTCACAGCTGTAGTCATTAGATGATCTGATGACCACTGCAGAACGGAAATCAGCAATCAATTTTAATCGAACAGAATGTGAGCAAGAGTTCTATTTTTATAATCTATCCGACACAAGGGTCACTGGTCTTCTCCACAGGACAAAAAGGCTTCACTGCACGGAAGATTTTGTACCAAGATCGGAGTAGATTTCCACCTCTGTTACCACAGAGGCCCAGAATTATTGTAGGTTTGACGAGTTTCAAGACAGATTGCTTTTCACATTTTACGTTTCAACCTTTGTTGCTTTACATTTTAATGTTGTGTACATTGATAGTTCCATAGAAGAGGAATCAACTGGCAGTTCAGTACTGTTCCTGACTATAACTTCAGGATTCGCCTTGCCCGTGAACATACAGTATTCACTACAGAACAGGATACAATCCTGATGGCAATCGAGTAGCCGAGACCTCTTTGGAGCACATAGTTTAGCATCTGCTTCGATTTCCCTAGTGCCCTAGAATCATTACAGCAGAGGTACCCAACAGAGAAAATATTCTAACAGATGACCACTTGTACTTCTTTCAACAGCGAAGAAGGCAGGTATCATTCTGCTGGGGAAAGGGGTACGTGGAAATTTGGTGCACTGATAAAGTAAACTGAGCTTTCTCACTATTGACTCGTTCCATGACCATGGAGATTTCTCCTTGATTTGGTCCCACGGAACAGTAAATAAATAAATAAAATAAAAATAAATGAGCCATCAAGGAGGTCTGCAGGAAACATGGCGTGACACAATGTGCCATTCCCCTCTCATTTGTGTTTTGCGTGGGAGATCCTTACAGTTGTTCGAAAAGGAGTGGCTGGCAGCGAGGCACGATAACCTGTGGTTGCCGAAGCCATCTATTCGGCCGTGGCGTTCCTCACGCCAGTCGCTGTAGTGAGCTTGACCTGCCGTCAGAATGGACACTGTTCCCTAACGCATGGTCTCTGGATCCGCTAACTTGTGATGCCTGTGGCGTGAAAATCACTGTACGCCGCATTCTTAGTGCACCTTGTAAGGGTCAGTGAAATTAAAACGAGACAGATGGAAGAAGTAAGTAAGCACTTAATTATTTCAAAAGAAAAATTGATTTGTATCCCACTGAGAGACAAGACTTTCACTGCCTCCAAGGACAGCTATCTGCAGCTAAAGATAAAGTAGTTACAGCCGTCGGTCACAAAACTGAAGCCTTTTGACCAGATTTAGACACTTATATGAGTGTCTTCACCAGAAATTAAGTATTCAAATTGGCATGTCTCATATAAAATAAATATTAAGCGAGTATTAATTGGTGGAAAGCAAGCCACTACGTGCTGCTCGCCTATGTCGAGCAACGTGTAGCTTCAGACAGCTGCCTACGCAGCTCCTCCTGTATCCAGGAGTGCACCTCTTCAACCGAAGCAAATCGATCCCCACGAATCTCTTTCTTCAGGCCTCCAAACATATGCAAATCGCATAGGGAGGATGTGTAAGACCTTCCCAACGAAACTTCTGCAGGGTAGCCGAAGCACCCTTCATAACATGGGGGCATTATCGTGCAACAGACTGATATCGTCCATCAACATTCTTGGGATTTTGGACTTGTGGCGTTGTGTTCCAGAAAGTGAATGGGCAGCGGGTCATTACAAATTGTTCAAATGGCTCTGAGCACTATGGGACTTAACATCTATGGTCATCAGTCTCCTAGAACTTAGAACTACTTAAACCTAACTAACCTAAGGAGATCACACAACACCCAGTCAACACGAGGTAGAGAAAATCCTTGACCCCGCCGGGAATGGGTCATTTCAGCCAAATAAAAAGCTTATCGTGACTTTCCCAAGGCGGCCGGCCTGTTGTTTCGACTTCGCTCCCCATGCCATTTCCATATTGTTGGAGTGTGAAGAAAGTTATTAGTCTCCATCGATCTGTTTCGAAAAATGGAACCAATCATGGTTCCATAGTCAACCGCAAACATTTTTCCATCGAAGGACTGACGCCTGTTTCACAGTGGGATAAACATATTAAAAGTAAAGGGTATTATTTTTGAAATAATGAACAGTTCACTCACGTTTTTCTTCCATTTTTCTCGATTTCGTTTGACTACTCCTTATATGTTGTGTTGGGAGGGAGGAAGGTGATTTCGGTGGTGAGATGCCATCTATTTTAGCAGACGTTGAGACGAGAGTGAAAAAGGTTTTAAAATTTTATGAAGTATATGCACTTCGGTCGATCTTAGGTAGGAGATTATAGTATGTTGCAGAGAGCCGGCTCATCCTTTTCTTTCCAGTGATCAGCTAGTCACAGCTACATCCTATGCTTTTTTAATTCTTTGGCGATAGTATCTCTTTTTACCATGACTTTCGCTTATGTCATTTCCCTACGTAAACCGGCTCTGCCCACTTGGTAATGAAGGAACATGATGTTTAATGCGGATTCTGGATTATAATGTCTTTCTCTCGAGGTTTCCAGAGGTAAAGTAAATATGTTTGTGCCTCTTAAAAGTAAATGTTTGAGCTCACGCATTGCACCTGTAATAGTTCATTCCACCAGACCATTGTGGCCACATTTCCCAGCCCCAGGAGTGTGCCGTAACGGATGCTTAGCTTACAATATTAGTCGCGGTGGAAAAAATACGAGTCTATTAAATGGTTAAGTAGAAGCAAGCTTCTGACGCAGAGATTATGCTATTCTCATGTCAGCAGGATGGAAAGACTCTTCTACGCATCATAGCTTCGATATAAAACCATTTTGAAATTTTCACTACTTCAACGTTTTCAGTCTGACAGTGTCCGTGATTTTCTACTTTTGTGTTCGTTGTGTTGTTGTTTTTGGGGGAGAAGACCTAACAGCGAGGTCATCGGTCTCATCGGATTTAGGGAAGGACGGGGAAGGAAGTCGACCGTGCCCTTTCAAAGGAACCATCCCGGCGGTTGCCTGGAACGATTTAGGAAAATCACGGGAGGTGGCCATACTCGAGATTAAATCGTTGTCCTCCCGTATGCGGGTCCAGTGTGTTAACCACAGCGCCACCTCGCTCAGTATTGTGTGTGGCGGGGGAGAGGGGCGCACACGTTGGCATTTTTTTTGGACGTTATTTGTGTTTTTTTCTCGTAATTACAGCTTTCAATAAGTTTGCACCGTCTATCTACCCTGGTCTCATAAAATTTTAGTACGGGCGCTGAAATTTTCCTGTCCTGCGCACACACCAATCATCATCATCATCACTGCGCAATTTTATTGTTGACAGGACTGCAGAGACGTACCTGCAAACAAATCAAAAGTACCTGCAAACAAATCAAAAGTTAATTTTGTAAGTTTTTTGTTTTCGAAGTGACAATTGCAGCTTTCCAAGCAGCCCTGGTGGAGGTGGCTGCTGTGGATTAGCCCGCAGCGCCAATTAGCGTATCGCGGGCGCCCTCCGCTGTGAGTGGCCAGCTTGGGGTGGTAGAGGGGTTGTCGGGCCGCGCCCACTGGCGTCGCGGGGGCGGAGGGGCGGCGTCGCGGGGGCGGCGCTGGCGCCGGCGCCGGCGCTGGAGGCGGCAGCGGCGGCGGCGGCGGCGGCGGGTTGCGTGGGAGGCAGGGCTCGCCTTAAAGGCCGGCGCGGCGGCTGTTGCAGGATGCTGGCCGGCTAGCGGCGAGCGGCTGCGGCTGGCTGAGGCTGCGCAGCGCCCAGGCAGACGCGGCCACCATGCGGCCCCGCGCGCTCGCCTCGCTCATCGCGGTGAGTACCGTCCGTCTGCTCTACTCTACTCTACTCTACTCTGCTGCGGCTGGCACACGGTCGGAGCATGCTTCCTCCTGCAGACATACCATACAACACTGCAACTAAACCATCAACTACACTGGTGTCCAGAATTAAAGCAACAAAAGGAAATTTTACAAGCTTGCGTTTATTTTCTCACGAAACAGTGTAAACAGGTGATAGTAAATCACAAACAATGTAAAGAACGCAGACTGCAACTTGCGTAACCGTAAACAGAAATGGTCATCGCTTTTTCCAACTTAACGGATTTGCACGTACATTTCGACAACTGGTTAATGTGCTCAGTGTGGGGTGTGACCACTCTGGCAGCAATACAGGCCTGAGAACCACGGGGCATGCTGTGAAAGATGTCATTAGCCTCATGCTGAGGTAGTAACGTCCATTCTTCCTGCAGAGCTGCTCGCATTCTTTGAGAGTGGTTGGTGGATGCTGGCTTAATACAAGCCTTCTCCCTAGTCCATCCGACATGCTCTATGGGATTCAAGTCTGGAGAGCGATTAGACCAAGCCAAGCGTTCCATTTTGAAGAAAACATCAACCTCCTGTGCTGTATGAGGTCGAGCGTCATCATCTATCTATACGACGTGTGGGCCCACAGCATCTCGCAACAACCGCTGATGAGGTCCCGAGATTTCATCACAATACCTGACATCAGTTAAACCTTGCCAATTCACTCATAAAAGAAGGGTTCGATTGGTAAACATTAGGGATTCTCCTCAATATTGGTCTCTTTCCACAATGTTTGGGCCCCGAAATGGTATTCCACGTTCCATTCACATGCCAATCCATCGAAAATCTCTCTCCAGATTAAACTGGGACTAATCTGTGAAAACAACATTGGCCCACTGTTCGACCGTCCAGATGGCATTTCCACTCTAGATGTTACCTTCTGTGAAGACAGAGGTAGACATACAGCATGTCTCTCACAATAAAGGCCGCTCTGCCGAAACCTTCTGCACACCGTTTGCCTCGATACAACACGTTCAGTGGATGCCTCGAGCTCAGGTGCCAACTGACGTGCAGTACTAAGGCAATAATGTCGTGCCCTTACAGCCAATATGTCTCAAATCACACAGGATCAGACCTGCCCTCGTCTTCAGCATACCGTTTCCGCCTCTGTAAACCGTCGCCACTTCCAGGAAACAACAGAACGTTTCTCATTAAGTCGGCGGGCCAAATCAGTGTGCGACAGTCCTGCTTCCTTTATTTCTATGGCCCTCCGCCGCAGAGTGTCTGGTAGGCATCTCTTATGTGCCATACCGCACAATCTGTGACTGTGTACATAGAGATTGTTGATGTGGGGTTACCTGGTAAACACTACCTCGTTTCATAGGTGCCCCGACGTCATTATCGGCATAGTTGCCTGTTGACTGGGATGCCATCTTCTGTGCAGAAAAAGATCGTAGGGACTTCTCGTTGACATTTTATATGATAATATCGTGAATTAGACACATGAAGGGGAAATAGGGGTTTGTTGCTTTAATTTCGGACACCACTGTACTCAAGAAATGAGAAAACTACATTTTCCTGGATACATACATGTCTCAACTTTATCTTCGATAAGGATAGAAACTGAAGTAATGAATCGTGCCATGGCTGGGAGTTGAACCCAAATCCACTGCTTAACAGGCAGATGTGCTAACCACTACACCTCTGTCATACTGTGGCTATCACAGATGCATGGCCTACCCTAGCCCAACGCCCTCCCTAACACAATCTTCAATTCACGTCTTCAGCCCATTTTCCCCTTCTTAAATCTTCAGTACTGCAGAGGTTTTCCGATATTGGAATAGCACCCCAGCTTTGTTTTCCCATTATATATGAAGCTGTGGTGCTATTCCAGTATCGCAGAACCTTTGCAGTACTGTTGATTTAATAAGGGGAAAATGGACTGAAGGCGTAAATGAAAGTTTGTGTTAAGGAGGGCAGGAGACTAGGGTCGAGCATCTGTGATAGACACAGTATGACAGAGGTGTAGAGGTCAGCACATCTGCCTCGTAAGCAGTGGACCTGGGTTCAAGTCCCATCCTTGGCACAAATTTTAATTCATTACTTCAGCTTTCATCATTATCGAAAATACGAGCGGCTTTCAATAAGTAATGCAAAACTTTTTTTCTGAAATATAGTTGGTTTTATTCAGGATTCTAACACACCATACTATCCAGACTCTTTTGGGTACAAAACCTGTTTCTCAACATAATCAGCGTTCAGTGCGGTAACCTTACGCCACCTTACTGCGACGGCCTGTATACCCGCATTGTTCCACTCTAGCAGTCGATGTCGGAGCCAACGTATTGCTGCATCAAGAACCTCTCAATCATCCATGTACTGTTTCCGGAGGGGTTCATCCTTCATTGGGCCAAACAGATAGAAGTCTGAAGCTACGAGATCCGGGCTTTAGAGAGGATGAGGAACAACAGTCCAACGAAGTTTTCTGAGTTTCTCTCGGGTGCGCAGACTTGTGCGAGGCCTTGCCTTGTCATGGAGAAGTTCGTTTGCACTTTCGTGACGACGAACATGCTGAAGTCGTTTCTTCACTCTCCTGATGGTGCCACATTATACTTCAGAGTTGAGCGTTGCACCGTGAGGTACGACATCAAATAGCATAACCCGTTCAGAGTCCCAGACGTCCGTCGCTGCGACTTTACCCGCTGGATCAAGTACCATGTGTATCAAGGCTAATGAAGAAATGGACAACATTGTCGTGAAAGCCTTTCGAAGCGTATGTCTTGAAATGTGTCTCAAGATGTCATGGAGCACATATAGAGCTCTGTGTAAGACACGATATTGCACACACAGACATGCTGGATATGTCGTTTCCATGTGTAAGTGCGCCATTATGACCAGTGTAGCACAAATAAATGCTCTGAGTAACTTCCAGAAAACCGCCTAGACCCACTTTTACGCTATGGAATAGGCATTCATAACTTGCTCATGTGACAGTAACAGATGCTTTATGCAATGAACTGCTATTTATTGTCCGTTCTTTCGATGTCAACGTATAACAGGCCCATCATATGGTGATAAGACTTGTCGAAGATGATTTAAGACCGAAATTAGTAACAAGACAGTCTTCTGGTGTTTCTAAGACCTCTTTTCTGAATCATTTTGGATACATAGAGCGCTTTGCTCAATAAAAAATTTGCGCCATCTGTGTAAGAGCCTAGACTCAAAGGGATCAGTTTGGTCCCATAATACCTTACCGCAAATTTCCAAAAAAAAAAAAAAAAAAAAAAGAAAGTTCAACAGGAGCAGGGAATGAAACAAAGAGATAATTTCGCTTGCGAAATGAAGACAACACGACGTGCAAAATAACGCAGTCTCTCCATCTTTGCACATGTGCAGTCTGTCCATCTTTGCACATGTGTTGAATGTGCTCCTGGGTAACTGTAGCAACGAGACGGTTCCAGTGGGTGGTGCTGGGTTGAGAGGAGAATACGCTAGTACTAACATCAAATCCGGGATTGTGGCAGCAATTTCAAAATAATAAATAAAATACATAATATGAATGAACATCCAGGACAGCAAATAAATATCAGTCAATTTTTTCCCTTCTTGCAAAGCAAAAGGCCCTAGAATTTAGCAACATCAGGCATCAGTTGCAAGAATGTTACAATAATGTCACACAGTCACAATTCAAGCCCTGTACTGTACTATTTGGTACCCAATAGCTTTCCATATAACAATTTCAACCTTTCTTGACAAATCAACTTTACACATATTTCCGAAGTCCATTACAAATGGCTATTAATGCCCCCCCCCCAAAAAAAAAAAACGTCGTTACAAATACACATTCGATACTGCAGATGTTCAACTCTTGGGCCATTACCAAAATTAGTAGGAAAAACGGGTTACAAATGACAAGCCAACAATAGTGATTTTCTCCGAATTTCATCTGTCGCCAATGCCGCGACCTGAGCCAATGTTTCTAATTACAGCTAACCGCTGATTGGCCGATCAACAAACACATCAAATAAATCCCTAGACGCCCAAGCCAAGTTAAGTGCTAGGAGCACGCAAAATAACAATTTCCTTGATCAGACCTCTCCACGGGAAAATTCTCCAATAGTAGTAACGCAGGTTAACGTGTTTAACTTCAGCATACCATCAGGGACACAGAGACATGTATATGCATAACTTCTTATGTACCACACACCAAGAGATGAACAACTATAAGTATTCAGTGACTGACACAAAAAACACAACAACAGCTCGATAACTTAACTAGAAAGCTCAGAATAACAACGTAACCATTTAATATATTTCTGGACAATTTCCATCCATCAAACCACTGCTTCGGCACAACTGACAAGTATTGTAGAGGCTTCACTTTTATTTTCAGTGAAATGCAAGTTTCCTTTTTCCGTGGATATACACTACTGGCCTTTAAATTGCTACACCACGAAGATGACGTGCTAAAGACGCGAAATTTAACCGACAGGAAGAAGATGCTCAGATATGCAATTGATTAGCTTTTTAGAGCATTCACACAAGGTTGGCGCCGGTAGCGACACCGACAACGTGCTGACATGAGGAAAGTTTCCAACCGGTTTCTCATACACAAACAGCAGTTGACCGGTGTTGCCTGGTGAAACGTTGTTGTGATGCCTCGTGTAAGGAGGGGAAATGCGTACCATCACGTTTCCGACTTTGATAAAGGTCGGATTTTAGCCTATAGCGATTGCGGTTTATCGTATGGCGATATTGCTGTTCGCGTTGGTTGAGATCCAATGACTGTTAGCAGAATGTGGAATCGGTGGGTTCAGGAGGGTAATACGGAACGCAGTGCTGAATCCTAACGGCCTCGTATCACTAGCAGTCGAGACGACAGCCATCTTATCCGCACGGCGGTAACGGATCGTGCAGCCACGTCTCGATCCCTGAATCAACAGATGGGGACGTTTGCAAGACAACAACCACCTGCACGAACAGTTCGACGACGTTTGCAGCAGCACGGACTATCAGCTCGGAGACCATGACTGCGGCTACCCTTGACGCTGCATCACAGACAGGAGCGCCTGCGATGGTGTACTCAACGACAAACCTTGGTGCACGAATGGCAAAAGAATTTTCGGATGAATCCAGGTTCTGTTTACAGTATCATGATGGTCGCATCCGTGTTTGGCGACATCGCGGTGAACGCACACTGGAAGCGTGTATTCGTCATCGCCATACTGACGTATCCCCCTGAGTGACGGTATGGGGGACCATTGATTACACGTCTCGGTCACCTCTTGCTCGCATTGACGGCACTTTGAACAGTGTACGTTACATTTCAGATGTGTTACGTCCCGTGGCTCCACCCTTCATTCGATCCCTGCGAAACTCTACATTTCGGCAGGATAATGCACGACCGCATGTTGCAGGTCCTGTACGGGCCTTTCTGGATACAGAACATGTTCGACTGCTGCCCTGGCCAGCACTTTCTCCAGATCTCTCACCAACTGAAAACGTCTGTTCAATGTTGGCGGAGCAACTGGCTCGTCACAATACGCCAGTCACTACTCTTGATGAACTGTGGTATCGTGTTGAAGCTGCATGGGCAGCTGTACCTGTAGACTTCATCCAAGCTCTGTTTGACGCAATGCTCACGCGTATCAAGGCCGTTATTACGGCCAGAGGTGGTTGTTCTGAGTACTGATTTCTCAGGATCTATGGAGCCAAGTTGCGTGAAAATGTGGTCACATGTCAGTTCTAGTATAATATATTTTTCCAATGAATACCCGTTTATCATGTGCATTTCTTCTTGGTGTTGCAATTTTAATGGCCAGTAGTGTATAAGCAGAGGTACCGAGCAACACCAGCGACGAGAAAGCCCTACAAGTTCAGATCACTTGAACTACCGCAACAGACAAGTTCATCACTGTACACCGAGTTCACAAAACCCTTGGCGCCGAGAACGAAGTGTGCAGACGTAGTTAGAAATTTATTATCCAAGGCAAAGAGCTTAGAGCAGACAGAATATTTCACTCCAAGCGAGCAGAACACTGTCTACAGCAAATGACACTTTTCACTCGG
The DNA here is from genome assembly GCF_023897955.1 of Schistocerca gregaria. Taxonomy (NCBI): domain Eukaryota; kingdom Metazoa; phylum Arthropoda; class Insecta; order Orthoptera; family Acrididae; genus Schistocerca; species Schistocerca gregaria. The sequence continues at coordinate 479,678,508 of NC_064926.1, forward strand.
ACTAACTCTAAAGTCATTCTGCCCTGTCCTCTGTACCGACTAGCACCGGTCACATACCCACAAGCAGGACCGCCGCAGCCAATGTCCGCACACGTCGTCCGTTCGCCCCACGCCTTCTGCAAGACCCGTTCATTCCTTCCCAGTCCACTACTCCTCGCCGAACGCCGAACTGCCTCGCGTCACCCACCGCCCTCTGTCGCCACTGGCGGACAACCGCTGATCACCGGCGGCGTACTCTTCAGAGTGCCGGCCGCGGCGGGAAGTTCAAACTACGGCGCTCGATATGATGCCTTAGCGGCACCGTCGCTCCACCTTCTGCATGGTAACACGATTCCATATTTCCCGATATGTTGCCCACAATATGGTGGGCACGTTGCTTCTCAAGCGTACAAATTGCTTCTCAAGCGTGCCACACTGGCGGTGGCGCCCCAGAGGTCATCCACGTGTGTGCAGAATTCCTTCGACGGCGCAGTGCAAGGTTCCACATGCGCACAAAGCACACTCGAAGGTGTTCATGTCAGTAGAAACCCACAAGCCATAATTCTTGGGTATCGGTCATCGGTTGCTGTTGTTGAGAACAGGCGAGCACAACGAGTCAGGTCTTCAATTATTGGAGTCTCACTGTAGTGGTTGGATGCTTGAATGTTGTCGACGTGATGTGCGTCAATGCGGCTGCAGCTTCCCATAGTTACAACTCTTCTTGAAGCAAAGTGACAAGCTCGAAACGATCCACGCCGACTCACTGAGCAGCATACGCAACCCATATTGTGCCGTTCACGATTAGAGACACAGTGACTGTACTTTACTTTAGTTCCATTGAAAAGATAGCTACATATAACAGTTAGGATGAAAAAGAGGTACACGGGTCATGAGGTTGTGCAAAACTTGTTTCCAGCAATTAATTAAAACAATTTTTTTTTACGGGACATGGTCCAAATCCTAGTTATTTCTATAGAATTGACAAGGTGGGACACGGACGAGCAGTAGTGAATTAGAAGGCACGTCTGCACCCAATTGGTTTGATTGTATCTAGACAGAGGTTAGAATACGACGATATTTGTGTGTGTGTGTGTGTGTGTGTGTGTGTGTGTGTGTGTGTGTGTTTGCTGTTGTTATGGTCTTCAGTCCAAAACGCTGGTTTGATGCAGCTCTCCATGCTACTCTTATCTGTGCAAGCCTCTTAATCTTCTGCAACATGCATCCTTCTGTGTCTGCTTAGTGTATTCATCTCTTGGTCTCCGTCTACGCTTGTTACCCTCCACGCTTCCCTCCATCACTAAACTGGTGATCCCTTGATGCCTCAGAACGTGTCCTACTAACCGATTCCTTCGTCTAGTCAGGTTGCGCCACGAATTTCTTGTCTCCCCAATTCTGTTCAGTAGCTTCCCATTAGTGGCGAGATCTACCCATCTAACCTTCAGCATTCTTCTGTAGCTCCACATTTCAAAAGTTTCTGTCCTCTTCTTGTCTAAACAGCTCATCGTCCATGTTTCAATTCCATACATGGCCACAATCCATAGACATGCTTTCAGGAAACACTTACCAACACTTAAATCCATGTTCGATGTCAACCAATTTCTGTTCTTCAGAAACGCTTTTCTCGCTATTGCCAGTATATATTTTATATCATCTGTACTTCGACCACCATCAGCTATTTTGCTGACCAAATAGCAAAACTCATCTACTACTTCAAGTGTCTCATTTCTTAACCCAATTCCATCAGCATCACCTGATTCAGTTCTACTACTTTCCATTACCCTCGTTTTGCTTTTGTTGTTGTTCATATTATATATTCCTTTCAAGACGCTGTCCATTCCGTTCAACTGCTCTCTCAAGTCCTTTACTATACCTGACAAAATTAAAATATCATCAGCAAACCTCCAGGTAGTTCTAAGTTCTAGGGGACTGATGACATCAGATGTTAAGTCCTATAGTACGTAGAGCCATTTGAACCATTTTTTTATAATTAATAATTGAAATTGGTTACCAAATAAATCAAACTCTTGCGATGAAACACTGGTACAGATAGCAAGATACCCTCTTCTGTTCTCGGCCAAACGGGGTCGTGCTGTATATATGCTGGCTGTGGCCGGGACGTCTACCTCCCCCCCCCCCTCCCTATTAAAGCAAGAGGAGGTACGCACAGTGGTAGCCGACCGGTCTTGTCCTGAGGGAGACGCAGTCCAGAAGAGCGCGGAAAGCGGGAACATACCAGACACACCGCGCAACGACCGCAAGCGTCGTTCTTCGTGCCGGCTGTCTGCAGTGATTCATAGCGCGAGTCTCGGGTTCACAACCGGACTGACGCCCGCAGGTTTCAGCGGACCCTCGCCGCCGCACTGTGACATACGGCGCCTTCCTAGCCTGCATCCGCAGCGAAATTTGTCTTCAATGTTCATCAGCATCCAGGCGTATCACCAGACTCCCCAGCAAACTGTTACTAAGGAGATACCCGACGCAAACGGCTAAAACCGAATAAAAATGATTTTACAGTACGGAGATGTCTTCTATTCTTATTGCTCCCTCTTTATTACCCTCAGTTGTCGAACGCTTTTTCTATGAAAGTGTCTTCAATTTGTGAAGTCTTGCCTACATTATCAAGCGGCGTCATAATTGCATCTCTTGCGCCTTTACTTCTCCCCAATCCATATTGCTCGTCATCTAAAATAGCTTCAGTATTATTTATCATTCTGCTGTATAAGATTCTGCAAGAACAGGACCAACGACGACTGAAGAAAGTCTTTCGACGTAACAAAAGTGCAACCCTTCCGCAAATTGCTGCAGATTTCAGTGCTGGCCTTATCAACAAGTGTCAGCGTACGAACCATTCAACAAAACATCAACGAGGTGGGCTTTCGGAGCCGAAGGCCCACTCTTGTACCCTTGATGACCGCACGACACACAGCTTTACGCCTCGCCTGGGCCCATCAACGTCGGAATTGAACTGTTTCAAATTGTATCGAACGTATGGACGTGTACGTGGATGGAGATAACTTCATGAATCCATCATATCAGCAGGGGACTGTTCAAACTGGTGGAGACTCTATAATTGTGTAGGGCGTGTGCAGTTGGAGAGACATGGGATCCCTGATACGCGTAGATACGACTCTGACAAGTGACACGTACGTATGCATTCTGTCTGACCACTTGCATCCATTCTTGTTCATTCTGCATTCCGACGGACTTGGGCAATTCCAGCAGGACAATGCGACGCCCCACAGGTCCAGAATTTCTACAGAGTGGCTCCAGGAACAATCTGAGTTTATCACTTTCGCTGCCTACCATCCTCCCCATTAATTTTATTCAGCATATCTGGGATGCTTTGCAACGTGGTGTTCAGAAGAGATCTCCACCCCTTCGTATTACGGATTTCCGGACAGCCTTGCAGGATTCGTGGTGTCAGTACCCTCTGGCACTACTTCAGATATTAGTGGTGTCCGTGCCACGTCGTGTTGCGCCACTTGTGCGTTCTGATGAAGGCCCTACACGATAATAGGTAGCTGTACCTGTTTCCTTGGCTCTTCACTGTGTATCACGGAGTACTGCGGGAAATCGGCAGGTTTCTACCGACTGTTGACGCTGCAGCTGAGTGTTCCCTTCTCGGTGCAGCCTGTTGCCGGAGGCGCGGCCACCTGTTGCGGGTGTTTAGGAGTCTGCCGGCGGCGCCGCAGCCCGCTATCGCCGCCGCATCGACACCCGCCGACACTTGTTGCATTTACATACAACGCCACGCCGCCGCCGAAACCCGACGCTGCGCTGCCGGCGGCCGGCGGTAATGGCCGGGAATAAGCCGTGAAATACGAGCCGACTCCTTCGGCGCGTCCAAATTTATGTGCGTGCCGCGTCCGTTAGGCGACACGCGCGTCGCACGGCCGGGACCTTACAGACCTTCCTCCACAGGGCTACTCCTTCTTATCTGTGTCGTGCCCTGCTGTCCGATCCGATCAACTGCTCCCAAGCAATAATGATCTCTATGCAGTGTACATCAATCAAGCAAAGGATGTGCAGTCAAAGACAAAGGCGCATCTAGTAACTATTGAAGTAGCGGCATCTAAGTAGGTTTCCGCTTGCTTTTCATTCGTGTTATACCGAATGTAAAATGTTCCATTTTTCATCTGTAGTAATCACGATAATAGCTGCCCGCTTTCGCTCCACTCCACAATACGAAATGTGGACTACCTTGTCAAGCCACGGAAAGGCGCCAACAGGAATTCAGGAAATACCGTTCTTGTGAAGCACACTAGATTTTCATTCTCACGGAGTAAAGAATGCTGCCGACATGGGACGTCAAATTAATTCCATATTTTTAGATTTCCATAAGGCTTTGGACACCGTTCTTCACAAGCGACATCCAATCAAATTGCGTGCCTCTTTACTGTCGTGTTAATTGTGCGACTAGATTCGTGATTTCTTGTCCGAAAGGGTACAGTTCCTAATAACTGACGGAATGTGTAAGGGGTCCGTAGGCCCTTACTATAATTTTGCACTCGGCACAGGTCGATAGGGCGAACAATCGATTGTGACATGTTGCGAGAGCGAGAGTCGAGATGCGCCAGAGTGGTTGTCGGGAATGGTGTGTGTGTGTGTGTGTGTGTGTGTGTGTGTGTGTGTGTGTGTGTGTGTGGAGGCCATTATTGGAATACAGGGTTTTTAACCGAGAAGGGTGCCACCATCGCCATTGTTAGACCACCAAATAATAAATAAATACCGGGAAAGTGATGAAGTACCTTTATAAACGGGTTCAGTGACGTTACTAGTGCCGATATTTAGTTCGCGTCTACCGTGTCGGCCTAACCTTCGATTGCAGTGTTGGATGCAGTGATGGATTAGCGTGTGGCGATAATGGCAAATGAAGAAAGCCTGTGCTGAGATTAGCCGAAATTAGATATGTATGACGAAGGCAGTGGTTGTGTCGTTTTTGTGTTTTGAGAAGAATGTAAGTTCGTAATCAGTAAAACTGTGTTGGTGTTCCTTATTACCATACATTCAGTGTTATAGTATTGAACAGGACGAACTGGAAAGCAACAACTTCCGTAGCAGTCAGTTCCGATTACCAGACCCATTAGGTTCACGGTCATGTTAATAATAGATATTGGGCTGCTATTCGATCAGATCAGGTCGGTATAAAAACGGAGGTGTTACAAATGTCATCGACTAACACAGAAGTAATATCTGGCGTTCCCCACGGAAGTGCTCTAGACCCTCTGCTGTTCCTAATCTACATAACCGATTTAGGAGTAATCTGAACACCGCTCTTAGATGATGCTATAATTTACCGTCTTGTAAAGTCATCAGATGATCAAAACAAATTGCAAAACGATTTAGACAAGATATCCGTATGGTGCAAAAAGTAGCAATTGACTCCGAATAATGAGAAATCTGAAGTGATTCATATGAGTACTAAAATGAATCCTCTAAATTTCGGTTACAGAATAAATCACACAAATATAATGGCTGTAAATTCAACTAAATACTTGGAGATTACAATTCCGAGTGACTTAAATTGAAATGAACACACAGATAATGTTGTGGAGAAAGCAAATCAGAGAGTGCGTTTTATTGCCAGAGCACTTAGAAAATGTAAAACGACTACTAAAGAGACTGCTTACACTACGCTTGTTCGCACACTTCTGGAGTATTGCTGTGTGGTCTGGGATCCACATCAGATGCAACTGACAGAGGGTATAGAAAAAATTCAAAGAAGGGCAGCTCGTTCTGTATAATCGCGAAATAGGGGGAGAGGTGGCCACGGATATGATACGCGAGTTGGAGAGGCAGTCGTGAAAGTAAAGACGTTTTCCGTTGCGGCAGGATATTCTCTTGAAATTTCGATCACCTACTTTCTCTTCAGTTTCTCGGCGCCCACATACATAGGGGGGAATGATCATCATAATAAAACAAGAGATATCACAGCTCGCACGGAAAGATTTAAGTGTTCCTTTTTCCCGCGCGCTGTTCGAGAGTGGAACGGTAGAGGAGCAGCTGAAATCTCTTCCAGGCACTTAATTGTGAATTGCGAAGGCATCATGTAGATGTAGATGTAGATGCAGATGAAGACGTTTTATGTAAATCCGCGCACAAACGAACAAAAGGCAACCCAGATGAAAATTACTGGAGACTTCTTTAACTCGCGTGACCAAGGTTCTCATTTTCTGCGATCATAACAGCGATGGATGAGGCGTCGTGCTACCAGTTCCAGCCTGAGTAAGATGGGATACAAACACAGTGACAGCGGAAGAGTATCTCAGTCACAATTCGAAAGATGTCAATTGAAATGAGTTGCCAATACCTCGACCAATTACAAAAATAACCTTTGGTGGCACTTGAGTGCAGTTTCATGGTCGTACTGTGATCTGTGAACGCCACTTTAAAAGTATTTTGAAACTCTCGTGTTTGCATTGTATTGTTATCAACTAGCGTTTACTGAACTTCGCAAAAGGACCTGGTATTTATGCATGGTCAGAATCATACACACGGTAGTGGTATTTTAAGACAAGGACACAGTGGTAGGATACGCACAGTATATTCCACGGGCGGTACGAGGCCTTTAAAAAGCAATGCATCCGGTGCACGAATTCGTAGCCTGCTTACGTTTCGTATCAGACAACTGCCTTCCGCAGCCATGTCGGCAGCACTACCTTGTAAAGCAGTTCTCGGTCTTCAGTGATGTGTCCACGGCGGAGTTAACCACTGTTGTAGAAGAGGGACCATTACACCTTACAGGAACTTGCACAGTAGCTGCAGGATTTAGTTCCTACAAAGACGAACGAGTGTACTAGTCGACAAAGCGAACCGTAGAGACGGCCACATCACGAATGAATTTGGTAACGTGAGCGGTGTCAGTCACGTCCGTGTTGTGTGCGCTGTCGCATCGCAGTGCGAACGCTTAACACCTCGAACGAGGGTGTCCTCACGTTCCAACATTTCACGAGTCACAGGTGTGTGCGGCCGGCCGGCACGCTGGAGATCGGACAGGTTTGCGCGACCTTGTTGCGGTGATGACAGACACCTCGCCCAACGACTCACCGTGCTTTTGTTCGGTGCCAGGCTTCCCTAGACATTCTGCAAGCTCCTGTGTATGTCTGCGATGTCCTACTTTTTCTGCCAAAAGGAAATCAACGTCAGCTCTCCGCTTCGAAAGCACCTCTCGTTACACACGCCATTATGACGGCTACGTTATAGCGCTACCACCTATCGGGACTCCATGACGCTATAGGGACTGAAGAGAGAATATTCCACTGTGTCCCACAACATATTCCGTGTTTTTTTTTTCAACCGCAGTTGGCTCAGAAAAAAATGTGCTGCATTAGGTGTCGAATGCCCCTCGTACATGAAAGTAACGAAACAATTGTGCATATTTGTTTGTCATGATCATGCACTATACTTGTTACTTATTTTTAATAATTTCTGTACATTTTCTCACAGATTACATCTCGCGATGATTTTTCGAAACGCGTAACATTTAATAAAGAATTGTGTGATGAAGACATTTCCATAATTGCAATTTGTAGCTTAAATTTCTCACTTCCGAAAAAGGAACATTTTAAGTGGTAATGAGTATTTCAGTAAGTAGTAACTCACGGATCCACAGATATCTGTGCATTACCGCACTTTGGCGCGTGGGACTGCTTGGACTAGCACGCATCACAACTTGATTGATTCACGTCAGTGCCAAATCAGTCGGAAAAAGCGCAGTTTTTTTTAACGATTATTTCTAAGCACAACCTGCCCTGTAACACTCTTACAAGCTCCTCAGACCGATCATGACCTCCCTGTAAATGCAAGTGAATGTATAGTTTTAAACTCTAATTTACACCAATTAGACATACTAGAAATGTGAATCATTAGGAAAATGTTAGGCCTACGAGAAACTACGAAAGATTAGAATTTTTGTAGTGGTGATGAAATTCATTGAAACTTAGAAAATATGTCAGAAGTAACGAGACAAAGAAGGCTGGTATTTTTTAGACGTTTATATCAAATGCAGGGCAGTAGATTAATGAAAAAGATCTTCATATCTTTGTGAGATCAGAAGTCAACAAGTTCAATCCAAGAAGTAAAAAATAATTTAGAAAGAAAATGTAAGAGCTGAGGAAACAACTGTTACAGAAGTTTTTATAAAGAAAAAGTACTCATTATGAAAGGTTCCAACGACAGGAGAGTCAAAAAAATTGTGCGAAATTGTCAAAAGACAGGAATTAAAAACAAAGTGAACAGACGAAACAGTATTGGAAGAAAAGAATACAATAAAGAATAAGGAACTGAAATTGGCATGTCGTCCTTAACTGGCCCATCCGAGAACATATAAAAAATGATAAAAGTTTGCGATTCAATAGCCGTGTATTGAATAATAATTTGTTTACATCAATCCTTAATACATCACTTTAGTATATCTTCCAAAGAATTAAGTGACGATAAAAAAAATTGCACAGGAAGCCTGACCCTTGATGTAAAATTGAGAGTACTTCCTACCTCACTGCTAAAAAGGTCATCTGAAGTGATCTGGTCACTTGTTAAAAAATTTTATATTGAAGCATAACAAAGGATCAGTTAATTTTGAGCAAAACATTTTGCACTGATACAGTAAGTGCTCTCACTTTCCACGGAGGTGCAGTTAATATAATCATATCGTACTAAAACCATTCGTCTGAAAATTTGAGGTGTACGTGCAAAGTAACTGTATAAACTAACTGGAGGGGTGCCATGCCGAAACACCTCTGCATTCTCATGATGTTGTTATGGAACCTGCAAAGGCATCTTTCGTGATGAGAAACCATGATTAGCAAGTTACGATCTATTCATTCACATTAACTGTTCTGTGAATTCTCTTTAGCCTCGGCTGACCTCCCTTGTGCCACTGGCATAGTGAAATTCTACGGTCTCCTGTCGCCACCTTGGCTGACAGATCGCCAAAACTGCTATGCCCGCAATTAGGTCGAAGTCTTGCAAGCTACTGTCTGACGGTCTGTAAGCAAAGCCATAGCGTGAGCTTGTACCCAACACTGTGTCAGGGCGTCTTCAATCCCACTCCAGAAAATTACGTTGACCCATGATGGCCTGGGATGTACCAAACTGCTAGAAGTCGTGTACCCGCCTGATCGTGGCCCCAGCAGACAGGTAGGCCCTGAGCATCCAGAAGTGGCTGCAGCAATGATTAGGAAGAGACACACCAAATGTCCATCGCATCCAGCAGCGATGATGGTATTAGTGCAGTAAGCACCTCGAGATATAATGGTATTGGAAGACCCTCAGTCTCTCCATCAACGATATGGTAGGTGGTGGCCAATGCGAAATCCCACGAGTGGCAGGATCTGGTAACTTGGATTTTGTCATCGCAATAGTGGTAAGCTACATGTTCACGAGAAATGCTGAAACATCTAATACATGGATGTCACTACACCAAAACAATCCCCGGCTGGTGTGGCCGTGCGGTTCTAGGCGCTTCAGTTTGGAACCGCTCGATCGCTAAGGTCGCAGGTTCGAATCCTGCCTCAGGCGTGGATGTGTGTGATGTCCTTAGGTTAGTTAGGTTTAAGTAGTTCTAAGTTCTAGGGGACTGATGACTTCAGATGTTAAGTCCCATAGTGCTCAGAGCCATTTTTGAAACAAAACAATCATTGAATCGAGTGCTTCGGTACAAACACAATCAGTCCTAATGACCGACTGAATTCAGAGCTGGAGAACAGCAGTATTCATAGATATGGTGCAAGGAATGACTTGAAGCTCTGTTCATTATGACGAAATGTGGCCCACTACTTTCACTAGGTGTCAGCAGCCCTCGTTCGGCTGTGTTTGTTTAACCATTTGTTACAAGCTCTTAATTGCACTGTCAAGTCTCTGAAATGTGTTATTGCTTCTGAGGTAGTCCCGTTTCTTCCCATAACAAGAGCTAACGAATCTCTCTCTCTCTCTCTTTCTCTCTCGCGATACACGTTTTGCTGAGAGTGTAACTTGTGCCTGGCGATTGGTGCCAACATAGCAATATATGCTTGTATACGCAACCGACTCACAGTTTTGATTGTTTCTGCTGCATAGCTATGTCATCACCTTGTCTGGTGTTGCCTGTGGCTGTGATAGCGTGAACTAAAGAAAAATTTTAATACCTTCCCCTATTTTGCTCTGCGAGCGGTGCAAGCTATTGGTGCCATTCCACTGCATGGTACACAATGTCCAGTAAAAATACAGCTGTCACATCTTATGGGCACAAAATAAGGTTCCCTACAATTTACTCTAAATTGCGGCAGATCTACAGATCCCTCAGGTTTAAAAAAAGTCACTTTCCATGTTGTATGCCAGTCTCCATGCCCAATTCGGACTATAAAGAAACAACAAAATAAAAAGCCCAGTAGCAAAGTCCTGAGTGGACTCACTACAGTGCAGTTATAGATAAGGGGACGCCATCCCAGGTGTCAGAAGGCTCTGGATGACACTATGACGTCCACTCCTGGTTCACCAATCGCTCCAGGACATCATTGTCGTACTGATGTCGCTGGAGAACCACTTCTGGTGCCAGATTCCAGGGGCGCAGTGTGGAGACTCCTCTACAGTTATAAGGATGATGTTGTGGAACTTGTACAGGCAACTTTCAGCGCTAATAAAACATGATTAGCATGGCAATATTTACTCTTCAGATTTATAGTTCTGTGTCTCCTTATCAACCTTGGCTGACGTCTCAGGCCAGTGACATAAAGCAATTCTACTGACACCAGTTGTTGGGTCAGCTAACTGGTTGCCAACCACGCTACACAAGCAATTCGGCTGAAGTCTTGCAGGCTATTGTTTGGCAGTGGGCAGGCAAAGCCATAGTGAGGGTGTGTCCCCACACTATGTTAGAGTGTGCTCGATCCCACCACAGAAAATGACGATGACCTGCGATGACCCATTGGGATGTACCATGCTGTTAGAGATCATCCAGTCGGCTGATCCAGGACCCATCGGACGGATAGGTCTTTGGCACCCGGAAGTGCTTGCCTTGATAACCAGGTACAAGGCACTGGGTGGCCCTCTCACCCAGCAGTTGTGACAATGTTGGTGTGATAAGCACTGCAACACACAATGCTGTTGGAGGACTCTCAGTCTCCCCAACAACGATGTGGTAGGTGTAGACCAGTGTGAAGTCCCATCAGTGGCCAGTCATAATTAACTGGATGTTGTCATCTTGGGAACGGCAAGCAATGTTTTCATGATAAGTTCTGGAACATATAATACATGTACAAGGTGAGACTGGAAAGTTTTAAGAATGGGCTTGTAATTGTACAATGGCGGTACTTACAGGCTACTGTGATGCATCTCCTTCAAAATAGTTCCATTCTGACTGAAAACACCGACTCCAACGGTTTCCCACTTTTGGAAACATACCTGGAAATTTTTTTCCTGAAGTGTGTTAAGGACGCTCTCCATGTTCGCCTGGATGTCTTCAGTCGAGTCAAGTCGCTTCCATTTCAGTGAAAGTTTCAGTTTAGAAAACAGAAGTCCGCAGGGACCAAATCAGGGGAATGTGGCGGTTGTGAAACACAGGAATCTTCCCGTTCCCGGGTTCGATTCCCGGCGGAGTCAGGGATTTTCTCTGCCTCGTGATAACTGGGTGTTGTGTGATGTCCTTAGGTTAGTTAGGTTTAAGTAGTTCTGGGGACTGATGACCATAGATGTTACGTCCCATAGTGCTCAGAGCCATTTGAACCATTTTTGAACCAAGCACAGGAATTTTGACTTTGGTCAAAGATTCAACGATAGAGAAGGCACGATGAGCTGGAGCACTGTCATGGTGTAGTACCCAACTCCTGTCTTCCGCAATGCAGGCTTTTCCTTCCGCACCTTTTCGCGCAAACGCTCTAGGACACATTTCTAGTATTCCTGGTTAATTGTCTGTGTTCCAGGGGTAAATTCATGATGCACAATACCGGTAGAATTGAAAAAAAATCACCAACATTGTCTTCACCTTAGACCAACTTTGCTGTGTCTTTTTCGGTCGTGGTGAATCTGGAGTCTACACTGCGAAGACCGCACTTTGGATTCAGGATCATACCCATATACCCACCATTCGTCACCTGTAATTACCCTATGTAACAAATCAGGCTCATTTTTAGTCCGATTAATCAGTTCTTGGCACACTTCAACTCTGTATTTTCTCTGGCCACTTGACAACAGTTTTGGAATGCATTTTGCTGAGACTACGACGCATGTTAAGATCTTCATTTAAAATTGATTGAACTGCATAGAAACTTAAATTAAGTTCATCAACCATCTCCCTAACTGTAAGTCTACGATCAGAGCGCACTAAGTCGTGAACTTTCAGAACATTTTCATTTGTTTTTGAGGTGGAAGGACGGCCCGACCGTGGTTAATCTTCAAATGTTTCGTGATCATTTTTAAATCTGTGAACCAGACAAAAAACATTTGACTGGCTCATACAATTATCTCCAAAAGCTGTTTTTAAGTGTCAGAAGCTGATTTCCCAATTTTAAAGTAAAATTTCACACAAACACGTTGCTCCCTTTTCACTTCCATTTTCAAGCAGACAGAATCTGGCAAGAAGCCCTAAAAGACCCGCACTCAACCAGCTGCCACAAGAAAGCTTTCACTTGCTCTCTGTTGAGAGATCCAGTGTGATGTTCATGTGGGTTCCAGGTCACGTCGGTCTGACGGGAAACGAGGCTGCAGACGCTGCTGCCAGGGCTGCACTCTTCCTATCTAGGTCCACTAGCCCTTCCATCCCTCCAGATGACCTCCGTGTCGACGTCTGTCGGCAGGTGGTGTCAATTTGGCGTCACCACTGGTCTTCTCTTCACGGAAATTAAACCTTTCCCAGGACAGTGGTTTGGCCGACCTCATCTCAGCCCTTTCGCCGCGAGGTTGCGTAGTAGGCATTGTCGTTTTAGTCATCGCCATTTGTTAAATGGTGATCCCCACCACTTTGTGCTCGTTGTTGTGCACATTTGACGGTTGCGCCACGCGCAGAGGCACCGCGGTTAGAGACGCCATGTCACTGATGGCGCGGCCCCTCCCGCCGGAGGTTCGAGTCCTCCCTCGGGCATGGGTGTGTGTGTTGTTCTTAGCATAAGTTAGTTTAATTAGTGTGTAGGTCTAGGGACCGATGCCCCTAGAAATTTGGTCCCACAGGAATTCACACACTGAACATTTTGAACTTTGATGGTTCGCCATTTCCTGACCGAAAGTCCATTTTCAACCACTTACGTTCTAATACGTGTTTTCTATCTGCGTTAAGAGCTGTTTTAGCGAACAACGCGTGGCCTGCAGACAGCATTTTACTTCTTATCCGTCGTGGCAATACAGCGGAGGACATTTAATCTTTGGTTCGGGTTGTACAGCATATTTTGTTGACCTTTCTCCACGAGGAAGTCATTGTTCATAGCTCGCTTTCTTTCCGTCGCTTAGGCTTAAATACAGTCGCTTTTATGTTCTTTTACTTCTTGATGATCTAATGTTACGAAATTGGCGCTTATGTCCTTCGTTGTTTTTGCACTTTAAAACAAAACAAAAAAAAATTTACTGGAGCGCCTTGCTGGTTCCGCCCGTGGGCTCACGAGTCGTGTCGGATTTGTCGTTGGCTGCAGGTGTAACCAGCCTGTGTGTGGCTCGGCGTCTTTTCCTACTTAGGATGCTTTCAGCCGGTGACGACGCATCCCTAATGACGCGTGCAAGCATTAAACAAGAATCCCAAGTTAAATATATCTCGTAATTTTCTAGAATTCTTTTCCATTCAAGAGACTCTTAGTATTCATCCTGCTTCATTTGGAAATTAGTCTTTTGCCCACGGCTTCGCCTGTGTTCGTATGTCACATATATTTCACACGTATACATATTTCACATAAGTTTAACATATTTCAGATATGTTTCTACACGTACTTTATCAGTATCTGTAGCGAATCTCTCTCTGCAATTGCAACTGATTTCTGAGGAAACTTGTGGTTCTGCCAGTAAGTGATCGTCGTTTCCATGGAAATATCTGTCTCTTTAAACTGGATCTGCGTTGTTTTACACCGTTTACAGCCAGAGAGGATGTTAAGTATATCTATGGTGTTCTGCCATGCAGGAAAACTTTGGCCCTGAAACATTCGGACAAAATTATTGGCTATGTGGTTGATGCATTGAACAGATAGCGCTTCATGGTTTTAAATTATTTCAAGTCAATTACTTACAGGAAAGAAATACCAACAGCCCGTTTTAAAATGTTTCTACACGGCTCCTCTTCTCATCCCCTACCCAACCCCTAGCGGTATTAGAGTTATATTACTTCTATAGTACTTTTATACACACATTGGGTCATACATATATCAAATTCCATTGAAATTGCTCCAGGCGGCCGTGCGTTGGGCTACTATGTCACCGCCTTTTCACACCGACATCATTGGTGTGGCACGTGCTTCTTACCCTCACAGAAATCTTCACAGGCGTGCCGACAACAACTCAAACGTAAATCATAATGGGATGAATGGTGTAGGAATGCATAAAAAACTACCAAACAAATAAACATTTTTATACAGGGTGTTTCACAATTTATATTACCCACCTGTAGATGTTGTAGGGGGTGGAACCAGCGCCCAGAAACGTTTCGTTTTCGTGTTACAAGGAAAACGAGACCTATTCCATCGCAGGCTAGATGTTTCTCAGGCAGTTCGCCTGTTACGGTGGGCTACCCACATTCGTGAATGGTACGATACGCGGTGTTACGTGATGACCTCTGTTTCCGCCTGCCTTGTTTTCATGTTTCCTGGCGATGTGTCATTTGAAAGAACGGTGACTAGTACTGCAGTGACAGGATGTGTGAGCACACGCTCGCACGGTACACCGATACGTCGTTAGTTTACGGTGATGCTCGGTGTAATAGCAGAGAAGCTCAATGTCTGTATTACGAGTACTTTCCAAATCGTGTGACTCTATCTCAACCCATGTTTGCCAGAGTTGAACAACGGCTGCGGGAAAACTGGAAATTCGCAAGCGGTAGAACAAACTGTGGGGCTCTAATAAGGCGGCGTAATGTCGTACTGAAGATGAAGTGCTTCGTCGCGAGTACTCGAGTCATTACACGTAACTTGTATGTCCGTCTGTCTGACGTGCTTTGCAAGAATAGCAACTCCACCCATATCACCCTCAGCCGGTAAACGCCATGCTCCCGGCGGATTTTGTGCCACTTGTCAATTTCTGTACTTGGTTTTTAGACCGTTGTGTCGATTTTCCTCCGTTTACAAGGAGAATTTGATTCACGAACTACTTGCATTTTAACAAGGACGGTGCTTTGAACGCTCAATATAGCCACATTTGGGATGAAGGAAACCCCACATCCAAGTGCACACGAAGTTTTCAGCATACCTTTGGCATCAATGTCTGGGCAAGTACCTGTCACGGTATGTGATTGGGCCGTACATTCTTCCTCCAACCTAACGGGTGGCAGGTACTTGATATTCCTGGAGCAAGTGCTGGCGGAGTTTTTGGAAGATGCGACATTGGAAATTCTGCACTAATTGTGGCTCCAGAATGAAGGTTCAAAAATGGTTCAAATGGTTCTGAGCACTATGGGACTTAACGTCTGAGGTCATCAGTCCCCTAGAAATTAGAACTACTGAAACCTCACTAACCTAAGGACATGACACACAGCAGGCCGGAGTGGCCGTGCGGTTCTAGGCGCTACAGTCTGGAACCGAGCGCCTGCTACGGTCACAGGTTCGAGTCCTGCCTCGGGCATGGATGTGTGTGATATCCTTAGGTTGGTTAGGTTTAATTAGTTCTAAGTTCTACGAGACTAATGTCATCAGAAGTTAAGTCGCATAGTGCTCAGAGCCATTTGAACCATTTTTGAACATCACACACATCCATGCCCAAGGCAGGATTCGAACCTGCGACGGTATCGGTCGCGTGGTTCCAGACTGTAGCGCTTAGAACCGCTCGGCCTCCCCGGCCGGCCATGAAGGCGCGGCAGTACATTTTGCAGTTCGTGTGCGGAACTATCTGAACGTAGTCAGCGGGGACAGGGGAGTCCATCGAGGAGGGCCACATGCTTGGCCACCACGATCCCCAGATTTAACCTCTTTGGGCTTTCTGCTGTGGGGCCACACAGACAGTCTTGTTTAGGAGATGATCGGAGGATGATCTGGTTGCACGGATCATCGCTGCGGCGGAAGTGATGAAGGATACTCCAGGCATTTTGAACAAAGTTTACGCTAACTTACGGTGCAGAATACACCGTGAGCAGCGAGCTTAGTGGTCGTCATATCGAACAGCTGTCATAGATTAAAACTGTGTGCCAGACCGAGACTCTAACTCGGGACCTTTGCCTTTCGCGGGCAAGTGCTCTACCAACTGAGCTACCCAAGCACGATTCACGCCCCGTCCTCACAGCTTCACTTCCGCCAGTACCTCGTCTCCTACCTTCCAAACGTTACGGAAGCTCTCCTGCGAAACTTGCAGAACTAACACTCCTGAAAGAAAGGATATTGCAAGTGATGTACCTGTGGTAGATCAAAGTGAAAATGTCATTCTGGAAGCTGTCATAATATCACACTAAAGAGAAGTAAAATCTGTACATCTCGTTTTCGTTTCAAAATGGAAACAAACCGTTTCTGGACACAGGTTTCCCTCTACAACCTATAGAAGTGTGTAACATGAACACCCTGTATATTACATTAATAGATGTAAAATTACAAACAATTACAGTAAAATCTCCTTTTGGAGCGAAAGGGGGAACCGTAAATTCCATCGGATCTACGCCTGACGTCGGAGAGCGATTAAGTTAATAGCGTATGTCCGTTACTACACGCCACTGATGGATGAGAAGGTAAAAAGAACGGTCAGCGGCGTCAAAGCACTAAAACATCAAGTCTTGCACCAGAACGCGAAGTGCCACTGAGTTGGCAGCAGGGACCGCCTCGTTAAGGCGGCTGGCGCGGCAAGCGCCTGTGCAGGCCACCTGTTGGCCGGCCGTTCGCAGCAGCCGCCAGCCGCTCTTTCAATTAGCCAGCACGCCCTGAGCTGCGAGCAGGTGCCGCCTGTAAATCAGCGCTGTCCGCCCCGGCCGTGCCGCCAGCATTCGCCAATCCACCGACCGCCGGCCCTCGGGTCAGCAGCAGCCGCAGCTCTGCTGGCTGAGCGGGGGTCCAGCCTCCCTGCCGCGCTCCAGGACTGCCAACTTCACTGCTCAGCGCTAAAACTGGAAGTCCAGCAGCGATAAAGGACAACAAAATACAGTCTCTGAGAAAAACAGACCCACCCTACTGAATTAGGGTATAGAAGTGAGACACACAGTTAGTGAAAATGAAAATAATTATCGTATAAACAAACATCTAACATACTGATGTAGTCTATTGCTTCTGGAGTCGCCATGAGGAAATCTTCAGTTTCCCTTTATAAGCTGTCCGAGGGCATTCTTCTATGATGTGTTTTATGGTTTGGGTTTCACGACATTCGCAGAAGGCCGTCAATTTCCTGCCCCATTTATGCAGGACACAGGCACATCTACCATTGTATAGTATTGAACTGGGGACCTAGAAACGACGGAGAGGCTTCGTCCCCAATGTAGCCCACAGCAGGCTACAGCAGTCCACTCACCCGACCGCCGCCCATACCCTACCCACGGTTATCTCATCTATCATGCTGGGTCCGTTTCCTATTCAGGGTTGACCAGGCTTTACGTGTTAGTTCAAAACCCGGAGTCTTTTAGGTAACACAATGAATTTTCATACTCTGCTTTGTGGTCCATTGTTGAGGCCAAGCTTTAGTCAAGCTGAATTTTTCCTCTGTGGTTGTACGTGCCGTTTTGAAAAAAAATGGTTCACATGGCTCTGAGCACTATGCGACTTAACTTCTGAGGTCATCAGTCGCCTTAAACTTAGACCTACTTAAACCTAACTAACCTAAGGACATCACACACATCCATGCCGGAGGCAGGATTCGAACCTGCGATCGTAGCGGTCGCTCGGTTCCTGACTGTAGCGCCTAGAACCGCACGGCCACTCCGGCCGGCTGCCGTTTCGATAGCGGGCTTTCTGGCTCGAAGGCGGCTATGGGTGGCATATTCAATGTCCTCATGTATTAGTAGATTCTTGTTGCTGAAGATCGTCTCGTACTCTCGCGAGTACAACGCAGACTTGGCGGTAGCAAATGGCTCAGTATTGTCAGCCATTCTGTAAGAGTGGATTTGATGACCCCGACGATCAATTCTCCTTATGTTATTGAGTTCAACGTCAATTTTATGAGTGTGAGGCTTCTTAAGCCACATTGGCGCACATTATTCAGCGGCTGAAAAGGCAATTGTCACAGCAGACGAGCATAGGACAGCGGCTGATGCGGTGTTTTTGTATAACATTGTACCTAGATTTTAATTTCTCTGCTATTTTTGTTATATCCTCTTCAGATGTGAGAGTTCTATCGAGTGTCGCACCCAGATAATTTGCTGTTTTATTTAAGTAAGCCGTGTGTTCTCAGGCTGTATAGAAAGTTCCCTTTTGGCACATTTGTTGTTCAGGTGACACCATTTTTCTGGCGTTTGGTTGGAGGCGCCATTTTCGGAAGCTTCTTCCCTTTTCCTCCAGGTCGGCTGTAAGGGCCTCCTCTGATTGTTCAAATGAGCTAAATCTAGTTGGAAGTACCCAATCAACAGCGTAGGCACGCTTTTCAGATTTAGTCTCTGGCATGTCTGCGATATATAGGCTGAATAGACGTGGTGCAAGTACTGATCCTTGTGGCAGGCCATTCTTGAGTTGTCATGGTCGGCTTACCTTGATTATCTCATATGTTCTGTCATTTATCATGTCATTTAGCTAACGAGCTGTCGGTTTGCGTCGGATCATACGAAGTAATTTATATGAGCGTTGTCCAGAAAGTAATTTCCGATACGTAGCGAAAAACCCGATGAAGCTTTGCACGGATGTGTTGGGGCAGTGTCTCTGGTATGACCGTCGATCGCATCAACACGCTCTTTTTGGTTGTGAACTCACTGTGAGCGAGTAAAGGTGCCTACAACAACGATGTCTCCCGCCAAATAGGAGGACCCACTGAGAGGCTTCGCCTTAATGAATGTAGCCCGCCTAACACAACTGCCACGCACTTCCTTCTTCGTGGCAATTCTCAGCCACACTCTGCAGGGGAAGTGAAGACGCTCCTGCAGCTTTCTCGATGCGAAGAATTCGATCACCCACAACACAGACCTAATTGGCTCGTCCTGAGTATCATCTCTGTTCACATGAAACTCTGGATACGAAGACAACACTTGGGCGCAGGCTACGCGCTATAGACCAGCGTAGAGAATTATCGGAAATCATAGGCGGCTGCCTCCTACGACGATGGTGTTGGAAATTTGGTACAATGCTCCGACAAATGTCTAAGTCGGAGTGGCATCTAGGTAGCGAAGTTTCTGGGAAGTGTAGGTAACTCTTGCAAATAAAATGTTTCTGATTTTTACTGTGGCTTCCATTGAGAGACCGATCGGAACTAACCCTCATAGATCATACCTTCGTAGGCGACTGATAAATCAATGAATGTGGCAGAGATTTTAAGCTTTCTTTGAAATCCCGCTTCAGTGTAAGTTGCAAGCGAGAGAACTTCGTCAGCACAGATTCGTTTGGGTCTGAAACCTGCCTGTTCGACTGGTATTACATCAAATATTTTCTGAGAAATTGTGTTGTAGGTGAGCCTTTCAAGTAACTGATAATAATGCAATAGGCCTGTAGCTCTCAGGTAAGTTTGCTGCTTTCCCTTGTTTTAGGATGGCTGTTACCTTTGTTCGTTTTTACTAGTCTGGGTGATATTGGTGAAGTATCTAGGCAGCTAGAGCTTTGCGTGTGTTCGACAATTTATTAGGAAATCGGAGTTGATGTCAAATCCTGGTGCCTTCCCTGTCGTGATATTATTGAACGCTGATTCGATTTCTTCAAGTATGAAAGGGCGAGCATTATCCAAAGGAATTAGCTGAAAAGGACAGTAATCGGTAGGTGTGATGTACACTTATGTCAAAGAAATGATTACAATTTCAGAAAAATCGGATTATTAATTCAAGGGAAAGCGTTCTACAAACTGAGCAAGTCAATAACAGCAGTCCACATTCAAGCAGTTACTGGATTTGGCCATGACTGATAAAGCTGTTGGAGGGATATCGTGCCAAATTCTGTCCAACCTGTGCGTAAGATCGTCGAAATGGCGAACTAGTTGAAGTGCCTTGCCCATAACGCTCCAAACGTTCTCAATTGGGGATAGATCCGGCCAGCTTGTTGTCCAAGGTAGAGTTTGGGAAGTAAGAACACAAGCAGTAGGGTGTCTCGCATTATCTTGCTGAAATATAAACCCGGTATGGTTTGCCAAGAAGTGTAACAAAACGGGCCGTGGAATACCGCCGACGTCCCGCTATGCTGTAAGGCTGCTGCGGATGACCTCCAAACGGGTCCCGCTATAAATTAAAACGGCTTCCCAGACCATCACTCCCGGTTGCTGGGCCGTATCGCAGGTGACAGACAGATTCGTGTCCCATATCCCTTCACTAGCCGCGCCATCTCCAGACACGTCTTCGTTGGTCATCAGGGTTGAGTTCGAAGCGAGACTCATCACTGAGGACTATTCCAGATTCCAGGCTGAATGTGCCAGACACCTCGGCACACTGGCGTGTTGGTGTACCGAGGTCGACGGCACTCGGCGCATGTGTTGCCGTGAGCTCAACTACCTTTCTGTGAGCCGCCTATTAATGAACCTTATGGTCACCGAAACACCATTTGCACGCCGGATCGAAGATAACGATCGATCCCGGGCTCTGTGTGCTTCTCTGACGACTGTTCGACCCTCACGTTCTGTCGTCTCCCTAGGTCGACTGCTTCCTACTTCACGCTGTCTTCGGCCATGGTTCACCCATTCTTGCCAACATTGTCAAATAGCGACAGCGCTCCTATTCAGATGTCGAGCGAATCGCTGACTACTCCAATTTGTCTTTTCTTCATGAGGGACTACAGTCATATAAAATTGTTTAAAGAAATTTCCGCCATTTGACTGTTAATCGTTCGCTAAGGTCGCACATTCGAATCCTGCCTCGGGGATGGACGTGTGTGGTGTGCTTAGGTTAGTTAGGTGTAAGCAGTTCTAACTCCTACGGGACTGATGACCTCAGAAGTTAAGTCCCATAGTGGTCAGAGCCATTTGAACCTGTTAATTGTTCATTTATTTTATACAATTATGATTTCGGCTTTGTAGTCACCCTCAAATACGGGGCGAAATGATAAAATATGTCTGACCTATATGATACATGTATTTCTAGTCTTCAACAGGGTGTAAATTTTAAGTTGACAAAAAAGAATAACTCGAAAAATAAGCTTCACACGAAAAATGAATAGAATCCAAAGTTGATTATTTTCGAGGGGAACATCTGCTGGTGCTAAAATTAACCCGCCACCCCAGCCGTCTGAGGCTGGAGTGGGGGGCAACTTTAAAACTTCAAATGGGAACCACCATTTTTTATTGCAGAATCAGATTCTACATTAAAAAAACTACGTACACTTTGTCTTAAACATTTGTTTTAATTCTTGGTAGTTGGCGCTGTAATTCAAGAAAATACACATTCTCATTTTTGTGTGGATAATGGTTACGGATAAATAAAAAATTCTTATTTACTTCGTAAATTTTGTTTCGCTAAAATTGAAACTGTCCCCATAGGGTGGGGTCTGAGAGAGAGGAATTAGAGTTTTACAAATGTTGCCAGGCCTCACCCACCGACTTCGATACCTCTCCTCAGTGCAGCGCACTTCGTGAAGAATGTGCTGCTATTCCCCAACAAACCTTCCAGCACCTGATTGAAAGTATGCCTGCGAGAGTGGAAGATGTCATCAAGGCTAAGGGTGGGCAACAACCATACTGAATTCCAGCATTACCGATGAAGGGCCTGCGAACTTCCAAGTCATTTTCAGCCAGGTGTCCGGATACTTCTGATCACATAGTATAGTTACATATTTTCGCACTGAGGCGTGTTTCATGCATAACCTAATAAACAAGTGTAAATATGATTAAGACAGACAAACGAAGGACCACTCCGAGATTAATAAGCCGTTGGACTACTTCAAAGATAAAGGAAGACGGAAAGGTAAACAACAAACAGCAAATGGAGCAGTTTTTATGGCTGAATCCATCTCGCTGTCTGAGAAGATCACATCTGGGCTTGCCAAGCCTGGCCCACGTGGCATCCGATCGTACGCTCCGGTCAGCAGCGCACATAAAGGAAACAGGTCGTGCATCCCAGACACGGCCGGCGTTGTCTCTGGAGGCGGTGTTTCTCTTAGTGAGATGTCAGCCGCGCTCTCTAGATATTCCTGCCGCCATTAATATTAATGAAAAGTTCCCAACGTGTGCCTCGCGTCCCGTGGTGTCCTCCTCTTGCGCAAAGTTTGTCCGTCCTTCTACGAGAACGATCGGACCAGCAGATGGAAACAAGACGGAAACAAAACCACCTTATGGCGCTGCGATTTATGCACCGGCGTCGTGCTTGGACAGCATAATGGGTCTTCCGACGTTATCCGCCAGGCCATTCGCTAGCACCACCTGGTTACCGATTTCAGATTGTTCCTTAGTACATTTTATTTCTTTAATGCATTACCATCTGTCACGCTTTCTTGGACAAAATAATGCACTGTTTAAATTATATCAGTGACATAGTAGCAGAAGATGGCAGCGGTATAATAAAGGGAGAGAAAGGCTATTCACAATTTGTACAGAATGTCACATATAAGAGTCGAGGGGCACGAAAGGGAAGCAGTGGTTGAGAAGGGAATGAAACAATATTGTAGCCTCTCCCAGATGCTATTCAATGTGTATATTGAGCAACCAGTAAAGGAAACAACAGAATAATTTGGAGTAGGAATTAAAATCCATCGAGAAGAAATAAAAACTTTGAGGTTTACCGACGACATTGTAATTCTGTCAGAGACAGTAATGGACCTAGAAGAACAGCGGTACAGAATGGACAGTGTCTTGAAAGGAGGATATAGCATGAACATCAGCAAAAGCAAAACGAGGGTGATGGAATGTAGTCAAATTAAACCAGATGATGCTGAGCGAATTAGATTAGGAAATGAGACACTTGAAGTGATATATGTGTTTTGCTATTTGGGGAGCAAAATAACTGACGATGGTTGAAGTAGTGAGGATATAAAATGTAGACTCGCTATGGCAAGGAAAGCGTTTCTGTAAGTTGAGAAATTTGTTAACATCGAGTATAGATGTAAGTATCAGGCAGTCTTCTCTGAAAGTATTTGTATGGAGTGTAGCCATGTGTGGATGTGAAACATGGACGATAAATAGTTTAGACAAGAAGAGAATAGAAGCTCTCTAAATGTGGTGCTACAGAAGAATGCTGTAGATTAGATGGGTAGATCACGTAACTCTTGAGGAGCTACTGAATAGAATTGGACAGAAGAGGAATTTGTGGCACAACTTGACTAGAAGAAGAGATCGGTTAGTATGACACATTCTGAGACATCAAGGGTTAACCAATTTAGTATTGGAGGAAAGCGTGAAGGGTAAAAAATGTAGAGGGAGGCCAAGAGATGAACACACTAACCAGATTCAGAAGGATGTAGGTTGCAGTAGTTATTCAGGGATGCAGAGGTTCGCACAGGATGGAGTACCAATGAGAGCTGCATCAAACCAGTCTCTGGACTGAAGACCACAACAACAACAACAACAACAACACATTTGTAAAATTCAGACATACGATTAGAAAACAACTAGGAGTAAGAATAGACATAATGGATCCACTAAGGGGACTGCCTACACTACGCTTCTCAATTCCCTTGAGGAATATTGCTGCGCGGTATGGGACCCTTGGCAGATGCGATTGATGGAAGACATCAAAAAAGTTGAAAAATGGGGCATCTAGTTTTGTATTACTGCGAAATAAGGGGGAGACTGTCACGGAAGGATACGAGACGTGAGGTGTCAATCATTAAAAGAAAGGCGTTTGTCGTTGTGGCGAGATCTTTTCAGGTAATTTCAGGGATCAACTTTCTCCTCTCACTGCGAAAGTATTTTGTAATTGCCAGTCTCCATAGGGATAAATGATCATCGTAATAAAGCAAGAGAAAAAAAATGGCTCTGAGCACTACGGGACTTAACTGCTGAGGTCATCAGTCCCCTAGACTTAGAACTACGTAAACCTAACTAACCTAAGGACATCACACACATCCATGCCCGAGGCAGGATTCGAACCTGCGACCGTAGCAGCAGGGCGGTTCCGGACTGAAGCGCCTAGAAACGCTCGGTCACAACGGCCGGCTAAAGCAAGAAAAATCAGAACTCAAACGGCAAGCTTTAAGTGTTCATCTTCCCCCACGCTGTTTTGGAGGGGATTGGTAGAGAAATTTTCGAAGGTGGTTTGATGATCTCTCCTCCAAGCACTTAAATATGAATTTCCAGAGAGGTCAATTACATGCAGATGTAGATTTAAGAATCTACTTCTTAGCAGTATAGCATAATCAAATTAATCTCTTCAGTCAAAATGCCATGTATAGCACCTCTTCTACATATATAAAAAGTGAACTCCGCCCGAACAGGCGACGAAGGTTCAACGGTACCGACCGGTCGCCGTGTCATCCTAAGCACACAGGCGTTACTGGATGCGGGTGTGGAGTGTCATGTGGTCAGCACTCCGCTCTCCCGGCCGTCTGTAAGTTTACGAGACCGGAGCCGCTACTTCTCAATCAAGTAGCTCCTCAGTTTGCCTCACAGGGGCTGAGTGCACCCCGCTTGTCAACAGCACTCGGCAGATTGGATGGTCACCCATTCAAGTGATAGCCCAGCAGCGGTTAACTTCGGTGATCTGACGGAACCGGTCTTATACACATATAGCTGAACAAAACTTGAGCGAAGTGAGAATCATAGAACATCGCTACGTATATGCGACACTTAAGCACCGTTGATAACAAAACAATTTAACATATTCAGAAATTAAGCATACAAAATAAGCTACTGGCCATTAAAATTGCTACAGATGACGTGCTACAGACGCGAAATTTAACCGATAGGAAGAAGATGCTGTGATATACAAATGATTAGCTTTACAGACCACTCACTCAATGTTGGCGCCGGTGGCGACACCTACAACGTGCCGATATGAGGAAAGTTTCCAACCGATTTCTCATACACAAACAGTAGTCCACCGGCGGTGCCTGGTGAAACGTTGTTGTGATGCCTCGTGTAAGGAGGAGAAATGGATACCATCACGTTTCCGACTTTGATAAAGGTCGGATTGCAGCCTATCGCGATTGCGGTTTATCGTATCGCGACATTGCTGCTCGCGTTGGTCGAGATCAATGACTGTTAGCAGAATATGGAATCGGTGGGTACAGGAGGGTAATACGGAATGCCGTGCTGGATCCCAACGGCCTCGAGTCACTAGCAGTCGAGATCACAGGCGTCTTATCCGCATGACTGTAACGGATCGTGCAGCCACGTCTCGATCCCTGAGTCAACAGATGGGGACGTTTTCAAGACAACAACCATCTGCACGAACTGTTCGACGACGTTTACAGCAGCATGGACTGTCAGCTCGGATACCCTGGCTGCGGTTACTCTGCACGCTGCATCACAGACAGGAGCGCCTGAGATGGTGTCCTCAACGACGAACCTGGGTGCACGAATGGCAAAACGTCATTTTTTCCGATGAATCCAGGTTCTGTTTACAGCATCATGATAGTCGGATCCGTGTTGGGCGACATCGCGGTGAGCCCACATTGGAAGCGTGTATTCGTCATCGCCATACTGGCGTATCACGCGACGTTGATGGTATGGGGTGCCATCGGTTACACGTCTCATTCACCTCTTGTACGCATTGACGGCACTTTGAACAGTGGACATTACATTTCAGATGTGTTATAAGCAGTGGCTCTGCCCTTCATTCGATCCCTGCGAAACCCTACATTTGAGCAGGATAATGGACGACCGCACGTTGCAGGTCCTGTACGGGCCTTTCTGGATACAGAAAATCTTCGACTGCTGCCCTGGCCAGGACATTCTCCAGATCTCTCACCGACTGAAAACGTCTGGTCAATGATGGCCCAGCAACTGGCTCGTCACAATACGCCAGTCACTACTCTTGATGAACTGTGGTATCGTGCTGATGCTGCATGGGCAGCTGTAGATGCAGACGCCATCCAAGCTCTGTTTGATTCATTTCCCAGGCGTATCAAAGCCGTTATTACGGCCAGAGGTGGTTGTTCTGGGTACTGATTTCTCAGAATCTAAGCACCCAAATTGCATGAAAATGTAATCACACGCCAGTTCTAGTATAATATATTTGTCCAGTGAATACCCTTTTATCATCTGCATTTCTTCTTGGTGTAGTAATTTCCTTTGGTGGAATCGTCATGTTTCTGTAGACGAGTCACAGCGCCACGGCGGCGTTGCACGAAATTCCTGGGTGCCAATAACGTTGGAAGTGTGCTTCCGGTTTACGTAGAGTGTGAGAAATAGAATTTTGAAATCCGTGCCCCCTCCCCCTGGCTCTTGTTGTTATTATTATTATTGTGGAGGATTGCTTTCACGCGAACGCGGCCGGCAGTGTTTTGACGAGCGCCGCTGTTGGCCGAGTCCCGTGACGAGGGCGGGGCGCAAACAGCGCTGAGCGACAGGCAAACAGCCGGCTAATCGTCGCCCGGCTCGCGCTCTCCAGCCTCCTTAAAGAAAATAGCGCCGCATTCCTGCTGCCGCTGCTCCTGGCCCACTCTCTGGGGGGTTCTGCTTGTCTGTGCTCTTCCAAAGGTAGAAGTGGGATCGAGATTCTGCTTTAAAGTCGTTATCAACGACGAGGTTCGGTGGTGATATTGCTACCTTTTGTCGAATTTGGATGAGCAGTATACCGAACACAGAGTATTGGAAGATTACCGTCAAACCTCCTAGCCTGGGGACGCTAGATGAAAGTTGATGTCGACGAGCCCTGAATGAAAATTGCGGAGCGGATAACTGGGGAGGGGAGCTTGATAGCGCTACCTAGAGAGCGTGCTGTTTCTGTACGATACTAGGCAAGTGGCTGGAGGGCTCACACGGTGATGTGTGGGTCCCTGCATTCTACAGGTTTTATTTTAAATGAATTCCTGTAACTTGACTCCTATGTGATTTTTTTGGGGTATGTTAAAGACTGATGACAATTGATTACCTATTTATTTTAAACATTATCACTCGACTTTACAGCGATTGCAGCAATTGTTCCAGTTTACAGATATTACAATTTTACAACTTATAGCTCGGGTACATTATATACTAATCTACACGCACATTTCTGCGGGCAAGACGGAATTGCTTTGGCCAAATGTATACCACCAAAGTCTCCCAATAATTTACATGGGACATCCATTATGTGAGGAGGATAACGGGCAATCTGAGGACCAGATACATCAACACAGGGGGTAAAATTTCCGAAATTAAACGAGAACAATCATTTCCTTACACAGTTCAAAGCTGGAAATAAAAGAATTAGTCCAAATATTCAAATACCTCTCTTCCATGCGTGAAAATCTAGACAGACGCATTGAGGACATGTCTGCTCACTTACCCCTCTTCTGTAGCACTCCCAGAATACCGCGGGCACCCAGAGGTCATGCTGGGCCCCGGTGGATGGGATGGTCGAACCACTTGGCCGTGACCAACCTCTCCACCCCAAACCTTGTGACACTGGAACGTCTTTGACTTTTACCTGCCTGTGCTCTCTCTCTGATCCCCTACCCAGGAGTAAGGTTGGCATTACTGTACTACAGAACTGCTTCGCAATTACGATTTGGCCACGCTTCATGGAAAGGTGTGAGGAGGATTAGGAAAGTTCATGTGCAGATTCACATTCAGGTACAAGAAATGCATAATACACGACACATATAAATAAGTATTATGAAGCCTGACACATTTGTTCCCATCCGTCCACATCGGTTCTGTTGCACTAGCGGCCGGCCGCGTGCCGCAATAAAATTGACGGCGGAGCCGCCTCAGTTTGTATTTCCCGGTGCGAGCAAGCAGCGAAACCTGCTGCTTATGGAGCGGAAACTACTGTACCGTTTCAATATAGTTTCAAAATAAACCAAAGAAAGACAAAATTAATGATTAACAGAACATACGAGTTTAGCGGCAAATTTGACATCATAACTGAGGCCCACGAAGTAGACAAAGTGGTGAAAAATTAAGCATGATGGACGGACCAAGAGAAAAAAGAAAAATACAAGCAATGGCAAAGAGGGAATTTCTCTCCAAAAACGGTCTGTTACTGTTTTCACGGGCACTCGCGGTATGGAAGGCACCATATTCGCCGATCCACGCAGTGTCGTTGCGTGTGAGGGACGCCAATCGATGGTCGTGAAGCAAACGGGGAAACCTATCAGTGCCGTGTAGATTTCGCCAGAAGGAAGATAGATGTACGCCCCGGGTTTGCAGCGATGACTCTTAAACACAGCCACTTTTGCGTTGGCTAGCCGTCTTAGGGGTTGTAACACTACGAGGGAGTGCAGAAAAGCAATGCCTCCGTGTGGTGGTCAGTTCACCCTAATCAGCCAATTGCTGTTGAGCGGAAGGGCCGGGCCACATAAGCAACATTCACAGTTTATAACAACAACACTTTTATTAAACTATTCTGAGGCAAAATAAAATTTTATCTTTAAGGGGGGGGGGGGGGGGGGGTAGGACGTGAAATGGGCCGACTTGGAGCAGGAGAAGCACCACAGGACATTTTAATTTTCACTGTCTATACTTTTACAAGTAAATTTATAAAACTTTGTCAGCATGATCAGGAAGGATTTAGCATTCACACTCGTAGCAGGGGAAGTTCAAAAACATCAGAAAATAAGTTTTTTTACATGTGAAAATTCATAATTTTTTCACTTACTATTCGCTGCATTTGTTGCTGTAGGTGACTTTTCTTCAAAAGTAAGAGAAACTGTTCGATTAATTTTGCACAGCCCACAAACCATACTTACAGGTGTCAGAAACTCTATAATCTACTTAATTCATGAATAAATGAATGAGCTGTTAAGTTTTAAACTTTATGTTTAAAAAAAGATTAAATTTTGTAGTTAATTATCTCAATTTTTACCTCAGTGTTTAATAGATTTGAAAAATTGTAGAGTTTCATACACTTGTATGTATGGTTTGTGTGCTGTGCAAAATTCATCAAAGAATCTCTTTTACTTCTGAAGAAAAATGTACCTATAGCAACAAATGCAGCCAACAGTAAGCGAGAAAATGATGAAATTTCACATGTAAAAAGATTTATTTTGTTATGTTACTGCTATTAGTGTGAATCCCGAATCCTTCCTGGTCACACTGACAAAGTTATATGAATTTACTTGTAAAAGTATAGCAGTGGAAATTGAAATGTCCTGTGGTGTCTCTCGTGCTCCAAGTCGGCCCGTTTGACGTCCTACCCCCCTTAAAAATTCTGTGATAAGGTAAGTTCGCAAAAAATCCTTACAAGCACGGGCAACCGCCCTATTCAAACAGCATTAATCTTTAAACAAGCGTTAAGTGACTCGCAAGTTAATTAAATTCTGTTCACAGTAAAGCTCCCAAAAAGAGACTACAATAATGAGATAAACTTTAACCAATAATGGATATCACCAATTTTTTTAACACAAAATAATATATATACACATACGCCCCTTCGTGACATTTTGCCGGCCGCGGTGGTCTCGCGGTTCTAGGCGCGCAGGCGGGAAACGTGCGACTGCAGGTTCGAATCCTGCCTCGAGCAGGGATGTGTGTGATGTCCTTAGGTTAGTTAGGTTTAAGTAGTTCTAAGTTCTAGAGGACTAATGACCACAGCAGTTGAGTCCCATAGTGCTCAGAGCCATTTGAACCATTTCGTGACATTTTCAAAACAGGTGACGTCACATAGGCACGGGCTAATTCAAGTAGCAGACCAGAAGCGGCTAGGCCCAGAACCCACAGCAAGCGGGCGAGCTGGACAGGATGCCGCATACAGTACACTATAACACACTGGAAAAAAGATCTTAGAGCCCGTGCTACCATACAGTTTCAGAGAAAAGGTGGGGGGAGGGGGGGGGGGGGGGAGAAAACGGCAAACATTAATTCCTTAAAAGTACAGTAACTACGATGTATAAAATGATAGCCTATTTCACGAACATCGAAATAAAATAGTCAAGGGTGAATCAATAACCAATGCCCTTGATGTAACCTTAAAGGACGAGGGCGAATAGCATGATACGAAGTCAGCTTAGAAATTTAAACTACACTAGTAGGTTAACATATGGGGAGCTCATTTAAATTACCCCTTAACAGGATACAGATAAACTTAAACAGTCAAGTAAGGCTACCATTTCACACTTTTCGAGTGAACAAGTAATGCAATTAGATAGCACAGAACGTACAGATTCAATGTTAAGCCTGTGCTTTGAACCAACTATAACAACGTCACACAGCTCACAGTACCAGGAAAAAGTATTACAGTTTCACCATACTGGCTTATGCTGTCCGTCACTCCGAACAGCAATAGTACCAATTAATACACCTCGCTTGCTCGGACTGTACCACATCGCAAAATCCTGACAGACATCTAACCAAACACAATAACACGTGTTTACTTAAATAGCAGTAAATAGAGAGGACCTTTTGGTTGGCAAGACAACATTTTCCGTCCACGGTGCCGATACTTGGGAAGCAAGGATCAGTATAATACGCGCACCAAAAACATGGCAAACAATTCTTACCAAATCTTTCATGAAACCCTTTACAGATCCAAATCAAGGTCGCACGACTCGATTCGGGTAATGCGGCCGAGTTCCCACACTGCAAGCCGGGTTCGGTCTTCAAACGTGTCAGACACACCACAACCTCTGCGCCGTGCTCCGGCCTGCTCAACCGCGCTCGCCTCCGATTCTCACGCGGCCGCGCGGCTCCCCGGCTGTCCTTGTCTACCGCCCCCCGCGCGTCGCGGCCAAAAGCCACGTCAAACGGCCCAGCGCAAAGATCACACCGTGCCGACCCGATCGATCAGTCGATACGAGCCGGCACGACTCACTCCGAATTACTTATTCGTCTCTCAAAATCGACTGAGGTCATGCCGGTTGCCCGGTCGACTTATCTGATTCGCTGATGAAAGATGACACACTCTGCCGCTAGAGGGGTCGAACTTTAGAGTGTAAAATGGCGGTGAGTAACGTAACTATGTCTGTGTACTGCGAGACCCTCAGAAAACTGAAAGCACGAATTCGAAGAGCTCGTTCTCGTATGGAGCACCCTCTACTTCAGCATGACAATACCACACCACACGTCAGCACTGCGACATCTGCAACAGTTCGACGCCTTGGGTTCTCTGTCATCGATCACCCTCCATACAATCCAGACTTGCCCCCAGCCGAGATTCATCGGTTTCAGATATTTACAGAACGCCTCCGATGACGTCACACTGATAGTGATGAAGCTGCGCAAGCGAAGGTGAGGTTGTGGGTACGTCAACAAAGTCAAACATTCGACAGTGACCGTATCAACAGGGTGACATAGTTGAGAAATAAAAATGTGTACTTGAAGAGTAAAGGTATAAATGTTACCGACGATAGTTTTATTTAAAATGCTTTAAGAGTTTTTACATGGAAAAATTTGGATGCATTACTTTTCAGCACGCCCTCGTACACAACAATACTGGTGTGGGGTTAAAGTATGTGGTCGACCTTTTCCGCATTGTTGAATATTTTCGCTAATTTGTCAGTCATCTGTCCAACGTAATGACACCAAAAAGTGTTCGGTGTGGTATTGGGATCCCCGGCGATTACGGCACTGTGTGCGAAATGCACGCAACGCACCTGAAACTGGCGTAAGACCTTTATTCGCTGGTCCGCTACTCTTTTACCTGAACATTCTCGCCATGACGCACTGTTCCTTTATGTATCTGTCAGGTCACCTAACGTGGCGATTTTGGACGGACAGATCACGATCTCGAGTCGATGCCTTTGCGCAATGGAGAGCCGTTGGCAAATTAAAGAATGTAAATACCCTCGCCAGTTTAACCTCAGATTTCCGGATTACTGGTAAGCGCTTTTCAACAAGTGATTACTATCGAGCCCACGTAACGAGGTTCTAACTCCAAGCCGCGTTAGATAGCCATGCGGTCTAGGGTGCCTTGCAACGGTTGCGCGGTTCCCACCGTTGGAGGTTCGAGTCCTCCATCGTGCATGGGTGTGTGTTGTCCTTCGCATAAGTTACTGTGAGTTACATTAAGTAGTGTGCAAGCCTAGAGACCGATTACCTCAGCAGTTTCTGAAAGTGTTTGTATGGAGTGTAGCCATGTATGGAAGTGAAAAATGGACGATAAATAGTTTGACAAGAAGAGAACAGAAGCTTTCGAAATGTGGAGCTACAGAAGAATGCTCAAGATTAGATGGGTAGATCACATAACTAATGAGGAAGTATTGAACAGAATTGGGGAGAAGAGGAGTTTGTGGCACAACTTGACAAGAAGAAGGGACCGGTTGGTAGGACATGTTTTGAGGCATCAAGAGATCACACATTTAGCATTTGAGGGCAGCGTGGAGGGTAAAAATCGTAGAGGGAGACCAAAAGATGAATACACTAAGCAGATTCAGAAGCATGTGGGTTGCAGTGGGTACTGGGAGATGAAGAGGCTTGCACAGGATAGAGTAGCATGGTGAGCTGCATCGAACCAGTCTCAGGACTGAAGACCACAACAACAACGTGTTCAGAATGGCAGAAGTAAAGCTGTGAGTACCGCACGTGAGTCGTGCTTCGGTAGCTCAGATAGGAGCAGTGCGGCTCTCGCAGCCGAGCGAAGCAGACGTGCGGTGTGTGCTCTCCGCTGGCAGAGAGGGCCCGCGCGCCTTGTTTACTTTCTTCGGCCGACACTAACGTGACGCCGTAGCGCTCCAAGACCATGGCAAACTAATACAGAAGATCAACCTTGAAATTCACATTTCGGAACGACTTTACCCGACCAAAGGCGCTCGAAATCAAAAGCTTTTTAAAAGAGGAAGCCAATATCCCGGCTGCCGACATTGTCGGCATTCACTTTTCGATCGTTAGTAGCACGGTCTATGTAAAGCTCATAAACGAAACTACTTGCGACAAGGTGCTTCGAGAGATGAAACAAGAACTCCGCTTCTGCCACGCAGATGGCAATGTTGGCAACGTCGAGGTCGGCCATGCCGCAATGGGACTGCGGACTAAACGCATCTTCGAACTTCCATTTGAACTCCCGGCGGCAGAAGTATTAGCGGCGCTCCGCCCCTAAGGCACGGTACACGAACAAGTGGCTGAGAAATGCACCCGGTTTAAGACGTATCCAGTACTCAATGGAGTACGCCAAGTGCGCATACATCTCCAACGACACGTGCCAACCTATCTACAGATCGGAGGATGCCGGGCTATTGTTATTTATGACGGCCAGCCGAAGACGTGTTCCGGATGCGGCAAGGAAGGTCACCTTCGTTCCGAGTGCCTCCAGCGTCGGATCACACAACTCCCACCGAAGAACGTTGCACCACCAGCGTCGAAGACTATTCTACCCATGACTTACGCGGCGGCGCTCACGACGTTCTCCACACAACAGACACGGCCGACCGATTCAGAAGTACAAGAATCACTTTCCACGGACAAAAATCTGGATGATCCGCCGATCTGGCCAGTGGTGGAAAATAGTACTGCGACTCTGGAGCTACCGACCGCGACAGACATTGACGCCAGTAAGATGGCAATTGATTCCCTCATTGTACCGACCGAAGCGTTTGTTCCGGCGGAGCGTGAGTCAGTGCCGTCTTCTGACAATGAAGGCCACGTACGGAAACAGCGATCACCGAAACGCCGAAAGCGCCGTCGTCGGACCGGGTCGGAACACAGCGGTTCGCATTCGGCCGGGGAAGAACAACTGACCACTCAAGAAGCCAGGCGCAAAGCAGAGGCTGTTTCCCCTGACTCCAACCATGCAGAAGAGACAGAAAAACATGCAGCTTTCGACCATCAGCCCATTGACAGAAACAGTGAGCAGCGGGAAGGTACCAGTGCAGGCAGCAGGCAGCGAAGTCGCCCGGTCCCTTACTATCAAACATTCCGAGGCTATGGAACATGACATCCACGCCCGCTTCGTGGGCCGAGGGCGTCGAGACACAAGATCCCGACCCACGGACAGCTGAGGCGCCGCCGGATCGTGCAGCGTAAGCAGCACAAGGAGGACCGCGTTCGGCGGGGGGTGACATCACTTCCGATGTTCGCTTCTCTCCACCTTCACCATGGATATCCTCGCCCAAACAACTCGTTGCCAGGCTTACCACCTGGCGACAATGAATATCAACATGATCAGTTCTCCTGTCTAGATCCAACTTTCGAAAGAAACCATACGAGCCATGGGGGTTGACTTTGCTTTCCTACAAGAAGTGAAAACGACTGCACTCCCGCACTTTTACGGGTACACCACTCATGTGACGCCCGGTAGCCCTGCAGATACCGGAGTGGCAATATTAGTGCGTGAAGGTATTGAAGTTACCGGCGTCACGTTTCTTCCCCCCGCGCGAGGAATAGCATTTACGGCACTCAACACCCGATTCATTAATGTTTACGCGCCGTCTGGTACCACAAGACGTCACGACCGCGCCAGATTCTACTCCGCTGATGTCGGTCCCCTTTTCCTTGGACGATACGACCACAGCGTCTTCGCCGGCGATTTTAATTGCGTACTTCACCCCAAGGACCAAATCCCACATTACATGCCTTGTCCGGAA
Source organism: Schistocerca gregaria (assembly GCF_023897955.1). NCBI lineage: Eukaryota > Metazoa > Arthropoda > Insecta > Orthoptera > Acrididae > Schistocerca > Schistocerca gregaria. The sequence continues at coordinate 479,713,208 of NC_064926.1, forward strand.
CTGGGTGCGATGATCCAAGAACTTCACTTGTGCGACGGTGGGAAAAAGTCCACGGTAACCGCTCTGGCCACACTCATCTTACCAGTCATTCGGCCAGCCGACTTGACCGCATATATGTGTCACAAGATCTCACACAAAGTGTGGTGGACGCCGAACTATAGCCTCAAACCTATTCCGATCACAGTGCCTATATCTGCACTATACACCTACACCCCCAACTAGTCTGGCGCAACAATGGCTTTTGGAAGCTCAACATAACTCATCTCCAGGACCTGGATTGCCGTCGGCAAGTTGCAGCAACGTGGACTGACTTTGAATGCCGACATCCACGATACACCTCGACCCTTGAGTGGTGGCTCCTCTGTGCCAAACCAGCAATCCGTAGGACACTTATGCAATATGGCAAGGACGTGACTGTGTGGCATCGACAGACCCTCGATATTTACTACGCGGCACTCAGGGACCTCGACGCCTTACCCCCTTCCCCGGAGACACAACATGATCAAAGCAGAATCAAGGCTCACATACTATCATTGACGAAGCGCCGACTAGAAGGTGCAGTCGTCCGCTCGCGACGGCACGACCGAACGGTTGCAGAGGAACCCACTATGCACCACGTTGTGGCGGAAAAGCGCCGACAACACCAACATTTAATCACACAACTCAGGACACACGACGGTCGCTTATGTACGACCCAAACAACCATAGTAAAGGCGGTGGAGGATCATTTTCGTCATCTTTACAAGGAAAGAATCGTCGATGACGAGGCCACTACTGATGTGTTACAGCAGGTAACACGTACTATCGACGAGGCTACCGTGAATGTACTAACAGAGGAAATCTTACTCGAAGAAGTCGAAGACGCCGTGGGCAAAGGTGAGGTCAATAAGTCTCCTGGACCTGATGGATTGCCCATCGAATTCTACCGGACTTTCCCTGACATCATGATGCCTCGCTGGGTTATACTGTTCCGCGAACTAATGTCTCCAGACTGTGTTGTGCCGCCAGCGTTTGTAGAAGGTCTTCTCATACCGGTACACAAGCCAGGTGGAGGGCTATCGATTAACGACTATCGGCCGCTTACAATGCTGAACGCTGATTACAAGATTTTCACCAGGATTATGGCGAGCCGTATTAAGACGACTTTGCCGATGATCCTCGCTCCACAACAGACGTCGCAGGGGGGAGAAGCCAACATACACATGGCCACCGGTGACTGCAGGGACTTAATAGCGATCACTTCTGCATGCCGTCTGAGAGCAGCGATCGTCTCCGTAAATTTCAACCGCGCCTTTGATAGAGTGCACCACAACATCCTCCTACGAGTGATGGACTGTATGGGTTTCCCCCCGGGCCTCATCGACACCCTACGGCGTCTTTGGACCGCAGCCAGCTCACACGTCCAGGTCAATGGAAGGACGGTAGGACCAGTACCCATTAAGAGGTCTCTACGACAGGGTTGTCCCCTTTCTACCTACCTTTATACCATCGCACTCGAGCCACTCCTAGGGGGCCTTAACCACCGCCTATCTGGCATCACGCTGCGGGACGTCACCTTTCGCTATAGGACATACGCTGACGACCTGCTACTGCTGGTTCGTTCCAAAGACGAAGTTCAAAGCGTACTAACCTGAATTGAGCGATACGGACAGGCCGCAGGCAGTCTTCTGAACATCAACAAGTCGGCGGCGCTGGATATTGGGCGTGGTCTCGGACCGGAAGCCCTCGCTCCCCTCCCACCAGTTTCTGATCTGCGATTTTTGGGAATCACGTTCAAGAAAGATGTACGTAAAACAGCTGCAGCAAACTACCGACGGTTATTACAGATCATTCGCGCAATGGTGCGACAGAACCTGCTCCGGGACTTGAATCAGCTACAACGTGTTGATTACCTGAACCTCTACGTGGCATCAAAACTCAACCACGTGGCACAGGTCCTCCCACTACCGCTGCAGATAGGTCGCCGGCTTCAGGCGGCCTTCAGTTACTATGTTTCCACAGGCCATATCTTTAAAGTACGATACGACACTCTTACCCTCCCAGTGCACAAAGGAGGGCTGGGATTGGTCAACGTCAGCTGCCCTTTACATGAGCAACATGAGGAAACGATGGAAAAGTCAATATACCTCTCTCACGGGTCGTTTACTACAGGTTCTGATGCCAGTCTCTAACGTCCCGCCGGTGTCGGTTGCGCACGTCACACCACAGCTCTCCCATGTGTCGACCTTCATTCTTGATTACAGCTATGTCAACTCGAACCTCTCCGCCACGCGTCCACCAAAGGTGAAAGATTTTTATACCAACCTTCTGCGTGCTGTTCCCCATAGCGTGGTGGAAGACAAGTACCCTACGGTTCACTGGCCAAGAGTGTGGAAAACGATACACCACAACTTTCTGTCATCAACGGTGCGTTCGAAGTGGTATCAGATCGCCACCAAAAAATATGCCACACTACAGCGACTTCACGCTATTGGACTGGCAGACTCCCCTTATTGTCCAGATCGTCACCTTTTGGATACCGATGAACATCGTTTTACCTGCGCATCATCGTCCGGAGTTTGGCAACTAACACAGAAGATATTGGCTTGTTACCTCCGGGTCACACCTGATATGATTGACCCTCAGACCCTACTCTGTCCCGATGAAACTTACTTTTCCGGCTGCAAAATATCATGCGCTTACATGGTTCAAAGGACTTACCGTCACCTACATCTTTAGCGACGGAGAGATAGAGCAGCTTGATTACTGGTGGTTCCTACAAAATGCTCACAATGCCCTCGAACGCACACCGAAATACCGTACGCTCTTCGCAAATTATTTACGCTGCGTTTTTGTCAGCCCCCCACTCAGCTGTGGAGTGCCAAGCTGCGGTTAATGTTCTGTGCCGCATCACACTAACGGCTGAACTTTCTGCCTTGTCAGCCATGAGCGAAGGAAGAGACAAGCTACTGCAAGGATGCTGTTTTCCTTGAGGCACTAGCGAAGCAGAATGCCTCCGTTGCAGATGCCCATCAAAGGCGCAATTGGAGATATCTGACAACGATGTCGAAGCTCCAAGTGGAACCAGTTACATTATTGAAGAACCTTCTAGTTGGAATTACATCAGTGATTTAAATTTTTATTTTTGGATTACTCCTTTATGCCACCTTTGTTGTTGTAACACTTAGTTACTAGAATTCTCATTTGTACACGTTTCCTAAATTTAATCATGTAAAAAAAAGTGACAAAGGATAGCCCTAACCTTGATTTCCCATATTTCCCCTGATATATAGGCAGCTGTCTGGGGTGGGTTTACTCAGGAGCCAACGCCCGAAGTGGATCAGATTTTTTGTTATAGGATGAAAAGTGGCGGTGGCACTTAGAGTTTTTTTAGTCACATTTTCCTGAGGAGCTTTTTAAGGGGGAAAAAAAAGATGGTAGAGCACTTGCCCGCGAAAGGTAAAGGTCCCGAGTTCGAGTCTCGGTTGGGCACACAGCAGAAAAAAAAAGGTGGGAGAGCACTTGCGCACGAAAGGCAAAGAGGCAAAGGTCCCGAGTTGGAGTCTCGGTCGGGCACACAGATTTAATCTGCCAGGAAGTATCAACGTGATCAGTAGTGGCGCCTTTGGATGTTGGGGCGTCCTGATTGGTTCAACGTAAATAACTGACCTTGATTAAACGATTACAGAGTTATGGAAAAATAATGTTTCCGTGCAGAACGCTGACATCTTGCAGAAGAAGATGAGAAACTAAAGCATGTCCACCTCGAATTTAGAGAAGAAACCGAGAGCATTTGGGAAATTATTTTCTCCTATACCACTTCCGACGCATTGTACCATTTGACGCCCGCAGGCATCAGTGTAGGATTGTGATTAATCCGTCCAATACCACCAAGATAAGTGATCTTACAGATACATAAAGAAACAGTGCGTCATGGAGACAGTGTTCAGATAAAACAGTAGCATAAGAAAAATGTAAATGTTCAAAATGGTTCAAATGGCCATCAGTTCCCTAGAACGTAGAACTAATTAAACCTAACTAACCTAAGGACATCACACACATCTGTGTCCGAGGCAGGATTAGAACCTGCGACCATAGCGGTCGCGCGGTTCCCGACTGAAGCGCCTATAACCGCTTGGCCACCGCGGCCGGCAAAATGTAAATGTCTTACGGATTTGTTGCCTGGAATATCACAAGGGGTATATTGATGTAGAATGAACTACACAGCCCTTGTTCAGTGACAGTGGAAAAACGTCTGTACTGTGCACCAACTCCAGCCACGTAAATAAACTGTTCTGCAGCTGAAGATGATGGTGTGGACCATCTTAACGCATAGTGGTAAAATAAACAAGCGACTGACGCAGAAACTATTTTATTTGTGCTTGTCAACAGCCGCAGCCGTCGTAATACCGTCACTTACGGACGAAATACCCATTTTCTCCACAAACTCTCCTCCCTTTGCCGGCCATATACAGGCACAGAAAAGTTCATGTGTCACTAGAAGTCGAACCGGAGTGCCTCCGAGTCGAAAACAGTCGCACAAGCGTGCTTTAGCAGCACCGCCAACACAGGCGGGTAATGTTTAGTGTAAACACGGTCCGGAAGAGCAGCGTCTTACCACTAAAAAACACTACCATAGGTTTCCTGGAAGATTATATGTGCAAAATATCTGTGTCTCGATAATTAGAGTAATGGAGGAATAAACACCGCCGAAACATATTAATGAAAAATACGTAAAAGTCACTGATTAGTTGTTCAAATGTGTGTGAAATCTTATGGGACTTAACTGCTAAGGTCATCAGTCCCTAAGCTTACACACTAGTTAACCTAAATTATCCTAAGTACAAACACGCACACCTATGCCCGAGGGAGGACACGAACCTCCGCCGGGACCAACCGCACAGTCCATGAATGCAGCGCCTACGACCGCTCGGCTAATCCCGCGCGGCACTGTTTAGTTATTTGTCTTTCGATTCATACTTTAAGTAACGGTACAATCTATTACTGTAGTGTAGGAGTATACAGCCCTGTTTGTATGTGAAAGCGAGGCCTATACTGTTAAGTAAAATTTTTCTTCGTCATCCCGGACAAATCTCCGCACCTTGCAGTAACCTTATGCACGCTGAAGCCCCACGCCTCTACATCATTTAAATATGACTTGATAGTGTTCTCCGGACTGCGCCATAGAGAAGCAGATGGCGTGCACGTACCGGCGTAAAACACGGAAGGTCGTCCTCCTAGAAAACAGCCTTCCCGCTACTCCGCGACCTGCGTCTGTTACTCAAGCGCCGCAGAAGTGCCACCGATTTTACTGCCGGCAACAATGGACGCCCGCAGCCCAGATCCGCATCCGCGTTCTAAAACTGCTCTTTTACGATGTCCCCACGAACGACGCGAGTCATCTCTTATTTCGCCTCCGAACAATAGGTGAGCGCAGCATGCAGTTTAGTGTTGCACGTTTATAGTTCCTCCCGCCCGGCAGCCGGACAACGCAGGCCGACAGACAACGCGTCCGCCTCCTCGGCCATCGGCTTCAGCCGCCTGCGCCGACAGTTCACAGCACTCGTGGGACAGAGCGAGCGCCGTGGAGGTGCAGTTTCCACAAGAGTGAGATTATTGCGTGGTTGGTTGATCTGGGGGAGGGGACAAAACACCGAGATCATCGGTCCCATCGAATTAGTTAAGGATGAGGAAGGAAGCTGGCCGTATGGGACTTAACATCTGAGGTCATCAGGCCTCTTCGCTATCGAGTGGAGAAATGTAGGGTCCCACTGAATAGGACAGGCGTGCACTACACGCAGGAAGCGGCTACAAGGGTAGCGGAGTACGTGAGGAGTGCACATGTGTGTTTTTTTAGGTTAGATAATTCCCTCCCTAGGCCCGACAAGACGCCTCCTGAGACGCGGCAAGGCAGGAGTAGGCAAAATGCAACAGGGAATAACAAGATTAATGTAGTAATAGTAAACTTCAGGAGCGTCCATAGAAAGGTCCCAGAACTGCTCTCATTAATAAACGGTCACAATGCCCACATAGTACTACGGACATAAAATTGGCTGAAACCATATGTAAACAGTAATGAAATTCTAAACTCAGATTGGAATGTATACCGCAGAGACAGGCTGGACAGTGAAGGGGGAGGCGTCTTTATAGCGGTAAGAAGTGCAATAGTATCAAAGGAAATTGACGGAGATCCGAAATGTGAAATAATTTTGGTGAAGGTCACGGTTAAAGCAGGCTCAGACATGGTAATTGGATGTCTCTATAGGCCCCCTGGCTCAGCAGATGTTGTGGCTGAGCACCTGAAGGACAATCTGGAAAATATTTCGGGTAGATTTCCCGACCATGTTATAGTTCTGGGTGGAGATTTCAAATTGCTGGATATAGACTGGGAGACTCCAACGTTTATAACGGGTGGCAGGGACAAAGAATCCAAGGAATTTTTTTTTAAGTGCCTTATCTGAAAACTATCTTGAGCAGTTAAACAGAGAACCGATCGTGGCGATAACATATTAGATCTTCTGGTGACAAACAGACCCGAACTATTTGAAGTAGTTAACGCAGAACAGGGAATTAGCCATCATAAAGCGGTTACTGCATCGATGATTTCAGTCGTAAATAGAAATATTAAAAAAGGAAGGAAGATTATTCTGTTTAGCAAAAGTGACAAAAAGCAGATTTCATAGTACCTGACGGCTCAACACAGAAGTTTTGTCTCAAGTACAGATAGTGTTGAGGATCAGTGGACAAAGTTCAAAACCATCGTGCAATATGCATTGCATGAGTATGTGCCAAGCAATATCATAAGAGACGGAAAAGAGCCTCCGTGGTACTACAACCGAGTTAGAAAACTGCTGCGGAAACAAAGAGAACTCCACAGCAAACATAAACATAGCCAAAGCCTCGCAGACAAACAAAAATTACGCAAAGCGAAATGTAGTGTGAGGAGGGCTATGCGAGAGGCGTTCAATGAATTCGAAAGTAAAGTTCTATGTACTGACTTGGCAGAAAATACTAAGAAATTTTGGTCTTATGTCAAAGCGGTAAGTGGATCAAAACAAAATGTCCAGACACTCTGTGACCAAAATGGTACTGAAGCAGAGGATGACAGACCAAAGTCCGAAATACTAAATGTCTTTTTCCAAAGCTGTTTCACAGAGGAAGACTGCACTGTAGTTCCTTCTCTAGATTGTCGCACAGATGATAAAATGGTAGATATCAAAGTAAACGACAGAGGGATAGAGAAACAATTAAAATCGCTCAAAAGAGGAAAGGCCGCTGGAACTGATGGGATACCTGTTTGATTTAACACAGCGGTGTACCGTAGATTTCTAGAAGACCGTGGCGTTCCAAAGGATTGGAAAAGGGCACAGGTCATCCCCGTTTTCAAGAAGGGACGTCGAACAGATGTGAAGAACTATAGACCTATATCTCTAACGTCGATCAGTTGTAGAATTTTGGAACACGTATTATGTTCGAGTATAATGACTTTTCTGGAGACTAGCAACCTACTCTGTAGAAATCAGCATGGGTTTCGAAAAAGACGATCGTGTGAAACCCAGCTCGCTCTATTCGTCCACGAGACTCAGAGGGCCATAGACACGGTTTCCCAGGTAGATACCGTGTTTCTTGACTTCCGCAAGGCGTTCGATACAGTTCCCCACAGTCGTTTAATGAAAAAAGTAAGAGCATGTGGACTATCAGACCAATTGTGTGATTGGATTGAAGAGTTCCTATGTAACAGCACGCAACATGTCATTCTCAATGGAGAGAAGTCTTCCGAAGTAAGAGTGATTTCAGGTGTGCCGCAGGGGAGTGTCGCAGGACCGTTGCTATTCACAATATACATAAATGACCTTGTGGATAAAATCAGAAGTTCACTGAGGCTTTTTGCGGATGATGCTGTAGTATATCGACAGATTGTAACAATGGAAAATTGTATTGAAATGAAGGAGGATCTGCAATGAATTCAAGTCTGGTGCAGGGAATGGCAATTGAATCTCAATGCAGACAAGTTTAATGTGCTGCGAATACATCCTGTAACATTTAGCTACAGTATAGCAGGTCAGCAAATGGAAACAGTTAATTCCATAAATTATCTGAGAGTAGCCATTAGCAGTGATTTAAAATTAATCATCGGTAAAGCAGATGCCAGACTGAGATTCATTGGAAGAATCCTAAGGAAATGCAGTCCGAAAACAAAGGAAGTAGGTTACAGTACACTTGTTCGCCCACTGCTTGAACACTGCTCACCGGTGTGGGATCCGTACCAGATAGGGCTGCTAGAAGAGAGAGAGAAGATCCAACGGAGAACAGCGCGCTTCGTTACAGTATAATTTGGTAATCGCGAAAGCATTACGGAGATTATCGACAAACTCCGCTGGAAGACTCTGCAAGAGAGACGCTCGGTAGCTCGGTACGGGCTTTTGTTGAAGTTTCGAGACCATACCTTCACCAAGGAGTCAAGCAGTATATTTCTCCCTCCTACGTATATTTCGGGAAGAGACCATGAGGATAAAATCAGAGAGATTAGAGCCCACACAGGGGCATACCGACATTCTTTCTTTCCACAAACAATACGAGACTGGAATAGATGGGAGAGCCGATAGAGGTGTTCAAGGTACCCTCCGCCACACACCGTCAGGTGGCTTGCGGAATATGGATGTAGATGTAGATTATTTTGTTTCTGGTGTGTAGTTGCGGATCCACTGTGAAGGGCAGCGTTGTCGACCACTATAGAGCGATGGAAGGAGCAGCACACTGCCTGGGCTGCGAACATCGGTCCTTCTCTGTAACATCCCGGACAGTTGCGCTTCTTGCCAACTGCAGCTGTTGTCGGGTGTCGCCTAGAACGTGTCCAGGGTTTGGCGAGGGTGTTGGTCAACGTATAGCGGAGTTAGCGACGGGACTTTGCCAAGGGCAGACGTGTTTCGTCTGCGTACGCCGGGATTTTAATTAGAAGACGAAAATGGTTATTGTAAGTGTCGAGGAGCTCGAAGTGATTTGTGGTAAATTGGGGGAACATTTATACTTCGTGAAAGTGAGTTTATTAATGGTGAAAATTTGCACCGCAAGCGAAACTTGCCATCTTGGCGAAAATCACTAAGTTCTCAATGAACAAGATTCGAGTGGTTCAAATGGCTATGAGCACTATGGGACTTAATATCTTAGGTCATCAGTCCCCTAGAACTTAGAACTACTTAAACCTAACTAACCTAAGGACATCACACACATCCATGCCCGAGACTGGATTCGAACCTGCGACCGTAGCAGTCCCGCGGTTCGGCACTGCAGCTCCTAGAACCGCACGGCCACCGCGGCCGGCCAATGAACAAGACTAACAGTCCGAAGAAACAGTGAAAATATACACCTATACTTACGTATCATCATTAGTTATGTAGTAACTCTCATTTCGCCTCGCATCACACGTCAAGTTTATTATATAATTTAAATATTCTTTAATAATTTGAAATTTCTGTCCTCAAAGGCTTACTATGTATTAATTATCCTAACAAAACATTATTTATCAAATTCTACCACCCTAAATAGTGTGATATCACATGTTGCCCACATATCGTTGCATTGATCATCATATGGTGACATGTTTTTCATGTGTTCTTTCCGTTATTATACAGGTTTCCTCCAGGCGATAGGTTGATGGTAACTGATAGTGAATGAAGGGTCTATTCTCTCAGCAGTTGTTGGTGACTCATAAGTGTGACTTTCCTGCTATATTTACGAGCTGCAAGGCACTCCCCGCACTAAAACTAACCATTCTGTTAGTCTGGTATGCGATAACCTTCCGTCTATCATTGCGAAAAATTAGCAAAATGTCCAAAACTGAAAAATTTGAAATCAATTTCATTTTTTTAGCAAATGCAATGCTGGTGTGGGTGTAACTAATAAATGTCTGGGACACAAAGTCATGACATCATGACAGAAAGTCATGTAATAGTAAATTATGCTTCTTATGACTGCTCGTCCACAATATGACTCGCTGAAAAAAGAAAATGGCTCTCTGGAAGAATAATTTTATGCCTAGTTAGCATCATTAATGTTTTATATTTGAGATAAGAAACCTGCGTGGTTAAATTGTAATATTTTTATGTTTACACAATGAGGAAGGTACAATTATTCGCCAACTACAACTACATCACACTCCCGTCAAGTACGTACTCTACTTCCAACAAGACAGACTACAATTAACGCGAGACAAAAGGTCTTAGACAGAAAAGATCAGAGATACGAAAACATGCAACACAGCGATTTATCAATTTTTACATTCAGGGAAATTTAGTTTGCAAAAGTTTCTGAATTATTATTCAGAATAAATGTAGAAATTACAATAATGGGAATAATAATTATTGATTCCAAATGTTATTCAAAATTTGGGACACAACTTTTTAGTGTATTTGTTTCTTTCACTTAACAGCAATTTATTACAACGTTTTATACCTGAGTAAGATGAATAATATATTAAATAATAATAATAATAATAATAATAATAATAATAATAATAATAATAATAATAATATATTACTATGCTGTTTATCTGCTTCAGAAAAACAGAGTTGTAATGATCTATAAAGCATATTTTTGTATCGGACACTCCGTTAGCTTGTATCAAGTACTCCAATTCTTTGAGCGTATCAAGTATTCCGGTTCGTGATGAAAGTAGGACCAACGGGCACCAGTTCCATTACGACTTGAAAGTTTGGTTCGGGCAGCTGGCACAGTTAACAGGCTTGTTGTTAGCAGCGCAGTGAGACTTCGCGTGAAGAGCTGTAAGTCGTGGCACTTTATTGTCTGGGCGTCAGCGTATCTGTGGAGCGGCTTTCGCTCAGAGTGCGCTAAATGAGCGAACCTGCTCTGATCTTATAAGGAGGCTGTCCACTATGTTATGGTCTTTGTCTGCAGTTACGTTGTCCCCTTTTCTTGTAGAGAATTGTCAACAGTTCCGCAGTCGTAAAGGAGCCATCTTATCTGATCGTCAACGAGTGCTGTGCAGTGCAGGATTAGCGGATGTCCACCCGATTCCTGCTAGTAACAGGACTTTTCACTGCCGTTATTTAGCTGGGGAGGGAAGAAGAGGTGGCAGGATAAAGTGTGCGGTCACAAGTCTCTGCCCAACAGTCCCGGACTAACTTCCGGGCCTCTCCACAGTGAGACCACGTGGCATTATTGGTGATCCGTTTGTTAGATGAGGACAATGGACTCGACAGCCGCGCCGATTATTTTGGAGAGGAGTACGTGCTTGGACCTGACTTCGCTCATTTCCTCGTCTTTCCCCATCTTCGCCCAAAACGCTGCTCTTCTGTAGCACTCAGTTACCTGCGCGAACAATGTACTGGTGACGCAGCTGGGATCCCTGGTATCAACACCACAACCATTCATACAGTGTGAATCAGCAGATTTTATGCAACCCACAACTCATTCAAAAACCATGCATGAAATATTCATTTTCTCTCGTTCGCTACACGCAGACTATTAGTCCTACATAAAAAAGGAAACTTACTGTAGTTAAATTTTGTACTGGGACACGTTTTCACTGAAGGCCTCAGCTTTCGAGTTATTCAAGAAAAAATCGTTTCAAAGCCACTTTTACACGTTTTCTCTGACTAATTCGAAAACTACGGCCGCTAGCGGAAACGTACCCCAGTACAAAATTTAACTGTATTAAACTTCCTACAAAAATCTCCTGTTGTATTCTTTTTCTATGATTAACTGTTTGTATGTAGCGAGTGAGAGAATTTGAAAATCACAAACTACCTTTTGAAGGCGTTGTGGTTTTCATAAATCCCACATATAGGGCCAGCTGAATTACCCTATAGATGACTGCGTGCGAAAGCTGGAAACTGCTGTCGGTTGTTTGGTCATTATGTGCTAGCCAGTCTGTGTACCGAGCTGTCATAAATGATGGTTGATTTGCTAAGGTCTTACACGATCTTTGAAATGTGTCTGATAGTCATAAAAGGAAAGGTATGAGTCTGAACTGGAAGAAAACTCTGAAACAGCTTTTAAGATATGAACTGTTCTATTTATATCCAGAATGTTCAATACTCTATGGTGTAGCTGTCTACTTGCTGAAGATTTTTTCCAGATTTCTTACTGGCTGTTTTTGTCTCTATGGTATTGCTGCCAATACAGGGTGATTCGCGAAGATATGCAAATATTTTAATATGTTATTCTACATGTAAAACTAAAGAAAAAAGTTGATATAAACATATGTCAGCAAATGTTCAGTTACGGAGTTACAGGTAATGAAAGATTTTGCCTAAATTTAGTAATTTGGTTAATATGAATCCATCGCAAAACTGTACGAGGTTAAAGTAAACCACGATATCCATTTATATATGTATACGTGGAAGAGACCTGCAGACACCGGAAGGTTTCAGATTGATTATTTAATGGTAAGGTAGAGAATTAGGAACCAGGTTTTAAACTGTAAGATATTTCCAGCAATAGATGTGGATTCCGACCGCAATTTATTGGTTATGAACTGTAGATAAAATATGAATTGCAGATTAAAACTGAAGAACCTACAAAAAGGTGGGAAGTTAAGGAGATGACACCTGGATGAACTGAAAGAACTAGAGGTTGAAGAGAGTTTCAGAAGAAGCATTAGGGAAAGATTGACAAGAACGGGGGAAAGGAATACAGTAGAAGAAGAATGGGTGGATTCAAGAGATGAAATAGACAGTAGAGGATCAAATAGGTAAAAAGACCAGGGCTAGTAGGAATTCTTGGGTAGCACAAGAGATATGGAATTTAAATGATGAAAGGAGGAAATATAAAATTGCACGAAATGAAGCAGGCGGAAACGAATATAAAGGTCTCAAAAATGAGATCGACAGGGAGCGCAAAACGGCTAAGCAGGAATGGCTAAAAGACAAATGTAAGGATGTAGAAGCACACATCACTAGGTATAAGACAGATGGCGCCTACAGAAAAATTAAAGAGACCTTTGGAGAAAAGAGAACCACCTGTATGAATATCAAGAGCTCAAGGGCAAACCAGTCCTAAGCAAAGAAGGAAAAGCCGAAATGTGGAAGGGTGTAGAGGGTCCACACAAGGGCGACGTACTTCAGAGCCATATTATGGAGATGGAAGAGGGCGTAGATGAAGATGAGATGGGAAATACGCTACTGCGTGAAGAATTTGTCAGAGCACTGAAAGATCTAATTAGAAACAAGGCCCCAGGAGTAGACAACATTCCGTTAGAACTGTTAAAAGCCTCGGGAGAGTCAGCCATGAGCAAACTCTTCAATGTGGTGAGCAAGATGTATGAAACTGGCGAAATACCCTCAGACTTCGAGAAGAATATAGTAATCCCGATTCCAAAGCGAGCAGGTGCTGACAGGTGTAAAAGTTACCGAACTAGCAGTTTAACAATTCACGACTGCAAAATATTAACACAGAATCTTTATAGACGAATGAAAAACTGTTAGAAGCCGACCTTGGGGAAGATCACTTTGGATTCCGTAGCGATGTAGGAACACGCGAGGCAATACTGATCCTCTGGCTTATCTCAGAAGCTAGGTTAAGGAAAGGCAAACCTACATTTATAGCATTTGTAGACTTAGAGTAAGCTTCAATGCTGATTGGAATATTCTCTTTCGAATTCTCAAGGTGGCATGTGTAAAAATACAGGGAACGAAAGCCTATTTACAATTTGGACAGAAATCAGAAGGCAGTTATAAGAGTGTGTGCGTGGGGGGGGGGGGGGGGGGGGGGCGGTACAAAAGGGAAGCAATGGCTGAGAAGGCAGTGAGACAGGGTTGTAGCCTATCCCCGATGTTATTTAATATATACATTGAACAAGCAGTAAAGGAAACAAATGAAAAATTTGGAGCAGGAATTTAAATCCAGGGAGAAGAAATAAAAACCTTGAGGTTTGTCGATGACATTGTAATTCCGTCAGAGACAGCAAAGGACTTGGAAGAAAAGATGAACGGAATGGACAGTGTCTCGAAAGTAGGACATAAGATGAACATCAACAAAAGCAAAACGAGGATAATGGAATGCAGTCGAATTAAATCATGTGATGCTGAGGAGATTAGATTAGGAAATGAGAAACTTAAAGTAGTAGATGAGTCTTGCTATTTGGACAGCAAAATAACTCAGGATGATCGAAGTAGAGAGGATATAAAATGTAGACTGGCGATGTCAAGGAAAGCGTTTGTGAACATGAGAAATTTGTTAACATCGAGTATAGATTTAAGTGTCAGGCAGTCTTTCCTGAAAGTATTTGTATGAAGTGTAGCCATGTATGGATGTGAAAATGGACAAGAAGCTGTTTAGACAAGAAGAGAATAGAAGCTTCTGAAATACGGTGCTACAGAAGAATGCTGAAGGTTACATGGATAGATCACGTAAATAATGAGGAGGTATTGAATAGAATTGGGGAGAAGGGAAATTTGTGGCACAACTTGACTAGAAGAAGAGATCGGCTGGTAGGACACGTTCTGAGGCATCAAGAGATCACCAGTATAGTACTGGAGAGAAAAGTGTGGGATAAAAATCGTTGAGGGATACCTATAGATGAGTATAGTAAGCAGTTTCAGGGGATGTAGATTGAAGTAGCTACTGAGGCTTGGAAAGTATGAAGGAGGAAGGGGGGGAGGGGGGAAATTGTAGCATGGAGGGATGCATCAAACCAGTCTTTGGACTGAAGACCACAACAACAAAAACAAATCACTCGTTTCCAGTCATCAACTGTCCATAGACGCTGCTCTTTACACCACCTCAAGTGTCGCTTAGCATTGACTACAGACATATCGAGCGAGGTGTTGCAGTGGTTAGGACACGTCCCGCATTCGGGAGGACGACGGTTCAAACCCGCTTCCGGCCATCATGGCTTTGGTTTTCTGTGATTTTCCTAAATCACTTCAGGCAAATGCCAGTATGCTCCCTTTGGAGGGCGCGGCTGACTTCCTTCTTCATCCTTCCCTAATCCGATGGGACCGATGACCTCGCTGTTTGGTTCCCTCCCCCAAATCAACCAACCTATCAACCAACAACAGAAATGTGTAGCTTATGAGAAGCTACTCGATCATTATACACCATTTTTTTAGTTCCCCGTGCACAGTCGTTGTGTTATCCGGACTGCTGGTAGCACCTTTGGACTCAGAATACTTCCTTCTGCTGATTTTATGAGATTATTTTACAACCGCCCTCCGCTCTGTTCGACGGGTCCTGTCCGTTAGTACACGAAGTTTGTCTGTTCTTCGTTTAGCTGCGGTTGTTGATTCGCGTTTCTACCTCACAATCACATCATCAACAGTCGACTGCAGCAGCTCTAGGAAGGCTGAAATGTCCCTGATGGATTTGTTACCGAGATGCCGCGGTCGAAGTCATTGAGCTCTCCTTGTCTGCTGTTACGGTTTCTCCACTGACAACACAACAGTTCTTGCCTACTTTTATACTGGCTGGCCCACCTCTCTTGAAATTTAGTGGTCAGTTCCGCATTACATACTCGTGGCCCGATTCCTTTGGTCACTCTTTACGGAATCGTCCAATAGTTTGTAACCAGCTACTGAGCAATGCTTTCGCTTTATATTGCTTACCAGCAGCCAGTTTTGCAAAAGTGAAACGTCTGTGTAGCTACTGGCATCAGCCTCTTTGGCAGCACTCAGGTCACCACAGTGTACTTAAGTGAGATGCGAACGATGGCCTTCACTTTTACAGGGGACATTCAGATAACACTTCCACAGAGCAGGGCGATTCGCAGCTCCCTTCAGCCGTAATTGCGTGTGTACATTGCGCGCGTTTATGAAGACGTCTTTACTGTAACGAGATAGAGCCAAGGTGAAACAGGTTTCATTCCACTTCTCTCGCTATGCTTTTACTAACTCACTGTCCATGAATAACTATTGAGCAGATAAGATTAACAAGAAAAATTCTTCGGAATGTTCGAATGGTGTGACACGTTGGAACCTGCATACTGTGGGTGTGAGGGGTGGGGTGTCTAGTTAAAACAGGATACTCGACAACTTTGCTGTAATTTACGACGTACAGTAGTGTCTACCAAAAATGACCTGGTGTCTGTCGGTCTCCGGGTCAAAAACGCAATGACTGCTACAATGACCTAGCAAATGTCGTGACACAGTGGAGCACAGTTGGTGCAGGTGTGTTGTATGCGCAGCACGGGCACCCTATGCCAGCCGCAGTTGTTAGGAGACCTTCTGACAAGTTTTTGTACGTCCATCCTTTTAGCAAGACGTCTCTGGGACCACGGCCGTTTAGGGCACCCTATGCCAGCTGCAGTTGTTAGGAGACCTTCTGACAAGTTTTTGTACGTCCATCCTTTTAGCAAGACGTCTCTGGGACCACGGCCGTTTAGGGCACCCTATGCCAGCTGCAGTTGTTAGGAGACCTTCTGACAAGTTTTTGTACGTCCATCCTTTTAGCAAGACGTCTCTGGGACCACGGCCGTTTAGGGCACCCTATGCCAGCTGCAGTTGTTAGGAGACCTTCTGACAAGCTTTTGTACGTCCATCCTTTTAGCAAGACGCCTCTGGGACCACGGCCGTTTATTATCGTGACAAAAAATAAAAACACCTACAGCCGCACACCTGAATAATTGGTACAGTAATTCTATTCTTAGTTATAGCAACTGCATTTATAGGATACGTTTTACCTTGAGGCCAAATGTCATTCTGAGGCGCAACAGTAATTATTAATTTATTATGAGCAATTCCATACTTAGAAATCCTTATGCCTTTTCTTTATTTTGTCACTGCCACTTTCGACGCTTCATTGCGTCATCTTCACGCCTTTATGCATAAAACATTAAAGATAGCACTATCAACTTACCGGTCAGGTTACATAGGAACAGATTAAAATACAATGAGAACAAAGGCAAATCTCTATAATGAATTTACACCGAACATTTTGACAGAAAGAACAGATACATCCATTGTCACATTACTAAAATGTACCATCACCAATTCCCACTCAATACATTATGCAATTATACTATTTATTAAAATTTCTTTTTTATCGTGTAACCGAAGTTTAACGAATTCCTTTTAGCACTCATGTGGATGACTTCACACTTTTCGTTTATTTAGGGTCAATTGCCACTTTTCGCACCATTCAGATATCTTTTCTAAATCTATTTGCAGTTTGTTTCGATCTTCTGATGATTTTATTAGTGTATAAACGACAGCGTCATCCGCAAACAACCGACGACGGCTGCTCAGATTGTGTCCAAAATCGTTTATATAGATAAGGAACAGCAATGGGCATATAACACTTTGGAGAACGCCAGAAATCACTTCTGTTTTACTCGATGACTTTCCGTCAATTACTACGAACTGTGACCTCTCTGACAGGAAATCGCAAGTCCAGTCACATAACTGAGACGATATTCCATAAGCACGCAATTTCACTACGAACCGCTTGTGTGGTACAGTGTCAAAAGCCTTCCGGAAATCCAGAAATACGGAATCGATCTGAATTCCCTTGTCAATAGCACTCAACACTTCAAGTGCATAAAGAGCTAGTTGTGTTTCACAGGAACCATGCTTTCTAAACCCATGTTGACTGTGTGTGAATAGACCGTTTTCTTCGAGGTAATTCATAATGTTCGAACACAGTGTATGTTCTAGAATCGTGCCGCATATCGACGTTAACGATATGGGTCTGTAAATTAGTGGATTACTCTTACTACCTTTCTTGAATATTGGTGTGTCCTGTGCAACTTGTCAGTCTTTGGGTACGGATATTTTGGTGAGCGAACGGTAGTATATGATTGTTAAGCATGGGCCTAATGCATCAGCATACTCCGAAAGTAACCTAATCGCTGTACGGTCTGGACCAGAAAACTTGCTTTTATTAAGTGATTTAAGTTGCTTCACTACTCTGGGGATATTTACTTCTACGTTGCTCATGTTGGCAGCTGTTCTCGATTCGAGTTCTGGAATATTTACTTCGTCTTCTTTTGTCTAAACCAGTTTCTTTGACGCTTCAGTGTATGCATTGCTGTATGCTTTTATTTAATTCTATGTACATTGTAACTATGTGTTGCTATTGGCTAAATCGAGTAGCTACACGAAAGGCCAAATAAATAAATAAAAATGTCCTAGTCGTGCCCTACACATCCTGTCAATATGAAACAAACTGTTGACGGAAATTGCTACGGTTTCTTTGTGAGTAGAGATGTAGATGTAGAAATACAGTAGCGGTCAGTGGACGTACGAGCCGAAAACATCGGCCGCTGGCGAGACGGCCACGCTTTCCCCGTGGAGCGGCGCCGGCTGGCGGAGTTCCGCCCACGCGCCTGTGTGGTTCCGCCCGCTCGTTAAGACCTCTTTCCCTCTCCCTCTCCCTCTCCCTCACGCTCCGCGCAGCTCGCCGGGGCGGGGCCCTGCATCGCGGCAGTAATAGCCTATGAAGCCCGGGTCGTTAGCAGCCTATCAGAGGCCGGTAAACGTTTACCTCTCCGCGAGCGCTGACAAGTAGCTGTGCGCACGCAAACCCATCCGTCTTAGCGCGCTTAACTGCAGGTGTACAACACTGCTTACACGTCGGCCGCTGCTCGGAAGACTCTCGGTTCCCGCGAGAGAAATGTGCCATTATTGAAGAAGCATCCACAGAATGAATAACGCATTTAGTAGGAAACACAGAATTCGTTATATCTTGAAAGACCACGTGGGTTGTGTTGTGTGGACAGCTACAAGGGTTCTGGCTGTGGGAATGTCTGTTTGGAATGGAAGAAATTAAGTGCGTTTTACGATGTACAGCTTTCGTTTAGTTTGTCTTTGAAATACAATACTGCTGTCACTCACGATTTCTCTTATGGATTTTCCACACGATGCCTTTCAGGAATAGTCCTAATCGTGCCCTACACATCCCGTCAATATAAATTGAATTGTTGACGGAAAGTGCGTTTATGGTGTACTGTGACAAATTAGGGGTGATTTTTGAGATCTGAGCTGCTGCTTCTTTGACAACGCATCTTGTCGAATTTCATCGAGCGAATTTGGCATAGAGGATGCTTATATTTGAAGTTTCCCTACTTGAACCAGTGGAGTCAGGAAACTATTTACCATAGGGGTACCCTACGTCTTAGGAGTGATGTTCAGACGGTGGGCTGCAGGATTTGCATTGTTAGCAGTATTAGTGTCATGACTCGCCATCAGGCGACAGGTACCGGTACGGCGACGTAGGGTTGAAAGACAAGCGCCAGTCTGCATTGCAGTGGCAGACTGCTAACAAGGGTCCGGACAGGTGAGCAGGGCTTTACTCATAAAGTTGTTTTATCACACAACAGCGATAGTGCTGTTGCTCTTAGCGAGTATCGACACATTAAAGGAATACAGAGAGGTCCTCTATCCGCACCGTGGTTGAAGAAGTGCGAGTCAACTGGTGATTCGGGAATTGCTCCTGTGAGAGACAGGAGAAGTTGCTGTTGCTGTTGCCATGGCTGAGAATGCTGGACGCAGTGTGCGGTCTTCAAGCAGCGCACGAGCTTTGTCATAAAAGTTGAAGAATCCACGGTCCTCCGTTCGAGAAGTGCTGCGTCCAATTGTGAAGTGCAGTTCTAGGCCCTCGCGGATGCAGATGTCATATTGAGCAACGTTCGTAGATTGGAACGCAAACATGGTACGAAACTATCAAACGTTGCTTCTCATGCGGAAGTTAAAATTTGTTTGATAATTTTAGGTAAAATTATTGGGATGAGCAACCTGTCATCAAAGTAAAATTAGTAAAAAGATAGTCTTGATTGCAAGTTCTTTCGTTACAAACATGACCCTAGTAGTAGGCCATTTGCAGGATAACGCACCATCCAGCTGAAGATGATGACGCTTGGAACAGCTGTGCTGAACCCTACCGCAAAAAGAGTTTTGCGACTGGGCTCGGCACAGTTGTTCCAAGCGCGAGAATGCGGACAGTGCATTATCCTGAAGATGGCCTACTATTAGAGGCCGAAACCGCTCATATTTTAATAAATGACTGTGCGATCTAGCCTGCTTTTTACCGATTTTAAAATGTGTTTCGTTCAATGGTTTATTCGGTCCTTCTTTTCGGCTTGTCCTTACAAATTTGTCCACAAAGTTTCATTGTTCTACGATCACTCATTTCTCATGGCGCCCCTCTGAAGCAGTGAAACTCGAATTATAATCACCCTGTACTTAACCTGTGTACCGTCGTCGGGTCCTGTAGACTGTAGGCGAGGCAGTTCCAGTTACGTTAGGGTTGCAGACAGTTGTGTGATTTATTCGTTTATACCAGTTTTCTACAGACGACAGGTAAGTGGATGGGGATTGGACCCACGCTCTTCGGTTCATGATGCGTAATCGGAAAGACACTTGCAGACGCTACGTCCAGTGCAGCCTGAGAGTGAGGCGACGTTGCAGGTCCAGCACTGCTGGCAGCGTTAGGAGCCTGAGTCGTGTGCTGGCAAGGCAGCTCGGCCTGGCTAGACCAGACCATTAACGACGCGGGCTGGCAGTCTGCCTCGGTGTGCACCGCCAGTGGAGACATGAGAACGAACCCCACCCTCACGTCCGGTGGCGGCATCTGGCGTCGGCGTTCGTCCAGTGGATGGGCGGCCGGCAAGACTTCAGCTCGACACTAGACACAGCGTTGGTGCGACACGACTGCCAAGCAGACGATCCCGTTGGATGGCGAACGCAGATAGCTGCTCCAGTGGATAGTGTGTGAACGACGACGGTCTCACAGCGCTAACACGCACTACAGCGGTCACTGACTCGATGCCACTTGCCAGTTTTTTTTCTCTTTATTGTGATTTTGATCACCTTATACTAAGGCGGGCTGTCAGTCAGCAGCAGAGTACGCCGCTCTTCAACCTTGAGTTTGACAATATGTATTACATATAGGAGGCACAGAGAATACAATCAAAACGGGGGGCAAAAAATGTAGACACTAAAAAACAAAAAACATGGAGCCATTCACGCTGGACGAGAAATATCACGAACACTAGTTGACACGGCGAACATAACATGGATGACGGCGACGGCACACGTGAACAGTGGTGGCGTGACGGCGAGAGAACACAAAACACAAACGAAGGCACACACACGAGACACTGATGGCGATGATCTCCGGCGCGCGAATGTTTACTGTGCATGTGCGAGTCCGGGGACCTGCCAAGAGAGGAGGAGGAGGAGGAGGAGGAAGGGGAGTGGGAGATGGGAGGACAGATGCCATGGGCAGCGGAGATAGGGGGAGGGGTGGAAGGGGGGAGCCCGGGGGAATAGGGGTGGAGGAAGGGGACGGGGGAAAAGGAAGGAGAAGGGAGTGAGGGTGCCTTAGGGAGAGGACATAGGAAGTGGGGGTGGGGAGGATGAAAGTTGATAGGAGGGGTGGATGGAGGGGAGGAGGACATCATCAGGGAGGGGGAGCTGGCGGAAGCCACCTTGGGAGAGGGTAAGGAGGGTGGAGAGATGGAGACCGGGTGGGACGTGGGAATACAGGCGCGGCAGCGGGCGGGGGTGGGAGAGGATGGGTGAGACAAGTGGGTGAGAAGGGTTGAGTTTGCGGGAGGTGTACAGGATCCGTATCCTTTCAAGGAAAAGGAGGAGGTGGGGGAACGGAATGAGATCGTACAGGATCCGCGTGGGGGAGGTGAGACGGATGCAATAGGTGAGGTGGAGAGCATGGCGTTCAAGGATTTGAAGGGATTTATAAAAGGTAGGGGGGGGCGGAGATCCAGGCCAGATGGGCGTAACAAAGGATATGGCAGATGAGGGATATATAGGTGTGGAGGATGGTGGAGGGGTAAGGCCTGAAAGGAGCTTGAGGAGATGGAGTCAGGATTGTGCCTCGGCTTGGATCGTCCGGAGATGGGGGGTCCAGGAGAGGCGACGTTCGAGGGTGACGTCAAGGTACTTGAGGGTGAGGGTGAGGGCGATAGGAAGGCTAGACGGTGAGATAAAAATCAAGGAGGCGGAGGGGTGGTTTTGCCTAAAATGATCGCCTGTCACTTGCCGGCTGGACGACCAGTATTTATACACTTCAGGGAAGGCTTGTTGATGAGCAAATGCCCAACTGTCACTACTCCTTTTGGTGCAATGACGTCGAAATGTCCCAGCTGTTGGTAATATCGTAGGTTGATGTCCAAGCGGTTGTGCCTGTGTACCGTGATGAGCGTAGTGCCGAAATGTTGCGCAAGCTGATTGCAGCAAGAAATATGATTATAGCATTGAGCACTTGCACGGGACACTCGTATGTACCTGATGCGCACTGTCTTTTACAACCAGTAAATTTCCCTTGTGGCTTCTTGTTCAAATGGTTCTGAGCACTATCGGACTTAACGTCTAAGGTCATCAGTGCCCTAGAACTTAGAACTACTTAAACCTAGCTAACCTAAGGACACCACACATATCCATGCCCAAGGCAGGATTCGAACCTGCGACCGTAGCGGTCGCGTTGTTCCAGACTTTAGCGCCTAGAACGGCTCGGCCATATCGGCCGGCGGCTTCTTGTTCCGAGAACAGATGATTTCCAAAAGTCCTTTATATAAGTATAAAAAATTTTGTGTCTTCTATTGGCGAAGTTGTTGGCCAAACACAAAAAAAGAATAATTGCTAAAGGTGTGCAGCAGAATATTGACCTTAACGTCATAAAAAACACTCGTCAAGTACAAACACCGTATTTATGTCACGTGGTGCGAACTTACGAAGTTATTGCTTCCTAACCAGGTATGGTGTGCTTCTGTGGATACCAAAGAAACTGCAAAACCAGTTGTGCCCTGAGGAAGGCCGTTGCAATTCGATTGAAACATCGGTTTTAGTTTATTATTATTGTTGTTAGTTTTTTAGCAATGACGTGGCATAATACGCAGAAAAATTTTAATCACTATGACACCGGCCGCGGAAGCCTACATTCTTATACCAAAGAAAATTGTTTGGTTGTTACCCCGTACAGTGGCTAAATGCTAGTTATCGTCTGTTCCACTACTAACCCAAGACTGTTTCTTGACTTTCCCTATTATAAATTTCATTTGGTGTGACGACTTTTCAGTTCTTGAGCTCAGTGTAAGACTGACCCTTTTAATCACACAAGAGAGGGCTCCATCATCTCCCTGCAGTCTTAATCACTTCTCATAGCGTAGATGATAAATAATGCGCAAGATTCTCAGTCTTTGGCTCGGGTTCGATCCTCCCTACAGCCCAATGTCCCATTTCTGCAGCGCTCTCTTGTTCGGCTTCAGGAAACCACGCGAAGGTCACGTTCGGCGACACCGTCTCTGGCGGGCCGCACAAATTTGCATTCGCAACGGCCAGATTGCTTAACTTCACTGTCAAGTAGCTCGGAAACGGCGCAAAGTATCGAATTCTTTTCTTAACAATTATTTCTCAGCACAA
The DNA here is from genome assembly GCF_023897955.1 of Schistocerca gregaria. Taxonomy (NCBI): domain Eukaryota; kingdom Metazoa; phylum Arthropoda; class Insecta; order Orthoptera; family Acrididae; genus Schistocerca; species Schistocerca gregaria. The sequence continues at coordinate 479,736,520 of NC_064926.1, forward strand.
CCTACCCTGCAATAGCCTTACAAGCTTTTCAGCCTAACACTATCAAAAGAGGACTGGTGAGACACCGTATCCTTGTTTTAGGGTTTACAATCAATAACTCTCCGACTATACTTATTTTAGTGTTATTGTACTGTGATTTAATGGAACCCACCAAATTTAGACGTACATTGCGGTCAATCTGATGAATGATGAATTTTCAGTTCTTTATAATAAAGTCGAAAGAATGACCTATAAGTCAGGAAAGTCAAAAGAAGTAAATTGTCCGTAACTGAGAAAGAATGACGTACCGCAAAAGTGGGACTCTGGACGCTTCATGAGGCCTTTCGTCGATGGCGCTGCAGCCTACAGGGCAGAAGATGGCAGCGAAATGCAGGAGGACCTACGGAAGGTAGACGATTGGTGTAATAACTGGCTGCTGTCAGGCACTATGGTAAACGAATCTCTTCTTTAATACGCTACTTTCAAGTGGGAGACGCTACCTAGTTCTGTCAAGTGAAGCCTTGACTCAACATCACTCCCCAACACGGAGAGAAACGTAACAAGCCACAACACTGCACCGAGGATGCGCTAAGTTATGCATTTAGGCGCTATTGTTCCTTCAACGACTGGTTGCTCGTTAGGCCTGTGGTGCTGAGTGTCCCGCACTGCGCCGCGCCGGCGCGCACTTGGACAGCGTAATGCGTTTGCCGTGTCTGGAGAGCCGCTATAAACCCCGCGTGCCGCTTCCAGAAGCAAAAGGAGCGCCCGTGTGCTCGTCACGGCACGACGGCCAGTAAATCGCGTGCCCGCTAATGCCGACCTGGCAGCCGCACGGACCTTCCGATCGGCGTGTAATTCCTGCTGGCAGATAAACTGCCCGCTCAGCGGATAAGCGGAGCAACTTTTGTATACAGCTACGGCCGAGTCCGGGATGTTCCTTTCCCGTACGTAACTCGAGGAAGAGCAAGTAGCTTGCATCTTCAGTGCAGTGCAGACCATGTAGGACGCACCAGTGAATCCGTAACGCGACCTTAATGACGCCGTGTTACTTTGCTTAAGGAAGGCATTTCATACAGTTCTATACTGCCGTTTAGTCAAGAAAATGCGATTTTATTGAGTAGTGTGGTTGGATGCAGGACTCCCTTCCAGGTTAAAAACGAGTCCCTCTCCTTCGTCTATTTTTTTTCTCAGTCCTACCTCCTTCCTATCGCCACTCCCTCCCCCCCCCCCCCTCCCCCCTCCCGTTGCGTACGCCTTCTGTCTGCGTCCATCGTTACTCCATTTGAAAGCGTGAGAATGTTTCCGAAATGTTTGCCAGTCGCCTAACTGAGGAGGCATGGGTACCAACCCGGTATTCACCTAGTCGGATGTGAGAAACCGCCTAAAAGCCGTAACAAGCTTGCTGTACATCGGCCCTCATCGTTAATCCGTCGGGCGGCGTATTCCATCCAGGACCGGCCCTCTTCCCGAATCTCAGTAGCGACGTGCTAACGAGCGCAGCTATCCGTGCGGGTTCAACATAGCGCTCTTAACGGAATAAAAGCTACAAACAATGGTTCAAATGGCTCTAAGCACTATGGGACTTAACATCTGTGGTCACCAGCCCCCTAGACTTAGAACTACTTAAACCTAACTAACCCAAGGACATCACACACATTCATACCCGAGGCATGATTCGAACCTGCGACCGTAGCAGCAGCGCAGTTCCTGACTGAAACGCCTAAAACCGCTAGGCCACAGCGGCCGGCAATAAAAACTACAGATGTAGAAAGTAACGTTAGGAGTACACCAAGGAAGTGTGATAGAAGTGTTACTGTTTACTATGTATAAGATGTAAGCGATGTAGTGGATGACGTCAGACGCTCCATGAACCTATTCGCCGACGAAGCACGGATCTACGACAAGGTAGTAACGCTAGAAGACTAGCGAATCGCAGGAAGACCTGCAGAGGATAGATAAATGGTGCATGGACTGATATTTGGCTCTAAACGCAAACGAATGTGACGTACACTGACTTAGCAAATGTCATGGGATAGTGGGGCACAGATGGTGCAGGTGTGTTGTATGACCACTACACTCCCCTTGTGCGAGCTGCAGATGTATAGGACACCTTCCGAGAAGTGGTTGTGGAAATGGTTTGTGTAACATGCAATGTCGTTGCGAGCTGACGCCGCTCGAACTGCGTGTCGTGCTTGGTGCCCGACGGATGGGAACTTCGATTTCGGCAGTGGTGCAGGAATTCGATTTCACACGTTCAGTCGTATCCAGGGTGTATCGTGAATGGTTGAATGAGGGCCCCACAGTCCACAACAGACGTCTTGCCATCCTCTACGACCGTGCCTGGCAGCATCTGAGACGCATTTTCAATAGTGACAGAAGTGCTACAGTGCAACAGGTGACGGCTTAATTCAACACAGGACGTGCTGCGCACATCTCTCATTGAACTATCCCTAGGAACATGGGTTCCATGGGATATGGGAGCCGGTGCCACACACGATTGTTAACAGAACGTCATCGGGCAAAACGGCTTGCATTTGTCGCCAAGTACCAGGGATGGACGCGGGAGCAGTGGCGTAACATGATATGGTCGGAAGAATCACGATTTCAGCCGCACCATGCATGTCGCAGGTCACATGAATCGATGAATCCCGATTGCCAGGAAGGTGTAGTTTGTGTCGTCCAAGGTGGTGGTGTCTCCTTCATGGTCTGAGGTGCATTTTCCTTGTATGGAATGGGCCCCCTAGTTGAAGAGACATAGTTGTGGAGGAGACGTTGGATGCCCGGGGACCATTTCCACCCATTGTTGGCATTCCAAGACCATGACGGTCCTGCGGTGTTTCAAAATAATAAAGAGCTGACACATCGCTCCCACGTCCCCTGGGAATGGCTCCAGGAACATACAGTGGAGGTCAAAGGACTGACGTGGCTACCACGGAGCCCAATTTTGAACCGCAACGGTCATATCTGGGATGCATGGAACGCAAACTCTGTGCCATAGATCTTGCACCGCCGAACAGACCAGAATACGCTACCGCTTTGCAGACGATTTGATGTCACCTGCTTCCAGAGGAGTACCAGGGACTTGTAAATTCACTGCAGTTCGCCGGCCGTTGTGTCCGAGCGGTTCTAGGCGCTTCAGTCTCGAACCGCGCGACCTCTACGGTCGCATGTTCGAATCCTGGGTGTGTGTGACGTCCTTAGATTACTTAGGCTTAAGTAGTTCTAAGTTCTAGGGGACTGATGACCTCAGATACTAAGTCCCATAGTGTTTAGAGCCATTTGAACCATTCGAGAACGATGCACGTTCAGCCTTATCGATTACCACCTTGCTAACAATGGTAACTGCATGTGAGCGGCGCGATAAAAGGGTGTCCGATGGCTCCGTCGTTCGATTTCGTCACATATCGGACCTGTCCGTAACATTGTATGTTCCTCGCCCGTTTTTACGTTTCTGCCAACGCCAACGACCTACAAGTTGAAGTGTCAAAATTGCGTGGTGAAGCTAAACGTTGCAGTTTCTGTCGGTACCGCCTAACACCGATTACGTCAGATTTCCTCTCACATCTCTCCGCTCACAGCAACGACCAATCTTGTCATTTACAGCACTGTTCATCATTTTTAGCAATTGTTTTTTAAGAATACCTATGTGAAGAAATAGCACACTAGATGTGTTACAAAATTGTTTTTAGCACAACTGGTGTTCTATTTATTAACATCGGAAATCTTGTTATTCCATTCACACCGCCAACCCTGCCCCCTCTCGTCCCCTCCCCACCCCTCCCCTCCCCTCCCCACCCCAGCACAATCGCACTCCTTGTTTTGTGACACATATATTTGCTTCATACAGTCAAAAAGAAAGACTGGTCGTGATGAAAGCTCAAAAAGAAGGAAGACTCCTTCACACAGTGAAAGTAAAATTATGTTCTACTACAATTTCAAAAGAACAGCTTCAAATATTTACCGAAAATTGTGAAAAATATAATCTAAAATAAAAATATCGGTACTCGATATTCCTGTTTTGCTATTGATATATCCGTAGTACAAAAAAAAATCATCACCCCTCCCTCCCCCTATTGAAGGTTCGAACCCTCTCTCGGTCTGAGTGTGTGTGTTGTCCTTATGGTAAGTTAGTTTAAGTTAGATTAAGTAGTGTGTAAGCCTAGGGACCAATGGCCTCAGTACCACCAAAAATCGTCGATTTATGTCTATAATTTTTGGAGGAAATATCGATATATCGATACATGGATATTTTATAAACAGGCCCGGCTTGCAATGCCGCTGTTGCCATTCGCCGCTGCGGCTTGCAGCGACTATATTTCCTTGTGGTTGCGTCGCGAGGTATCAGTCTTGCTTTGGCGCCTCGCTCTTTGGCCGGCACCACGTAAACCAGAGGTTAAGGCGAATGCTCCCGAAAACGTACGGCTTCGACACCAGTTCTCATTAGTCGCGACACACGCAACTGGAACAGCGGTACGAGATGATCTTAACAATGACACTTTATTAAGTCGTGTGTCGAAATGGATAGCAATGTGCCGTAGAAAGCTCGAGGGACCACTGCCGTTAGGTTTTTATCAGGACGCGCCTAACGGCATTTGGCAACAGAGTAATGGCCGGCCACACACGTCGGACATGAAGCTAAGAGCTTTACAAGGTAGCGACGCCGCGGCTTGACCCTCAGGGTCGCCGGACTTATCGCGGCCGGGGATTTACGGACCAGCTGGGCTCGGCGGCCGTGCGGCGGAGGCCGGTGGCAGAGGTGGAGGCGAGGCGCAGCTGCCCTGGGAAGCAGACTAGTCCCTTGTGTCAGCAGCCCACTCTCAAAACTCACTCCGCTCACCCAGCCTGACTGCCCACTCCTTGCTTTCACCTGTGCCATCCCTTCTCGTCTCTCACCTAGGTAGTTTTCTTTCTTATTCATAAATAATGACAGGAGGGCCGGCCGCGGTAACCGACTGGTTCTAGGCGCTCGGTCCGGAACCGCGCGACTGCTACGGTCGCAGGTTCGAATCCTGCCAACGGCATGGATGTGTGTGATGTCCTTAGGTTAGTTAGGTTTAAGTAGTTTTAAGTTCTAGGGGACTGATTACCACAGATGTTAATTCCCATAGTGCTTAGAGCCATTTGAACCAATGAAAGGAAGACATTTCATATCTACTGGGTGGGCAAAATATGAGCGGCTCCGAAAATATTTCGTACACCTTCAGGTAGCCAATCAATCTTACATCATGCACTCCAGGTGTAGATGATGTGGGTGTCTATCTTCAGTGGCATGAAAAACAGACTACTAGAGGAGGGGCAAATGAAAGTGTCCCGCGGAAGTGCATACGATTGGACGTGAATATATGCACATCACCACACCCCGTGATGCGCAAACCACGTGATCCACACCGGATCGGAGCGTCGTGCTGGCTACGTCATTGCGCCTGGAGCAGTGCAAAGGCGACGATGGTACTCAACGTAGAGCAGAGGATGTTCGTTGCGGAAAGTTACATGATAACAAACGGCGAGGTCAGCTGTTTTCTGAGCAGTTTAATGGTGTCAAAGTGCCAGAAAAGGGTGTAATGGAACGCTTAGTGCGAAAATGGCGTCTGACAGGATGTGTTTTGAACAAGTCGAAAAAAAAAATTCCGAAACGTGCCCGCACAGCCGTCCGCTGTGGCCGAGCGATTCTAGGCGCCTTAGTCCGGAACCGAGCTGCTGCTACGGTCGCAGGTTCGAATCCTGCCTCGGTCATGGATGTGTGTGATGTCCTTAGGTTAGTTAGCTTTAAGTAGTTCTAAATTCTAGTGCTCAGAGCCATTTGAACCTACCGAGTGTCTGTTATTTGTGCATTAAATCGTCGGCCGGTGTGGCCGAGCGGTTCTAAGCGCTTCATTCTGGAACCCCGTCACCGCTACGGTCGCAGGTTCGAATCCTGCCCCGGGCATGGATGTGTGTGATGTCCTTAGGTTGGTTAGGTTTAAGTAGTTCTAAGTTCTAGGGGACTCATGACCTCAGATGTTAAGTCCCATAGTGCTCAGAGCCATTTGCCCCATTTGCATTAAATCGAGCAAATGCTCCTCAGCACCTCTAGTTATGTGAGTGGCTGTTCACCGAGATAACAACGAATGGTTGGACATGGGGCTGTTCTGTATGTCTGGCGAAGCCTGGTTTCACCTGAGTACTTACGTCAGCATACAGAATTAAAGGTTCTGGCAGCAGAGAATCCGCATAACCTGTACGAAACAGCATTTCATAATCAGAATATTGGGATCTGGTGTGCAGCGTGTGCCCTCCGCATTATTAGTGCCATTGGTTTTCATCAGACGCTGACCTCCGTGCGTTATATTCCAAGATTTTCAACCATTTGTGGCAGCATTAACGGAGAAAGAAAAGATCTACAGTTACTTCCATAAGGATGGAGCAACTGCCCATACAGTCTACATCTACATCTACATCCATACTCCGCAAGCCACCTGACGGTGTGTGGCGGAGTACCTCTACCGGTTCTCCCTTCTATTCCAATCTCGTATTGTTCGTGGAAAGAAGGATTGTCGGTATGCTTCTGTGTGGGCTCTAATCTTTCTCATTTTATCCTCATGGTCTCTTCGCGAGATATACGTAGGAGGGAGAAAAATACTGCTTGACTCCTTAATGAAGGTATGGTCTCGAAACTTCAACAAAAGCCCGTACCGAGCTACTGAGTGTCTCTCTTGCAGAGTCTTCCACTGGAGTTTATCTATCATCTCCGTAACGCTTTCGCGATTACCAAATTATACTGTAACGAAGAGCGCTGTTCTCCGTTGGATCTTCTCTCTCTCTTCTATCAACCCTATCTGGTACGGATCCCACACCGGTGAGCAGTGTTCAAGCAGTGGGCGAACAAGCGTACTGTAACCTACTTCCTTTGTTTTCGGATTGCATTTCCTTAGGATTCTTCCAATGAATCTCAGTCTGGCATCTGCTTTACCGACAATCAACTTTATATGATCATTCCATTTTAAATCACTCCTAATGCGTACTCCCAGATAATTTATGGAATTAACTGCTTCCAGTTGCTGACCTGCTATTATGTAGCTAAATGATAAGGGATCTATCTTTCTATGTATTCGCAGCACATTACACTTGTCTACATAGAGATTCAACTGCCATTCCCTGCACCATGCGTCAATTCGTTGCAGATCCTCCTGCATTTCAGTACAATTTTTCACTGTTGCAACCTCTCGATATACTACAGCATCATCCGCAAAAAGCCTCAGTGCACTTCCGATGTCATCCAACAGGTCATTTATGTATATTGTGAATAGCAACGGTCCTATGACACTCCCCTGAGGCACACCTGAAATCACTCTTACTTCGGAAGACTTCTCTCCATTGAGAATGACATGCTGCGTTCTGTTACCTAGGAACTCCTCAATCCAATCACACAATTGATCTGATAGTCCGTATGCTCTTACTTTGTTAATTAAACGACTGTGGGGAACTGTGTCAAACGCCTTGCGGAAGTCAAGAAAGACGAAATCTACCTGTGAACCCGTGTCTATGGCCCTCTGAGTCTCGTAGACGAATAGCGCGAGCTGGGTTTCACACGACCGTCTTTTTCGAAACCCATGCTGATTCCTACAGAGTTGATTTCTAGTCTCCAGAAAAGTCTTTACACTCGAACATAATACGTGTTCCAAAATTCTACAACTGATCGATGTTAGAGATATAGGTCTATAGTTCTGCACATCTGTTCGACGTCCCTTCTTGAAAACGGGGATGACCTGTGCCCTTTTCCAATCCTTTGGAACGCTTCGCTCTTCTAGAGACCTACGGTACACCGCTGCAAGAAGGGGGGCCGAAACTTGGAGCCTATTTACACAATCTTCACACCTGAAGAGTTGTTATCAAAGGTCCGTCAGGCCGCGGCCCTAGCTGGCCACTCAGGTCACCTGATCTGTCATTGAGCGATTACTCTGTGTCGAGAGCCCTCAAGTCTAAGGTGAATCGCAACAACCCTCGTAGTCTTCAAGAACTGCAACATAACATTTCGGATAAGACTGCGGCAGTTCCAGCAGTCCAGCATCGATCCGCCTTCAGCGACGCCGGCTGCTCTGAGCGAGCGGTTCCTGGCGCTTTAGTCCGGAACGGCGCTGCTGCTACGGTCGCAGGTTCGAATCATGCCCCGGGGATGGATGTGTGTGATGTCCTTAAGTTAGTTAGGTTTAAGTAGTTCTACGTCTAGGGGACTGATGACCTCAGATGTTAAGTCCCATAGTGCTTAGAGCCTTCAGCAACTTGTTGACCAGGGTGCAGAAATGACAAGACACGGATGGTGGTCACTTTCAGTATTTACTGTAGTCAGGCTAGTACTATAATTGCTTTCTGTTGTCTTTCTTTGTATCCTGGAACCCTGTTCTCCAGGCCACTTTTATTTGTCTCCCTTGTATAAATAATTCACTCTTTTCCAGAGTTTTATATACAAATATGATTGATGCATGAATAAACCGTAAACTCGCCGAATTTGCACTGTGCCCACCAGTTGGTGTTACAGGTACAATGCTTTGAAAGAATGGCAACAAAGTCGTTTTTCTTCTGTGAGATGACTGTGGCGGGTACCTCTTATCTGTATGTGTTGCAGTTGTGGTTGTTTCCGCAACTGACAGTGGATTACGAGAATTTCATCTTCCAATAAGAGAGACCACCCATTGATTCGAGCATCGAAGTTCCGCACCAGATCGCCTGACCTAACGCCTTGTGGGCACGTTAAGGACAGTGTTTACGTACTCCCACCGCCAAGAATATTAGAATGGTTCAGAATGTGCATCAGTGCTGCTGACAGAGGTACGGAACGAACTGAACTATCGCTTGGACGTGTGTCGTGTGAATCATAGGACATTCATAGAGTGCAAAATGAAACTTAGCAACCTTGCAGTCCTACTCATGCATCAATTATATTGTACGTGTAACACTTCGTAAAATATAGAGCTTTGAAACTGAATAAATCGTTTACAGAAGCCTGTATTTTCCAGGCCACCTTTATTTTGCGCTCTCGGTATAAAGTTTTAGGCATTTAGCTCGCCAGAATAAATTATATATACGTTTGAAACTATGTAAACAAAACAGAGCAAGTCACTTTTTTATTTTAAATATGATAGAATACGTATACTCCCTCGCAGGTTTTTTTTGTGTTTTATTAATTCCATACCTTTCTTTAAAATTATCTTATCAGAATTCTGTAAACTATGTTCTGTCTCATGCCATGAGCAAGCAGCTTTGGTTCGTATTGTCCCACGGTACATGATAAATAAATAAATAAATAACCGCTTTCTGTGGAATAGGCCATCTTCAGATCAGAACCAATGCGAGACGATGACGCCAGTGGAAGCAGGCGCTCTTCCGTGATTTAGACCTGAAGGTTAGAGACTCTGACTACAGTGCATGAGGAAGAGAGTGAATTACTGACAGTCAGATAACAAATGCTCCTCTGTAAACCTTGTCATGTCTCTATTGTTGCGCACTTAATCAGCGATCCGTTCTTTGGAAGCTCGTGTTAATCCTGTGGCGAGCAATCTCTGCAGCACGTGACAGGCGTCACTGAGTGTGGTGGCAGCACTGCTCAGTGAGCGCCTGGCACCCAGGGCGGGGACTCCCCTAGGCGTAGCGGCGGGGTCGGGCCGGGCACAGGATTAGCAAACAATACAGCGTCCGCCCGGCGGTTAATGAGCTGTCGGGCGATTTGCACGCCCATCGGACGGAGATAAATTCCAATATCATCCCGTAAATTCGGTGCTCGGCGTGCGTCACAGGCGGACGTGTTCCGCGTGTATAGTGGCCGCTTGACTTGTATTCAGACGTTATCGTGCATCCTGGCACTCCTTAATTTCGGTGTGCGAGTAATTTCGTTGGCTTACGTTTCTATGCATATAATGTGTTGAACAATAACTGAAGTCATCTTGTTGAGGGGCTTCTCTGCAGGCTTACTCGATGATAAGATAAAACGGTCTCACCATGTACTGTAGTAGTGGCGGGGTACAGAGAAAATTCGGTTTTTGTTATGTTGGTAGTCGCTGTGCAGTAGCTGAAGTCAACTGTCAACTTGGTCTCTGAATAGTCCTATTTCAGTGTTGTTGTTTTTAAAAGTAGTATCGAAGTGGGTTGTTTCGTCAGTTGGATAAATCCCCAAGAATTTCAGAACTCCATATGACATCAGGCACTGCTGCTACTTCTGCGAACAATGGCAGAAGTGTACGGAGAGCTCTGAATGTCCGCTACAATTCCGACGCCCAATCCAGCCTCTGGAGCTATGGCTGACAACGTAACTCACACTTCGTACAGGTTTGTCATTCTCTGATGAATTACCATTCCCCGCACGACTTCCTGGTTTGGGAAAGACACTACATCCCTTTGCTCTTCTCTTTAAGGCTTCATTCCAACTTTTCAAGCACGACTGAATGTCGACTCGTTTCTCTTGAATGAGCCTAAGCAGTATCACCTATCACTGTAGTCGACATAATCGTCTTGCGAGATTCAGGACCACGTAATCCTATCACAGCAGACAGGGGAATGAATGTTCGAAAGATCTTCTGCCACAACGTGTACTCGGGAACGCACGGTGATGCTACGTGAGAGTTGTGAAGGTCCAGTGCGTCCGCCCCCCCGCCCTCCCCCTTCGTAACTGAATTCTAGCCAGCTTGCTTATCTCGCGTCTCGTAGACGTGGCCGCAATTAGTTTCTTCTCCGTCGGCCGCTACGTCTAACGCTTGTGCAATAAACAGTGCGTAATAAAGTGCCAAGTGGCTAGGTTTAAATGCTTAGCAAGGAAACTGTAAAACGTTACGATGTTAATAGTTTTGTTTTTATTTGTCAATTCGCAAAATTAGTAAAACAGTTTCTGGAGCCAATCTATCATTAATATTCATAACAAGATTCCCGGTCATTAGTCATTAGTTCCCGAGCACCACAAAAGTCACAAAATTCTTCACACTGTCTTAGAATTTACATGAGCTAACGCTAATATGTATTTCGAGGCAACTTAACAATTAATTCCGTCTTTTGCGCTGAGTTTCACTTCACACAATATTCCGCGAGTTGCCACCTCGGAAACCGATCGCAGGATGTCTTAGATTAACAAATCGCACAAGTACGGCTCCGGAGGCAATTTTTCAGCAAACTGTTCCGTCTTTAGACGAGATCTGATTTGGTAGTCGGATTCATTTATTACCTCCTCTGAAACTCACAGTACACTAGTCGTGGGTTACGTTATCAGTTTGGCGCCTATCCCTGCATTTTCCTGAAGAATTGAGTGATACTGAAATTATTATCAGCAAATTCTCAGTGCAAGTAACGTCACAGCACGGTTGGAGAAGTATATTAACGTTTAAACTGTAAATTCAAGTAATAAAGAGACCCAGTTGTGTAGATGAACCCCAATGGTCTCCATACGGCTCTTGCTAGCCGGGCCATTATCACGCTATGTGACCATCCGGCACGTTGTTCGATGAGTCTGCCTTCTGATCCTACTGGTTTGATATCTCGCGAAACAAAATCTTCCTATACTGTACTTTAAAGCGCAGCAACAAAAATGTAATAATGCGGGCAGGCATGTAGCATGAACGCCACTATATAAAGATAATTCTCATAATGGAGATTACATATTACGATCACTCTGGATCATCTTTAAATTTAAGTATTGCCGTCAGAAACCCGTCTTGTCTACTCAGAACACATATCAGAGACTCTGAAATCTGGTTATGAATAGTCAGCACGGGGTGGTGACGCAACTACTCTGATCTGAAGATGACCCAGTGCGATCAGAACATGTGACCTACTTAAAAAAGTGCAAATGAGACCGAGCAATAAATGAGAATTATCGTAAGCACCATTTATGATTTTATAGATCTTCTACATTATAGCCTTGGAAGAGCTATGAATGGTTCTTAACACTCACACCCTGCCCAGAGTAATTATATGGACGCTTATGATTGCAATGATTGATGGTTCAAAATTGTTCAAATGGCTCAGAGCACTATGGGACTTAACATCTGTGGTCATCAGTCCCCTAGAACTTAGAACTACTTAAACTTAACTAACCTAAGGACATCACACACATCCATGCCCGAGGCAGGATTAGAACCTGCGATCGTAGCCGTCGCGCGGTTCCAGACTGAGCGCCTAGAACCGACAGACCACCGCGACCGGCGAAATGATTGATCCTTGATCTTATAGCCAGACGGTATTTTCTCTCTTCGACTACCTACGCTCGTTGAATATTTCATTTCGTTTGTTGATTTATTATTTTGATGACAACGTCAGCTTCATGGCAGCTCGGTTCGTCGGAAAATTTCGATAAAGATCGATGACCACTATTGAGGAGAAATAGAACGAAATCAGGATTTTAGTGGAAAAATAGAATTGAGAATAACACGAAGACGTGTGGCCTAGTAACGACTCTTACGTCTTTACTGACTCAGTCTCAGCGTTTGTGACCAGTACAATTGGTCTACGTTTCCAAGGGTCCGTTTCTCTCGCAGCTATCAGCAGCGCAGCTGTTAGGGGAAACCTCCGGGTCGTCAGCTAGGGGTCGCTCCCGCAGCGGCGTCGTTAGGCGTCGGGGCCGTAAACCCGCGCGCGCTTCGCCTGCCTCCCGAATTAGTAGCGGCGCGCCTCGTAAATCCGGATCGAGCCGGCGCCTTTGAGCGGTGTGCGCGTAATTGCGTGTTAAATAGGCGGGCCGTGCCAGGCGCGGCCAGTCGGGCACGTAACGAGCCGGCCTTGGCCGCCAGCCCCACAAATAAGAGCCGGCTAGCCGGCTGAGAGGTGCGACCGCTGGGAAGAGTGGGCCGGCGGCCGCTGCGGGCGCGTGCGGGGCGCGCGCCGCGGGTTGCGGACTCGCAGGGGGCACACTCTCCGACGGTCTCCGTGCTAGCCCGCGGGAGATATACGAGGGCTGTCCAGAAAGCAAGTTCCCATTGATCGCGAAATGAAATTCACAGTGAAAATCAGAAATGTTTCATTTGTAACACTTACCTACACTTTTCAGCTACTTCTCTACGTAGTCGCCGTTCTGACTCGGACATCCGTCTTAGCGTTGTACCAACTTTCCAATACCCTCATTATAGAAGGCAGCCGCCAGTGCTTTCTGCCAATTCTCTACGCTGGCCTAAAGCTCGTTGTCTGTGCCAAAATGTTGTCTGCATAGCCAACGGGTTCGTTTGAGCAGACATAAAACTCAGTGGGAAACAATTACGGGCTGTATGTGGGTAACCAAACGTTTCCAATTGAAACGATGTAGGAATATCTTCATTGCCCCTGCAGAATGAGGCTGAGAATTGTCTTGAAGAAGAAACCGCACGACATTTATGTAATGTTGGTTGCATAACTTCAGGGGAAAATTCTCACCAGGCAATCGTACTTGCGAGAGACACTATTTTCTATAAAATCTTTACGCGCTCACTAAGATCTCAGGAATGAAAGGCGCGACATAATTACACCTAGAGTCACACTAAAGACACTGCCCAACACATCTTTGCAAAGCTTTATCGGATTTTCATAGTCGTTTCCATTTCGCGACCGATCGTAACTTACTTTCTGGACAGCCCTCGTATCTCACGTGCGACGCCCGGGGAAAATAGGAAAGCACGAGAAAGTGTTGGCTCAAAAAATTTTATACTACTGCACAGTTTTTGTCAGTGCCCTCTCAACACACTGGAGATAGCAGGAAACTAAAATATTTTTAAAAAAAACTATTATTCTGTTGTTACTTTATTAAACATAACCTTTACTTTTAAGAAAGTAAACAAGTTTTAAAAAAAGGACTATTTCAAAACTGAGAGTCACTTCAAAATTTCCCATCAATTTAGAACAGAATGACGTGGACTTCAAACTAAGCTACACTACTGGCCATTAAAATTGCTACACCACGAAGATGTGCTACAGACGCGAAATTTAACCGACAGGAAGAAGATGCTATGATATGCAAATGATTAGCTTTTCTGAGCATTCACACAAGGATCGTGCAACCACGTCTCGATCCCTGACTCAACAGATGTGGACGTTTGCAAGACAACAACCATCTGCACGAACAGTTCGACAACGTTTACAGCAACATGGACTATCAGCTCGGAGACCATGGCTGCAGTTACCCTCGACGCTGCATCATAGGCAGGAGCGCTTGCGATGGTGTACTGAACGACGAACCCCGGTGCACGAATGGCAAAACGTCATTTTTTCGGATGAATCCAGGGTCTGTTTACAGCATCATGATGGTCGCATCCGTGTTTGGCAACATCGCGGCGAACGCATATTGGAAGCGTGCACTCGTCATCGCCATACTGGCTTATCACCAGGCGTGATGGTATGGGGTGCCATTGGTTACACGTCTCGGGCACCTCTTGTTCGTACTGATGGCACTTTGAACAGTGGACGTTACATTTCAGATGTGTTACGACCCGTGGCTCTAACCTTCATTCGATACCTGCAAAACACTACATTTCAGCAGGATAATGCACGACCGTATGTTGCAGGTCCTGCACGGGCCTTTCTGGATACAGAAAATGTTCGACTGCTGCCCTCACCAGCACATTCTCCAAATCTCTCACTAATCGAAAACGTCTGGTCAATAGTGGCCGAGCAACTGGCTCCTCACAATACGCCAGTCACTTCTCTTGATGAACTGTAGTATAGTGTTGAAGCTGCACGGGCAGCTGTACCTGTACATGCCATCCAAGCTCTGTCTGACTCAATGCCCAGGCACATCAAGGCCGTTGTCACGGCCAGAGCTGGTTGTTCTAGGTACTGATTTCTTAGGATCTGTGCACCCAAATTGCGTGAAAATATAATCACATGACAGTTCTAGTAAAATATATCTCTCCAATAAATACCCGTTTATCATCTGCATTTCTTCTTGGTGCAGCAGTTTTAATGTCCAGTAGTGTACATCAACACGTCAGATATGGGAGCCTTCGAATGAAAGAAAGTAGTGTGAAATTCAAAATTTGTCGGGATATTTGGGAAAAAAGTACTTCAAGGTAAAATGGTAGGAAATTCGAACAAGGCAAGTGTCCTTTGCAAGAATAGAGGAAAAAATTCCAAATGGCGGAATCCGTTTATTTGTTTCCTATCAAACTGTGGAAACAAATCAGCGATTTAGAACTTCACTGTGCAAAATGTCAGTGGTAACTCCTGGCGCATATACTGTTATTCTTTACTGATTTTCAGTCTGCGGCGCTAGGTGGGAGATGAATTAAAAAATTACTTTCGTTATACTACGTTCCAGTCTTCCTATATTACAGCCTTTGTATCGAGTTCGCGATGGAACAGCGGTTCACTTGGTTTGGTAGGTGAATGCTACATTTCTCAGAGTTTCTCTTTATTTGTGTAAAAATATGTTGCAGGTTTCCTGCTGTCTTAATCGACTGTTTTATGCATTTGGAGTGGAACAGGAAAGTAAATGACTGGTAGTCGTACAGGGTACTGTCCGCCATGCATCACAGGGTAGCTTGCGGTGTATGTATACAGCTGTAGATGTAAATGTAGGTTACAATGTATAGGTTCCGTTCAGTTGTGACATGTCAACTTACGGCAGATCATTTAAGTCCCGTATTTAACGGAGTGGCGCACTTCGGATAATTTTATAGCCTCCCACGATGATGTTCTCGATATAGAGAGAAATGTTCCGTTTCTTTCCTCGAAAACCTTTCTTCAGAATATTTCGCGAGAGTACTCGTAGAAGTGGTGCTGTGCTTATAATTACTTTCTTAGCAGTGCTTCCACATTGTGTTGTGTCATGATAATTTTACGCCACTGTTTCCGCCACGCCTTCGCTCGTTTCACTCTTACTTGATTTTATCAGTAAACAACAATAAAGCCCGATATATTGAGTTGATTCTGGCCGGTATATCGCTAATTTTGAATGTTTACCCGGAAGTCTGTATTAAGGAACTGCAGTAACACGTCTGGGTAAAGAAAGGAACAAGCAACGTCTTCCCCTTTGTAGTAGACGCAATTATAAAATCTATAGTTACTTCACAAATATGGGTAAATACAAAAACAAGAGCTACAGCGTTCAGTGACCCGATTGTAAAATATAAATGGGGTGTCAGTCACAATGGAGGTACCTGCCTTTCCAGTGTAGAAATTTCGGTTTTTTAGTGTCTGATGCTACTTTGCTCGGCAAGATATATTGATATGGAACCCATACGGTAAAAGTGTTTGACTGGCAGCACAATAACAGGACCGTAGTAGCATCCATCGAAATGCAGAAGACTGTTTTGCGTCCATGAAAGCAGAACGGTGGGTATGTTCTTATCTAAATTGAACACTACCGCCGATTACTGTCAAGAAATGTGTGGAAAACACTGTCAACTATATGGTGAAGTTTCTCTCTACAAAAATCTAAGCTGATTATCGGTATTTATAACTGACAGCGCCTCCTACCATTCGATGGTAGTTGGTAACACGACTGTAGCTGAATCAAAGGAACAGCCCGTTATTAACAGGTAACCGAACACTGTATCCAACTGACATGAACCGTATACTGATCTAAAGATGATTCGGGATTACTGTTCCTTTTGCATTCAAGACTAATTGTTAAAATTATTGTGGTACATTGGGATCGACTACACCA
The DNA here is from genome assembly GCF_023897955.1 of Schistocerca gregaria. NCBI lineage: Eukaryota > Metazoa > Arthropoda > Insecta > Orthoptera > Acrididae > Schistocerca > Schistocerca gregaria. The sequence continues at coordinate 479,753,087 of NC_064926.1, forward strand.
CACCTAGACCATGTCAAGCTAGGTAGACTTCTGTTATTATGACACCATTTTTCGGTCGTGACTGGCGACGCTAGTTCGCCGATAACCTAACCAAACGATACCAGGTTTTTCGGTTTCCTTGCACGCACGCATTGCATTGCGTTTATTCATGTCGAATATCAACTGCCAGTCATTGCACCTACCGGTGATCGTCTGCAGCACTTCCTAAATTGTGCAAGGATCTTGTTACATCTTTAGCTCTATATGCACAATGAATAATGCTATATATACAGACGGAAAAAATAGCAACACTGGAATTTCCGGAATACATTTGTCTACATAAGGTATTTAAGTGACTAACAAAGCGGGATCACACGTTAATGAAAGCGCGAAATAAACCATCGCAAATGTAAAATGTAGGTACATTAATAACTGACAGAATATTGAATGCAAGCATGCATTCATAGTGTTGTATAGGTGCCGGATGTCCGTTTGTGGGATGGAGTTCCATGTCGGTTGCACCTGGTCGGTAAATACAGGGATGGAATGCTGGTTGTAGTTGACCTTGGGGTCGTCGGCTGATGATGTCATGTACGAGCTCAACTGCAGAAAAAAATGGTTCAAATGGCTCTAAGCACTATGGGACTTAATATCTGAGGTCATCAGTCCCCTAGACTTCGAACTACTTAAACCTAACTAACCTAAGGACATAACACACATCCATGCCCGACGCAGGATTCGAACCTGCGACCGTAGCAGTCGCGCGGTTCCGGAGTGAAGCGCCTAGAACCGCTCGTCCATAGCGTCCGGCTCATGTCCTTCGACTCCTTCAGAAATTTAAAGGGGGTATTCCAGTCATCATTGTCATCAGCACATATACAAATTCTACAAACGTAGGTCTGTCTCGTAAGAACAGTATAGCCTCGTGTGTTCCGACATTTCTCCAAAACCCAAACTGGTCTTACCCTAGGTCGACTTCCACCAGCTTTACACGTTCCTCTGAGCAACAGCCGTAAGATATCTACGAGTACCCGTCCGGAGCAACTTAAAATGGAATGACTAGTTTGAACTGACCGTAAGAAAATCAGATGCGTGTCTGCGATTCATCCGCAGAATACTAAGGAAATGTAGTTCATTCACGAAAGCTGTGGACTACAAGCAGTCGTTCGGAGATTTCATGACTATTCTTCTAATAATTTCCGGGTATGCAGCCGGATCCCGTCGACATTCTGCCACGATATTTCGGCCCAGAGACGTCCGGCCATCATCAGGTGAGTACACAACTACTGAAGAGCCCAGGTGCAGTCGCGGTATTTATGCCGATTCTCGCGCACGTGTTGACATGCGCGGCATAGCCGAGTTGTACGTGCTGCCCTCGGTGGTGAAAGTAAAAGATCATCTAGTCATTGAGTATCGAATGACGCTGTCTATTCCGCTGTGAATGTATAATTTTAATAACAGGATTCCAATTTCTATCCAGTTGAAAGCCGTTGTCACGATTTATAAGATTATCGGCAAGACGTATTTCCACTGATTCCTTGATTACGGAATCCCAAAATCCGGAAACCGGAGCTTAATACATCGAGCGCATGTAATATCGGACGATGAAAACCTCCACGCAGAATTAGAACACTTGGAGAAGGTTTTTAAAGAGAATGGCTACACTTCACGCCAAATAAGAAAGGCCATGCGCAACTGTCATAACAAGAAGCAGCGCACTAAGGACGCTGATGACGACTTTAAATCAACTGCGTTTCTTCCATACGCCGGGAATGTGTCGTCGAAAATAGGCCGATTACTGAAGAAGAATAAAATCAAGGTTATCTTCCGTCCACCAGCAAAGAACCGGGCCCTGGTTGGATCCGTTAAAGACGATTTACAACTGAAGGAGGCAGGCGTCTACAAAATTCCCTGTGAATGTGGCTCTGCATATATTGGCCAGACGACAAGAACTGTCCATGAACGATGTACAGAACATGAAAGATACACCCGTCTGCGGCAACCGTCAAAATCGGCAGTAGCAGAGCACTGTATTTCATTGGGACATTCAATGGAATACAATGGAAAAAAAAAAATTTAGCTCCAGTTTCCGGATTTTGGGATTCCGTAATCAAGGAATCAGTGGAAATACGTCTTGCCGATAATCTTATAAATCGTGACAACGGCTTTCAACTGGATAAAAATTGGAATCCTGTTATTAAAATTATACATTCACAGCGGAATAGACAGCGTCATTCGATACTCAATGACTAGATGATCTTTTACTTTCACCACCGAGGGCAGCACGTACAACTCGGCTATGCCGCGCATGTCAACAAGTGCGCGAGAATCGGCATAAATACCGCGACTGCACCTGGGCTCTTCAGTAGTTGTGTACTCACCTGATGATGGCCGGACGTCTCTGGGCCGAAATATCGTGGCAGAATGTCGACGGGATCCGGCTGCATACCCGGAAATTATTAGAAGAACAAATACGCCGGGAAAATTTCAGAAGTCACTTCATGACTATTGCTCGTTGGTGTCGGACGCTTTCCAGGTATCCAGGTAGGATTAATAGAAGAAGTGGAGGAAATCCAAGAAAGTGCGCACGTTTCTTTATGGGCTCGTTTGGTAAGCATGAGAACTTTAAGAAATGTTCAACAAACTACAGTGACAGGTGCGTTGTGCATCACACAGCGGTTTACAGTTCGAATTCCGGGAGCGTAGGTTCCGGGAAGTCAGGCAATATATTGCTTCCTCGCGCATACATCTCATGAAATGACCACGAAGAGAAAATCAAAGAAATTATAGATCATACGGAGATTTACCTACAGTCTTTCGTCCCAAGCACCATTCGTGAGTGGAATAAAGAAGAGGAGAGTGGGTAGTGGCGTCTAAAGTACACCACGCCACACACCGCGCGTGGCTTGCGGAGAACAAGGAGAAGCACATGCAGATTTGTCTACGGAGACCTTCTGACAGGTTCAAACGTAAAACCTGATCGCTCGCAGAGATTGTTGTACCCTATAAATATGATTCTCGTTTTCAAGATCCAGATCCGTGATCGTCAACGTGCCTTTGACGTACCGCTCGTAAGCTCCTAACCGGCCTGTACAGCGATATAGAAGGGCGATGTTAACGGAAATTGCAGAATAAATCGCCATTAAGATTTCGAATGGTTGGGAATCACCGGAAATTTTTCTTACCCGCCTCTCGCAAGTGGCATACGCCGTCGACTTATCGGCCCACTCTGGAAATTGCCGACGAAAGACCTGTCGGGCTAAAATGTGCGCATAATTCGTGCCGAGAGACGGCAACGGGCCCGTATCAGACGGCGATCGCGGTTTATGCAGTTCATCGCCACTTAGCATGTTTTTTATGGGTGTCGGCGGAGATTTCATTTTCGAGTTTGCATAATGACGGGCCTCGGCCCGTCGGATAATGGCGGCGCCTTGTTGCTCTCAGAAGTTCGCCGGCGCAAACAGACTCGTGTGACAGCACGCGACCCACCGCTCCCCCACCCACATCCTCCACGGTCACGGAAATAGAGGGTATGGGTGCGAGTCCCACCTCGGGGCTGTTATGGATTTGAAATGCAGCGCTTTGTATCATTTATAGTTTCACTGACTAATGACTGAAATGAATGTGTGTGTGTGTGTGTGTGTGTGTGTGTGTGTGTGTGTGTGTGTGTGTGAGAGAGAGAGAGAGAGAGAGAGAGAGAGAGAGAGAGAGAGAGAGAGAGAGAGAGAGACAGAAAGAGAGAGAGGGAGAGAGAGAGAGGGGGGGGGGGGAGGAAGGGCGGGGAAGTGAGAGAGAGAGAGAGAGAGAGAGAGAGTGCAAAGCTGAAAAGACGCATTAATTTAACCTATCGAACATATACTGAATTTTCAAAGTCAAGAGACCGTGAACAGTTGTATAATCCTAACCATTTACCATTTACAAAAAAATGATCAAATGTGTGTGGAATCTTATGGGACTTAACTGCTAAGGTCATCAGTCTCTAAGCTTACACACTACTTAACCTAAATTATCTTAAGGACAAACACACACACGCACACCCATGCCCGAGAGAGGACTCGAACCTCCGCCGGTACCAGCCGCATCATTTACACGAGTCGAACAAAATTAGGGTAACACCGGGAGAAAGGCATGCTTGAACTTAAAACCAGATGCTAGGCAAGCCCGCAGGTTGCACCGTTGTATTTGACCACAGGCGGCACCTACACTCAGTCTTCTCAATACGTTGCAAGTGTCGACGCAGTATTGTGTGCAGTTGTGAATGCCTTACATCCCAGATAACTGAATTCGAACGTGGGCAAACTATTGGTGCTCGTATGGTTGGCGGTTTCGTAACGAAGGGACCCGAAAAGTTTGGTGTTCCAAGAGGCTTCAAAATGGTTGAAATGGCTCCGAGCACTATGGGACTTAACATCTGAGGTCATCAGTTCCCTAGAACTTAGAACTACGTAAACCTAACTAATCTAAGGACATGACACACATCGATGCCCGGGGCAGGATTCGAACCTGCGACCGTAGCAGTTGCGCGGTTCCAGACTGAAGCGCCTAGAACCGCTCAGCCACTGCGTTTCAAGAGGCACCGTATCGAAGATTTATACCTTAAACAAGGAAAGTGGAAAAAAATTATTCGGCAAGTCACAAAACGGACGAAAGGGTATGTTGATTGGATGAGACAGACGTTCATTGAAAACGATGCTGACGAAAATTAAGATTGCGACAGCTTCAAAAGTCACTGCAGAACTGTATGTCACGCTCGCGGACCCAGTCAACAACAAAACAGCACGACGAGAGCTTCGTAAGTAGGGAATTTCAGGGCGAGCTGGAATTTCAAAATCACTTACCAGTGATGCAAATGCCCATGACAGGGAAACGTGGAGCCGAAGCAATAAAACCTGGACTATGGAACAATGGAAGAATGTCATTCAGTCGGATGCGTCTTGTTGCACACTGTTTCCAAATCCTGGCCGATTTTACTTCTCAGGAGTGTAACATCACCGGCTTTCGGTGATTATTTGCGCAGCCATATGGAGGAATTCCAAGAGCCCCGTAGTTACTCTGCAAGTTCGCATTACTGTCAAGGTTTATGTGACCTTTGTGAGTGGTCTGATCCATTCCAAGGTTCTAGGTTTGTTCCCCGACAATGATACTGGGTTCCAACAAGGCAGGGCCCCTGTTCACGCAGCTCGCATCGTCCAAGACTGGTTTTGTGAGACGAGAGTGAAGCGTCGCATCTCCCGTGGCCTCAACGCTCACCATATCTCACTATTTTTCAGCCTTTGTTGTGTGATTTAGAGAGAAAGATGCGTCATAACTATCGACCTGCATCATCGTTACCTGAATTTGCTGCTATTTTGCGCGGAGAACGACACAATATTTCCTTCTAAACCATGCACGACCTCTATTTGTACACTCCGAGACAACTCGAAGCCGTTTTGAATGGAAACTGGTTTCCTACACCCTATTAGGTACGGCAAATGTTGTGGTTTTTATGTTTGCATATTTTGTCCAACCCGTACTTACTGTTTGGTGTAAAGCTCATTTCAGTCACATGCCTCTATTGTGTTGCAATTATGACAAATCTTGGGGTGTGTCAGGAAGTGGCATACTCTATGTTGCACAGTGAGATTAATACGAGGGTCGAATGAAAAGTAATGCCTCCACCTTCGGTTTGGATGGGAGTATTTTAATAAATCAAACGCAGAAATAATCATTATAATGTGACCTTTAATTACCAGTATTCACTTTTCCACATAATCACAAGCCAATTGGATACATTTCTGCCAACGATGAACAAGTTTTCTGCCGGCTGGTGTGGCCGAGCGGTTCTAGACGTTTCAGTCTGGAACCGCGCCACCGCTGCGGTCGCAGGTTCGAATCTTGCCTCGGGCATGGATGTGTGTGATGCCGCCCTTAGGTTAGTTAGGTTTAAGTAGTTCTAAGTTCTAGGGGACAGATGACCTCAGATGTTAAGTCCCATAGTGCTCAGAACTTTTTGAACCATTTGAACAAGTTTTCTGAAGCCGTCACGGAAGAAGTCTACATTCTGTTTCCGCAACCACAGCCTCACAGTTCTCTCGACGTCTTCATCAGAAGCATAATCATGTCCCCGCAGATCGTCTTTCATTATCGGGACAGATGGAAGTCAGACGATGCTGAACTGTGTGGAGGATGTCGTACGGTGGTGAGATTCAGTCTCTGAAATTCTGCTGTGGTGGCACGTCAAGTGTGTGGTTTGGCATTGTCATGTTGCAGGAAATTATTTCCCTTTTTGTTTCAGACCCTTCTTCGCCGTCGTTTCAGAATTCACAGCGTTGTGATGTAATGCTCTGAATTTATTGATGTTCCACGATCAAGGAAATCAACATGGGTAACACCATCTACGTCCCAGAACACTGTAGCCATGATTTTTCCAGCTGAGGGCTGCGTCTTGAATTTCTTTTTCTGGGGCGAGTCTTTGTGTCGATATTCCATAGATTGACGTTTCGTCGCCAGGTCGTTATGATGTACCCACGTTTCGTCTCCCGTCGCAATTGAATGGAGAAAGGCGTCACCTTCGTTCTCGTAACGTGAGAGGAGTTTCTGGAAAATTTCAAGTCTGTGCACTTTCATTTTAGGAGTCCGGGGTACCCAAGGTGCACAGATCTTCTGATAGCCAAGCAAAGCAATAATGTGACCGATACATTCTTGTGAAATGTCGATTGTGCTTGCAATTTCTCTCTGAGTGATACGACGACCGTCCTGAATCAATATGTCAACATTTTGCTGGTGAAACTCGGTGGCTGCTGTCACAGGCCGTCCAACTCTCTGTTTGTCACGCAGGTCAGATGTTCCCGCCTCAACATCTTTAAACTTACTCGCCCCGCCCAGGTGTGTAGTCTTCCCCTAGATACAGAAAGTAGATGGCGTTACTCACACCTGCTTCAGTAGTTGTGCAGGAAAAAAAAAAGAGTGTATGGCATTGTTGGCCGGGAGGCCCCATCCGGGGAAGTTCCGCTGCCAAGTGCAAGACTTATTTCAGTCGGCACCTTATTGGGCAACTTGCTCGACGGTGATGACGATGAAATGATGATAACGACAACTTCACACCCAGTCCACGAGCGGAGAAAATCTCCAACCAGGCCGGGAATCTAACCCGGGCCCGCTTGCATGGAAGGCAAGCACGTTACTCACCAACTAAGCAGGCGGACACTTATGTCCATAAATTTCCTGCAATACTTCTTCTGAATTCCTGGTATACAAAGTACGTATGACCGGCGGTCTCTCTTATGGTTCCCATTCTATTATCCTTTTCGTATGTCCATAATATGTGAAGTGTTTTGCTTCCACCAAGAGACAAGTCCACAAATCTGCATAATATTTCTATTAGATACGACGAAGTCTCTGTGGTCTGTGAGACTCGATTCAGTATTCCTGGCCACGCCAACGCTCAAGAGACGCAGAAAAAGAACAGCGTCCTTATCGCACATCTCGCCTGTCGCAACTTACAGGCTTAGCGTCCGGCTTCCTGTCCTAAACGCTGGCAGCAAACAAGGCGAGGAGATCAGACCGTTCCAGCACCCACAGGGAGACAGCAAGCAACATCCGCCTCTTCTCAAACCTGCGTTTATTTCACAGGACAGGATGTCTGCTCACAGCAGTTTATGGTGCTTTGAATTAGCTGCTCAAACTGACAGAGACTTGCCCAAAGTAAGACGCTAAATACTTGTATTTATTATTCGAAAAGGCAAAGTACGGAGCTGACCTCTGCAGCCGCTAAGCTCTGTCACCTCACGAGGTAAAAAGCCGCTTTCAGCTGCGAAGTTGTGCCAGCTGTCACTTCTTCATATAAGCTTAGAAAGTGGTAACAGAAAATTCGTTCACGGACTGGCTGCTCTTAACGCTATTAAGTTATACTTACGTATTCTTCCGTCACTTCTTCGTGGAACACTAACATTTAAGGTCGAAAGCAAACAAATCGTCTTTTGTTCCTCTAATATTTATTCAGCAGGGACCAGTTTTCCGGTTATTAGGCCATCATCAAACCTTACAATGTTTGGTTTCTTACAAACAAGTGTCTAAATTGTGGGCGTCAGTCGGTCGTTACCTAACAATCCGACAACCTGTTCCTAATAAATATTAGCGGAGCGAAACGTTGCTTATTTATAATAATGTTAAATTATGACTGAAAGATGAAAAGGTAAAGAGACGGTACAAAAGGTGACGAACTGAGCTTTCAAAATATTATAAAACTGTAGGTCGTCCACACGAAATATTTAAAACACGGGATGCCACGGGATAGCGAGTGGATATCGAGTATCTTTTTCTGAGGAGAAAACAAGGCGAAAAGTCCTTAATTTCAGTGTTCTGCTAACGCTACACGTAAACCTCTTGTCGTTAGAATTGTGAAAGATCCACGTCTAAATAGAAGAAGTCTTAAGATAACAGTTGCATATAGCGGTCCCTATAGTAGCACAAAACGTTTAGATGACTTGTCTACCTACATGTGTAGGGGCCTGAAGATGATGCCAATGAGGCACCAAAACTGGTAGCTAAATGAAATTATGAAATAAAATTACGGCTGCACGCATCTACATTTTTCCAAGTCTTTGGCGAGGAGCAGTCTCATTCCACTTGCACAAGACGGAATTACAGAAACCTGACGTAGGTAGTAAGTGTTCCATGAGGCAGATCAGTCCCCGGTACTGTGAGCTGCACAACAGAAGGACGCTGAAGGTTAGATGGATGGATCGCATAAGAGGTGCCGAAGAAAACTGGAGAGAAGATCAATTTACGGCATAACTTGAGTGAAAGAGGGAACCGGTGGGCTGGACGCATTTTGAGACATCGTTTGTTAATGAAAGATGGTTCAAATAGCTCTGAGCACTATGGGACTTAACATCTGAGGTCATCAGTCCCCTAGACTTAGAACTACTTAAACCTAACTAACCTAAGGACTACACACACATCCATACACGAGGCAGGAGTCGAACCTGCGACCGTAGCGGTCGCGCGGTTCCAGACTGAAGCGCCTATAACCGATGGGCCACTCCTGCCGGTTGTTAATGAAACGAAGTGTGGGAGATAAAAACTGTAGAATGAAACGAGTGTTCCACTACAATATGCAAGTTTAAATGGGTCAAGCCTGAAGTAATTATGTGGAGCTGAAAATGTTTGTAGAGGACAGACTACCATCAAATCAGTCTCGAACTAAGGATGACAACAACAGCGACAACAGTGTATGAACAATACACGTAAGTATAAACACGGTGTATACATGGCAGCTTTTACTGCATAGAATAGAATTTAAAGGATTAAAAGAAAAGAAATCAGGATTAGAATGAGATTATCACTCTACGTGTATACACCGAGTTTATACTTACGTGTATTGTTCATACACTGTTGTCGCTGTTGTTATCATCCTTAGTTCGAAGACTGATTTGATGGTAGTCTGTCCTCTACAAACATTTTCAGCTTCACAGAATCTCATTCTGGAAACATCCCCCAGGCTGTGGCTAAGCCATGTCTCCGCAATATCCTTCCTTCAGGAGTGCTAGTTCTGCAAGGTTCGCAGAACTTCTGTAAAGTTTCGAAGGTAGGAGACGAGGTACTGGCGGAAGTAAAGCTGTGATGACGGGGCGTGAGTCGTGCTTGGATAGCTCAGATGGTGCCGGCACGGTGGCTCAGCGTGTTCGGTCAGAGAGCCGGTTGGTCACGCTAATAAAAAACTGAGTTGGAGGATCAACCACCAAACTTGAACAGGACGTCTTGCGACGTCCGCAACGACGAAACACAACGATCAATAACGAACAAAACCAAAAAAAGTTGGTAGAGCACTTGCCCGCGAGAGACAAAGGTTTTAATCCGCCAGGAAGTTTCAAATCAGAATTATTTTAACAGTTCTCTTCTTTCCCAAAAGGGGTACATAGAGAATTGTTCACGTGTGAACGTTATGACACTCTTTTTAAATAGTCCTTTTGCGGTGGAAAGAGACATAAAAATACGCAAACGGTCGTTGGTTTATTTAGTGAGGAGTAGTTTCATCGCCGGCCGCGGTGGCCGAACAGTTCTAGGCGCCTCAGTCCGGAGCCGCTTGACTGTTACGGTCGCAGGTTCGAATCCTGCCTCGGGCATGGATGTGTGTGATGCCGCCCTTAGGTTAGTTAGGTTTAAGTAGTTCTAAGTTCTAGGGGACTGATGACGTCAGATGTTAAGTCCCATAGTGCTCAGAACCATTTGAACCATTTTGACAGCTCACGCACTTATTTTTCCCTGTAAATATTAACACTTTCTTCACTCAATGCAGTGGTCGTGTCTTGTTATTGTGTTTCAGTAGTATGTTGAAGATATCTGCCTCTGTACCTTTTGAAATAGTTTCGTAAGACGTGACAGACTGCATAATTGTGATCTGAAACAGGACAGAGTGCATATGACTTTTACTAATTATGTTATACCCGCAGACGGCGTTTAGGTTGTTGTTGTAAGAAAAATGGGTCAAATGGCTCTGAGCACTATGGGACTTAACATCTGAGGTCATCAGTCCCCTAGAACTTAGAACTACTTAAACCTAACTAACCTAAGGACATCACACACATCCATGCCATCCATGCCCGAGGCAGGATCCGAAACTGCGACCGTAGAGGTCGCGAGGTTCCAGACTGTAGCTCCTAAAACCTCTCGGCCACACTGACAGGCTGTTGCAGTAATAACGGTTTCGCAAATATTGAGCAATGACGTTTCCGAGGCCACTAAACTTTAAATTAGCGCCATCAACTTACGAGGAAAAACAGAGATGGAGCGTAGCTTAATAGGCCCGGTACCAGCGGATCAGCGCAGAACTGGTGCGGCGGAAGAAGGCGAAGTTTCCATGTAGGGCGGCGGGCGCCAGTAGTGGTCCGGTGTCAGTAGCAGTCGCCCTGACTTACCGCACAGGGCCTGTCGCAGGTGCTGGCATGGGAACCAACATTGTAAGCGGACTCACTCACTACACTTCTGCGCCGCTGTCCGATGAGCATAATCATGAAAGGAGAGACTCGCACTCGGAAGGACGACGGTTCAATCCCACGTCCGGCCATCCTGATTTAGGTTTTCCGTGATTTCCCTAAATCGCTCCAGGGAAATGCCGGGATGGTCCCTTTGAAAGGGCACGGCCGACTTCCCTCCCCATATTTCCCTAATCCTGTGAGACCGATAACCTTGCTGTTTGGTCTCTTCCCCCAACCAACCTTGAAAGGTGAGAATATTTCCTGAAGGAAAGTTTCGAGGCTTTGGTGACTAAGGTAACGCGATATTTTATTACAACACGAGACTTACTTCTCGCCTCGTCCTCTAAGCATCCCACTGAGGTCAGCGCCCAGAATCCACGCGCTCTTTATGATATTCAACGCGCGGTACAAACTGTGCGACGTGCTGTTTGACCGATCTGGTTGGAAGTTGTTAATGGCGGACCAGCATCAGTCGTCTGCACTGCTCTACTGTTAAATCAGTCCAGAGACGGGTCGCTAGCGTCGCTGCAACACGGGAGACGGGATTAAAGTTTACACTACTTCTCTACCACTAAAGGACGCCCTCTAGCAATCCAGACACTTTAAGAAAGACTTTTCCTTTCGGGCCACAATAATGGAAAACGTAAAACGTAAACACAATCTCCAGCTGGTTATTAGCAACGCCCACAATATTCTCCTAAGAAGCAGTACAACACACCGCCTGACAAGAAACGTAAAACATCCGGAATGAGAGGACGAATCGAAATCAAAAATTTTCAGGTTGACTGGGAATATGATATTACACTACTGGCCATTAAAATTGCTAGAGCAAGAACAAATGCAGATGATAATTGGGTATTCATTGGACAAATATATATTACTAGAACTAACATGTAATTACATTTTCACGCATTTTGGGTGCATAGATCCTGAGAAATCAGTACACAGAACAACCGCTTCTGGCCGTAATAACGGCCTTGATACGCCTGGGCATTGAGTCAGAGATTGGATGGCGTGTACAGGTACAGCTGCCCATACAGCTTCAACACGATACCACAGTTGATCATGAGTAGTGACTGGAGTATTGTGACGAACTAGTTGCTCGGCCACCATTGATCAGACGTTTTCAATTGGTGAGAGATCTGGAGAATGTGCTGGTCAGGGCAGCAGTCGAACATTTTCTGTATCCAGAAAGGCCCGTACAGGACCTGCAACATGCGGTCGTGCATTATCCTGCTGAAATGTAGTGTTTCGCAGGTATCGAATGAAGGGTAGAGCCAAGGGTCGTAACACATCAGAAATGTAGCGTCCATTGTTCAAAGTGCTCTCAATGCGAACAAGAGGTGACCGAGACGTGTAACCAATGGCACCCCATATCATCACGCCCGGTGATACGCCAGTAAGACGATGACGAATACACGCTTCCAATGTGCGTTCACAGCGATGTCGTGCGTCAAGGGTAACCGGAGCCATGGTCTCCGAGCTAGTAGTCCATGCTGCTGCAAACGTCGTCGAACTGCTCGTGCAAATGGTTGTTGTCTTGCAAACGTCCCCATCTGTTGACTCAGAGATCGAGACGTGGCTGCACAATCCGTTAGAGACATGCGGATAAGATGCCTGTCATCTCGACTGCTAGTGATACGGGGCAGTTGGGATCCAGTACGGCGTTCCGTATTACCCTCCTGAACCCAGTGATTCCATATTCTGCTAACAGTCATTGGATCTCGACCAACGCGAGCAGTAATCTCGCGATACGATAAACCGCAATCGCGATAGGTTACAATCCAATCTTTATCAAAGTCGGAAACGTGATGGTACGTATTTCTCCTCCTTACGCGAGGCTTCACAACAACGTTTCACCAAGCAATGCTGGTCAACTGCTGTTTGTGTATGAGAAATCGGTTGGAAACTTTCCTCATGTCAGCACGTTGTAGGTGTCGCCACCGGTGCCAACCTTGTGTGAATGCTCTGTAAACCTAATCATTTGCATATCACAGCATCTTCTTCCTGTCGGTTAAATTTCGATTCTGTAGCACGTCATCTTCGTGGTATAGCAATTTTAATGGCCAGTAGTGTATTTCAGTTACCACAAAACGGAATGAAATTTACAATGAACCTGGCAGTATGAGCCCACTTATCAATACGACGTTTTACCACCTCTGGCTTCTATGCATTCACGAATTCTGTTGGTAAGGATGCCATAAAACCGTTGTCTCTTGCTTCAAGCTGTCCCATAACTGTTGTAACTGGTCACTGACACCCTAGTTGCTGAAATTGATACACAGCTGGCTTACGAGCTGGTCCCACACATGTCTTATCGGGGACATGTCTGACGATCTTGCTGCTACGGGAGTACCTCAAAATCACGTCGTCAGTTCGTAGGGATACGTGCGACGCTTGGACGAACATTGTCGTGTTGAATAATGGCACCAAGTAGAAGGTAGCTCATGAGGATGCAGGATGTATGTGACGTACTGTGTGCTGTCCCATCAGTCACCACTATCCATGGCTGAAATCATTACGAAATAGCTCCCAGGACCTGTGGCTCTCCAAAATATTGGAAGGATGTGATCGTTCCCCAGGTCGCCGCCATACTCACTGGCGATGGTCATGTGGGGTCGTGCAGAACCGCGATTCGTCGTTGGATACAACGCGACGCCTTCATCAGAAGTCCGTGCTTAATCGCGGCACATCACCAAACGCAGCGTTTCTGTTGTGGCATTCACGGCAACCTACACAAGGAAAGGAAATTCAATAGTCCGGCTGATGTTAGTCTCTGACGAATGGAACGGGAGGACACAGAATGTTGCAGGGATTACGTTACTTGTTCTTGCACAGGAGGCGCAGGTGAAAACGAGAACGATGTACTTGATTCACAACGCGACAGTCTTCCCTTGTGGTTGTCTGCCTTCGCGTTACCATACAGTTCAACAATGGGTCACTGTAACATCCGAATGATCCACGAATTTAGACATTGCACAATTTGACCAACAGCCCAAATGCAGACCTTCAGTGTCCCCTTTCGGACTCTGCCAGGGACTGATATTGCCGTCTCTCATGAAAAGGCGGCAGATCCGCATCCTTCACAGCGATCACTCGACGTCTGAAGCTGCCCACACAACTTGTATACCATACCAGATAGTAACCACAATTAACACAAACAACCCTAACGATCTCTCGTGGCGGTCTCCTTGTCACAAAGAATTGCAACTCTATTTACATACTTGCTGCTGGTATGTACTTGTACAAAGTTACGTTGACATCCACACTGTCTTATGGGTGATTCACATGTGTTGAACAGTTCAGTCATTTACGAACAGGTGAAGCAACAACATAAAATTTCAAGTTTTCAGATACACTAATTTAGTTCATTACCTCCAGTTTAACTATGCACAGTCTGTAATTTTCATCAAACAGCAGTCAAGATAGCTAATGGCTGCACGCTCTGCTATGGGGCCTCTTTCTAGACAGCATCTGCTCGTTCACTGAGTCGCGCTACCCTCTCAGAAAAAGAATCATGACTAACCCAAAATTCCATAACCACATACGGGAACGCACTTCCGAAATCTTTTAAGTGTTCCGGACGGCCAATACAATTACATTGATAACTGAGGATCACTCGCTCCCGACTGCATGTGCCCAGCAGTCTTCGTAATTACCTCCACATCAGAGCCCCCGCCCCTCCCTCCTCACCAGCCCGCTTACCTCCTACGCTCTCTAGAGCTGTTCGCCAACTCTTTGTTTTTCCCATCACTCTACGAAATTTGTTTTAAGGCTTGGTCCTTCAACCAGTCAACCTCAGGACGAGAAAGCAGATATTGCTGCTCCCAGCATTAAGACTTCCCTACAAAGCCGCATTCCCCAGATACAGGAAACCGCCTCTGGCGTTCACAATAGCTAAGAGGACAACGCCGCAGGTGCAGCCACGAATGATATTCCACGAGCACTGTCCAAACAAATGTGGTTAAACCATTTCTGAAACTGAAAATAAGCATTTCGGATGAGCTAATAGATTTTGCATGCCCCAGCGGCTGGAGTGTATTATCTGAACCACAAAGATTTGACCTTGCGGAGTTTTGCAGAACTCGCAGAGTTGTCAGCAAAGAGTTTCGTTGCTGGTCGGTGTGTTTTTATTCCTACTCGTTGAACTTTAATAATTCGTCTCACTGACTTTAATTTCCTTTCCAAAGTTTTCCGCTGTTTCAGTTACTGTTTACTCAGTACATATAATGAATGACACAAGGATAAGCTACAGTCCTATCTCATTCCCTTCCCAATTACTGCATCTCTTTCTTATCCTTCGACTCGTACTACTGCAGTCTGGTCCATCTACAAGGTGTAGTTAACCTTTCGCTTCTTGTCGTGTGTCCTTGCCACTTCCAGAATTCTAAACAGAGCATTCCAGTGAGTATTGTCCAAAGCTTTTCCTGGCCCACAATAAGTACATCTTTTTAGGATTCTGTACTTCAGACAGGTAAAAACTAAACCCTTATAGGATCACTTCCTTGTCCGATTGCCGGCCTGTCTGTCTCACTTTTCACAACTCTTTTTTCTCAGAAAAGGGTAGACGTATCAAGTTGAAATTTATATCCCATATTAAGATCTAGGGTCCCTTAGCGATGTAAAAAAGTGGAGCTTCTAAGTCAATGCAATCGAAAGACATGGCCATTTGTGTCACATACTTAGATACTTACAAATTCACTCATTAAAACCTATATGTACAATTATCTTATTTGGCACGAAGAAAGGCTTCACACGACAAGTAAAGAAAAAAATCAGAAAATTGTTAGTTTGTTATTATGTCACACGAAGAAATATTCTTCTTGTCATTTGTTATCCGATTTCGACATTAAAATAAAATAAATAAAATGTTCGACGTTTCGGCCACAATTAAAAGTGGTCTTCTCAGGGCATTGTGCTGAGCTCTGCACTAACCCCTAAGGAACGTCACTTGTAGTACACTACTGGCCATTAAAATTGCTACACCACGGAGATGACGTGCTACAGACACGCAATTTAACCGACAGGGAGAAGATGCTGTGATATGCAAGTGATTGGCTTTTCTGAGTATTCACATAAGGTTGGCGCCGGTGGCGAAACCTACATGCAGCTGACATGAGGAAAGTTTCCAACCGATTTCTCATACACAAGCAGCAGTTGACCGACGTTGCCAGGTGAAACATTGTTGTCATGCCTCGTGTAAGGAGGAGAAATGCGTACTATCACCTTTCCGACTTTGATAACGATCCGATCGTAGCCTATCGCGATTGCGGTTTATCGTATCGCGAGATTGCTGCTCGCGTTGGTCGAGATCCAATGACTGTTAGCAGAATATGGAATCAGTGGGTTCAGGAGGGTAATACGGAACGCTGTACTGGATCCCAACTGCCTCGTATCACTAGCAGTCGAGATGACAGGCATCTTACCGGCGTGGCTGTAACAGATAGTGCAGGCACGTGTCGATCCCTGAGCCAACAGATGCGGACGTTTGCAAGACAACAACCATCTGCACGAACAGTTCGACGACGTTTGCAGCAGCATGGATAATCAGCTCGGAGACCATGGCTGCGGTTACCCTTGACGCTCGACATCGCGGTGAACGCACATTGGAAGCGTGTATTCGTCATCGCCATATTGGCGTACCACCCAGCAGGAAGGTATGGGGTGCTATTGCTTACACGTGTCGGTTACCTCTTGTTCGCACTGACGGCACTTTGAACAGTGGACGTTACATTTCAGATGTGTTACGACCCGTGGCTCTATCGTTCATTCGATTCCTGGGAAACCCTACATTTCAGCAGAATAATGCACGACCGGATGTTGCAGGTCCTGTACGGGCCTTTCTGGATAAATAAAATGTTCGACTGCTGCCCTGGCCTGTACATTCTCCATATCTCTCACGAGTTGAAAACGTCTGGTCAATGGTGACCGAGCAACTGGCTTGTCACAATGCGCCAGTTACTACTCTTGATGAACTGTGGTATCGTGTTGAAGCTACATGGGCAGCTGTACCTGTACGCGCCGTCCAAGTTCTGTTTGACTCAATGCCGAGGCGTATCAAGGCCTTTATTACGGCCAGAGGTGGTTGTGCTGGGTACTAATTTCTTAGGATCTATGCACCCATATTGCGTGAAAATGTAATCACATGTCAGTTCTAGTATAATATATTTGTCCAATGAAGACCCGTTTATCATCTGCATTTCTTCTCGGAGTAGCAATTTTAATGGCCAGTAGTGCAGTCTTGGAATCCCTGGGACCGATATCTTGCCAGTATCAACGTCGATAACAGACAAAAATCGTCCAGATTCTCCACTACCGGGATGGATGAACCGTCTGTATACATAATTAAGTCTGTACGGAAACCTCAGTGCGCGAGTCCTACTCTGATCTGGCCTGTTTTTTAGGCAGAAAGACAGTCTCGCTCACTGCAGGTGGTGCACTTCCTACATTGCCCCCTTGCTGCAGGTAACCCTGAACATTTCGGTACGCTTCCTCCTTGTGGTAGCCTGCCTGCTGTGGCAGCTGACTGCCGGTAATGGAGAGGCGCCGGTAGCGACTCAATTAGTCAGCGCGGGCGTCCCGCGTCGCGGCAGCGTGCCGTGTCCCGGTGCGGCCAATTACAGAGGGGCGTGCCCCTGGCTCCAGATGGTATCAGCCCTGTCTCACGAGCCCAATTACCAGAGGCCGCCTCTCCGCAGCCCGATGACCTAACATTCCCAGACCCGGCTGCCGCTCTTACAGGTACTGTCCCAAGTGCCCTACCGGTTGAGGCACTCGTCTCGTACACTACTTTTTTTACTGTCATTTCTCTGGTTTGAAGCAGCAAGCTCTGATTTTATCTCCAGTGCCAGTCTCTTCACCATCCACATATGCACTCCGCTAACCACCTTACTGTGTGTGGTGTAGAGTACTACCTCTACCACTACCTTTTTCCTCCTCTTTATTGTTCCGGTAGCAAATGCCACCGCGAGAAGAACGATTTCCGGTAAGCTTACGCATGAGATAGAATCTAATTTTGCCGTTATGGTGCTTTCGAGAGATATATGAGTAAGGAATACGTTAGTTGACTCTTCTAGGAACATGTGTTCTCGAAATTTTAGCAATAACAGAACGCTTCTCTTATAGCGTCTTACACTGGAGATGAATGAGCATCTTCCACGCTTACTAATCGAACCCGTGAAAAAATGCGCCACTCTTCTTTGGACGTTCTCTATTTTCTCTAGCAGTCGTCGGATAAGGAAATTGACAGAAACAATGGTGTTCAATTTCCTCAATGACATATTTTTTTCCAAAATGTTCCTAAAAGTAATATACTCAAAGGTAGTCTTATATTTAAGAAGAAAAAAATTACTGACCGTGTCACAGCTTGGATTCCAGTGAGGTTGCTTGATTGAGAATGGTATTTATGCCTGCACACATCAGATATTACTAGCCTCAAATAATAAAATATCGCCAGCTGATCGTTTTTGTGATCTTTCTACGACGTCTCATTGCGCAGATCGTGCTACTCTTCCAGAAAAACTCAAGTTTTATGGTACTGATGACTTTACCCACATCGGATTTGAATTGTACATAACAAACATAATGCAAAAAGATGTGCTGAATAATTCATTCAGTGTTGGAAGGGTAGAAAACTTTAGTGACTAGGGAGAAATCACAAAGGTAGTCCACAAGGTTGAATTGTTGGTCCACTCCTATTCCTTGTGTATAGGGTGTTTCAAAATGACACCGATAAGCTTCGAGGGCGTGTAGAAGGCGTGTTGAGGAACAAAATGAGGGCAGGAACTCGTGTCCGGAAACGTCATCCAACGACACTACAGAACGACGAAGTTACACGCGCTGGCGTCTGCACACTATGTACATACAGGCTAATCCCCCGATGACGTTACAAACTTTCAGGAACGATGAAGGAAGATACATGCATCAGTTTGTATTAAGGGACCCTGGTCCGTAAACGAACGAGTCGTAAGATATAAGCAAAAATCATTCTGATACCGCTGACAGCGGAATACATGTACTCCTATTGTTGTTACTACGATTGCAGGTTAGGAAACTTCCAGAGGCGGTATCATGCACCACAACAAGAAAAAAGTGTCCAGTAAACATGGGCTCTAAGACGCATACCTGAGGAGCTATGAGCACTTGGTCATCTTCGCTACTGTGAAAAACATTTCCTCTATTGAACAAGTACTCATAGCCCTTAAGATATGCATTTTAGAGCCCATATTTACCACACTTTTTTTACTTGTTTTTGTCCATACTACTATCTCTGAAAGTTGCCTTCTCCGCAGTCGTAGCAACAACAGTACTGGTGCATGTATTCCACTGTCAGATGTATCGGAACGAATTTCGCTTATAATTTTCGACTCTTTCGTTTCCAGACCAGAATCCCTAATCCCAAATTGATACATTTTGTAAGTAGCCTGTTTGCATGTTGGAAACGCTACAGACTGAGTTAATATCGCTGACAGCGATCTGCGCCCTCGGCAAAACATTCTGTGGTTGGACGGACTACCAGTTAGCGAGTGGATAGGGAAGTGTATGGAAATTATATTCTTCGTGGAGTCTCTGTGTTGGTAGGAAATACATTGTAAAGTGAGATGAAATGATGTGTTTATAAGAAAATACGCAAGGAAATGTATGAGGATAGAGGTGTGGTTGATGTATGGGCAGTGGAATTATTGACAACTATATAATTTTTGGAACTGGATGTCACATGAATAAGATAAATATTTCCAAATACATTGTTTGCTATTCAACAAAATCTTTCTTTTTACTGACCATATGTCTCCTAGTAGTTAGAGTCTATAGTAGTTATAATCTTTTTATTTAGCTGGCTATAGTTACTAATTGCTGAAATTCGTGTTTTGAAGATTTTCTGTGGGGTAAGTGACTTATGATAAAGAATGGGGTTTCCACTATAGTGATTCGTGATTCAAATTAGTTTAGGCAGTTAACTGAGTTGTAGGTAGTTTCATATGTTTTTAATTTCATAATTATTCGATTTGTATTATTGTTAGGACTTCTTGCAATTTAGGGCCATTCTTTTGTGTTAATTATTGGAGGTCATGTTGTCAGTGTATAGCAGTCAGTTTGCGCTGGGCATGTATATTGTGGGTAATAAATGAATAGGTTAAGCTTGAGTTGTCTTTGTCAAGGAAAATTCTGCAGGTCAGTGTTATAAAAAAAAATAATTGTTTCAATTTAAGCGTTTCCATCATCCTTGAAAGTTTGTTACATCAGCACAGAATCACCCTGTACACACACACACACACACACACACACACACACACACACACACACACACACACACACGTACAGGTGACGGTGCCTAGAGCTTCGATCTGTAGCGTTTTTGGATGACGTTTCCGGGCATGCATTCGTATCTTCATTTTTTTCTTCGAGACACATTCTTCAACGTACCCTCGAATTTTGTCGGTGTACTTTTAAGAAGCCTGTGTGTGAATTACCTTCCTCCTAACATTCAGTGGACAGAACTGGTACTTTTTGTACGCAAAACTAGTGCCATAATAAAAACCATTAAAGAGGAAGTCTCAGAAGAGATTGCTAATTACGCTTTTCAAAGAGTTATTCTCTGAAAATGGACTCTCCCTTAGTTTTGAAAAAACACGTTATATTCATGAAGTGTTTGTTAACTAATTTGTCACAGTTGCACTACATATGTTTGACGACTAGCTTTGGACCAACTAGTTCATTCTCAATCCTAGTCAACTGAACCTCCGCTGGAAGTGCATGATCTTAGTAACGACCATCACAGTGGCAATACATGCTTTACAATGTAGATGACTGTCACAATCAACGTATGCCTACTTAGCGAGTGAGAATCAAACTCGATGTAGACGACGAGTAAAGCAGGAGAAGGGTGATGAGCGTTAGTAACACAGATGATAGGATTATGATAAGTTGTTATGAAATAAATACTCTTGTGATAAAGAGACTCTCAAATGCTTAAGATTAACGGTCGAGTGTGAATAATGAGAAGCTAAATTTTCGTGGTTTTAGTGGGAAGCAACCCAGTACGACACCAATCATGGCGAAAATGGTATCGTAACAATACGAGTGTCAGTGTGAACTGCAATTGTTAGTTTTGAAATATTTGTCAGATAAACAACGGCTATATTTACGCGATATACTCATTCTGTGTTACTGAATATAGATTACAGTCTATTGACAGTTTCAGTTGGAAATGAATAAAAATTAATCTATGCTTAAATGGAAGCAGGGACATAGGATGGGTTCTAGGCACGCAGTCACATGTATTTACCTGTATGTAAGATCTAGACTCGAAACACATTAATTCCAGTTGCCTGCATTTGAATATGAGATCGCTAATGTCCATGTAATATATAGGCCACAGGGACGGGAGGTAGGAAGGAAGAAGCTTACAAATGGCTTTTGAATTATTGTCGATTGGCTCAATGCGGAATTTGCTTCGAACGCTTGCTGAGGATGGAAAAATCGACCTGTTAAAACCGATATAATTACTTTAGCTCTGAATAACCTGTAACTTTCGGTACATGTTACGTCTCTGTGATTGCAGGCTTCTTTCAGTTTTCACTAATAGCCGAGTAAAAAAAGTAACATGTAAATTTACCATAGCAACGGAGGTATTTAAAAAAATGTAACCTTTTTTAGAAACGGGTAATGGTAATGTTTATCTGTAAATTTCCATTTCTTTGAATTATTGGGTTATTACAGAAAATAGGGAAAGCGATCAGTGCCATTTTAATAACAACGGCGACACTCAGAAACAAGCAACTAACACACGATGTAAGAATATGTACGGAATTATTGAGTCACTAATGTAATCGTTGGCCGGTCTAAGTGGCCGTGCGGTTCTAGGAGCTACAGTCTGGAGCCGCGCGACCGCTACGGTCGCAGATTCGAATACTGCCTCGGGGATGGATGTGTGTGATGTCCTTAGGTTGATTAGGTTTAAGTAGTTCTAAGTTGTATGGGACTGATGGCCTCAGAAGTTAAGTCCCATAGCGTTCAGAGCCATTTGAACCATTTTTTTTAACTTGCCCCCACCTGGTCAACACGGTAGATTTTCACTGTCGTCCTCGGACATTGGTTGTATTACAGAATGGCACGATCCCTAGTTTGGAAGTATTTTACGATGTGCGGTAGCAGTAGAGTAGGGGTCTACTATGATCCATTGCTTTAAAAGATTAAAAACGGGAGAAGGCACAACAAACTTGCGATATCATATAAGGAGAATATATCCTCATTGTTCCTCGAAAAGGAAGGGAAACTTGACTGATATGCGAATAATTTTATTGATGTGCCATAAACTTGGGATAATGACTGAAACCTTAATTTTGTGGTTCCTTCAAGGGTAAAAACTGATCCCATTCAAAAGTGACGATATAGGCAAGTCACCAAATTGTGACGTTTCCCTCTCGCCATCGCCGCGCCCATCTCCTTCACCTTCGCCATCGTTGCTGGACGCGGAGAGATAGATTTCAGGCACAGCCTCAACATATCGAGAGATATCTCGTACTCTTTCCCCTTCATTAGAATATTCCAATCTTTGTTTAAAGTCTTCATTTGTCACTGGAAATAAGTACGGTAAATCGGTTATTTCAGAAACCGGTTAATTTCAGAAACAGGTTACTCTGGGCAGCTGTAACAGTCAGGAGACGAAGAAACCGGTATAACCGAAAACCGGATGTTTCTGCGATTACCGCCGTCCCTAACGCTTGCACAGGATCTTCGTAGCGACGTCACTGACCACTTCGCAGCTTTCGCCCAGCTGTGTGTTGAGGAGAGCAGGCAGCCACGTGACCTAGCCCCACGGCACGCATCGCCTCCCCTCACTTCGGTCGGCGAGCCTTTGGCCTCTCTGGGCCGCTCCCCCCCCCCCCCCCCCCCACCCAACTCATCTGTGGCCCCGGCCTCACGCCTGATGAGGCTGCCCAGCCACGCGCGAACGTCTTCATCGCTGCGTAGCGGCCCATAACGGGACTACCAAACTGTAAGACAGCCGACCAGCGCAACGCGGCCGACCCTCGCCCGTCGTAGCCTACTCTCCCGTGTCCAGGGTCCGAGTAGCTTAATTTACCGGCCGCCTCTCCAGACTGCAGATTGAATGTAGTATAAATACATGCGCACAATTTATCAAGAGTTTATCCCATGCACAAAACACACACACGATTGCTCTCTTTCTCTTTGCAGTCGATTTAACCGCAGTCGTACAACGCAACGATCTAAAAGGCTATTCTACGCTGAAGAGCCAAAGAAACTGTACACTTGCCTAGTATCGTGTAGGTCTCCCACGAGCACACCCTTTTGTAGATGGCGCCGCAGTAAACACTGAGCTTCCTCTACCTCACAGTGGCGTCTCTCTCCTATTATCGCGACAACATAATGCGCTCGCGTCTGCCTCACACCCCAAAAAGCTGCTCCCGAGCAAGAGCGCGAGCAGGCGCGGGAACTCGCGCACAAAACCAGCGAGTTGTTAAGTCCTGCTATACACCACCATCTTGCGCTGTCCCCTTCCGACCCGATCTGGTAGGCGTTTCAGCTTCTTAGACGAGGCATAACACCATCTTCTCACAAACAAACAACATTGAAATTCAATTTATGAAAGAGAAGCCACCTGTGCAGTCTTTCCTTAGACACAGAAAGCAGATGGCGTTACTTACGCCCACTTCAGTAGTTGTGTAGGGAAAAAAAACTCAGCGTATGGCATTGTTGGCCGGGAAACCCCATCTGGGGAAGTTCGGCCGCCAAGTGCAACACTTGCTTCAGTCGGTGCCACATTGGGCGAATTAAGCGCCGGTGATGACGATGAAATGATGATGAGGACAACACAACAACCAGTCCACGAGAGGAGAAAAACTCCAACCCGGCCGGAAATCGAAACCGGACCCGCTTCCACGGTACTCAAGCAGATTACCACCCAGCTAAGCAGGCGGCCAGAAATGCGTTTCTCCAGCTACATCCACGCCTACATAGGCACTCCAGAAGCCACGGTGCAGTGCGTGGCAGAGGGTACCCTGTACCATTACTAGTCATTTCCTTTCCTGTTCCACTCGCAAAAACAGAGTGAGGGAAAAACGACTATCTACTTGCCTCCATATGAGCCCTAATTTCTCATATATTATCTTTATGATTCTTACCCCAAATACTGTGTATGATGATGGCAGTGGAATATTTCTGCGGCGAGCTTCAAATGCCGGTTCTCTAAATTTTCTCAGTAGTGTTTCTCGAAAAGAATGTCGGCTTCCCTCCAGGGTGTCCCATTTGATTCCCTGAAGCATCTCCGTAACACGTGCATATTATTCGAACGTGCCGATACCAAATCTAGCAGCCCTCCTTTAAACTGCTCCGATGTCTTCTTTTAATCCTACCAGGTACTGGTTCCAGACACACGAGAAGTGCTCAAGTATAGGTCGCACTAGCGTCCTGTACCGGAACATAACGGGTTTGTTTTTCCTACTCATCAGCATTATCTCACATATTTCTACATTTACAAGTACCTTCCATTCATCACACCAACTAGAAATTTTGCCTAAGTCACCTTGTATCCTCCCACAGTCACTCTACTTCGATACCTTCCCGTACACCATAGCGTCATCAGCGAGCAACCGCACATTGCTGTCCACCCCGTCCGTCATATCATTTACGTATACAGAAAACAATAATGGCTCGATCACACATCGCTGGGGCACTCCTGACGATACACGTGTCTCTGGTGAACACTCCCTATTGCCGTTCGTCTATAGTTAACAGTATGTCATGTGAGAGAAAGACAACCTGAGTTTCGCACGAACGATGCACACTAAAACTGTGCTGATTCGTGGACATACACTTCTCGGTATCAAGTAAGTTTATTCTATTATAAGTGAGAAAATGTTCAAGGATTGTGCAGCAACGCGATGTTGGGGATA
Organism: Schistocerca gregaria; assembly: GCF_023897955.1. NCBI lineage: Eukaryota > Metazoa > Arthropoda > Insecta > Orthoptera > Acrididae > Schistocerca > Schistocerca gregaria. The sequence continues at coordinate 479,777,940 of NC_064926.1, forward strand.
TTGGTCTGTAATTCTGTAGGTCCATTCCTTTATCATTCTCATACAGGATGGTCCATTGATAGTGACCAAGCCAAATATCTCACGAGATAAGCATCAAACGAAAAAACTACAAAGAACGAAACTTGTCTAGCTTGAAAGGGGAAACCAGAATGCGCTATGGTTGTCCCGCTAGATGGCGTTGCCATAGGTTGAACGGATATCAACTGCGTTGATTTTATTTTAAATACGAACTCCCGTTTTTTATTACATACTTGTGTAGTACGTAAATAAATACAATGTTTTAGTTGGACCACTTATTTCGCTTTGTGATATATGGCGCTGTAATAGTCACAAACGTATAAGTACGTGGTATCACTAACATTCCGCCAGTGCGGACGGTATTTGCTTTGTGATACATTACCCGTGTTGAAATGGACCGTCTACCAATTGCGGAAGCGGTCGATATCGTGTTGATGTATGGCTATTGTGATCAAAATGCCCAACGGGCGTGCGCTATGTATGCCTCTCGGTATCCTTGACGACATCATCCAAGTGTCCGGACCGTTCGCCGGATAGTTATGTTATTTAAGGAAACAGGAAGTGTTCAGCCACATGTGAAACGTCAACCACGACCTGCAACAAATGATGATGCCCAAGTAGGTGTTTTAGCTGCTGTCGTGGCTAATCCACACATCAGTAGCAGACAAATTGCGCGAGAATCGGAAATCTCGAAAACGTCGGTGTTGATAATGCTACATCAACATCGATTGCACCCGTACCATATTTCTGTGCACCAGGAATTGCATAGCGACGACTTTGAACGTCGTGTACAGTTCTGCTACTGGGCATAAGAGAAATTTTTTGCACGCGTTCTATTTAGCAACGAAGCTTCATTCACCAACAGTGGTAACGTATACCGGCATAATATGCAGTATTGGGCAACGGAAAATCCTCGATGGCTGCGACAAGTGGAACATCAGCGACCTTGGCGGGTTAATGTACGGTGCGGCATTATGGGAGGAAGGACAATTGGCCCCCATTTCATCGATGGCAATCTAAATGGTGTAATGTATGCTGATTTCCTACGCAATGTTCTACCGATGTTACTACAAGATGTTTCACGGCATGACAGAATAGCGATGTACTTCCAACATGATGGATGTCCGGCGTGCGGTTGAAGCGGCATTGAATAGCATATTTCATGACCGGTGGATGGGTCGTCGAAGCACCATACCATGGCCCGCACGTTCACCGGATATGACGTCCCCGGATTTTTTCTGTGGGGAAAGTTGAAGGATATTTACTATCGTGATCCACCGACAACGCCTGACAACATGGGTCAGCGCATTGTCAATGCATCTGCGAACATTACGGAAGGCGAACTACTCGCTGTTGAGAGGAATGTCGTTACACGTATTGCCAAATGCACTGAGGTTGACGGACACAATTTTGAGCATTTATTGCATTAATGTGGTATTTAGAGGTAATCACGCTCTAACAGCATGCGTTCTCAGAAATGATAAGTTCACAAAGGTAAATGTATCATACTGAAACAACGGAAATAAAATGTTCAAACGTACCTACGTTCTGTATTTTGATTTAGAAAACCTAGTTGTTACCAACTGTTTTTTCTAAAATTGTGAGCCATTTGTTTGTGACTATTACAGCGCCATCTATTACAAAGCGAAATAAGTGGTACAACTAAAACATTGTATTTATTTACGTACTAAACGAATATGTAATAAAAACGGGAGTTCCTATTTTTTAAAAAACGCAGTTGATATCCGTTCGACCTATGGCAGCACCATCTAGCAGGACAACCATAGTGCCATCTGGTTTCCACCTTCAAGTTAGACAAGTTTCGTTCTTTGTAGTTTTTCGTTTGACGCTTATTTCGTGAGATACTTGGCCCGGTCACGATCAATGTACCACCCTGTATACAGGAGTCACCTGATTTTTTTTTTTTTTCCTGTCGCTTGGGACTTTGCGCTGATCTGCAGATTCGCGATAAGTGCATATCATTTGCATATCCAAGCATGTAGTGTACTTAGTACCAATTTGACGCACGATCCTTGTCGCCTTCGTGCTGTTGCAATTTTAATGGCCAGTAGTGTAGATCCGGCAGTCAAGGGTATTTCCGAGCTGTGACGGGTTGCTGATTGATACGACCACATTAACAGGGCGACGTGGGGCACTGGTGGATCAGGCGACCTTTGCGTTACAAAGAAGAAAATGAGTGCCACCTCGTTAGGAGCCGTTCGGTTTTGTGTGTTGTAATGGCAAATTAGTGGCTCTGTTTAGCAGTTTCGCGCGGCAGCTGCGAAGATTACAGGGTCCGAAAGCCGCAGTAGCCTTAATTATAAACCAGCGTTTGCGACCGCTCGTCGCCAGCATTAACGCCTCTCGTGTAGTGCAGCGTAACGAGGTACTTTCGATGCTTCACACGAGGTGTGGGTTCCTGCCGGGGGACTGCGAAAGACGCGCAGCTGCTGAACGATCGAAGGAATGAATAGCACTATGAGAGTAGTCTCCATCTTCACTGTAAGAATATTCGATGGCAATGAAGAAAACCAGCTGCCTCCGTAAGATTACCCTCGATTTGCGAGATGGAGATGGTGGTATAGTCGTCAAGCAAAACACGGGTTTGCTGCAGCTCTCATCTTAGCCTCTTCATATTTGTATAATCAATACACCCTACTTCCTTTTGAATCTGCTTACTGTACTCAAGTATCAGTTTCCTGTTTTTATCCCTCACACTTCCCTCGATTAACAAACTAATTATGCCCTGAAGCCCCAGAACATGCCTACCAGCTGACCCCTTCTTTTAGTCAAGTTGTGCCTTAGATTTCTCCTTCTTCCTCAAATTCGATTCAGTACCTGTTTCCTGTACTATTTAGCGGCTATATTTCTTTCCAAACAAGAGTACATAAAAACATTTTCACGAAAAGACTCCTCCTAAGGGACGTGAGTCGTGCTTGGGCAGCTCAGTTGGCAGAGCACTTGCCCGTGAAAGGCAAGGGTGCCAAGTTCGAGACTCGGTCCGGCACACAGTTTTAATCTGCCAGGAAGTTTCATATCAGCGCACGCTCCTCTGCAGGGTGAAAATTTCACTCTGGAAACATCCCCCAGGCTGTGGCTAAGCCATGTCTCCGCAATATCCTTTCTTTCAGAAGTGCTAATTCTGCAAGGTTCGCAGGAGAGCTTCTGTTAATTTTGAAAGGTAGGAGACCAGGTACTGGCAGAAGTAAAGCTGTGGGGACGGGGGTGAGTCGTGCTTGGGTAGCTCAGTTGGTAGAGAACTTGCCCGCGAAAGGCAAAGGGCCCGTTTTCGAGTCTCGGTACGGCACACTGTTTTAACCTCCTGCCCAATAACTTGAACGAAAGTTTTGACATGTTTCTGGGTTGTTGGTTCATCCTACTATTCCGGATCAACCAGCCATTTTATGCCTTACACTGCTTTATTAATACTAATAACGTATAACACTGGTATGAGTAGATATACTGGAGAACGTACGTACAAAAATTTCTGACTATGGCAGCAGCTCTTTGGCCTTTGCTTTGCTTTCTAAATAGAGTGGCTGCTTATACAATGGTATGTTTTTGGTATATATGAAGTCCACTTAATGAAAGCAAGAGTCCGTGAGGTCAATACATAGCAGGACTCTTTCTATGCCTCCCTCAGTTGTATATTACGAAAAACATATATTATGAGATGAAAAACAGATTTGCTCCTTGCCACAGCATATATGGGGTTCTAGGGGCACCCTCTGGGATAGTACACAATGATTACCACGCTGTTTAGTGTCCCACAATTTTAAACCAATTCATCGTCGTCTGCTCCCTTTGCAGTTTATATGTGGAAACTAACTGGCGTAATAGGCTTCCCCTCTGAAACTGCAATCTAGTATCTTACAAACCGCTGACAGCGTTACGCTCCCTGTATTTTGTTCCTGATAAATATAGGAACCGCGGGACCGCTACGGTCGCAGGTTCGAATCCTGCCTCGGGCATGGATGTGTGTGCTGTCCTTAGGTTGGTTAGGTTCAAGTAGTTGTAAGTTGTAGGGGACTGATGACATCAGATGTTAAGTCCCATATTGCTCAGAGCCATTTTTCTTTTACAATTTTCCTTTTTCTGACGGACACACGTCCAGATCGTCCGCTCTCAGAACTCTACCATCTCTCTCCCTACATCCACCACTGCTGGCGGCTCACCTCCAACTGCGCAACTCTACATTCATCTGCCCAACAATACAATAGAAAATATTCCAACAATGCCAACCAGTCACAGATTGCACACAGCACAGTCAGGGATTTTCATACAGAACGCTATGTGGGGTTACCAACATAAAAACCTAGTCTACTTACAACTTCAGAGTTTCAGTTGTGGTGTGGATGCTAAATGCCAGTAAAGTCCAGCCTAGTACTGGGGGGCTGCAGTTGCAATGGTTCAAATGGCTCTGAACACTATGGGACTCAACTGCTGTGGTCATTAGTCCCCTAGAACTTAGAACTACTTAAACCTAACTAACCTAAGGACATCACACACATCCATGCCCGAGGCAGGATTCGAACCTGCGACCGTAGCAGTCGCACGGTTCCGGACTGCGCGCCTAGAACCGCGAGACCACCGCGGCCGCCGACTGCAGTTAAAAAGCCAGTGAAATTGATCACTAACAAATGGAGAATAGAGCATGTTCTGTTATTCTGTGTTGCAAGCATCTAAACGCGCAGTAGTCCTCAAGTTAATTTTGATAAATGGAATGAAAAGTCCCCCTGTGACGCTCTGCACCGGAGTTAGGCCTCCTTTTTACTCTCATTCCATCCGTTTCCAAATCACAGTCACGCCTACTGGCGCTAGTTTGTTCGCTCACACACACACACACACATACACACACACGCACACGCACGCACACACACACACTCGACTGCAATCTTTAGCCTCGGACGAAGTTGTTTAGTCAGAATAGCAGGCACGCCTCGGCCGTTACACGACTACGCTAAAAGGGTGTCTTGTTGCGAGCGCCGTCTGCTCAATAGATTCTCGGTCGCCCTACTGACTGAGACGCCTCGGCTCTGCGTGTTTTGCCAGCGGGCCGCGCTTCGCCCAGAGTTACGCAAGGTAGTCTGCGCGCTGGCACCGCCGCGTCCGGCGCATTAATTGGCCGGACACGGTCGCCGGACGCTGGCTGCTCAGTGCCAACGCGGGCGCACCGCGGCTCCGCATCAGATGGCCCTTCCGCCTCTCGCCTGCAATAAATCGCCCGCGCTCTGCCGATAGCATCGGCTGCTCCGGTAATTGAGGCGTGAAGCCTGCCCGCGCGGCAGCTGTGCAGCGCTTTGCTTACCCGCACGTTCGTCCCAGACACACTGACCAGCTCCTCGCGTCATGTCCACCCCTTTCCCCACTACTCTAGTCCAAATCTCGTCCCGATTCTATCCGCGTCCGCTTGTGTGTTGATAAGAGGGAACGAGCTATTCCTGTCTACACACTGTATGACCGTATCCGGGCACTTTCTATTGTTTTGTATTGTTTCGTATGGAACTGTGCACCCAGAAACAACGGAGAGGCTTCGTCCCCGCCGTAGCCCTCAGTGGTTCACAACCCCGCAACAGGCTACAGCAGTCCACTCACCCCATCGCCGCCCCAGGTTTATTGTGCGGTTCGGCCCCCAGTGGACCCCTCCAGGAACGTCTCACACCAGACGAGTGTGACCCCTGTGTTGACGTGGTAGAGTAATTACGGTGTACGCGTGTGTGGAGAAAGTGGCAGAGCAATCGCCAACATAGTGTAACTCAGGCGGAATAATGGGAACCAGCCCGCATTTATCCGAGGCAGATGGCAAACCGCCTTAAATATCAACCACAGACCGGACCTCGACACTAATTCGCCGGGCGGATTCGTGCCGGGAACCGGCACGCCTTCCCGCCCGGAAAGCAGTGCGTTACATCGCACGGCTAACCGGGCGGGCTATCTGGACACTGCTCGACAATTGATAAGTAACAGAGACGTTGTTGGACAGGTACTATCACAGGCAATGACGGACGACATGAAACGTAGTACATACGTAATAGAGGTAAAAATGTAAATGTCGTGTGACTAGAGCCTCCCGTTGGGTAAACCGTTCGCCGGGTGCAAGTCTTTCGATTTGACGCCACTTCGGCGACTTGCGCGTCGGTAGGGATGAAATGATGATGATTAGGATAACACCCAGTCCCTGAGTGGAGAAATTCTCCGACCCAGCCGGGAATCGAACCCGGGCCCTTAGGACTGACATTGTCGCGCTGACCACTCAGCTACCAGGGGCGGACGTATTGGAGTGGTACATTTATAACAAAAAATGGTACAGATTTAAACAATAGGGAAATCAAGATAACAAACGTTCCCGTTTGACACATTTCACACTCGCAACATCAAGTTCGTTGTCGGAATGTCAGTAAGGAATGCCGAGCTAGGTGACATAGTGGTCAGCGCAGTGGACTCGCACTCCCATCCGGGAGGATGGCGGATCAAACCCGCGTCCGGTCACCCTGCTTTAAGTTTACCGTGATTTCCCTAAATCGCTTCAGACAAGTGTCGCGATGGTTCCTTTGAAAGGGCACAACCGATTTCCTTCCCCATCCTTCCCTAATCCGCTGTTTGGCTCCCTTCCCAAATCGAGTAACGGATAAGTAGGGAATATCCCCTCCTCGGGCAGCAATGCACATTTGGCACCTGTTATTCGTGCTGGCTATCAGCTATTGATGAGTCTTTGAAGTATACTGATCCACTCCTTATCAACGGCGATTTTCAGTTTGTGCCCGGTTCGGGGAGGGTCTGTTCGCTGAGAAACACCCCTGCCATAATCATCCCAAGCATCTCCTGTAGGGTTTAGGTCCGGGGACTACGTAGGCCATTCCATATTTTCATACCTTCACTTTCGAGTGTGTCCGACATCTCAGCGGTCCTCTGTGAGCGGCAACTGCGGTCCTAAACAGAAATTTGAGACTTATCGATCTCCTAAACAGACGGAAATCATCCAATATAATCTCCCTGCAATACCGCTGTACCTTGCGCAAAGATATGCAGTGGTGTTCGGCCATTCTGCACAATGCCTACCCACACCATAATGCCTTGGCCATACCGATGACGTTCATGAACATTCTGCACTGTGTAACGTGTTCCCATACTAACTGGTAGCCGGAATCATTTGCTCAGAAAAGTGGGAGTCGTTGGAGAAAATCGCTCTGGACGACAGGTGCTGGCCCCAATAAACATGATACCTACACCAAAGATCTCTTCTTCGACGATGGCGTGGTTGAAGTGAGATGGTTCAAATGGTTCAAATGGCTCTCAGCACTATGGGACTTAACTGCTGAGATCATCAGTCCCCTAGAACTTAGAACTACTTAAACTTAACTAACCTAAGGACATCACACACATCCATGCCCGAGGCAGGATTCGAACCTGCGACTGTAGCGGTCGCGCGCTTCAGACTGTAGCGCCTAGAACCGCTCGGTGACCCTGGCCGGCGAAGTGAGATGTACGAAGGGGATTAAAAAATAAGTTTCCCCTGTCGGCTGTCGGTTGTGTGATATGGGTGAAAGATGACACGACAGGTGCAAGACACCTGTACACCATTGGGTAGAGGTCGACCGCGATCAAGCAGATGGCGCTGTCGCAGAGCCTGAGCAAAGCGGACGCCAGCCGCTCAGTCTATTCTCGGAACTACGGAGAGAAGGTGCGTTTTGGAGTCTTGGTCAAAGGCGGAAGTGAGTCCTGTTATCCGCTATGAACGGGCACGTGGAGTATTAGGCACAGACATTCACAATCGCCTTGTTGAGCTGTATGGGTCAGGTGTGATATCAAGGCAAATGGTGCGGAGATGGTGCCAGCATTTCAGTGTAGGACGTCAGCAAGTGCAGGAAATACCGAGACCTGGACAGACGCGCAAGGCCATTACATATGCAAATGTCAGAAATGTGGACGACATGATTAAAGCGAACCGGCGCATCAGCACCGATGGAGTAGCGGCAGAGCTTGGAATCAGACATGAGCGAGCTCACAAGATCATCCACGACATTCTTCGATACAGGAAGGTGTCAGCACGATGGGTGCCCCCTCCAGCTGACCGCGACACACATGGAACAACGAGTGACCTTCAGCCTGGAACAGCTCGTACGTTACCATGAATATGGCAATGACCTTCTGATTCTGACGGTGACGGGGGATAAAACGTGGGTCCACCATTACACGCCCGAATCTAAGGTCGCATCCATGGAGTGGAAACATCCACCATCACCAGTGTGAAAGAAGTTCAAAAGCACTCCTTCTGCAGGTAAAAGGCTACTCACCATTTTCTGGGATGTCAAAGGAGTTTTGATACTGGACTAAGGATGCAACCATCAAGGCTGCGCCGTGCCACTCTGTCGAAATTAAAAGAGGTGATTCGGAAAAGGCGGCCTGGCCTTCCCAGATCTGGCGTTCTGCTGTCGGATAACAATGCGAGACCACACACGGCGACGGCAACTCAAAACCATATTGAGACTCTTGGTTGGGAGCGCCTACACCATTCGCCTTACAATCCGGATCTCGAGCCAAGTGACTTCTGCTTTGAAGAAGACTCTCGTCGGAAGGTGCTTTGGCAGAAATGCTGACATCAGACAAACAGTTCAACGCTTCTTTCGTATGCAACGCCCTGATTTTTTCCTGGAAGGCTTTTTGAAGCTTATAAAGCGGTATGACAAGTGTCTCAATGTACTTGGAAATTATGTAGAAAAATAAAGATATGTCTCACTCCATTTTTTTTTCTTTTCACTCACAACTCTGACCACGTCTACAGGGGAAACTTATTTTCCAACTCCCCCACGTATATATTTCCGAGCACACAAACCAGCCAGATTTAATGGCCGCGAAATGGTTCCTTGCGGTAGCAACGTCTGCAGCCATCTGCCTAGGAGTGAGATGTCTGTTCCTTTTCGCCACCAGGGCTGCGTACCGATCGTCTTGTGGTGTGGTGGTGCGTCTGCGACCACCGGCATGCTTTCGCAAAGCTTATTCCTCGTTCAGCGGTCTTATTTAATCGCGAGAGGACAGTTGTCGATCTCCTTCGAACCGTCCAACTGCTCGTCCACCGACCTGAGCTCTCAAATGATGTCTTGCGGACAAGTTTCTGTACCATTTGGAATGTCGTAATTACTGGTTTGACAACAACCTTCTTCGAACACCGTACTGCATGAACTGTCCAACGCATACAGAGCGTTCCCGCACAGGCTTCGCTACAGCTAACACGTCCTGCCCTCTACGTTCCCTTTTACTGTTACTGGTCGGGTGTTCCGTAGCGATTGTCCGTTGTCCCTTAGCAGGTGCCAGCTGTTCCTTAGCAATTCTCAATCAAGGTATTAGTGGACAGTAACGTGGGGTGTGCCCACCCTTCACTTTCACGACGGATTGAAATTTGCAGGGGACACCTTCGGTGAGATGTCTGAACGTCGGTGGAGCAATGGCAGCCTATTCTTCCTCGAGGGCCCAGGCCAGAGAAAGTAGTGGAGTCTGGAGCAAAGTCGACGTTCTAAATCGTCACAAAGATGTTCCATTGGGTTCAGGTTGGGTTCTGGGGCAGCGCAGTCCGCTTCAGGAACGTTACTGTCCACAAACTACTGCCTCTGAGCTGCTGCTTTGCGACAAGTTTCTTTTTAATGCTGACACCACTGATCATCGTCCACGAGCTGTTCATAACCTTCCACCATTCCGTAACACCACCTCCTCTGTGCTTCGCTGTTGGCACTGCATATGATGACAGGTAACGTTCTCCAGGCTTACACCAAATCCAAACCCTTCTATGGGATTAGCATACGGTATATTGTCATTCTAAAATGTAGACTTTCACGGCCGGAAATGTCATGTCCATCATAGTTATCCGGGCTGTTATGCCGTGGTCGGTTGATTAATTCCGTGTTGTTTCCCAAACACAGAATTCATCAACCGACCACGGCATAACAGCCCGGATAACTATAATGGACATGATATTGTCATTCCTCACTCCATATCACCATTCTACCCAATTACTTTTAACTGTCTTCGTGCAGTGATCGTACTAGCTGAACTGTAGGTAGCACTTTGGAACTCATGAATCATCCGTTCAGATGATTTAATGCAATTTTTACAAACACCCTCCGCAGTGCTCGACAGTACCTGTCTGTGATTACATGAGGTCTGTCTGGTCTTGATTTAACTATGGTTGTTCCTTCCCGTTTCCACTTCACAATCACATCATCAAAAATCGACTTGGGCAGCTTTAGAAGAGTTGAAACGTCCCTGGCCGATTTGTTACTCAAGTGACAGCCAAAGACTAGTCCATGTTCAAAGTCACTGAGTTCCCGTGGCGGAACCACTCTGCTTCTCTGCTGACAATATAGCACTTCCCCCGCCACTTTTTATGCTGGCGGGTCCGCCTCTTGCGATAACTAGTGCTCCATTACGCACTACATAGGGGTCTTTGGACACTTTTGATCAGAAAATGTGTTTGACGTGTACAATAGACTGAGTGACCAAAAGTAAAGGGCACTTTTGTTTCATTTAAAGATGTGCCGGCTTTGCAGCTCGAATGTTGCGGCTACATGACTCGTGTGAATATATGATAGATGAGCAGTTTGTTACAAACAGGTAGCGAACAAGGCGACACACACACCGAGTTAACCAGTTTTGAAAGTTGGACGATCATCAGTGCAAGGCGCAAGTGTCGTACCTTATTGTAGGTTACATAAGAATTCAGCTTTCCAATCGTCGAGAGCAGATCTTCAAAACAGCAGAGACAATCTTTCTACTAACTTAAACCGTCGCGAAGGACGGATACAGCTGTTCGACGAACGGACGCCTTCGCAGAGCCGTACGGGGTGATCGCTGGTCTGCTGTCAGTCAAATCGCCGCCGATTTGAACGTTGAGTGTTAGGAACACATTTCTGGCAAGACTGCAGGGAGAGAAACTCAAATTCAAATCCCAAACTCCGTCCGATCAGGCCTCGGAAGGCCCAACGGTACCGACCGACCGCCGTGTCATCTTCAACCGATTGGCGTCACTGGATGCCTGGATGCGGTTATGTAGTCAGCACACTACTAGCCCAGTTGTTGTCAGCGTACGTGGTCAGAGCCTCTGCTCCTCAATCAAATACCTCTTCAACTGGCCTGACAGAGGCTGAATGCACCTCATTTGCCAGCTGTGCTTGGCGAACTCGGACGATCATCCAAGTGCCAGCCAAGCCCAACAGCGCTTAACTTCGGTGATCTGACGGCAACCAGTGCTATCACTGTGGCAAGGCCGTCGGAGTACGGGGAGAGAAAGGTACAGCTTATGCTTCAGGTGCTTAGGACAGACCCGTCTGCCAGTGGTTCAAATCACTTTTTGGCGCTCAGTGTAATTACCACAGTAAGATCGTCACGAAGGATCTCCCAGTTATTCAAATCATTTTTTGACGCTCAGTGTAATTTGCACAATCAGATCTCCACGAAAGACCTATAAGAAACGTTTAGGGAATTTCGATTTAGGTAAAGTCATTGAGCGGGTCCCAAAACTCCAAAAAATCCCTCGTGGTTCGGTCTTTTGTTGAACTAAAGACGGCAGACAACAAGAATAAATACTAAAATCCGCCTTTAAAAGTGTATTCATGCACGAGTATAGCGCCATACTAAACCCGCCGAGTGTTAAAGAGCCAATCCCGAGACGGGTAGGTGTGCTGGCCCCGAATTGAACCCGTCCGGCCGATTAATGACGATGGCCGACGTATGGGCCAGCCTTGACGTGATTTTTAGGCGATTTCTCATATCCCACAAGGTGAATAACGGTCTGATACCCGAGTCCTGCCTCAGTTACACGATCCGCAAAAAATTTAGAAAACTTTCCCCCACATTTACATGAATAACACTACACGCAGACAGTTGGAGTACACCTATTCCGTTCCAGGGAGTAACGGGGTGGCGACAGGAGAGGCATACAGCCAGTCTTTAAATCATCCGTACCACGTCCGTTGCTAACCATTCCGACGCTGCACCGATGCGAGGCGAAAGCACAAGAAAAAGAAAAGAAGGAGGATACTGCCATACCAATGTCTGACCGTCGCAAATGGAGATATTAAAATAATCGCCCTCGGTATTGAAAAACAAGTAAGATTACCCAAGGCGAAGAAGATATCGAGTACGGAAGAAATTCCCATTATATTTGATATTGCATACGCTACGGAATTGGCTTCGTTTCTGGATCACATTCAACAGAATCTCTCGTTCAGCGAGTAGTCTGTGTATCTCGAAATGAGATGCAAAAATGGTAAGATGCCCAGAATTAGAGATCAATATTGCTTGTGCCTGTCTGTTGCTGGGTCAGCAGCATTGTCAGACTCTTCACTGACGATGAGATGTACAGGAAAGTATCGTCGTTGTGCAAGAATCCCCCACTCATACTAAACATCCAAAAACGTTTTGAGTTCCGATGTGAGCCCGTGGATGCTGGTATAAGGGGCGTACATTTTAACTGGCCAAGCTTTCCGACCTGAGTTTTGCGATAATTAACGCAGTCCTGACTTAGTGAGTCGCCGTCTATGAAATCTTCCTGTCTGTTATGTAGAGACGCTCTCATAGATTAATGTCCACTTACAGAGCAGTAGCAGCGCCGTCGGATTCTGGAAATTCAATACTACTGTCTATGTTTTACGTAATGAAATGGGAAGAAGTTTTTTTGTGCAAATAACTTTTACACGGAACGCCATTACGGTGCGTATATTTAAAAAATACCGTACAATGAACTTGTTCACACTGATTGTAAGCTCACTGCTAACGGTACGAGAGCATTGTCCACCACATCTCTAGCTCGAAAGACGACAATTTCTTGTTTCGCACCAGAATAAATGTACTTCCCCTATGTACCTCTTTGCTGACGTCACGAGTGACTTCTGCATCAGCAGCTGATCCCAACTGGCTCTGGAAGCGCTAGATGGTCAACTGCCTCTGTCAGCCAGCATGGAAACCTAACGGTCGCTTCTTAGTTCGTACATACTGCAGTGAAATATCAAAACTGGAAATAAAGTAAAATGCGCTCTTATCTGCAAAAAAAAAAAGGGAAACCTTACGACTGGACGATTTTAAGGAACTGTAGAAAGACCTGGACAAAATTTCCGTGTAGTATAATGAATGGCAACGCTCTTTGTTCAAATATGTGCGAAGTCTTATGGGACTGCTGTAGCGTTCTCGCTTCCCACGCCCGGGTTCCCGGGTTCGATTCCCGGCGGGGTCAGGGATTTTCTCTGCCTCGTGATGACTGGGTGTTGTGTAATGTCCTTAGGTTAGTTAGGTTTAAGTAGTTCTACGTTCTAGGGCACTGATGACAATAGATGTTAAATCCCATAGTGCTCAGAGCCATTTGAACCATCTTATGGGACTTAACTGCTAAGGTCATCAGTCCGTAAGTTTACACACTACTTAACCTAAATTATCCTAAGGACAAACACACACACCCATGCCCGAGGGAGGACTCGAACCTCCGCCGGGACCAGCCGCACAGTACATGACTGCAGGGCCTTAGACCGCAACGCTCATAAATACGGGTAAATGCTAGATGATGCCCACAGGATATTAAACTGTTATTTTCCTTCCTTCCTCACTCGCTCCTAGATACTTCACGATTGGAGCCCACTGCAGTAACTGGACGCCAAATATACGATCGTACGATACCGGATCTTTCGTTTCGGACAATACGCGCCTACAAATGATGCAAAATAGTAACATCAAGTTCGTTTCTGTGGACACTGCAGCTCTTTTCAGACATCCCACGCTATTGCCGATACTGAGGATATTAACAACAACGCCAGTTTGCGGTCGAAGGTATGAAATGTCGAGAAATCTTGCACCACTCTGTACCATTAGAGAAGAGTGCAAATTTTCTGCTGTGGAAACAAACTTGTTCCTTTCTTTTTGTTTCTCCACCGATGCATACCCCAAAAGCCAGACCACGTGAAACTATTGCTGTCAGACAGCTGTTTGAGTACCAGAACCACAGGTGGTGACATGTTTTCCGCAGTTAGCAGCAGTAAAAAGATTAATTGTCCAGTAAGGCACAAAGGTCACAATGTAATCGCTTTGCTGAGATGCAGTTCGAACGTGAACGGAAAGGGTACGTTCCGTACGTGAGGTGGTGCGGCGAGCAGGTACGCCGCCCAAGGATCTCTCCCCATTGAGAAGAAAACAGGCGGACAGTGCAGCTTCCATAAAACATCAGACGCGCCAGACTCGGTAATGGCGGCTTAAGATTAGCCAAAGGTCAGCCGTGTCAGACGCCTCGGCTCGCCATTTGTGGCGGAGGAGACTCGCGAAACGAATGCCGTGGCGCCACGCTGCGCGGTGTCCATGCCGAGCGTGGGCTGAACGGACGGCCTGCAGGAGCAGGTATTCACGCCAGACCAGGCGCTGCAAGCACACTGAGCACACGCCGTGCCTGCCACGCCCGCAGCACACACGCCACTCTCCACGGAAGCAGTCGCTTACTGTTTGCAGCTTCCGACGCCTGATTTACCACGGCAACGAACGTTGTGTCGAGGTATTACAGTGATTCGGAACGGTGTGGAGTTCAAATCCAGACGTAGGTTTCACATACACTACTGGCCATTAAAATTGCTACACCACGAAGATGACGTACTACAGGCGCGAAATTTAACCGACAGGAATTAGATGCTGTGTTATGCAAATGATTAGCTTTTCAAAGCAATGTTGGCGCTGGTGGCGACACCCACAACGTGCTGATATGAGGAAAGGTTCCAACTGATTTCTCATACACACGCGTTGCCAGGTGAAACATTGTTGTGATGCCTCGTGTAAGAAAGAGAAATCACGTTTCCGACTTTGATAAAGGTCGGATTGTAGCCTACGCCATTGCGGTTTATTGTATCGTGACATTGCTGCTCGCGCTGGTCGAGATCCAATAAATGTTAACAGAATATGGAATCGGTGGGTTCTGGAGGATAATACGTTCGCCGTGCTGGATCCCAACGGCCTCGTATCACTAGCAGTCGAGATGACAGGCATCTTATCCGCATGGCTGTAACGGATCGTGCAGCCACGTCACGATCTCTGAGTCAACAGATGGGGACGTTTACAAGACAACAAGCATCTGTAAGAACAGTTCGACGACGTTTGCCGCAGCATGGACTAGCAGCTCGGAGACCATGATTGCGGTTACCCTTGACGCTGCATCACAGACAGGAGCGCCTGCGATGGTGTACTCAACGACGAACCTTGATGCACAAATGGCAAAACATCATTTTTTCGGATGAATCCAGGTTCTGTTTACCGCATCATGATGGTCGCATCCGTGTTTGGCGACATCGCCATACTGGAGTATCACCCGGCGTGATGGTATGGGGTGCCATTGGTTACACGTCTCGGGCACCTCTTGTTCGTACTGATGGCACTTTGAACAGTGGACGTTACATTTCACATGTGTTACGACCCGTGGCTCTACCCTTCATTCGATCCCTGCGAAACCCTCCATTTCAGCAGGATAATGCACGGGCCTTTCTGGATACAGAAAATGTTCGACAGCTGCCCTGGCCACCACATTCTCCAGATCTCTCACTAATTGGAAACGTCTGGTCAATGGTGGCCGAGCAACTGGCTCTTCACAATACGCCAGTCACTACTCTTGACGAACTGTGGTATCGTGTTGAAGCTGCATGGGCAGCTGTACCTGTACATGCCATCCAAGCTCTGTTTGACTCAATGCCCAGGCGTATCAAGGCCGTTATTACAGCCAGAGGTGGTTGTTCTGGGTACTGAGTTCTCAGGATCTATGCACCCAAAATGCGTGAAAATGTAATCACATGTCAGTTCTAATATATAATATATTTGCACAATGAATACCCGTTTATCATCTGCATTTCTTCTTGGTGTAGCAATTTTAATGACCTGTAGTGTAGTTTTTGGTTCGTACACAAGCTCCAGGCTGTCGTTCAGCCATGTCGGTCAGCCCGTAAGCCGCTTTAGATACCTCGCAGGCGCTGCTGTTTTGATGACGTCCAAACAGGACTTCTGCCATTCGACTCTTCGCTGGGTAAGCGGACGATGAGGACGAATTACAATAAAGAAATATAAGTTATGTTATTTAAAAATGACTAGTTACGAGGACTGGCACCAACACCGTACATGATCAAATTTAACCTTAACGTCATGTATCTCTGTTCACTCAGTATGCTCTTAGATAGTGTATTGGATGTTTCAGAGTCTTTGCATCAAACCTCTAAATATGTTAGAGCATCTCACAGCGAACAGCCACTGTTAGATACAGAATCTTCAGCGACGCTAGTCGTTAGCATTCGCCAACCCTGGGACGACGAGATTTCACCGAACTCGGAGTGTCTGCTCACAAGGTGTCCTGTACTCTGCCCACCACAGTAAACTGATAGAATGATGTACAGCAAGGAAACCTTAACAATGAGTGCTTCTCAGCGGGGAAAGATATTTCAGAAGCGAATCACTACCCCCTTTCATACGGAGGAGATGAACAGATTATCCAACACACATTGCACATGGACATTTTAGTGTATGTACTGCATCTTCTCCTAAATTACTGGACCGATTTAAACCAGACTTGGTACACACATCCCTTACTGTCGGGCAACGATTGCTGTTGGGGTAAGAACCACCTACCTATCATAGTTCAGGATATATGACGTAATAAACAATATCATATGCGAAAAACTGCTGCGTCATGCAAAATGTTCAAATGTATTACTTCTATGCTACTAACTTATTCGCAATACGTTTCGCAGGCGGTATTAACGTATGCCGCTAAATGCACTTGCAAAAACATGCACTTACAAAACATCACAAATAACCCAGGAGATATGACGTCATGGACACCGAGGTACGTGAAAAGCTGCCGCATCATTCATAACATTTAAATTTGTTACTTCCTTGCTATTGACTCTATTCGCAACGCATTTTGCAGACAGAATCCACACATATCACTACAACTACCTACACAAATGTACCATTGTAAGACATATAGCTCAAGAGATACGTGAAAAATGCCGCATCGTGTAAGAAGATTTAATATATTTATTGTTTGCTACTAAGGCACTCCTACAGTAAAGTCAGCTTACGGAAATTCTTGACCCGTGGCAGTGCTTATGATAGCTTTCAACGGCGAAGTGTAAAAGGCCTGTGACGAGGCGTTGCCATAGCGATGTTTTCGAAATCGCATTGTAGACACGTGAAGCTGCTGCGCCCAGCGTACAAAACTGTCCGGGATCATATTTCTTAATTTGGATACTGTACTTATGTATTTGTACATTATGCATATTTCTTTGTACGACTGTTTCGTAATTTCGCAGGCGTTTTCAAGAATATATGGAAACGAAATTTTTTCGATGTTCACTACAAATAGTTAATTTTTTGCTTTTGTTTTCGTTTTGACAAAATGAATACAAGGGCAATGTCGGAAATTGTAAATATTTCATGGAGCTGCTTCGGCTAAACGAAGCACTTTGGTCACAAAATTGACGTAGTAAGTCCCGAAAAAGAAAAATACGGTTTTAACTTTGGAACACTAATCTTCCTACAGGGTTGGCTGGAATCACATAAGGCACAATCACGAAGAATTTACAATAAGTACGTAGTTGTGGTCGACAGAAACTGAGCACGTGAAAGCCCAATAAACTCCTTATTTTTACGCTGTGGAGCCAGTGTGACATGTATATTAACGAATAAAGATATTGGGGGTAGAAAAAATTTGGAAAACCGATAGAAATGTATAGTTGAACATAAACGCAGATGCTAGCCAAACGCCGGCCGGAGTGGCTGAGCGGTTCTAGGTGCTAAAGTCTGGAACCGCGCGACCGCTACGGTCGCAGGTTCGAAACCTGCCTCGGGCATGGATATGTGTGATGTGTTTAGGTTAGTTAGGTTTAAGTAGCTCTAAGTACTAGGGGACTGATGACCTTAGAAGTTAAGTCCCCTAGTGCTCAGAGCCATTTGAACGATTTTTTGCTAGCCAGACCTGCACCTTGTGCTGTTATGATTGACAGCGGACGGTATCTGTGCAATATTCTCGAGAATCAGTCGGCGTCAGAAGAGTGTTTTCTAGCGCTGTGAGTGCATCCATATCGGAGCTAAGTGACTTCGAATGTGGGCAAATTTTTGGTGCTCGTTCGATAGGGGCTTCCGTAACCAACGTAGCCGAAATGTTTGGTGTTTCAGGAGGCACCATATGGAAGATTTATACGGCATTCGGGGAAAGCGGGACAATATTATCCGCTAAGCACAACCCGGACGAAAGTATGTGTTGCATGATCGCAACAAACGGCCGCTGAAGACGATTGTGGCGAATATAAGATGATGACAGCTATCAAAGTAACTGCTGAGTTCAGTGTCGCCCTCGCGAACCCTGTCATCACTGAAAGAACACGAGGAGAGTTCCAGAAGCGTGAAACTGCAGATCAGACTGGAATTCCAAAACCACTCATCCGTGATGCAAATGCCCGTTAACAGGCAAACGTTGCACTGAGGCCCTAAGACTTGGACTATGGGGCGAAAGAAGAATGTCATTTCGTCTTGTTGCACTCTGTTTCGAATTTTTGGCCGAGTTTATGTCCCAAGAGTAAAACATGGCGGGGGTTAGCTGATGATTTGGGTAGCCACATCGTGGTATTCCACGGACCCCGTGGTAACTCCAGAATTTCGCATTACTGCCAAGGATTATGTGCCAATTTTGGCGGATCGTGTCCAGCCCATGATACGAAGTTTGTTCCCCAATGGTGATGCCGTGATTAAAGATGACGGCACCCTTGCAGACAACTGGCATCGTCTAGGACTGGTTTTGTGAGCACGAGATTGAATTTTCGCATGTCTCCTGGCCATCACAGTCATAATATCTCAATATTATTTAATCTTTTCGTTGTACGTTGGAGAGGAGAGCCCGTGATAGCTGGGAACCTCCATCATCGCTTCTTGAACCTTCCATTATTTCGAAAGAAGAATTGTATAAAACTCCCTTAAAAACCATTTGGAACATGTATTTTTATGTATTGCAACTCGACTGGAAGTTGTTTTGAATACCAACACTTTTCCTACAGCGTATAGGCAAAGCAACGTGTTGCGTTTTTTGTGTTTCCATATTTCTTTTATCTTGTCTGTAGACGTTTCGACACTATTTTAAATGGTCTTCATTGGTGTACATGAAATCTACATGGTGCGATTTACAACCCAGAAAAATTTGATGCAAATTGATTCTAGCTACCAAAACATGCGAACTTACACATTCTGGATATTATGGATTTTACCTGTGAAGGCTGATTCAAATAGCTCTGAGCACTATGGGGCTTAGCATCTGAGGTCATCAGTCCCCTAGACTTAGAACTACTTAAACCTAACTAACCTAAGGACATCACACACTTCCCTGTCCGAGGCAGGATTCGAACCTGCGACGGCAGGAGTTGCGCGATTCCGGACTGAAACGCCTAGAATCGCTAGGCCACCACCGCCGGTTACCTGTGAAGGCCCTTCGCCGAATTTCTGTTGTAGTTTATGCAGATTAACGCAGCTAAATGACAGGTAACAACTATTTAAGGGACAAAATAAACTTTTGCTTTATTCACACAACACATATTAATCCATTTGGCTACGCAAATATATTACGTGCCCATCAACAAACACGGAACATGTATATTCCACAGAGTCAAATGCACTGTGGCCGTCATCTCTTGTGCGCCACTATGAAATCTGGAAAATGTTTGTTCACATATCCCCAACAATTCCTCGCTAAAATCAAATCCTGTATTTATTGATTCCTACCTGCCTCATTATAAATTTCGGGGTTTTTGTTTCACATGTCTGTTGTTGTGTTGCTGCACTCAGTATTTAGTCGAGAGTTCGAGCGGTGACATTTTGTGAAGTGGTCGATGGAGGCAAGACACATAAACACAGCAACTACGCGAATTCCATTCGCACATTTCCAACTCACGCACCCAACACACGAGGCATTCTCGCAACCTCGGCCCGTGTTGTACAACACTTCGAAGTCCTGTTAAGCGTCATTTGTACGAGGTTACAAGGTTTCTTGTTTACGTGGCTCCCTTTCACCCGTTCTCAGTTGGTTTCGGGAATATGACAGGTGTTGTATCGCAAAGCGAAATTCTTATACGACAGACGATCGCAAAGAAACCAAAATATTGCAGGACTGGAGGACAAAGAAATTCCTTGCGTCTCATTCTTCCCGCTGTGCGGATGAGCGCGGGAGCCCGAGTGAAAAGTCCCGGGGCAGTGAGAAGTGTGACAGTTCAAGCGGCGTGGCTCGTAACTTGCACCGCCACGAGTTTATGAGGTGCGGCTGGGCTGGGAGCCGAACTGCAGCCGCCGTGGCTGGCGGCGGCGCGTCGGAAGCCGCGCCAACGGCTGAGTTGCGGCGGGCCCTGAACCCGCGACCCGCGGCATTGTTTGCTCGCGACCGATAAGTGGGCATCGCGGGTAGCAGCTGGGATTCACCTGCCGCATCTCCAGCATGACGGCATTGTCCAGAGACCCTGAACCTACCGATACCGGACGCCAGCTTTTATGCATGACGTAATGATCTTGCACAAAGTGACGTCACATGTGCGCGAACAGAGGCATAAGAAAACACTGACAGACCTGATTATTCTTCTAAGCACGCCAAAGAAAAAAATCAGTCAATCCCGTGTAGCAGTTTCTTTAGCCTCGACAAAGAGAAAGAGAGTGCTCAAGATTCACTCTGGTATGCCATATCCAACTGAAGCTAAAAAAATAGCCCTGAGCACTATGTGACTTAACTTCTGAGGTCATCAGTCGCCTATAACTTAGAACTAATTAAACCTAACTAACCTAAGGACATCACACACATCCATGCCCGAGGCATGATTCTAACCTGCGACGGTAGCAGTCGCTCGGTTCCGGACTGAAGCCCCTAGAACCGCTCGCCCACTCTGGCCGGCCCAACTGAAGCCACTCATTGACGTCGGCCTGATTTATATAACTTTGGAACATGTTTTACGCTCGCTTTTTATGGCTTTCTGGAGATCGGAGATCTGCTATAGTAACCAACATGTATCCTGGAAAAAACGATCGTGCGAAACCCAACTCTTTCTGTTCATCCACGAGACTCAGAACGTTTCCAGCGCAAGCGTCCAAAAGAAGCAGACTTCCCTGACTTCCAAAACGCGTTCCATGTAATTATGCACTGGCGCCTACTGAACGAAATTCGAGAGTACTGAATATCAGACCAGCTGTGTGAGCGGATTGTAGAGTTTCTAGTAAACAGAAAGCAGAGTGTCTTTCTCAAAGGCGAGAAATCTTCAGACTTAACTTCAGTCACACCCCAGGTGAGCGTCGTAGCCTCATTTGTTTTCGCTATATACGAGGGCTGTAAGGGAAGTAAGGTTAGATAGGTCACGAAGTCGAACGACAGTGAAAATCCGATGCCTCGGACATGGATGTGTGTGATGTCCTTAGGTTAGTTAGGTTTAAGTAGTTCTAAGTTCTAGGTGACTGATGACCTCAGAACTAAAGTCCCATAGCGCTCAGAGCCATTTGAACCAGCAAGGGTCCCCCGCCAAGTACGGATGCCCGCTGAGAGGTTGCGCCTGATTCCATGAAGCGCCTACCTCTACCTGTCATGCATTTCCTTCTCCATGACAGTTCTCGGCCGCACACTGCAGAGGCTGTGAGGACGCCCCTGCAGCGTTTTCGATGGGAAGTGTTTGATGATCTACCGTACAGCCTGGACCTTGTTCCCTCTGACGTCCACCTCTGCTCGCATGAACCACTGACTATGAAAACAACATTTTTACATCGAAAGCAAAGAGCAGACCAGCCGTAGAGAAGCGGCAAGCACAGCCGGTTGCCTTCTATCACGAAGGTATTGGAAAGTTGGTAAAACGCTACGACAAATGTCTAAGTCAGAGCGGCGACTATGTAGAGAAGTAAAATGCAGCCAACTGTTGCATATAAAACATTTTTGATTTTCACTGTGGTTTCCATTTCGTGACCGATCGGACCTCACTTTCCGAATAGCGAACATGTATAAATGACCTAGCGGATCAAGTCGGAACTTACAGGGACTTATCACGATGAAGCTGTTGCACACAGAAACGTCGCAACGCTAGAAAATTGTGGCGAAGTGCAAGAAGGCCTGCAGAGGACGAACGTTTGGTGCAGAGGGTGGCAGGTGACCCTCAGCATGGACAAATGAAACGTATTACGCCTAAATAGACAGAAAAAACAATTATTGTATGATTAAGCGATTGTACAATAATCACTGGAAGATGACACGCATAAAATATCTAGAAAAAAAGTGCAGAGTGATTGGAAGTGAAACGACCATAAAAAACTTACCCCAGGTGAGACAAATGCCAGACTGAAATCCATTGGAAGAATTCTCAGGAAATGTAGTCCACCCACAAAGGAGGTAGCTTACGATACTCTTATTCGATCAATTCTTCAATACTGCTTGTCAGTTTGGGATCTATGTCAGATAGAATTCATAGAGGAAATAGAGAAGATTAAAGAACAGCTGAGCGTCTCATTGCACGTTCATTTGGTAAGCGCGAAAGTGTCACAGGATTCTAAGCAAACTCCAGTTATAGAGGCCACAAAAACGGCGTTTGCATGATGGTCTGCTCCACTGTCAAAATTCCGAAAGCGTACTTTCTTAGAAGAGTCAATAAATATATTGCTTCCTCCTCTGTACATCTCGGGAAAACAACATGAAGGTAAAATTAGAGTAATTCGAGCTCACATGGGGGTCTTCCCCGGAACAATTCGCGACTGGAATAGGAAAGGGCGAAGAGACTGTAATACATCTACATCATTACTCTGAAATTCACAATTAAGTGTCTGGCTGAGGATTTATCGAACCACCTTCAAGCTATTTCTCCACCGTTCCGCCCTCGAACGGCGCTCAGGGTAAATGAACACTTACATCTTTCTGTGCGATCTTTGCTTTCTCTTATTTTATCATGACGATCATTTCTTCCTATGTAGTTGGCCGTCAGTAGAATATTTTCTCAAATGGAGTAGAAAGTTGGTGATTGAGAAGTCGTGCAGCAACAAAATATGCCTTTCTTTTGATGATAGTCATCCCAGTTCACGTAGCATTCCCGAGGCACTCTCTCGCTTATTTCGCGATAATGCAAAATGAGCTGCCCTTCTTTGTACTTTTTCGATGTCCTCCGTCAGACGTATCTGATGCGGATCCCATACCGCACAGCTGTTCTCCTGAAGAGGGCGGACAGGCGTGGTGTAAGCAATCTCTCTAGTAGACCTGTTGCACTTTGTTTTGCCAATAAATCGCAATTTTAATCTGCTTTCCCTACAACATCATCTATGTGATCTTTGCAATTTATTTGTAAATGTAATCCGTAAGTATTTAGAGTTGAACGATTTACCGTATAACCGAAAGCTTCCGCATTTCCTTTAGTACTCATGCGCTTGACTCCACACTTTTCATTATTTAGAGTCAATTGCCACATTTCGCACCAAACGGATATCTTTTCTAAATCATTTTGCAATTGGTTTTGATCATATGATAACTTTACAAGCAGTAAATGGCAGCATCATCTGCAAACAATCTAAGATGGCTGCTCAAATCGTCTCCTGTGTCATTTACGAAGATCAGGAACAGTAGAGTGGTCTACAACGCTTCCTTCGAAACGCCAGATATTACTTCTGTTTTACTCGATGACTTTCCGTCAGTTACTACGAACTGTGACCTTCCTGACAGGAACTCACGAATCCAATCGCACAACTGAGGCGATACTCCATAAGCGTGCAATTTTATTGATAACAGTTGTAAGCAAAGATGTCAAAGTCCTTCCGGAAATCTAAAAATACGCATTCAATTTGACATCCCCTGCCAACAGCACTCTTTAATTTGTGAGAATACAAATTTAGTTGTATCTCACAACAACGATATTTCCTGAGTATTTGCTGACTATTTGACAATATATCGTTTTCTTTGAGCTAATTCATACTGTGTTCGGACATCATATGTGTCAAAACCCTACTGCAAATTGACGTTAGTGATATAGCATTGTAATTCAGCGGACTACTCCTATTTCCGTGCTTGGGCATTGGTATAACTTGCGCAACTTTCCAGTATTTCGGTACGGACTTTTCGATGAGCAAGTGGCTGTATGTGATAGCTAAGTATGCAGCTATTGTGTCAGCATACTCTTATAGGAACCCGACTGGTATATAATCTGGACCCGTTTCCTTGGCCTTATTAAGCGATTTAAGCTGCTTCGCTACACCAAGGGTAATTACTTCTAAGTCACTCATGTTTGTACTTTTCTAGATTCTAATGCTGTAATATTTACTTAACCTAACTTGGTCGAGGAGTTTCGGAAAACCTTGTTTAGTAACCCTGATGCTGGTATACTTTACGTGTGACCAGAATCTCTTTGGGTTTTCTGCCAGATTTCTAGACAGAGTTCCGTTGTGAAACTATTAAAAGCACCTCGCATTGCTAGTGGAGCTCGTGTCCTTTTAAATTTGGCATCTTTTTCCGTTGCTCCTACAACTGCGTTCTGGGCCGATTTGTGTTCGATGGGGGACCAGTACCATCACTTATTAATTTATGTGGTACATATCTCTCAATTGCCGTCCACACTGTTCCTTTGAATTCAGACCACATCTGGTCTACGGTTACATAGTCAGATCGTAGGAGAGGATACTGTCTCTCAGAAAGGTGTCAAGTGAATTTTTATCTGCTTTTTTTAATTAGATGCACTTTGCGTTTATTTTTGGTGTGTTTGAGTTTTACAGTATTCAGTCTCACTACAACAGCCTTGAGGATTTTAATCCTTGTAACCGTCGTGATGCTCTCTACTTGCTCAGAATTGTTTGTTGCTAAGAGGTCAAGCATGTTTTCGCAACCATTTACACTTCGAGTGGTCTCCTGAACAAATTGTTCAAAATAATTTTATGAGAAAGCATTCAGTACAATTTCAGACCATGTTTTATGCCTATCGCTGGCTTTATACGAGGGTCTGTCAAAAAGTAATGCCTCCCATTTTTTTCTACTTAAAAAAATTAAGTTAAGTGAAAAATTTGAATTTGGCGCCATTCCTCAAACCTTCTTCTGCAATCCACTGCAGTAGTAACTTTCTGTGTCAACAGGTGGCAGCACAGCAGAAGTTTGTAAGATGGCCGACATCGATGTTCGTTTGAGACAGCGTTGTGTGATTGAATTCTTGAATGCAGAAGGTGAAACGCCCATACGCATTCATGAAAGACTGAAGAAGGTGTATGGTGTTGTGACAGTGGATGTCAGCACTGTTAGACGATGGGTTCGTCGTTGTAAGGAAGCTGAAGGGCAAACACCGTTGACTGACGAAAAGCGGAGCGGCAGGCCGGTGAGTGCAGTGACTCCACACAACATTCAGCAAGTTGATGACATCATTCGTGGTGACCGTCGGGTGACTGCAGATGAAGTGTGTCGCATTATTTCTCTTAGTAAAGGCAGTGTGATCACGGGAGATGAGTTTCTGAAAAAAATTGTGACCGGGGACGAAACATGGGTGCATTTTTTTGAACCCGAATGAAAGAGGCAGTCAATGGAGTGGCGTCACACAAGCTCGCCGAGGAAGAAAAAATTCAAAACTGTGCGATCGGCAGGGAAAGTTATGGCAACAGTTTTCTGGGATACAGAGGGTGTGATTCTGGTTGATTTTTTGGAGCAGGGATGCACAATAAATTCTGTTCAATACGTCACAACCCTCAAAAAACTTAAAGCACGTCTTCAGAGAGTTCGCCCAACAAAATCAATGGCAGATGTTCTTCTTTTGCATGACAATGCAAGACCACACACCAGTCGTCACACCTCTGACGAGATTGTCAAAATTGGATGGGAAGTTTTGCCTCATCCCCCATACAGCCCTGACCTGGCACCATCAGACTTCCATCTGTTCGGGCCACTAAAAGAAGCTCATTGTGGGATTCATTTTGAAGATGAGGAGGCCGTCAAAACATCCGTGCGTCAATGGCTTAGGAAGCAGAGCTGTGATTTTTACCGTGCTGGGATACATGCCCTTGTTCAAAGATGGACCAAAACTGTAGAGATGGGCGGAGATTACATTGAAAAATGACAAAATGATCCTCAATGTTGTGGTTTTCAACCTATGTAATTGCATTTAAATTTCCTGACAATTAAACGTAGAAAAAAAAATAGGAGGCATTACTTTTTGACTGACCCTTATCTTTGCCAACATTTCTGGGGTAGACTGAAGTGACCACCAACTATATATGACTCAGGTTCCTTTATGAAATAAGATTCAAGTTTTCTTTGAACTGTTGAGCAACTGTATCATCTAGGGGGAGGGGGCGGTCGGTAAAAGGAACCAATTATTGATTTATCCCAGTTGCAAGTATAACCTCTATCCATACTAACCCACAGTGACTACCTATTTCAATTCCACTACAATGTAAACTGCTTCTGAAGGCAATAAATGCTTCACCTCCAATTATATTTAATATATCCTCTGTGAACACGGTTAGGTCCTCTGCAAATATTTCTGGCTATTTAGCCAGCTTTCCGTGACTACAGCGATTTGAGCTTCAGTGGAACCACCCAGTCCCCACCACACAGCCGGCAGGTGTGGCAGAGCGGTTCTAGCGATTCAGTCTGCAACCGCGAGGCCGCTACGGTCGCAGGTTCGAATCCTGCCTCGGGCATGGATGTGTCTGATGTCCTTAGGTTATGAAACTTCCTGGCAGATTAAAACTGTGTGCCGGACCGAGACTCGAACTCGGGACCTTTGCCTTTTGCGGGCAAGTGCTGTACCATCTGAGCTATCCAAGCACGACTCACACCCCTTCCTCACAGCTTTACTTCTGCTAGTACGTCGTCTCCTACCTTCCAAACTTTACAGAAGCTCTCCTGCGAACCTGGCAGAACTAGGAAGGATATAGCGGAGATATGGCTTAGCCACAGCCTAGAGGATGTTTTCAGAATGAGATTTTCACTCTGCAGTGGAGTGTGCGCTGATATGAAACTTCCTGTCAGATCAAAACTGTGTGCCGGATCGAGACTCGAACTCGGGACCTTTGCCATTCGCGGGCAAGTGCTCTACCACCTGAGCTACCCAAGCACGACTCACGCCCCGTTCTCAGACTCTGTCCTTAGGTTAGTTAGGTTTAAGTAGTTCTAAGTCTAGGGGACTGATGACCTCAGATGTTAAGTCCCATAGTGCTCAGAGCCATTTGAACCATTTGGAACCCCTCCACATAGCCCCCACAACCCGTATAGTTACTTACAGTGTGTAGTGGACCTATGAGGAATAGACAAAGAACCCCTCGCCACACACCGTAACGTTGCTTGCGGAGTAGGTGTAAATGTGGATGTTTAGATCCTGTAAAGCTAATAAATTTCTGGGCTGTTGATTGCTACGTTCCATCCACTATCCCTAACAGTGAAAGACTTTCCTTTGATTCAAAATACGGTGATTTAGTCGAGGCATGACAGGGCGCCTGAGAGTTCGTCAAACAAGAAAGACACAGACCTGTAGACACGTCTGTTGCTGTCCTGGAAGCTAGAACTGCCCACAGCAAACTCGTTATGAAGACGTAAAAGAACAGACAACATTTGGTCACCGAGACTGTTGCAATACAAATCCTAGAGTGGGTGGGCCTACGTACTGGTATGACAAATAGCCCCAAAATATCACAGGACCACTTTCGGCCTGAATACACCCTCCGCACAATGCGTGTTGAATCCCTCATTCGGCCCTAGCATCACACTGCGCATCTCCAGTCAGCTATCTCCAATTTCTATATTGTTTGGCGCAATGAAGACGTGCAGTTTTACGTACCGTCACTAGCAATGGCATTTTGCAAGGGACCGCACTCCGAAAGTCCATCAAACGCAGTTCCCTCCGCGACGTTAGCTCGGAAAGCTGGACCTCCGTTCACTGACAGGGGCAATTACTGCCGGGCTTGAAACCGATTGTGACTGACAGGGCGAGACGGCCCTCTCCGGTCGCTTTCGAGTAGGTTCTCTTTACGATCACTGTTCTCACACCGTGCTACATGGCTGCGAGTAGTAGCCTAGACCATTCTTTGTAGACACGACGGGCAGTCCATATTGATACACCAACAAATCGGGTAGCTTCTTTCAATGTGTGGATATGGGCAAGTTCAAATACGATATCCTCTTTCTACCACATTGCCATGTCTCTGTGTCAATCCACGTCACCACGGTGACTCTTTACAACTGACTGACATCACTTCACTGCAGTGACTTGCGTCTGCGGTAGATGGTTGCGTGACAGCTACAGCAGCGCTCCAAAATGACCAATGTCCTCTTTAAGGTGCGATTAACATACTCTGAGACAAAAAAGATGCACCACGAATGGGACATAAATCGATAGATGTGACGTACATATGCAAATAAACAAATGATTCCAATATTAAAATAATTGGATGATTAATTCAAGAGAAAGAACTTCACAAATGGAGCGAGCCAATAACGCGTTGGTCCACCTCTGATCCTTATTCAATCAGTTATTCGGTTTGCCATTTATTGACAGAGGTGTTGGATGTCTTTCTGAGGCATATCGTACTAAATTTTGTCCAGAGGTAGCGTTATACCGTCAAACACGCGAAATGGTTGGAGGGCCCTCCCCATAATGCTCCAAACATTCTCAACTGGGAACAGACCCGGCTACCTTACTGGGCAAGGTAGGATTTGGCGAACACAAAGAAAAACGGTAGAAACTCTCGCCGCGTGCGGGAGGGCATTATCTTGCTGAAATATAACCCCAAGATGGCTTGCCATGAGGGGCAACAAAACGGAGCGTAGGATATCGTCGACATACGGCTGTGCTGAAAGGGAGCCGCAGGTGACAATCGCAGGTGTCCTGATATGAAAAGAAGCAGCAGCCCAGACCATCATTACTGGCTGTCGGACCGTTCGGCGAGTAAGTCAGGTTGATATCACACCGCGCTAATTGGCCAGAATTTGGCAAGCTATCATTCAGGAGTCTTCCTCTATGATTTCCATTTCCCTCAGGCCTCCTTTAGCTTATTTTACCCGTGTCATTGATGTTTTGAGGTTTCTGTTTTGACTTCTTTGTTATTTATTTTTTATTTATTAGCTTTTTTTCTCTAGTCTGTTATCTATATAAAGAACCGACCGAATGTGGCCCATGAATTGGCGTGAATAAAGTACATAATATTTTAAAATAATTTCAAATGTGTTAGTAATAACTAAGGAGAAAGGGAAATAAGCTACACAGATATCTACATAAAAAGAAGAATGATAATAAAGGAAAAAGTCTACATACGAGAGTCACTCCAAAAGAAATGCACACTATTTTTGAAAAAATTCAGTTTCCATTCTGCATGTTTGAAAGTTTTACAGTGTGTAGATACATTCTTCCCGCTTGTTTTCAAACTTAGTTCAACCTGTTCCCGTGAGTGGCGCCGTCACAGCATGTCTTCAAGATGGCTGCTACACTTGAATTTCGTCAGAAGCAACGTGCTGTCATAGAATTCCTGTGCTGTGAAAACGAGACAGTGAGAAACGTCCACAAGAGGTTGAAAAAGGTGTATGGAGATGCTGCTGTCGATCGCAGTACAGTTAGTCGGTGGGCAAGCAGGTTACATGATGAAAGCGGGCTCGGCAATATTGAGGATTGTCCTCGCAGCGGCAGGCATCGTACTGCACACATTCCAGACAATGTGCAGATAGTTAACGAGTGACTGCTGACAGACGCATCGCAGTGAGCGAATTGTCACGCTACGTTGGGATATGGGAAGGGCGTGTTTGCAGAATACTGAAAGTGTTGGCGTTAAAAAAGGATGTTGACAGTGGCTCACATGGAAGCGATCACAAAATTCGGATGGACAACACTGAAACACCCGTTTTACAGTCCTGACCTGGCTCCATGTGACTATCATCTCTTTGGGAAACTGAAAGACTCTCTTCGTGGAACAAGGTTTGAAGATCATGACTCCCTTGTGCACGCTGCCAAACAGTGGCTCCAGCATGTTGGTCCAGAATTTTACCGTGCGCGTATCCACTCGCTGGCGTAAGGCAGTTGAGAGGGATGGTATTTATGTGGAGAAATGAAAATATTGTTCCTAAAGGATGTATTTACTTACTGTAAAACATGTAGAATGAAAGATGAATTTTTTTAAAAAAATGGTGTGCATTTCTTTTGGAGTGACCCTCGTAGAACCATTTGTCCATCTGGCGCACGGATATGTCTGTACCCAGAGCCCAGGAGGCACAGTCTACTGATCTAGTACATGTGCAGCATTGGTGATAACAATTTTTGTGATTTATAATTCTGGACTACACTGCTATACAACACTACACTATGTGGCACTACTGTACTTGGTACCAGAACAAAGGTGGGCTTCTCATTTGTGGTTAGTTACACTGATATCCGACCATATCTTGTGAATGCTTCACTATTTTTGCCAGACAGTGTATAACTGAGGTCGTAGACCATATGATATGTAGCAATTCCACTGTAATTAAAATGATAGCTCGTAGGCGGCTAGAATGGAGAAATGTATGATGCCAACCTTAGGGTCGATGACCTTACTAATAGTGAAAGAGGGCAGTAAAGGCTGTAATTGAATGCCCTATAGCTCAACCACGTATTCAGTATGTGAACACTGAACCTTAGCAGGATTAGGCTATTACATTCATTACTGTAGTGGTCGTGCGCGGGATTAGCCGAGCGGTCTAAGGCGCTGCAGTCATAGGCTGTGCGGCTGGTGCCGGCGGAGGTTCAAGTTCTCCCTCTGGCGTGGGTGTGTGTGTTTGGCCTTAGAATAATTTAGGTCAAGTAGTGTGTAAGCTTAGGGACTGCTGACCTTAGCAGTTAAGTCCCAAACGATTTCACACACATTTTTTGTAGTGGTCGTATGAATGCTATTGACATACTAGGGCGGTATCGATAAGCACAATTCGTGCATGTACATGAATGTAGCAGAGGGGTTATTGCGTGATCCACTCGAAGACGTTCCAAAGACGTGGCGTCTGTGATCCAAGGGTGATGAACACGGCCTGAGCCATTTGGCGTAATATGGACAATGAGTGAGGCTTCCTCATCAACTTGCAGCGTGCCTGCGAAAAGGTATATCGAAAGATGCAAACGGAAACCTGAAGTGCAAAGATCCTGCCTGATTCCAGCTCGTTACTTGTCGAAGGAGATTCGAGGGAAAAGTCAGACGCTCAATTAGAATATCCAGCGCTGTGCTCTTGATTACGCATGCTTTACCGGACGCCACAGCTACTCATTCGTTTGCTCCAGACGTAAGTCTGTGCATTGTTGGTTCTTGTATAATATACACATAGGGAACCGTCGTTGGGAGTTGTTGTGTGTAATTTTCAGGCTATGCAAGCACGCCGTGGCCTCGGTAACACGGGCCGTATAGACCGTCTGTGCCGAGCATTCGTGTGCAGTCCTCGGGATACCAAGCGTGCGCTGGAAGGCAGCACAGGACACCCTATACCTTGCATTCCCGAACGTCCGTAGAGGCTGCCTGCGTAATGGTCAACATTCGCTGGGTCGTAATTAAATCATCTCAACCCTAGTGACCTTCTCACAGGGCCAACATAACTCTGCACATTATGTGCGACTGAAAGCGCTTGTCGGTTATTGGTGATTATACTGTGTTGTCCGTGTATTTACTTTTATGTCCCCTTATTGCCACCATTACCCCTAGTTCTGAGATGTCATCGTTACTGTCGCGCCACACGACAGCTCCGAAGGATTTTAGCTGTGGCACTACTATCTGTCGTTTCTGATTGTTTCCCATGTCTCCAACTTTCCTCATGCGCCACTATGCTGCGGTGCTCGGCATGGTTGAGAGCGTTTTCCAGGTAATAAGGGGCGCGTGAGCCACTGAAACTCCTTTACATATTCAACAATTACGATTTACATGTCACGAGTTCCTACAGCCACCGCTACCCCACACCAAGGGACTATATGTCATTGAAACTGTCACTAATCAGCTATCCTTCTAATATTGGTTTCTACACTGATATGCTTTTCAGAATGGAATTAAAACTCCGCAGGAGAGAGTGAGCTGATACGAAATTTCTTTATAGATTAAAACCGTGAAATGCCAAGGTCCCGATTTCGAATCTCGGTCCACCACACAGTTTTAATCTGCCAAGAAATTATGCTGAAATACAGCAAAGGACTTGGAAGAGCAGTTGAACGGAATGGACAGTGTCTTGAAAGGAGGATATAAGGTGTACATCAACAAAAGCAAAACGAGGATAATGGAATGTAGTCGAATTAAGTAGGGTGATGCTGAGGGAATTTGTTTAGGAAATGAGACACTTAAAGTAGTAAAGGAGTTTTGCTATTTGGGGAGCAAAATAATTGATGATGGTCGAAGTAGAGAGGATATAAAATGTAGACTGACAATGGCAAGGAAAGCCCTTCTGAAGAAGAGAAATTTGTTAACCTCGAGTATAGATTTAAGTGTCAGGAAGTCATTTCATGAAAGTATTTGAATGGAATGTAGCCATGTATGGAAGTGAAACATTGACGATAAATAGTTTGGACAAGAAGAGAATAGAAGGTTTCGAAATGTGGGGCTACAGAAGAATGTTGAAGATTATATGGGTAGATGACATAACGAATGAGGAGGTATTGAATAGGATTGGGGAGAAAAGGGGTTTGTGGCACAACTTGACAAGAAGAAGGGACCGGCTGGTAGGACATGTTCTGATGCATCAAGGTATCACAAATTTAGCGATGGAGAGCAGCGTGGAGGGTAAAAATCGTAGAGGGTGACCGAGAGATGAACACACTAAGCAGATTCAGAAGAATGTCGGTTGCAGTAAGTACTGCGAGATGAAGAAACTTGCACAGGATAGAGTAGCATGGAGAGCTGCATCAAATCAGTCTCAGGACTGAAGAGCACAACAACAACTTTGTTCCCAGTTATTTCATGCTTCCGCCCATAGTCGTACGACGAGGATCTTAGCCCAACAGTATATCTGTCCATGTTGGAACTCATTCATGTAATTTGTCTAGGTGCTACAGAGCTATCCTTGAAATCTCCTTCGTATTTTTTATTTACGTATCTTATACTTTTTGTACCTCATGGCAGTCTTCTACGACACACTATTTACACTTTAATCTTGAAGTATGGTGCTACAGAACAATACTGAAGATTATATGAATAGATCGAATAACTAATAAGGAGGTATTGAACCGAATTGAAGCGTACAAAAATTTATGGCATAACCTGACTGAAAGAAGATATCAGCTCATAGGATATTTCCTGAGGCATCAAGGAATCATCAGGTGGTAATGGTGGTAGTGTGTTGTTTGAGGGGAGGGGTAAGGGGGGCGGTAAAAAGGTGTAGAGGGAGACCGAGACTGCCAGAAAAAAGTAGAACATCCTTTTACAGGTATCCAATTGGCTCAAGATTCACGGTTTATTAAAGTTTTGAACACGAGTTTCAGCCTAATTTACATCAGACTTGATTTTGCAGCGTATATGGAATACTTGAAATGGTTACGTTTACAGATCTATAGCCTATAGCACAAGCGTTCCTGATGTAGGAAGTATAGACCCATGTTGAAAGACCGATATTAGTAGGAGGGTTATTGTTTTCACTATTGGAAAGGTGCAAGGGTAACAAAAAGTTTGAATTATTGCTTTCGCAGTTTTTTTCTTACTACTAGCGACAGAAATGCAGTTCTATGAATTTCTGTATTTGTTGCACTGCCAGTCATTCTGTTCTCTGTTTCCGCAGGAGTAGAAGGCCAAACATCAGATTTGCTGGAAGCATTTAGGTTTCTGACGATTCTTAAATATTGCCTGTCAAATATTTTCTCACACTTTTATAAGAAATAACATTCGTTTCGGTCTAAGGCGCTGCAGTCATGGACTGTGCGGCTGGTCCCTGCGGAGGTTCGAGTCCTCCCTTCGGCATGGGTGTGTGTTTGTCCTTAGGATAATTTAGGTTAAGCAGTGTGTAAGCTTACGGACTGATGACCTTATCAGTTAAGTCCCATAAGATTTCACACACATTTGAACTTTTTTTTTACATCCGTTTCTATCCCTAATGTCCGGTTTTTACCCATAACAAGGGTTTGTTTTGTGACTTTTGCTTTTTCCAGTAGAGACACCGAAAGAATATCAAGATAAGAACAAAATAGTTAAATATTAACTTTCTGCCTTCTCAAAATCTTTGTCATTCATCGAGTTCTAGGTGAAAGGAACAGCGTGTTTGTACAAAGTAGATATATAATGTGCAGTCAAATGTAAACGGCACAGCACAGATGGAAAAAAGTAAGTAAACTTTTTATTATTTCAAAAGTAAGAGCCATTGCTGTTAATATATTTACCCTACTGTGAGACAGGACGGTCAGTGCTTTCAAGGCAAAATGTTTGCGAATGGCCACAGAAATGTGATTGTGCCAAGGCGTACACCCCTTTGTCCGAAGCAAATCAACGGCCACCAAAGTCTTTCTACAGGGCTGCAAAAACATAGAAATCGCGTGGGCAGAGATCGGCATTATGTGGAGGCTGTGTAAGGGTTTCCCAGCGAAAATTCTCACCGTACTCGAAACAGAGTTGGCAACATGCGGGCGGATATTTTGTTGGCAGGTTGTTTAGACTGCGCTGGAGAAGTTTCGGTACGAAACAATCACATATCCTCCCTATCTCCTCGATCTCTTCCCAGGCGATTTCCACATTTTTGCAGCCCCGTGGAAAGACATTCGTGGCCGTCTATTTACTTAGGACAAAGACGTGCACACTTTTGAAATAATAAACATTTTACTTAATTTTTTCCATCTGTCTCGTTTTCATTTGAATGCTCCGTACATAATGGCCCTTAGCATTCAACTCGTATTTTTAAACACCAATAAATACTCTCGAAAGACTGGAAAGTTGCACAGGTCACACCACTATTCAAGAAAGGTCGTATGAGTAATCCACTAAATTACAGGCCCATATTGTTAACGTCGATATGCAGCAGGATTTTCGAACATATATTGTGTGCGAACATTATGAATTACCTCGAAGAAAACAGTCTATTGACACACAGTCAACATGGGTTTAGAAAACATCATTCCTGTGTAACACAACTTCTATTCACCTGAAGTGGTGAGTGCTATTGACAAGGGATTTCAGACCGATTCCGTATTCCTGGATTTCCGAAATGCTTTTGTACCACACAAGCGGCTCGTAGTGAAATTGCGTGCTTATGGAATATCGTCTCAGTTATGTGACTGGATTTGCGATTTCCTGTCAGACAGGTCACAGCTCGTAGTAACTGACGGAAAGTCATCGAGTAACACAGAAATGATTTCATGCGTGTTCCAAGGTAGTGTTATAGGCCCTTTGCTGTTCCTTATCTATATAAACGATTTGGGAGACAATCTGAGAAGCCGTCTTCGGTTGTTTGCAGATGACGCTGTCGTTTATCATCTAACAAAGTCATCAGAAGATCTAAACAAACTTCAAAAAGGTTTAGAAAAGATGTCTGAATGGTGTGAAAATTGGCAGTTGACCCTAAAAAACGAAAAGTGTGAGGTCATCCACATGAGTGCTAAAAGGAACTCGTTAAGCTTCGGTTACACGATAAATCAGTCTAATCTAAAAGACGTAAATTCACTAAATACCTAGGTATTAGAATTACGAATAACTTAAATTGGAAGGAACACATAGAAAATGTTGTGGGGAAGGCTGACCAAAGACTGCGTTTTATTGGCAGGACACTTAGAAAATGTAACAGACCTACTAAGGAGACTGCCTACATTACGCTTTTCCGTCCTCTTTTAGAATACTGCTGCGCGGTTGTGGGATCCTTACCAGGTAGGACTGACGGAGTACATCGAAAAAGTTCAGAGGAAGGCAGCACGTTTTGTATTATCGCGAAATATGGGCGAGACTGTCACAAAAATGATACAGGATTTCGGCTGGAAATAATTAAAAGAAAGGCGTTCTTCGTTGCGACGGAATCTTCTCACGAAAT
The DNA here is from genome assembly GCF_023897955.1 of Schistocerca gregaria. NCBI lineage: Eukaryota > Metazoa > Arthropoda > Insecta > Orthoptera > Acrididae > Schistocerca > Schistocerca gregaria. The sequence goes on from NC_064926.1 coordinate 479,813,908, forward strand.
ACCAGTCACCAACTTTCTTCTCCTAATGCGAAAATATTTTGTTGAGGCCTACCTACATAGGGCGGAACGATCACCACGATAAAATAAGGGAAATCTGAGCTCGTACGGAAAGATACAGGTGCTCATTCTTTCCGCGCGCTATACGAGATTGGAATAATAGGGAATTGTGAAGGTGGTTCGATGAACCCTCTGCCAGGCACTTAAATGTGATTTGCAGAGTATCGAGGTAGATGTAGAAATGAACATTTGCTTGGTAACGATATCAGTCCTTAGATTCAACCTGTAAATTCACTGACTTAAAAATATGGAAAAATGTTTCTTTTTAATTTTTAATTTTAAAACAATTTTACTTGTAGAACTTAATATTACCTCGTTGCACATATCTTTCGGTACAACTGTTCGCGGCATAACAACTGACCATTGTAATACAAAAACAGTTACTGAAAATGCTGTTCCATGAATTGAACAGTATTCCAGAAGCCGCCTGCAAATATATGCCGCCACCAATCAGGTGCTCGAGTTGCTGGTTTCAATGTACTGACATCATGCGCGGTGTACATTGTCAGTGGTCTATTTGCGGTCGTCCGCCACAGCAGCCAGCGGCCGGCGTCGCCCGCAGTCGGGACTGAGCAGTGGCGGCGCTTTGCGCATGCGCGGCCGCTCGTGACGGGCTGGTTGGTGGACAGCGGCCATTACGCGCTCGGCGGCGCGTGAAGATAATCTGGCGCTGGCACACGCCACCTCCCCACTCAGCGGTCCGATAAAAGCCAACAGCCTCGCCGCCTTCCCAGAAGCGCCGCCGAGGAAAAACCAGACACGGAGGGCTCTCGCTTCAGTCTCGGCCTTCCTATTTCGTGCATTCTACAGTCGCATTTCAATTCTCGCCGACGTGATAACAGGAGTTAGTTTTCAATACCGAAATCCTAGCTGCACCTAGTCATGATTTTTGTGTGTCTAGTTTATACGACAGACACGGATTTCGGTATATAATTACCATCGTCAAATGCCCTTTTTTAAACAAGAAAATAAATGTAGTATCTATGTATTACGACGGGCTGAATGTAACGCACCATTCCGGTAAACTCACTTTAATTCAGACAAGCGAATTTTTCTCCTTACTGTCGTTAAACGTCAACATAACTGTTCCTGCAGAATTTTCAGTGCCCCATTATGCAGAAACTCGCGCATACTATCTGTGACTCAAGTAATTTACACAGATTTTTTGCAAAAAAAAAGAGCGATTCCAGTTTTCGTACCACTAGAGAGATACCACTTTGCTTTTTTTAAAATTATTTTTAGAACTAGACATCAGTTTGTCCCATGTTACTTCTTTTACCTGCAGAGAGCAGTAGTCTTGACTTTTCTACACTCCACATCGTGAGTCGCTTTCTTTTTCTCTCCCTCGAAGCGACGACCCTTTGTAAGCATAACTGGTGTCAAACTGTGTGCGGAAAAAACAATCACCCCGTTTCATATCCTATAAAGCTGAGAGGCAATAACGCGGTCCGTCACTGAGTACGTAATGAACTGTGGTTTTATCGTTAAACTTGAACTTGACATAATGCGTATTTACTCAGAGAAACTGAAGCATTAAACTGCGGAAGCCGTTTAGAATAATTACAAGCAGCGGCTGGCCGCAATGTAAGCCCTGAATTACGAAAGGCATAAAAAGAGCGCAGTTACTCGGTAATGGCAGGCGGGACCACCGAGTCGGGAATGAGTACCGCTTCATTTCCCAGTCATTACAAGCGGCCGATCACACCACTTCTGTTCGCCTCTGCTGGTGTTTGAATCAGACGTTGCGAAAGGAGTGAAGTGCTGGGACACGGCTACAAACGCGAACTAGCGTACTCAACGGCAAATTAATTACGTGATTCTAAAACTGTAGTCTCTCTTACTACTTTGAAAAGAATTTTTTGCTTGATAAATGGTTTACAAATATCTTCCAACGAAAAGTAGTGGAAAACGAAACAGTATGTGTTGCCGATGGCTAAATTGAGTACACACTCAAAGGCCAACAAAAAAAACAAAAAAAAAATTACAACTACTGAAGATACATAAGGAATTCTATAGTTTATATACACTCATGCTCATAAATTAAGGATAATGCTGATACACGGTGAAACAACGCTCTGGTGGGCGGTTTGCGGGTATAAATCACATCGTGGTATGGACCACGCGGTGGATTTGACCTGCGGTCGTCGCACGGTGGCGCTGGCAGCAGTCCACATACGCAGAGGTGTGTTGGTGCATGTCAGAGTACGGTGCAGCGAGAAGTGTGCAGACGTTTTCAGACGTGCTAATGGTGACTGTGTGTTGAAAATGGCTCAAAGAACACATACTGATGACGTTATGAGGGGTAGAATACTAGGGCGACTGGAGGCTGCTCAAACACAGCAGGTCGTAGCACGGGCCTTCCGTGTGCCACAAAGTGTGATCTCAAGATTATGGCAACGATTCCAGCAGACAGAAAACGTGTCCAGGAACTACAATACGGGACGTCCACAGTGTACAATACCACAAGAAGGCCGATATCTAGCCATCAGTGCCCGAAGACGGCCACGGAGTACTGCAGGTAGGCTTGCTCGGGACCTTACCGCAGCCACTGGAACAGTTGTCTCCAGACACACAGTCTACAGACGACTGAACAGACATGGTGTATTCGCCCAGAGACCTGCAAGGTGCATTCCACTGACCCCTGGTCACAGGAGAGTCCGTAAAGCCTGGTGTCAAGAACACACAGTACATGGTCTTTGGAATAGTGGTCCCAGGTTATCTTCACGGACGAGTCCAGGTATAGTTTGTACAGGGTTTTCATCTGGCGTGAACCAGGAACCAGATACCAACTCCTTAATGTCCTTGAAAGGGACCTGTATGGAGGTTGTGGTTTGATGGTGTGGAGTGGGATTTTAATTGGTGCACGTACATCCGTGCATGTCTTCGAGAGAGGAACTGTAACAGGTCAGGTGTATCGGGGCGTCATTTTGCACCGCCTTTTCAGGAGTGCAGTGGGTCCCACCTTGATGGATGATAATGCACGGCCCCACCTAGCTGCCATCGTAGAGGGGTACCTTGAAACAGAAGATATCAGGCGAATGGAGTGGCTTGCCTGTTCTCCAGACCTAAACCCCATCGAGCACGTCTGGGATGCTCTCGGTCGACGTATCGCTGCACGTCTTCAAACCCCTACGACACTTCAGGAGCTCCGAGAAGGCCTGGTGCAAGAATTGGAGGCTATACCCCAGCAGCTGCTCGACCACCTGATCCAGAGTATACCAACCCGTTCTGCGCCCTGTGTACGTGTGCATGATGATCATATCCCATACTGATGTCGGGGACATGCGCAGGAAACAGTGGTGTTTTGTAGCACATGTGTTTCGGGACGGTTTTCTCAACTTATCACCACTACCGTAGACTTACAGATCTGTGTCGTGTGTGTTCCCTATGTGCCTATGCTATTAGCGCCAGTTTGGCGTAGTGTTGTGTGGCACCACATTCTGCAATTATCCTTAATTTATGAGCATGAGTGTAGAACAGGTTTGAAGGTACGAAACACACTGAAGGAAAAAAAATCGCAACGGCAGGAAGTAGTTGTGCGACACAGTCTAAAGTTGGTAGGCGTTTTTCTACACCTGAAAGATGATACCTATTCAGATTTCGAGCCAGTACTATAAGAGTGACGCTGGTAGTACCTCTAGGATGCAAATCAGGTTTACACAAATATACGCTGTAACGGTCTTGAGCGTCAGTTACCTTTGAAATTGGACGAGGTAAGCTGATGTTAGTCAAGAATGTCTTTAACGCGACGAAGACGTCATTATCAGCACCTCACTCAGTTTGAACGAGGCAGTGTAATAAGGCTACTAGAACCTTGATGTTCCTTCTGCGATACTGCGGAAAGGGCTGGCAGGGATTTAGCCACTGTACATAATTTCTGTCGGCGGTGGTCACAAGGATGTACGGTTGGAAGAAGACGGGACTCCGGATGGCCATGTGGCATTACCGAGGGGGAAGACCATCGTGTTTGGCACACGGCTCTGGCACGTCGTACTGCATCTGCAGCAGCTGTCTGAGCAGCAAGTGGCATCACAGTGAAAACAGCGAACTGTTACAAATCGATTACTTCAAGGACATCTCCGAGCCAGACGCCCTGTAGCGTGCATCCCACTGACGCCAAACCACCGCAGTCTGCAACTTCAGTGGTGTCAAGCGAAAGCCCATTGGAGGGCAGATTGGAGGACTGTTGTGTTTTCTGATGAAAGCTGGTTCTGTCTCGGTGCTAGTGGTGACCATGTGTTGGCTAGGAGGCAGCCAATTGAGTGTCTGCAATCACCCTGTCTGCGTGGTCCTACACCCAGAGTTACGGTCTGGGGTGCGATTTCGTATGACAGCAGCAACTGTCTCGTTGTTATCCCACGCACCCTGACTGAAAATTTTTTCGTCAATCTGGCGACGCGACCTGTCGTTCTGCCTTTCATGAACAGCATTACAGGAGGCGCTTTCCAGCAGAATAACGCTCGCCCACATACCGCTGTCGTAACGCAATGCACTCTGCTCGATCACCAGATCTGTCTCCGTCCGAGCACATATGGGACATCATGAGACGACAGCTCCAATGTCATAACCAGCATTAGCCATCCCGGTATTGGCCGACCAATTGCAACAGGTGTCTAACTCCACCCCACAAACTGACAGCCGGCACCTGTACAACACAATGCATGCACGTTTGCATGCTTGCATTCAACATTCTGGCGGTTACAACTGTTGTTAATGTACCACCACTTCGCATTTGCAGTGGCTTATCTCTACCTGTGATCTTGCGGTGTCAGTCACTCAGCTGTAAGTATGTTAACTAGACAAATGAATACCCGAAATTTAATTACTCAACGCTAATTATTTTTGATGTTGCGATTTTTTTGTGTCGGTGTAAATGGTCACGAAATGAGAACCATTATGTTAACAATGAAGTATAGTGAATGCAAGAGATACATTGTTCTACCTACATTTGATGATAAGTATCCATACTTCAATTGGCGCTAATGGCTGCAATGTCCCTCACATTTCAGTAACCTAAATCTGGACGATTTATCTTTTAAAAAAAGTAAATTTATTTTCAAAAAGTACATACTTACTCTGTTTTCCGACATAGTTGCCAAGTTTGTTGAAACACGTATCATACCTCTCAACCAATTTTAAAATACCGTCTTCATAAAAACTTGCCGCCTGCTCCGACAACCAAGAGTTCACTACGGTTTTCACGTCGTCATCATTGTAACGTTTGCCACCGAGGCGTTGTTTGAGGTGGAGGAACAGGTGGTACTCGCTCGGCGCAAGATCAGGGCCGTGGGGTGGGTGGTCTAAAACATCCCAGCCAAAACTGTCCAATAAATCACAGTTCTGACCTGCATTGTCATGGAGAAGGGCAATTCCCTTTGTCAGCATGCCGCGTCTTTTGTTTTGAGTCACTCTGCGTAGCTTTCTCAGGGTTTGGCAGTGTGCTTCTGCGCTGATAGTGGTTCCTCGTTGAATGAAGTCGACCAACAAAACACCGACGCCATGATTTTGCGCTGGGACAGAGTCCGTTTGGCCTTCAGCTTTACAGACGAGTGTGTGTGTCTGCATTCCACGCTCTGTTGCTTCGATTCGGGCGTGATGTGCGAAACCCATATTTCGTCTCCAGTAACGACCTAACTCGAGGAGCCGTCATCTTCTTCCTGATAACGAGTCAAGAACTTCGTCGCACACTCAAGTTTTTGGTTTTTGTGGTCCTCTGTTAGGAGTTTTGGGAGCCAACGGGAGCACAGTTTCCTAAACTTTAGATGTTCAGAAACAATGTTGTAAAGCGCTGATCTCGACACGCCAGGAAATTCGTTTGAGAGACCTGTTATTTTGAACCGCCTGTTCTCACGAATCCTCGCTTCAACTGAAGCCACCAAAAAATGGTTCAAATGGCTCTGAGCACTATGGGACTTAAGTTCTGAGGTCATCAGTCCCCTATAACTTAGAACTACTTAAACCTAACTATCCTAAGGACATCACACACATCCATGCCCGAGGCAGGATTCGAACCTGCGACCGTAGCGGTAGCGCGGTTCCAGACTGTAGCGCCTAGAACCGCTCGGCCACTCCAGCCGGCTGAAGCCACCAAATCTTCTGTAATCAAAGAAGGGCGACCGGAGCAGTCCTCATGGTGGGCGTTGTCAAGGCCATCTTTGAATTCTCGTACCCATTTACGCACTTTGCTTTCACTCATAACAGTATCACCGTACACTTCGCTGTTCTGTCGATGAATTTCTGCAGCAGGTTCCTTGCTGACAAAAACCGTATCACTGAGCGAACTTCACACGCGGCTGGCGAGTTGACAGTCTTAAACATTTTAAAGCACACAACAGAACCGTACAGGTTATCTACAGAGCTGAAACTGAGCACAGTTATGCCTGAGGCATGCCGGTATACGACGCACGCGCTCGTTGCGGTATGTACGTGAACTACTAGTGTCTACAACAAAACGGACCTTACTTTAAAAAACACGCCTCGTACCTTTCAAAACTTTCCAGCATGTAAGTTTTTGAGTTTTTAAGGGTTTTTTTTACTGTTAGGCCTTTAGTCAGTGGAAGGAAAGTTTCTTAATTTGACTGAAGCAAAGCTGAAAGAAGATTTATTTGTTCGATCACAAATTAGAAAACTGATGAAAGATCCAACCTTTGATATGAATCTCACGAAAATCGAGTTACCTGCGGGTCCTTCAAAGCAATTGTGAGGGAATTTTGCTTAAACAAGAGATGGTAACTATGTTTCCATTATGAATTATCTCTTAGACATCTGCAAGAACATGGGGTCTAGAATGTCGCATAAAATTCACTTTCTGCGTGTCCGCCTTCATTTGTTTAAGGAAAAGTGTGGTACCGTAAGCGATGAACGGGTTGAACGCTTTCACCAAGACACCGTTATGAAGGCCACTGGAATCTGTCGATAGGGGTCCTCTTAGACAGAGTGATGAAACAGCTGACAAAAGAAAAGCACCGCGGTAGCGTTTTCTGAATATCAAACAAAATTAAAGTTTAAAAATATAGTCTTAATTAATTTTGCCCTCTATTGACGACATAGTATTGAATTCTAAAGTTCTGAATATGTATTTCTTGTTCGTTTTGATTCTTTCAATGTTCGCCAGTACCTGTTTCGATTCTGTTGTATATGTCGAAAACGTGACGTGCTAGAAAAAAAGAGACTTTACCAGTTACTTCAGCACCCCAAAATTAGGTAAATGCACCTATTTAGAAACCAGATGCAGAAAGAAGTTTCAGTTGGTGACCAGTCTCATCTGCCTTTCTTTTGAACAGACTACTGCTCCCCTGTTTAACTTCAAAAGCATACAGACCATGGCCCAGCTTCAAATTGGCAAATTTAAAATTTCTACATCACTAAAGACAAAACATGTCAAACTAAAAATCCAAGCATACGTGGCTCAAATCCTCCTCATCCCTGTAACTTTTTCCTGTCACGTACAGCTTCTTCCTCTGATGGGAATGATTTTTTAATGTGAAAAATACTACATTCCACTGTGAAATCCCTCAAGGCTCAACCATCTGAAAATTTCTCTCCTGGCCACCGAAAGGTGTAGCGGAGGTCGCTAACGTACGTCTGTGCGCTGGTGCTCGGCTTGGGTGTTCGAATGCTGCTGGTGGAGGAAATTTTCGTCGCCACTGTTTGGTCGGTATGGAGTGGAGCGGCGGTGCTGTTCAATTCATAACCAGTACACTTTGCACCACTGTCCTGGATTACGTTTCCAAACCTCTGAGGAGCTGGAAGTTACCTATTGATTTTAGGAGTTTATACGATTACTAAACGAATTTAAAAATTTTAAATTCCGTAATAATCTACTCTAAGAGGTATAATATTACGTCAGTTTAGCACAGTTTTTAAGTTAGAATCTGTGTGTGTGTGAGTTGAGGCAGCGTAACGGCGCGCAAATTGACCAGACTATTTCATTCAGTACTTGAGAATACATGCCAACGGCACTGCCACATTGTTAACACCGGTTCCCGTCTGATCTCCGAAATTAAGCTTTGTTGTGCTTGGTTAGCACTTGGATGTCTCACCATCTGGGTCTGCCGAGTGCTGTTGGCAAGTGAGGTGCACTCAGACCTTGTCAGGCCAACTGAGGAGCTATTTGCTTGAAGAGTAGCTGCACCGGTCACGAAACCTGACAACGGTCGTTAGAGCAGTGTGTTGACCACATGCCCCTCCGTATCCGCATCTGGTGACGTCTTGGGACTTAGGATGACACGGCGGTCGGTCGGTGTCGTTGGACCTTCAAGGCCAGTTCGGACAGTGTTTGTTTGTTTTATTTGAGAATAAGAGCACTTGGCGACCTAAAATAAACTTCACACATAATTTCAAACCTTTACTAAACCTTTTCTCGCTTACATGTTAATCGCCCGATATTTATAACATTAACTCATTTAAAAAGTAAACAGACGTATGAAGCTGTTTTATATAAACGAGTTCGACTGTTTAAGGAATCATTGGGGAGGGGAGGGGGGGGGGGGGTTTACTTCGTGTCTCTCGGTCAGACAGAGGTAGGTTTTATGAAACAGCTGCTTAACACAGTCCGGTTCGACAACTTCCTGGTGATTTCCTTTCATATATCTAAGCCCCCTTCTTATTTTGGAACCCTCCATTCCTTTTCCTTCTTATTCTTATTCTTCTCTTTGTTCTTCGTCTTAGTCGTCTTCCCCCTCCTCATTCGTTATCCTCCTCCTTCCTTTTTCTTCTTTTGTCCCTCCACACTTTTTATCGCTGGTCACAAAACTGCGTCCCCGCGGAAATAACGGTCTGACTGCCATACCTTAGTCACGCCACTGCAACTGCTCCTATCGTTTCGTTTCAAAATGGTTCAAATTGCTCTGAGCAGTATGGGACTTAACTTCTGAGGTCACCAGTCCCCTAGAACTTAGAGCCGCGCGGGATTAGCCGAGCGGTCTGGGGCGCTGCAGTCATGGACTGTGCGGCTGATACCGGAGGAGCTTCGAGTCCTCCCTTGGGCATGGGTGTGTGTGTGTGTTTGTCCTTAGGATAATTTAGGTTAAGTAGTGTGTAAGCTTAGGGACTAACGACCTTAGCAGTTAGGTCCCATAAGATTTCACACACATTTGAACTCTTCTTTTTTAAACTTAGATCTACTTAAACCAAACTAACCTAAGGACATCACACACGTCCATGCCCGGGTCAGGATTCGAACCTGCGACCGTAGCGGCCGCGCGGTTCTAGACTGAAGCGCCTAGAACCGCTCGGCCACTGCAGCCGGCGTTTCGTTTCAGATGCTCACCTACGAAGTGAGTGCCCCTCACACGTGAGCTACGCCCCTCACGGGCCCTCAGGGCGCAGGCACCTCTTTTTCCGTCACTTTACGCTGCCCTACTGCCACCACGTGCTACCGCCAGCCTCAGTACGCGAGCGACTGCAGCCGACCCCGGCCCTCCGTGGCTCCGCCGGCAACAGCCGCGCGCTAGCCGCAGAGCCCCCGGCACCTGCCGCTAACGAGCCACCAGCCTCCAGCCACTCCCGTTTATCTCGGAATGCTTCCCGTATTTCACCGTCCGGCGGCGGCGCAGAAACCGCCGTTTATCCTCCCCTGCTCCGCTGAAAGCTTCCCATTCTGCTGCGGAACTCGTTCTCGTGCCTGGCACGGCCGACACGAATGCTTTCGATTCCGTCTCGACAGCTCCCAGCACCGACCGAATCGTGGGAAGCTTACAAACGTATTACGGATTTTAAAAGCGATCTCGAAAACCAATCCGCGATTTCTCTTTTATGGTCTCTGCTTAAGCAAAAACATGAGAAGAACGTGCACTGCCATTTACAAGCCACTGCATTCCCCCACTTCCCTGCGTACACCATAAGCAGAATATCAGTACGGCTGCATCAGTGTCACTATCGAGGGCACTTTGTAATACAAGGTGTTAAGAAAAAGTGTTCCATATTTTGATAAATGGGATTATGGACCAAAACAAGAAAAAAATAACAGTAAACATGTGCTCCAAAATCCAACACATTTCTTCCGCTGAACAAGGGCTCATAGCCCTTAAAATATAGATTTTAAATCCTATTTTCTCTCATGTATGGCCCATAGTACCCTCTCTTAAAATATGGAATATTTATTTTAACAGCGTGACTACAAATCCCTTATTTTTCTCATTCTGTGTGCAGGTCACATTATGAGGAATCAATATAGCTGAGAAAAATGTAAATAACCTTAGACATGTAGGTGATATCATCATGGTGGTAGAAAGTTAAGAAGAAGTGCAGATCCTCTTACTGAAGGCGAATGTAAGTGAAAAGGCTGGCCTAATGCCGAATATCAAAAAACAAAAACATGGCAGCTACACCTATCACTTCATGGCAGCAATCAGACCAAGAGTCGCGTCCTACTCAATACAACGGAAATGTCCACCATTGACACCGTTTTAAGAGTACAGACGTAACTTTAATAACAGAAATCCGGATGCTAAGGACCACGGTCTTTCCAGTTGTGATACCTGGGCCATAAGAAAGGCTGAAAAGCGCAGACTATACTGTGGTTTTGAGGAAACTCCTTACTGTTCCGAGGGCCGCAAACAGAACGAATAGGTCAGTACTAGAGCAAATAAAACCAGATTTCTCCTTGGAAAGTCTGATATTGAAACAGAAACTGACCTACTCTGGACACACCGTCAGATGATATGTTTCACTGGAAAAGACGTTAATGCTGGGGAAGATCGAAGGCGTAATGGAAGAGGACGGCAAAGGACGAGATGGATCGATAGCACCACAGAAGTAATGGATTCCGACCTGGAAAGTCTTCTGGAGACAATGCAAGACGGAAGGTATATGGTTCCAGAGACCTTTTCACGTCTCAAACATCTATGATGTACGTATGCAGGCTAAAACGACGAATGAACATTTTGTACCGATTAATTGGCGACTCCATGGCGTGTTGTATGCACCACGATAAAATAGTCGATAGAATTGGAAGGAAAATCAGCATTGGCCGTATTTTGTTGTTTTATTGTCAGCAAAATCGATTTTCGGTCACTTAGTGGCCATCCTCAGTGCTGTAATATACATTTAAAATTGGTAGGCACTGGTATCAAGCTATAACCACAAGCTTAGAGCTTCTTTTTAAACAAGCCAAGTAAAGGGGAAATGGGACGAGCGGAAGAGGATACCGTAGCAAGTCAGTGAAGAATCACTTCCGTATTGTATGAAAAGTTCTGCGCGTAACAGTTGTCTTTTTGAGGTTCCCGTAGCCGCTGACACGGAACTGAGCGCGGGATGCGCGGCATCTGGTACGGGAGCGGCGGTGAAATGTGGGCCGGCCGCGGCCTACAAAGGCCAGCCGGCCGGCGGGCGTGACGTGGCGTGGCGTGACGTACGACCGAGAACCGAGTCGCGGGCAGCGCGCGCCGTGCATAAAGCACGCACGCCGCACGCCGCGGTGCGCGAATTCATTCAGAGCGCCGCAGTAACGGCGAGTAACGGCCGCTCCGCGCTCAGCGCTCTGACCTCGCCGTAAACCACCATCCGCCAGCTAACAGGTGGCTACACACACACGCGCGCTCTCAACCTCTTCACGACACCGAAGCAATAATTCACAAACTGTTGCAAGTCGCCTTTGTAGTTTTAGCGAAGCCTTCGATTTTTCTCCTATTTATTTATTTACTCACCAATATCTACGGCGAGCTTTTCCACTTTTATTGGCTTATGCATTTGTTTCAGATGAATAAATTAATGCTGGGGGAAGGAAACTTCGTTTTACCTGACTTAATTCTCGCACCGCTGCAAAGATGAACGATATACCGGGTGATCAAAAAGTCAGTATAAATTTGAAAACTGAATAAATCACGGAATAATGTAGATAGAGACGTACAAATTGACACACATGCTTGGAATGACATGGGGTTTTATTATAACAAAAACAAAAATACAAAAGTCCACAAAATGTACGACAGATGGCGCTTCATCTGATCAGAATAGCAATAATTACCATAACAAAGTAACACAAAGCAAAGATGATGTTCTTTACAGGAAATCCTCAATATGTCCACCATCATTCCTCAACAATAGCTGTAGTCGAGGAATAATGTTGGGAACAGCACTGCAAAGCACGTCCGGAGTTATGGACCACATTGGCGTCGGATGTTGTCTTTCAGCATCCCTAGAGATGTAGGTTGATCACGATACACTTGCGACTTCAGGAAACCCCAAAGCCAATAATCGCACAAACTTAGGTCTGGGGACCTGGGAGGCCAACCATGACGAAAGTGGCGGCAGAGCACACGATCATCACCAAACGACGCGCGCAAGAGATCTTTCACGCGGCTAGCTTTTTTTTTTTTTTTTTTTTTTTGGTTGTAATAAAACCCCATGTCATTCCAAGCATATGTGTCACTTTTTACCTCTCTGTATACATTATTCCGTGGTTTATTAAGTTTTCAAAAAAAATTGTTCAAATGGCTCTGAACATTATGCGACTTAACATCTGAGGTCATCAGTCGCCTAGAACTTAGAACTAATTAAACCTAACTAACCTAAGGACACCACACACATCCATGCCCGAGGCACGATTCGAACCTGCGACCGTAGCAATCGCGCGGTTCCAGACTGCGAGCCTAGAACCGCTTGACCACCGCGGCCGGCAAAGTTTTCAAATTTATAGTGACTTTTTGATCACCCGGTATATTCAGTTGACGAAAGTCACGGGATATCTTCTACTGTCGTTTCTGACGCCCTTTTTCCTGCCGTAGTGCAACAAATCTGCCTGGCGTGGACTCAACAAGTCGCCGGAAATCCCTGCAGAAATACTGAGCCATGCATGCTCTATAGCCGTCCATAATACCGAAAGTATTGCCGGTGCAGGAGTGCGTGCACGAACTGGCCTCTCGATTATGTCCCACAAATGTTCGATGAGATCGATGTAGGGCGATCTGCTTGACCGAATCATTCGCTCGAATTGCCCAGACGGTTCGTCAAACAAATCGCGAACAACAGTCGTCCGTTGACACTGCGCATTATCATCCATTAAAATTGGCAAATGGTTTCCAGAAGGTTCAGTCTGAGCAGAGGATCCACGTGATTCCGTGAAAACACAGCCCACACCGTTATGGTGTCATCACCAGCTTCTACAGTGCCTTGCTGATAATTTGGGTCCACGGTTTTCTGGGGTCTGCGCCACACTCCAACCCTACCATCAGCTCTTACCAACTGAAATCGGGATTCATCGGGCCAGTCCACGGCTTTCCAGTCGTGTAGGGTCCAATCCCATGGCCACGAACCCAGGACAGGCGCTGCAGAAGATATTCTACTGCACGGCTTCCCAACCTTTTCAGCTGGTGGACCCCTTCTTCAGTCGAAAATCCATGGCTGATCCCTAGTCAGTCAAGAGCGAAGTAACTTTAAATTTCAGAGCAAAACCCATGGGAATTGAAAGCTTCTTAATCCAAGTTCCATGTTCCCAATGACCCCCGAAGTATCAATAGTCTTTGGTTTAGAGATGAATGAAAACAACTTGAAGGTCAAAAATCGACTTATGAAATAGGTAGTGCTCTGACAAAGCAAGTTTAACATTTAATGATGCCTGGGGCCGCATACGTGCCAGCGAGCGCTGTGATTGGTCGACGAAGCTCGCTTCGCGCATACGTAAAAGGTTTCAGCGTATCTACCACTGTGAGCCGAATAACAAACGACCCCTGTGTTGTTGCGAAACAGTCGATCAGAGAAGCCGCATTCTCCTGCACTAAACTGTAAATGCGTTCTCACATAGGAACCGCAAAGGCTGCATGGGAATACTACCTGAAGTAAGAGTACACATGTTTATCACACGAAAAAAAGTGATGAATTTGATTCTCACATTTTTATTCAATAATTTTACTCGTTATTTTACACGATTTGGTGAAGGGTGGCCGTGGACTCCCTAGAAAGAGCCGGCGGACCCCTAAGGGGTCCACAGACCACACGTTGGGAAGCCCTGGTCTACTGTTAGCAAAGGCACTCGCGTCGGTTGTCTGCTGACATGGATACCGTTTGTCACCGCACTGTTCTAACGGATACCTTCGTCGTACGCCCCACATTCATTTCTACGCTTATTTCGCGCGTTGTTTCTTGTCTGTTAGCAGTGACAACTCTACGCCAACGCCGCTGCTCTGGGTCGTTAAGTGAAAGCTACTGGCCAGTGCGTTGTTCGTTGTTAGAGGTAAAGACTGAAATTTGGTATTCTCGGCACACTCTTGCCGCTGTAGATCTCGGAATGTTGAATTCCCTAACGATTTCCGAAATGGATTGTCCCATGCGTCTAGCTTCAACTACCATTTCCCGTTGAAGTCCTGCTCGTTTCGGTTGTTTGAGGGAGGAGACCAAACAGCGAGGTCACCGGTTCAAACATGTTCAAATGTGTGTGTAATCTCATGGGACTTAACTGCTAAGGTCGTCAGTCCCTAAGCTTACACACTACCTAACCTAAATTATCCTAAGGAAAAACAAACACACCCATGCCCGAGGGAGGACTCGAACCTCCGCCGGGACCAGCCTCGCAGACAGTGACTGCAGCGCCCGAGACCGCTCGGCTAATCCCGCGCGGCGATTGACAAGGAGACTACATTCAAAACATTCGTGCGACCCATCACACAATGTTGTTCAAGTGTGTGCGATCCATACCAAATAGGACTAACAGGCTATATAGAAGAGATACGAAGGAACTGCTGCACGAATTGTGATAGGTTTCTTTGGCCCATTGAAGAGTATCACGTAAATGTTGAAGAAACTAAACTGGCATATGATTGAAGATGGTCGCAAACTATCCCACGAATGCCTACTTGTGAAGTTTCATGAACGAGCCTTAAGTTATGAATGTGTGAACATAGTACAACACATCACATGTCGCTCCAGTAGGGTCAGCGAATACAGAATTACACTTATTGCAGCGCGCACAGAGGAATTTAAACAATTATTCTTACCGCGCTACATAGATGAATGGAACGGGAAGAAGCTCTGATAACTGATGTAATGAGAAGTACCCTCTGCCGTTCACTTCTGGATAGTTTGCAGAGGATGGATGTAGATGTCATTCACAGATGTTGCTAATACGCAGTATGACTGTAAACGGTGCCCGACCAAATTTAAAGCACTATAAAACTCCTCTTTTGCCTTTTACTTCATATATTACCTTTTACTTAACCTTCATATCTACATCCATATACAGGATGTCTAGTATAGGATTGGTCAACATTGAAAAGAAGGTCAGTACCCATGTACACAGAAACCAAAACTTGGTGAGACAGTAGCCAATCGGTGTTGTAGGAAGTGTATAACAAATATCCGAGGTAATTGCTTTTTATGCCTCCTCGATTAAACCATGATAAGGGAGTGTATGATCATTTCCGTCACTACTTCGGTAACTAATGAAGACGGACACTTTGTAATCGTACGTTTAAAGCTCTCCCTCTTGGCCGAGGTGGGCCACAAAACTTAGTGATCGTACCATTACGTGACCTCCATGTCTGAGCTAACGTTTACGATACGCCACATGTTGCATGATAATTATGTTAAAGTATAATGACTCTTCTGGAGGCTAGAATCTACTCTGTAGGAATCAGCATGGGTTTCGAAAAAGACGATCGTGTGCTGTTCGTCCACGAGACTCAGAGGGCCATAGGCACGGGTTCCCAGGTAGATGCCGTGTTTCTTCCACAAGGCGTCTGATACAATTCCACACATCCGTTTAATGAACAAAGTAAGAGCATATGGACTATCAGACCAGTTGTGTGATTGGACTGAAGAGTTCCTTGATAACAGAACGCAGCATGTCATTCTCAATGGAGAGAAGTCTTCCGAAGTAATGGTGATTTTAGGTGTGCCACTGGGGAGTGCCGTAGGACCGTTGCTATTCACAATATATATAAATGACGTGGATAACATCGGAAGTTCAATAAGGCTTCTTGGGGATGATGCTGTAGTATATCGAGAGGTTGTGACAATGGAAAATTGCACTGAAATGCAGGAGGATCTGCAACGAATTGACGCATGGTGCAGGTAATGGCAACTGAATCTCACTGTAGACAAGTGTAATGTGCTGCGAATACACACTGAAAAAGATCCTTTATCATTTAGCTACAATATAGCAGGTTAGCAACTGGAAGCAGTTAATTCCATAAATTATTTGGAAGTAGGCATTAGGAGTGATTGAAAATGGAATGATCATATAAAATTAATTGTCGGTAAAGCAGATGACAGACTGAGATTCATTGGAAGAATCCTAAGGAAACGCAGTCCGAAAACAAAGGAAGTAGGTTACAGTACACTTGTTCGCCCACTGCTTGAATACTGTTCATCCGGTGTGGGATCCGTACCAGATAGGGTTGACAGAAGAGAGAGTGAAGATCCAAGGGAGAGCAGCGCGCTTCGTTACGGGATCATTTAGTAATCGCGAAAGCGTTACCGAGATGACAGATAAACTCCAGTGGAAGACTCTGCAAGAGATACGTTCAGTAGCTCGGTACGGGCTTTCGTTGAAGTTTTGAGAACATTTCTTCACCGAGAAGCCAAGCAGTATATTGCTCCCTCCTACGCATATGTCGCGAAGAGACCATGAGGATAAAATCAGAGAGATTAGAGCCCACACAGAGGCATACCGACAATCTTTCTTTCCACGAACAATACGAGACTGGAATAGGAGGGAGAACCGATAGAGGTCCTGAAGGTACCCTCCGCCACACACCGTCAGGTGGCTTGCGGATTATGGATACAGATGTAGACGTAGATAAAAACAATAGGTAGAGTTATCGAGTTAGCGATGGTCACCCTCCGGTTGAAGTTACAAGACAACTCTTCTCCAAGGCAATGTCACCGGATCGGTACTACATTTCCGCAGAATGTCTGCAACTCCCAACCGTAAAAGGTTAATGCCTCCAGTCCGCACCAGACGGCGAGAACGAGGAAAAATCATCAGTTCGGGACTCGTGTAATTTAGCCCACTTACGGACCAGACGCCATCCGTTCCGCTTTGCAGCATAACACAAACGGGGATGACGGATCCGCGTTAATGAAGATTTATGAAGAGAGCGAGCCGCCCAAATAAGATCCCCACACGGGATCCAGTTCGGTCACGCTGCGCGGAGCACGGTATCCGCGTCACAACTCAGGGCGAATAACCCGCCCAAGTTTTAGGCGGCCAAGCGGTCCAGAGTTGCTCCTCTGTCGGCAGCGCCTTTTTCCATACGTTATAGCCGTTCATTCTGTGCTCATCCGATAACCGGATCCCAAGTTGCTGGGCAGCTTTTTGCCGAAGTAAGCGGCCTGCCAAGATAAGAAGGCACAGCTTCCTGCGCTCTCTAGGTTTGGATACTTCGTCACCCCAACTGGAATAGATTAGAAACCGTCTCGTGACGAAGGCAATTATCACGCTTTAAAAATGAACTCACCAAACTTGCGAAGTTCGCAAAAGTTAAATTGATTTTCGAGTAGCTGAAGAGACTGTTTGGTAGATATTTTACCCCTACTTAGTGTTTGAAAGAATTGTAAGTACTTGTACTTCCATTTGCTACCGAACTTCGCTGGTTTGGCGAGTTAGCTATTACAGACGGAAGACGGTCAGGCAACGTAAGAGAGAAGAAACGTTTGCCAAATTCAAATGAAGATGTCAACTAATAGGCCATAATGCAGTATTTTTATGTACTTAATAATGTGAATTAAGGATTAATAATGCTTCCAGACATTGAAAGCTGAAATACGTCTTCCTTCGACCAATTTTCTAGTTGCTCAATTATAGTTACGTGCCATCCTATTTCATTCAGATAATAGCGTCCCTCTACATTAAAGTTTTTCTTTACTTTTCTGAAATTTTGCAGCTGTCCCTTGATCCACTAAGTGTTCAGCATGTTTTCACTGACGTCATGAGAACTTTCCCGGTCGTTAGTTTGGTTCAAATGGCTCTGAGCACTAGGGGACTTAACTTCTGAGGTCAACAGTCCTCTAGAACTTAGAAATACTTAAACCTAAGTAACCTAAAGACATCACACACATCCATGTCCGAGGCAGCATTCGAACCTGCGACCGTAGCGGTTCCAGAATATAGCTCCTAGAACCGCTCGGCTACCGCGGCTGGCTGTCGCTAGTTGGCAACCTTGGGTCAATGGTGGTTCTGCCGGGTATAACACCTAAGAAATGATTGGATTTATGAATGAATTAAGTTGCCTGTGTGCGTGGAATGTGACCACCATCCTCAACCACAACACTAACAGACCACAAATGTGTGACAGTTTTCAAGTGTTGCTCACAACTGAAAAATGTAGTAGACGATCGCCGACTATCATGAGGAGAAGCAAGTGTATGGTGTAAATGCTGGTCGCGTAATGTAACTGGCGGTTTAGAGTTGGAACCTTATAGTTTGCGTAATAAATTAGCACTGCAACTAAACATTTCAAGGAGAAGATTGTCTTCCTCAGTTATTCTATACTAGATACAGTCCAGGTAAAATCGGTCATTTCAAGCATAAAGTTTTTCTTTGCCAAATTTTACGGCAGTTTACTTTGGCACAAATAACAAAGTACCATTGTAGGTAGGTACACAACTTGAAACATGTTAGGAAGTAATGGAGGAACATCTTTAGAGACGCAACAGTACATCGTTAGAAGGAGGTGTAAAGAACGGTTGCCTGCCATGAACTCAGTAGGCGCAAACTTAACAACAGTGTCGGAATCGTTCTCTCATCTCGTGGCAACGTCGTTTGTCTAACGTCCTCGCTTGCCTTCTTTATATTCGCTGTTCTTACATCATACTACTTACAGAGTATCACTCGCCTCTCTTTTGCAGTCATGCCCTACACGACGAGGGCAAACTATAGACACTACATGAAGATCAAAAGGAAAACACGACTAATCCGCCCGGCTCGGCAGCTCGTGACCTCTACCAGACAAACGAAGCAGCGTTTTCGAAAAGTCGAGGCTCAAGATTTTACGAGCTTGTTGAATGCGATAGGAGAGCCGCAGCCGTCGTGTAGATTAGGACAAAAATAATGAGACTCGAACCCAGTACCGGCTGGTTTCTAATCTACCGCCTTAGCCGGTTACGCTAACGCTGCTGATTGACGGCCCTCGTATAGTACTCAACGGGCTCATAAAACTTTGGAGATGGATTTCTCGAAAACGCTTGAGAAGCGGGTTCTCCTAGAACAGCGTTTGTTACATTTAAGTGTGTACACTGTCTGATAAAGAAAGTGAAGCACCCGGAAGGGGAAGAGGAACGAAATGGAAATTCACAGGCAGGCTCTGAGCACTATGGGACTCAACACCAGTGGTCATCAGTCCCCTAGAACTTAGAACTAATTAAACCTAACTAACCTAAGGACATCACACACATCCATGCCCGAGGCAGGATTCGAACCTGCGACAGTAGTAGAAGCACGGCTCCAGACTGGAGCGCCAGAACCGGGAAATTCACAGATTGAGAGTGTACGTGATATTATTTGAGAGATTACAATATCGAGTCAAATTAGAAAGAACTCGCTAGCGTGAAATCACTTATCAATATGACATTACACCCAGCCTGTCCTGGATGCGTGCAATGATTCAGTTGCAAAAGCTATCTTAAAGCCGTCGTACCTTCTTCTGAGGCAACGTGGCTCGCAACTTTTGTAACTGGTCTTCAATATCGTCTATACTGGCACTGGACAGAGTAGACGCCTTACCTCTTCCGACATATCTTCTGTCAGGGAGAGATCTGGAGATATTGGTGGTCGCAGGAGTGCCTCAGCATCACGTAGACTATTCGTAGTGCCGCGTCCCATGTGTATGCGACCACGGTCCTGTTGAAAAGTTACATACTCTCTCATGAGAGGTAACACGTAAGGATGCTGAATGCCCGTCATGTACAGTTGTGAAGCCAGAGTTCCCTCAATCAGCACCAATTGTGACTTGAAGTCATAGTGGACGGCTCCCCACACTATGAAGCCACGAGTGACACCCCCTGTTTCTGATGTATGAATTTCATTATGGTATGGCAATAAACTGTTTGGATCACCGACCCTAATATGTACTGCTGGCCATTAAAATTGCCACACCAAGAAGAAATGCAGATGATAAACGGGTATTCATTGGACAAATATATTATAGTAGAACTGATATGTGACTACATTGTCACGCAGTTTGGGTGCGTAGATCCTGAGAAATCAGAACCCAGAACAACCACCTCTGGCCGTAATAACGGCCTTGATACGCCTGGGCATTGAGTGAAACAGAGCTTGGATGGCGTGTACAGGTACAGCTGCCCATGCAGCTTCAACACGATACCACAGTTCATCAAGGGTAGTGACTGGCGTATTGTGACTAGCCAGTTGCTCGGCCACCATTGACCAGACGTTTTCAATTGGTGAGAGATCTGGAGTATGTGCTGGCCAGGGCAGCAGTCGAACATTTCTTGTATCAAGAAAGGCCCGTACAGGACCTGCAACCTCCGGTCGTGCATTGTCCTGCTGAAATGTGCGATATTGCAGGGATCGAGTGAAAGGTAGAGCCACGGGTCGTAACACATCTAAAATGTAACGTCCAATTTTCAAAGTGCCGTCAATGCGAACAACAAGTGACCGAGACGTGTAACCAATGGCAACGCATACCATCACCCTAGGCGATACGCCAGTATGGCGATGACGAATAGACGCTTACAATGTGCGTTCACCACGATGTCGCCAACAGAACCTGGATTCATCCGAAAAATGTTTAGCCATTCGTGCACCTAGGTCCGTCGTTGAGTACACCATCGCATGCGCTCCTGTCTGTGATGCAGCGGCAAGGGCAGCCGCAGCTATGGTCTCGGAGCTGATAGTCCATGCTGCTGCAAACGTCGTCGATCTGTTCGTTGTCTTGCAAACGTCCCCATCTATTGACTCAGGGAACGAGACGTGGCTGCACGATCCGTTACAGCCATGCGGATAAGATGCCTGTCATCTCGACTGCTAGTGATACGAGGCCGTTGGGATCCAGCACGGCATTCCGTATTACCCTCCTGAACCCACCGATTCCATATTCTGCTGACAGTCATTGGATCTCGACCAACGCGAGCAGTAATGTCACGATACGATAAACCGCAATCGCGATAGGCTACAATCCGACCTTTATCAAAGTCGGTAATGTAATGGTACGCATTTCTTCTCCTTACACGAGGCATCACAACAAGGTTTCACCAGGTAACGCCGGTCAACTGCTGTTTGTGTATGGGAAAGCGGTTGGAAACTTTCTTCATGTCAAGGCGTTGTAGGTGTCGCCACCGGCGCCAAACCTGTGTGAATGCTCTGAAAAGCTAATCATTTGCATATCACAGCATCTTCTTCCTATCGGTTAAATTTCGCGTCTGTAGCACGTCATCTTCGTGGTGTGGCAATTTTAATGGCCGGTAGTGTAAATCCGCCACTTAAAGAAATAGCGGCAGTGCGACTTGTAAGGTGGTAATGAGCATTTATTAGCAACCTGACGCGAGAAGAAGAGCAAGAGGAAAACCGCAGCCGCACTAGGGCTAGCGAGCAGAGAGAGGTGGCTATTACAGGGACCCGCTGCAGCCGTCTGACGCGCGCCCATTGAGCTCGCTTCTTGCCCGTCGCGCCGGCGGCCAGCTGGCATTCCGTCGTGCCACTGGCCCGGAATATTCAATGGAGGCAGGCAGTCGCAGCCACGGCAGCAGGCGCGGCCGCTGCGCTGCCTCCAACAGGTTTGCTGCACCAGCAGGAGCGCGAGCCGCCGCTACGTTCCGCAGCCACGCGCGACCGCTGCCGCCAAAAACCCCCGCACCTTCACTGTCGTCAGTCCCGGCCAACCTGAAGGAAAGCGGGGGAAGACTTCGATTATTTAATTGTTTATTGCTGGTAAAAACATGTGTGTATTATCTAGAAACTGCAGCAGACCACAACTTCTTAATCTTTATTACTAGCCTTTCCCCGCAGCTTCGCCGGCGTATGTGTTAGACACATATATTGAACACGCCTCTTCCTCCCCATCTCTATGTCTTACTCCCTCTGTCTGTGCACCTCATTCTCCCACCCCTTTATCTCGTCCTCTGAAGTCTGACTCTTCATCTCCTCCTCCCCCTCTCTTTGTCTATTTCCTTCACCCTTCCTCTGGCCACATCCTCCCCCCCCCCCTCTTTTATCATCTCTACCTCCCCCTCTTCCTTTTCCACCTCCCCACTGTCCTCCCACACCTTTCACCTGCCTCCTGCGTCTGCCCCTCCTCCCCCATCTCTGTTCATTTCCTCCTTCCCCTCATTCTGTCCACCCCTTTCAACCGATCCCCAGCCATGCTCAGCAGCATGTGGAGCCCCTCTAATATAGTTCAATAAAGCAGGCCAATATTCCTCTCATAATACACCTGTCATGCAGGGCAGGCTACACATCAGGGGTTTGAAAAATACTTGCTTGCCCCTGACATACAGGCCGCCATGCAACACAGGTCGACAAAGCAGGCAGATACTACTCCCAACCATCACGCCTGTTGTGCAGGGTGCCTGACGTGTTGGGACCCAGAAAACCGTCTCTTGCCTCTGACATGTACACTGTCCTGTAAATATGGTTGAGTTGGGAGACTGATACTGCTCCCACGCAACATGCCTGTTATGCAGGGCAGCCTGTATGTCAGGACTGGGAAAAAACATGTTTTGGTCTGTATCTCTTCTTCTATTGGAGCTAGAAGGTTATAATCCTGAATAAAACCAGCTTCTTTCAGAAAAAAGTGCTGCATTACTTATTAAACGCCTCTCGTACATTTTTTATTTATTTTTCTGAAGCACTATTTATATCTTACGCTAATTATCTGCAGCTTATTTCTGGGTCGGGAAAACCAATGCCAATATCTCACCAATGTTGTGCACCACAATAAACAAACCCACCTGCCAGCTCACGAGCGTCGAGGAATAAATTTTGCGCCTCAGCCACTCTCAAGTGTCCAAAATGAAGTATTTTTTTCAGTTGGTATTGTCTTCTCACCAGCTCGCACTACCTGCGTTCGTGGCAGCCAATCAGTGGTCGGTATCTCCTTGTACACCACTTTTAACCACAGCTTTGAAAAAGTAATATTTTCATATGACTTGGTGAGAGTCCAACTACCTTGAATTTAGGAAGCAGTTTTTATATTAAAGAGAAGATATTGCACAATTTAAATGCATGGTTGTGATTCATTGGCACAGCATTTGATCGGTTGTGGTACTTTCTAGGTGAACAGGGCCGCCCGGACCGATGGGGTCGCACACCCACGTGATCAACAGCTGATGTGAGACTGGCTCAGTCCCATCAGCAACATCTGTCAATCCTCATTCCACTGCCCATTCACAAAGAGCTATTGTGTCTCCTGAGACCATTGGCCAGTCTTCCTGGACGCCTTTTCATTCCTGCATCGCCCTCACGTCGTTTTCGAGTGTAATCATAGCACCTAAAATAGAAACTTGTCTTCTTAGATACGTGCTCCAGTCCATTACAAGGTGATGTCTGATACCGTTCACAGACAGTGGTCTCTGAAAGATGGGAGCCACAGCTGTAACACAGCGGATTCGCATTCGGGACGAGTGGTGTTCAATTACCCATCTAGCTACCAATGTTTAGGTTACCGGCTATTTTCCTACATCTCCTGAACCGGATGCCTGGACAGTCCCTAAACACTCTTACGGCCGATTCTTACTGTCATCCTCTTTTCCAGCCCGAGCTTGAACTGCCAGTCTGATGACTTCGATGATGACATTCAAGCAGTAAATTTGCAACCCTACTTCTTGCTTGATTATTTGGTTGGAACTGTGGAGCCTGAACGGGTACAACTCTTTCTGAGGAAGTGTACTTCTAATTTCTGATTATTGTTTACTTTTATTATTTAAGATAACCTCTCATAGCTTGCTGGGACTCTTGATACTAGGGTATTCTATTAAAAGTGGCCCGATTTGAACTAATAAATTACTGATGGAAAATGAAATTCATAATTTCAGTTAATTATATATGCAACGTATAACGCTCCCTGAAGATATCATGAACCAGCGCAATCAGTACAGAAGGAGTATACGTTTGTTCATGTTCCCAAGCTTCCAGGCTGAAGCGCCTAGAACCGCTCGGCCACACCGGCCGGCAAGGCTCTCCTAAGGATATAATAAAACTGTCATACAAGATGGTAGTGGGAAGGATTTATTCCATGTGATTTTGTATCATCAGACAACATCGCATTCGAACTGGCATGCCAAAATACAAACTGATCATTGCAACTACTGCACTGTACGAATGTACTATCGCATGTGATAGCAAAGCAAAGCTCAATAGAGATAAGCAGGGATTAAATAAACTATGGACTGACTGGTGTCTAACAAAACTCTTATCATACTCAACAGCTACAGTCCCAGTTATCATTCAAATAAAGAAAGGATAAAAGGCGTCAATCAATAGAAAACTTAACACATTCGGATTAAGGGGCACCTGAATGAATTTAGGCTCTAGCAAACACGTGAAACAAGTAATTTAAAAATGTGTAAGAGCTATAAGATCAGTCTCATGCAGTACGTTCATTTACTTACTACTATTACCTGAAAATACCAAAATTATAACATCAAATGTGGCTGTTGGTGGCTACGAATTTACGATAGTGCTCTGCGAAATTAATTAGGACAAACTCGTGTTACAATTCAAATCCAATAAAGTGTACCACATCAAGATCTTAATGAGGTCCAACCCAATTAAAATAAAGGAAAACTTGTCACACAAAAATGATTTCATAGAGAGCTGTGCCAGTTCTAAAATTCATTGAATCAGTTTACCATATTATTATTGCTGTCAGGGATGTACGAAGAAACCGTATTCACACGTGTTAGGCCGTGTGGCTCCATCATCAATCACAAAGAAATCAACTTATGTATTCATTTTAAATCAAAAACACCGTGCTCACTGAGTTTCTGTTTCCCTTGACGATTGCTCGTTAAGAGAACACACACCAATCTCTGATTACTAATCTCTGAGCGCTAGTTCCGAAAACTGGCGCGAAGCGTGTGGTTACAGATGAAGCACAAAGAAAAAGACATTAAGTACACAAAACATTGAGGAAAAATTTGTCTAGTCCAGTCTATACTCCCTATAACAAGTATTCGAGAATGATAAGCCCGCGTAATATCATGAATTTCTGCGAAATTGTTCATCACCAAATCACAAAAGAATGTCAGAAAGTGCCGAAAAAAAGCATCCTTTTAACTTTCTATTATTTATAGCAATCACTGAACTTCGAAAAAACTCACGAACTTGAAATTTCACTTAGTCACACCTTTGGCGTGAACATGTGCTCGGCAGGAAGAAACAAACAAGCGACCAATAAAATTAAGTAAAAATTCACAAAAACCGTACATAGAAATTCACTATATCGTCCGTTCTCTCAATTGAGCAGATCTCAGCTACGAATATGCTCAAATAGAGGTGCTAAGATGATGGGCGGGACCCACACTTACTACAATCAATAAATTTGTCAAAATACGCGAATTTTCAATAAGCTGCCACTCGAATTCAAAAATCTTAGCAGTAATTCACGCGCTTTCAAATCGAAACTGAAGAGTTTCCTCATGGATCACTCCTTATATTCTCTTGAGGAGTTCCTTGAAAAATTACACTGATTCTCTTGTATTGCTGATAGCGTTTACTTAAACATATGGACTGACTTTTTAAGGTTCATGAACATTTATTTTTATCTGTTACTACTTTTATGTTGTAATTTCATGTTCTGGCACGTTCCACGACGTTGGAGATTTGTTCCTCAATTTGGTCCTACGGAACTTGACGTGTAAATAAATAAATAAATTTCCTTTAACAAAACCGCCACCTCCTGACAATCTCTGGTTAGTCTTTTGCTTCCACTTCATACACTCAAAGCCCCGTTGAAGGGTAAACAGGAGACGTAGGAAGTGTGACAAATAAAAATAAAATACAGTTGTAAGCATTCTCATGGCCAATGGCCAGGGTATGCGAAAATTAAGTAGAGTAGCTTTTCCTTGTGCTACACAAAATTCCGATGATCAGCACAGTGATATTCTCGTGAAGCGAAGCTTAAGTGGAGCCTACTAACAGTACCTGAGTCGAAACAAGGCCCCCGGAGTAGACAACAATCCATTAGAACTACTGACAGCCTTGGGAGAGCCAGTCCTGACAAAACTCTACCAGCTGGTGAGCAAGATGTATGAGACAGGCGAAATACCCTCAGACTTCAAGAAGAATATAATAATTCCTATCGCAAAGAAGGCAGGTGTTGACAGATGTGAAAATTACCGAACTACCAGTTTAATAAACCACGGATGTAAAATACTAACGCGAATTCTTTATAGACGAATGGAAAAACTGGTAGAAGCCTACCTCGGGTAAGATCAGTTTGGACTCCGTAGAAATATTGGAACACGTGAGGCAATACTGACCCTACGACGTATCTTAGAAGAAACATTATGGAAAGACAAACCTACGTTTCTAACATTTGTAGACTTAGAGAAAGATTTTGACAATGTTGATTGGAATACTCTCTTTCAAATTCTGAAAGTGGCAGGGGTAAAATACAGTGAGCGAAAGGCTATTTACAATTTGTACAGAAAGCAGATGGCAGTTATAAGAGTCGATGGGTATGAAAGGGAAGCAATGGTTGGGAAGGGAGTGAGACATGGTTGTAGCTATCCCCGATGTTATTCAAAAAAATGGTTCAAATGGCTCTGAGCACTATGGGACTTAACATATGAGGTCATCAGTCCCCTAGAACTTAGAACAACTTAAACCTAAGTAACCTAATGATATCACACACATCCATGCCCGAGGCAGGATTTCTAACCTACGACCGTAGCAGTCCCGCGGTTGCGGACTGAGCGCCTGAGCTGCTAGACCATCGCGGTCGGCCCCGATGTTATTCAATCTTTATATTGAGCAAGCAGTAAAGGAACAAAAGAAAAGGTCGGAGTAGGTATTAAAATTCATGGAGAAGAAATAAAAACTGTGAGGTTCGCCGATGACATTGTAATTCTGTTAGAAACAGCAAAGGACTTGGAAGAGCAGTTGAACGGATTGGACAGTGTCTTGAAACGAGGATATAAGATGAACATCAACAAAAGCAAAACGAGGATAATGGAATGTAGTCGAATTAAGTCAGGTGATGCTGAGGGAATTAGATTTGGAAATGAGACACTTAAAGTAGTAAAGGAGTTTCGCTATTTGGAGAGCAAAATAACGGATGATGGTCGAAGTAGAGAGGATATAAAAGGAAGTCGTTTCTGAAAGTATTTGTATGGAGTGTAGCCATGTATGGAAGTGAAACGTGGACGATAAATAGTTGAGACAAGAAGTGGATAGAAGCTTTCGAAATGTGGTGCTACAGAAGAATGCTGAAGATTAGATGGGTAGATCACATAACTAATGAGGAGGTATTAAATAGGTTTGGGGAGAAGAGGAGCTTGTGCCACAACTTGACTAGAAGAAGGGATCGGTTGGTAGGACATGTTCTGAGGCATCGAGGGATCACCAACTTAGTACTGGAGGGCAGCGTGGAGGGTAAAAATCGTAGAGGGAGACCAAGAGATGAATACACTAAGCAGATGCAGAAGGATGTAGGCTGCAGTAGGTACTGGGAGATGAAGAGGCTTGCACAGGATAGAGTAGCATGGAGAGCTGCATCAAAGCAGTCTCAGGACTGAAGACCACAACAACAACAAGAACTAAGAGTGCCGCTTCAAATTTGCTTCGGGGTGGAGTCCACGTGACGCGTTGCACCCGACGTACGTAACCGCCGCGTGGAGAAAGGCATCTTGCCGGTCGGCTCCGCGGGGTCGCCCATTGAGGGCAGCGGAGGCGCCTGCGGTAGGCCAGGGCTGCAGCGGCTGGCGGGCCATCCATCACGGCCCATTCTGGCAATTGCCGCGTGTCACGCGCCTCTGCGGTGGTCGCGGCGCTCCCTCACCACTGCGATGCAGCCGCAGTGTCTTCTTGCTTGTTTTGGCCGGACGCACCGCTGACGCCTGGCGTCAACGAGATTCGGGCAGTCGCTTCACACGTCAATCCACATCTATAAATATATACCGTACAACGCACCGCCCGTTGCGTGCTAGCCTACTTCGTACGCATATCAGCCACGCCCTGTCCAGTTCAGAACAACATCGCAGTAAGCAGTGGACACCGATTACAGACCCTTGACTGAGCGAGGTGGCACACTGGTTAGCACACTGGTCTCACATTTGGAAGGACGACAGTTCAAATCCCAGTCCGCCCATCCACATTTAGGTTCCTCGTTGTTGTTATTGTGGTCTTTAGTCTGTAAGCGAATGGGGGAGGCTGGCTCTAAGCACTATGGTACTTAACATCTGAGGTCATCAGTCCCCTAGAACTTAGAACTACTTAAACCTAACTAACCTAAGGACATCACACACATCCATGCCCGAGGCAGGATTCGAACCTGCGACCGTAGCGGTCGCGCGGTTCCAGACTGTAGCGCCTAGAACCGCCCGGCCACTCCGGCCGGCGAGTGGGGGAGGGTGGGGTTACTGTTACGTCTGACTTTGCTAATTGCACCCAATCACCTCGAATATCCAATCGTCATTCGCTTCTTCCCTTGCAGTCTAGGAACAGCGGCTTGAATATTGCTTTAATAAACGTTAACCAACAAGGGGAACAAAGGAGTGCCAATTACCAAAATTCAAGTTT
Source organism: Schistocerca gregaria (assembly GCF_023897955.1). Lineage (NCBI taxonomy): Eukaryota > Metazoa > Arthropoda > Insecta > Orthoptera > Acrididae > Schistocerca > Schistocerca gregaria. The sequence continues at coordinate 479,842,601 of NC_064926.1, forward strand.
TAGCCTAGTATAATCCATTGATGTAATTTATTTAACAATTGCGCTACACAGGGCTGCACTGTTACACTTTTCACAAAATAACAGCCGGCCAGGGTGGCCGAGCGGTTCTAGGCGGTACAGTCTGGAGTCGCGCGACCGCTACGGTCGCAGGTTTGAATACTGCCTCGTGCGTGGATGTGTGTGATGTCCTTAGGTTACTTAGGTTTAAGTAGTTCTAAGTTCTTGGGGACTGATGACCTCAGAAGTTAAGTCCCATTTTTTGAACAAAATAACAAATATGTCGATACACTGATACATTCAGTAACACTACACCACAATACATAATCCCACACGGCAATCCAGATGCGGCGTTCGTGGCGATATAGGTAATCCAAGTTTCATTTACCGGTGCGGATGAGATGCTCGCGGGCATCTATTTATGTTCTCGAGATTGTTCTCGTGGTTTATGACTTCGCGAACCGCGGATTACGTCTCGTGAAGTACACGAATGATTACACAGCATCAAACACCTTTATTGTCACAATATGTACTTGTTCTCTTAGCCTGATTCCTTAACATCTTCACACCAAACACACGGTTAGAAAACCGCCACGTGACTCCTCGCTCGTTCTGGCGCGAAAAAACAATGAAGCGACCATAGCGATGTTATCATAATCTATATCAGTGCTACTCGATACATGCTTACAAGTCCAGAGACTGGTTTGATGCAGCTCTCCATGCTACCCTATCCTGTGCAAGCTTCTTCATCTCCCAACGTCTACTGCAACCTACATCCTTCTGAATCTGTTTATTTTGTTCATGTCTTGGTCTCCCTCTATTTCTACCCTCCACACTCCCCTCCAATACCAAATTGGTGATCCCTTGGTGCCTCAGAATATGCACTACCAACCGATCCCTTCTCCTAGTCAAGTTGTGCCACGAATTTGGTTCAAATGGCTCTGAGCACTATGGGACTCAACTGCTGTGGTCATCAGTCCCCTAGAACTAAGAACTACTTAAACCTAACTAACCTAAGGACATCACACACATCCATGCCCGAGGCAGGATTCGAACCTGCGACCTTAGCAGTCGCACGGCTCCGGAGTGCGCGCCTAGAACCGCGAGACCACCGTGGCCGGCTGCCACAAATTTCTCTTCTCTCCAATCTGTTCAATACCTCCTCATTAGTTATGTGATCTACTCATCTAATCTTCAGCATTCTTCTGTAGCACCACATTTCGAAAGCTTCTATTCTATTCTTGTCTAAACTATTTATCTTCCACGTTTCACTTCCATACATGGCTACACTCCATACATATACTTTCAGAAACGTCTTCCTGACACTTAAATATATACTCGATGTTAACAAATTTCTCTTCTTCAGATACGCTTTCGTTGCCATTGCCAGTCTACATTTTATATCCTCTCTACTTCGACCATCATCAGTTATTTTACTTCCTAAATAGCAAAACTCCTTTACTACTTTAAGTGTCTCTTTTCCTGATCTAATTCCCTCAACATCACCCGACTTAATTCGACTACATTCCATTATCCTCATTTTGCTTTTGTTGATGTTCATCTTGTATCCTCTTTTCAAGACACTGTCCATTCCGTTCAGCTGCTCTTCCAGGTCCTTTTCTGTCTCTGACAGAATTACAATGTCATCGGCGAATCTCAAATCGCTCCAAGCAAGTACTGGAATGGTTCTTGGAGGAGGACACGACCGATTTTTTTACCCAATCCCTTCGAAATCCGAATTTGTGCTCCGTCTCTCATGACCGCTCCGTCATCATATGGTTCAAATGGCTCTGAGCACTATGGGACTCAACATCTTAGGTCATCAGTCCCCTAGAACTTAGAACTAGTTAAACCTAACTAACCTAAGGACATCACACACATCCATGCCCGAGGCAGGATTCGAACCTGCGACCGTAGCAGACGCTCGGTTCCGGACTGCGCGCCTAGAACCGCGAGACCACCGCGGCCGGCTCTGTCATCAGAACATTAAACTAATTTTCAATCCTTCCATTCGCAAACGCATGAGGACAAAGCATGGAACATATACAAAGTTAATTAGGGCAGCCAAAGAAAATAATTCTCGCTAAAAATACGTAAACCGACAAACATTCTCCTTAAAGTGAGAAAGATTTTTCTGGCCAAGTATATCCACTGAAGACATTGTAGAACATGTTCCTATTTATTGATTGATAACTGCGACAAATCACTTTGAAATATTTGCTTAGATCCATAAACTAATTTTTTATCTTTTTCATCTGATCTTCAGATGGGACATCCAGAAATGGTATATTCGGTTTCGCAGCGGGATCGTGGAAACTAGCTCTGTGATAAGAAGATTGGAGGCTCGTTTCGCGAAAAACTGTAGTGTTTCCTACATTCCCGTCAAAGAGTTCAGATGCTTCAAGTGGCTCTGAGCACTACGGGACTTAAAATCTGAGATAATGAGTCCCCTAGAACTTAAAACTACTTAAACCTAACTAACCTAAGGACATCACACACATCCATGCCCGAGGCAGGATTCGAACCTGCCACCGTAGCAGTCGCGCGGTTCCGAAATGAAGCGCCTAGAGCCGCTCGGCCACAACCGCCGGCTCGTCAAAGAGTATAAAACTGCGAAAATAAATACGTAACTCACGCGTGCCTCGTCTGGAGATGACCGTGAGAGGGCTCCAAAACCAGTTTATGCAGATAACAAAATATTTCAAAGCGACTTGTCGCAATTATCTGCACTTATACTGAAAGATTTTTTGAACACGTACATCACTGCATGCAGGTGAATCATGGAGAATGGTAAAACTGAAAAAGAAGATGATAGAGTCATGTGAAGTGTGATTTTATTGAAGGATGCTGAAAATTGAGTCCAGTTATAAGAAATTAGGTTCTGCACATAATCGGGAACAAAGGGAGGTGTGGAAAATGGTTTTAAACAGAAGAAAGGACACGGTGATAGGACAAGCATTGAAATATAAAGACAGCACTGATTGGTATATATTTAACAAGTAACTGAAAACGTTTAGTTTAAATGCTACTGTTATGTGAAGAGACTGATGAGCTTGGTTGAGCTACTGGCCTGTTAACTACCGCGTCTTTTCAGTGGCGCAGGTGAACCTAATTTCGTGGATTGTAATAACAACCTGCAGTTATCTGCGCTGGTGGATGAATTTTTCACTGTGCAAAGTATTCTTCATACGAATTCTGTAGAACATGTTGGGATGCATTGGTGAGTTGGCACATTGTCTCTTCCAGATACCTTCTCCCCCCTCCTTCCCCCATAGTTGTTGTCCATGCCACATAGGTGACAAGCTTGGGTTAGTCAAATATTAACAGTTTCATTTCTGTGGAGTAGACTTTCTGTTATGTACTTGTCGTACGCCAAATGTGTTGTAATTAATGGTTAATGTGTTGTGTTACGTTTCCGACATGTTGCACATGTTTCTTCTCTTATTCGTCCATTGTCTTAGCTTGCAGGCACCAGTGTGCCCGTAGGACGGAGCACATTGCGCTGCTCTGAAATTTGAATGTTCCCACATGACTATAGAAGCAAAATTTTCTGACGAATCGATACGCCGTCGTTTCAGTGAATTGCTTGAATGATACCGATCCGGACTCTATATCCCATGTATAAGAGGCTATCAAAAAGTGTCCGTTCGAAGGCCGTGCAGAATCGGTATGTCAGTCACACAAAGTTGCCGTGAGCATTGGGACTACAGTCATCAGGATGAAGATACCCATTTGGTGAAAGACTGTGTCCTGCTGTGTGAAGAAGTCCGTAACTGCTTGCTGCGCATCCTCTCTCGACAGGAGTCGTCGACCCTTCAAGTCTTTTTTTAAGGGACTGAAGGGGTGGTGATCACATGGCGAGAGGTCAGGACCGCAAGTCGGGTCCTCCATGGTCTCCTACTTGGGTTACCTTGTGTGTAACGACGTTTGCAGCGTAAGAATGTGAGCAATCAAGAAGCAGCGGCGCCTTTTGGCGCACCATTCGACAATTATGGTTTTCAACAGACATTCTGCCCCACACACATACTCCACTCATCAGACGATGTCTAACATTGTTTGTCCTTCGGCATCCAAGAAAAGAATAACGGTACGTTCGTCCTGATTAGACGTATTTGGTAATAACGTCGCCATAGTTCACGTTTCCGCACTTAACTGTAAGCTAGTCGGAAGGAGACGAAAGCCACCGTAATTCCTTGCCTGCAGGTTGGGGGTTATACGACCAAGCTCACATCGGGATCGTGCTAAATTGCATGCACTCTGCAGCACCGTCTTCAGACGGAAACGTTTTGATCGCCCCCTTAGAGAATGTCGATATTTTTGATCATTGGAATTTCGGAATATCAAGAGGAGTAATACTCACTCGAAGAAAATTTTCTTTCCTTAGAACTAGGAAGTAGTTCCGTTCAGCTTCGTTGTATGAGAGGTTTGTCGTCCTTAATTAGTGTACAACTATTCTCTAGAAACTTGTTTAATTGTTTTAGCGAGAAATATTAATATTTTCGTTGTTTTAACTTAAACAAAAAAAAATATCGTAATGGAGGGTAAAAATTGTTGAAGGAGCTCAAGATTTAAATATCGTAACCGGTTTCGATATGAAAAAAACGAAAAGGCTTGCACATCAGAGAGCAGCGTGGAGGGCTGCTTCAAACTATAAGGGACAGTCAAATGAAAACGAGACACTTGGAGAAAAGTAAGTAGGTTGTTTATTATTTTAGAAGCAATCGCCATGATTCTTGATATACAGAGGGGTCCAAAAAAATGTATCAACTGTTTAAAAGTCCATAACTTGAAAACTAATTGACGTAGTTGTCTCATTTGTGGTGCAAGTGTAGCTTAAAGTCCCACTTAAAGCTATCACTGTAGGTGTTCGAAATGGTCTCCATTAACGTCCACACACAAACGATGCCGCCGAACTGCAGCGCGAACTACTGACTGCAACTTGTTCATTTGGATATTTGTACATGAATGTCCGACGAATTCTCAAAGTTCATCCAATATGCGTGGCTTTTGTCAATAAACGACGTCCTTTAGTGTTCCCCACAGGTAAAAGTCCAGAGGAGGTAGGTCTGGGGAACGTGGCGGATACTCCACTGCACCTCTACCGCCTATCCATCTTCCTGGTAGATTTTCGTCGAGATACACCATAACATGATTTTGCTAGTGGGCTGGGGCACCATCTTGTTGAAAGTAAACTCTTCCGTCTGTATACAAGTTTCGGATGGCATGTAAAATGCATGTCTGAAGCTTCTGAAGGTACACCTCACCGGTATCTGTGCTGTCAAAGAAGAATGGCCCAATCAAGCCCCGGTAAGACAACCCACACCACACATTTACTCCTGGCAATTTCACGGCTTTGTCTACGTTCGGATTTTCGGCGGCCCAGTAGATGCAGTTGTGGCGATTTACTGTACCATTGAGTTTTAACTGTGCTTCATCAGATCACACAATCATCTCTGAAAACTCTTCATCTTTGCGCACCATGTTAGTAAACCACTCTCAGTACTCCATTCTATGACCTGGGTCGACCTCTTTCACTGCGCGCAGCAACCGTGGGATGTTGCACTTCCACTTTGCTGTCTTCAAAATTCACCCAACGCTTGAGCGATTCACTCCAGTTTCACGGGCACACTGTCTGACAGACTTCTGTGGTGAGGGAATGACGGTAGTCAACTGGGCTTGTTACTGTTAGAGGTCGTCCATATCGTTTGTGTACATCTTTAACACAGCCTTGGGCTTCAAATTTGTCTCGAATGCGACGAATCGTTAATCGTGTCGGTGGCTCTGTTTGTTACTCATTTCACCAATGCCGTTGAACCTCACTTCAGAACTGACTTCCTTTCATCGAATGTAAGCCTTGCGCTAGCCATGTTTACTCGAGTAACTAGGTGCAACTAAGAACAAATTTCTATCTGGCGACAGTGATCTGACAAAACAAAACGATGCAATACAACGCTTGTGTGGCGATTGCCGGAACTACAGACTATTACACTACCAAAGATGAGACAACTCTGACAATTAGTTTGCCAGTTATGGACTTTTAAACAGTGGATACATTTGTTTGGACGCCAATGTGAGAAAAGACGGTCAGTGCCTTCAAGGAAAAATGTTTGCGGTTGCCTACTGAATCACGACTGCACACAGGCGTTCGCCTCTTGGTTCGAAGCAAATCGGTCCTTACGAATGTCTTTCTTCAGGGCTCCAAAAAATATGGAAATCGCATGGGGAGAGATCGGGCCAGTGTGGGGCATGTGTAAGGGCTTCCCGGCGTAACTCTCCACTCAGCTATTTCGATATTGGTCTGAAATGAGCCGCACGGTGTGTAGGACACCAGCTGGTCCGGCCTCGAGCGAGGCTGCTGGAGCGGACAGTTCTCCTCGGATTAGTCGGCGGCGCGGCGGTCTGCGCGCTGCAGTTCTCGGCGCCCGCTCCGTCCAGCCTTGGGCAGTCGCGGAGCTCGGCGCTCGGCTCTCGCGCCGCGACCCGGCAATTATTACGGCTGCGCCTCACGGCCGGCGAAGCGGCGACCGGCCGGCGCCAGCGCCGCCGTGCATCCATACCGACCAGCGGCGGAGACGGCACGGCCTGGCCTACTGCCGGCACCTCTTAAAGGAGCACCACCGTCAGGGACACTGCTGCCTGCCAGCGATAGCCATGCGGTGCATGCGGGTCTGGTATGTCCCAAAGCACCGCGCATGAAAACGAGATTTTCCGGTGCTCATACGTCGAGTTCTGTTGGTGTTAAAAAGATAGGGTCGAGTGTTTTGGATAGCCGTTGGGCTAGGGACCATTTGTTTACTCATCAGGAGGATCCTCCAAATGTCACTACCCTTCAGTTGTTGTTGTTATGGTCTTCAGTCCTGAGACTGGTTTTATGCAGCTCTCTATGCTGCTCTATCCTATGCAAGCTTCTTCATCTCCCAGTACCTACTGCAACCTACATCCTTCTGAATCTGTTCAGTGTATTCATCTGTTGGTCTCCCTCTACGATTTTTACCCTCCACTGTGCCCTCCAAAACTAAATTTGTCATCCCTTGATACGTCACAACGTGTCCTACCAACCGATCCCTCCTCTAGTCAAGTTGTGCCACAAACTCCTCTTCTCCCCAATTCTGTTCAATACCTCCTCCTTAGTTATCTGATCTACCCACCTAATCTTCAGCGTTCTTCTGTAGCACTACATTTCGAAACTTCTATTCTCCTCTTGTCCAAACTATTTATCGTTCACGTTTCACTTCCATACATGGCTACACTCCATACAAATACTTTCAGAAACTACTTCCTGACAATTAAATCTGTACTCGATGTTATCAAATTTTTCTGCAGAAACGCTTTCCTTGCCTCTCTACTTCGACCATCACCAGTTATTTTGCTCCTCAAACAGCAAAACTCATTTACTACTTTAAGTGTCTCATTCCTAATCTACTTCCTTCAGCATCGCCCGACTTAATTCGACTACATTCCATTATCCTCGTTTTGCTTTTGTTGATCATCATCTTATGTCCTCCTTTCATGACTCTGTCCATTCCATTCAGCTGCCCTTCCAAGTCCTTTGCTGTCTCCGACAGAATTACAATGTTATCGGCGAACCTCAAAGTTTTTATTTATTCTCCACGGATTTTAATACCTACTCCGATTTTTCTTTTGTTTGCTTTCCTGCTTGCTCAATATACAGATTGAATAACATTGGGGAGAGGCTACAACCCTGTCTCACTCCCTTCCCAACCACTGCTTCCCTTTCATGCCCCTCGTCTCTTACAATTGCCATCTGGTTTCTGTACAAATTGTAAATAGTCTTTCGCTCCCTGTATTTTACCCCTGCCACCTTTAGAATTTGAAAGAGAGTATTCCAGTCAACATTGTCAAAAGCTTTCTTAAAGTCCACAAATGCCAGAAACGTATTTTTGCCTCTCCTTAATCTATCTTCTATGATAAGCCATAGGGTCAGTATTGCCTCACGTGTTCCAACATTTCTACGGAATCCAAACATATCTTCCTTGATGCCGGCTTCTACCAGTTTTTCCATTCGTCTGTAAAGTATTCGCGTTAGTATTTTACAGCCGTGGTTTATTAAACTGGTAGTTCGGTAATTTTCACATCTGTCAACACCTCCTTTCTTTGGGATCGGAATTATTATATTCTTCTTGAAGTCTGAGGCTATTTCCCTTGTCTCATACATATTGCTCACCAGATGGTAGAGTTTTGTCAGGACTGGCTCTCCCAGGGCTGTTAGCAGTTCTAATGGAATGTGGTCTACTCCCTGGGCTTTTTTTCGACTTAGGTCTTTCAGTGCTCTGTCAAACTCTTCACGCAGTATCACATCTCCCATTTCATCTACATCCTCTTCCATTTCCATAATCAGGGTCAAATTACGAATGTTACACACTTCCTGCAGCTTAGACACATGGAGCAAATCGATTGGTTCCTTTTTCCATTTGATGAGATCTACCGTGGGCTTGATGGGATTTACGGAGGTATCATTTAGTTCATGGCGGTTCCTCGCAAAACTGCAAAAAAAAGGTTTGTTTTACTATATTTTCGCTGTCACCAGTGGACCAAATCTGAACCGAGGTTTCCAAGATGCCTATGCACAACAAATGGCTGAAATTTTACGATACATTCCTAAGAGCCCGATCTCGAAAAATCTTGAAAATTTTCTTCATATCTCCTTCCGTTCCCGATATGCAGAGGTTCAAATTTACTCTACTTCTGCACGTAAAATCCGGTATGAGGAGAAATCCAAATAATAAATAACCGCAGTAGAAGGCACAAATTTTAAAGATATATTCTCTTTGCATTTATCTAGAGAAACCATTTCCTTGTTTTCAGAAATCTTTATCTATTGTCGAAAAACACCTCAAAAACTTCTTTTTTTCGTCACGAAAATTCAGTCACGTATTCCGAGACGGCTATACACAGCAAACGACTGTAATTATTACGTTGTATTCCCGAGTTTTCGATCTCGATAAACCTCTAAAATTTTCTTCGTACCTTTTTCCGTTTCCGAGATACAGAGGCTCAAAGTTAAAATACTTCTACACATAAAATACGTACGTAAAATATACCACGAAGCGAAAACGTTCTTTGCAAAGTGACGTAGCACGGAGAAATGTGCTGTAAAGTGTCTCCGTTTCCATAGCTGAACCCCATGACGTAGTACTGAGGCACATGTATTTTTTTCCTTGCTCATAAAATCCCGTCTGATTTAAAATTAGTTCTGCGTGAATTCAGTTCCAGTAAACTATGTAAATTTTATTGATCAGTATATTTCTTTTCGTATGAGTTACACGCCCCGCTGCATCAGGGAAACGAAGGGAACCGGCAGAAAGATTCTCCTATTGAGGCACAAAAAAATTGCGAATATGTTCCTGTTTATTTAAAAGACTCAGCTGAAAGGCTGAGCAGCAGCTGCCTCATTTTACCTTCCTCAGCAACGTTAAAATTTTTTACAAAAATTTTGGCCTGTGAACAATTCGCACTTTTTTATGCTGAGAGAGCAGAAAACAGCGGCAGTGACAAGCAGATGGAGAAGTTGTAAATACTAGAAGATAGTAGACAGTGGCTGCTTTATAGGAAGAGCGAAGGAGACAGTGGCAGTGTGACAGAAAGAGACGGACAGAGTGGCAGTGGAACATAACTGACAGTGACAAGACAGTGCTAGGAAAAGAGGGACGGACAGAGAGAAAGAGAAAGTGGAAGTGGGTGAGAGCCACTAATAATGACAGACAGCGAGGAAGAGTAAGGTAGTGGCAGTGAGAAGCAACAGCAACATTAGGAAGGAAGCAACGAGATATTAGCAGTAAGAGAGAGCAAAAGGGAAACAGCGGCAGGGAGAGGCGACTGTAGTAGTGGGACGGAACGAAGAGGTTGTGCTTGAGACACAGGAGCCAGTGACAAAGAGTCGCAAAGAAACAATGACAATGAGTTGAACTGAATGAGTGAGTGAGAATGGCAACTGGGAGTGGATGGCTATGAGCGACTTACGTCTATGGACTAGTGGCTGTGAGCGAGTTACAGTTTGGGGAGCTTGTGGGAGTCTGAGGTGAGATGCAAGTTATAAAAGCGCGAATATGTTCGCATGCCGAAATGTTTGAGAACATTTTTAAAGGTGCTGAAGAAGACAGAATGAGGCAGCTGGTATCTCACTTTTCAGTCAGAATCTTTTAAACAGTCGGAACATATCCTATTTTTTTGTGTTCCATAGAAGAAATTTTCCGTTGGTTTTCTCTTCAACTTTCTTATTGAAGTCAATCCATGTTCTCTCTCCACAATTTTTACCCTCCAAACTGTCTTCTATTACCAAATTACCGATTTCATAGCACCTCAGGAAGTGTCCCACCAAAGAATCGCATTTTATACTCAAGTTACGATATAAATTTCTTTACAGAGCAATTTAAATCAGTACCCCCTAATCACTTATCCGATCTACCCACCTAATCTTTAACATTCTTCTGGGGCACCACATTTCAAAAGCTTATACGCTTTTCTCCTCTGAACAGCTTATCGTTCAAGTACCCTTGCATAACTGCTACTCTCCATGCAAAAACCTTCAGAAAACACTTCCAAACACTTAAATTCATATTCGATATTAACAAATTTCTTTTTTTCAGAAACGCTTTTCTTGCTGTTGCTGGTATGCGTTTTATATCTTCTCTACTTCGCCAGCAGCGGTTATTTTACCACCCAACTAGTGAAACTCATTCACTACTTTTAGTATATCACTTAGTAATTTAATTCCACCCTAAGTATCACCTCATAAATCCACTAGAATCCATTACCCTTGTTTTGCATGAGACTTCACCAGTATTGCCCCGAATATTAACTAGGAAATGTTTATTGACTGACATGGGTCAATTTACAGCACTGCAACACTATTAAACCAGTTGTAATAAATATCAGCAAACTCACGTTCACCCGAGGGGCATTCAACACCGATAATAAAAGCCCTGTATTAAAATACTTGCTTTTTGACAATTTTCGAGTTCCTACCACTAGAACGTAAATAGCTAACAGACAGTACACCACCTCCAAACTGATTTCTTGCAACTTCCGCCGAAATATCCACGAAGGCAATACCAGAATAACAGTTAAAATTCAACAGGTCAAAAGTAACCCATGTCGCCCAGTCCGTCTTTTTCGTTAAAATCCACATGTGCGTGCACATTCACTCAGTCACACGAATCACGTAGAAAACCGAGAAATGGTGAATAATAAATCCATGGCTCCGCTTCGGAACACACTTTCGAGTTCCTGGAGACCTCCGTCTTGGCAAAATAGCTTTGTTGATCACTAAGGATCACTTTCGAGTTCAGAAACGTTAAACGCTTTTAAATACCACATCGGCCACCATAGGGTACGCGATGCGACGGCTACACCAAGGAGCGCTGCTGACCCACAGCTCGGCCCCGCGAGCTGCCAACGACTTTCGAAAAATGCTTAAAACATTCCACCATATCAACCACTCAAGCTGAGGAGCAGAAAGAAAAGCATTCTCCTTGTGCCGCTAATAGACCTCCCCTGGAAAGTGCTGTTTCCTGCCAGATCTTCTCGCAAACTTACTGCCAACAGGTGCTGAAAACACCTGCTGCCAGGAGAAAGTCCCTGGTCCTTAAACTAGCTTAGCAAATTCCGACAGCTGCCCACTTTAGACGTATCGGGGAAAGACCAACACGTCAGCTGCACGCTGAAGAATGCCCAGTTCCATCACACCGCCGGATCTGGCCCTTGCGTCGCCAAGAGAAATAAACAGTTTATTTACTTTTGTCCATCTGTCTCGTTTTCATTTGACTGCCCCTTATATATGTTTTCCTTCATAAAACTTGTTATAAATAATCAATTACAGTAATTACGATGTTCAGAATCGCAATACTCGAATGAAAATGATATTTATTATGCCACATTAATACTCGCTTCGCCTAGGAAATGACGAGGTAATGTTTCTACCAAAATATTTGATAGCTGGAAGCACTATGGGACTTAACATTTGAGGTCATCAGTCTCCTAGACTTAGAACTACTTAAACCTAACTAACCTAAGGACATCACAGATCCATGCCCGAGGCAGGATTCGAACCTGCGACCACCAAAATATTTTATCACTGACCTGGTGATGACAGGCAACAAAGCTAAATTTGAAAGTTAACTAAAAACATCCTTACTGGGGAACACATATCTCTTTGGAGACTTTTTAGAAACTTGTCGTCTTTATAATAAAAGGTACGTACACTGGCAGTTACGTCTATTATTAGACCAAAAATGCTATATAATGCTGTCATTTATGAACGTTCAGCATGCAGTCAAACAAATTATTTTAATAAACAGTAAATTGACTGATTCCCCGTTACTACGACATATCGTGCGTATGAGTCATGGAACAAATACCAGCGCAGGAGCCGGCCGCGGTGGTCTCGCGGTTAAGGCGCTAAGTCCGGAACCGCGTGACTGCTACGGTCGCAGGTTCGAATCCTGCCTCGGGCATGGATGTGTGTGATGTCCTTAGGTTAGTTAGGTTTAAGTAGTTCTAATTTCTAGGGGACTGATGGCCACAGATGTTAAGTCCCACAGTGCTCAGAGTCATTTGAACCATTTGAACCAGCGCAGGAGGAGTTGGTTACGTGAGAACCACCACAGTTGACAGAGATCAGCTTTCACAGCAAACGGCACAAGCGCTGACAGCTGCGGCGCATGCGCATTGAGGCGCATGTTTCACACTGTGGGGCGTAACGGGTGGTCGCTGGCGTTAATTGAGGGCCATGCGACACGACGGCCTCCGAGATAAGCCGCAGTCTTCGGAGGGCAGCTTTCCCCTCTTAAGCCGTCAATGGGCACGTCTTCTTCCGACACGCGTGTCGAGAGGTCGGCGCGAGGGCCGTATATCTCGTGTGTATTCCGACGCTTTCTAAAATAATCTCGGCGCGCGAGTAGTCGCTGACGGCACTCGTTAGGGTGTCGGCCGGGATGCGGCCCGCCTAGGCGCCCAGAACACGGGAAGCGTTTCCTCAAGTCTCATTCCATCCGGCCAGCCGCTTAATAGACGAATTAAACTACCCCTCCTCCACCCCTCCAAAAGATGGTCTGCACTTATTGTTTTTCGTATTCTCATCACCATCAAACATCATTCGACACCCACTGTTGCATAATGACTTCTCCTAACTTTTCCGTGCAATACGGTCTTCAGCCACATGCGTCTATGACCAAAGACGGTTTTTCCTGTAACGTGTGCAGTACATATGCTACGGATCTTGTACCGCACTTTCTACTTTTCGGAGAAAAATTAAACGTCACCAGTTTTAAATTAAAAATAATAACACTGTTTATAATTATAACTGTTTTGGAGGCGCTGGAAATAACGATCACTGACAAGCAATCGTCCGTGTTTTCGAACGTTTGAAAAATACATTCGACTTAATTTTATTCCATACACCATATTCTACTACTTATAAACTGGTGTAAGATTCGTATTTACATGTTCTGCAACACCAAGGTTTGCGTGCGTTATTATGAGCTTACAGCACATTACTGGCGACAGAAAATATTTGCTTTATGTTGCTAACAAATCTCGCCTATCGTTTGTTGATGCACCCTTTCACTAGGGTTGCCAACTACTTTTGTCAGAAGAAGGGAGACATTGGCCCGACAAAATAAATAGACCTAATGCATTTTTTAAATCTTAAAACAGATTTAATGCATCAGCCAACCAAAATTTCATATCAATTATAAAATGAAGATGTATATAATTTTTTATTTAATGCTATATTTTCTTACAGTTTAAGCAAGAACCTGAAGTTTGCCATCATTCCTTACAAATTTAAATAGTTCTTCTTAGGTGTAACCAAAATTAACACTTTTTTCTAATTCAGTTTTCGTTAAATCTGCTTTACAAAGGTTCCTATCATCAGATCATTTGTTATTCATCAAAGAAAAATTTCTTTCCGTGCTACTCTTCACACCAGGAAGAGTCCGAGTACATCTCTAGTACAAGCGATCCTTCAGTTATCCCCATACCGAGAACTAGCATGTATTTAGGTCGGGGATTCTGGAAGGCCACACATCGTAAAATCGCCTAGAGATTTTGCAGTCTTTACCGAAGGTTTCTCGAAGCAAATCTTATGCCTGGCAAGCGGCATGTGGTGTCACCCCATGTTGCACGAAAATAGTGCTTTGGGCGCAGTTGCGTTCTTGCAAAGCTGGAATCACGAGCAGATGTCACTGTACACCTAATAGGCTCTTCTGGAAGAAAGACGGGCTGAGAATGAAGGCCCTCGTGAAACCACACTGTCGCATAAGATGAGTGCCGTGCCGTGCATGTTCTTGCCCAATATCTGGTGCAGCAGAACCCCATATGCAATAGTTCTGTGCATTCAAGACACCGTGCATAGTAAAATGTGCCTTGTCCATCCAAAGAATATTCCCCGGCCATAAGTCCTCCATTTCCATGTGTGCTAAGAAACGATTGGCAAAATCACGGCCTTCTAGTCCACCTTAAGGCTTCATTTGGTGCACATTCTGAATCTTGTAGGCATATCACTGTAAAATGCGCCGCAAAATCTTTTGAACTGTTGACCAATGGAGAGACAATTCCTATGACATAGCTCGAGCATTGGCCGCAGAATTTGAGACAATATCGTCAACAACTGCCATGGGTATACACCGTCTCTCTCTACCTTCCGCACCAGCTGATTCATCTGTTTCTTTAGATTTCTTCATCATATTCCTCAGTCCATTTACTGACATAGGTCCTCTTCGCAGCTATTTTTGTCAACGATACTCCGGCAAAGCAGTCCTGCTATTGCTGCCGTTCTGATAAAGTAACTTTACCAGCAGTGCACGGTCTTTCTCCTCAATAGTCACTGCGTTTCACACAAAAAACTTCAACCTCTTTGCACAAGCAGTCATTGCACAAAGAAAATCAACACGCGTCGCCGAGCGACAAACGGTATTCTGATGCCACAACAGCAAACTATTCACATTTCACATTCTGACTGCGTACAACGCCATATTTTCTTCTCGCGCCAGAAAGTGAAACTACTATTTTTCAGTATACTCCGCGAGTGCGCTGATTACTGAACGTAACCGAGCGGTCCTAGGCGCTACAGTCTGGAACCGCGCGACCGCTACGGTAGCAGGTTCGAATCCTGCCTTGGGCATGGATGTGTTGATGTCCTTAGGTTAATTAAGTTTAAGTTGTTCTAAGTTCTAGGAGACTGAGGACCTCAGAAGTTGAGTCCCGATGTTGTTGTGGTCTTCAGTCTAGAGACTGGTTTGATGCACGTCTCCATCCTACTCTATCCTGTTCAAGCTTCTTCATCTCCGAGTAACTACTGCAACCAACATCCTTCTGAATCTACTTAGTGTATTCACCTCTTGGCCTCCCTCTACGATTTTTACCCACCACGCTTCCCTCCATCGCTAAATTGGTGATCCCTTGATGCCGCAGAACATGTCCTACTAACCGATCCCTTCTTCTAGTCAAGTTGTGCCACAAATTCCTCTTCTCCCCGAATCTGTTCAGTGTCTCCTCATTAGTTACGTGATCTACGCATCTAATATTCAACATTCTTCTGTAGCGCCACATTTCGAAAGCACGTCCGATATCTTCACAGTTTTTATGAATTATCTTCCATCATGAATATCCTATAAATAACTTTTCAATGTCCTTTTGTATAACTTAGCGTCTATTGTTAATCATTTTTACTGAAACGCCACTTTCTCCAGACAACTTTTCTATCCTCATGCTCAAATCGAATCCTGCATCTCTTCTGGCTCTACTACCGGGGTACCTAGGAAGAGTTATGTCTTGAGTAGTTTGATAATATGGGATATCAAAAGACCACACAAATATTTTGGGATTATTCCAGTTATATGGACGCACATATAACGATAGAAAAAGGCTATACACGGTGTAACACGGTGCAGTAACAAAATAGACCATACGACATGATGATAATGATACCAACAAAATGTTGATTTTTTCGATAGGGTACTTTGTTAAGTGTGTTGTACCATGAGTTCAACCTGAAAATTTCTCCTTATATAGGTTTTTAAGGGGGAGAATAGGGTTGATTATGGTTTAGCGTCTAATTGACCACGGTGTCATGAAAGACTGCAGTGACGGTCTCATAGGCCACTTAAGGGGAAGAAAATCAGTCGTCCAACACTAACGAAGAACCAAAAATGTTCAAATGTGTGTGAAATCTTATGGGACTTAACTGCTAAGGTCATCAGTCCCTAAGCTTACACACTACTTAACCTAAATTATCCTATGGACAAACACACACACACCCATGCCCGAGGGAGGACTCGAACCTCCGCCGGGACCAGCCGCACAGTCCATGACTGCAGCGCCGTAACGAAGAACCCTATTATCCTACAACACAATGTACACAGCACTGCTTAACGTTTCCTATTTAAGAGCTGTTCAAAATTTCGACCATCATCAACATCAACTGCACAGCAACATGACATGGACTGTGGATAACTCCAGAAGATTGGTGTACAGTTTCAACTAATCTGTACAGTGTCACTACTCATGTGTAATTAAATGCCGTAAACAGAACCAGAGACGGTATAACGAAACACAACTACAGTGTCATGGAGAAAAGGCAACAACCGCGTTGTTGACAGCGAGTTGCCGCGCGGATTGGCCGTGTGGTTTGAGACGCCATGTCACGGATTACGCGGCCCCTCCCGCCGGAGGTTCGGGTCCTCCCTCGGGCATGGGTGTGGTTTTTGTCCTTAGCATAAGTCAGTTTAGGTAGTTTGTAAGTCTAGCGACCGATGACCTCAGCAGTTTGGTCGCTCAGGTATTCTCACACACACATTTGAACATTTTTTGACAGCGAGTCACTGGAAAGTGTTATTTACGAGCAAAACACACACTTCGAATTGCACACACATTCATTCGCGTGTAGATATTTTCAGTGCAGTACAGTCACTAGTCACAGAGGTAAATAAGGTAAAAAAACTGAACGAACTGCTGTGTAAGGAGCCACTGGTTACTGAGGGTTCCATAAAACAGAATAACCAGCAAACAACCCTGATCGACCTCAGTCTGTACGTAGAGTTAGGTCTCACGCTAAATGCAGAAGACTGTCAGTACAGGAAGGTATTTATCCTCTATGCAGAAGGTTTGCAGTGCACGTAACTGAAAGTCACCAGCCATTTCAAACATCTGCTACCTCATGGAGCGCGAGATAACACTCTCGCTTTTCACGCACGTACTGACGAATACTACTATCTGCACGTGGTATGTGAGTGTACGGAACGCAGTGAGGCTTCAAGCTATCGTCACTAAAGTGAAAGTATACGGACTCTGTAGCTCCGCGCGACTTCAAGAGATCGTTTAGGCAACGCATGAGCCCGGAGTCGGCAGATAAACTAAACTGTCTCGGAAAGTGCTTGTTATGCGGGTCACATCGAAGTGCTTCGTTGTAAAGCGGCTGTGTACGGAGGCTAAAAAGCGCAGCTACAAGATTCTTGTCAGTGCTTCCCCCGACTGGAACGGAAACCGGCTCGTCCATCCCGAGACGTACCTTACGTAACAGTTGCCGCGCTTGCCACTGTTAGGGACCTAACGTCTCATGTTCCAGGCAATTAAGATCACGTACGTTGTTGCTGCAGTAAGAGAAACCCACAAAGCGGCGTTATTTATAGCTCACTTGACCATATTTAGCCGGGCGGAGAGCTGGAATTCACGACGAAATCATGAATACAAGCTGTAAATTGTTTCCATGAGAGTTTAATATTTTTCTTCTGCTGTGAAAATAAACAGAAATACTACATGGGGACGAAGTAGATTTATGTAAGGTCTTGTCATAAGGACTTCAATGAAACGCGATGGAACAAAAGAAAACTTCGCCATCAAATGGTAGCGTGTTAACACTAAACTAAAAGTAAACATGCCGTCCGTCGCTTAGCTCATTAAACATCACTGAAGTGAGGTTGCGAGATAATGTCCGTCTTAACAAAAATCTGAATACGATTAACTACAGATATTATGGTGATTGAGTCATCACGGGCATTACTAAAGGAACTAGCGACGATAGTATGGTTTATTAGTGGCCAAAGCAAAACTGATAACGGGTGGTCTTGACAGTGGTTGTACAGTAAAGTTTTCCACACTGCTGGAAGCCCCATCGAGCATGTTTGGGACATGTTACTGAGCATCTCCAAGTGCAATGAATAGCACCCAAGATGACAGGATGAAAAACTGTTTTCATTTCCTTTTCCGGACCTGTCGGGCATGTCAGCCCTTTTTTATGTAAATGAAGGAAGTTTATAATAATATTTTGTTGTGTACTTAATCTGGGGAAGATAGAGATATAATTTGGTAACGTTCCCTGTCTTCAGTTGTTATTCAATGGAGTGTGGCAGACGCTCATAGTGGCGTTCCCCTAATTTTTTGATCAGTGTATATTCCTCGTGCAGTGCATGACCTGAGTTCATGGCTTGTAGAAAACAAACTAACGCTAAATCACAGTATGACTCAGGTTTTACAGTTTCTAACACACAATTCAACAAAACGAGACATTTTAATTTCACAGAACGGGCATATGATTAGTGAAACTGAACAGTTGAAATTTCTAGGTGTTCAGATAGCTATTAAGCTGTCGTGGAAAACCCACGTTGAGGATCTTGTTCAAAGACTTAATACTGCCAACTTTGCTATTCGCACGGTATCTGAAGTGAGTGATCGTTCGACACGAGAATTAGTCTACTTTGCTTATTTTCATTCGCTATTGTCGTAAGGTATTATATTTTGGGGTAACTCTCCTAATTGTAAAAGGATATTTTTGGCTCAGAAACGGGATGTTAGGGCAATAACTGGTGTTAGTTGAACGAACCTCTTGTCGACCTCTGTTCACGAGTCTGGGTATTTTGACACTGGCCTCCCAATACGTGTATTGCTTATTGCCGTTTCTTGTTACCAATATTAGTTTATTCCCAAGAGTAAGCAACTTTCACTCGGTTAATACTCGGCAGAAATCAAACCTGCATTTGGATCAGACTTGCTTAATTCTTGTCCAAAAAGGTGTGCAGTATACTGCTGCATCCATTTTCAATAAGCTGCCACTCGAATTCAAAAATCTTAGCAGTAATCCACGCACTTTCAAATCGAAACTGAAGAGTTTCCTCATGGGTCACTCTTTCTATTCTGTCGAGGAGTTCCTTGAAAAATTAAGCTGATTTTTATTTTATTGCTGATAGCCTTTACTTAAACTTATGGACTGACTTTTTTAAGGTTCATGAACATTTATTTATATCTGTTATTACGTTTATGTTGTATTGCATGTACCCACACGTCCCATGACCTTGGAGATTTGCTCCTCAATTTGGTCCTAAGGAACTTGACGAGTAAATAAATAAATAAAAAAAGACAGTTCCGCATAGCTCGCAGAGACATCGTTTTAGAACTCTACGGTATGTACTCGTAATTTCCTGCGTCGAGAACGAATAAACTGATGGCTTATAATGACGTGAACGAAATACGAGATTTATCCGGGCAGTGAGCGAGCGCGTGGCAAGGTGGCAGCAGCAGGCGGATTCCCCGCTCCACGGCCGCCGTGCCGGGCTCGTCCCCCCTGCGGCCGCACCCAGCAGCCAGCAGCCTCCGGTGCGGACCCACACACGGCCGGCAGCCGCTGTCACGCCGCGGCCTTGGCTGCCGGCGCGGGTCGCCGCCTGCTTCACTAATAGCCGCCGTCTCGCGCCACCTACCGCCGTCGCCTCCTGGGCTCCTGCGGCCGTGGACCAGTACTCGCCGCGTACAGCCGGGGCTGACGGAGCAGGCGACAGGCGTCACTCTGAGTTGTGGGTGGCAGGGAGGGGCGTGCTTCGGATGCGACCAAAGCCCCACAAACCACTACTTGGTATGTGGTATGTTGTTGTTGTGGTCTTCAGTCCTGAGACTGGTTTGATGCAGCTCTCTATGCTAATCTATCGTGTGCAAGCTCCTTCATCTCCCAGTACCTACTGTAACTTACATCCTTCTGAATCTGCTTAATGTAGTCATCTCTTGGTCTCCCTCTACCATTTTTACTCTCCTCGCTGCTCTCCAATACTAAATTTGTGATCCCTTGATGCCTCAGGACATGTCCTACCAACCGATTCATTCTTCTAGTCAAGTTGTGCTACAAACTTCTCTTCTCCCCAAACCTATTTAATACCTCCTCATTAGTTAAGTGATCTACCCATCTAATCTTCAACATTCTCCTGTAGCACCACATTTCGAAAGCTTCTATTCTCTCCTTGTCCAAACTATTTATTGTCAATGTTTCACTTCCATACAATGCTACACCCCACACAAATAATTTCAGAAACGACTTCCTGGCACTTAAACCTAAACTCGATGCTAACAAATTTCTCTTCTTCAGAAACGCTTTCCTTGCCATTGCCAGTCTACATTTTATATTTCCTCTACTTCGACCAACATCAGTTATTTTGCTCCCCAGATAGCACAACTACTTTACTACTTTAATGGTCTCATTTCCTAATCTAATTGCGTCAGCATCGCCCGACTTAATTCGACTACATTCCATTATCCTCGTTTTGCTTTTGTTGATGTTCATCTTATCTTGTTCATCAAGACACTGTCCATTCCGTTCAATTGCTCTTCCAAGTCCTTTGCTGTCTCTGACAGAATCACAATGTCGTCGGCGAACCTTAAAGTTTTTATTTCTTCTCTAAGGATTTTAATACCTACTCCGAATTTTTCTTTTGTTTCCTTTACTGCTTGCTCAATATACAGATTGAATAGCATCGGGGAGAGGCTACAACCCTGTTTCACTCCCTTCCCAACCACTGCTTCCCTTTCATGTCCCTCGACTCTTATAACTGCCATCTGGTTTCTGTACAAATTATAAATAGCCTTTCGCTCCCTGTATTTTACCCCTGCCACCTTCAGAATTTGATAGAGAGTATTCCAGTCAACATTGTCAAAAGCTTTCTCTAAGTCTACAAATGCTAGAAACGTAGGTTTGCCTTTCCTTAATCTTTGTTCTAAGGTAAGTCGTAAGGTCAGTATTGCCTCACATGTTCCAACAAACATTTCTGCGGAATCCAAACTGATTTTCCCCGAGGTCGGCTTCTACTAGTTTTTCCATTCGTCTGTAAAGTATTCGCGTTAGTATTTTGCAACTGTGATTTATTAAACTGATAGTTCGGTAATTTTCACATCTGTCAACACCTGCTTTCTTCGGGATTGGAATTATTATATTCTTCTTGAAGTCTGAGGGTAATTCGCCTGTATCGTACATCTTGCTCACCAGATGGTAGACTTTTATCATGACTGACTCTCCCAAGGCCGTCAGCAGTTCCAATGGAATTTTGTCTACTCCTGGGGCCTTCTTTCGACTCCTGAGTCTTTCAGTGCTCTGTCAAACTCTTCACGCAGTATCTTATCTTCCATTTCATCTTCATCTACATCCTGTTCCATTTCCATAATGATGTCCTCAAGTACATCGCCCTTGTATAGACCCTCTATATACTCCTTCCACCTTTCTGCTTTCCCCTCTTTGCTTAGAACTGGGTTTCCATCTGACCTCTTGTTATTCATACAAGTGGCTCTCTTTTCTCCAGAGGTCTCTTTAATTTTCCTGTAGGCAGTATCTTTCTTACCCCTAGTGAGATAAGCCTCTACATCCTTACATTTGTCCTCTAGCCATGCCTGCTTAGCCATTTTGCATTTCCTGTCGATCTCATTTTTGAGACGTTTGTATTCCTTTTTGTCCGCTTCAGTTACTGTATTTTTACATTTTCTCCTTTCATCAATTAAATTCAATATTTCTTCTGTTACCCAAGGATTTCTAGTAGCCCTCGTCTTTTTACCTACTTGATCCTATGCTGCCTTCACTACTTCATCCCTCAAAGCTACCCATTCGTCTTCTACTGTATTTCTTTCCCCCATTCCTGTCAACTGTTCCCTTATGCTCTCCCTGAAACTCTGTACAACCTCTGGTTTAGTCAGTTTATCCAGGTCACATCTCCTTAAATTTCCACCTTTTTGCAATTTCTTCAGTTTTAATCTACAGTCCAGATTGTGATCAGAGTCCACATCTGCCCCTGGAAATGTCCTACAATTTAAAACCTGGTTCCTAAATCTCTGTCTTTCCATTATATAATCTATCTGATACCTTTTAGTATGTGGTAAACAGCGGATAAATTGAGTACTGGCGATTCTGGTGCTTAACTTTGAGCGATATCTCCTTTTGCTTACCCTTCAGTTTCCTTGAAGTTCTAGAGTTAAAATAAAATATGACAGGCCCTATGGCTCACAAAAATAATGCGTATGGAAGATAGATGGAACAGCGTCATCTTGTAACGTCCTTCGGACCTTCGGTCTTGGGTAACACTCAGCAGTAGAGCAAATGAGATTGTTATTTCTTATGTATCGCTATCGACGTTACAAACAGAACATTGATGAACTGAACTCGCGACTTGTGCGAGATATTTACTTCACCAAATGTCGTATTTAAATCGTTTATAATCGATGGTTTAATCAGTTGCTATTTAAATATAATGATAAGTTCACATTAGCTCCAGAAACACCAAATTCCCTATAGACTGGTTGTAATCTCAAATCTATAATCAGTCGTAACAGTGTTATTATTTCCTAACGTCAAGGAGTTTCTATATAAGCGCAGAGCGCTTCAATCAAATAATATCACAGTCCGTTATCTCTATAAATAATACTGTAAACTTGAATGATAAATGCGTGAATTGACACGATATGCTGGTTTATTACACAATATTAGTCACTTCCTAACAGAGCCGTGAGGAAGAATCTTTCCCAGGTGTTGGGGGGAATTATAAATTATATGCTTCGTAAATATCGCCAAGTTCCATAGTCCATTAGTTATTACGAAGGAAATTGTCTCTCTGTGTTCACTTCCTAAATAGTGTTAACTTCAGGTTATCTAATTAAAAGTCACTTCTGTCTAGTATATGCAAGTCCTCTATCTGAATTCTAAAAAAATTAATATTTGAAGTAAAAGTATCGTTTCACTGCGTCATAGTAGGTCGCAATAATCAATTGTAGAAAAAAAGTCTAACTGTGCCTACATATACGAGCATTCAAAAGTATGACCTGCTTCGGCTAACTCTCGTAACATAGTGACAATGCATTGAATTATCCTTAGCCATTACTCACGAATCTCATTGAGTACTCACACGGAGTGTTCTTTGGGAACGTTGGTTCTACTTTGCGAATTTTAATTATATTAATTTTGCGATTTACTATGATTTTGAATTTTGAGTTTGCTTTTACTGGAATCCTATCTTTCTTTCGTGTGTTTATAAATTACTAAGTATTAGATTCCTGATTCAATTACTGGTTAATATCCAAATAATAGTGTTAACTGGAAATTTGTTTGATTGTTCATTTTTCATGGAATTTGGAACTTGTTTTGGGGAAATCTTTGGGAATTTTGGAGATAATTTTTGATTTTCATTTCTCGTCCGAGGAAGAGGCATTACAATCTTTCAGCCTTCTGAATAGTTCGCAACGAAACAACTTTCGTCTAAATGTTCGGAACATACAAAACAGTTTTGTGTCGGTCGAAAGTGTTGTCTCCTAACAGTACTTACCCATTTTTCTCAAAGCTGTGGTTTTCAAACAGGAAACCTACAATTAAATGCACGTTTGTTATATTATCACATTGTAGACATTGTAGACACATTGATCAGGCAAGACCATTCACTTCCAAAACACGTATAAACGTCCAAGAACCTATCAAAGATAATATTGATCACTTTATCGAATTTATTTGTACAGTTAAACACTGTACAACCCTCCGCCAGTTTTTTCCCGTAAACTACAACGTGTAGACAACATAATTACGATTACCAAATACGATATATACCTTTATACGAATACGTGGACGCTGCGTCTACGGCAACTGGTATTTGACTTCTCGGTTGGAAAAAAAAATACATGTTTCAGTGTTTCTGGAAATTCAACCCCTAAGAGTGTGCAATAGGGGATGAAAACTTTTAAGGAAATACTTCGTTTCATTAAAAAATTTTAAGGCAAAATTTATGAAAATTGGTGTTTAAGTTTTCGGTTAGATATAAAGGAATATTTGTTAGGAGGTAAAAGTTGCCATGGAAATATCTCCACAGGGAATGCAAAACGCATGATTAACAAAAAGTTTGGACTCCCCCTACCTGAATCTTTTTTTTTTTTTTTTTTTTTTTTTTTTTTTTTTTTTTTTTTTTGTCGGAAGTACATTCGGAAAAGATCACGGCTGTATGGCCTTCATTAGCGTGAAAAGCTTAGAATGTGTTGCAATTTGTGAACGTTGTAAAAATTCGATTAAATAAAAACAAAAAAACAGCTGCAGGCCACACTGAGTACGCAAGCGAAACAGCTGGCGTAAGCTAGTTTTATAAATAAAGCCTTATGTTAACTGGCATCCGGCGATAGCAATGGCATCCTGCGACAGATTAAAATAAATGACAAAGGAATATGAGGCCGGCCGGTGTGGCCGAGTGATTCTAGGCGCTTAGCCTGGAACCGGGCGACCGCTACGGTCGCAGGTTCGAATCCTGCCTCGGGCATGGATGTGTGTGATGTCCTTAGGTTTAAGTAGTTCTAAGTTCTAGGGGACTGATGACCTCAGATGTTAAGTCCCATAGTGCTCAGAGCCATTTGAACCATTTGAATGGAATCAGAAGATAGTAACTGTTCTCGAAAGAACAGATACAATTGATGCAGCTTCTCTAGAATAAATGATAATTAATTGAAACCCACAAATACCGACAGGTGTTGTTGATATACCTCGACGGGGAGAGCAAAGATGTGTGCCCCGACCGGGACTCGAACCCGGGATCTCCTGCTTACATGGCAGACGGTCTACCATCTTTTTTTTTCATTTTGTTCGTTGTTGATCTTTGGGTTTGGTCGTTGCAGTCGTCATATGACATCCGTTAAAGTTCGTTTTGTTGATCTTTCCACTCAGTATTTTTATTAAAGAGGCCAACCGGATCTCTGACCGAACACGCTGAGCTACCGTGCCGGATCTGAGCCACCGAGGACAAAGATGAATACCGCGACTGCAGGGACTCATCCCTTGCACGCTTCCCGTGCCTAATAGTGCGGCACTATGTTTTCCAATTTTTTTCAAACTGTTGCATCCTTGAGCCCCCAGTTTGCGATGTACGCTCCCACGGTTACAGAGGTCAGGGATCACACTTTATTAATAATTGTAGTACAAAGTGATATCTGCAGTTACAGTTACATTTTCAGCAAGTAAACCAAGTCCTTTCATCCATACATGTACTTTTTCATCATTACTAACTTTTCTACATGAGCGTGTATACAAAGTAAATGGCATATTGCATAGGCGCAAAGTAGACCTAGTTGTGTGTATAGTAATATGCCATTTACTTTGTATACACGCTCAAGTAGAAAAGTTAGTAATGATGAAAAAATACATGTATAGATGAAAGGACTTGGTGTACTTGCTGAAAATGTAACTGTAACTGGGGAGATATCACCCAATAGACATTTTGCGACCCACTCTTACGGGAATCGTCACCTTAGTCTGCACGAGTAATGAGTGGATGGGCAAATATCTATTAGGTGCATAACGTATGTAGATTGTGGCTGGTTGAGAATGTGAGTCCCTGCAGTCGCGCTATTCATCTGTCTCCTCAGTGGCTCAGATGGGTAGAGCGCCTGCCACGTAAGCAGAAGATCCCGCGATCGAGACCAGGTCGGGGCACACATTTTCAGCTGTCCCCATTGAGGTATAACAACAACACCTGTCGACAGCTGCCTGTTTCAATTAATTGGTTCAAACGGCTATGAGCACTATGGGATTTAACATCAGAGGCCATCAGTCCCCTAGAACTTAGAACTACTTAAACCTAACTAACCTAAGGACATCACATGCGTCCATTCCCGAGGCAGGATTCGAACCTGCGACCGCAGCAGTCGCGCGGTCCCCGACTGCAGCGCCTAGAACCGCTCGGCCACTCCGGCCGGCTTCAATTAATTATCATTTAACGATGGACTCGTTAATTGGAGCAAACACGCGTCGAGGATTTTGCTCAGGATGGTGTGGCGGCCACAGCAGTGGCGCGCGCTAGCTGCCGCGTCTGCAGGAGCGCTGCAGGCCCAGTGCCGTCCCCGGGGAGCCGCAGAGCTCTGCTCCCGTGACCCTGCGCTTGGCCGCCTGTTCGTGGACGGGAGCCGTGTTGCAGGAGGCGTGGGACAGAGCGCGGGGCCGTGGGCTATCGCCGTTTCTGCCGCTGCCGCTGCGCCTCCTGTAAACACCGCCAGTTGTTTAGGTACTTGGGCCGGACCGGCGGGATTTTCTTTTTTGGGAGCGAGGCGAGCACGGCCGGCGCGGCGGTCAATACGTCGCGGCCAGAGATAGAGAAGCATAATAAATGGCCGGCAAGTGCCCGGCCTGTGTATTTATCCGGGCGCCCTCTGTCAACACGCGCCGCTCTCAAAGACACGCGCTCTTCTCTTCCCTCGCCTGCCCGTCTCTCTAAACTTACACGATTCATAAACTGCGGCGCCCCAGCGTCGCCTCGGCTGCGTGCCAGCCACGCCGAAACTTATCTGGGCAACGGGGACAGCCGTAGCTGCCGCGGCTGCACCGGGCAACGGCGTCCCAGCTCACTGAGTAGACACTTAGTGGCGTTCCGACCTAGACCGCACTTGTAGTGTGGCGTTTGTAATCTCGCCCCTCCTTCCTAATACCAGCTATTTTCCACAAACACCAAAGTCATTTACGAAAAATTTAAGAGGAGCGCAGATTACAATGAAGTTTCTAGTTTACTTACCTTTTCGTGTATTATTGGCTCCAGTTCTTCTTATCTAGGGGCCTGATTCTTGAAGATAAAAGCCGGCCGGTGTGGCCGAGCGGTTGTAGGCGCTTCTGTCTGGAACCGCGCGACCTCTACGGTCGTAGGTTCTAATCCTGCCTCGGGCATGGATGTGTGTGATGTCCTTAGGTTAGTTATGTTTAAGTAGTGCTAAGTCTAGGGGACTGATGATCTCAGCAGTTAAGTCCCATAGTGCTGAGAGCCATTTGAACCATTTGAACCATCTCACTTCAACCACGCCATCGTCGAAGAAGAGATCGTTGGTGTAGGGATCATGTTGATTGGGGCCAGCACCTGTCGTCCAGAGCGATTTTCTCCAACGACTCCCACTTTTCTGAGGCAAATGATTCCGGCTACCAGTTAGTATGGGAACACGTTACACAGTGCAGAATGTTCATGAACGTCATCGGTATGGCCAAGGCGTTATGGTGTGGGTAGGCATTGTGTCCCATACTGCTCAGAGCCATTTGAAACTTTTTTTTTTTTTTAAGATGAAATTCTCACATTTTAGGTCCTCATCGTTCAATTGATCTAAAAAAATTTTAGATCGTTGTTGCAGAATTATTGTTTTTACCTTAGTATATTTTCTCATATTTTAGTATATCATACGGTCTTTTGAATTACATTGATCGCCCAAAATACGTCCGATCAAATGGTTCAAATGGCTCTGAGCACTATGGGACATAACATCTATGGTCATCAGTCCACTAGAACTTAGAACTACTTAAACCTAACTAACCTAAGGACATCACACAATACCCAGTCATCACGAGGCAGAGAAAATCCCTGACCCCGCCGGGAATCGAACCCGGAAACCGGGACGTCCGATCACACCAGAGGCATGCTTACTACTACCACCTCACTCTGTGGCAATAACAATATTCCAAAGGGTTTACAATGTTCTTGACAAACGAATTTCTATTAAGTTCGATTA
Source organism: Schistocerca gregaria (assembly GCF_023897955.1). Taxonomy (NCBI): domain Eukaryota; kingdom Metazoa; phylum Arthropoda; class Insecta; order Orthoptera; family Acrididae; genus Schistocerca; species Schistocerca gregaria. Next base: position 479,870,363 of record NC_064926.1, read on the forward strand.
TTATTTCATAAATGAATCCAGAAACAAACAGGAATGCGTAATAAATAATACAAATTTTTAAGTGTGCCAAATAATTCGTAATTTCAAACGATTCTTAAAAAAACAGTTTTAGCTATACATTCACAAGTAGTATTTATAGGGTATAGCATCCAAAAATAAAGTAATGCCTTTTCATAAATTTTAGCTTGAAATATAACATACTATGTATAAAATTATATAAAAGTTTTCAGAAAAGCAGCGGAGATAATACTGACATATCCAAAATTCGAAAAATAATACTGGTCGAGGAAAATTAATGCCAAGGGAGCATGTCCCGTTACACGTTCCATACTGTATGCTAGGACATCCTGAGGAACTGATCTGACAGGGGAACACTGGGATCTAGATTTACTTCAAACTTTTTATACCTTTAGTAGGCTATTAAAACAACATAATGTGAAAGTAGTAAAGTGCAGTACTCTGGAAATTCCGAGAAAATCGCGAGAGGAGTTTTATGCGTTTATTTTGTAAATGATGTACCTTGTCAATAATGCCGGTTATAAAAAGTCTCTGTGGTCATGTGATTAGCCTTCGGAGGCTGCGAGAGGGTCTCTGACGAAGTGACGGTTCGAATACCGCTCAGGCTTATTTATTAACCTATTTTTTTCATCACTTGTCACATTATTTAATTTATGACATTTGAGAGGTAATATAAAGGAAAAACCCACGTGCATTTTCATGAAGTTGTAGTGAATTTCATACGTTATTTCACTGTATACTATTTGTAATTAAATTTTCAAGGATGTGGGACAGGATTGAAAAGCCCAAGTTAAACCTCGATAAACAATGATGCAAATGACGCTGTTCACAATCAGTAATATAGTAAGCCACACTGTGCCAGAACACAAGTGTAATGTAGAATCACTCGTAGACGTACTCTCGACATCACACGTTGCAGGGTGTTATCTGTCATAAAGAAATGGAAAACATAAATTGAAACTTCATGCAAATGCAAGTGGCTTTTTTTCGTTATATTACCTCTAAAATGTCATATAAATCAAACAAAATGACCGGTGATGAAAACATTGATTAATAATTAAATCTGAACCGTCAGATTATACATGTACTTCTTACGAAGCTCGATCTGTAATCACGTGACCACCTTGAACTCTAACGTCCACCACCTACGCATAAACAGATAAGCCACGTAACAGGCGCGTAAAACTTCTCTTGCGATTTTCTCGGAATTCCCAGAGTAGTGCACCGTACTTCTTTCACATTATGTTGTTTTGATGGTCTACTAAAGGTGTACAAATTCTGAAGTAAAAGTGTGATCCCAACTTCTTAGTCTCCCCTTGTGATGGAAATGCGCGTTTGGCGTCATTGGCCGGGAGGCCTCTTACGGGACAGGTCCGGCCGCCTTAGTGCAGGTATTATTACATTCGACGCCACATTGGCCACCTACGCACCGGATGGGGATGAAATGATGATAAAGACAACACAGCACCCAGTCCCTGAGCGGAGAAAATCCCCGACCCAGCCGGGAATCGATACCGGGCCCGTAGGACGGCAATCCGTCACGTTGACCACTCAGCTGTCGGGGCGGACTCCCCTTGTGATTAAACGCAGAGACTGTGAGAGCATATTCCCTTCTTATATGAGTAGTCACTAATTTGAACCTGACCTCTTCTCGATATGTAGCACGAGTGCAAGAATACGACAACATAAACAAAAACATTCTATTCCGCAGACGAGCTGAATGTGTGTTTATCCGCCACTATTGACTTCCAGCGTGAAATATAGTCCTAGTTAGTACAGCGCGGTTATAATTAAAGTTGCGGTGTTCCGAATGCTGTAGTGCGGGCTGTATACGTCGCAGGCTGTTGAAACATCGTACCTATGTTCATGATTCGGTACGCTCGCGGGCTAGGCTGAAAAAATAAGAGTTCCACTTTCTTCCGCCAAGCGAAAATATGGCGCTGTAAGCAGTCAGAATGTTGTCTGTCGCTTGGCGACGCGTGATGGTTTCTTTAGAGGTGCGACTGTTGGTCTAAAGGGCTATTGAGAAGATAGACCGTGCACTCCTGGTAAATACTTTTTATCAAAACGGCAGCAGTAGCAGCGCTGCGTTGCTGGAATATCGCCGAAAGGAACAATTGCCAAGGGGCTCCACGTCAATAAATGGGTTAAAGAATATGATCAAGAAATAAAAAAAAATAGAACCAGCTGAATTAGACGGTGCAGCATGGTCAGGGAGGCGGCCCATTGTCATGGCAGCTGTTGATGAAGTTGCTGTAGCTACTGCCGACCGTGCAGCACATGCCCCAGATTCTGCATCCAGCGCCCACGCTGTGTCACGCGAAACCTGTCTTGTCTCGTCAACAGTTCAAGAGATTTGGCGGTACATTTTGCGGTGGTATCCCTACAAGATTTAAAAAGTGCACCAAATGAAGCCCCGAGATAGACTAAAACACCGTGACTTTTTTCCTTCGTTTGTTGACACACATGGTTCAAATGGCTATGAGCACTATGGGACTTAACGTCTTAGGTCATCAGTCCCCTAGAACTTAGAACTACTTAAACCTAACTAACCTAAGGACAGCACACAACACCCAGCCATCACGAGGCAGAGAAAATCACTGACCCCGCCGGGAATCGAACCAGGGAACCCGGGCGTGGGAAGCGACAACGCTACCGCACGACCACAAGATGCGGGCGTTGGCACACATGTAAATGGATGACATGTTGCCAGGGATTATTCTTCACACGGAAGAGGCACATGTTATTCTGCACGGTGTCGTGAATGCACACAACTGTCGCATTTGAAGTCTTACTAGGCCACTTGTTGTGCAGGAACAAAAAAATGGTGCAAATGGCTCTGAGCACTATGGCACTTAATTTCTGAGGTCATCAGTCGCCTAGAACTTAGACCTACTTAAACCTAACTGACCTAAGGACATCACACACATCCATGCCCGAGGCAGAATTCGAACCTACGACCGTAGCGGTGGTGCGGTTCCAGACTGAAGCGCCTAGAACCGCTCGGCCACACAGGCCGGCCTGTGCAGGAACATCCGCTGCACTCAGGTTATGTGACTTTATGGTGTGGTTTCATCAGCTCCTTGATTCTCGGTCTGTTTCTCTTCGAGGAGATGACACCTCGCAGACCTTTTAGGTGTACAATGGTATCTGCACGTTACAAGGACCTCCTTTTGCAACATGCGATTCCAGCTTTGCAACGACACAACTCCGTCCACACCACTATTTTCATGCAATATGGGGCGACACCGCACGACGCTTGCAAAATGAAAGATTTGCTTCCAGAAACCTCCAGTAACAACGGCATCATCTCTCAGCAATTTCAAGATGTATGGCCTTCCAGATGTCCTGACCTAAACCCATGTGACTTCTGGTTGTGAGGATATCTGAAACATCGTTACTATCAGGGATGTATACTGACTCTTTCTTATCTGAAGGATAAATGGTTCAAATGGCTCTGAGCACTATGGGACTTAACATCTTCGGTCATCAGTCCCCTAGAACTTAGAACTACTTAAACCTAACTAACCTAAGGACATCATACACATCCATGCCTGAGGCAGGATTCGAACCTGCGTCCGTAGCAGTCCCACGGTTCCGGACTGCAGCGCTAGAACCACATGACCACCGCGGCCGGCTATCTGAAGGATATCTAGCATACTACAACATATAGTTCTGACTGCTGCGAGCAACTTCCGACCATTCCGTGTTACGGATGCAGCATGTTGCTGAGTCAGGAGACGATTGTATTGTATCGTATGGAACTGGAGACCTAGAAACGACGGAGATGCTTCGTCCCTGCCGTAGCCCGCAGTGGCACACAACCTTACAACAGGTTACAGCAGTTCGCTCACCCCACCACCATCCCACACCGAACCCAGGGTTACTGTGCGGTTCGGTCCCCAGTGGACCCACCCGAGAACTTCTCACACCAGACGAGTGTAACCCGAATGTTTGCGTGGTAGGGTAATTACGGTGTACGCGTATGTGGAGAAAGTGTTTGCGCAGCAATCGCCGACATAGAGTCACTGAGGCAGAATAAGGGGAACCAGCCCACATTCGCCGAGGCAGATGGAAAACCGCCTTAAAAACCATCCACAGACTGGCCGGCACACGGGACCTCGACCCAAGTCCGCCGGGCGGATTCAGGCGGGAACCGGCACGCCTTCCCGCCCGGAAAGCAGTGCGTTAGACGCACGGCTAACCGGGCGGGGTCGGGAAACCATACTGAATGCATCTGGTAACTTGTGACCGTCTGCTAATAAACGTACCATAATCACTGTTACCATGTGTGTAATCGTCCCCCCCCCCTCTTTCCCTGCACCCACACCACATTCTGACTACTTACGACCAACACTTCCTCACTTAGTGGTAGAAAGTGGAACTGTTGTTTTCTTTCTGTTCTTTTTTTTCGGCATACCCCGCGAACGCAAAGATTAATGAACGTACTCACGATGTTTCAGCATCCTACAATGTATACAGCTCGCAATGCAGCACTCGGAACACCGTCAGTTTAATTACCAACAACCGGTTCCAAATGCATTTGAAATGTAAAGGTTTCGATTAAGTCCCCATCTAACTGGACACAAACTCCACTCGTTACCTGCTTTCACAAGAAATAGAATACATCATCAGCTTGTAAATTTACTCTACACTCGTGCTTGTTAAAGAAGATACTCCACGTGTAATCCTCACATTTGCATGCAATACTTCACTCGGCTCTGCAGCGAGCTACTAATTCTTTCCACACGCCATCGCATCCTGATTCATTACGAATCGGTCTACCTATTTGTGGATACACGTTGCAGCTTGCAAGAAAGTACGCAGCCGTTTACGCTTGGCGCAAAGACTATAAGCTGATACTCAAAATAAACTGATGTCATACAGTTGATTCAGCTGCCCCTACCAGTGTGGTTTCATGCAACATTTAGTGTCATATACGGTCTTCAAAAATCACGCGCAAGATTTTGAAATTCCCTTGCTCGTTGCGTGTGAACTACGAGCATTAGTCCCACAGTAAAATGATATGGACCTATTGTAGGAAATTTAATATAGTTAAATTTTGCACTGGGATACGTTTGCACTGTAGGTCACGGATTTCGAGTTACTCAAGAAACGCGTAAAAAAAACTTCAGCACGCGTCTAACCCCACAGTCATCCCTCCCCAATAAGGATTTCTAATACGTTGTTCATGGCATTCGCCTCTTTCACTTTACAAAACTTTCCGATTATGCGAACTATTCCCGACATCTGACCTTTTTGATCTCTATTGATTGGGCTATTACACCACCAACATAGTCGGCTATTTCGGTAATATTATTAATTTGAATGTGCCCGTGTGGATAATGAAAGAAACACTATTTTTGTAAACTATATATGAAGGTAGTACCTGTTCCCGAAAGAACAGATACCACTGATGAGCGTGCAGCTTCTCTAGAATGAAATGTTAATTAAATCGACACTCTATCTGCAAACAGGCGTTGATATACATCGTTGGTGACATCTTCAAAAATGTGCGCCACGACCGGGTCTCGAACCCGGGATCTCGTGCTTACATGGCAGACGCTCTACCCATCTGAGCCACAGAGGGTACAGAGGATAGTGCGCCTGCAGGGACACCCCTTGCACGCTCCCCATGACACCCACATTCCCAACACGTCCACACCACTACATTCATAGTGCGCCTAATAGATGTTTGCCCATCACACTCATTACTCGTGGCAGATTAATCTACCAAGTCCCGTACGAGTTGGGGCATAGCGTGTGCGTTCGCACAAGAAGGTCAATGGCCGGGTATGTGGGTCTCACGGGGAACGTGCAAGGGATAAGTCCCTGCAGGCGCACCATCCCCTGTGCCCTCGGTAGGTCAGATGGATAGAGCGTCTGCCATGTAAGCAGGAGATCCCGGGTTCGAGCCCGGTCGGGGCATACATATTTCAACATGTCCTCAATGTTGTATATCAACGCCTGTTTGCAGCTAGGGTGTCCATTTCATTTTTTAAACCTTATACTGAAGCTAATTACTTTGACAATTCGATCCAAACTTAACTTTACAAGCAGAGCAGTTTTGTAATCAGAAGGCCTGACAAATACAATCATGTAATTCTTTATTTTATGCTGTTAGAAGTCATAAAATTGTTAGGTGAAAGTTCACAAACGCCAGTTTTACAATTTATAAATTCTCGAGTTAAGGCGGTCTCGTAATAACGCCGGTCAGTGCAGACCAAAAAGATCGAATGTGGGAGATAATTGGCGCAGTCACATATATTTGTACAGTGGTAGATAGTAGTGCTATAAACAACATACTAGAAATCCTGACCAGGAGGAGGGGAGGGGGGGAGGTGAGTGTGGGAATGGGGGTAGATCTGAGGGTAACTTTTTACGTTTTCTTGAATAGCTCGAAAACTACGGCCTCTTGTGAAAACGTATCCCAGTACAAAATTTTACTGCATTACATTTCTTATAAAAAGGTACTGTTAATTTTTTTCTGTAGGGCTAACACGAGTAGTTTGCGCATAGCGAGCGAGCTAAAATGAAAATATCATGTGTGGTTTTTGATGGACAGATATAACAATGCGTATTGCGTAAAATGACACTGGTAAGGGCAGCTGAATCACCTGCTATGTTGTGCATACTGATTAACTACAGCATCCCTGATATATAATAAAAACGACCAAATATCTCGGGTACTCAAGGAGGAACGAACAGACTGGGGTGTAGAGAGGCAGCTGACAAATGGAGAATAAATGAAAGAACACTTTTAAACTTTATAGCATCCACGTTGGAGGCCATACATTGCCTGAGAGTAAGTTGACATAGGGAGCTGACGGGTAAATTTCTGAATCGATATAAGTGGAATGTTGTTGTGTCAACTTAGTTGAAGTCATTTTTTGACATGTTAGCCGTATTAAACACAGTGTTGTCTGCCAGAGAAAGCCCGAGAGATCACAAGACATGAGATTCTTATAGTAGCATACACAATTTGCAATTTTGGGAATCAGAACAACTGTCGACGGTTGAAATACAAAGGATAGGAATTACAAACTGGAAATGGTAAGGAAAGTATTACTGAGAAACGGTTATATTTTAACAATGAATGTAAATTTTTGTGTTAAAAAGTCTTTTCTGAAGGTATTTGTGTGGAATGTGTCCTTGTACGGAAGAGAAACTATGAACAATATAGACTACAAGAGAAATGAAGATTTTGAAATTTGGTTCTACGGAATAATGCCTAAGAATAGATGGCTATATAGAATAACTAATGAGGAGAATGAAGAGATGGTGGAGGGAACTGGGGAGAAAATAAATTTATGTTACAAACTGAAAATTTTAGGGGCGGATTGATAGGGCACTTTCTGAGGTATCAAGGGATCAATAATTTCGTAATGGAGGGGTGGACGTGAGAGGGAGGGGGTCGGGGGTTCAAAAGAGTAGAAAGATAGCAAGGGATGAATGCAATAAGCACGTCCGGATGGATGCAGGTTGCAGTAGTTATTCAGAGATGAAGGGACTTGCACAGGATAGACTGTCGTGGAGAACCGCACAAAGCGTCCTTTGGACTGAAGATGGTAGCAGCGCTTTCCTCCTGTGGAGCAGTTGGGGCCCCTTAAGCGGTTGGAACGGGCCCGAATTTTTCCCGCCTATCCTTGACCGCCGTCAGCCGCACTGATTAACGGCTTTCCTGCCGCCAGCGCCCCGTCTCGCGGAACGCGGAATTAATATGTGTACCAGCTCCGGCAACTTGTCTTACGCCGTCCGGCACCCACATTGTTGGCAAAGTGTCCGCTGCCGTTTCCGTCGCTCGCGAGGAGCTTTGCATGCCACGTCGCACGCTGCGCTGCTTCGCAAGCGTCGCCCGTCGTCTCAAGTTGTCGCAGAATGCGTAATGACTGTACACTTCCAATTACAAGGAGTGGACTCCACACGTCTCCTCAATGACAAATTTATTTCTTGTCAACAGTCAGGGAATCGATCACCTCCCCACGTAATTCAGTACGAGGCGACTAGATACGTGGAACTCGTCACTGTAAATTCATTTAGTTCTGCGATGTGTTGAGCGTTACGATGCTCCAGTTATTCACTATAGTTGTCAACCCTGTTTCTCTCTCTCTCTTTCTCTCTCTCTCTCTCTCTCTCTCTCTCCCTCTCCCTCTCCCTCTCCCTCTCCCTCTCCCTCTCCCTCTCCCTCCCTCCCTCTCTCCCCTCACTCATTGTGTTTATTCTAACCTACAGAGTCCCGCGCCGTTCTTTTTCTGCCTTTCCAAATTTATTTTTATAAAACTAACCCTTCAGTGGTTGGAAACAGATTCAATGCCGACCACTGAAGAGTCAATTCCCGCGTGTTGTACACATAGCTTTTGCAGTCCACGCTAATGCTTTACGGTAATACTTAATACAGATAGCATAAAACTTGGTTAACAGGACTTCCGCAACTGAGAATTATCGAATCATGTACTAAAGAGTATATATCGCTTCTCGGCCTCGTGAGCGGCTGTCAGCTGCCGGCAATATGGCGACCAGCGTGCGGCTGCCACATGCCTCATCGTTGCTTTTCACCTGGAGATTGGCTCATAATCGCCAGAACCGGTCTTGACTGAACGAATAAAACTATTTACAACGCAAATAATTTACTATCTGTTTCATACACATACTATGATTATACACCAGGTGCATCTGAGGATAGGGCTGGGGACCCGAAATCGATCGTGACACTATAAAAAGAAATTGAAGATCATTTTTTTTACAGGCAGTGGCAAACCTATTTCTAATGTCAAACCAGTGCCAAGTAAGTTGATATAATTCAAATTTCCCCATCCTACAATTTCCTTCACAACTTTCCTATTGTTTATTTGGATGTATGAAAATGAAATGTAAAATATACATACAATTTGTCACACACGCTACTCGATAAAATCTGCTATGTTGTTTACTGGAGATGAGACAGCGCAGTCGCACGAAAAAAAGAGTTTTATTTACTGTATTACTGAACCAGAAGCTTCTAAAATAATTATCATACATACGTGGTTTAACTGCACTTGCCTTGAACGTAAGGCATGTGCACACGTATGTCTTTAATATATTTTTAATTTTACGTTAATCAACGTGATAGATACATACCAGTATTTATTTATTTTCAAAGAAATTTATGGTAATGGTCCTTTTAAATAAAAGGAAATACAACAGCTTATTCCTCTTCTCTCTGTTCGCATTTGATTGAAGTAACTAACGAATTTACTGCCTTTCTCACATTCCCAGTTGGGTCTTTGAGCGCTTATGTAATATTCTTTCTGATCAGCACGTCACTATTGTTATCTTAGACGTAGACGCCCTGAATGCTTTCCCTCAGCTACACTGTAGTGTTTTCTTATATTTATTTATTTGATGCTAGTTTTGGGGTCGCAGAACCACGCTCAAGCGCTCCTGTAGAAAAACAGTACATAAAGACTGAGTCTCAGTGTAAAGTTACAAAGTTTGATACATTGTACAATAACAGCATTATAATACCATGTGAAATACAATATTAATCCCTACAAAGCATAACATGTAGTTCAAGTTACAAACAGCTACATAATGTGCTAAGCAAACACGAACATTTCTAAATAGGAACAAAACATTTATGATGCACCTGAAGTTAATGGTTCAAATGGCTCTGAGCACTATGGGACTTAACATCTGAACATCTAGAACTTAGAACTGCTTAAACCTAACTAACTTAAGAGTATCACACACATCCACGCCCGAGGCAGGATTCAACCTGCGACCGTAGCGGTCGCGCGGTTCCAGACTGAAGCGCTAGAACCGCTCGGCCACAGCGTCCGGCTGAAGTTAATGAAACTGCGAGGAAAGCTAGTGAATGTAAACCATACATTCTAAATAAACATAGCATAAACATTTGTTGTTCAGGGTAGAGCTTATCCCATGGACATCTCTTTGGTGCAACTGTAAAATATTCACAATTAAATTCAAGTATAAGATGACATCGTTTAAAATATGGCGTGGTTCCCACATTGCGTACAATTCTGGCGTACACTGTATGAAGAATACTGCTAAACATTGAAATACATACGAAGATCTGTCAGTACTGCATGATTCATGCGATCATGCAGGATAAGGTAAGGGAGTTCCAATGCAATTTACCAGAATTCTTATCGTGATGCGAAGGCTCAACCTTTACGTATTATTTTTATACAGGAGCGCTTGAAGAATGAGTCTGCGACCCCGAAATTAGTATCAAAGAAACAAATATAAAGACACTGGAACGTGGCTGTGAAACTACCATTTCCAGAAAAATACTTTACCTGCTACGGTCGCAGGTTCGAATCCTACCTTGGGCATGGATGTACGTGATGTCCTTAGGTTAGTTAGGTTCTAAGTTCTAGGGGACTGATGACCTCCGATGGTAAGTCCCATAGTGGTCAGAGCCATTTGAACTTTACCTGCTGCAGACCCACAAAGAAGATTCACCTTGAAATCGAAAAGAGGTCATCATGAAAAATTGTAGTCTGCTCGTCAGTTTTGACAGCGTCCAGAAAGACTGGGGTGGGGGGGGGGGGGTGGGGGGGGGAGGTTCAAATGGCTCTGAGCACTATGGGACTCAACTGCTGTGGTCATTAGTCCCCTAGAACTTAGAACTAATTAAACCTAACTAACCTAAGGACATCACACACATCCATGCCCGAGGCAGGATTCGAACCTGCGACCGCAGCAGTCTCATGGTTCCGGACTGCGCGCCTAGAACCGCGAGACCACCGCGGCCGGCAGGGGGGGGGGGGGGGGGGGAGGGCTTTAAAGTAATGTAATACCTTTTTCTCTGCGGCCGGTTTCGGTTGAAAAAAATGCGTAATTTATTGTGCCACGTCGTCGATATTCCTGCTTCCAGGCCCTATATTTTCATGAAGTTCCGACATGTAAGGCGCTATACATATTCTTCAAAATGGAGTCTCTAACGGTGGTGCCTTCCTTTTTAGGCAGAGAGCTGTCACTGAGTTTCTTTTGGCGGAAAATCAGAGAATCGTAGATATTCATAGGCGCTTGGAGAATGTCTACGGAGCCCTGGCAGTGAGGTTGAGTCAGACATCAACGGTTTCGCAAACCTGTCCGATCTTCCGCTTGCCGACCGGCTGCACACAGCTGTGACTCCTGCAAAATTGGGATGTGCGGGCACTTTCAAAGAGGGGTAAAAAAGGATGTATTCCGCGGGAAACAATACGTGGATGATTGGAAGATTATTCAAGCAGCAAGACGTTGAATTCGACGTCGACCAATAGAATGGTACCGTGGTGGCATACAGGCCCTCCCAGTAGGATAGTGTAGGGCCGTCGCACTGAACGGAGATTATGCTGAAAAATGGGATTTGGTAGTCAGAGACAGCAAAGGACTTGGAAGAGCAGTTGAACGGAACGGATAGTGTCATGAAAGAAGGATAAGATGAACGTCAACAAAAGCAAAACGAGGATAATGGAATGTAGTCGAATTAAGTCGGGTGATGCTGAAGGTATTAGATTAGGAAATGAGACACTTAAAGTAGTAAAGGAGTTTTGCTATTTGGGGAGCAAAATAACTGGTGATGGTCGAAGTAGAGAGGATATAAAATGTAGACTGGCAATGGCAAGGAAAGCGTTTCTGAAGAAGAGAAATTTGTTAACATCGAGTATAGATATAAGTGTCAGGAAGTCGTTTCTGAAAGTATTTGTATGGAGTGTAGCAATGCCTGGAAGTGAAACATGGACAATAAATAGTTTAGACAAGAAGAGAATAGAAGCTTTCGAAATGTGGTGCTACAGAAGAATGCTGAAGATTAGATGGGTAGATCACATAACTAATGAGGAGGTGTTGAATAGCATTAGGGAGAAGAGAAGTTTGTGGCACAACTTGACGAGAAGAAGGGATCGGTTGGTAGGACATGTTCTGAGGCATCAAGAGATCACTAATTTAGTATTGGAGGGCAGCGTGGAGGGTAAAAATCGTAGAGGGAGACCAAGAGATGACTACACTAAGCAGATTCAGAAGGATGTGGGTTGCAGTGGGTTCTGGGAGATGAAGCTTGCACAGGATAGATTAGCATGGAGAGCTGCATCAAACCAGTCTCAGGACTGAAGACCACAACAACAGTCAAAAGAGTGGGGAATAATATACTCCATTGGAATTCTGAATAAAACCAACCTGCTTTCAGAAAAAAAAGTGTTGCATTGCTTACTGAACACCCCTCGTAAATCCATACCGGTCGACGCCGTTCGATTTCTATCGATGCAACCGCTCCCATCAGCCACTGCGCCGAGAGACTGTGCGAAAAGACAGGCGGTCGCCGCCCAGCGGCAGCGCGCCCTCTACTTAGCTGACTTGCGAATCCCTGTGTCGGCGAGAGCCGATCCGTCTCCTCTGCGCGACCGACATTCCTCCGCAGTGGACCCGCGGCAACTTCCGCCTCAGCGCTGAGTCACAGGGATGGCCGGCCGTAACGACCTGCTCTGCTAAGTGGCCACTTAACACGCGGAGGCACGGTATGCTGTTCCACCGGCAGCGGACTATGAAACTGGCCATTACCTAGTAATCCGTCGGCGTTTCCACTGACAGGCGAATGCCCGAATGGTACCTTTGAAAAGGGCGGCCCTTTTCCTACCCACCATTGATTCGATGTGCTCCACCTGCGCGGTCTTCGGAAAGCCTTAAGTTCAAAATCAGTCAGGAAGTAGATCTACAACTGGTGTTTTCGGAACAAGGAACCGAAGGTCAGAAATGAACATTTCAGGAGGTATGAGTGTTTGGAAGAAATCCGAAGTAAGAGTGATTTCAGGTGTGCCGCAGGGGAGTGTCGTAGGACCGTTGCCATTCACAGTATACATAAATGACCTTGTGGATATCATTCGGAAGTTCACTGAGGCTATTTTCGGATGATGCTGTAGTATATCGAGAGGTTGTAACAATGGAAAATTGTACTGAAATACAGGAGGATCTGCAGCGAATTGACGCATCGTGCAGGGAATGGCAATTGAATCTCAATGTAGACAAGTGTAATGTCATGCAAATACATAGAAAGATAGGTCCCTTATCATTTAGCTACGAAATAGCAGGTTAGCAACTGGAAGCAGTTAATTCCATAAATTATCTGGGCGTAGGCATTAGGAGTCATTTAAAATGGAATGACCATATAAAATTAATCGTCGGTAAAGCAGATGCCAGACTAAGTTTCATTGGAAGAATCCTTAAGAAATGCAGTCCGAAAACAAGGGAAGTAGGTTAGAGTACTCTTGTTCGCCCCCTGCTTGAGTACTGCTCAGCAGTGTGGGATCCGTACCAGATAGGATTTATAGAAGAGATAGGGAAGATCCAACGCAGAGTAGCGCGCTTCGTTACAGGATCATTTAGCAATCGCGAAAGCCTTACGGAGATGATAAATAAACTCCAGTGGAAGACTCTTCAAGCTCGCTACGGGCTTTTGTTGAAGTTTTGAAATATACCTTCATCGAGCAGTCAAGCAGTATATTGCTCCCTCCTACGCATATCTCGCGAAGAGACCATGAGGATAAAATCAGAGAGACAGAGAACACACAACGGCATACCGACAATCCTTCTTTCCACGAACAATACGAGACTGGAACAGAAGGGAGAACCGATAGAGGTATTCAGGGTACCCTCCGCCACACACCGTCAGGTGGCTTGCGGAGTATGGATCTAGATGTAGATCAGGTACGTTTGTCATCTACGTTTCTGTTAAGAATCTATGTTCCTCTGTCGACGTTGATGGAATCAGCATGAAAGGTGTGTGATGCGATCACAGTGGATATTTTCCTATGGGGTTAAGTGAAAACCGAAGAGGTACTGGTGAGAAGAACGCTAGCTAGCTACCTGTCTCATTATAGAGAATGTTTCAAAACGTTTCATTCTATTTCATAAGCGTAAGTCATTGCAATACTTCATTTGGAGTAATAGGTACTTTACATGTCGGTTCCAGTTGTTTGCAAGCGACCACATTTGGCACTTGCGAAAAGACCCCTTGGAAAACCTGTACTGCGCATTAAAGAGTGCGTCAAACGCGAAGTGGACACTTTTAATATTGATTGTGACAAATGGGAGGAGCTCGGCGAAGACCGCAGTAGATGGAGGAATCTCGTCAAGGATGGCAGCAAGTTCCGCGACAGCGCCTGGCTCAACAACAGCTGTGACACGAGCGTGTAGACAAGCGCCTACGTCGAACCCGTCTTCCGGTGTATATGCACTTACCGTAACTATGAAAACTGGACTTCTGCTTCACAAGTGAAAGTGCCTACTTGAATCTTCCGATGATACAGTGAAAAGTTGTTTCTCATCGATACATGGCTACAGCTACCAAGTCTTCTTCAGCTAGTCTCTTACTTAAATTTTTTTCGCTTCGTTACTGGGCAATAAGTATTTTCAATTAGTCTCGCATACATTTGCACAGATAATGTGGAAGGTTTGTATTGGATAACAATGTGACTATCTGGAAATAATTCTGGCAATAAATTTCAAATCTAGACTGGTGTTTTTCTGTTGCTTACGTAGGAACCTTCACATTTTATTTCGTCTTGCTTTATGGTCTGAGAGAATAAAGTTTGCGAAATACTTACGTTTCAGATTTTGAGCCACGCTTTCAGCGATGCCGTCCTGGCTGCGCCTGTTTATTTTCTTCATCACGTCTAATTCCGTCGAACCAAATTAAGCAGAAAATCTCCATGGTCGTGGAACGAATCAGTACGCAGTTATTGCTGCTTATCAGCTGATTCATTTTGACAATGTTCAGAAATGCAAACCCACAAAGATACTTTCAAACCCATCTAAAGAGAGAAGGAACCTGAGTTAGTTTCGATGGATGAAAAGGAAGGAACGGCAGATTAGGGTTTAACGGCCCGTCGACGACGAGGTCATTAAAGACTGAGCACAAGCTCGAACTTTAGGAGGATAGGAAGGAATCACTCCTGGATTTGCCTCGTGCGATTTAGGGAAACTACGAGAAACCCAAATCTGGGTGGCTCGATGGGGAATTGAACAACCGTCCTCCTGAATGCGATCATATTGCCTTACCATTGCGCCACATTCCTAGGTGTGATTGCTGAAGCACTTGCTTGAAGGGTTAAAGGGTGACCACGGAAGATTTCAACGAGAATGGCTGAATCGGTGTATGAAATCCTCTGTTCACGAATGCCAGTGTGCCGTTTCGCCCTGAGATTCAAATGCCGTCGTCCTTCCTCGAAATTAGCTGGATGTTAAACAAGCACTATGAATTATGTGTTGTGGGTATGTACGAACTTCTGGTTGATGAAGAAGGTACAACATCTTGAGAACATAGAAAGACCACTGCAGGACACCAATAGCTCACAAACATTCAATGCTCAAACTCCTACAGAACTTGAAAATTATAATAAATTTCTGAAGTATGTCGTGCGATGAAGAAACGTACCCATGTAGTACATTATTATTGACACAATTTTAGGTTTTCAGAAAACATCGCGTATGATGGACGATTTTCATTGAGGGTATCTGGACAGCGCCTGCAGTTCCCCGTGGCGAGGTACGTGCGCAACAGCTGCGTCCAAAGGGTCCTCTACCTTGCAGGCGGCAGACATTGACGTTCTCGCTCTTGCCTCAAACTGTTAACGACGTGCTCGTGTCGGGGCCCACTAAAATTATCTTTAGTGACCACCAAACCGGTAATTACCTGGAACTCTGTGTTACTTGCTACGGTCCTTAATTGCACTAGAAAATAAGAAACTCTTACAGAAAATACATATCCCCTATTGCCATTGTGGCATTCGAATGACAACGGAACCGACCATACTTAAAGATCTAGGTGTGTACAGCCCTCCACCCGAGGGGGAGGAGGAGGAGATTAGCGTTAACGTCCCGTCGACGTAGAGGCCATTAGAGAATGAGCAAAAGCTCAGAATTTTACAAGGGTGAGGGAGGAAATGGGGCGTGCCCTCCTGAAGGCAACCTGAAGCGATTTAGGGAAACCACGGAATACTTAAATCAGGGTGACTGGAAGCGGATTTGGACCGTCGTCCTCCCGAATGCGAGTCCAGTGTGCTAACCACCTCGCTCTGTGCACAGACTATTCCGTCTTTGATTACACTCTACTGGTTTTTATTTACAGTTATTGAAATTGTTGATCAGTGGTTGAGAGGATAATGTTATTTATTTTAAATAAGAATCAAACTAAATTTTATCATTTTTGTTGCTCTCATACACAGCCAAAAGACATCTGCTTACAGTCACTATTGATTCGGTCATTTCTCTTCACTGTCAAATAAGCTTCGCTACAACGAGGAAGCTATTATCTTCAGAGTGGGTACCATGGAAGATGCGTCGCGAAGCACGCCGACGTAGCATGAAAAATGTTATTAGATGAGGTACACCGATTGTTCCGTATAGCAATAGTGAAGAAATACCCAAGATGTGGAACATATCACAAAAATAGAAGTACATGTTACTGATTTACATAATAAGTGGTATGTTAATTTCCTTCTACAGATTTTAACGGAACTTGTTCGTAAGAATATGGATTAAATCAATATTTTATTTGCAAACTAATGCAATGTTTGAAACACTCTGGCAGATTAAAGCTCCATGCTGGACCGGGAGTCGAACCTAAGACTCTTGCCTTCCGTGAGCACACACCACGACTAACTGGACACACTGTTCTGGAAGTATTACGAAACTTATCACAAACAAGTAAAGGTGAACATACTAAAATGTGCAGGATAATAACTGGACTAATGTAGTTAAGCGTCATCAAAAAATAAAATTTGTTGTGCTTATTTACATGGTTTGCATTGCTGTTTTGCCAATGTTCCAAACTCATGTACTTAATGTGATATTGTTAATAATATATATGTCCACTGTTTTTGCTAAGGAAGTAGCATACGAAGTAGACTGAGGCAGTCCGCTATAAGAACTTTAACCCTCTTTTAAACAGTTGCGAGTTGTTGTTGTGTGTTTCTGAACAAAATTAAACTACTAATTTAGTATTTAGTGTGTTCTTATTTCTATTTCTCTTGAATACAGAGTGGGAGTGATCCTAATGGAAGATGCCTACATTACTTTGCACAGATACCGTTAACGAACAAACACACAGAAGAGCATTAGTTAGTCCACTCAGTTCTTTTAACAAGTTGTCGCAGTATCCCCTTGATGTCAAAACCAAATTATTAAACGGTTTTAGACTCTGGAAAAATTACCTTTATTTGAGAATACGCATATATGATGTTATGGAATTGAAGTAAGCTAACTATCTGAGGTTCTTTTATTTCTACATAAACTATTTGTGTCAACATTTGCATTGCAAACAAATATTTGATTAGGTGTTTCTGCAGTTCTGCGGTATGCTCCTTCCAGTTACATTGATCAAGAAGTCGTAATCCGAAGAATTTAAAACCGGCAACCTCCTCCAGTTGCATATCATTACATTTTATGCATCCACAGGGTATAACTCTATTACAGGTTCTAAACTGCATAGTGCAAATTTTTGTGGGGAATCACATGTAATTACTGCCTAGCCGAAAGGCCACTGAGACTTCTTCTTCCCTCTGAACGCCCCTACATTTCTCTATGAGAAATATTGCTTGAACGATTTTTCAGAAATTCCAGTGACACGATAATATTCTAATTTACTTAGCAGGATGCTGAACGAGTCCTTGGCGGGGAATGGGGGAACGAAAAGGAAGGAATGAATGCTAGAGTTTAACCCTAGATTACTAAATCCTCGTAAAATTTACGATTGCTGCAGGATATAAAACAAGACATTTCGTATTTCATTTGGTATGTAACATACCACTGGGAGTTTAATATTTGTAATTAACTGACGCGTAACCTATAAATAATGACTTCCTTTGAATAAAATGTGAAGTAGTAAATTTTACGACGATTTAGTAGCAATGTAACAATTTCTCCATTTAGTGCTCTAGAGTTAATGTGCCGTCAACGAGAAAGTCATTAGGAACGGAGTGCAAGCACGAACTGAGGGAAAGAAAGGGAAGGAAACCAACCCTGTCGTTTTATAAGGAAAACTCCTGGTATTTGCCTCGATCGGTTTAGGTAAACCAAGGAAAATTTATATCAGGGTGTCCAGACGGGTATTTAAACCGCGGTCCCTCTGTGTCATACAACTGCAGTACTTGGCTAACCAGGGGAACGGATTTAGTGTAGGATCGTGGCTCACCCAGACTTGGGACACTTTTCTGGTAACAGTGGTTCTTGTGCCTGACAGAAGGAATTCCAAGTGGGAAGGCGCTGGCGGTCTCGTCAAGTAAACGGCGCTTTGTTTTGAAAGTTGCGACCAGAAAGTCTTTCACTTCTTAAGTGCATCTCATCAGATTTCCAAATGTTTGGTGGCGCGATAAACGGCTCGTTGTGTGGCGGAAGCTTCTCGGTTCGCAAGACAAACAGCGGCCACGGGCAGGAAGACGGCGCGGTGTTTGAGCTGGCGAGAGGGCGCGGCCGAGCCAGGCAGCACTTCAAAGCGGCGCTCCATTAGACGGCAAACAGCTGCAGGGCGGCCCATTAGCCGGCCCGGCGAGTGCGCGCCGAGAAATGCCGCGCCTCATTTGGCGAGCCGCGATTTACACTGCGCTTTGCGCCTCCGCCGCTAGTCCGCGCTACCGTCGACGGCCCCCACTCGGCTTCGGAAACACTTTTCTAGCTCCATGTACCTGCCGTGCAGTTAGTGTTTGCTATACACGTGTTCTGTACAGGGCGTACGGAAATTCCCTTCCCAAACATCTAGGGCTTGCCCGGGGAGTGCGCACATAATATTCTGAATAGGATACCAATGTTCGGAATCCTACTGTTTCCGTTCTACGACGGTTTCAATACAGAAGTTTAACTCATCCACTTCTCAAGTGCAGATAGTGTTGAGGATCAGTGGACAAAGTTCAAAACCTTCGTACAATATGCGTTAGATGAGTATGTGCCAAGCAAGATCGTAAGAGATGGGAAAGAGCCACCGTGGTACAACAACCGAGTTAGAAAACTGCTGCGGAAGCAAAGGGAACTTCACAGCAAACATAAATATAGCCAAAGCCTTGCAGACAAACAAAAATTACGCGAAGCGAAATGCAGTGTGAGGAGGGCTATGCGAGAGGCTTTCAATGAATTCGAAAGTAACGTTCTATGTACTGACTTGGCAGAAAATCCTAAGAAATTTTGGTCCTATGTCAAAGCGGTAGGTGGATCAAAACAAAATGTCCAGACACTCTGTGACCAAAATGGTACTGAAACAGAGGATGACAGACTAAAGGCCGAATTACTAAATGTCTTCTTCCAAAGCTGTTTCACAGAGGAAGACTGCACTGTGCTTCCTTCTCTAGATTGTCGCACAGTTGACAAAATGGTAGATATCGAAGTAGACGACAGAGGGGTAGAGAAACAATTAAAATCGCTCAAAACAGTAAAGGCCGCTGGTCCTGATGGAATACCAATTCGATTTTACACAGAGTACTTGAAGGAACTTGCCCCCCTTCTTGCAGCGGTGTACTGCAGGTCTCTAGAAGAGCGAAGCGTTCCAAAAGATTGGAAAAGGGCACAGGTCATCCCTGTTTTCAAGAAGGGACGTCGAACAGATGTGCAGAATTATAGACCTATATCTCTAACGTCGATCAGTTGTAGAATTTTGGAACACGTATTATGTTCGAGTATAATGTCTTTTCTGGAGACTAGAAATCTACTCTGTAGGAATCAGCATGGGTTTCGAAAAAGACGGTCGTGTGAAACCCAGCTCGCGCTATTCGTCCACGAGACTCAGAGGGCCATAGACATGGGTTCACAGGTAGATTCCGTGTTTCTTGACTTCCGCAAGGCGTTTGGCACAGTTCCCTACAGTCGTTTAATGAACAAAGTAAGAGCATACGGACTATCAGATCAATTGTGTGGTTGGATTGAGGAGTTCCTAGATAACAGAACGCAGCATGTCATTCTCAATGGAGAGAAGTCTTCCGAGGTAAGAGTGTTTTCAGGTGTGCCGCAGGGGAGTGTCATAGGACCATTGCTATTCACAATATACATAAATGACCTGGTGGATGACATCGGAAGTTCACTGAGGCTTTTTGCAGATGATGCTGTGGTGTATCGAGAGGTTGCAACAATGGAAAATTGTACTGAAATGCAGGAGGATCTGCAGCGAATTGACGCATGGTGCACGGAATGGCAATTGAATCTCAATGTAGCGAAGTGTAATGTGATGCGAATACATAGAAAGATAGGTCCCTTATCATTTAGCTAAAAAATAGCAGGTCAGCAACTGCAAGCAGTTAATTCCATAAATTATCTGGGAGTACGCATTAGGAGTGATTTAAAATGGAATGATCATATAAAGTTGATCATCAGTAAAGCAGATGCCAGACTGAGATTCATTGGAAGAATCCTAAGGAAATGCAATCCGACAACAAAGGAAGTAGGTTACAGTACGCTTGTTCGCCCAATGCTTGAATACTGCTCAGCAGTGTGAGATCCGCACCAGGTAGGGTTGATAGAAGAGATAGAGAAGATCCAACGGAGAGCAGCGCGCTTCGTTACAGGATCATTAAGTAATTGCGAAAGCGTTACGGAGATGATAGATAAACTCCAGTGGAAGACTCTGCAGGAGCGACGCTCAGTAGCTCGGTATGGGCTTTTGTTAAAGTTTCGAGAACATACCTTCACCGAAGAGTCCAGCAGTATATTGCTCCCTCCTACGTATATCTCGCGAAGAGACCATGAGGATAAAATCAGAGAGATTAGAGCCCACACAGAAGCATACGGACAATCCTTCTTTCCACGTACAATACGAGACTGGAATAGAAGGGAGAACCGATAGAGGTACTCAGGGTACCCTCCGCCACACACCGTCAGGTGGCTTGCGGAGTATGGATGTAGATGTAGATGCATGAGGAACAGAATTTGCCGGGTTCGATTCCCGGCGGAGTCAGGGATTTTCTATGCCTCGTGATGACTGGGTGTTGTGTGATGTCCTTAGGTTAGTTAGGTTTAAGTAATTCTAAGTTCTAGGGGACTGATGACCATAGATGTTAAGTCCCATGGTGCTCAGAGCCATTTGAACCATTTTTGAACTGAATTTGGCGTGACGCACTACAGTTATTAGATAACAACTCGAAAGGAAACATAACGGAACATCCATAACTTAAGAATATTTGTTTGTATTAACTCTTGAACATCAACATGTTTACATCATTCCGAAACAAAAAGGAATACGTACAGAACAGCACTGATGCATTACAATAATGGCTCGATGCAGCGACCACCAACGTTGTTAACATACATTGTACCTACGAAGCGTGTTCTGGTACAAACTCCCCATCCCACCTGATGTCTGTTCAGTCTCCAGAGCAGTGGGCAGAACTCGTGTCAGCATATCTTTCTCTAAACATTGCATACGATCCCACAAGTAGTAGCCCACAGGAATTAAATCCGGCGATCGTGGTTGTACCACCTCGGCCAATTCACCTTTCACAATATCGTCTGTTGAAATGACTCCGAACCGCACATGAGAAGTGAGGTGGTGCACCATCATGCTGAAACCACATTTCCTGACCGACCTTCAGTGGCACAGCTTCCAAGAACGGGTCCAATACGTTCCGCAGTAAGATCAGGTATGCAGCACCAGTTATCTTGGGTGGTGGGAGGTATGTCTCAGTCACATGACCGTCCAAAATACCTGCCCACACGTTAGTACCAAACCAATACTGAAATCCATGAACATGAGTGGCACGACGTTTTTCGTCTGCTCAGGCATGATTGTTTCCTGATTTCAGAACACAGTTCCTCGTGAACTTACATTCACTTGTGAACAGAACTCAACGTGGAAGCAGGAGTGTGTCGATGCAGCGGCGCAGGAACCACGTGCAGTATGCAGTGCGTTGTGCAAAATCGGCTGGAACCATAGCGTGTACCCTTTGTAAGTGGTACGGATATAATTGCTGTTCATGTAGAACGTCCGAAACGATAGTCTGACCAGCACCCATTACACGCGCAATCGTTGGGGTACTCGTTGACGGGTTCTCTTCAACTCGATACAGTACTCCATTTTCAAATTCGGGCGTGCATAGTTGCCGCGAAGCACCACAGTCCTCCCTCCTCCTAGTGAACGTACCTGTTTCTCGGAACCGCTGGGTAACTTGGACAATCAAAAACTGAAGGAGGCAGCAAGCGTACGGGAAAAGGGCGACCATTCTCTCCCTGCCGGCCGTTGTTGCCGAGCGGTTCTAGGCGCTACAGTCGGGAACCGCGCGACCGCTACGGTCGCAGGTTCGAATCCTGCCTCGGGCATGGGTGTGTGTAGTGTCCTTAGGTTAGTTAGGTTTAAGTAGTTCTAAGTTCTAGGGGACTGATGACCTCAGTAGTTAAGTCCCATAGTGGTCAGAGCCATTTTTTAGACTTTTCTCTTTCCCTCAGTAGGCGTCGACGCGTTACACATCTGAATGTTAACCATAGTAGAATGCAAACGGCACGTTTCCGGACTTCGGTTCCCATTCAATATAGTCCTAAAAGTTTGTAACCGGAGTTGCCGAACACGCTGCATACTGACAACTCTCTCCTTGTGCGGCAACGATAACAGTGAATTTTTTTCCAGTGTTGCTATTTGGTTAACGCTGATCCATGCAGCCGAGAAAATCTAAAAAGAGCTAACAGCCACTTCTTACAACAACAACAACAAATAATGTGTCCGTACTAAAAGAAGGTAAACCGAAAGCATAATTAAAAGAGCTATGTGGCACCGCTACTTCTACATAGTTTTTTTAGTCGCAACACAAGGCGTTGTGGGTATGCCGCAAGAACTTGGGCTTACGAAGAAAGCGCTAAGTGGCGCTCCTTCCCACGCTTCAGGCCTCTCGTCTCTCAGGGCCGATGTTCATCCCTCTCGATGACACAGCAATATGGGCCCACCTAAAGATAACGTGGAGCTAACAGTTCTGCTGGTAAGGAGAGTGAAAAAAACCGAAATATTTCTTTGTTTCGCAGCAGAGTAAGGATTTCATTGGTGATTTATGTGGCAATTTAATACTGCACACACCAAAAAAAGTTTTGCAGCGGCTCGGTTCTGAGAGTTTCGGTACCTGTACAGAAAACTGGGACAGAGAACAACATAAACATCATTTCCGCCCTTTTTATTGCTTATGAAAACCACACATTGCATGTTGTACCACCATACAGCGAGACCTTTAGATGTGGTGGTCCACATTACTGTACACGCAGGTACATACCCAGCAGCACGTCCTGTGTTCGTCGTGGCATGCTATCCACAAGTTCATCAAGGTCGTGTTTGTCCAGATAGTCCCACTCCTCAACGGCGATTTGGCGTAGATCCCTCAGAGTGGTTGGTGGGTCACGTCACCCATAAACAGTCCTTTTCCATCTATCCCAGGCACGTTCGATAGGGTTCATGTCGGGACAACATGCTGGACAGTCCAGTCGAGCGATGTCGTTAGCCTGAAGGATGTCATTCACAAGATGTACACGATTGTGGGCGCGAATTGTCGTCCATGAAGACGAATGCCTAGCAGATATGCTGCCGATATGGTTACATTATCGGTCGGAGGATGGCATTCACGTATCGTACAACCATTACGGCGCCTTCCATGACCACTAGCGGCGAACGTTGTCCCACACAATCCCATCCCAAAACAGCAGGGAACCTCCACCTTGCTGCACTCGCTGGACAGTGTGTGTAAAGCGTTCAGCCTAATCGCGTTGCCTCCAAATACGCCTCCGACGACAGTCTGGTTGAAGGCATATGCGACACTCATCGGTGAAGAGAATGTGATGCCAATCATGAGCGGTGCATTCGGCATGTTTTTGGGACCATCTGTCCCGCGCTGCATGTTGTCGTGGTTGCAGAGATGGACCTCGCCATGGACGTCGGGAGTGAAGTTGCGCATCCTGCAGCCTAATGCGCACAGTTTGAGTAGTAACATGACGTCCTGTGGCTGCACGAAAAGCATTATTCAACGTGGTGCCGTTGCTGTCAGGGTTCTTGCCAGCCATAATCCGTAGGAAGAGATCATCCACTGCTGTAGTAGTAGCTCTTGGGCGGCCTGAGCGAGGCATGTCATCGACCATCGACAGTTCCTGTCTCTCTGTATTCCTCCATGTCCGAACAACATCGCTTTGGTTCCCTCAGAGACGCCTGGACACTTCCCTCGTTGAGAGCACTTCTTGGCACAAACTAACAACGCGGACGCGATTGAACCGCGGCATTGACCGTCTAGGCATAGTTCAACTATAGACAACAAGAGCCGTGTACGTCCTTCCTGGTGGAATGACTGTAACTGATCGGCTGTCATACCCCCTCCGTCTAATAGGCGCTACTCATTCATGGTTGTTTACATCTTTGGGTGGGTTTAGTGACATCTCTGAACAGTCACAGGGACTGTGTCTGTGATACAATATCCACAGTCAACGTCTATCTTCAAGAGTTCTGGGAACCTGGGTGATGCAAAACTTTTTTATGTGTGTTTGTTTATATAACCAAACTGCGGATTCTCATAAGAGGCACTCTCTCACAGAAACAACATCGTATTTTATATTAGAATTCTTGACTTGCGAGTGTTGTTCAGAAAGTAATGCATCGCATTTTTTTCTTCAACAATTCATTATTGAACAGAATGAGAATTACACACACGAAAGAATGGTGTTTTATCTACACACCCTAATTTTCATGTAGTCTCGATCCCGTTCTAAGGCCTTTCTCCAGCGCGAAACAAGGGTGTGTATGCCCTGTCGGTACCAGTCCTTTCCTGGTGGCGGAGCCAGTGCTTCACTGTGTGACTCACCTCATCGTCCTCAAAATGTCCTCCACGAATGTCATCCTTTAATGGCGAATGACATATTCAGCTCGCTGCCACATGCCAGGTGCGACGGCCGCTGCAAATCGTGGAGCTTCGCTGAACAGCTTCCTGACGACTCACCCTCCGTGTTCAGCGACTAACTGTCTTCTGTCGACAGCAGATGCTCCATAGACTTTGCACAAGCGTTTTGAACATTCCCCAGAGTTTCTTTCTCTGCAGTGAGACATCCAGTGACAGCACGTTGCTTGTAATGTACATCACTTACATACGCCATTTTGAAACTGTTCTGCAGCTACGCTATCTGTCGGAAGTGACGGAAACTTGGCGCTCTCACTCAGGAGACTACAAGTAATACATACGTAACGTTTCGCACTCGTAGCATTGCTTTCGACTGAGAAAAAAAAATGCGGTGCATTACTTTCTGTGCAACCATCGTACTTTCTTTCTGTACCTATTTCTGCAAGAGAGGAACGTGCAGATGACTAAGGCACGGGATATGATAATGTAAAGGAAGTCCCATAGAACCATAATCTTCCAGAGAAAGAAAACACAGTCAGTGGCACACTTGTGCTGAAGTATGTTTGTTCAGCAAAAATATTAGTTGTTTGCTTAATAGATGGGGCCGAATTTTCATTATTCAGATATTCCACGTTCAGTAGAATAACAAAGGTAATTCAGCCAGTACACCGTACTACGCAGTTGCTGAATAACGAGTCATCGCAAACCAAGAGTTTCTCAAGTTATTCTCAACAAGAAAACAGTCACTTCTGCAGAGCGTACACTCACTTCGTATATTCTTTCTCTGAGCTTCCTGTGAGTGAATGGTTTCTGCTGACCCAAGTGTGTATCGTATCCCTGAGACATAACTGGCTAGAAATACAAGGTGCATCTTTAAGCTCAGTGAATTGACTGGAATGTAAATGCACCGTATGTCAAAACTGCATGCATGTCAAGAAACGCTACATACTGCCAGACCCAAGCTGAAAGAGATCTATGTGCTATGGCCAGAGTCGTGTCAACGTGTCATCGTCAGTTTTTGAACAAATTGCGATAAAGAACTTTGGACGCAAGAGAGACAGGGGTGTAAGTGTACGGAATAGAAACAGGTGTTTACAAGAGGTTCAAACGCTTCGAGTGTCTCGAGAAACCAGTTAAACTCTGGCGAAAGTGGATAATTCCCATTTTCTCTTGCTGTAGTGTCTATGTACTTCATCTCGTTATTCACGCACCCAAACGATCATTTTGCAACTTTGTTTGCCCGTAAAACTTGTGTGTCATGTACTGTCCATGCAGCGGCTGCCTACATCCTTCTTCGCTCCCCCGCCCACCCATCCCCCATGACATGTTTTCTTTTGTTTTTATAGCGCAGAATTAGAATTCCTGTCTATCATGTCATCTCTAGTCTCTTTAATTTCCCTATCGAAACCCGGACACCAATTACGAAAGGTGGAGAGTTTGTTTTTCTTATGATCACGGCGGCGTATTGGGGCGTATATCACGTAACTGATTGAAATCGATTCCACATTTTCTGTTTTACGTTTTTTTCCCTCGCGACCTCGCGTAATTTTACTTTAATTGATTAGGTTGTCCAGTAGCCCATTACAGCATCAACAAGAAATATGACAGATTTCATCGTTTACATATAACGAGGATAAATTGGTTTCGTCCGGGGCAATTACGGTTATTTGTTTATCCAACAGCAGAATGCTTGCAGAAACATCAGCAACACATGCGTAAAAAAAATACTTGAGGGAGACGGAAGTTAAAGTTTCAATTAGTCGTCAGGTATTTACATAATTTTAGCAGCGTAATAGTCGGCTTCTTTCTACGGTCCACACAGACTTAAATTGCCCCTGCAGCAGAAGTTGTTAATATGTACTCCAATTTGGAGCGAGATCCCTGATCAGAATCTAACGCAGCCCGCTACTCCGACACGGAAGAGCGCAGAGTGAGCTTCGTCATTGGCCATTTAATCATAACTGCACTTACTGCATCGTAGGAGACGAGCGCCAATGTCTGTAGTTGCCTCAAGCCACATCAGAACTTGTAACATACATTCCATCCATCTCGGTGCCAGAACTCTCTCTTGATCTTGTATATTGGCCTCGGTATTGATCGAGGTGGCCAGACGGCAATAAGAGCAACCATTTGCCTAAATCTGAGCAGCTGGATCTTCTAAAACGATAATGTCGCTACCTCCACGGAACAATAAAGCAAAAGAGTTTAAAATATTTACGTCGCTTTCCTGATAAGCTAATGCCGTACCTGTAGAAATTTGAATGACCCAAGATCGACCAACAGACTTACTCATAGGGAAGAGTGAGGCTGAAATCTCCATCGAGTCACCCCATAGGTGGGATCTATTTAGTATTTACCTAATCGATTAAGCCACATACTAGAATAGTTTCTTCGAAAAATAAATGACCAGTTTCGTTCCTTATCCTTCTGTAATCCAAGTTTGTGCTCCATCTCTTAATGTCCCCATCACTGATAGAATCCTTTTTTTTATTACACGTATAGTAAGCTAAAACGCTGCTCAGGAACTTTTAATAGGTAGGCTACTAGCTCCACAGCCATTATTAAACTATATGCAAACATACGTATTTATTACTACATATATCTATGTTTATTTGTAACGAATAACAATTTTTATACGCTGATGCCATCTGGTGACGTTGCGGGCACGTGACACCCTATCAAAACTGTTAGCGCAGCAGAGTCGGATGGCGACCACAGTAGCGAAGATATGAACTGCAAATTGGGAAACGCACTGAAACAAGTGACTTCGTCAAAGGATAAATCATTATTACGCAAAGCCTGTGAACGAGTATCTCGAAATCGTCGAATCTGGTCGAATATTCACGTGCTACTGTCGTGAGCATCTACGGAAAGAGGTAAAAGTACGGTGACACTACTACCACACGCTAAATCGTTGGACGTCCAAAAACGTAGGGTTCGGAGGCTTGTCTGTTCTGTAAAGTAGAATAGATAGTGGTCTGTAGCATCTCTGCCCTAAGAGCACAATGCTGGTTCACCACCAACTGTTTCGGAACACACCGTTCATCGTACATTGTTCAACATGGAGCTCTGCAGCACACCACCCCTATGTGATCACATGTTGACCCAACGACATCGTCAGTTACGATTGCAGTGGGCACGGAACCATCGAGATTCACCGGCGATCGGTGTAAACGTGTAGGCTCTTCGGCTGAATCACATTTCTGCTACACTAGTTCGATGGTCGTCTACATAAACGCCATCATCGAGGTGAACGGCGGCGCAGCGCGTCACGAACGCAGGTTGGTGGCAGCTGTATTATGCTACAGGAGACATTCTCCTGCGCTTGCATGGAAACTGCGGTAGTAATCGAAGACACGCTGACAGCTGTGAACCACCTGCATCCCTTCAAGCTTGATGTTTTCCCCGAAGGCGATGTCGTCTTTCAGCAGTATAACTGCCCGTGCTCGGAGCCGGCACCGAGCAACAGTGATTTGAAAAGCACTACAGTGAACTCATGTTGATGTCTCGGCGATCAAATTCACCTGGTTTAGATCCTGTGGAATCCATCTGGGTCGCTGTCGGGCGCCATCACTCATACACAAATCAGCGGCCCGTTATTTACGCGAATTGCATGGCCTATGTGTAAACATCTAATGCCACATACCTCCACAAACCTACCAACAAACTGTCGGATCCTTGATACGCAGAATCAGTGATGTATTTCGTTCCAAAGAAGGGACAAACAAGCTATTAAGCAGGTGGTCGTAATGTTTTTCCTCGTCAGTATATATCTGTCATAGTCCTTACTTTCATAACGCATCGCCGGCCGCGGTGGACAAGCGGTTCTAGCCGCTTCAGTCCGGAACCGCGCGACTGCTACGGTCGCAGATTCGAATCCTGCCTTGGGCATCGATGTGTGTGATGTCCTTAGGTTGGTTAGGTTTAAGTAGTTCTAAGTTCTAGGGGACTGATGACCTCAGATGTTAAGTCCCATAGTGCTCGTAGCCATTTGAACCATTTTTTGGTGGCTTCAGTTGAACCAAACCATCATAACGGATCGTTAACACTGTCGTTGTCTAGTAGCTTGTATTGCCGCGTACTGACAAGGGAACCTTACTGCCCTTCAGTTTCCTGTAGCAGTGTGACGACTTTCTCAAAAATGCTAGAAAAAATCGACCTTGAACAGTTCAGAGTGCTGTCAAGTACAAAAAACCATCAACCCTTTAAAAGAGCGGCCGTATTGTGCTATACTTTTTGGCGTGGGGTCGGTTTCGGTTGTAGACAGATGCAGTTTTTTTTAATTTTATTTGAATTGTAAATTTATTATGCAATTGAAATTGAATCACAATTTTAAAAACTACGTCTTTACGAGAGTGTTTACTAATCCCATGAAAAAGCCTTTACTGATAATAAAATTTGATACAAAACTGTGAATTGTCTTACTATTAAATTAAAAAATTGTATATATTATAAAGGACGCAGTAGTAGTTCTCTACGGTAGGTTAGCAGAGTTTGAGTCCAGTGGTTCAGGACACTCTGCGGCATAGCACTGGTGTGGTGAATGGGTGCCTGGTGGTCTCCCGACGTGTATGTATTCACGTGTAATCTGCTATCCAATGTTTGTCGTTTCCGTACAAAATTTTAACCGGTTATTAATTGTATATTCACGCGATTCAGATTAAACACATAAGACGCAAAGTTAAAATCTTCTGGGTTGGTAGGCGGCGTCATATTTCCTTCTAAAATAATCGACGTTTCGACCACTCTGCTGGGATCTTCTTCAGGTTGTTTCGGTGTCCACTATTGCTAGAACAATCCTATGCTGTTATCTTCTTCAGGATGTTTCGGTGTCCACTATTGCTAGAACACGTTCTAGCAATAGCGGACACAAAAACATCCTGAAGAAGATGCCAGCAGAGGGATAGAAGCGTCTATTATTTTAGAAGGGAATATGACACGGCCTAACAACCAAGGAGATTTTAACTTTAGTGACAATGGACACGAAAGCCTGCAGAGTTACACAAACTATTTACTTTTATCAAAAATTTATGAGTCAATATTTGTTGAGTAATATTTCAGTTTCATAGTAAATATGACATTCAAATAAAAGTTTGAAAAAGTTGCTAGCGATCTCAGAATTATAAGGCTAGAACGCTTACGTACACAGCTACAGGAAGCTGTGTTACGAAGCTCAAAATTTTGTGCACTTTAAGAGCGCTCGGACCTGCAGCTCCCAAAGTCGGTAATTTGTATTGTTTTTGGAAAGTTCATCATACTGTTTTAGGCAATTGTTACTGGGACAAGGACTCACAAATGTTATAAGTAGGAAGAAAATTGAAGAGGTCCAGCCTGTAATATCTCCATGTAAGATCACATATGTCAGCTCGACAAGCACCAACCAAGTGATCGACTTTGATTTTTTGGAAAGTCTCATTTTGTATCTCCAAAGCGCCATCCACATTTATGTTCATCGAGGTTTCCTGTAAACCCGTTACGGTAAATGCTGCGATGCTTGCTTCGAAAAAGACACTGCCGTTTCGTTCCCCATCCTCGTCCAGTGCAATGTGTGAAGACGTGATTGTCTATGAGACATTAAACGGTGCTCTTACTTCTGTGGCTGGCCAGTGTGGCCAGGCGGTTCTAGGCGCTTCAGTCTGGAACCGCACGATCCCTACGGTCGCAGGTTCGAATCCTGCCTCGGGCCTGGATGTGTGTGATATCCTTAGGTTAGTTAGCTTTAAGTAGTTCTAAGTCTAGGCGACTGATGACCTCAGATGTTAAGTCCCATAGTGCTCAGAGCTATTTGAGCCTTTGTATTGTTTTGTATTTGAAACGGGGACCTAGAAACGACGAAGAGGTTCCGTCCCCGCCGTAGCCGCAGAGGTCGACAACGACTACCGCAGTCCACTTCACCCCACCGAACCCAGGGTTATTGTGCGGTTCGGCTCCGGGTGGACCACCCCAGGGAACGTCTCACACCAGACGAGTCTAACCCCTATGTTTGCGTGCTAGAGTAATGGTGGTGTACGCGAACGTGGAGAACTTGTTTGCGCAGCAATGGCCGACATAGTGTGGCTGAGACGGAATAAGGGGAACGAGCCCGCATTCGCCGAAGCAGATAGGAAACCGCCTAAAAACCATCCACAGACTGGCCGGCTCACCGGACCTCGACACAAATCCGCCGGACGGATTCGTGCCGGGGACCAGGCGCTCCTACCCACCCGGAAAGGCGTGCGTTAGACCGCACGGGCAACCTTACTTGTGTGAGGCGCGGGAGGCCGGCTGGCGGGACCGCCTGCAGCGCCGGCGTGTCCTCTTTTTTTTTTTTTTTTTTTCTTATTGATCGTTGTGTTTGGTCGTTGCGGACGTCGCAAGACATCCTGTTCAAGTTCGGTGGTTGACCCTTCCACTCAGTTTTTTTTATTACAGAGGCCAACCGGCTCTCTGACCACACACACTGAGCTACCGTGCCGGCGTGTCCTCGGCGGCAGCGTGTGGTGACGGCCTGTGCTGTGTGTTGCAGGTGGTGTCGCTGGCCGCCTGCCTGACGGCGCCGTCCCAGACCAGCGCGATGCACTCCTCCAGGCCAGGCGGCGGTGGCGGCGGCCGGCGGTCGCAGCGCTCCAGGGACCACCACGCGCTGTGAGTACCACACCTAAATAGACAGACTCACGTTCAGGTGCCTACAACTCCACCCGTGCCGCGCGGGATTAGCCGAGCGGTCTCGGGCGCTGCAGTCGTGGACTGTGCGGCTGGTCCCGGCGGAGGTTACAGTCCTCCCTCGGGCGTGGGTGTGTGTGTTTGTCCTTACGATAATTTAGGTTACGTACTGTGTAAGCTTAGGGAGTGATGACCTTAGCAGTTAAGTCCCATAAGATTTCACACACATTTGAACATTTTGAACTCCACCCACCGACACCCCCAACTGTCACCACCTTCACTATGTACGGTCCGCCCTGTGGGACCATACAAGTTTCTAAATCCGAATTATCAGATTTCTCTGACTCTCTCGAAGACCCAGCATCATATGATCGGCGAACTACACGGAAATCGACGCCGGAAGATTCACAAAAAATAAATAAAGTTAGTCAAGCACCTTTGCCGTTCACTTAGATTTACGAGGGCGCTCAATAAGTACAGTAGAGTCTCGATAGTTCGAGGTGAACGGGACCGGAACCACCTCGAACTATCGAAAACTCGGACTACCGAAATTTAAATGGGGAAAAAGAAATATTAGGATATTGTAAGTAATACTGGTCAAAATATGAACTTCATTAAAATAAAAGTATGTACACATGGATTTGTATTGGCATAATAACAATAATTATTTATTTAGACAAGTAATAGTGAAGTGCCTTTTGTTTGGCGAAGCTGCAACGTTTCCTCGCGGCAATGTCACGCCACCGTCTCAGGAGCAGTAGGTCAGTTGGTGTCGCCTCAGGCTGTTGTTCCACGTGGCATATGGCGGCCTCGAGAGCAGCGTAGCCATCGGTGTGACTCATCATCGGTGCAGCCTCTGCCTCGTCACTCTCACACTGCGATGGAATGTTAACCAAGTCAATTATAGAAGAGTCTGTCACTACCAACTGTTCGTCCGAATTTAACCACTCGCCTACTTCCGCCTCTTCTGCCTGTTCACACCCTGGCAATCTTCTGCTTACATTACACAATGCTTGATCGTCCTCATCTGCTAAATCTTCAGTTGCTGTGTCTGGCATACTTCCCTGTAGAATTTTCGTCCATGACTTAGAAATTGTGTGTGACTTTATTTCGCTCCACGATTCGCTAATCCAGTACACGACGTCCTTCAAAGTCACTTTCTTCAAAGCTCCTACAATGCTTTCGTTGTCTTCGGAATGGAGGATTGACTGTGGCAATCGCCGTCGATACTATTTTTTTTTCTTTTTTCATTCCAGAACGCCCTGATCCATGGGCTGAATGAGACAGTAACGTTTGGTGGGAGAAACAAGGCGCGGATACCGTCGCACTGAAGTTCTCCTGCACTTGGATGTGGAAACGCATTACCCATGAGGAAAATTGCTTTGCATGGCAGTCCCCTTTCTTTTAAAAAATTCACACTAAGCAGTTTCAGAAGGATGTAGGTTGCAGTAGGTACTGGGAGATGAAGAAGCTTGCACAGGATACAGTAGCATGGAGAGCTGCATCAAACCAGTCTCAGGACTGACGACCACAACAACACAATGCAATCAATCAATCTTTTACAGAAACTCAATGTTATAACATAAAGCAAAATAAATCAGTTCAGTATTAGAGCTATGGTGTTACAGTAATCGTTCGCTATTGTTTTCACTCCTTTCTACTGTTTCAGTTTCAGTGGCCAGCAGTGTATTATGTTGTCCAGCACCTGCACATTCAGATTGCGGCCTGACGTCTGTGCGGTGCGTTGCAGGAGCGGTAGCGGTAGCGGCGGCGGCGGCGGCCCGGAGGCGGACGTGGGGGCGGGGTGGCGGTCGGGCGGCCGGCTGACGACGCGCCAGCTGCAGACGCTGGTGAGCGAGGCGAGCGCCAACGGCGCCGGCGCCGTCGAGTGCTGCCCGTCGCGCGTCGACATGGTGGCGCCCGTCGGCGGCACCAACAAGGACGGCGACTACGTGGAGCTGTTCAACAGCGACGAGCACCAGCAGAGCTTCTTCGAGGTGTCGTGCGACGACAGCGTCGTCGACCGGCCGTGCATGTTCGTCGACCACCGGCTGCAGAACCAGTCCAAGTGCGTGCAGAAGTACTCGTACTCGTACGCGCTGGTGCGGGAGCCGCAGCAGAGCGGCTGGCGGCTGGACTACGTCCGCGTGCGCAGCGGCTGCAGCTGCGAGATCACGCCCCGCGCGCCGCCGCACGCCGGCCCGCACCCCCACCCCCGAGGCAAGGCGCGCCGCCGCGACAAGAGCAAGCGCAGGCAGCGCACGCCCGACTGACGCGCGCCGCCTCCCGCCACGCCGTTCAACGTTGTGCCCGTCTCGGCCGTACCGAGGTGCTGCCGTTTCGTATGCGCCATGACCGAGACTGCGCAGTCTGTCGCGGGTTGCGATCGCAGTTATCCTCAGTGACTCACTTCAGTGTCCTCGTTTACGCTGTGTTCTACCGCTATTTCAGTGACTGAGATATTTATACACCCACTAATTTCACCCCCCCCCCCCCCCCCCCCCCTCGTCACACATGCGTCGTTTCCAGTACTCTGCATATTCTCCGGCCAACTGTACCGCAATTCTCTGCAAGTGCTCACAACCTGAGAAAAATACAGTCCACGCTCCAGAGGCAAAGTAGGCTCTTTAACGCACCTCCTGCGGAAATTTTAGTTCATTAAACCCTCACCGATAAACGTATAGATGCACGAACATTAACACAATAAGATACTTAGTACTGTTTCAAAATTTTAAACAAACGACATCACCACGTCTGCTTTACTTTGATCAGCTACCGTCCCGTTCAAAATTAACCAGAGACACATTACTTCAACGAAAATTCGCTTACGTCCACAGCAGCAGTATAATCTGACACATTCCCTTATCTGGCATAAAAGAAGTAGTGTTGTCGGTGTTTCGTTGCAGACTATATTGTTCGTTTCTCGTGTCTCTCACAACATAACGATCAAGCTAACAGACTGAACATTTGCATGGTTTCAACATCGGAAAATAATGATCGCTTCTTTCCGATGGTGAAAAAATCTAACCTAACCTCATTTGCAATCCATTATACGTGAATTCCAAAGTGCTTCTACGAAAAGAAGTATTTAACTTAATATACGACATAACCTCACGATGCATTCCGCGTTGTGCATTAACCCCAACAGACGTTCGCTATTAGTTTTGTGTAAATAGTGTCACTCTTCCTGAATAACACGCTTGCTGCAGAAGTATTAGGCACGCACTTTGAAAGATATGCGGCAGTATTTCCGAGTTCTTCTCTGTTACCACTACGTGTGTACCGGCCAGGAAAAAAGTGTTTGCCCGCATATTGTGTTGTCGATTTCAACGGACGCAAAGCAGCTTCGCCCCATCGATGCCTTTGGTTCAATGTTACCTCTGCATAATTGTGATGAACTGTGTGCACACATCCCCAGATCCTCTACAGGTTGCAGATTCGCGATCTGTGTCCAGCACGTGTGGAAGTGTTCGTAATGCAGACAGGTTGTGACTTCAAGAAGGAAAGATCTGTTACAGACGCGTGCTAAGCTCGCTACGGCCCAGACTCCAGAACAGTCGGCAGCGTCCTCCAGTAGTGTCTAATGTCAATGTATCATACTATACTGCATACACAGTCAAAGAGCGATGCTGGCTATACCAAATGTGTACACAAGTGTCCTCATATTACTATGTAAATAAAACATCGTAATGGCACTCACTGTGTTCGTTTCTGAAAACTCATTTGCCTTACTAATCCATTTCCCAGCTTTCAGAAACTAAAATAACGACTAGTTTGTTGGACTCGTCAATTCCCATCGCTGGTGATCTTCTCCAGTGCACTGTAAGCCACACACGCATCATTCAAATTAAAAACGTACTCAGCGATTGCACTAATATGTATTAAAGACTTCTGGGTTTTGCTACACTATCTTTAAGTGTAAGATGGGTTTTATGCACGAGTATATTATACAAAGTACTTATCGATGTTGATGCATGAGCAACAATAATCACTGTTATACAGGCAGAAATTAAGCAACACTTTACGGAACGAGATACTGCATGAGTACTTACAGTAACACTGACTTTAAATTTGTTGTTGATGCCACATGCACACAGATACAGGAATGCAAAGAAAACTGGAATCTGTGCTGTTCACCTTGTTTAAATATGATACAGTCGGATGATTTAAGCTAATGAAACACTATAACATTACCAAGGACATACCCAGAAAAGGACATGGGATTGCACCTGTCTCCTTTCACCTCCCCCACCTCCCAAAAACAAAACAAAAAAACTCTTCCCACGCTGAATTTGCTTGATACTCCTCTAAACAGACACATAACAATTCAATCTAAGTGTGAAGAAGGCTAGAACACGTAATGGATACTCAGTAGCAGCAAGTTATCCAAAGTCCACTGGCATCTGCAAAGATGAGGGGGCGGGAGGGGGGGTGGGGGCAGTGAGAGGTGCAACCGGGAGTACTCCCCACATCCCCCATCCTGGAATCTGCAGTACAGGCTCTTTATTCACTACAGAATTCTCATACACCAATACAGAAATCAATAAATAACCATTAAATTTATGGTATACAATAAGTTTTTCCTTAATTCTTGTGGCATGTTATCGCAGAGTGACCAATCAAAAAATGACAATTGCATAGTCTTGCCCCTCGAACTGGATAAAATTCTGCATATACCCATATCAGAGCCACTTGCCATGAAGTCTCAAAACTGTTTCGCCATTCACCAGAAACTAAACCGAAGGACCCCCATCTAGCTCAGATCCTGGGTATGCTCTTGAATATTACTGGGCTGATATGAAACATATTTTAACTAAATACATCACTTTAAAGCTACTCTTTAATGGAGTATAAAGATTTGGCCGACAGACAGTTCTCCGATTGAACAGAATCTCCCAGAAGATTTATTTACATTATCTGGTCATACGCTGAACACGTGAATCCGCATTCCATCCACACTTGCAGGTAAGAAAATAACTACATTCTAAATTATGTTAGGTGTATACACTTGTGGAAAACAAAAAAATATAAAATCACACTACAGAAATGACAAAAAGTATAATATATGTAAGCACATCAACATGAGGCAATAATTTAGAGCATTTTGTTTTGAACTACAGCTTTGTGCTTTGGATGGAGTGACAATCCCTATCAAACAGGAAAATGCCTAGTACTTGGCTTGCTGTTGGTCTGAGCACCGTATTGGTTAGTAAACATTCTAGACATACTCGATTGGTGTTGATGAACACAGTTCTTTTGCTTAACTTAATATCAGAGACGATACATTGTGCCCTGGAGAGGCAGGATATTTCTTCGAGAAACTGCAAACCGTTGTGAATGTGTGGTATTAATGTTGTTGCTACTCGACCTAGAAAGGTGGGAACTGCTTACAGATTCACACCTCCTCCGCCATATCAGATAATCAACCACATGTGGCTACAGCACCATTTAGGACCAATACTGCATCAATCGTTGTAGGAAAATTATGCTAGAATATAATTACTTCTGGATTAAAAGAGACCACTCACCAAAAAAAAACAGAAGCATTGAGTCTAGGCACACGCAAAAGGAAGAAAACTTGCTAGTTTTTGGAGTAATCCTTTTTCGAGCTAGAGTAAAATACACACAAGAAACACACACACATACAAAATGCACACACGTGCACGCATACAGGTACTACCACCTCCACATGGTGTCATGCTGCATTTCAGGGAAAGGACTGGCTGTGGTGATGGTGGCGTTGGTCTTGGCAAGGAAAGAGGTGGGAGAAGTAGTGCTTGATAGCAGTAAGGCCATGAGCATGAGGGATGTCGCAGCGCGTCGAGAGCGCGATGTCAACGCGAGCAAACCCTGCAGCGCGCCCGCAGTAGGGAGTGGATCGCCGGTCGGTGGGGTCAGTCCCGTCTCAGGACCCATCGGCCACTCCACTTACGACGACTTCGGCACCGGGAAATGGACATCGGAGGGAGACGACACAGGCTACGGACATGGTTTATGAGAGTTCATCGTACACTCTGGCGGAGCTGTGCAACCGCCTGGAGCCGCGGGGACCACTGAACGACACGCACAACTGACACCAACAGCCGCTTCTACTGGTAAACAAGAGCGTTCCCGGAAGCCGTCGGCGCCGCGCAAAATTGAAACCTTCACAGACGAAGAAAACTCATACCCTCCGCGCGGTAACGTCCTTCGCGTCGTCGTGATGTGGAACAGCACAAAACACCGCGAGAACAGGGAAGTGATGGACCAAGCAGCATTAGAAAGAGACAACAGCTTTGCAGAAACGGTTGATTTCGTCCTAGCGCGAGACAAACGGCACTATCTGAGAAACTCGGAAGAAGACGCGAAGCCTCAAAAACGACGATTGAGACTACGAGTAATCTCACACCTGTTACCCCCAGAGATCACAACAAGGACGACTCCACGCAGACACGAAACCTAAACCTAGGAACGTCGGAGCCACAAGCCGCTGCTGCATCTGAGGCAGCAAAACAGAAACGCGTTCCACCAGTGACGATTTATTATGCTGGCCAGTATGTGGAACTGAGCAACGTGCTACAACAATAACTCTCCGGAACCCTGAAGGCCATCTTCCAGAAGGACCAGATTAAATACTATGTCGAGTCCTTTGAGGATCAAAGAAAGGCCCTGAAAATTTTTGAGACCTACGACTTGCCACGGTTCACACGTCAACCACTGGAGAAAAAGGAACTTAAGGTGGTGATCAAACGACTGCCTGCACAGGTCACAGGACGTCAACTCAGGGAAGCACGAAGTGAAAAAGAATTTCCCCACGCCTGGGTACATCAGTATAAAAGGAGAGAAGGAGATCAAGTCAGTGGTGAATTAGTTAGGCTGCCCACGTACTGCGTCAGCCTTCCTCAGGAAAAGACAACCATAAAATCTACGACATCCGGTACCTCCCCTACACGAGCGTGCGCATACAAGATTATCGGTCCAAGGATGGGCTGACACAGTGCAAAAACTATCAACACTTGGAGATACGGCAAAGTATTGCCGGATGCCACCCCGCTTCGTAAAGGGCGCTGGAGACCATCGAACCAAAGACTGCAGCCTGCCGTGCACCCCCAAAACAAAATGTGATAACTGTGACAAAGACCACTGCACCTCATGGTGCAGCTGCGAAAAATACCAGGCACTGCTACGGAAATTTAAAGTCCAGTTGCAACAGCAGGCCAAAAACCCGACGGTGAAGATCGTTCAACAATCTACAACGCCAGCGACGACTAGCAAGGTGGACTGTGACGCACCACCACAACAGCCATCTGGACAGCTCCAAATGTCAGCTACCCTACAGAAGACTCCAAGACGACGGATTTCACGATCCTATGAAGACACACAGTCGCCAAGGAGAGACCAATCTGCAACATCTGCGTCCACTGCAGCCACTCTACTCACCTTGACACCAGCCACGTCGGACATTGCAACCCTCCTTGTACAACTTCAACAAAAACTGACAGGGATCCTCACGCTGGTGGAGTGAATAATCAAGGCGTTTAGCACTCCTTAGGGAATGGATAACGGCTGCAGAGCAAGACACGTCCGACTCTGTATTTGGAATGCCAATGGAGCAAGATGTAAACAAACTGAACTGAACGAATTTGTTAGTCGGCACAAGTTGGACATAGTTCTGGTATCAGAAACGCACCTGACGGACACGGCTAGTTTCAAATTACGCAACATGCATGGTTATAGGAAGGACCGGGTTGGACAACGAGGTGGCGGAACTGCAGTGCATCAGGAGGATCTACCGCCCGTGGAATCACTGGAAGCCACAGCTGTTACAATCTTCACGGCAATAGGAAACATAACTCTGGTGGCGGCGGATCTTAGCCCCAAGAAACAGTTGGTGGCCAGAGATCTTCATGCTGTCTTCGACCGATTTAATAAGGTCTTGCTGGAAGGAGACCTTAACTCCAAACATGGAGCTTAGCATTCAGGAAGGGCCAACCGAAAGGGACAGCTATTCTACGATCTAGAGAACGATCTTCAAATCACCGTCTATGGAGCCGACACGCATCTTTGAATTCACCGACCAGGAGTCTGATGTTCTCGATATAGCGATTGTTAAAAATATCGCTGCAAATGTACAGCACAAGACCATCCAGTACCTGTCCTCTGATCATCTACAAGTTCTCGGACTTCTCGAGGGTGGCGGCCTCCGGGTACCACCTCCAAGCTCCAGAGCTGTTACCTGGGATCTATTTGCGACCTACCTTAACAATAACGTCCGACCGACCCAAGCAGTCTCGACAATTACGGAGACCGCTGTGGTAACTTTGAAAGCTGAAATCCAACGGGCATCAAGACGTGCAGCGACTGATATCTTTCGTCAAGACCAATAATTTGAAACATTCCCTACTCATCTCACCGCCATCAAGCATCGCCGGAATACCCACAGAAAACGGTGGCAACGACATAGACAACGAAAAGAGAGAGGGTCGATGCATCGTTTGTATCGGCAGCTACAACGCCGAGCTGAAGAATGGCGGCAAGACCTCTGGTAAACAAATATGGACGAAATGTCTCTCAAGACTAGGGAAGAGTGGCAACTTGTACGGGCACTACGCCAACCGAGACCACCAAACAGGGCAATACACGGCCCCGATGGCCTCATACACGACTTTCTTGGCCAATCTGAATTGTATGCCGACGTATATGAACAACACATGACAGTTCCGCCCCCACATGACGCAAAGGGAAGAGGACCGTATCCGATAGCGAAACGCCGACTTCCGCCAACTCCGCCCACTACAGAGGCCTGTTCTCAGCACTTCCGCTGAAGTTAGAAAACTCATCAGGAAGACGAACACCTCGGCGCCTGTTAAGGACTCTGTGATCAGCGCCGATCTTAAGCATCTTCCGAGAAAGGCCAACGTTCTCTTAACTCGAATTATCAACAGCTGCTTCCTCAACGGCTACTTTTCTGCAGACTGCAAGGCGTTGAAGACGACCCCTGTTCCCAAAAGAAGAAAAAAACCAGCTATGGCAGACAGCTACCGCCCGATTAGTCTGTTGCCCACACTCGGCAAAGTATTGGAGTGGGTGCTGCTGCAGCGTCCCAAACACTACCTGGATGAAAACAGCATCACCTGCCACGAACAGTTCGTCTTCCAGCCACGGTTATCGGCGGAGCTTCAGCTGCTTCGGATCACAGAATCCGTACAACTCAACCTGAACAGACGGATATCGAAAAGGCACATGATCGAGTATGGCGTGATCAAACCAGTCTCCCCGACTGTTACATCAAGCTGATTGATAGCTTTCTACAGGACAGGCGTCCGATTGTACAAATAGATGGGAAGAAATCATCACTGAAAACTGTCTCAACTCGCAGGATAAATAGCCACCGACAAACTGTTGCCAAGAACAAAGTTGAATGCCTGGTGGCACAACATGCAGCTGACCATGACATTCTCAGTTTCAATGGCCACTTCATAACCCAGGCCATCTGGATCCTTCCCTCCATCACCAGCTTCTCTAAACTACATACATGGGAGTCATCCTAGCAACTCATCCTCTGGTCCTGTAACTGTCCCAACCCCGATCTCTGGAAAACCACTATCCCTCCACCTTCCACCCAACAGTTTTCCTTCCTCCATCCTATCAGCCCTCGCAATTCACCGCCTCAAATCACCTCCAGTGTGCACTGCTCCCCACTGGCTCCAACAACTGTGCATCACATGCATAGCCTGTCTTCCTGCCACCCCTCCCTCCCACATTGCTAGGCATCAAACCAGCTGCCTCCCTCCAAGCCGCTATCCACCCACCTCGAATCCCCCTGCCTCCCTCCCACCTCTCTCCTTTCTGTACCACCTGATACTACGACCGACAAAATCAGTCCACACACACTGTTGGCACTATGTAGGGGCGCGTATAGAGAGTGTGTGTGTGTGTGTGTGTGTGTGTGTGTGTGTGTGTGTGTGTGTGTGTGTGTGTGTGTGTGTCACGCGCCTATTGACAACTCTATCCTTGTGCTTTTCAGTGATTGGCTTCCTTTAACACAAAAATAATTGCATCTAGTACATCAGCTAAAATCAGTCGCTGGAAGTTGGTCTACGAGTAACGACATCACTGCTCAGAGTCCTGTCACATTTCATAACAGTGCAGCACGACTCCAGTGGTGTAAAAAAATGGAACTGGATAGCGTGACGATGTCAGTTCAACCTCAGTGTTAAAAATGGACGTTTTACAATTGTAAAGTTAATGAGGAGAGTGTAAACTGCCAAAATGTATCAGTCAGACACACAGGACAAAATCTAGGGAATAATGGTCTAGCCAGCCCTAGTCTAAAATTAATGTACTGTACATTTTTGACAATTTGTGGAAAAATTGAAGGATTCAGATAAAGTGCCATCCTGCCTATTGTGTTGCTATTGTTATAATATCACTGAGGTATGTTGTTCGCAAAAGACAATACCGATGCACACACTTCAATTTAACCAGTGCATTTTGCAAGATGTTCATTAATTCCTCTGGTCAGTATGATCATCACACACACCTTTCCCAATGAGCATGGGAAGAAATGATGGGACACCATATCGTCTCCTCTGAACTATTACCAATAGCCCTTCACCAAATGTGACAACCATTGACTCAGGATACTCATTCTTATATTCTAATAGTGTAGAATTAAGCTCATACAGGGTGTGGACAAGAATATGGAAAGACCACAAATATAGCACATTATCATGCCTAGTACAGCGTATATAAGCTGTTCACATCCACAACAGCTTCTGGTCCTCTCACAATAGATAAATACTGGTCCTGTGTGGTTTCCATGGGAATGTTACACCATTCTGCCTACAAAGTAGTGGCAAGTCCAGGTAACGATGTTGGAGGTGGATAGCGATCACGCACACTTCTCTGTAACGTAGACCACAAATGCTCAGTAATATTGAGATCTGGTCTCTGTGCTGGCCAGGGTGGATGCGTCGGTCCATCCTTGTGCTCACAAAACATGTCCTTCATTATTAGAGCTATTTGAACAGGGACCCTGTCATCTTGCCACAAAGCATCACCGTTGGGCAACAAGCACTGTGGAGAGTGGGAGACCAAGAACGAAATGCTCAATTTAAAAGAGTGTAGTCTTTCGCCCTCTGTTCAATCAATACATCAAAGATGGAATGATGAAAGTAAAAGAAAGGTTCAAGAGTGGGATTAAAGTTCAAGGTGAAAGGTTATCAGTTGTAAGATTTGATGATGACTGAATGCAATGCAATGTGTAAAGAATTTGGGTTGAGGGTAAACTAAAAAAAAGACGAAAGTAATATGAAGTAAGCCCGCCTGGCTAGCGGCGCAGTCTAACACGCTGCTTCCCGAACGGGAAGGCATTCTGGT
Source organism: Schistocerca gregaria (assembly GCF_023897955.1). Lineage (NCBI taxonomy): Eukaryota > Metazoa > Arthropoda > Insecta > Orthoptera > Acrididae > Schistocerca > Schistocerca gregaria. Next base: position 479,913,193 of record NC_064926.1, read on the forward strand.
ACCCAGCACAAATCCGCCCGGCCGATTACTGTTGCAAACATTTGGGGGTTACACTTGCAGGGGAGGGGGGGGGGGGGGGGCTTCGGACTGCTGTGGCCCGTTGTGGGGTTGTGAAGCACTGAGGGCTATCCATCATTTCTAGGTCCTCGGTTTAATACACAGTACACAATATGAAGTATCAGACATGAGAACAGCTAGAAACTTAAAATCAAAATTGGTGATCACGCAATAGTTGAAGGAATTCTGCTACTTAGGCAGCAAAATAATCTTTGATGGACAGAGCAAGGACGATATCAGAAGCAGACTATGGCACGTAAAAAGGGATTTTCTGGCATAGAGAGATTTACTAGTATCAAACGTGGGCCCTAATTTGAGGAAGAAATTTCTGAGAGTGTACGTTTGGAGCACAGCATTGCGTGGCAGGTAAACATGGACTGTGGGAGAACCAGAACGGAAGACAATCGAAGTATTTGAGGTGTGATGCTACCGAAGACTGTTGAAAATTAGGTGGACTGATAAGGTAAGGAATGGGCAGGTTCTCTACAGAATCGGCGAGGAAAGGAATATATGGAAAACACTGACAAGAAACAGGGGTAAGATGAAGGGACATGTGTTAAGACATTAGGGAATACCTTCCATGCTACTAGAGTTGTGGAGGGTAAACGCTGTAGGGGAAGACAGAGATTGTGAAACACCCAGCAAATAACTGAAGACGTAGTTGCAAGTGCTACTCTGAGATGAAAAGGTTGGGACAGAAGAGGAATTCATAGCGGATCGCATCAAACCATTCAGAAGACCGATAACTCAAAAAAAATAATAATAATTAAAAAATTAAAAAGGCAAACTTAGGATTGACTTGATCGGCCAAAATGTCACATAATCCTTGGCAGTAACATAACCTTGCAGAATAAGCATGAGGTCCATGGAATACCATAATACACCTGTCCAAACACCACCATACCCCACCATATTTCTCTTGGTAGCAAGCTATCTGCCTCAGCTTTGGGGACGGCAGATGTAAACTCAGCCAGAAGTTGGAAGCTGTCTGAAACAAGACTGATCTGACCAAAAGCCGTTTTCCCATTGCTCCATATTCCGGGTTATAAGGTTTCAGCAGCGTATTTTATGGTTGCTGTCATTTGTATCAGTGATGAGCGCTTTTGGGTCTGCAGTTCGCCCTCCATTTCCCAGCTTATGGAAAAGCCTTCATGTTGCTTTGGTGCTAGTAGGAGTCGCAATGAAGCATTAAGTTCTGCAGACACATTTGCAGCTGTCGCCCTCTCATTTTTCGTCACAATCCTCTTCAATTACCGTCCGTCACATTCACTCAATGCGCACTTTCGTCCGTGTTTTGACTCAGCGGATGATGGTTCTCCACTTTCCCTATATGCAATACAAACTCCAAATGCTTCGACTGCCTTGGTTATGGGAGCACACACCAATCGAGTACCTACAGTTTGCCCACATTCAAATTCACTCAGCTCCAACATAATACACTCATAATTACACGACACTGCTCTGACCAGTCGCAGCATATAGACGACATTGCGCATGTGCCGCACATGGTCAAATACAACAATGCAACCTGCTATCTTGGCTAGTATTTTGATTTACGCTCAAGAATGCATTTCTCAAAGTGTTTCCACATTTTTGTCAAATTCTGCACATTTCCAAATGGGACAATTATTCACAGGATTTATGTAATTCTCTGTAAAATAATATACTGTTTCTTCCAAAAATTCATTCATTAACACAGTGTGTTTTGTAAATCGCATAGTGTAGGAGAATTTTCAGGAATGTACAGTGAATCAAGTTATACATTAAAAAAATAAAGAAAGGGATGGAGGGAGGGAGGGAGAGAGAGGAGGGGGGGGAGGGGGAGAGAGAGAGAGAGAGAGAGAGAGAGAGAGAGAGAGAGAGAGAGAGAGAGAGAGAGAGAGAGCACTTGCCCGCGAAAGGCAAAGGTTTCAAGTTCGATTCTCGGTCCGGCACATAGTTTTAATCTACCAGGAAGTCTCAAATCAGCGCACATTCCGCTGCAGAGTGTAAATCTCATTCTAGAGAGAACTCTAGTTATCCTCTTCTATGCCCTAGCTACTGTTTGTATCAAATACTTCAAAAAACTACTTACATGACATTACAGAAAACTATCAGCTGTCTTCATACTGGCAAAGTCAAAATCTCTTTGTATCAAACATCACACTGTGAAGAAGGTATGGGATACCTCCCAATTCGTCTATGACCTCCTTTATGCCTAGCATAGCGCAGCAACTCGACGTGGCATGGACTTAACAAGTCTTCGGAAGTCCCCTGCAGAAATACTGAGCCATGCTGCCTCTATAGCCGTCCATAATCGCGAAAGTGTTGCCGGTGCAGGATTTCGTGTACGAATTCCTTTCGATTATGTCCCATAAATGTTCGATGGGATTCATGTCGAGCGATCTGGGTGGCCAAATCATTCGTTAGAATTTTTCAGAATGTTCTTCAAATCAGTTGCAAACAATTGTGAAATGGTGACATGGCGAATTGTCATCCATAAAAATTCCATCGTTGTTTGGGAACGTGAAGTCCACGAATGGCTGCAAATGGTCTCAAAGTACACAAACATAACCATTTCCAGTGAATGACTGGTTCAGTTGAAGCAGAGGACCCAGTCCATTCCATGTAAACCCGACCACCATCAGCTTGTACAGTCCCTTGTTGACAGTGTGGATCCACGGCTTTGTGCGCTCTGTGCCACACTCAAACCCTGTCGTCAGCTCTTACCAACTGAAATCGGGACTCATCCCACCAGGAATGTGTTCAAATGTGTGTTAATTCCTGCATAGCTCATCGGTCCCTAGACTTACTCACTACTACAAACTCATGCTAAGAACAACACACACATCCGTGCCCGAGGGAGGACTCGAACCTCCGGTGGGAGTGACCGCGCAACCCGTAACAGGACGCCTCAAACGGCGCGGCCACCCCGCGAGGCATATCCCACGAGGACGTGGTTTTCTGGTTGTCTGACGTCCAACCGATATTGTCACGAGCTCAGGAGAGGCGCTGCAGGCGATGTCGTGCTGTTAGCAAAGGCACTCGCGTCGGTCGTCTGCTGGCATAGCCAACTAATGCCAAATTTAGCCGCACTGTCGTAACGGATACGTTCGTTGTATGCCCCGCATTGCTTTCTGCAGTTATTTTACGCGGTGTTGCTTGTTTGTTAGCGCTGGCAACTCTACGCAAACGCCGCTGTTCTCGGTCGTGAAGTGAAGGTGTCGGCCACTGCGTTGTGCATGGTGAGAGGAAATGCCTGAAATGTGGTATCCTCTTGACACTGACCACCCCAGAATACTGAACTGCTTCATTTCCGAGATGGAACGTCCCATGTGTCTAGCTGCAACTACCATTCTGTGTCAAAAACCTGTTAAACCTCGACATGCGGCCATAATCACATCGGAAACCTTTCCGCAAGTATCACCTGAGTAAAATCGCCAGCTCCTCCTGTGCATTGCCCTTTCACCCCGTGTGTATGCGATACTACCACCTTCTGAGTAAGTGCATATCCCACGATTTTTGTAACCACAGTGTAAAATCCATCTCAACCCCCAATATGGATGCACAGACTATATGGAAATGCTGCAGTTGTGAATTACACATTCATCATTGTTATTAACCTCACACAGCATTAGGAGGTATATGTATTGCTATAGTGTAAGAATGTATAGGTCCCAGAAGATGATTCTGCAAGACGCTCAGCTATCAACTCTACACAATATTCTTATGAGTAAAAGCGTGTAACATGTGCTAGCAATCCTGTCTGCAGTCCAACAAATGAGATTTCTAAGACCACTTCAGGTAGAGCTGAGCTTTCGGTTAAGTTATTCATATGCTGGTGGCACCCCTCTTTATTCTTCACACGTGTAGCCTCATCCAGTGTGAGCTCAATGATCTCTACTTCTACTGAGTGGCATTTTGATTTGTGTGGACCTGCATAATGCAAGTCTTTATAAGTTTAAGTGTTAATCTGTTTGCTCTGAACCAGTTGTAAGCCTTTTCCATTATTCTCCTCGACGTCTGGTACTGCCCTTTATCAGTTACACTAGCATGTCAGCAAACATCACAGTTTGTGGAAAGTCCTCCAACATCCCCGCTAAATCATTTACGTAGCCCAAGAACAGGAAGAAGTCTAGCACTAAACTTTGTTGGACGTTGTATTTAATGCTTCCCTACTCCGATTTTACTCTTATTCCTGTTGTATCATTTATTAATGTGACCTCCCGTTTTCCATATAAGATACGAATTCAGCCATGCAAGACAACAACCTTTAAAACCACAAAATTTTAGTTTTCCAAGTACAAATTTATCATCTTCATAATCAAAAGGGCCTGCGCACAATCAAAGAAAATGTCAACAGTTTGATTTTTCTTTCCTGTTTACACTGCATTAGAGCGATATGGGAAGAGGAGATTAGGTGGTTGGTAACTGGTGAAGAGCAGCGGGGGATTAGCTGAGCGGTCTCAAGCGCTGCAGTCATGGACTCTGCGGCTGGTCCCGGCGGAGGTTCGAGTGTGTGTGTTTGTCCTTAGGATAATTTAGGTTAAGTATTGTGTAAGCTAAGGGACTTGTCCCATAAGATTTCAGACACAATTGAACATTTTGAACTGGTGCAGATGATGTAAAAGTGAAGCTAACTCACACGCAACTAAATGATTAAATAATTAATCCTTTGGACAGGCAATGAAGAATTCTTTTCCTACTTTCAGGAGAGGTTTATGTACTGTGATTTTACTGTTTGCGACCATATCTTGCAAGGGAAAGGAAACTCCTCCCCACTAGCGTTAGTCACCAAAATAATTAGATATACACTACTGGCTATTAAAATTGCTACACCAAGAAGAAATGCAGATGATAGACCGGTATTCATTCATTAGACAAATATAGTATACTAGAACTGACATGTGATTATATTTTCACGCAATTTGGGTGCATAGATCCAGAGAAATTAGTACCCAGAACAACCACCTCTAACCGTAAAAACGGCCTTGATACGCATGGGCATTGAGTCAAACAGAGCTTGGATGGCGTGTGCAGGTACAACTGCCCATGCAGCCTCAACACGATACCACAGTTCATCAATAGTAGTGACTGGCGTATTGTGACGAGCCAGTTGCTCGGTCACCATTGACCAGACGTTTTCAGTTGGTGAGAGATTTGGTGAATGTGCTGGCCAGGGCAGCAGTCGAACATTTTCTGTATCCAGAAAGGCCCGTACAGGACCTGCAACATGCGGTCGTGCATTATCCTGCTGAAATGTAGGGATTCGCAGGTATCGAATGAAGGGTACAGCCACAGGTGGTAACATATCTGAAATTTAACGTCCACTGTTCAAAGTGCCGTCAAAGCGAACAAGAGGTGACCGAGACGTGTAACCAATGGCACCCTATACCATCACGCCGGGTGATACGCCAGTATGGCGACGACGAATACACGCTTCCAATGTGCGTTCACCGCGATGTCGCCAAACACGGACGCGACCATCATGATGCTGTAAACAGAACCTGGAGTCATCCGAAAAAATGACGTTTTGCCATTCGTGCGCCCAGGGTCGTCGTTGAGTACACCATCGCAGGCGCTCCTGTCTGTCATAAAGCGTCAAGGGTAACCGCAGCCATGGTCTTCGAGCTGATAGTCCATGCTGCTACAACCGTCGTCGAACTGTTCGTGCAGATGGTTGTTGTTTTGCAAACGCCCCCACCTGTTGACTCGCGGATCGAGACGTAGTTGCACGATCCGTTACAGCCATGCGGATAAGACGCCTGTCATCTCGACTGCTAGTGATACGAGGCCGTTGGGATCCAGCACGGCGTTCCGTATTACCCTCCTAAACCCACCGATTCCATATTTTGCTAACAGTCATTGGATCTCGACCAACGCGAGCAGCAATGTCGCGATACGATAAACCGCCGTCGCGATTGGCTACAATCAGACCTTTATCAAAGTCGGAAACGTGACGGTACGCATTTCTCGTCCTTACACGAGGCATCACAACAACGTTTCACCAGGCAATGCCGGTCAACTGCTGTTTGTGTATGAGAAATCGGTTGGAAAATTTCCTCATGTCAGCACGTTGTAGGTGTCCCCACCGGCGCCAACCTAGCTAATCATTTGCATATCGCAGCATCTTCTTCCTATCGGTTAAATTTCGCGTCTGTAGCACGTCATCTTCGTGGTGTAGCAATTTTAATGGGAAGTAGTGTATTTGTCATTGAAAAACAAGTACCAGGAGTTTATTAGGTGCTTAGCAAAGAGTACATCAGGGGCCTGCCAGAACTTAGTTCAAAATTTTAATGTTGGCACCTAGCTGTCAGCATAGGCTGCCCCGAAATTTGATTAAACAGCACAATAGAGTGTAAACTAAAATTGTAGAGGAAATCTAGTTATTACATACTGCTGTGCTGTGGCTGGTCATCCTAGCCTAGCGCGAACGGTGATGAGGAAGTATGCCACAAAGTGGATTAATGTTGGGCGGCTCACCTCAGAGAAGCTGTTTATGTGTTGACACGTCAGGACGAGAGATGGACCAAGGACGGCCCTGTAACTCAACTACGGACTGCAAAAATCCGAAATAAAATGAGAGAGAACACTGCCATGCTGGTGGTTTTATGCACTGAGGTACGAAAAGTCATGGGATAGCAATATGCAAATTTGCAGATGGCGGTAGTAAAGCATGCAGAAAGTATAAAAGGGTAGTACATTGGGGGAGCTCTCGTTTGTACTCAGATGATTCATATGAAAAGATTTCCGACTTTATTATGGCCACATAACGAGATTTAAAAGACTCTGGACACAGAATGGTAGTTGGAACTAGACGCACGGGACAATGCATTTCGGAAATCGTTAGGCAGTTCAGTATTCCGAAACCCACAGTGTCAATAGCGTGCCGAGAACATCACATTTCAGGCATTACCTCTCACCATAGACAACGAAGTGGACGGAGGTCGTCGCTTAACGACCGAAATTTGGCGTTAATGAGCCATGGCAGCAGAAGATCGAAGCGAGTGTCTTTACTAACAGCACGACATAGCCTTCAGCGCCTCTCCCTGAGCTCGTGCCCTTATCGGCTGGGCCTAAACGACTGAGAAACCGTAGCCTGGTCAGATAACGTCATGTTCCCAAAAATGGTTCAAATGGCTCTGAGCACTATGGGACTTAACATCTGAGGTCACCAGTCCCCTAAAACTACTTAAACCTAACTAACCTAAGGACATCACACACATCGATGCCCGAGACAGGATTCGAACCTGCGACCGTAGCTCATGTTCCCAGACAACTATGGGATTTTTGTGGATGACAATGTGCCACTTCATTGGGCCACAACAGTTTCTGACTCGTTTGAAGAACATTCTGGAGAATTTAGGCCAATGATTTGTCCGCTCAGATCGCTCGAAATGAACCCCATCGAACATTTATGGGGCGTAATAGAGAGGTCAGTTCATGCACAAAATCCTGCACCATCAGCACTTCCGCAATTGTGGTTGGCTATAGAGGCGCAGTATGCCTCAATATATCTGCCAACGACCTGATGAGTCCTTGTCGCGTCGAGTTACTGCACTACACTGGTCAAAAGGACGTCCGACACGATATTAGAAGGTATCCTATAACTATTGTCACCTCAGTGTAGACATGCAATACTAATTGGAAGCGACTTTAACCTAAGTATAGACTGGAATGTCTATGGATTCATTGTGTGGCGTACAGACCGACAGATAGTCATGCGAAATACTTTTGAACTTCCCACTGATTGAGGCCCGCATAGCGTGGCTGCAGGTAACATAATAAATAGGGGGTGACCTGAAAGAACCGCTTCCGACTCTTCCATAGTCTAAACAAATGGCGAACATACCCTACAGTTGGCAAAATATTGTGAATGAATGCTGAGGGCAGAGGTGGATAATAGCGTTTGGGGTCCTCGGCACCAGACTGTGAGGACAGTAATGTACCTATCGAGCTAATGACCAAAATTGGTGCTCTTCTTAGTGGCCTGAGACTTCGCAGGCAGCTTTCCAGCTCATTTCGGAACATCATCGTTTAATCAAATGAATGTGCTGTCAGTGTTGCACTATATGCAATGAAAGGGTGTATACACGAAAAAAGTCCCAGATTTTTGCCCTGTTAAAAATGCATTATTTCTGTGTTTAGTGACACGCCGCCTGGCCTCGCCCATTCACTCTGTGAGGGGACAGGTGGCCGTTCCTTCAGCAGGGCCCGAGCAGGCACACGGGGGGTTTACTAGTTGTTGGGAACTCCAATGTTAGACGCGTTATGGAACCCCTTAGGCAGATGGGGTTCAGGGCTGGAAAGAGAGCCACTGCAGGCTGCAGTCGTCCGCATGTTGTGGCTTACGCCTGTCGCGTGGGTTCTGACGCGATTCTCAGTTCGGTCAGGCGGCTCGCGGAGGTAGTGTAGGGTGCAGACCTCGCGCGTGTGCTGCAAGTAGAGTTCACAACTTGCAGCAACGTTCCCAGAGTTGATCGGGGTCCTTTGGTTTGGAGCCGAGCGGAGGGTCTCAACCAAAGGCTTCGTCGGCTCTGTGACGGTCTTGGCTGCAGATTTCTCGACCTGCGTTATCGTGTGGGGATTTGTAGGACTCCCCTCGATAGGTCAGGCGTGCACTACACAAAGGAAGCAGCTACTCTGGTAGCAGAGTACTTGTGGAGTGCATATGAGGGTTTTTTTAGGCAAGACAGTATTTGGAGGTTCTCTGATGAACACTCGCCGGTCGATATGCAGCAAGGGAAGTCAAACGTTCGGACGCTTCGACTGTCACAGTTTTTATCAGTAAACTATCAAAGTATTCGTACTAAAGTTCCCGGATTTACTGCCCTCCAGGAAAGATCTCGCTCTCAAATTATTCTTGGGACTGAGAGCTGGCTGAAAGCCGAAGTGAAAGGCTCTGGGCCGGCCGCGGTGACCGAGCGGTTCTAGACGCTACAGTCCGGAACCGCGCGACTGCTACGGTCGCAGGTTCGAATCCTGCCTCGGGCATGGATGTGTGTGCTATCCTTAGGTTAGTTAGTTTTAAGTAGTTCTAAGTTCTAGGGGACTGATGACCTTAGAAGTTAAGTCCCATAGTGCTCAGGGCCATTTTTTGAAAGGCTCTGAGATACTTAGGGAGTCGTGAAATGTATATCGGAAAGACAGATTAGAGTCCATAGGGGGAGGAGGGGGGCAGGGGGGATGGAGGGGGCAATGTTCATTTGCAGTTGACGAAAATATTGTCTCTTTGAAGTCGAAGCTGAGTGCGGTAATGAAGTCATCTGGTTGCATATAACAGATGTAGGTGAAACCAAGTTAACTGTTGGATGTTTTTATTGGCCACCTTATTCTGCTGTGACAGTTCTAGAGTCATTCAAAGAAAGTCTACGATCAATACCGCGAAAATACCCAGAATGCAATAGTAATTGGAAGCGACTTTAACCTAAGTATAGACTGGAATGTCTATGGACTCATTGTGGGGCGTGCAGGCCGACAGACAGTCATGCGAAACACTTTTGAACAAGTTTTCTGAAAACTCTCTTGATCAGCTAGCTCGGCATCCTACACGGAGTGGAAATATCTATTGCAGCTACAAATGGGCTAGACCTTATCGACAACGTCTGTATAGAAATGGGGAGTAGAGATTATGTTTTTATAGCAACAGTGATTACGAAAGTTAATAAATCAGTCAAGAAGGCTAGAAGAGTGTTTCTGCTAGACAGAACAGATAAGCAGTTGTTAGCATCTCACTTAGACAGTGAACAGACATCACTTAGTTCCAGATGTGCGGGAATTTTGGGCAATGTTTACACAGATTGTAAATTGTGGTCAGAAGAGAGTTACGTGCCTAATAAATGAATAAAGAATGGGAAAACCCATCACGGTTTAATAACGAAATTAGTAAGATGCTGAGGAAGCAGAGGCTTGTGCACTCTAAGTTCAAAAAGGGTCGTACAAATGATGACTAGCGCAGGTTAGTAGAATTTCGTGCGTCTATGGAAGGATGTAGGCGCGAAGCATACAACTACCACCGTCACACCTTAGCAAAGATCTGGCAGAGAACCCGAGAAAATTCTGGTCGTATGTAAAATCGCTAAGTGGGTCTAAGGCTTCCATTCAGTTCCATCTTGACCAGTCTGGTGTAGCAGTTGAATACAGCACAACAAAAGGCGAAGTTTTAAATTTCACATTCAAGAGATCATTCACGCAGGAGAATCTTACAAACATAACGTCATTTGACAATCGAACAGACTCCCGTATGGACGACATAGTAACAATCATACCTGGCGTAGAAAAACAAGTGAAAGCTTTGAAAGCAAATATATCACCACGTCCGGATGGAACCCCAGTTCTATTTTACAAAGCGTACTTTATGGCATTGGAGCCTTACCTAGATTGCATTTATCTTGAATCTCTCGCCCAGCTCTAAGCCTTAAGCGACTGGAAAAGAGGCGCAGGAGACTCCAGTATATAGGAAGGGTAAAAGAGCGGACCCGCAAAATTACAGACCAACAGCCCTAACTTCTGTTTGCTGCAGAATCCTTAGACATATTCTCAGTTAAAATATAAGAAACTTTCTTGAGACTGAGAAGATCGCTCGCTCGTGTGAAACTCGGCTTGCCCTTTTCTCCCATGATACACTGCGAACAATGGATGAAGGACTGCAGGCTGATTCCACATTTCTAGATTTCCGGACAGCATTCGACACGTGCCTGATTGCAAGCTATTAACGAAGGTAATAGCATATGGAATAAGTTCACAGATATGTGAATGGCTCGAAGAATTCTTAAGTAATAGAACCCAGTATGTTGTCCTCGACGGGGATTGTTCATCAGAGACAAGGGTATCGTCGGGAATGCCCCAGGGAAGTGTGACAGGACCGCTGTTGTTCTCTATGTACACTAATGGCTTGGCAGACAGGGTGGGCAGCAGTCTGCCGTTGTTTGTTGATGACGCCGTGGCGTACGGTAAGGCGTCGAAGTTGAGGGACGGTAGAAAGATACAAGGCGACTTAGAGAAAATTTCCAGTTGGTGTGATGAATGGCAGCTAGCCCTGAATATGAAGAATTTAAGTTAATGCAGCTGAGTAGGATACAATATTACTAGTTTCCTGCATGACACAATCAAGTCGTTTAAATCTGTGAGAATAACGTTGCAAAGCGATAAGACGAGCAACGAGAATGCGAGAACTGTGGTAGGGAAGGCGAATGGTCGACTTTGGTTTATTAGGAGAATTTTAGGGAAAAAATGGTTCACCTGTAAAGGAGATCGCATATAGGACGCTGTTGCGACCTGTCTTTGAGTACTGCTCGGAAGTTTGGGATCTGTACCAGATCGAACTGAAGGAAAACATCGAAGCAATTCAGAGGCAGTCTGCTAGATTTGTTACAGTAGGTTCAAATATCGCGTAAGTGTTGAGGAGATCCTTCGGAAATTCAAATGGGATTCCCTCTAGGGAAGGCGTCGTTCTTTTCGAGAAACACTGTTGCGAAAATTGAGAGAATTGGCATTTGAAGCTGCGAACGATTCTGCTGCCGCCAACATACATTGCACATAAGAACCACGAACATGAGATAGAGAAATCAGGGCTCATGCGGAGGCATAAAAAGACGGTCGTTTCTCTCTCGCTCTATTTGCGAGTGGAAGAGAAAAAGAAATGACTAGTAATGGTGCAGGGTACTCTCCGCCATGCACCATCGGTGGCTGCGGTGTATCTATGTAGATGTAGAAAATGCTTTCAATCGGAGCTGTAAAACTTATCAATCCTTTGAATGATAAAGGTTTTACACACGAGCATAGCGCTTCCCGGCACTTTAGGAGAAGAAATCCAGCAAAAACAATGCTTTTTGGAAATATCTTTCATGGACGATAACATGCACACTGTACATTTTCATATTACGAAAGTATAAATGTGAATTCCACCAACTACAGCACAATACGGTAGCTGCCTAAACACTGAAATCAGATAGCGATTCGCTTTTATCAGCCAATCGTAGCTCACGTCACGTGATCTCGTCAGCCAATGACAGCAGATAATCAGAGCACAGGATGAGTGATGTAGTCAGCCGATAGCAACATCAGTGATCAGTAGCGTGAACACGTAAGTAGGGAAAGTTAATGGCTTAAATTAATGCACATGCAGCACAGCTACAAGAAAAGCTAAGCTTTCGCATACGATATTGATATTTTTTGGCGTGTGTTACCATTTCAGATATATTAAACGTAATGTGCCAGTATAATTTCAAATAAATGCATAAATGACAACGGAGTCTTTCGCGACAGCACTTATATTTAAAACATTCTCGGTTTACTTGCCGCGTCAGTTCGGGATAAAATCTCGAACTTGCGACGACAGCCTCCATCGTCATCGTCAATTGCCCCTGACGATCACGATGGAGGCTATCGTCGAAAGCTCGAGATTTCATCCCGAACTGACGCGGCAAGAAAACCGAGAATGTTTTACATATGATGCCATAAATGGCTGGTCTTGGCACCAAATTATTCTAAGTGGCTGGTCCTCGAAGCGTTAAGTTTTGAACAAGAATCAAACGCTCCTTGATTGAAGAAATTCACCGCACATTCTCACACGGAACATAATTCGTTCGACATAAACGGAAATATGCTTTTAAAGTAACGCTTTTTACAACTCCATTTGCAATATTTTCCGACGATCTGTTGCATAGTCTTCGCCCGAAAGCCTCTGGTGCATTTTGCTTTCTGCAGACGCCTGTGTGTGCATTGTGACTTATTGTTGTACAGGGAGCATTTTCTTTGCAACTGAAGTTTTATTTTGATGTTATTCTTTCATTTATGTTTTATTGCTGCAGTAGAAACTGAAAACTAAAACAATGAATATTCAAAAAAGTTCCCGTTTTTTTGTGGATGAAACAGTTCTCGAGTTTTTCCCGGTTGGCCTGTGGCGTATACACCCTGAATGAAGGTAGATGTGAGGGGGAGTTTAGTGGGTGACTGCTCTTGCAATTTGCAATTAACGACTATGATTGGCCAACTAATTTCAGTGTTTAAGCAGTAACTTTAAAGAGATGACAGCGGCCGCTCTGTCGCGTCCATTTTAGAAGCAAAGTGCAATTTCATGAATTGCTTTCTCAGTGGGGAATCCTTTCAAAATGCCATACTGGGCGGCCGTTAAAATATTATTCTCAAATATGTGATTGAATATTCATCCGTACGCAAAATTCTCAAAATTTTTGGTTACATAGGAAGAAGAGGGACGGTTCCGTAACTAGAGATTATCTGTATATCTCCATTTTTACAAAGATGGGTTACAGCAACTTCCACTTTTTCAGGAAATACGCTTTGCCTCGCTGGTTGGTTACAAAGAAAAGTCAGCAAAGAATGTTACTGCTTTGACTGAAACATCATCATAGCTACAAAAATTACTTATTTTTAATTATCTAATGTTCTACAATCTCTCCAACACATTAGCTGCAAACATGTGTAGTGACTGAGGTACGCAGTACCTGTTTAAGTAATTCTAATGGATCTGTTTTTATAGTCCAGTTTTCGTCTCTGCATTTTCAACTACTGTTAGGAAGAATTGATGGAATTTTGTACTCTGTGATTTAAAGCGTCATATGTGTCACTGCTACTGTCATTTCAGAGCTGAATGTCATTTTCATTACCAGGTGCATCTGTTTCATTCCTGATAAGTGTTCAAACTGTGTTTGCTTCGTTCTTAAAATTTTAATTTTGTTTTGTTTGATGACACAGAACGGAATTTTGTCATACAGTTTTAGAAACATTTAATTAATAAATAATTAATTATTCTTTAAAGCAAACTGCCTACATGAAATAAGTCTCTCTCTCTCTCTCTCTCTCTCTCTCTCTCTCTATCTATCTCTCTCTCTCTCTCTCTCTCTCTCTCTCTCTCTCTCTCCTTCACCCATCCCTCCCACCCTCCACCTCACACTTGCTCTCCTCCCCCTCCCCTTTTCGCTCTCACACTCACTCTCCCTGTATTGTGGGGCATCACCCCATTCTGTGTGATAAAACTCCGCAATCCTTTTTTTTTTATTTTTTGTTAAATTGTAAATTTCTATCCAATTAGTAACCAGACAGAACTAAACTTTGGATGGGTTATGGTTAACAACCCTGTCTATGACTTCAATTTGACATCACTGGAAAATTACAGTGTTAGAAAACTGACAATTGTGGGGCTTCACCCCCACCTGCCCCATACAGGGATGGGAGGAAGACAAGAGGAACTTATCTTGGTGAGGTAGATGACTGACATGGAGCTGGCAAGTTTGTACAGCCTACTGTTTTAATGTAATAATCATACTTGAGTCAGTTGCTCAGTGCTTTCTCCAGTAATTGCAGCATTGAAATTTTTCATTTATTTATGGAAACAGTTGAAGCTTTAAAAGCTAGTGGTATTTTTACAGGCAACAATTTCAGTAATTTCTGAAACTGATATAAGTGCATCTAAGTTAGCTATAAAATATTTGTTCCCCCAGTCCAACAGTAACTATGAATACCTATTACACACTTCCAGGTCTGTAGGGCATAGTGGGATATGTATCAAGATATTATGAAAGTGCATTGGAAGCAGTCATTTATGTAATAATACCTTGTTAATTTCAAGAAATGCTGAAAATGGTTTTAACAAAACCTGTCCAGAAAAAAAATGCCAAATTTAGAATAAAAGAATATGGGTCTTTTTCACATATACTGGAAAAATCCTATGAAAATTCAAAGTAAATACACTTTAACATTTAGATAAACCTGTCATCAAGCCAAAAATTGGTTCGAATATCACAGTGCTTTATTAGTCATGGTTCTGTTGGAGGTGGTATGCCCTCACCTTCCTCCTGCCTTTGAACTGACTGACTCGGTCAGATATGGGGGGCCTATCATTTAATGTGGATGCCAAATCACAGAGAATGGAGCATTTTTCTTATCAACAAATTTTTCTGCTGATGAAGCAAGTTATAAAAGAGACATAAAAATCCTATCACTCACTGGGAATCAAACTCGAGACCATTGGATACATAGTCTAGCACTTAACCACAATTTAACATTATATAACCAAAATATGTTTACAAAAAATGAAAGATGTCTTATGTTTTGCAGAACAGTTTATTGATGGGTTAATAGGTACTAGTGAAAAGGGAGTATGTGATACACAGAATTTGATTTCATCAGTGTTACCAAATTCTTAGATAAACTGTGGAAAACAGAGAATGGAGGAAATATTGGTTAATCAAATCTTACAGATATGAGCAAAACAATCTGTTAACCATTTCAAATACAACTGGGTCAATGATATTGCATATGGTGAACTGAGCAGTAAGAAATTAGACGGACCGCATAATCAAGAATGAAATTTAATATTTAACCCTTTAGGAAATGGTAGAAAATTATAGAAAGGATCACCTCTTGCACTCAGCGTGTAGATTCGGACAGCTCATTCAACATGAGCCACTGAGGAAAAAGATTGCAACCAGCCACAAAGTGTAGCACACATTAGAACAAACAATGCCTGTTGTCTGCACTTAGAAGTCATACTTAGATCATTCCATTTATTGGTAGAGAAGGATTAGAAGACCAACCTTGCTCAAGGAATTTCAGCAGGGTTCACAGTTTGTGCCACAGTCCCCAGAACTGATCATGGCCCCCTGGTTCTGAGACAAGTGGTAGGGTTGAACAAGGAACTTGAATGGTTCTGTAACAAGCTAGGCTGTGACTTCCTAGACTTGCATGTATGGGTTTGAGAACAGTAGAACACCCCTAAATGGATTAGCTGTGAACCAAACACACTTTCTTTAGGTGACTTCATCCAATCAAGATAATAGCTGTAGGAGATTCCTAAGTATTAAGGTAAGTTTGGAGAACTCTTAAAAAGCTGTGGAGTTCATATAATGTGAGGTACAAAAAGCTGTTCAAGACATAAGAATGGCAGCAGTGCTGAGTCTGTTGGTGTAAATGTTAGCATATACCAACTGATAGGCAATGGGAAATGGAAGTGGCCTATTTTTCAAGTGGGAGATTTTTTGGGCAAGTATCAGTATCAAGGATGGAAATAAACTTTAAAATTGCATCTTTACATAACCAACCAGACTCACTCCCAAATGTGATCTGAAACCTCGGAGAAAACCTTAGTTCACTAGTACAAATGCTCCCTCATTCATACTGCCATCATTGAAGGAGAATTTAATCACTCAACAGTCAATTGTACTATTACAGTTCTCTGAAAAACTACCAATAACAGATTATACAGAAGTTCATTTGTGATGGAGGTATATTAGCCCTAATCGCTGCAACAGACCTGACGTCTTTGTGAGTCCATAATGTACCTGACATTAGTGACCATGAGGCTCTGGCAGCAACACTCATTACTTCAGTTCAATGTGGAACCAACACATGTTCAGTAAGGCAATCACGTCATATATCAAAGAGGAAACATCTAGCTATGGGCAGTAGCACGAAGGAAATTTAGAAGAATATTTGACAACACGCTGGATGTGTTTATATCTCACAGAACAGTTCATGAAGGGGGATACACAGTCTTGATAAAGAAACATCTAAAGCACAATAGATGAAAAACAAAACATTGGACTATACCTAGAGAAATGCTATAAAATTAAAATTATTTCATTGCCAAAAAGCAATGTGTGAAATCTTTGATGACTACCACAGCAGAATCTTGCCAAAAGACCTATCACAAAACCCAAAGAACCTTATGTCATACATAATAGCTGTCTGTGGCACCAAAGTCAGTGCACAGACACTCATTAATTATACATGAATTGAAACTGAGGGTAGCAAAACAAAAGCAGAAATGCACAACTCAGTTTTCAAATATTCCATTAAAATAAAGATTTGTGTCATTGCAAATATGAGTGTCAGTGATGTTGAGAAATACCTGATTTTTTTTTTTTTAAATTGAGGCAAGGCTCCAGTGGGACTTAATCCCTGTCAAATTCTACATAGAACCAGATCTCCCAAACCAAAAGCTGTACGCACTGGTTGGAAGAAAGTGCGGATCATTTCCATTGACAAAAGTGATACAGAAAACTACAGTCCAATAGCACTGACTCCAACATTTTCTGAGCACGAATGTCATAAGATATCGAGAACAGAATGACCTTCCCAATGCCAGCTTTCCAGCCAGTACGGTTCCAAAAACATCAGTCACGCAAAAATTAGTTTACATAACTCTCACATTACAATCTGAAAACACTGGATGAATGCAATCAGGAGGATGCAGTATTTCTCAGCTTTGAAAAAGCTTTTGACTTGTAACAATACCAACATTTAATATCAAAAGTATGATGATGTGGGGATCAAATGATTTTGTGACTGAAGTGAGGAATTCTTGGTAGGGATGGTACAGCATGTACCTTAGATGAAGCCTGCCCGGTTAGCCATGAGGTCCAATGCACTGCTTTCTGGGCAGGAAGGCATGACGGTCCCTGGCACGAATCCGCCCAGTGGTTTAGTGTTGAGGTCCAGTAAGCCAGCCAGTCTGTGGATGGTTTTTAAAGCGGTTTTCCATCTGTCTTGGCAAATGCGGGCTGGTTCCCCTCATTCTGCCTAAGTTACACCATGTCGGCGATTGCTGGGCAAACACTTTCTCCATGTACGCATACACAACGCAAACAATGGGGTTACACTTGTCTGGTGTGAGATGTTCCTGGGGTTGTCCACTGGGGGTTGAACCACACAATAACCCTGAGTTCGGTGTGGGCTGCTGTAACCTGTTGAGGGATTGTGTACCACTGAGCCCTACGGCGGGGACGCAGCCCCTCTGTTGTTTCTAGGCCCCCAGTTCAATACGATACAATACCATACCTTAGGTGAAAAGCTATTGACAAAAGCAGAAGTAACTGATCTATAATGAAACGCAACCTGGAATAAGCTACAGAAATATTGACTAAGAACTATGTAAGATGTCCAATGGTGCACTGGTTGGCTACGAGGTTTAAATACTCCGAAATATTAAATGGCACACTTTACAAAATACAGAAAGGTGATTACAGCTATGGCTACAGTATCAGTGAGCAACAGTTTAAACCATTCAGCTTGTACAAATATCCAAGTGTAACAATTCCAGGGGTTAAGAAACTGAATGGTCACGTAGGCTCTTTGCTAGTAGGGAAAATATGGTCATTCTTCAAAGTTGACTACTTACAAAACATTCACACATCCTAGCTAGAATATCGATCAATCGGTATGGAACCCAGACCAAATAGAACAAATGGATGACATGGAATGCATACAAAGGAGGACAGCACAAATTGTCATAGGTTTGTTTGACTTCTGGAAGGGTGTCATGAGAATTCTGGAACACTTGAATCGACAGACTCTTGAAGATAAATGGTGGCTACATCAGGACAGCCGACTTCCAAAGTTTTAAGAAACAGTATTAAGTAGAGACTCTAGGAATATACTACGCATATTGCTCCTGACTGGAAAGACATCACGAACTGTTCTCTTAGGTTGATACATATCCAGTGCTTGGTCAACTGTACATGTAAACTTCAGTCTCAGTTCCTCCACATGCTCCTGCGGAGAGCTAAATGTTTCACATTTCTGTTTGATATACAGAGTGTGATCAACAAGTAGTAGGATCGAATTTCTGTAGCGCAAACTGAGCAGTGGAGGGACACCGGACTGCCTGGTCGTGATAGTGGGGAGCCTTCCGGAGCGATCAGTATTTTTTCCAGTCACATGCAGGGAAGTGGAGAGTGAGCACGTAGACTTTTGTGATCCTCTGTTCAGTAGTGCGGTTGTGTTTGAAGATGGAGAAAAATCTCGAGCAGCTCTGCACCAACAAATTCTGCGTGAAACTCTGGGAATCAGACACCCCTCAGAATGATCAACGATACCTACGGGGATGCTGCCCTGAGCCGCTCAACAGGATTTGAGTGGCACAAGCTGTTCCGGGAGGCGTGGGAGCTTGTCGAAGATGACCAGCGCACTGGTTGCCTATCAACTTCAAGGACTGATGAAAATGTGGCCAAAGTGAAGGCGTTCCTCGACTCCGACCAGTGCTTAAACATTTGTCTGATCATTGATCAGTTGGGGTTTTCGTACAGTACCATCCAAAAAAATTGGTACTGAGCGATGAACAGAAACTGAATCGTGCAAATTTTCAAGGAAGTTCTGAACTGTGTCCAAGAAAACTCAAATTTTCTTCAATGTGATTATTGGTTATGAATAGTGGTTTTTTGAGGACAACCTGGAGACAATACTTCATTTCAGAGTGCTGAGTAGCACACTGCCAATTTCCCATGTCCGAAGAAAGCCAAAATGAGCAAGTCAAGGGTCAAAACCATGCTCATCTGCTCTTTTTGACTGTTGTGGTGTGGTTCACTAGGAGTTTGTGCCCCCTAGACAAACTGTGAATGCTAAATTTTATGTGGAAGTACTTAAAAGGTTGCACAAACATGTCCTCCGAGTGCAGCCAGTTATTGCTGCTTGGTGGAAGCTGCACAACATTGACAACATGCCTTACCACTGTGCGCTGTGGGTGTTAGAACACCTGGCCAAGCACAGGGTTGCCAAGTTGCCTCACCATCCCTACAGTCCAGATCTGTCACCAGCGAACTTCTTCCTCTTTCCCGGCTCAAGCGGGATCTCAAGGGACACCAATTCGGCACTGTAGAAGACGTCCAAAACACGGTGATGGCATCTCTAAAGATGATAACGGAAAACTAGTTCCAGAAGGCGTATGTGCAGTGGGAATCACATTATATGCGTTGTGTCAAAGCACAAGGGTGCTACTTCGAAGATACTATGGATTTGTACCAGTTAGCTCAATTTAAAAATTTTAAATTAATTCAGTCCCACAACTTATTGATTACACTCTGTATGACACTGCTGCCTCTTTATCTACTTTTTGGAATATGTAAACGTTTGTACTTGGTTTAGTTGCCCTTTATACTTAACCATTATTGCTACTGCTCTCTCGTGGTTACTTATGATGTCAGTTTAAATGTTGACGTCCAAAGAGTGATCATGTCTATTTGTCGCCATTAGACCCACTATACTCTGCCTGACAAAAAAATGTGAAGCATCCACAAGGTACTATCACATGCCAAGGCAACTTCATACACTTACACCACCATTGGTGGAAACATAACTGATTAAAGAGTTGCAATTCTCTGTAGTGTGGTAGAATGGTCACAAGAGTGCATTAGTGCTATACATTTTTATTTTTGTTACCAGGCCTATTAGAGTATATAAAGGCCATGAACAGCATCAGATGCTGAGTGAGCACTGTGAAGGACACAGAGACACTACACACTTGTGTGAAACGGCATTATCAACTCCTGACATATGAAAGGGGCCCTGTTGTGGGTCTTCATTTATCTGGCTGGTTGAATCATTCACTATCCAGATCTGTGTGGCATCTGGATGTGACAGCAGTCCAACAGTGGACTATGTTGAAATGTGAGGGAAGGGATACACACTGTCGAAGTTCTGGTTGACCACGTCTAACCACCAGAACTGAGGATCACGATATTGAGAACTGAACACACCCTAACCCCTTCACATAAGTGCCTACCATCTGAGATGACATAAAAGACTCCAAACATTCTGTGTCCTTCCACATCACTGATTGGAGACCAGCAGCAGCCAGACTAGGGAATTATTATTCCATCTGTTGGCTACTTTTAACACCACAACACAGACAGCCACATGCATAGTCATACTTTCACTAGGAAGCATAAACTGCTGATGAATGGAGCTACATTATATTTAGTGATGATCTGTGACTATGCACTACCCTGAATGAACATTATTGGCGAGTATGGCAGTGACCAGGAGAGAGATCCTTATCATCCAATGTTTTCAAGAGGTACACTGGTGTCACTCCAGGCATCATGATGACTAGAGCCATTGGATATGACTCCAAGTCTTGGCTGGTAGTGATTGAGACACTCCTATGGCAAAATGGTATGTCACAGACGTTCTTCATCCTCATATGTTACCTCTCACATGATAGTCTCTTGAAGCCACTTTTCTAAAGGCCAATGCCCGCCCACATGTGGTACATGTCTCTATGGACTGTCTGTATGATGTTGAGAAGTCCCACAGGCAGCGATAACCCTACATCTGCTCCTGTCAGGACATGTTTGGAACCAGTTTAGATGTTTTGTAAATTTTACTCAATTTTTTAATCGCTGAAATAATATCATGTACCTCTCAACCTGTGGAACTATATTTTGGTTCCTTGTCCCATTCCAACTGCATCACGTTTTTGTCAGGCAATGTATTTCCACTAATGGGTTGTTCTATACAGTTTCTAGCAAAGGCAATTGGTATCATTTCATTGAACATCTTCCCAAAACTGTAGTTATCCCAAAAAAACAGTTTGATGAATATAGCCTCCCACAGTATTGACAGAACGGCTGAGAAGCAAGCTGAGACCTTCTCTAGTGTTTTGTTTACACCTGATGAGTTAAGATGTTGATAGAAAGACCCAATTAAAAGTTCATGCTCACCCTCGATACTGAATCTTACCCGAACAAACTGGCATGCAACTTCAATCTCTATCTTAACGATTTTCTTGTCTACTGTAACGAATATACCACCTTTATTTCCTATGATCCTATCTTTTCAGCATACACTTAGATCTACCCCAAAATTCTCACAGCTGTCTATTTCATGTCTTAGCCAATTTTGTGTACTTAGTAGTACGTGTGCTCTACTCCTTTTTAGGGGTGTAACAAATGCTGGTACTTCATTGTGAATGCTTTGGCAGCTGATCACTAGTATCACAGGAATCTGCAGCACTGAAATACATATCATTCAGTACACAAACTTATGCTAGTTTATATTTGTCAATCAGGCAGAGACATAGCAACAGGTCTGGATGAATATGAACATAGGTGGAGGTTGCACAATTACAACTCCACATTCACTGAGCGTGTACTGTGAGAGATCCACAAATACAGCCGCAGTCATATGTCCTTCAGGGATTACAAAAAGGCCCAAAAATTCAACCTCTTTGGAAGCCCTGGAAACAAACTAACACGTAGCCCACAATCCTGATTTAATATTAAATGGCCAAACACAGCTCAGTACTTACCATCTTCTAAACTTTACTTAATCCTCAGTTTTCCATTAATTCCCACACCATCTATTCCTTTCTGATCCTCAATTTTCCTGTGTTTGTTTGCTTTCATTTTCTTGTAGCTGCCTATATGCTTCAATCAGTCTGTTGTTACAACTTCTAATTCTATCTTTTACTCCGTTTTGTATTACTTACAATATGTAATACCTCTTAAACCTATTCTTTAAGGGTCTTGTCAAGAAGTAATTTACACTGTCCAGTCACAACTGCCTGTTTCAATGTCACCATGCATAACTAGTCATACAGTCATGGAGGGCAGTTGGCAGCACTAGTAGTGGAGGGTATATAAAGCACATCCTGGGGGTAGGGTGAGGGGGGGGGGGGTGGCAATGTGGTAAACAGTGCAGTTACTGTTTTAAGGCAGAAACAGAGTGATTTATTTGACTTCAAAAAGAGAATGATCACAGACTCAAAGCCAATGGTGGAAGCATTTCCAAAATGGCTAAGTTTGTAAGCTGTTTGCATATCACCACAGTTAAGGTACACCGTGTATGGCAAAATGATGCTTTCCAAAACAAACATTAAGGCAACTGTGGTGACAAGAGTGAAAAACAGATGCAAAGATGTATAAGGGCAAATAGCCCTGCAACTGTTGAGCAGCCAAGGAACTACCAACAACGTCTCCTAACAACTGTTCCATGAACACTGCTGTGTATGGGACTCCCTAGCAGGCATCTAGTTTATGCACCCATACAGACTGCCATTCATTAGTGACGAAGCTGGAATTTAAACCCCAAGACTGCAACTGGATGCCCTCTGAGTGGCTGCAGGTGGTCTTTCCGTCTCTATACAGCGTGAAATGTCTGAAAGCAACCACCTTGCAACAATCGTCAAAAGGGTCCAGACCAGAGGAGGAAGCGTCATTGTCTTGAGGAATGTTTTCGTGGCATTCCCTGGGTAATATCAACAACTTGAAAGGCACAATGGATCAACACACGTGTGCATCTATTCTTATGAACCATGCCCACCCGTACACACAGTTTGTGTCTACCAGCATAACAATGTTTTGTGCCACTCAGCTCCAGGTAAAAAGAGCACGAGGGTGAGTTCACAGTACTTCCCTGGCCACCAAACTTCACTGATGTCAACACAACTGAGAATCTGTGGGACAACTTTAATCGGACAGTTTGCACCATGAATCCTCAATCAAGAAACTAGCCACAGCATTGGAATCGGCATGGCTTCACATCCTTGTCAATACTTTCCAGAACCTCACAGGCGCTCTTCCTGTACGTCTTGCAATGGTCCACACTGCAGAAGGTGGTTATTCAGGCTTTTAATGGGTGTTCACATTAATATGACTGGACAGTGTATTTAATTGGGACTGTTAATCTAATTTAAATTATTATACAGACACTAGTTTTCAAGTTTAGTGCTAATGTTTTTCCCAGTTTGCTCTCTTTGTATTTATTAACTGTTAAACTTTTTACCTTTTTAATTGCATAACTACCACACAATGACATTTACTCTATTTTTGTGCCTCATTCTAAATGAGTTAACATCTTTTCCCCTGTTGTTTGCAAATGTTGTAACTTCTTGATGACAATAGACAAAGTCTGATGATGGCCTTGTAAGTTGAAAACTGGCTGACTAAATAAAGTACTCCTGTAGAACATACACAGTATTAACAATTCCCATTCCGCACACCAATGCCTCTTCAGCAACACTGTTAACAGTTCCTCTCTGCACTAATTTATGCACATCCTATTCTCCAAATTTGAGCATATTTATCATATTGGCCTTCATATGAGCCACAGTCCCCCCCCCCCCCCCCCCCCCAGTATTTGGCTACTAAATGTCAGAAATCAGCTTACCTAACCCTATAAGTTCTTGTATATTTTCACATCAGAGAAGTTTCAACTGTAGTGCATGTGAACTTCCATTATTATGTAATCAAAATGCCCAGTGGTTCACTTACTTTTACAATAGAAATGCAAGATCTACAAACACATCTTTTGGGACATGCCATGAAAAACCTCAATGAACAATAAAGGGGTGAAAAATGTGTGGTTAAGAACAAGCGTAAATGAATAACACAGAATAACTCTAAAGTTAGGAGTTTCTTGCTGATGGAAGAAAGTTGCTGCCCTATGTTATTTTGAAGCATAAAATTTTGCCAAAGGGAAATTTCTCTAATGGGTTAGTAATAGTTTGGCAAGACAAATTACTGGACAGCAACAAAATTAACGATGGACTGGCTAGACACTGTTGGGGAATGCAGACCTAGGGTGCTGCACAGTAAGCTGCTTAACTGCTAGTGTTAGATGCCTTTAAAAGTCAAATCAGACTTGAAGTAAAGAATAAAGTTGCTGTACTGAACATATACTTGGAAATAGGACTTCAAAACTGCAGGTACTTGAGGAGACACATACAGCACGAAAGTGTACAGGCCGACCTCGTCCTTTGACTGACAGAGACCACCGACAGTTGAAGAGGGTTGTAATGTGTAATAGGCAGACATCTATCCAAACCGTCACACAGGAATTCGAAACTGCACCAGGATCCACAAGTACTATGACAGGTGGGTGGGAGGTGAGAAAACTGATTTCATGGTTGAACAGCTGCTCATAAGCCACACATCAAGCCAGTAAATGCCAAACAACGCCTCGCTTGGTATAAGGAGCATAAACGTTGGATGACTGAACAGAGGAAAAATGTTGTGCGTAGTGACAAATCACAGTACACAATGTGGCAATCATATGGTAGGGTGTGGGTATGGCAAATTCTTGGTGATCATCATCTGCCAGCGTGTGTAGTGCCAACAGTAAAATTTGGAGGCAGCAGTGTTATGGTGTGGTCATGTTTTTCGTGAAGGGGGCTTACATCCCTTGTTGTTTTGCGTGGCACTATTACAGCGTAAGCCTACATTGATGCTTTAAGCACCTTCTTGCTTCCCACTGTTAGAGAGCAATTCGGAAATGGCGACTGCATGTTTCAAAACGATCAAGCACCTATTCATAATGTGCGGCCTGTGGCGGAGTCGTTACATGACAATAACATCCCTGTAATGGACTGGCCTGCACAGAGTCCTCACCTAGATCCTACAGAACACCTTTCGGATGTTTGGGTACGCCGACTTCTTGGCAGACGTCACCGACTGACACTGATACCTCTTCTCAGTGCAGCACTCTGTGAAGAATTGGCTGCCATTCCCCAAGAAACCATCCAGCACCTGATTGAATGTACGCCTGCGAAAGTGGAAGCTGTCGTCAAGGCTAAGGGTGGGCCAACATCATATTGAATTCCAGTGTTACCAATGGAGCAAGCCATGAACTTTCAAGTCATTTTCAGCCAGGTGTCCGGATACTTTTGATCACATAGTGTATATATGCTGCAAGCCATTGCAGGGTGCATGGCAGAGAGTATTGCACTCTATTTATCAATTTCCTGACCTATTCCATTCACACACTAAGTATGAGGAAAATGGCTGTTCACACCTTAATTTCTGTTACCATATTCTCACGATCCCTATGTGAACAAAGATGGCAGCACCATGGTTCCACAGCCTTATTCGAATTTAAGTTCTCTAAATTTACCCAAAAAGGTTTTGTGAGAACTACATTGTCTTTCCTTCAAAGGTTTCCATTTAATTTCCTTGAGCACTTCTGTTACATTTTTATAGGGCTATATTAGCCTGCTAAAATCCTTCCAATTAAGACATTATGTACTGTTATGATTGCTTGATAAGGACTACGAACACTGGAACAATACTCTAGAACTGGTTACACTAACATATTTTAAGCATTGTCCTTGATAGATTCACTGCTCTTTCCCAGAACCCTCCCAACAAATTTACATCTTTTTTTTTTTTACATCTTTCATTTTCCTTTCTTAATACTTAATGCATGTGTGTGTTCCAATTCATATTGTTTCTTAACATTAACTCTAAATACATGGGGGTCGATAATTAAAATTCCACTTTCAAAATGCTGTAGAAAGAGAACCACTGCTCAGAATGATGTCCGAGTTGAAAAGTGTATTATTGACACTGGGGGAAACATCATTACGGGAAAGGGGGGGGGGGGAGGGGGGGGGGAAGAAAATTTGACCAATAAAGGCATAAAGGCTCCGTAAGCATCAGAATACCCACGCCACCAGACACGTGGCACACAGTCGCTCCTCAGGTTGTGTTCGAGATTCCCATCGTGACTGTCTCCATGAAAGATCACATGCTGCTGGTAAAGCTCTTTCAAAAGAATGGGGACTGTGCATCAGTAGCCTTTCAGAATATCCAGACACTCCCATAGTATGAAAAAGAGTCATTGGTCCGATGCCTACTAAGGGCCTGGAGAAAATTATTATGAAATTCGAAAAGACAGGTTGTTTTGAAGTACAATATAGCAGAGGGAGGAAAGCAATTAATTCGACGTCTGTTGAAGATGTGGCCACAGCATTGTAGGAGGGGTTGAGTGGTGGTGTGCAAACATGCAGTGCACATAGAATTGCCAGAGCATTGGAATGCCTGCAAAAAACAATGCATAAAATCCTACGAAATATCTTGCATTGCTATCCATACAAAATCACTTATGTTGAGGAGTTGCTTCCTGCTGACCTGTCAGGAAGACAGATGTTCGCTCTGGAACTTTTTGCTCAACGGAAGTGGACAATGATTGGGCATGGATCATTCTGAGGACATGCAAAGTCCATTTCCCTCTTCAGGGACATGTCAATACTCAGAATTGCATAATGGTAATAGAAAATTTACATGCATATCAACTGGTACCACTCATTCTGCAAAGGTGACTGTGTGGTAAGGGTTGATGTCATCATTTATCGTAGGGCTGTATTCTTTCCAGAGAATGAGTCCTGCTGTTCCTGTTACTTGTACTGTCACTGGTAAATTCTGTGAGAGTCCTTTGCATATGATGTCATTCCAAGACTTCAACAGTGTGGATAGGATCATTTTTATGCAAGATGGCGACCATCTGTATACTGCACAGCCAGTAAAGTGGCTGCTGCAGAGGCATTTCAGATATGCTAGAATTATCAGTTGTCATTTCCTCACAGCCTGTGCATCCAAATCACCTGATCTTAATCTGTGTTATCATATAGATGTTATGCTCAGTGCTCCAATTACAAATGTAGCTGAATTTAATGCACATGTTGCACAACACATTCTGAACGTGACATCCAAGACACACTGATCTGTTGTGGAACACGCTGTTCCTCGATTTCAACTTGTGGCAGAAAAAAGTGGACAGCATTTTGAAACATGTCTTGCGTCAGTCCCACAACAATTAGAAATCAATGTGATTTTGCTTTTTATGCAGTTTTTTTTTTGCCCTAAGACAATTAAAATTCAATGTACTTTTGCTTTATGCTTGTTTTTCAGGCTCAGGACGATTGAATACCACTTTTTCACATCCAAGTGGTGAGGCCTTGCCTTGGTGGACGTGCATATCTTAATAACAGCTAGAGCCACGACTGCTTACTGCTGAACTTGTGGAGTCATGCACATTGAACAGTACGATTGTCTAAGGTGCAGCTCCAGCCATAGTTGTCTTATTGTGATTTATCTGTCATTTGTAGCTGAACACATTTATGTTAAGTTGCTTTCAGCACCATCTATTGGTAAAATTTTCATTAAATTTATGTTGTTCCATTATATTGTTCCATTATGTTTCCCATTGCACTAATACCATTCAAATTTAACATCATTCTGAACAATGGTTCTCTTTCTATAACATATTCAATCAGGAACATGAATTATGGACATCCTGTACTTCTATGGCGTGACGTGCTTAAGATGGCTACTATTAATCTTTTAATCAAATACTTAACAATTCTTTCTCTTTGTTAAAGGCATTACATTACATTTCTCAAAATTTAAAGAAAACTGCCTTTCAGACTTACTGTAGATTTTTTTGAATTCTTCCAGCAATGTCTTACGATCATCCAACAATGATACTTTACTGTAGGTAAGAGCATCACCAGGAAAAAGTCTTATAGTGCTGCCGATAATTTCGTTTGTGTTGAACTCCTGCTGTCCAGTACAAGACACCAGTTTCTATTAATGAATCTCACAACTGCAGACAGTAAATGTATGCAGTTGATAATGTTGTGAAGTGTCAAATACCTTTTGGAAATTTAAGACAATGGGATCTACTTACTCAGCTGCATCTATTGTTTGCAAGATGGCATGTACAAATACAGCATGCAGTGTTTCATGCCATCAATTTTTCTGCATCCATGCCAAATCTTGGAGAGAATCTTATTTTCGTCCAGGAACATCCTAATGTATGACTAGAATATGCTGTACAATCCTGCAACAGGCAGACATCAGCAATATTGACCTGCAAGGCTACACATCCTATCTTTTACCCTTTTTATGTACTTTACTTTTATGTACTGTACTTTCTACTGCTCATGCAGGGCTATTCACTGTGCCAAGATGTTCTCAACAAATACAGTCTAGCTACAAGAGTATCTTCCACAACATATTCAGTCTAAAATCTGACATAGAGCCAGTTGCCTTCTTCACTTCAAGTAGTCTGAACTAGCGTGTGCGTACGCACATGCAGGCACACGCAGTGATCAAATATTAATATGCTACTATCTTCACGTATGAATGCATTTTGAAATGTGAAACTTAATATTTCTGTCTGCTGTCCTCAGTTTCTACATGAAAGATTGAATGGACTGGTTTGGATCCATTATTCATTGATTTTTCATATGACCAAATGTTCTCAGGATTTTTAGAAAGCTCTTTCACCAGGACATCAATGTGACAATACCTGCAAGCTTAATTCATAGATCATCTTAACAGATGCACAAGTTGCTACTAACTTTTCTCTATAAGCTTCCTTGCAATCTCTTTTGTAGCAGGATTGTAACAGTTTCTGTTTTCAGAACATTCTTCAAATGGTACCATCAAAACCCAGATTGGGTCTCTGCTGTTTTATTACTGTACTTGGTACATCATCATCATCATCATCATCATCATCCTCCTCCTCCTCCTCCTCCTCCTCCTTCTCCTTCTCCTTCTTCTTCTTCTTCTTCTTCTTCTTCAGTTCACTCCATCCCTCAGATGGCCTCTCGTTGTTTAGTCTTCCATCTGTTCCTCTTTCAGATTCTATCTCGCTGGGAGTTTTTCATCTTCTAATCATCCTTAACATTGTTTCTTTCGTGAATTTTTCTCAAGACATTTTCTTAGCCAGCACTATGATTTTCTTTGCTTCTCTGCTTGGCCATGTCCATCTGTCTCTATTATTTTCCATTCTGTTTTTTAAGGATTCACTCCATGTGTTGTTATTCTTGTTGACTTTTTCTGCCACAGCGTTTCTGTGTGACTTTTGTTGGTGTCCTTTCACATGTTTATTCCGCTGCTTTGACTAGGGACTGTTTGACTCCATTCTTCCTATACATCCTTCCCCTCATCTTTGGGAAGTTCTGTCTTAATCTTTTCACTGTACATCACTTGGGTTTTTCTGTCATTCAATTTCCTGCATAATTTTTTTCCCAACTTTTCCAATCTCATATGTACCCATCCTGAATACAACGTCCCTACCGATAGTCAGTGACTGCCTTCAAGATTAATACTGGCATTCACTTTCATTGCTGTTGGGTTTCTTCAGTTATTATATTATAGTCTATTATGGGTATCTGTTTCAAATTCCAACCACAAACTTGTGATTGTCTCTTCTCTTGTATCACCCATTACCAATTACCCATTTATTTTTCGGACACTTGTCTAATAGTATCTCCCGTCCTCATTTCTGTAATCCTCCCTATGGCTTCCTGTGAATGATTCATTGTTTTAACAGGCCATAAAGGCCCAACAGTATCAACCAGCTGCCATGCCATCCTCAGCCCTTAGGCATCACCAGGTGCGTATACGGAGGGGCACATGGCCAGAACGGCACTCTCCAGATCATTGTCAGTTTTTGTGGCCGGTGCCACTACTTCTCAGTCAAGTAGCTCCTCAATTGATCTTCCAAGGGCTGAGTGCACACTGCTTTGCAATAGCACTCGACAGACCCAGGCGGTGACTCATCCATGTGGTAGCAAAGGCCGACAGTGTTTAATTTTGGTGATCTGATGGGAAGCGGTGTCACCACTGCAGTAAGGCCATTTGCTTTCCATTTCTTTCTCCTGGACAAAACTGCAGCAGGCAATATGCAGGAAATGACCTGGGCTGCTCATAGAAGTCACGTTCCTTCTGGACAATAATACCTGCTCTTACACAATAAAACACAGGGGTTATTGCAAGTCAATACTACAGCCCCATATTAGTCTTGTGTGATTTTTAATTGTTTCAACACTTTTGAAGGTCAGATGGCAGCAAAGAAGTCATTCACTGGATGCCAAAGATGGCACAACAATGTTCATTCTCATTAAAGGATGCTATGTCAAATGATCGAATAAGTGTTTAAATTTACAAGGAGAGTAAGCTGAAAAGCAAAATTTCAAGTTGGGAGTCAGTATACTGATGTCACTACCCATATTCTAACCTTTTTTCTTTTTTAAATTATTGACTCATTCTTGGAAATTTGCGACAAGTTCCTATTGGACCAAACTGCTGAGGTCATCGGTCCATAGGCTTCAGGCCGTGCGGTGACTCATCTTTGTATGAAACTACTAAGTTGGTATGACAAATAATGTTTTCTTCACAAATTGTGTAGATATGGTTACAAAAGCATCCCCAAGAAACCTACAAAATTAATCATGGGTTAAACTGGATTTGGATTAATAACGTTGTATGTCAAGGGTGATGGAAAATGCAGGCTTAAATATTTTTAAGTGTGTGTGTGTGTGTGTGTGTGTGTGTGTGTGTGTGTGTGTGTGTGTGTGTACGCCCTCATTCAAAGGGATGTTGAATATCAGTCTTCTTATTGGAGATTATGAAGAACCTAAATATGGTAGTTAATAATGCATCTTGAAACTTGTATATGTCAAAAATCAGTGCCAAAATTTTTGTAACAAAAAAATATAACATTTATTATTATTATTATTATTATTATTACAATAATAATTAAACATCTGACATAAGTAGTGAAGCATACAGATAATGTAAATGCTTATACATATGATCTGTTTTTAAGGTCATCATTAACAGTAAACAATATTTATGTAATGTTTTAACAAAAATACTACATTCAATTGAGTATAGGTGAGATCCTAACTTTGGTCTTGTCATCAAATGTTTTAACTTAATAAACAAAAAAACAGCATAATCAGACTATTTTCTGCTTTTCACCAGCTTTCAACATCAAAAGTCTTGTTGCTATCCTTCCCTTGTCTAAGTAAGGCAATGAAGACAAGATTTTTTAAATGTCTGCCAGTTATGAATTTAAAAACCGAACTGCTGGAGATTCATCAGACTCATTTTATACAGATCATCTTGCCTGCTCCAATCAATCATCACACAAACAAGAAATTTCTATTAAGAAATCTTATAACCAGATGCTACAAATGCAGTGAATAAACAGTTCCACCTCACAAATGCACAGTTATGCGTACTTCAACAGTAACATACTGACAGTGGCATGAGAAAGAACCAAGGTAATACTTAGAAGATAAGCATGGGAAATCTCAGTTTCCACTGCTTTGTTTTTTCATTTTACTTTTTGTGAATGCAGTTCAGAAAGCTATTATTTCTCTGTGCAGTTCTCATTCACTGTTAATACAAATAATGGGAATGAAACTAAAAACATTGTTATGAAAATTATGTCAATATATGAGACACAGACAATCTGAAGATCTAAGTCTGAGAAGCAAAAAATATTAAAATCACAATGGTATATTTGAGTGACAGAATTATTATGCAATTTTTGTGCAATAAAAGATGACTACTGAAACTATCAACACATCAAGACAGCAGAGTGTCACTTAACCACTGCAGAACACCTACTTTTAAGTAATAACAAACATGTTACTGAAATATGGGGAAATGCAAGCTATAGTGCTTCAATAGATCACATATTTTGAAGGCTGTAAAGGCAACAAACATGAAGAATAAATCTATTTCTTTTAAATGGCCCTTTCACACGTAATTGATATGGCAAGAACCACAGAAGTTGGGGTACAAAGAGGTACAAAGAGGTACAAAGAGGTGGCAAGATGCAGAATGCCTCAGCCTCTATTCTTTATGGATCAAGTCCTATAAACTAAGTGTGGAGATAACTTTGGAGGCAAGATCTGGAGATAACTAAGGGGCAACACACGAGTTCTACAAAGCCATATCAGATCACAATTGTTGAAAATAGTGTGACATGGATGTACTTGGGGGGAAAAGGCACCATAACAAAGAATTTTACACCAGTAAAATTCAGCAAAGAAAAAATTGAAAGGCCAACAAGTTTCTAATCTATATGCATGCTGAGACAGAACACAGGTAAAATTTACATTTATTGGTGTTGTATTAAAAATTGCTTGTGAGGCTGACGTAATAAACTAATTGGAAAACTGTTGTCCCATGTTGCAAATCGTTAGGGTAACAGTGTAATGTGAACATTGAATTCTGTTTATCTGTTACATATACAGCACATCCAGTGCTGCCATTTGAGTGAGTAGTTTTGTACTTGACAAAATTACATAGGTCAACTGGGTACACTAAGTTACTATGGAAGCATAATTAATTGTCCTTCATCTATACATACTCTGTTACATCAGTGAAATAATGGACAGCAAAAGACTACAACTTACTGAACAAAAAGCAAGAGAAATCTAAAGTTTACAGTGCACACATTGTTACACCAAGTACACCAGGAAATGTGTTATAACCTAATCAATGATTCACACATTCAAACAGAACATTTTGAAGTTTTTATTTAAAGAAATCTTTTCTGTTCTGGTCAGATCAGTAACATCTATTAAACATAAAATAAATACATTTCTTCTCTTGTCAGAATACGTAACGGAGAGATCACCACCAAGCATGACACTTTACTAACACAGAACTCTTTTC
Organism: Schistocerca gregaria; assembly: GCF_023897955.1. Taxonomy (NCBI): domain Eukaryota; kingdom Metazoa; phylum Arthropoda; class Insecta; order Orthoptera; family Acrididae; genus Schistocerca; species Schistocerca gregaria. The sequence continues at coordinate 479,946,225 of NC_064926.1, forward strand.
AAAGTTCTTTGTCTTTCCGAGAAAAGTGGGAGCAAATGCGAAACAAGAAAAAAATATTGTGACACACACAACCAACTATTTCTTCTTACTGGGACAAACCTGAACACTATTCTTAGGTGTGAAGCTCACAAGAAAAGTTTTATGACCTCATTGTTAACAAATATCAAAATTTCACAGTTCTCTAAAATGCTTAATGTTGTGAAGTGCACATTATAAACATCAACAATTACTGAACATCCATCCCAACCTTATTGTAGAGGGATTTAATATCAGGATAAAAAAGTTTATTCAAAAATATCTTTATAAGACTACATGGACATCTGCAAGTAACTGAATTTTCAAACTGACCCACAGCATATTACATTATATGTAATAATAAATCACAGCCCAAGGTGTCTCAATGCAAACACTTGCATAGGTGTTCACAAAATTAACCACTTCTACATTTTAGATACAACTGTTACAATTTTCACATGCTAAACACATTAACAGTGATGAAATTATTAACAATATCTTCTGTGTGAAGGCAAATAGAAAAAAAACTTAACAGCTTGGGTATATATGAATTTCTTAAAACACCACATACAAACAGTTTGGAAGAGCAATGTACATATAGTTTTTGTATTGGTTTCTTCATTTTTATTTATACTTGGTCAAGAAGGAAAAAGTTCCTAACAAACACTTAACAAATAAATTCTAGTGGAGTTTTAATAACCATGCCAACACATGAAGCCAAAGTAAGTCTACAAAACTGTGTGTATTTGTGTTCACAAACATTTAACATAATGTTATTCAGTTTAAGACACAGATAATTGTAGTTATTCTTGAGCCAGAAATAAGAGGGGCACATGTTAAACTGATTTCTCAAATTTCCACTTAATTGTTTAAGGTGCTGCATTCAGCACTACAACTTTCTCATTCAAGTGCAGCATTGAATGTGTTTTTCAACTACACCAGGTATAGCAATCAGCACGTAGTAACTTATAAAATAACATAAATTATAAAATTATAGCAACATGAGATTGCCAACCTTAAACAGCAGGAAGTTGCAGTATTTTCTGTCTTCCCACAAGTCTGTTGAAATCAATTTTAACAATGATAGCCATAAAAATGCCACTTCTTGCACTACACTGACTTCATCTATGCCACACATACAACATAAATCCCAACATTCAATGTACTTTTATGCCAACCATGCATTTATTCTCAGTAAGTTCAATTTGGAAAGCCTTTACCATAAAAAAATCCCACATTCTAATTTGTTTTTGCTCTCGAAATAGTAAATAGTCACATTTGCTACAATATTTGCTTCTCAGTAATAAACATGTGTTTCAAACTTCACTGAAATCTTTATGACAACAGCACTACTGCAGTAATGCTGCTGTTCATTTCCTCCATTCCTTTGTTGCAAGAAAATCCTTCACCCCTCCCAAACCCCCCTAAAAACACTAATTCCCAACAAACTCTCAGTAGCATAGACAATGCAGTACATTCAAATATTTTTCTTACAATAATTAAGGCATGTAATCAAAACTGTTCACATGTTCTTTCACTACAAGACAGAGCATTGCATCTCTTATTTACAAGGATGTTAATGTCACTATAGTGAAGCAATATGTGTTGGAAGTATTCCTTAACGCTGTTCTCTCTTTCTGAGCGTTTCACAAGAAATCTGACAAACTCCTTTGTTGGACAACATGAACTACACTGAAGTTACGTACAACATGATAAAGTTTTTCAAGATACTCTAACAGTTAAGCCAATGAGGAACAACAAAAGAATATTATAATAATAATTTAAAAAGTCAGTCTGAGTACTTAGCATCAAAAAGTTCTTATAGATGACTTTTTTTGGGCCAACATTATTGTGCTTGACATACAAAGTACAATATGAGCAAGAGAGATTTAAAAACTTTCAAAGCTTCTGTTTATTTGTGATAGGACATCAAATGCTGAACAGATGGCTTTAGTTCTGTCTTTCATCAATGTGCACATATTTGTTAACATCTAATGAAGACAACTGCAAGTGACTCACACTGCTCAAACAGAATTCTGTTTCACAGAGAACTGCCTAGCAGTGCTTCACTACTCATGATATGTCATGCCACAATATTTCAACAAAAACTCCTGATAGCCATTTCTGTCCTGAGACTTAAGGAGTGCATTATGACTACATAAATGCTTTTTCCCTGCTTTTTCATATATTGTTACAACATTTATCTCCTCTAATTATTCCAGTAAAAACAAAAATCATATCATGAAATTATCCACGTTCTGCATCATCATTTTATTTTTCCTTACTGATAACAGCTTTTTCACAAGTAAGCTTCTTCAGAAGTAAATATGCTACTGCATAATACTGCTCTAGGAAGCCATAAGCAATCATTCAGGCCCTCTCTTTATTCCTTAAATTAGATGAAAAGAAAATAAGATGCTGTTCCACTGATAAATGATGGGAATGAAACTGGCATGTAATATAAGAGAAACATTTGTCTGGGATCTTTCACACAGGCAGCCTTACTAAACAATGTTAAGAAGATTGTGGAGCTAATACACAGCTTTATCATAAACAATCATTTTTAAATGCAAATATCAATGCGTGCTGTGGAATCCCTCATTTTTTTCCTATTTGACTCAACAGTATTTCCACACCGTGCTTTCAAACTATATACGTGTACACACATTGTCACTTCAGCTACTTGGTAACTACGTTCTGACCGGAATAGCTACCAGTGAAAAAAGAAATTAACTGCAAACTATATTATGTAGACAGCTTCTAAATTTGTTTTTCCTGTGATTATGTAACAATAAAAATCTTTTTTTTTACAAAAGCAGATCATCGTAATAGATTTTCCAAAGTGGAATTACCTTTCCGATTGTGTCATTATCTCTGGCATCATTTTATTAGGCTACTTATAAAAAGAACAACAACAGGAAAATTACGAGATACAAACCATAATTCTTTTCATGCTAGCAACAGAAAAAAAAAATTTTCAGCCACTAATACTGTTCAGTGTTCAATATTCACACATTTCCGCTACTTAAAAACCAAATTAGTTTGTGTTTTAACAGTTTTACTGCGGATCATTTTATTACTGGAATGGCAGTAAGTTAGTGATGTCTTGAGGATTTCCAAATGTTGCTCATCACACATTTTTTGCACACAAGATAGACCTCAGTAAGAAATAGTCTGCATCACTGTGCGTGCCCATTGTCTTACAAGAACATTTCATGCATGCTGTGTGTACATGTAAAGACATGAATGTCCTGGTGTACACACACACACACACACACACACACACACACACACACACAGGTATTACACAATGAGGCAATAAGCTTATATAAGCAGATTCTGTAACAGAGTACACTATTTGTGAGGCTGTACACAAAACCCAATTGCAAATACCAGATGTTCAGGCACTTTGAAAATGCTGGTGGGAGGAATGATGGCAACCTGATTAACCACACAGAAAGATGGCAACTTATGCATACAAGGTGCTCGCTAACCTGCAGTTGCCTAGAAGTGAGCCAATGAACAGTAATAAATATCTCGAGTCGCAGGAAGCGCGCGTATCACTCAGGCTCCTGTAGCCCCCTCTCAGCAAGAGGGTGCCTGTGGCCACTGTCAGACACGAGACTCTTGGCCAGGCTGTACTCCAGTCAGGGGCACCACTGCAGCACCCTGAGGGGAAGGTGATGGCAGCCCGGGAGCTGTGACTGGTACGCTGCCCAGCAGCCTACCGCTCTCCATCTCGCTCAGCTCTTGCTGCCTTGTACCCAAACTAGCTGCACTACTGCGCTGCCGGCACAAGTAAGGCGTGTCACCCGGGGATGGCGTCTCTCGTCCCTGCAGCGACAGTGGATCAGATGACACAACTTTACAGATTACAGTTGCCATTAACACGTGTTAACTGTTTTATTTGTGTGTGCTTCTGTAGTGGTATAAACATCCAACTGATGAACATTTCACAAAAAAAAACAAGTCATGAAAAAAAAGGGGATTTTTCCATTATGTGTAAGATCTGTGATATACACTACTTTACAGAACAGGAATCACATATTTTACAAAAAGAGGTGGTGGTCTCAGTACAAAATATACAGAACAGAATTTGTGCACATAATCTGAATATAATACTCTGGATATAGTGTGTTGCCACAGCTCGAGAGAGAGAGAGAGAGAGAGAGAGAGAGAGAGAGAGAGAGAGAGAGAGAGAGACAGACTTGTGGGGGAGGCACTGTGCATGCATGCGCATTGCAGAGGTGGGCAGAGGGAGGGGGAGGGGGGGGGCCTCAAGGGGTTGCACATTTTCTGTTGTTGTAATAGTATGGACATTTTTGTTAAATTTGTCTGTTATGCACAAATTATTTAAGCTTCTTTTATGATATGAAATAAATGTGTGCTGTTTTACATTTCACACAGTTCAGGTCATCACTAATAACCATTTAGCCTTTGCTTTATAATTGGATGCAGATGCACACAGTAGCACAAATCAGACTAACAACTTAATGCACTATATAAACAGCATGTAACTAGTATGTTAATATGCCTGTTATGCAAGCAAGTTTAAGCATGCACTTAAATCTGTGTAGAAAAATAAGCAGAAAATGAAGAGACTTGACTTCCATTCATCTACTTTACTAATTTACTCCAGTTATACTGAAAGATGTCAAATTATCTCCACATGCTGTGAGTTTAGCATGCAAAGAGATTGTACATTTCACTCATATTCTTCAAGACTACCTCTTTTGCATGCAAAGTCCGCCTCGCATGATCTGCAACCCACAGACGCTATTCTGTAACTAAAAAACAGCTACATTTTACAGTTACTTTAAAAAAAGCAAAAACAAAACCATCTGCAGTAGAACATTTAAGTTATGAATAGGTCATAATGAGACTAAGTGAAATAACTTTACCACATTCATATGAAGAGCAAAACATGCTAACAAAGATACTCGAATTTGTCATGTTCAACACTAACACTGCTAACACTTCCATGTACAATGAGACAAATGTGGCTGAAAAATTTACATGAATCAAGAGGACAAGAATATGTCTTTCTGAAAATGAACAAACAAATATGTACAATTACTTTCTCATAATAGCACAACTTAAAATCAGACAAAAATACAGTCTTTCAGTGCTTGTGGCCTAAAATGGAAGCCCAAGCAAGGTAGAATTTGACACTAAAATTGAACCTTTTCCTGCATGTAAAACATGCAGTGAGTGTGAGATCATGCTTTGAAACTAGTTGGTACAACTGATTACTATGACCTAGTGGAATGCTCAGAAATGTTGACTTCGCGTGTTGCATAAATAAATAGCTACTATGCACTAATGTGGTGAAGAGAGAAATGCTCCCACTGCAGCATGGGGCACAGCTGCTGGTCCAAGTTGGTGCCACACAAAATGGATGATGGTAAAAAAATGGAGCTCTGTAATAAAAAGTCAGTTTATGTCACAGACACGTAAGATCTTATTAGGTCAGATTACACTATATGTATCTTTACTTTTCACATTACGGCAACAAAGTTGTAATATTTTGTAAAGTGATGACCCTATCAAGAGTGTAGTTGATGATGTGAATATATTCGGCAGACACTGTCTCTGAATCGACACAATACAAATACAATTTTCATATCTGATTGGTCACCTACATAAAATATAAAAAATACTGAAACAGTCCTTGTATTACTCAGAGACATGCCACAAATATATGTGAATGACAGGTACAGAAGAAGGTATTTGTGTAACCTGTGGACTGTCTTCCTATAGTAATATGAAAATCCACTGAAACATGGATATAATGGAACCGATACTCGGAAGGTGGTCCTCCATAGGACAGTCATGTTGAATAAAGTAATGCTATAAATGGAAACATGTCAATGCATCTGTCTCATCACAGATGCCGAGTGGCAGTAGGTTACAGCCAGATACTGGCCAACGCTAAAACTACATATATGAAATCATTAACCATTACGAAGCTTTTTGAAAGAAGAAGTCTAGTGTGCTTTAGTGGACACACTCAAGAAGCACATATATACTGGAAAGCTTAACAACAGTTTTTGCTGCATCTGCACATTCAATGTGCATTGGTATCCAGAAACCAAATTAATGCTGCTCCTCTTGTATTTGATGGAGAAGAAGGGCATGATACATAAAACTGCCATATGTAAATGTTTGTTCCACTGTTTGAGTACAATTTATAAAGCAAGCGCATAAGAGGAATTTCATTTTCTAATATTACTTCTCCTGTACTTCTTAAAATAGGACAGGTTAGCTTATGAATGTTAAATCAAATTAATAAATGAAATACTTAAATGTTTAGTGTAAAATTACTGCAAAATGTTAGTATCCAGTAGCTTTGGTAGATGTGAGACGGGGAAATTTTGACATAAATTAAGCTGACTTATTTAATGTGCTTTATCATGCTTTTAGCCACCTTCCTTCATTATGTGACAAGTGGTGTGTCTGAAAAGTTTGGTGAATGGTGTCATATCTAAACAGCAACTTGGCGCACGTACGCATGGGTCTTCAGAGGCTTGAGGAGAACTGACATACAGCATGCACCGCATGTGACTGGCTGTGTAAATAGACTGTGGTCAGATGAACGTAGTCAGTGTGAGAGGAAATGTCACAGCACAATGGAGCAACGTATAAACATCAAGTTCTGCTACAAATTGTGGAAGACTGCACAAAGACACATGGAATTTTGGTGCATCTGTATGGGAGGGAATCCACGAGCAGAATGTGTGTTTACAAATGGTTTAAATGCTTCTGTGAAGGGAAGAAAACTACTGAGGATGAGCCACGTTCAGGTCAACTATCGACAAGCTGAACCCCAGAAAAGATCAAGAAGAATGCTGGCACGAGATCAGCAATTGATTCTCAGATTGACTGGAGGAATAGAGCATTAGCAAAGGTACATGGTGCACACCATCTGTGGTGATTTGGGTAAGTAGAAGATTGGCTGCCAATGTTGTGTCCCACAAGCACACAGACAAGCACAAAACAAAACGGATGGAAACTGCAGGCTATTTCATTCCCATGTGCGATCAGGATCCACTGTATCTGAACACCATCATCATGAGACCTGGTGCTACCTGTTCAATCTGGAATCAAAATGGCAATCCGTGTTCTTGAACACCCTCTGTGCTCCCCTGATCTGGCTCCTGTGGACTTCTAACTATTTCCCTGTATGAAAGTCGCCATGAAAGGTGAATGTTGTGACAACGTGTTTGCCATCAAAGACTGCACGACAGCTGTTCTGCGATCGATTTCACAGGAGGGCTTTGCTTATAGTTTCCAGAAGCAGTATGAACACTGTCAAAAGTGTGTTGTAGTGGGTGGTGTCTATTTTGAAGGGCAATAAAGAACATTTCTTTGTATCTTGTTTTGTTTGTTGTCTGATATTCACCGAACTTTTTAGGCACACTATGTATATGAGTTGTGAGGAGGGATGTCATCTTGTAATCTCTCTTTATATTACACTAATTATCCCTGCACAATTCTATGAGTGAATTACGTTTCCTACTTGAGCATCTATATACTCGCAGAATCGATGCGCAAAGTAGTACAGTACTATTACTATTCCATGAGCGCACAATTACTCTTTGTAATATTCTCTCTGGTGTGTTGAGTGGCCTTCTAGGGTCTTCTCTGTGCTAAATAGCCACATTGAATAATTGTAATTTTGTACCAAGATTACTGGAAGAAAGAGATTGAAAATATATTGTATGCTACTCAAGGAAATATATATTGAGCATTTACATCAAAGGTGTGTAAGGAATTCCATTATATATATATATGTGTTCTCTAATGGGAAATTTGCACAGAGGTGTCGTTTTGTTGGTAATCAGAAGGTAACTTCCAATGAATTGGTAATGAACTTGCAATTATTAGATCCACGAGCTCTATTATTCCATCGAATAATTAAACACTATCAAAGCAAACTTTCTGCTTGATCTGAGGTTTCCCAACTGACTAAGCAACACAAGAAAACACAAGACATTTTATTTACACAGGATTGCAGATCGCTTTTAATCATCGAGACTGTGGACAAGGAGAGTCATCGTCCGATTCTGATTAAACAAGTAGAGCTTAATTATAACTTTCTTGAGCGACTGTGATATGGCTGCTTATGAATGAGATCATTAATAAAATACTAATAACTAACTTTCCTCCTCACCAGCAACCAGTATAAACACAATATTAATTAAAATTATAATCTCTGTTGAGTATCCTTGTGCCCATGCACAAACCAGAATGTTTTCTGGGTGCTCAGAACCTGCACAAAAATGGGTAATAAATTAATTTGGGGAAAAATTCAAAGCTGTCAATTATGCTAATGTTGATGTCGCATTTGTGCTGCCCATTCAAGCACAGCCTGGCATGTCTCAGTCCTCCAGAAATAACGGAAAAGCCCTCAGCACTACTCTCTCACAGAAAGGTCATGAAAGTTTTTGATCATCCCACCCAATGGGCAACGGCCAGAAAAGGTTTACACCACCTGATTCATGTCAACAGATCTACAATCATTTAGTACCATTCTTTGTGGGGCAGCAAGTTTTAGTTAACACTTTTTATTACACAATGCAGCAGCATTTACAATTACAATTTACTTTGTTTATTTCTTTACTGTAGTTTGTTTTTGTAATGCATAAATTCATTGTTCACCCAAAAAAGAAGAAAAATGATTTGGCTATGACATATGCAGATGTTGCTTCACATGGCTCCAATCCAATTGCTGTACTGAATGAAACAAAGAAACCCGGTCATGGTGGTGGTGGTAGTGGTGGTCTTTCTTATCAAAAATTTGGGAAGACAAATACAAGTGGATGTCATACAATAAGAAGTGCAGTAAAGTGTTTTGTGGCTGTATGTATGGAAATGAGTTCCTGTAGTGGACCTTTTGTGAAGAAAACTAAACAATATGAAGACATGATAAAAGCATTCACTTAAAGTAGGATTTTTCTTCTTGGAACAAAGTGTTAGAAAGGTTTACTTGTCATGAAAAGTCAAATCATCATATATCTTGCTGTAGTAGGAAACTGCAACTGATAAAGGTATGAATGTGCAGTGTTTAATGTTTAAAAGGAAGATGGGAGAAATAAAATCTCCAAGAGTAGTTCTGTAATGGATTGTTAGAGTTAGTTGCTGAAGGCAACTGATAACTGTTCTCTTTGCTTCAGTGTACAAATTACAGATTGCATTCACACAACATAAGTGGGATGTGTACACACACACACAGAGAGAGAGAAAGAGAGAGAGAGAGAGAGAGAGAGAGAGAGAGAACCACGCATTTCCCAGTTAAAAATAAAAATACATATTTCCCAGGTGAAAACACGTAATACCTCAGTGAAAACACTTTTTTTGCATGTTAAGTGACAGTATACTTTCCCTCGAAGCTATAGAACCTGTCAATCTGTTGAATGGTAAAGGTTCTATACATTGGCATAGAACTTCTCAGTACTACAGAAAATAAAAACCAGCAAAAAAAGTGTGTTTTGGAAAGATCTTTGATGCACAAAAACATGTACACTGCATATTTTCATATTACAAAACTATAAATGCAAATTCCACCAAATACAGTACAACAGCTTCCAAAGCACTGAAATTGAGACTGTGATGTGCTTTTGTCAGCTGATCAATGTTCAGGTCACATGATCTCACCAGCCAATGGGAGCAGACACTCAGAGTGCAGGACATGTGATGCAGTCTGCTAATATTACCATTACGTAGCGCAAATACACAAATAGGAGAAGTTAATGTTTTAAATTACTACATATACAGCATAGCTATAGCTAAGCTTCCACATACAGTATTGGTCTTTTTAGCATGTTAGCCTTTAAGATACATAAAACACAAAGGTGCCAGTAAAGTTTTAAATAATGGCATAAATGGCTGGTGTTATGGACCCGAAATTTTTCTGTGTAACTGGACCTCAAAGGGTTAAGTTTTGAATGAGACACAAATGATTGTGATTTAAGCAATTCATCACACATTCTCACACATAACAGTTCATCTTGCATAAAAGCAATTTTACTTTGAAAGTAATGCTGCTCAGCCAACCATTCACAATATTTTCCCATGACCTGTTACAAACAAACAGTTGTGATGTCCTGCTCATCAAAAGCAGTTTTTTTGTTATGAGATATTGCATAGTCTTCATCCAAAAGCATTACTCATCCTATAGCTCTTCGGCCTTTTAGCTCTGTCAGAACAAGTTCACTGATAAACTACCTTCCAGAATTATCAACAGTTAAGTTTCTTAAATTTTCTGTGCTGTTTTGAATTTATCTTCATCACTACACTTCTTATCAAAATTTTAGAGCCAGATGAAGTTTTGAAAGCTTTACTGCAAAATTCCTCCCTAAAGCTCCAAAAAGCCATGGGCTATATTAATATTTATAGTGTATGAAATATTGTGACACTATTTAGAACTGATGGAAGTTTAGATGAATTATTGAACTCTTACTTGGAACTGAGCAAAAAAATTTTGATGTGCAAGAGTTAACAGTTCAATAAGTTTGAAGATTTCTTGAAAACTTTATGACTGTACTCTACCCAATGCTTTTACCAGTCCCTGTTGTTATTACGAGACAATTTATTTTGAAATTTTAGAAATTGTGGTTCAGTGTTTCGAGGAGCGATTTTCCATAGCTGCTATGATTAACTTAAAAGAAATAGCAACATTTCTTATTTCCAAAACTAAATATTGCAGTTATGTAAAAGAATTTTATATTGATGTCTTACTCACAAATATTAAAATTGCCCAGAAATATTTTTTTTACATGTGTGTAAATGTAAAAATTATTTTATTGGACATTCAGAAGATTTAAAACACTTCTTTTCCTCAAATACGTAAGTTAGCAAATTGATTCCAGAGGTGATGAAATTGATAAAGATTACTTTAATTATACCAGTTTCTACATGTACAGCAGAACATTCATTCTGCACCCTTAGAAGACTTAAGACTTACCTGAGCAACACCATGATGCAAGATAAATTGAGCAGCAACGCTATCGTGCATGTCCATAAATAAGATGTGAAAGCTGAGCTTGACACTGAGGAAAACATTTTCATCAAACCATCCACTATTTGTAAGAAGACATTCTTTATGAGTGTGAATTAGAAATTACAGACATCGTTGAAAATAAAATTATTGTATGTTGATGGTGGTTTACTTTTTGTATTAATTATTAGTGTGGAAAACAGTCCCCTCTGTAGTCAAGTTTGCTAAAGCCCGCATGTGCGGTAGTGCTTGATTAAGAGATAAGCCACTTCAGCTCCTAGTGGTCGATCAATTTTTCACTGTCAGTGTTTCACCAGGAAGAGGAGGAGACATGGTGATGTACAGTTTCTGATCACCAGTCTTTATGCCAATGTCCTGGGTTAAATTCCAGTGTCTCACGAAATGAAGCCAAGTGACACTGCTGATGGTGATCCGTCTGTTGGATGGAGATGTTATGCTTGGTGGCCCCTTAGGTGCTTTTTGGAAGAAGTACGCCATGTGTAGGCACCAAGTTTGACCCTCTCCCTTCTCCCATCAATCTCCAATTTGAACAAGACACTACACTCTCCATACACCCATTATACTGACTACACTTAACACACACACTTCCACACACAGACGTCCTTCTTTATAAAGGGAAGGTGCCTGCAGGCATGGAGCATATTTCCAACTAGGTGGCTGAATCTTCTCTTAGGGGGTCTCCCAGCCACTCCTGTCATACGGCATTTCAATTTAGTGTGGAAAAATAATCTAATAAATAATTGTTTGCTTACCTTTATCAAGCACTGCTTATTCAAATATACCTGAAACTGTATTTCCAAGAGGCTTAGTTTTCAACATTTGTGAACTCTGATTCTGAGCACCGGCAGTGATTTTTCACAAGCTGGAACCCCTGGTTGTGAGCCAACCGAACACTGCACGACCAAACTTACATTCTGGTAACCCCCCCCCCCCCCCCCCCCCACACACACACACCTTGTAACTACAGTGGCTAACACAATGTAGATAGGCAGATGTGCGTGAGCATGTCCCAGCACATTAAAGGATTTCATTCAAAGGCCAGCATAGTTTTAATTCTTTTTGGGTGCCTGTCGATAATTCAATGCATCTGGTATTCATGAGTGGAATTGTTTACTCCTGTACTATTAATTTTATGCTCAGACATTCAGCTGTCACCGCAAGACAGCCTGAGAAGCCACATGCTTTTTTGTTTCTACTCTATTACTGAACCTGATGCCATAAATTTTTCATTTCAATAGTACGGTGTGTTGTTGTTGGAGAGTTCTAATCATGAAATATCTTCCACTGAGTAGCAGCCTACTTTCCTAGCTTATTTCCCAGAGTATGAGAGTACTTCTCCAGATCTCAGTCAATACACTGATGGGTTGTGATATGAGGATCTCAGTCAGTAAAACATCAGTGCTTACCACAGTCCTCGATCTGAACACTGCTTGAGGTCAGATCCCATACTTTACTTAAATAGAAACTCGTACTCTTGCCTAGTACAACAAGACTGTCACATGTTCCTTTTTGATGCTGCTTTATTACAAAGTTGTTGTCACAGTTTAAATTACACAATGTATTTAACACAATTGCAAAGAAGATGCCCATGCAACAATCTAACAGGAAAAGAATGTTCAAAGATATTAGTCAAATCAAAGATAACTCAGCAAAATCAGATTTTGAGAACACTATCATCCGCACATAAATTATGATGCCACCATGGGTAACATACCAAGCCAACGACTCCTTTGACTATAATCTAAACAGATGAGATGAAGCTCTACATTAGAGTAACAGCCGGACAAATAGGAGTTCACAGTCAAGTAAATCTTGTGATACAGCTTTGTTCAAAGTGCAAATAAAGGATCAGTCAAATAAGATTTCCAGATAGCAGAACCTAAGGAAGAAACAGAGACAGACGGACTATAAAGGGCAAAATGCTAAAGGTCCATATAAACTTGTGAGCAATATGCTAGCTAGTAGTAATGAGCCACTCAGGGGCTCAATTGGGGCAGGATAGGGTGGAGGGAAAGAGGGTAAACTGTTGCTTTTATCCACAAAAGATGTTCAGAAATTTCCAGTGGATGCTCATATCCCAAATTTTCTTGGCTGAGGACAAATACTTCAGCATCATCAATAATCTTACTCTGTGGGTGATAGTGCTGCACAGGACTTGCCACTTGTCAGATTAGGTCTAGAATAGCATTTACTTCACAAGCTCCTGGAACATGTCTCCCATGCATGTTTGTGACTGCTGCCTTTGTACCCACTATTTACTCACTAGCCCAAATCCAAGGCCAATATGTATACTATTATATTACATAGTGGCAGCTGGTAATCATGTGCTAATGTGCTACAGCACACTGTAGCTACAGTTCTAAATTAATGCCACATCTCTTGAAATGAAAGCCAAATGCATGCTGGTATGCAAATAAAATGGACAAAAACATGTTTTGTAGCATTCTCTTTGTGATAACGAGCAACTTGTGTCAAGTGCTGAAAGAATGGCCAGCTGGGCTACAATCAACGCAGAAAAGGGATGCAGCTGTGCTCTGATGTGTTCTCATCCCTTCTAGCGCAGAGTGCTACATTGCTCACAGCACTGGATCAGTATTTGTGTATAACCTATTGTGGAAGCGCACAGCATGAGGGGCTTTCCCAACAGTGGCTGCATTAATGACACTATGGGTGAAAGGTTAGCAACAGTGACTGGTTCTATTACCACTGCAACCAACACACTTTTTTCTATTTTACTTTATTGCTCACAATGTTAAACAATTAACTGTAAAATTTAAATATATTTAAACAGTTCAGTTTACATACTACCCTTGTAAGTCAAAAGGCTACAGGCCACCAAATTGTAAAACATTGGTAAAATTTTGCATAAGCCACCACTGATAATAGAAATGAGAGTTATTGATGAAAACAACAATTTCATTAATATTGATGCTTCTGATGACTCTGATTAGCATGTTTATCTTTAATTTTACTGTCTTAGTTTATATGCACATTAGTCTTCCACTCAGCTGTTTGCCACTGGCACTGTGACTTCTATTCTCGAATCCTTGTTCACAGTCATATATCCTACTTTTTTATATAAAAGTATCTACATACTGAACACTGACTTGTGTTAAAGATTTGTTACAGTTTCACTCCCACTGACCATCAGAAATGAGTAACATCTTGTTCCCCTGCCGCCCATACTGAGCATGGCACAACCATGTATTACGCATTACTTTGCTCGTGCACACTACACTATTATCATAACACCTTTTATGGTTGGTTGTTTTATTTGGGGGAGGGGACCAAGCAGCAAGCTCATCGATCCCATCAGATTAGGAAAGAGTCATTCGTGCCCTTTCAAAGGGACCATCCTGGTATTTGCCAGAAGTAATTTAGGGAAATTACAAAAAACCTAAATCAGGATGTCCACACATGGGTTTGAATCATCGTCCTCCCAAATGCAAGTCCAGTGTGCTAGCCACTATGCCACCTCGCTTGGTACCTTTTATGGTGTTTCGTTGAATAATAATTGTTGGTCATACAATAAAGTATTTCAATGGTATACATCTCCATTAATGACTAACTCTTGTATGTAACTATTCGAACTATGTCTGTAACTTATCTTTTTTTCAGGCTATTCATGGAAACTTCTTTTCTGAAATTTTGTAGTAATTCCTGATGAGGCAGTTAAAATCTTTCACCGATATCTACATCTATTTACATCCACACAAACATTCTACACGAACAACTCTGCACAGTATTACATCTTAAAGTTTCTTGCCTTTGTAACCATGTACGGACCACAGAAAGAATGAATGCTTAAATGTCACTGTGTGCTGTTAATTCACGTACTTTTGTCTTAAAGATAATCATAGAGGTAATACCTAGGTGATGAAGAATGTGTGTAGATTCTTAACTTAAAATTGGTTTTCAAAATTTTGTTGAGAGGCTGCTGATTTGAGTCAATCTTTAAGTGTCTGCCAATTCAGATTTCTCAACATTTCCACGAAGCTTTCTTACTGAGTCGAGCAAACCTGTAACCACTGATGTTGTCCTCCTTTGTGTATATTCAATACTTGCTGCTAGTCATATCTGGTATGGGTCCTACACACTTGAGCAATATTCTAAGATCATACACACAAATGATTAGTTAGTTGTCTCCTTTGTAGACTCTGTTGAAGTGAAGTTGCCATATGCTTCACTTAAGGATGAGCCTACATCATTATTCCACTTCATATTCCTACAAATTTATACCCAGGTATTTGCAGAAGTTGACACATTGTAATTGTGTATCATTAATATTGGAGTATCAGGATACTACATCTGATGAAGAGCATTATTTTACAATGGCGTACATTTATGGCAAGTTGCCAATCTCTGCATCACTTTGGAATGTTATTAAGATCTGACTGGATGTTTCTGCAGATTTTTTTTAGGCAGAACTTCATTATAGATAACTTCAGAAAGTATAAAGTTGCTGTTAATATTGCTTGCTACGACTATACAACATTAAACTTTCTGCTGATACAAATGTGTTCTCTGCATTCAATGCTGAAGATGGTTTTTATTATGGCTCTATTCCTCAGCAGGTGTTTGCGCTTGTGCTAAGTGATGGTGTCCCACCGATTTGAAATACTTATCATCCGATTTCCTGAAAACTATTAGGTAAGGGAAATTTGTTTTTGCAGATCTTATCACCTGATAGTGTCATTAGATAAAGAAATTAATTTCTTCTTGTTATACATCATGCTTACACTCTGCTGCATCAAATTAAGTAAAACGTTCCATGCAATTTTAAACAGTTTGCAGAGACAAAAATGAACTACATAATCTTTGTATATGGTTGATTTTAGCTCATACATTGCAGTAAATGAAATTTAGGTAAGGTATTGAAATTTCATATAAAATTTCAAGCAGAACAATATTTCATTTCAGTCTCGAGTTATTGGCTTTTATATTCGGCAGACAGACATACACGAGGTGGCCATCCGTGCACTTCACGATTCATCATAGGTCAAATGATTCAAGATATCAAAATGAGCTTTTTTTTTGCAAATTATAACACACAATGAGGCAAATATGTTGTATGATAAATACTCAAAACTTTTTTATTCACTAAGATATTGAAGTTAACTCACATCCACAGCAGTGAGAGGTTGGTGGCTCAGGACACACATACACCAGGGTGTATACACAGGCAAGACAAAAAAATTCCCGAATTTCCCGGCTAAAGATGCACTTTTTATCGGGTGAAAATACACTTTTCCATGGACAAATTTCACTTCTTTTCAGGTGAAAACACGCTTTTTCCCAGCTGAAAGAACACTTTTTCCATGTTAAGTAACAATATACTATCCCCTGGAGTTATAAAACATATCAATTCTTTGAATAGTCAAGGTTTTATTCACCAGAACAGAAGTTCCGGACACATTAGCAAACAAAACCCACCAAAAAATAAGACGGTTTTGCAAAGATCTTCGATGAGCGGTTTGTATTACAAAAGTGTAAATACAAATTCCACCAAATACAGCACGTCAGCTTCTGAAGCACTGACATCAAGATTCCAACGCACTTTTGTAAGCCAATTACAGCTCATGACACATGATCTCGCAAGTCAATGACAGCAAACATTCAGAACACAAGACAAGTGATGTAGTTAGGCAATAGCAACATCACTGTGAAGAAGTGTGAATGCATAAATAAGAAATGAAGTTAATGGTTTAAATTAATGTACATACAGTATAACTACTAGAAAAGCTAAGCTGAAAATATGATGTTGACCGTCAAAAAGTTTTTGCTGTTTTTATTCCAACGATGTGGTTACGCAGGATCCTAAGAGCACACCTTAAATTGCAACAGCTGAATATTTATACGAGCATGATTATAAATTTCACTGCTGCAAACAGAATATTTTGAAGTTTCCCTGGATGAATACATGACCGTTCAGTACTTACTTTTCCACAAAATAGAAAAGCCAATTACGTATGAAATTGCTAAAGAACTCACTTAGCACTTTTTTATACGGATAATTATACTTTTTCCATCGTTACTGTATAATTTGTAATCTTTGAAAGAATTAAAATAAATATAAGAACTAACCTTGAAATGTTCTCTGTTTTGTGTGTGTGTGTTACCTTTCTGATACATCGAACACACAAGCGCCGATAAAATTTAACAGCACAAATGATTGGTTTTTTTCTAAGTGGCTGGTCCTCAGTGTTAAGTTTAAAAGAGTCTAACATTATGTGGTTTAAGAAATTCTTAGTACATTGTCACAAGAAACATAATTCACTTTCCGTAAAAGGAAAATTAGTTTTAAGTACCACTTCTCAACCCAACATTCGCAATATTTTCCCATAACCTATTATAAAAGTAAACAGTTGTGACGTCGTGCTCATCGAACCCAGTTTGTTGTAATGTATAGTCTTCCTCACACTCATCGAAATGGTGCTCACGAGAAAGACTCATCAAAAGTAATTTGTTGTTACGAATTACTGCACAGTCTTTGACACATGTTGCTGTTGGCAGACACTTACGTGTGCACTGTTTTGTTGGTGTAAATGACGCATTTTCTATGAAACTGGGATTTTTTATTGATGTTATTCTCTCATTTATATTTTAGTGCTGCAGTATTATTCTGAAGTAACGAGCTAAAGTAAAATTCTTTGTTAGAATATCAGTTATTATCAGTAAAAATTACAAAAATTTAACTGAAAACTAAAACAAGGTAAAATTTCTGGAATTCTAAGAAATTCCTGCTTTTTCCCATATTTCTCCTGGATGAACTGGGATTTTTTATTGATGTTATTCTCTCATTTATATTTTAGTGCTGCAGTATTATTCTGAAGTAACGAGCTAAAGTAAAATTCTTTGTTAGAATATCAGTTATTATCAGTAAAAATTACAAAAATTTAACTGAAAACTAAAACAAGGTAAAATTTCTGGAATTCTAAGAAATTCCTGCTTTTTCCCATATTTCTCCTGGATGAAAACATTCCCGGATTCTTCCCGGTTTCTTCCCAGATTTCCCAGTTTTCCCAGTGTGTATACACTGGTTCCCAAATCACTATTCCCCCGCCCTTTGTCTAATTCACGATATCATCATACAAACTGTCAATAAATGTCCACATGATCATGTTCCACACAGAAGGTGGCATTCCGATCAATGGACAACAATGCCAGCAATGACGTCAGGGCACCCATCAAACGGGGTAGAGTTTGTCGGGCAGTCCCATATCCATAATCACTGTGTACACAGATGTCACAGATGGTGCAGAAAGTCACAGAGGAGACACCTGCCAGACACTCTGCAGTGGAGAGACATAGGAGGAATAGAAGCAGGACAAGCACAAACTCACGCGGCCCAATGGCTTAAAATGAATCGTTCTGTTGTTTCTCAGATGTGGTGATAGCTTAGAGAGAGGCTGAAACTGTATCCCAAAGACCATGGCAGGGCCGACTATTTGTAACATCCGAAAGAGGAGAGACTATTTGGCTGTAAGGAAACAGTGGTATTGCCTTAGCACTGCATGGCAACTGGCATCTGACCTCACAGCATCCATTGGACGTGTTGTATAGAGGCAAATGGTGTAAAGAAGGCTTTGGAAGAGTGGCCTTTATTGTTGCTAACTTGCTGCATGTACACCTCTGACACGCCTTCACAGAAGGAAGAATCTAACAGTGGAGTCAACAACATTCCACCTGGACGACTGAGCAGTGGGCCAATGTCCTTTTCACAGATGAGTCAGGAATTGGTCTGGAGAGTAAGTCTCGATGGATTCACCTCTGGAGGGAATGTGGAACATGACTTTAGGACCCAAATAATGAGGAAAGAGACCATATCGAGGAGGATCCACAACGTTGTAGCAGGGATTATGTTGACCACTCTAACAGCTCTTCATGAAATTGTACGGGTGAATCGAAAAAATTTAACTGCTGTCAGTATCATGATGAGATCTTGGGACCTCGTGTGGTTGTTGCGAGGTGCTGTGGACCCATACTTTGTACTGATGGACAATAATGCTCAGCCTCACAGAGCACAGGTGGTTGGTGTTTTCTTGGAAATGGAAGATATTGCACACATGGCATGGCCTGTTCACTCTTCTGACTGAGATAATATGCTGTGTCCTGCCTACCACGAAGTATTCAAACAAATTACAAATTAGCATTATTTCACGGCAATGTATTTGCTAACGTTATTCCAGTCATAATTTTGATAACTGAATGGAAAACAGATATCAAGTTTAGTCTATGGATTCACTACTCTGTGTGGGTTGTTTCAGTTGTTAACAGAATGAAACAAACTTCACAGCCTCTGTTAGCTTTTGGATAACGACATTTTGCTTCTGCATAACAGGTTTTGTATACTTTACAGCTAATCTATGAAATCACCATACACACTTGAATTTCTGTCAGTACAGAACAATATATCTATCTCAATTAACACAAGGATTCAGGGACAATGTGGCCTTGGTGCAATTTTCTTCTGTTAAGAACAGACAACAAGTAACATGGTGGACTGCATATGATGACTTACCGGCTCTAGTGGGAAGCCTGAAATCAGTTCTGAGATATAAGTGGTTATGAAGATGTTTCCATTTGACGGTGTTGGTGCAGTGTATAAGCAACATAGTGTGACTCCGATGTGGGTATATAAGCACCGACATGTAGTCAAGGGATTAGTGATGCATTCGTGTCTTTATGACTTGCATGCAATAAATTTAGTAGCTTTAAGTATGGTTACATTATGTCCAAACAGAACCAACATGCTTTTATTCTTTCCGTGACTGCCGAAAGACAAACACTGGCAGGCATTAATTGGGGAATGAAGAATGTATAAGGGGCAGTATATTTGTCGAAAACCATCATTGTAAAATGGTGTGTGACATGGGTTGCTGCTGTTTCATGATAATGCACATCCCCACACCAGTGTCATAATGCAGATGTTATGTCAACTCAAGTTGGGACACTAGCACCTGCCCTATAGTCCTAATCTCTCTCCATGTGATCATCACACCTTCAGTCCCTTAAAACAGGCTTTAAAGGTTTGAAAATTCCTGTCAGACACAGGTGTATCACAGGTGGTGACAGACTTCTTCACACAGCAGGATAAAGTGTTTCTCCAAAGGGGTATCTTCAACCTATTGCCCCAGTGAGATGACTGCCTCAATGCTCATGGTGATTTTGCCTGACTGGCATATTAATTCTGGACTGTATGGCCTCTGAATAGAAACTTTTTGACTGCCCCTTACATGAAAAAGAGTGTTTGCAAAAGAGAATTACATTTTAGTGACATCATTAAACATTTCACTGCTGTGGACATGTGTATACATTCTGCTCTGCCATTCTCCAAGTGGTGTGGACACTTATGTGTGTGCCACTTGAGTTTTCCTACAGAGCTATTAGCGTTTGTATGCATCTGAACAGCCAACCTCCCACTGCTGTATAAGAGTTACTTCCATATCTTGGTGAATGAAAAAGTTTTGGTATTTATCTAACAATGTATGTGCATCTTTGCATGTCACCATTTACAAAAAACTTTGTTTTGATATTCTGAACAGTTTATGAAACATGACAATTGTTATGACCACATAATCCCAATTCACAGGACAGAAATGAGCGGGCCATGCGTGACCGTCCATCTGATATCAAAAATCAGTAACCTGAGAATGAAATGCGGTAAACTTCTGCTCTGAATTTTAAATAATACTTTGATATCTTATGTTCATTTTTATACATTGCACTGCACAAGCTGCAATCAACCATATACAACGTTTATGCAAAGTTGTGCTACATCTGTGAACTCCTTAAAACAGCATCCAATGTTTTACTTAATTTGATGTAGTGCAGTAACTATGATCAATAATGAAAAGAAATTCAGTTCTTTGTCAAGCGAAAACATCAGTCTGGAAGATGGGCAAAATCACTTTTTTCCAGCCAATAGTTGTCTTAAAATGAAACGATAAATATTTAATAGTTGCCAGAATGCTATCCCTCTGCACATAGGCATCCGCATTTGGCAAGCAGTACAGCTACAACAAAGTCATGCTCAGCACAGAATGCAGGAGCACATCTGCGGCAGCAGAAAGAGTTAAATATTTGAACACTGCCTTAGAAGTCTGTCTCTGTCTCTCTCTCTGTCTCTCTTTCTCTCTGTCTGTGTGTGTGTGGGAGGGAGGGAGGGAGGGGGGGGGAGAGGGAGAGGGAGGGGGGGAGAGGGGGGGAGAGAGGGGGAGAGAGAGAGAGAGAGAGAGAGAGAGAGAGAGAGAGAGAGAGAGAGAGAGAGAGGGGGGGGGGGGGGGGGGAGAAGAGGGAGGGGGGGGGGACAGTAGACAATGCACAGAGGAGAATAACTTGAACACCATCTCTCTTTAATACAAGTCCAGTCTCTTAATAATGGGGCCACATAACTTGGTGGTACAGCTTTCACCAGAAAAGAGAACTTGATCATGTCATGCTGGTATGAAATGCTTTAATGGCAACTTCAAAAACTTGCCTTTGCTTCAGATTTATGAAATGTCACAGCCCTGTCAAATACAATATTGGGATTTTAAACAACAATGCTGAGAAATTAATCTCCAAACATTCTCTAAAAAAGAAAAGGGACAAAGGAGAATATTTATATTCAAGGACTCAGATTACCTGTCATCAAGGCATCTGAGTCTCTCAAGCACATAATATTGCAATGTGTGGAAACTAGTAGAAAGATGGTGTCACAAGATTATGCAAAGCAGTATTTTTGTTAAAGGAATGTGAGGAGACAGTGGTTCACTTACACCTACACATGCACATTAATCTTCCACTAGATCCAACTCAAATTGACGAGGACTGTGGTTAGAAGACTCAATGAGCTTCCAATAACACGCAGCAGTAAGAAGGGTATTTTCAAAATTGCCAATGTGGTGGTTTAATATCTAGCTAAATGAACAAGGCACTTGAATGAATTTAGTCAGCTGCAAGCCTCAGTTCTTGAGTTGTATAAAATAATCATACTGGGTACATAATTTTGCAATGAGAAGCCTTGAAACTGTACAGTAGCAAGTTCCCACGAGTGTCTTTCGAAACAAAGTCTCCATCGTCCAGATTGGGGAACTTGTCTCAACAAAGTACTAGTAGTGCAGTACGACAATAATTTACATGTGGTTTTCTAAACCGTTTCCTTTTATAATACTCACCAAAAAGACTGCTACCAGACATTTACTGGCACTCGCATTACTAAGAAGTATTTGAACTTTAATTGTGAGTATGAATATTTACTTGCAACCTCAATGTCTGCACATAGTAGTTTGGATGTGGTGCATCCATTTCTTAAAACATTTTATCAAAATATTTGGTAGCAACAATGAGCAATTTTACATCCAGTTGACCTTTGCTGGAACACTGTAAATGTTTTGGGGGACTTGTAACCTATTTAACAAGCTCTTGATCATCATCTATGAGCCATCTCACAGCATTAATACATCTGAATGTTGATTCCAATACTTCAATCGAAACTGCCTCAGTTTGCCGGACCAATTTCTGCTAAGCACATCCATACCAACATACTATGCTACCACTGTAAAACAGCTATTCAGTAATCTATGAACCTGAAAGGCTGAATTTCTACACCCCACACTCTGAATATCACTCTAATTGTATTAGGATCTATGTTAGTTTAGCATATTTCAAATCTCTTCAGTTCAGTGTTACTGTATGTATGTTCATTAATGTAAGTCGTAGAGTGTATTTCATTGTTTATAACAATGAAAACAATTTCTGACAATATGATGTAACTGAATAGATAAAAAATCTATTCACCACGTGGCAGCAGAACACACATATAAAAAAGTGTTATAATTAAGCAATCTTTCTGAGCCATTGGCTCCTTCCAGCAAAAGGGTTGAAGAAGGAAGAGGGTGAAGGAAAAGGACTGGAGAGGTCTAGGAAAATGGATAGATTTTGGAAAAGGTGCTCAGAACTGCAGGTCACGGGAGACTTACTGCATGGGATGAGAAGGGAAGACTGCACTGCACTGGATGAAATTTGACAACCTGAGAGCTTAAAGGTGGAAGACAGAGTAATATGCAAGACAGATTACGGCTAAAACATCATGCATGAATTAATGAGTGTGGGAAGCTACGTGCATTGTACATAACAGAGGTGGGAGGCGGACAGCGAAAAATAGTCAGGTAAGAAAATGAAAGATGCAGAAAACTAAAACATAGTTAAGAAAGGAGTAGTATGGGAAGAAATGCTGAGATGGAAGAAATTAACATAAATTAAGGACAGGTGGGTGGTGAGAACCAAGGACATGTTGTAGCACTTGACCAAAAGGAGTATGATAGTGATGGCCTACACAAGCTGTCTGGCACCTCTACATATACCATCTGCCATTAATTCCATCCCTGTAATTCAAACTGACCTGCAGTCCCTCGTTACAACCACAGGCCCCTCACAAGGACCAACACCTCAATCCATAGAACTTCTTACCCTAAGCAATCTATGCACCCCCGCCTTTTACCTTCTTCCTAACATCCACAAACCCAGTCGTCCTGGCCATCCTATAGTTGCTGGCTTCAAAGCACCCACAGAACATATATCTGCCTTAATTCATCAGCACCTGCAACTCATAGCACAAAGACTCCCCCCCTATATCAAAGATACCAATCATTTCCTAGATCGTCTGAAATCTGTGCCCGTCCCAATTCCATAACACATCTTGCTTGTCACTAGTGAAGCTACCTCCCTCTATACCAACATCCCCATGTACATGGTCGGTCTGGTGCTGAGCATTTCCTCAGTCAGCATCCACTTGATTCTAAACCTATGGCGTCCTTCCCGCTCAACTTAATCAACTTTATATTTACAAACCACTGCTTCACCTTTGAGGGCCAGACTTACAAACATGTCAGGGGTACAGCCACAGGAACCAAGATTGCTCCTTCCTATGCTAACCTTTTCATAGGTCACTTGGAGGCGGCTTTCCTAGGATCCATAAGTCTTCAGTCCATTGTTTGGTTTAGATAAGATACATTGATGCTACCTTTGCTATATGGACTCTTGACGAGGCTGACTTGTTAAAATTCCTGGAATCTCTAAATGCATTAGTCCAACTAAATCTCATGTGATCCTACTCCGAATATTGTTCCACTATCCTCGAGATTGATCTCATCTTCACTGAAGGCCAGCTATGCACTTCTGTCCACATTAAACATACTAACAAACAACAGTACTTACATTCTGACACCTGCCATCCTTCCCATGTCAGATATTCCCTCCCATACAGCCTTGGCATTAAAGGCAAATGTATTTACTCAGATGCAGACATTTTACAGCATTACGCCACCACTCTCCCCTCAGCCTTCACATCCACTCCTGGTACTGCTGATCCCTCCAAAAAACAATTTCGGAGCATATCATTGGTGACTCAGTATTATCCTTGTCTGTGAATGTATTAAATAAGCTACTTTGACAAGCCCAAGACTTCCTCAAATCATGTCCTGAAATGAGATCCATTCTGTTTGAGATTTTGCCACCCTCCAAACCTCCACAATATCCTTGTCAGACCCTATGCTCCATCTGCACACATCTCCCTACCCTATGGCTCCTGCCCCTGTGACCGTACCCACTGCAACACTGCCCTACTGACCTACCCTACCACCACCTAAACCAGGCCTGTACGTGGGAAACACATTATCAAATGGAGACACGCCTGTGAAACAGCATGCCATATACCATCTGATATGTAAATGCTGTTTGGGTTTTTATATGGCATGACTATAACCAAATTATCAATTACGATGAATGGACAAAAGGATACCTTGTATACTGTATCCTGTTGCACAGCATCCTCTGTAACACAACAGTGTAACCTGGTGCATGTTTCACCACATGCACCAATTGGACTCTTCCCCCAGACATCTGTTTTTCAGAACTCCGCAAGTGGGAATTAGTGTTACAACATGTCCCTGGTTCTCACCACCCACCTGGCTTAAATTTATGTTAATTTCTTCCATATGAGCATTTCTTCACAGTAACTTCTCTTTTATTGACCCTGTTTTAGTTTTCTACATCTTTCCGTTTCTTGTCTGTCTATTTTTCACCATCCTCCTTCCATCTCTGTTATATACAATGCACTTAGCTTTCCACTCTTACTAACTAGTGCCTGATGTTTTAGCAGAAATCTCTGTCTTCAACCTAAGCCCTCGAGTTTTCAAATCTCGTCTGGTGCAGTCCCCAATAATCAGTCTCTCCTCCTCATCCCGTCCAGTAAGTCTCCCCTGACCCGCAGTTCTGGGAAACTTTTCTGAAATGTACCCCTTTTCCTAGACCTCTCTAGTCCTTTCCTTCACCTTTCTTCCTTCCCTTTCAACCCTTCTGTCAGAAGGAGGAGCTATTGGCTTTGAAAGGCTGAATAACTATAGTATTTTTTATGTGCGTGTTCTCCCACCGCTTGGCGAGTAAATTTTTTATCTATCCAATTACATTGTATTTTATTGTTTAATTCACATACACAAATTCTAAAATCTCTTTGGCAGAAAACAAACAGCAACGATAAATCAAGACTTGCGAGATTAAACTTAAAAAACACTGGACGATCACCAAAAGCTACTATTGTACGCTATGGATGCAATATGCATTGTCCATGATAAAAGAGGGTGACAGCAACGGATCATGCAAGTTTCCATATCGTGCTCCTATTAGAAAATATTTACAATAGCACGATTTTAAATATTTGTTCTGAAATATTAGTTCCATGCACACACAATGTGAGTGGTAAGTTCCTTCTGCCATTAAGCAAGCATGCACACATTCATTTTATAGAGCTGACAAAATATAATCCCACGCTCCATTAAATACGTATCATACACCATATGCAATGACAGCAACTATGGCAACATACCTTTATCCCTTTCACCATTCATGCTCTACTTTGAAGTACAAGGAAAAAAGTTACAGAAGTTGTTTCGTCTATCATTTCAATATATTCTCTAAAGAAAAAAATACATATAGTCACAGATGCTACAGAAAAGTACAAAGTATCAAGAAAAAAGGAAAAAAAAACATACAAAAAGGCTGACAAAAGATTCCAGAACAAGTACTGTAGACTAAAACATACAAAGTACAGCCAAATTTTGACAGAGAAAGAAGAAAGAAGGAAACCCTTTAAGAACCAAAGCATTTTAATCAAAGCACATTACACAGCGGTGACAAGGGAGCTGATTCTGCGACTCACATGTTTCGATGGCCCACAGCAAGTGGATAATGCACATGGCTTATCTGTCTTGGGACAGTCCAACACACAATCTTCAGTTGGTGCTGGCTGGACTGTGTCGTGTGTAAACTGTAAGCAAGTAACTTATCATTACACAACCATCACTTTATTATGAAGTATCTAAGGCAAACAATGTTTTTAGAACTGGCATTTTATTCCATATTTTAGGCACAACTATTAGTAAGTCCTTAGACACTATCTGCAAATACAAACACTCTTTAATTCTACCACCTTTGAATTGCTGGTATTATGTATACAAAAATCACACGGGGCTCTGCCTTTGATCGTGTACACCTTCCGGGTTACAGGACTGGAGTAGGTGGTGGTGGTGGGAGGGTGCATAGGACAGGTTTTACACCAGGGGTGGTTGCAAGGGTAGGAGCCAGAGGGTAGGGAAGGTGGTTTGGGGATTTCATAGGGATGAACCAAGAGGTTACGAAGGTTAGTTGGACGGCAGAAAGACACTCTTGGTGGAGTGGGGAGGATTTCATGAAGGATGGATCTCATTTCGGGGCAGGATTTTAGGAAGTCGTATCCCTGCTGGAGAGCCACATTCAGAGTCTGATCCAGTCCCGGGAAGTATCCTCTCATAAGTGGGGCACTTTTGGGGTTCTTCTGTGAGAGGTTCTGGGTTTGAGGGGATGAGGAAGTGGCTCTGGTTATCTGCTTCTGTACCAGGTCGGGAGGGTAGTTGCGGGATGCGAAAGCTGTTTTCAGGTGGTTGGTGTAATGGTCCAGGGATTCAGGACTGGAGCAGATTCGTTTGGCACGAAGGCCTAGGCTGTAGGGAAGGGACCATTTGATATGGAATGGGTGGCAGCTGTCATAATGGAGGTACTGTTGCTTGTTGGTGGGTTTGATGTGGACGGATGTGTGAAGCTGGCCATTGGACAGATTATAACCTACATCCTTTCGTCTTTCCCTTTCCCTCTCCTTCCTGAAGAAGCAACCATCGGTTGCGAAAGCTAGTAATTCTGTGTGTGTGTGTTTGTGTGTTTTGTTCATGTGCCTGTCTGCCGGCGCTTTCCCGCTTGGTAAGTCTTGGAATCTTAGTTTTTAATATATTTTTCCCATGTGGAAGTTGCTTTCTATTTTATATATATATATATATATATATATATATATATATATATATATAAAGAAAGAAACTTCCACATGGGAAAAATATATTAAAAACAAAGATTCCAAGACTTACCAAGCGGGAAAGTGCCGGTAGATAGGCACAATGAATAAAACACACAAACACACACACAGAATTTCGAGCTTTTGCAACCGGCGGCTGCTTCGTCAGGAAAGAGGGAAGGAAAAGGAAAGATGAAAGGATGTGGGTTTTAAGGAAGAGGGTAAGGAGTCATTCCAATCCTGGGAGTGGAAAGACTTACCTTAGGGGGAAAAAAAGGATAGGTATATACTCGCGTGCGCGCACGCACGCACGCACACACACACACACACACACACATCCATCCATCCATCCATCCATCCATACACAGACACAAGCAGCTTGTGTCTATGTGTGGATGGATGTGTGTGTGTGTGTGTGTGTGTGTGTGTGTGTGTGTGTGTGTGTGTGTGTGTGTGGGCGCGCGCGCGAGTGTACACCTGTCCTTTTTTTCTCCCTAAGGGAAGTCTTTCCGCTCCCGGGATTGGAATGACTCCTTACCCTCTCCCTTAAAACCCACATCCTTTCGTCTTTCCCTCTCCTTCCCTCTTTCCTGAATTTTCTGTGTGTGTGTTTGTGTGTTTTGTTCATTGTGCCTGTCTGCCGGCGCATGCTTGTGTCTGTATATGTATGGATGGATGTGCGTGTGCGCGCGCAAGTATATACCTATCCTTTTTTCCCTCTAAGGTACGTCTTTCCTCTCCCGGGATTGGAATGACTCCTTACCATCTCCCTTAAAACCCACATCCTTCCGTCTTTCCCTCTCCTTCCCTCTTTCCTGAAGAAGCAACCATTGGTTGCGAAAGCTAGAAATTTTGTGTGTGTGTTTGTGTGTTTTTTTATTGTGCCTGTCTACCGGCACTTTCCCGCTTGGTAAGTCTATATATATAAGACAAAGATTTGCTACATAGACATATATATAGTCACATTGTGTCATTTTAGAATGTGTACAATTTTGGCTCCTTGATGCACTTAACAAGAGAAACCTGTACCAAATAGGCAGTGTAATTATTTTCTCAGTTCCCCATGATACACCATCACTCCATATGATACTTCTGAACTATCAGATCTAGAGTTACCAAAAGAGTCCAACATGAACAAGCAAAGAGTGATTGCCTTCGGCCATTACAGGGCTGTTCTCTTTGAATGGCCATGGTTTTTCATTATTTTAAGAAAGAAAATATCTCAATGTCACAGCTCTTACAGAAATTTAGCAATAGCCACCACTGCAGAAAATGAGTTTTGTATTCCAAGGAGGACTGACGATAATGGTTGCAATAGTTTGCATCAAACTCATTGCATTCTAAGTCTGGAGTAGTAATGGTCTGTTCAACGTAAAAGGCTTTTATGCATTACAGAGGATTGCAATCTGTTAATTCTACAATGTATAATCCTTGAAAACAGGTCCTCTTGAAAATATTTTTAATGGGACGCAATATTTTGACCGTGCAAAGGTAGCATAATCAGTAGTATCTTAATTAGTGGCTGGAATGAATGGCTTGATGAGAAATGAACTGCCTTTTAATAAATTTTTGAATTTAAGTTTTAAGTCAAAAGCCTTAAATTTATCTTTAGGACGAGAAGACCCTGTACAGTTTAACATTCTATTTTTATATAGTTTTTTGTTGATCTTTCTATATTTGATGATAATGTTTTGTAGGGGTGACATGAAGAATAAATAAATTCATTACTATTATTATCACTGATTTATGTTTGTGGTTTAGATCCATAACTTATGATCATAAGATTACGTTACCTTAGGAACAACAGCATAACTCTTTTTGAGAGCTCATACTGACAAAGCAGATTGTGACCTCAATGTTGAATTAAGAAAAATCTTGGGTGCGGGAGCCCAGTAATTATGTCTGATCAACCTTTAAATACTTACATGATCCGAGTTCAGATCAGCACGAGCCAGGTTGGTTGCTATCCTAAGATTATTTATCCATATTAGCATGAAAGGAGCATATGGGTAAAATATTTTTTTTTTTTATGTTATTGATTATTTTAATTGACTGCTATTTTGACAGACTAATGTGTTGAATTTAGAACTCATTTATGTAGATTTTTTCTAGAAACAGTATTGATACTTTATGATTATTTATATTTTATTTTAAATTTTCTTCTGTTGGTTATTTGTTTTTTAATTAGTGTGGATTTTTTTAACTTTATTGGAGTGTAAGGTTTTAGGTTATAGCCAAATAGGTAGGATTTGTTGGTATACCTCAACATTTTTGTGATGCTATCAAGTCAATTTGTCAGGAACATCCTACATCTACATCTACATCCATACTCCGCAAGCCACCTGACTGTGTGTGACGGAGGGTACCCTGAGTACCTCTATCGGTTCCCCCTTCTATTCCAGTCTTGTATTGTACGTGGAAAGAAGGAGTGTCGGTATGCTTCTGTGTGGGCTCTAATCTCTCTGATTTTATCCTCATGGTCTCTTCGCGAGACATACGTAGGAGGGAGCAATATACTGCTTGACTCATCGGTGAAGGTATGTTCTCGGAGCTTTAACAAAAGCCCGTACCGAGCTACTGAGCGTCTCTCATGCAGGGTCTTCCACTGGAGTTTATCTATCATCTCCGTAACGCTTTCGCGATTACTAAATGATCCTGTAACGAAGCGCGCTGCTCTCCGTTGGATCTTCTCTATCTCTTCTATCAACCCTATCTGGTGCGGATCCCACACTGGTGAGCAGTATTCAAGCAGTGAGCGAACAAGCGTACTGTAACAAGGTAACTGATCGACGTTAGAGATATAGGTCTATAGTTCTGCACATCTGTTCGACGTCCCTTCTTGAAAACGGCGATGATCTGTGCCCTTTTCCAATCCTTTGGAACGCTTCGCTTTTCTAGAGACCTATGGTACACTGCTGCAGGAAGGGGGGGCAAGTTCCTTCGCGTACTCTGTGTAAAATCGAACTGGTATCCCATCAGGACCAGCTGCCTTTCCTCTTTTGAGCGATTTTAATTGTTTCTCTATCCCTCTGTCGTCTATTTAGATATCTACCATTTTGTCAACTGTGCGACAACCTAGAGAAGGAAGCACAGTGCAGTCTTCCTCTGTGAAACAGCTTTGGAAAAAGACATTTAGTATTTCGGCCTTTAGTCTGTCATCCTCTGTTTCAGTAGCATTTTGGTCGCAGAGTGTCTGGACATTTTGTTTTGATCCACCTACCGCTTTGACATAGGACCAAAATTTCTTAGGATTTTCTGCCAAGTCAGTACATAGAACTTTACTTTTGAATTCATTGAAAGCCTCTCGCATAGCCCTCCTCACACTACATTTCGCTTCGCGTAATTTTTGTTTGTGTGCAAGGCTTTGGCTATGTTTATGTTTGCTGTGAAGTTCCCTTTGCTTCCTCAGCAGTTTTCTAACTCGGTTGTTGTACCACGGTGGCTCTTTTCCATCTCTTACGATCTTGCTTGGCACATACTCATCTAACGCATATTGTACGAAGGTTTTGAACTTTGTCCACTGATCCTCAACACTATCTGTACTTTAGACGAAACTTTTGTGTTGAGCCGTCAGGTACTCTGTAATCTGCCTTTTGTCACTTTTTCTGAACAGAATAATCTTCCTACCCTTTTTAATATTTCTATTTACGGCTGAAATCATCGATGCACTAACCGCTTTATGATCGCTGATTCCCTGTTCTGCATTAACTGATTCAAATAGTTCGGGTCTGTTTGTCACCAGAAGGTCTAATATGTTATCGCCACGACTCAGTTCTCTGTTTAACTGCTCAAGGTAGTTTCCAGATAAAGCACTTAAAAATATTTCACTGGATTCCTTTTCATATTATATCTAATTATTTTTTTATTTTTTATGTTTTAAATTTAATCATTTCTTTGGCTGTTTGGGTAATTTTCTTATTTGACTTATACGTGTTCCTTTCTAATGGGGTTTTATAAGATTTAGTGTTTATACACTAATGACTGCTAGCTGATCTTCGAATTTGAATTACTTTATGTTAGGTTCTCTATGTTCTGTTGCTCAAACCATTTCATATGAAGTTAGATTAGCCTTGGTTCTGTTATCTTTGGTTAGTTTAATTAGTAGTTTTAATATATTTGATTTTATGAGTCATTAACTTTATTGTTGGTTTATTATTTTTTCTTTTCCCTTGGCCTTATCTTTTTTTGCTTCTTGTTTAGCTGAAACTAACCAAGTGGAGGGGAGGAGAGCGGAGGGGAGGAGAGCGGAGGGGATTCGGACCAGGACACTGTGAAGGGAGGAGAGCGGAGGGGATTCGGACCAGGACACTGTGAAGGGAGGAGAGCGGAGGGGATTCGGACCAGGACACTGTGAAGGGAGGAGAGCGGAGGGGATTCGGACCAGGACACTGTGAAGGGAGGAGAGCGGAGGGGATTCGGACCACGACACTGTGAAGGGAGGAGAGCGGAGGGGATTCAGACCACGACACTGAGAAGGGAGGAGAGCGGAGGGGATTCAGACCACGACACTGAGAAGGGAGGAGAGCGGAGGGGATTCGGACCACGACACTGAGAAGGGAGGAGAGCGGAGGGGATTCGGACCACGACACTGAGAAGGGAGGAGAGCGGAGGCGATTCGGGCCATGACACTGTGAAGGGAGGAAAGCGGAGGCGATTCGGGCCACGACACTGTGAAGGGAGGAAAGCGGAGGGGATTCGGGCCACGACACTGCGTGGGGAGGAGAGCAGAGGGGATTCGGACGAGGACACTGCGAGGAGCTGACGGATGGGGACCAGGACACTCTGAGGGGAGGTGAGGGGAGGGGATTTTTTTGGGTTGTGGTTTTTGGGGCGCACAACTACAATGGTCATTAGCGCCCTGACTAATTTAGGAATGAACCGCGAGGCACAAGGTTAAAACAGCAACTAAAAGGGACAAAACTATAAAAGACGTATTAACAGACATAGGATTAAAAAACTACAGCATAATCAAACGTCCTTAGACAGTTGTGTCAAGTTGATAAAACGAAGAACGCGAGCAACAGCTCCTGGGTCATCCGCTAAAATGGCATCCAGAGTACATGGCAGGCCAAGATCAAGACGCAGCGTAGTAAAATCCGGACAGGACGTTAAAATGTGGCGGACCGTCAGCAATTGCCCACATGGACAGAACAGCGCCGGTGCTGCCGTCAGCAGATGGCGATGGACTGAAGTGGCAGTGTCCAATTCGTAGCCGGGCCAAAACGACCTCCTCCCGCCGAGAAGGATGTGAGGAGGACGTCCAAACTACGGGAAGAGGTTTCAAGGCCCGAAGCTTGTTGTCCCTAAGTGCAGCCCAATCGGCATGCCACAGCGATAAAATGCGCCGACAAATGATCATGCTACAATCTGATGAAGGGACACAACAAGAAGCCGTCCGAGGCTGGAGGACCTTGGCCGCGGCATCTGCAGCTTCGTTCCCAGGGATACCGACATGGCCAGGAACCCACATAAAGCTAACTGGAGACCCGTCATCCACCAGCCGCTGAAGAGAGCGTTGGATCCGGCGCACGAAAGGGTGAACCGGATACGGATCACTGAGGCTCTGGATGGCGCTCAGAGAATCGGAGCAGATGACATAAGCAGAATGTCGGTGGCGACAGACGTAAAGAACAGCCTGGTAGAGGGCAAAGAGCTCAGCTGTGAAGATCGAACAATGGCCATGTAGCCGGTATTTGAAACTTTGTGCACCGACAATAAAAGAACACCCGACCCCGTCATTGGTCTTAGAGGCATCTGTATAAATGAAGGTCATATTAATGAACTTCGAACGAAGTTCGACTAAACAGGAGTGGTATACTGAACCAGGGGTAACCTCCTTTGAGAGCGAGCGGAGGTCAAGGTGAACGCTAACCTGGAGCCAAGGTGGCGTGTGGCTCTCGCCCACTCTAAAGGTTGCAGGGAGTGAAAAATCAAGGTGTTGAAGGAGGCGACGAAAGCGAACTCCAGGGGGTAGCAGGGCAGAGACATACAACCCGTATTGACGGTCAAGAGAGTCGTCAAAAAAGGAAGGATACGATGGGTGGTCGGGAATTGACAGAAGGCGACAGGCGTAACGACAAAGCAGTATATCGCGCCGGTAGGTGAGTGGCAATTCACCGGCTTCAGCATGAAGACTCTCGACAGGACTAACATAAAACACTCCGATCGCAAGCCGCAAACCCCGATGTTGTATGGAGTTGAGGCGGCGTAAGATGGACGGCCGTGCAGAGGAGGATACAAAGCACCCATAATCCAGCTTGGAGCAGAAGATCGACCGATAGAGGCGAAGTAGGACTGTTTGATCCGCTCCCCACAACGTGCCACTGAGAACACGGAGGACATTTACAGAAAGGGTACAACAGGCAGCCAAATATGACATGTGGAGACTAAGTTTCCTGTCAAATGTAAGACCTAAAAATTTTGTTGTCTCCACGAATGGGAGAGCAACGGGGCCGAGTCGTAAGGACGGTGGGAGAAACTCTTTGTAGTGCCAGAAGTTAATACAGACTGTTTTCTCGGCATAAAAACGGAAGCCATTGGCGACACTCCAGGAGTAAAGATGGTTAAGAGAACGCTGAAGAGAGCGCTCCAGGAAACACGTACGCGCATAGCAATAGATGGTAAAATCGTCCACGAAAAGGGAGCCTGATACATCATCTGGGAGGCAATCCATTATTGGATTGATCGCTATGGCGAAGAGAGTGACGCTCAAAACGGAGCCCTGTGACACCCCATTTTCCTGGCGAAAGGTGTCTGACAGGACAGAACCCACACGTACCGTGAACTGTCGATCCATTGAAAAGGAACGAATAAAAAGAGGGAGGCGACCGCGAAAGCCCCATGTATGCATGGTGAGGAGAATGCCCGCCCTCCAACAGGTGTCTTAAGCCTTCTCCAAATCAAAGAACACAGCCACTGTCGGGTGCTTCCGCAAGAAGTTATTCATAATGAAGGTTGACAGGGTAACCAGATGGTCAACAGTAGAGCGGCGCCTACGAAATCCACATTGTACATTGGTAAGTAGGCGTCGAGATTCGAGCAGCCAAACCAACCGAGAGTTAACCATTCGCTCCATCACCTTACAGACACAGCTGGTAAGCGAGATGGGTCAATAACTGGAAGGCAAGTGCTTGTCCTTCCCCGGCTTAGGAATCGGTACAACAATAGACTCGTGCCAGCATGCGGGAACATGTCCCTCAATCCAGATGCGATTGTTAAGTACGAAGAAGGAAACCTTTACCCGCAGGAGAAAGGTTCTTCAGCAACTGAATATGAATAGAATCAGGCCCCGGAGCGGAGGACCGTGACCAGGCAAGTGCTTTTTCGAGTTCCCGCATAGTGAATGGGGCATTGTAGTTTTCACAATTCGAGGAGTGGAAATTAGGTGGCCGAGCCACCTCTGCCTGTTTTCGGGGGAGGAAGACAGGGGGGTAATGAGTGGAGCTCGAAACCTCTGCGAAAAAGTAGCCGAAGGCATTGGAGACATCCTCAGGGGCCACAAGGACGTCATTCGCGACCGTCAAGCCAGAAACTGGCGAGTGGACCTTAGTGCCAGATAGCTGGCGCAGGGTATCCCAGACAACAGAAGGAGTAAAACTGTTGAAGGTGCTTGTGAAAGCAGCCCAGCTGGCTTTCTTGCTTTCTTTAAAAATACGACGACACTGCGCACGTAATTGTTTGTAATTGATACAATTCGCCACTGTATGGTGGCGTTTAAAGGTGCGTAAAGCACGTCGACGAGCACGTAAGGCGTCTCTACATGCTGCGGTCCACCAGGGGACCGGTACGCGACGTGGAGAAGAAGTAGTGTGAGGGATGGAATATTCAGCATCAGTGAGAATGACTTCCGTGAGGTGTGCGGCCTGACTATCGCAGCTTGTGAAGGTTTGAATCTGAAAGGTCGCCCTGGAAGTGAAGAGCCCCCAGTCTGCTTCGGAGATGTTCCAACTAGTTGAGCACGGAGAGGGGGTATGATGCAGGAGATGGATAACACACGGGAAGTGGTCGCTCGAATATGCATCAGAAAGCGCATACCACTCAAACCGGGGTGCAAGTTGGGTAGTACATACAGAGAGGTCTAAATGGGAATAGGTGTGAGAGGCGTCTGAAAGGAAAGTAGGGGTGCCAGTATTGAGGCAGACAAGATTGAGCTGGTTGAAAACGTCTGCTAACAGGGAGCCCCTCGGACAGGATGCTGGAGAGCCCCAAAGAGGATGGTGAGCATTGAAGTCTCCAGTTAACAAAAATGGTGCAGGGAGCTGAGCAATAATTTGCAGCATGTCTGCCCTGGTAACGGCAGACGACGATGGAGTGTAAACGGTACAGATGGAAAATGTAAAATTGGGGAGAATAATGCGGACGGCAACTGCCTGCAGGCCGGTGTGCAATGTGATAGGATCATAGTAGATATCATCCCGGGACCAGCAACATAACCCCTCCATGAGCTGGAATACCTGCCACAGGGGGTAAGTCAAAACACTAAGAGTTGTAGTGTGCCAAGGCAATTTGATCGCATGGGCGTAGCTTCGTTTCCTGGAGGGCTACGACGAGCGGACGGTGCGAGCAGAGCAGCAATGTCAAGTCCTCTTGGTTGGAACGAATGCTGCGAATATTCCAGTGAATAAGTGCCATCGTGAGAAGAAGATGCAAGAAGGGGTCATCTAGAAGGCCCCTGAGGGCCCGGCTTCGAGCGAGCACTGCCGCCGCTAGCAGGAGGCGGACAGTCATCGTCCATTTGTTCTATAGGTTCATCGGCCATCTTGTGAAGATGGCCGGGAGGGGGAGCTTCCTCCGCTGGTGAACGGCCAGATGTTCGGCTACCAGCGGTGCGGCCAGGCGAAACGGATGACGGCCTGGGGCGGCAACCGCTGGGTGGCGCAAGAGGAGAAATGCGCCGTGGCGGGGAAGGAGAACTGTGCTTCCTATGAGCCTTCTTGGAAGGTCGTTTTGTGGAAGGATTGGTCGATGGCTGAGGGTTCGAGGTACGTAGAAGGTCTGCATGAGACAGTTCTTTCTTGAAGGCCCGTGCTTCTGACTTCTGGGTCTTCGTCCTGGCAGATGCTGATACAAGTGCTTGTGTCGGAGGGGCAACGGGAGGAAGAGGAGACGTCGACCGGGCG
Source organism: Schistocerca gregaria (assembly GCF_023897955.1). Taxonomy (NCBI): domain Eukaryota; kingdom Metazoa; phylum Arthropoda; class Insecta; order Orthoptera; family Acrididae; genus Schistocerca; species Schistocerca gregaria. The sequence continues at coordinate 479,982,739 of NC_064926.1, forward strand.
ATCTTAGCACTGGCCGAACGGACGACCATAGTGCTGAAGGTCAGATCGCATGTCTGCGTTGCCACCTCCCTGGTAGTCATAGGAGAGACGAGGACAGTACTGTACTTCCCCGCTGGGAGCAACGTGGGCTTCCTGCTAGCGAATAGCTTGCGAGCAGCCGAGGTGGAGACTCTCTCTTTGACCCGAATTTCTTGGATACAGCATTCTTCCTTGTAGACGGGACAGTCGCGGGAGGATGCTGCATGGTCACCGCGACAGTTCACACAACGAGGAGACGGAGGTGGACAGTCACCCTCATGGGCATCCCTGCCACAAGTCACACATGTAGCCGCATTGGAACAAGGATGGCGAGTGTGATTGAAACGCTGACACTGGTAGCAGCGCATAGGTGTCAGGACATAGGGGCGAACAGAAATAACCTCGTAGCCCGTCTTGATGTGCGACGGCAGCTGAACACTATCAAAGGTCAAGAAAAGTGTCCGGGTTGGTACAAGGTTATTTTTGACCTTTTTCATGACCCTATGGACAGCCGTCATGCCCTGCTTGGCGAGGAAAGACTGAATCTCCTCGTCAGTCAATCCGTCGAGTGATCTAGTATAGACCACTCCACGAGACGAATTCAAAGTGCAGTGAGCCTCCACCCGGACAGGGAACGTGTACAGGAGTGTGGCCCGAAGCAGTTTTTGTGCCTGAAAGGCACTCTCAGTTTCTAGTAACAAGGTACCACTACGCAACCTGGTACAAGACTTGACAGATCCGGCATCTACGCCCTTCTGGATAACGAAAGGGTTGACAGAGGAAAAATCCTTTCCGTCCTCAGATCGAGAAACTACGAGGAACTGTGGGGCAGGCAGTAGTACTTTTGTCACTGGTGGCTGGTCAAGTTTCCGTTTGTGGGCAGAAGTCGAGAGAGAAGAAGAAGAGAAATCCATTGCAGAGGAATCCCCCATGATTGGCAGCGTCTCCGATGGTGCGCTCCTTCCTTGTGGGGACCCTCTCAGAGGGCACTCCCGCCTTAGGTGATTGTTCACACCTCAGGTCACACCTCCGAGAAACGGACGGAGGGACCAATCGGCATGGTCGGAACGTGTCAGCTCAGGCAATCACCCCTCCCTGGGCCTGGCCTTTACCAAGGGGTACGTGCGTGCCTTACTTGTCTACCCAGGGCGGGGAATTATGCGTTACCCCGTCACCGGCTACGCGTGCGAACGCGTGAGTCGGCCTTCAGGCACGCACAGGGAGGAAGGAAGAAGAGGAAAAAGAAAGGAGAGAGGGAAAGAAGGGACATACTGTCTCAAACGCCGAAGTGGAGACCAGAGAAGGAGAAGGAGGCAAGGAGGAGGAGGCAAGGAGAAGGAGGCAAGGAGAAGAAGGCAAGGAGAAGAAGGCAAGGAGAAGAGTAAGTAAGACAGTGAGATGGAGAAGAACAAAGAAAGGAATCAACCAAAGGAAGGAAGAAACCAGAAGAAGTGAAAAACCAAAATGAACGCAAATATAGGTCGTGAAACCGTCCGTCTCCGGACGCAGGCGCTAACTACCCCCTTGAGGGGGAGGGACTCCTTTTAGTCGCCTCTTACGACAGGCAGGAATACCGCGGGCCTATTCTAACCCTCGGACCCACAGGGGGGGGGGGGGGGGGAGGAGGTGAAAAGGGGGGATGGGGGCCAGTACACTGTGTGGGGAGGGGAGGGATTGGGACCAGGACACAAGGGGGTGGAGGAGAGGGGACCCTGCAAGGGGAGGAGAGGGGAGGGAATGCGGACTAGGACACAGCGAGGGGAGGGGACTGTGGCAGTCAGGGTTGGTGAGGGAGCAGACAGACACAGCATGGGGAGGAAGAAACGGACATGGAAAGAGGAGGAGAGAAGCAAATGGACACGGCGAGAGGAGTGTGAGGAGCATAGGAGGCAACAGACACGGCGAGAGGAGGGGAGGAGGAAATGGTATCAAGGGGAGGAGGGAATGAACTCAAGCACAGGATCATAATCTATTGTACTTGCTGAGAAAGCTTCTCCTTAATAGTAATTTTTAAGCAAGATATTCTATAGCTGTACTTACCACCACCACCACCACCACCACCACCACCACCACCACCACCGTCTTAACAGCAGTGCTTTCATGTACATGTTTCACAGGTTCAAAGCTAGTGCTAGGTTCAGTATCTCCCTGCTGTATTTATTTGTCCATGATTCGACCCTTGCTCGGTTTTGGACAGGAACATTAGGATCTTTCTAATTGACTAACACACTAAACAATGTATCAATGTAGCACCTTTGACCCTTTCCTTTAAGTACTTCAATGAGAAGCTTTGTTTTAAACCTTGAGACTTGTAATCTAAATTTACACTAAAGCTCCTTACACGCATCATGCCTGAGGCAATTTGTAATCTGTGGCACTCAATTGTGGTGGCCCAATGAAGCACAGAATATGATGTGCCACCACTACCCAGGATACACAGCTGCTAATGTTGTTGCTGTCAGATGTTTTGATTTTTGAAGTTCAAACTCTGAATGTTCATTTTCGAGAAAATAATTTTTAAGAGTTGGAAACAAGGCTCTATTACATACTGAATCTGAAGTACAGGTGCCCGAATACCTGAGTTCTGAACTGGATCAGCGATATGTTGAAATGTGTGCTGAACTTTTGTAGTATACAGAGGAAGAAGGAATGAAAACTGGCACTATAAGCCAATGCAGCAGTTGCAAGAATCACAGACCTGAGGCTTAATTGCCTTTCATGCTCAGTATGATCAGTAGACCTTGCTCTGTGCACTTTCCTTATGTCTCAACAATATTATGAAACAGATACTTTACTCCTCACAATGTAGAGGAGACAATGAGTTGCAAACAGAGACAATGAAAAGACTGCTATACATTTTAGCTTTTCACCAAAAGGCCTCCTTTTGAAGTAGAAAAGATGCACACATTCTCAAAACAACTAGCACACATATGACCACTGTCTCTGGCAGCTTAGACTGGCCACAATGGTCAGAGACAATAGAGTGTGAGTGTTTGTGTGTTTTAACATAGGTTAGTTTATGGTTCACCAGGAAAATTACTCAATATAAAAGTTTACTTACATCATTGATTTCTATAAATTCTGGCTGAATAGTTGTTGAATGGATGCCTTCATTATGAAAGAATTCCTTCACTTTTTCAGCTATCTTCATATATTCTGAAAGATTTCTACACCTGAAACACAAGTCTTTACTGAAGTACATGCAACATGAAATGTGAGTAATGTCATTATATTACTCCAAAAGTGTCACTTATATGTAACTACATACCCCACATGTACAACAACACCAGACGATATGCAAAACTAATTATAGAATCAATGGAAGTCATTTTTCAGGCGATCCAGGTATATAAGTGTGCATGAAATTTTTGTGGCAGATGATAGGGGGGCTGAGGAGGGGGATAATGGGGAGGGGAGTGAAAGATAGGAAAAGCGTGGCAATTTTAACAAACACCTGAGGTCATTTTCCAGATATGCACACCTGCATTTCACTAACGACTGCTCAATAATGATACACAAACATTGTCACCCATGATTTGTACTGTATATTCATATTCCTCCTCCCACTTCTTTGTGTACTTCCAAATTATATGGAATTGGGTTAATGTGCATCACATAATGAAGGCAAAATCCTACCTGATATGTGCTGAAGCAATTATGCGATCACCAGCAAGTTGCCAAACATGGAACTCATGAACTGCAAGTACACCATCCACCTTATCAAGTAACCTTCGTTGGATAGCATCCACCTGGATGTGTGTTGGCACTGTCTGCAGTAAAATCAGAGCAGATTCCTGGAGAAGAGGCCACACTGATCGCAGGATTAGTACCACCAGAAGTAAACTAAGTGCCGGATCCAAATAAAATTTGTAACTCCAGGATGTCAGGTAAACAACCTGCAGAAAAACAGAAAATCAGTAACAATTTAATATTCGGAGCATATACTATTAACTAGTTATCAATGTCTACGAGATATGTAAATAAGGTGGCAATGGCATGAAAAGGGACCACATTACTTACTTACCATGCACTTTAATACACTGAAGTGTCAAAGAAACTGGTATAGGCATGTCTATTCTAACACAGAGATACATAAACAAGTAGAATACAGTGCTGCGGTCAGCAACACCTCTATAAGACAACAAGTGTCTGCCACAGTTGTTAGCTCAGTTACTGCTGCTAAAATGCTAGGTAATCAAGATTTAAATGTGTTTGAATGTAGTGTTATAGTCAGCACACAAGCAATTAAACACAGCATCTCTGATGTAGCCATGAAGTGCGAATTTTCCCAGACAACCATTTCATGAGTGTACCGTGAATATCAGGAATCTCCGACATCGCTGCAGCCGGAAAATGATCTTACAAGAACAGGGCCAATGACAACTGAAGAGAATCATTCAACGTGACCAAAGTGCAATCCTTCTGCAAAATGCTGCAGATTTCAATGCTGAGCGTTCAACAACTGTCGGTGCGCAAACCATTCATGATTGATATCGGCTTTCGGAGCTGAAGGCCCAACATGTACCCCTGATGGCTGATGACTGCACACACAAAGCTTTACCCGGGCAGGGACTACTCAAGAGGATGTCGTTATCAGGAGAAAGAAAACTGGCGTTCTACGGGTCGGAACGTGGAATGTCAGATCCCTTAATAGGGCAGGTAGATTAGAAAACTTAAAAAGAGAAATGGATAGGTTAAAGTTAGATATAGTGGGAATTAGTGAAGTTCGGTGGCAGGAGGAACAAGACTTCTGGTCAGTTGACTACAGGGTTATAAACACAAAATCAAATAGGGGTAATGCAGAAGTAGGATTAATAATGAATAGGAAAATAGGAATGCGGGTAAGCTACTACAAACAACATAGTGAACGCATTATTGTGGCCAAGATAGATATGAAGCCCACACCCACTACAGTAGTACAAGTTTATATGCCAATTAGCTCTGCAGATGACTAAGACATTGAAGAAATGTATGATCAAATAAAAGAAATTATTCAGATAGTGAAGGGTGACGAAAATTTAATAGTCATGGGTGACTGGAATTCGGTAGTAGGAAAAGGGAGAGAAGGAAACGTAGTAGGTGATTATGGACTGGGGCAAAGAAATGAAAGAGGAAGCCGCCTGGTAGAATTTTGCACAGAGCACAACTTAATCGTAGGTAACACTTGATTCAAGAATCATAAAAGAAGGATGTATACATGGAAGAAGCCTAGGGATACTGACAGGTTTCAGATAGATTATATAATGGTAAGACAGAGATTAGGAACCAGGTTTTAAATTGTAAGACATTTCCAGGGGCAGATGTGGACTCTAACCACAATCTATTGGTTATGACCTGTAGATTAAAACTCAAGAAACTGCAAAAAGGTGCGAATTTAAGGAGATGGGACCTGGATAAACTGACTAAACCAGAGGTTGTACGGAGTTTCAAGGAGAGCATAAGGGAGCAATCAACAGGAATGGGGGAATGAAATACAATAGAAGAAGAATGGGTAGCTTTGAGGCATGAAGTAGTGAAGGCAGCAGAGGATCAAGTAGGTAAAAAGACGTGGGCTAGTAGAAATCCTTGGGTAACAGAAGAAATACTGAATTTAATTGATGAAAGGAGAAAATATAAAAATGCAGTGAATGAAGCAGGCAAAAAGGAATACAAACGTCTCAAAAATGACATCGACAGGAAGTGCAAAATGGCTAAGCAGGGATGGCTAGAGGACAAATGTAAGGATGTAGAGGCTTATCTAACTAGGAGGAAGATATCCTGCCTACAGGAAAATTAAAGAGACCTTTGGATATGAGAGAACCGCTTGTATGAACATAAAGAGCTCAGATGGAAACCCAGTTCTAACCAAAGAAGGGAAAGCAGAAAGGTGGAAGGAGTATATAGAGGGTCTCTACAAGGGCGATGTACTTGAGGACAATATTATGGAAATGGAAGAGAATGTAGATGAAGATAAAATGGGAGATATGATACTGCGTGAAGAGTTTGACAGAGCACTTAAAGACCTGAGTCGAAACAAGGCCCCTGGAGTAGACAACATTCCATTGGAAGTACTGACGGCTTTGGGAGAGCCAGTCCTGACAAAACTCTACCATCTGGTAAGCAAGATGTATGAGACAGGTGAAATACCCTCAGACTTCAAGAAGAATATAATAATTCCAATCCCAAAGAAAGCTGGTGTTGACAGATGTGAAAATTACCGAACTATCAGTTTAATAAGTCACAGCTGCAAAATACTAATGCGAATTCTTTACAGACGAAGGGAAAAACTAGTAGAAGCTCACCTCGGGGAAGATCAGTTTGGATTCCGTAGAAATGTTGGAACTCGTGAGGCAATACTGACCCTACGACTTATCTTAGAAGCTAGATTAAGGAAGACTTCGAGAAAGCTTTTGACAATGTTGACTGGAATACTCTCTTTCAAATTCTGAAGGTGGCAGGGGTAAAATACAGGGAGCGAAAGGCTACTTACAATTTGTACAGAAACCAAATGGCAGTTATAAGAGTCGAGGGACATGAAAGGGAAGCAGTGGTTGGGAAGGGAGTGAGACAGGGCTGTAGTCTATCCCCGATGTTATTCAATCTGTATATTGAGCAAACAGTGAAGGAAACAAAAGAAAAATTCGGAGTAGGTATTAAAGTCCATGGAGAAGAAATAAAAACTTTGAGGTTCGCCGATGACATCGTAATTCTGTCAGAGACAGCAAAGGACTTGGAAGAGCAGTTGAACGGAATGGATAGTGTCTTGAAAGGAGGATATAAGATGACCATCAACAAAAGCAAAACGAGTATAATGGAATGTAGTCGAATAAAGTCGGGTGATGCTGAGGGAATTAGATTAGGAAGTGAGACACTTAAAGTAGTAAAGGAGTTTTGCTATTTGGGGAGCAAAATAACTGATGATGGTCGAAGTAGAGAGGATATAAAATGTAGACTGGCAATGGCAAGGAAAACGTTTCTGAAGAAGATAAATTTGTTAACATAGAGTCTAGATTTAAGTGTCAGGAAGTCGTTTCTGAAAGTATTTGTATGGAATGTAGCCATGTATGGAAGTGAGTCATGGACGATAAATAGTTTGGACAAGAAGAGAATAGAAGCTTTCAAAATGTGGTGCTACAGAAGAATGTTGAAGATTAGATGGGTAGATCACATAACTAATGACGAAGTATTGAATCGGATTGGGGAGAAGTTTGTGGCACAACTTGACCAGAAGAAGGGATCGGTTGGTAGGACATGTTCTGAGGCATCAAGAGATCACCAATTTGGTATTGGAGGGCAGCGTGGAGGGTAAAAATCGTAGAGGGAGACCAAGAGATGACTACACTAAGCAGATTCAGGACGACGTAGGTTGCAGTAGGTACTGGGAGATGAAGAAGCTTGCACAGGAGAGAGTAGCATGGAGAGCTGCATCAAACCAGTCTCAGGACTGAAGATCACAACAACAACATGCCTATCAACACCGACATTTGATTGTTGATGACTAGAAACATGTTGCCTGGCCAGACAAGTCTCATTTCAAATTGTATCAAGCGGATGGACACTTATAGATATGGAGACAACCTCATGAAACCATGGACACTGCATGTCACCAAGGGACTTTTGAAGCTGGTGGAGGCTCTGTACTGGAGTGGCGCATGTGCAGTTTGAGTGATTTGAGTGATGTGGGAGCCCTGATATGTCTAGATACAACTGACAGGTGACACAAATGCAAGCATCCTGTCCAACCTCCTGCATCCGTTCACATCCATTGTGCATTCTGAGGGACTTGGGCAATCCCAGCAGGACAATGCGACACTCCACACTTCCGGAGTTGCTAGAGTCACTCCAGGAACACTCTTCTGAGTTTAAACACTTCCAATTGCCTCCGGCCTCTCCAGACATCTACATTATTAAGCAGATCTGGAATGCCTTGCAATGTATTGTTCAGAAGAGATCTCCACCCCCTCGCACTCTTACAGGTTTATGGACAGCCCTGCAGAATTCATGGTGTCAAAGATTAGTCGAGTCCATGTCATGTCCTGTTGCAGCACTTCTCCATGGTGGCGGGGACCGTAAACGATGTTAGGCAGCCCAGTGTCTTTGGCTCTTCAATGTATATAGATTAATTAATTTAACACTCAGAAAATACAGTTTTTAATATCTTGGACTTTTGTATACACTGATGAGCACAAAAAACTATGACCACTGCCAATGCAACATTGGATGCCGCCTTGTGGCTTTGTGGGCACTTGACGCAGTAACGGAAGTATGCAATTGGAGCAGACATGGATAGGGGATCTGCCTAGTCAAGATACGGGCTGCAAATGGGGAATCCATTGAGCTAAGTGACTCTGACAAAGGACAGATTATTATTACACACTGCCTGAGAACGAGTATCTCAAGAAGAGTGAAGCTGATTTAATGTTCACATGCTATTTTTGTGAGCATCTACAGAAAGATGTAGGAGAATAGCAGAACTACCACTAGGCACTAAATGGTTGGACACCCACAACTCTCCACAGAACAAGGAGTTCGGAGGCTTGCCTGCTCTGTAAAGTACGATAAATGGTGATCTGTGGCATCTCTGCTGAAAGAGCACAATGTCAGTGCATGCCCAAGTGTTTCGAAACACACTGCTCATCATACATTGTTGAATATGGAACTCTGCAGCAAACCATCCCTGTGTGTTCATATGTTGAACCAATATCATCATCAGCTACGATTGTATTGGGCAACGAGACCACTGGGATTCAAGCGCCCATCACTGGAAATGTGTCATTTATTCAGGGGAATCACATTTCGGCCACAAACACCATCATCAAGGCGAATGGCGGGTTGAAATTTGCCACATGCCATGGACACAGGCTGGTGTGAGCAGTATTATACTATGGGAGACATTCTCCTGCACTTGCACAGGGCCTGTAGTAATAATCAAAGACATGGTCACAAGCTGCGAACCACCTTCATCCCTGATGTCATCCTGACACCGATGTCATCTTTCAGCAGTATAAATGTCTGGATCTCACAGAAAGAACCGTGCTACAGTGGTTTGAGGACCATTATAGTGAACTCATGTTCATGTCCCAGTGACCAAATTTGCCTGATATAAATTCCATGGAAGCCATCTGGGTCACTACCAGGAACCATCGCCACATATGCAAATTTGCGGCTCATTATTTTCATGAATTACATGACTTGGGCATAGACACCTAATGGCACATATTTCCACAATCCTACCTACAAGCAGTTGGATCCCAGACATGCAGAACCAGAGATGTATTTCATTCCAAAGAAGGGCAAACAAGCTATTAAGTGGGTGGTCATAATGTTTAGGCTCAGCAGTGTAATTTTCTACCATGCAAGACTAATCCTATAATAGCTCAGCTAGACACTGTTTGAAGTGTGCTAATACACAAGTTTGTGCAGTTAACAGTTAAAAAACCAACTGAAATTAATATGAATACAAATCAAGACGGCATTACATCTAATAGCATGAATGCTATGTACAGAATAGTTTAAATATCAGTGAGACAGCGGCATTACACCAGTAATTTTCCAGATAAACATTAAGTATTCCTTTATGTCATCTGTAGTTACGGCAAGAGCAGAAACTGACTTCCTCATATTAACTGCTCTAGACATATTCCAATTCAAAACAATGTTTGTTGCTATGATGCAGTGCAAATATGGCAAGTGATAACCAAAAGTCATTAAGCTCAGATCAACACTGAATTTCACTAAGCTAAGTAGGATGTGAATACAAACATAAAAGTTTCTTCAACCGATGCATGTGAATTATTGGAGGGAGTAAATACGAGGTTTGTCCGGAAAATACGTATAAAAGTTGAATAATTTCTTTATGTTACAAGTTGCAGTCACCGCCACGTGGGACTACTGCTGCAATCAATCCTATCCACACTCAGTTCGAGTCAAAGCACTCTGCGTGAAGGTGGGAGTGCGCGGCAGCTTGTAGACAGTTACCCTTTCTCACCTGCCGTCATCATGGAGCTCTCTTGTATTGAGGAACAGCGCGTCAACATCAAGTTTCATGCAAAGCTAGGCAAGAATGGCCCTGAGATGTTTGAGTGTTTGTAACAGGTTTATGGAGACAATTCTCTGAAGGAACCAACCATGAACAAGTGGTTAAAAAGATTCCGGGATGGCTGAGAAGATGTGAACGATGACCCTCGTCCAGGATGCCCGTTGACATCGAGTTCCGATGCAAATGTTGAACGAATTCGGGCTTGTGTTCTTAAAGACCGTAGATTTACAGTCAGAATGATTGCTGACGAGCTGTCAACCCCCAAAATAATTGTTCACGAAATCCCGACACAAAAACTTTAAATGAAGAAATTGTACCAAAGCTCTTGACGCCAGAACAGAAAGCAAGAAGGGTTGAGTGCTGTGAGGATTGGTTGGAAGCCGAGGAACGAGGGGACTTTCTCAACCGAGTCATCACTGGAGATGAGTCCTGGTTTTACGAATTCAATGTGGAGCTCAAATCTCAAAGCAAGGAATGGAAACTAGCAGGAGAACCAAGAACAAAAAAGTGAAAATCAAAGTCGAATGTGAAGACAATGACAAATGACAATGACAAATGATTCTAGGGGCATTGTTCACAAGGAATTTGTCGCTCCCAGCCAGAGAGTGAATGGAAATTTTTACGTTGAAGTTCTGACACGCCTCAAAGCTCATGTGGCCCGAGTTCGACTGGAGCTGGCAAAAGGGGGCAGGTGAATCCTTCACCACGACAATGCGCCCGCTCACACGTCGCTCGTTGTGCATGAGTTTCTGGCCCGAAGCTCAATCCGGTGACAGACCACCTGCCTGAAATCTCTGCAGAGCGGAAAAAGTGGATCAACCAGAAATGGAGAAGCCATTTGCCACTGGGCAGTTACTATTTTCTCAGTATCAGTTTCAATTTGCACAAATGATTACTAGTTTTGATTTATTAATGATCATACTTATATCAATGAACAATATTGGAAAGTATACACTTGAGTAAATAACAGACTGAATATTTTTTATTTTTTCAAAATTTTCAAAAATCATAGTTCATTAGTGAAACATCAACAATTTTTGTAAAATATGTCAGTCAAATGCAGAAAATAGCTCTGTACCGGATGTGCAACAGGATTCAGTGATATCTAACATATTACTAAACACACTGTGTTGTACAGAATGATGGGTACATGGGAAAGTTGGGAATTAAAATGGCTAGGCAAATAGAACTGTGCAATATTAAAATGGAAAATGTGTTTTTTAAAGCATACAGCCTAAAACTAATTTTGGAGTGATAAGCTATTTGGATAAATTTTCATAATATTCACATAAAAGATATCTTGTCAAAATCAATAATTAAATTAATACATGTATATTAAGATTAATCCAAAAGTGCACATTGTTTCATTGTATGTCTGTTTCTACTGGTGTACATAAGACTTAGTCTGCATGTAGTGTTTGTCCAAATAGCTTACCACTTCTAAGTTAATTTTAGGATGTTGGTTGGCTGATTGGTTGGTTTAGGAGGGGAGGAAAGGGATCAAACTGCGAGGTCATCAGTCCCTTGTTCCCAGTAGAACAATTATCCAAGGGAAAAAAGATAACAAAGAAGACGTATGGCACAATAATATGAGAATGGAAGAACCAGAAGAACGGTTGAAGGACAATAAACACAACAATGGACAAAACAGTACTAGGTAACTATAGAGAGATGCAAGCAGGGAGAGGAGATTAAAAACAAGAAAGCAGATTACCATGGCTGGCTGGCCATGAGAATAAAAGAGGAGAAGCCAGCCACTCTGCAACACACTCAAACCTCCACCCTAAAAGCCCTTGGGTGGAGGACGCAGAGGGACAAAGGACATGTGCTAAAACTCAGATCAAACAATAAAACCCACCCTCACAAACAAAGTGTAAAACTAAAGGTGCTGTTGAGGCACTGTCATCCAACACCAAAGGTAGGGTGCTCGGAAGTTAGAAGTCCACCTCAGAGGGGCTAAAAGTGGGCAGTCCAGCAAGAGGTGGACGACTGTCATTTGGGGGCCACAGCAACACTTAGGCAAGTCCTCACGATGGAGGAGGTAACCACGTGTGAGCCATGTACGGCCAATGTGCAGCTGATAAAGGACAACTGATTCCCTGCGAGAAGCCCACACAGAAGACTTCCACACATTCACAGTCTCCTTAATGACATGCAGTTTGTTGTGCACACTGTTATGCTATTCTGCCTCCCAAAGCCAAAAACCCTTGCAGCACAAGACAGAATGCAGGTCAGCTTCAGAGATGCCCATCGCCAGGGGCGGTTTGCGCGTAGCCTGTTTGGCCAGCCTGTCAGCAAGTTCATTGCCTGGGATTCTGAGGTGCCCTGTGGTCGACACAAACACCACTGAATGACTAGGATGGACTCCTGGATGTTCGCTACCAAAGGATGGTGAGGGTAGCACTGGTCAATAGCTTGTAAGCTGCTGAGGGAGTTGGAACAGAGAAAACATGCCTCACCAGAACGGGAACAGATGTACTGAATGCATGAGATATAGCCACAAGCACTGCAGTGAAAACACTGCAGCCAGGGGGCAAGGAATGCTGTTCAATATGGCCTCTGGGGACATAGGTGAAGCCAGCATTACCATCAACCATCAAAGCCATTGGTGTAAACAACTTCAAAGCCCCAGAACACATCAAGAATCTAGAGGAAGTGACAAGGTTAACAGATTCCTTAGGACAATGCAAAAGATCCAGACAAAGCTTTGGCCAAGGTGTACACCATGGAGGTGTGCATGAATGGACCTCAAGTAGAGGTGGTAAAGGGAAGGACTCCAGTTCGGAGACAAGGGATAGCACGCGAAGCGCAATCGTGAGCCCTGACATGGGCTGCCAATGCGGGGGATGAACTGCCATGGGTGGAAAAAGGAGATGGTAATTCAAATGCTCAGGAGAACTATGATTGTGTGCAACATAAGTGGTCAGCAGTCATGCACATCAAATCAGCAATGGAAGGACTTCAGGCTCCATCAGGACATTCATCACCGGACTCATTCTAAAAGCTCCCATCACTAGTGGTGCATTGGGTCAAGAAAACACAATGCTGAGAGCGCCACAGAACCATAGAGCAGACACCCATAGTGAAGGTAGGATTGAAAAGGGGCTTTGTAGAGCTGCAGCAGCTTAGAGCAATCTGCACCCCAGTTGGTGTTGCTCCGGCAGCAGAGAGCACTGATTTGCTGCCACCACTCCCGCTTAACCAGACGAAGGTGAGGTAGCCAAATCAATCGGGCATTGAAAACAAGTCCTAAGAACCAATATGTCTCCACTACAGTGAGTGGATTGTCATCAAGATAAAGTTCAGGTTCCGGATGAACAGTACAATGTTGACAGAAGTGCACAGCACATGACTTCGTGGCTGAACACTGGAAGCTGTGGGCTAGAGCACATGACCTGCGCCTTGTGAATTTATTTATTTATTTATTTATTTATTTATTTATTTATTTATTTATTTATTTAACCTGGCAAGATTAGGGCCATCAGGCACTCTCTTACATCTACCCAGGCATTCTACTTATTTTACATTCATATGTTTTAGTAGGCATGTCAAATTACATCTAATACAAAAAGTGAAATAAACAATTAGAAAGGTACACCTGGAAAACTACATTATTGAAGAGAAAGATTTTAGATAGGAGTGCTTGCAGCAGGGAGTATGAGGGACACTCATGGTGAAGAGAGGAGAAGAATAGAGACATGATGAAACATAATTAAGGAAATATAAAGGAAAAGAAGATTGCGTGGCTAATAGAGATACATGAAGAGGAAGGCATCTCAGGAGCAAGATAGGAGACGCTAGCTTTGCTATTTGACACATGAGAGGATTGGCCTTGTACATTAATTTTGTGGAGAACTTTATGAAGATGATAGTAGGAAATGCTTAAACTTCTTCTTAAAAGCAACAGGATATTGAATTTTCCTCAAGGTAAGGGGCAGTTTGTTCCATAGGCAGACAGCGGCAACTGGGAAGGAGTTTGAAGGAGTTTTTGTTTTGTGAGTGGGCACAGTTAGGATACCAGATAAGAGTGGCCTCATGTTTCGATTATGATGGCATGACAGGTTTTTAATCTCTGAAGCAAGGTACTGGGGTGCTTGTGCGACAAGGAGTCAGTGAAGTAGACATGGAGTGTGGTAGTCACACAGTTTGTCCGGCCACAGCCACCCTAGCTCGAAGTATGAAGCACTAACATGATCATATCGGCGAATGTTGCAGGTGTAACGCACACAGGCATTCATGGTTAGCTCTAGCCGTCTTTTGTTTTCACTACTCATGCCTTGTTGAATCACATCACAATAGTGGAGGTTCGGTAGAACGAGTGCTTGCACGAGCTGGCATTTCAAGTCCTGTGGAAATATGTTCCGAAACTTTTTGAGAGCATAGAGACAAGCAGACGTCTTTCGGCACACTACGACTGTATTCTCCGCCCAGTTGAGATGCTCGTCCAAAGTTACACCCAAGTTCTTCACTGTTTTCTGATATGGTATTGGAGTACCGTCGAGCAGAATAGGAGGTAGCCATTTACGGAAATCTGAACTTATTAATTTCTGATGGGCTACTAAGATTACTTGCGTCTTTCTTGCATTTAATTTAAGCCCCAGGTCTATAAGAGTATGACTGTGCGCCGTATGGTGTGTAGGTTGTAATGGAAGAATGTTCATGCTATTGCAACTAAACAATCTTCTTAGGTTTATTGCGGAGGGAGTGTCTCTTAGCAGGTCTACGTTCAAGTCACCCATTATGATGACATGTTCATATTCACACTGAAGTGAATATAATTCCGACTGGAAGGAACTCACTGAGCTTATTTTTGGTGGCTTGTACATAACGCCAGTCAAGAATTTCCGACTTTGTATATTTATTTCAATGAACATGAATTCAGCCTCTTTTTCTTCAGCAGGATTTGACGTACATAAGACTTTTGCTTTGAGATCTGTTCGTATATACGCGCCGACCCCGCCACCTCGCTTTTCTGATTTGTCTGTCCTAAGAAATGTGTACCCTGGGAGATGAATAGATGCAGAGGATATGTGTCGTTTCAACCACGTTTTGGATAAGAGGATTACGTGGTAGTTTAGTTGGTTGAAGAGGAGGCTAAGTTCTTCGTAATGTGCAGGTAAAGACTGGATGTTGCAGTGAGCTGCTAAAAGCTGAGAGCGTTCCGCTGAGCAGCCTGGAGTAGGGTGGCAGACCGGTTTGTCCCTTTGTTAGGCACTACCTGCCGCGAGGGGCACTGGCCAGTGTTTCCGCCAAGTGACATAATACAGGGGTGTCCGAGATTTTGCGCGCCCTGTTTGTGACTCCGCAAGTGCCGAAAGAAAGGCGACTGCAAGAGATTTCCTGAGGTTGCGGGAGTATAGAAAATGGATTAGTGGTATTCGGTGCAAGGAGAATATGACCAAAATGGTGACGGCTGTGTGTCACTGAGTATCCTATGTCGTAGGAGGAGAAATGTAATTAGCGTATTTGAAACAGCTTAGGGTGGAAATAAGGGAAAGGGGAGTGATTTAAGAGGCCGATGCTGCCAGCAGAGAGAAGTAAGCTTAATATTTAATAGATTATCGTAGGAAGCTAGAATTAAATTGAAATTTACTAAAGTGATACTGGTAGTGATTATCGTAGGAAGCTACAATTAGATTTAAATTTGCTAAAGTTATACTGATAGTGATTTTTGTTACGAACAATTTAAACCGAAGAGATGGGTGACTAATGAACTAAAGGAGAGACTAATAACTGCAATAGAACTATTACAGAATGGAAGAGAATAAACTGATAAAATGAAAAAAGTATTAGCAGTAACTAAAATTGAGCAATGGTTAGAGCTACAGACAAAAAAATAGTAAAAAGTTCATACAGTTACAAAAACAATTAGTTGATGGTACAAATATGGGTATAATTAAAAAGTTAATACAATTACAAGACTATATCTGAGTATAGGACTCTTACAATTTGCAAATGGTGTTAAGTTTGCACTTTTGGCTCGAGTAGCTTCACTTAATACTATTCAGTTCCGTCATGTTTGTGACTGTCTTCTTTCCAGCTGCTGTCTTAATGATTACTCTGCCATCCTGAGTCCACACATTCTGAAGACCGATATGGGATATGGCACTGTTTAAAATCTTTAGCCGCTCGTGTGTCAGATCTTCCCTTTATTGTAAGTCTTGTCCTTGCTAACTTCTTCTTCTGGGTAAAGATCTCATCCCTTTTTCGGTACGACACAAATTTAATTATTATTGGACGAGGTTTGGTAGCACCTGGTAGTTTTCGTCCCACCCGATGGCTCCTGTCAATGTCTGCCTTGGTCACTTCAACGCCTATTTTTTCACACGCAACCTGTATAAGTAGGTTGTCCATGTCTTCTTCCTTATTTTCTGCTACTCCAAACAGTCGTAGACTATTTCGCCTTTGGTACTGTTCTAGCTCGTCTGTTGCGGCAGATAGTTTCACTTCCAACTCTCGTGCCTTTTTCTTGTATTCAGAGACAGACCTTTTTAGTGCTGTAATTTCGGCAATATTGGCCTCAACAGTTTCACGCATTTTGAATACTGCTGCCGTTACAGTATCTGATATAATGCCTGCTATCAGATCGAGATTGTTTTTATCGCGAAGCGCAGCGTTTACCTCGGAGCGGACCAGCTCCACTATACCGGGAGCCGCAGCCACACGCGCCAGGAGCAGACCCGCCGCACCTACTGCTTCCCCGCTGCTGGACATGCTGCTGTTGACTCTTCTGTTTACCATTTTCTCGAAGATATTAGCGGAGCACAGAAAGAAAAATAGCACTACTGCAAGAACACTGTTGTTTACATGATTTCCACTTGCACTAGACAACACCACCTGTGAAAACACCTTCGAATTCAACTAAATTTTGCGAGCCGAACTTAACACGTGTTACACTGCAGCCGCCATGACATGTGAATGGCTCCCTGTAGGTGCCGCTCAGTGACACCAGTACTGGAGGAGCAACACAAAATTCAGAATTCAACCGCATACAGAGAAGGGGAGACCGACAGACCTACACCTGCTGCCAGGCCATTGAAGGACACTAAAAATAAAGATACACTAAATACACTAGCCTGCGGAATGCCATTCCTGAATAAGGGGAGGGAGGGATGGGGGGGGGGGGGGGGGGGGGGACAATGGGAAGCACCAACTTTGACACGGAAAGTATGGGGCGACAGGAAATTTTGGATAAAAATTGGGAGCAGGCCCCAGAGACCCCACTCATACAATGTGGCAAGGATATGATGTCACCAAGTCATGTCGTATGCTTTACATAAGTCAGAAAAGACGGCAACCAGATGTTGGCATCTGGAAAAGGCTGTTCCGATGGCAGACTCGAGGGAAACAAAATTATCAGTGGTAGAGTGAACCTGGCGGAAGCCGCCCTGACATGGAGCTAGTAGGCCACGTGACACCAGGACCCAACCCAACCGCCAACACCATCCGTTCCAGCAGCTTACAGAGTACATTGGTGAGGCTGATGAGCCGACAGCTATCCACATCAAGTGGATTTTTACCAAGTTTTACAACCGGAATGATGGTGCTCTCCCTCCACTGTGATGGAAAAATGCCATCACACCAGATCCAGTTGAAGATAACGAGAACATATAGCTTGTAATCAGACGAGATATGTTTAATCATCTGACTGTGGATTTGATCCAGCCCAGTAGCTGTGTCGGGGCAATGTGCAAGGGCACTGAGGATCTCTCACTCTGTATGGAGGGTTATAGAGTTAACTGTGGCATGTAATGAATGAGGCAACTTTGCTTTTCATCTGCCGTTTGTGGGTGCAAAAGCCTGGGGGTTGTTCTCCGACGCAGAGGCTCGAGCATAGTGCTCAGCAAAGTGCTCGGCAACCGTGTTTGCATCAGTAGAGAGCACACCATTGATGTCAATGCTAGGGACACCTGTTGGGGTCTGGTACCCAAAAAGACATCTGATCTTCATCCAGACTTGGGAAGGTGTCGTATGGCACCCAATGGTCAACATGTACCTCTCCCAACACTCCTGTTTCCATCGTTTTATAAGCACGTGAATGCGGGCAAGGTGTCCCAGCGAAGGGTGCCGCTTATGTTGCTGTAGAGCTTGCCGACGCTCATTAATTGCCTCAGAGACTTCCGGAGACCACCAAGGGACTGTCTTTCACTGGGGGCAGCCTAGAGAACGAGGGATCGCGTTTTCCACCGCATAAATTATCGTTGTAGTGACCTGATCAATCACAACAATGATGGCACCAAGTGGGGGAGATTCAATGGTGACAGCAGAGGTGAAGGCTATCCAGTCTGCCTTGTTTAAAGCCCATCTGGGTAGGCGACTGTTGGCATGGCACCAGAGGACTGACAGGAAGACGGGGAAGTGGTCACTACCACACAGGTCGTCGTGTGCTCTCCAGTGGAAAGATGGGAGAAGCCCGGGACTGCAAATTGATAAATCAATGGCCAAGTAACTACCATGAGCCACGCTGATACATGTGCCAGCCCCAGTATTTAAGAGGCAGAGGTCGAGTTGGGACAGTAAATTTTTGATAACTCTGCCATGGCCAGTAAGCATCGTGCTACCCCACAAGGGGTTATGGGCGTTAAAATCTCCCAAAAGCAGGAAAGGTTTAGGGACCTGATCAATCAGTACCACGTTGCACACAGTTATTTCCCAGTTGTACGATCTTGAAAGCCACAGCTTCAAGAGAAGTTTGAAGGGGCACAGGTTCACTACATACCGAGTTCAGGACATAAATGCAAAGTTTACCTGACACACTATTATATTCACTATGATTATTGTAATATCTTTTAGCTGCAAAGGGTAGGGATCCGCATTGCTGGGAACCTAGTTTCCTGGAGAGCAATGTAGAAAGTAGGTGTAAAGCTTAACAGTTGCCATAGCTTAGCCAGATGGTGGAAACAGCCATCGCAATTCCACTGGAGGACGATATGATCGTGAGACTAGGAAGGCTTGAAGCACTCAATGAGGTAGTCAACACCTCAGGGTCACCTGCTGCCACGAACTTATTTCCTGAACAGGCTACATCCATTGTGTCTGAGGGTCTGGCCAGGTCTAGGTCCTCAGCAGACACCCGAATCTTCACCTCATCCTCAGACACAGACCTTGTAGGCAGCAGTCGTGTGGGTACCAAAGCAACTCCCTTAGTCTTGGGGATTGGATTTCTCTCACTGATCCTTGGGTTTCTCTGGCTGGGAGGGCTTCACTGATTAATTCTCGTGGACTGAGGATGATTATGAAGCCCTACGACCAGCTTCTTTTGGGCACTTCAGCCATTGGCAGATGTTATCTTGCCCACTAACAGAAACATGGAAAGGGAGTGACCAACAGACCCCTTCCTAGCTAGAGGAGCTGAAGAAGACTTATGCTTCTCCAATTTAGAAGTGGGAACTGGTGTACCCGATAGTTGGGGGACAGTGCTCCTGAGGTAGGTGGTGCGGGAGAAACAGGCAGGGAAATGCTGCCCACCCTTAAGGGGGCAGGTGTAGTCTTCCGAATCTGAGAGCCGTCTGGAACTCATGGAACTGATGGGGCTACAACTGTTCTCGTAGTGGTGGCGTAAGAGGTGGTCATAGCCACAGGACGTAGGTAATCAAATTTCCTCTTGGCCTCAGTGTAGATCAGTCGGTCCAGAGTCTTGTATTCCATTGATTTTCCTTTCTCGCTGTAAAATCCTGCAGTCTGGTGAGCAAGGGGAATGATGATTTCCGTAGTTGACACAGATGGGAGGCGGGGAACATGGAGTATTGGGATGCGATGGACATCCACAATCTTGACATGTGATGCTGGAAGTACAGCGCGAAGACATATGTCCAAACTTCCAGCACTTAAGGCACCACATTGGGGGATGGATATATGGCTAGACATCACAGCGGTAGACCATCATCTTGACCACCTCAAATAATGTGTCACCCTATAAGGCCAAGATGAAGGCACCGGTGGCAACATGATTATCCCTCGGACCCCAATAGATGCACCGGATGAAATGAACTCCTCGTCACTCTAAGTTGGCTTGCAGTTCGTCATCAGACCGCAGAAGAAGGTCCCTGTGGAATATAACACCCTGGATCACATTTAAGTTCTTATGAGGGGTGATGGTAACAGAAACATCCCCCAGCTCTTCACAATTGAATAATGGCCATGACTGGGCAGATGATGCCGTTTTTATCAAGCCTGACCTTGACCGCATTTTGGACAAGCCCTCCACCTCCCCAAACTTGTCCTCTAAAAGCTCTACAAAAAACTGAGGCTTCATGGAAACAAAGCAGTCCCCATCAGTCCTCGTACATATGAGTTACTGGGGTGAACAAGGTTCACTGCCATCCTTAGCTTGGTGTTTGTCCCATGGTGTGGCCAGGGAGGGGAACAATTTAGTATCTTACTTCCTTGCATTGTACTGAGACTTTGAATACTTAGAGACTGCTGGCGTTTGATCACCAGTAAGTGATCATGTGGTACCCTTCATCGTGCGTCATCCGACCTGATGCCACCCACTAAAACAAGAACCCTCCCCACAGGTGCCACCCAGCTGCAGCAAAGGCCACCTGGCATCTACTACTTGGCAGACATGGGGAGTTAACAGTGCAGTCATCAGCAGAGCGATCCCTGTGTAGTCAGGGGGCTAAAACTGACAGGGTACATGGAGGCCCCACCACAATGGACTGGCTACCATGCTGGATATGAAGTGCAAAGAAGTCCATGCTCATCACCAGTGCAGAAAACGACACTGCATAGTGGGTGAAGGCAAACGCACCCAGGAAAGTTTCCTCGTTCAGGGATGGGAGGATGTGCAGGACTGCAATGCCATGACGAGAAAGTGGGCTAAAGATGCACTATGGACATGATGCACCATGTGAAGCGTCCTTCCCCAATTGGCTTGCTCTTCAGGAAAATTTTGAGAAATGGAGAACAAACCCTACAGGGGACCATCACACAAAGTCCGAAAGGTGACAGGCAGGAACACCTTGGGCCTATTCTAATCCCCAGGCCTGCAGGGAGGAAATGGTGAGGGCATCACAAACACCGAGTCCCTAGGCAGAGAAAATCCCCAACTCGGCCGGTAATCAAAACCGGGACCATATGATCCAGAGGCAGCAATACTAGCCACTAGACCACGAGCTGCGGACTTTCAGGATGTGGTATAGAAAATACAATGCCTAAGAAGAAGGTTAATACCTAGAAGGAAAGGTCAGATGTGAATGTAATTTCATAAAAGTACACACCATCAGCAGTTATGTATATGATTAGGGAGACTGTTTTTCTGTGACCATCGGAGTGTATTAGCACTGTTCACATTTATTATTGTTACCGAGCCTCCTAAAGTAAACACCAGATGTTGGGTGATCACTGCGTCAGACAACGAGATGCTGCATACCCATGCAACTTGGGAGAGGTACCTTTCTCCCAGTACAAGAATCCAGGATATCACGGACCACTTACAAAAGTTGGGGCCAGCATGCCCCAGGAAAGGATACAACAGCTTTATAACACCTTTCGCAGTCAAATCAGTGCACAAGTCCAGGCTAGACAATATGGAATGTTATACTGATCGGAGACCTCATACTGCCGAGTTCTTTGTAAATTTGACTAGATTTTGTAATCAGTGAAACAACATCACAGGCCTTGAAGTTGCATTTCATTTTCTCCTCCCCCACTGGGTGCTTCTCTTTTTCGTCAGGCATTGCATTTTTGTTAAATTGTAATACTACAGATTATTAGTTTTCTAGTCACTCCCATTCTCAGCTGCCCCCCCCCCCCCCCCTTACCTGTCTCCCCGACACAAATCTGTAGACTCCGAGTGGGATTTATAATATACTGGATACAAGGGTATGCCATGAAAAGTCCGGTATAGAGCTATTACCATTATTTTATGATTATGACAATTCTTTATAATAAAAAAGTTGACTTTTGACAACTCATCATTAATCATGTACAATTTTACATTTAAAAAAAAAAATTATTTTCAATGTCTATTATAATTTGAAATTTATGCTTGTTAATGTTTTATTTTCATTTATAGATTGGAAGATGACCACTCAGACTAGTAATCATTTGTGTCAATTAGCAATTGAGACATAAAATAATTTTACATGATTTTTATGTATTTTTCCCATAGTCAGCTGCAAAATCCTTAATGCTTAATAATCACTACTGCTGCTGCATTCACAACTACTCCCCTCCACAAACGAAGGTAACTGAAAAATCTTTATTTACAGATGATATTTAGTTTGCTTTGTGCATGCAAGCACTGAATGCATGAACACCAGACAATATACAACTCGTGCTATTACCAACTGTCGATCACGAAATTATTTAACTGAGGTATGACTCATAACTGGACCAGTATGATATGTAACAGCAATTATGGTCTGCCCAGGTCATACAACTTTTCTCTCTCTTGACAAAAGCAAGTCAAAATTTAGAATGAATATGCATGGAACTTACAGAAGCTGATGCAATGACAATCACTGAGCCAAGAGCATCTGCAAGAACATGAAGAAAAACACCACGCATGTTCATCTGTGATGCCGATGATCTTTTTTCATGGTGATGTCGCCCTTTCTCTGAAGGGTCAAATGTTTCTTGTGGTGGTTGAAATGTCTCATCGTTCTCATTATCATCAGTTGAGACTAGCTGCGACAACCTGGTATGACTTCGTGAGAGTCCACCATGTGAATGACCATGTCCATGTCCATGTTCTGCAAAAGAAAGAACAATTGCTCAACTTTCAGATCAGTATACTACATGCAATCTCTCTCTTCCCCCCCCCCCCCCCCCAACCAACTTTTCTCCTAGTTGTAAACTGTACTATTAATTTCACTTCCCTTTCTCTTAAACCCTCATTAGTCATTATTGTGTCATCCTGCCGTCTGTATAGTGAAATCAGTACATAGTTTACGAATGTATCATCTTTAATTGCCTTATTTCTAACACTTTCCTTTCACCTTTATCTTCCTTTAAATACAGAATGAGTGACCTGTCTTTTAAACATTCCCCAAGCCTGTACCTCCTTCCTCTCTGACAAGGAACTAACATTTCCAAAACATAGCAGTTTTTCTGTGTGTGTTGACAGTACTTGTAATTTCTCCTGAAGGGTAATGTTTTTACAGTTTTCTCATGTGTCTTCATTTGAGACAATAATTTGCTATTTCTGGCTACTGCTTTCAACTAACTGCTTTCACTGTCGACTCATTTCTGGTGTGAAGCAGTAGATCAACATCTCATTCAAAGTAACATAAAATAAAAGACTAACTTTTAAATTATCTAAACGTAGCTGAGAAATTATTTTTTCTTCTTTCTATGTGTGTATGTGTCATCAGGTATTTTGTACATCGTTCAGTATCATACTGCATACAGTGACGTCTTTCACAAGGATTAATTTGGACACAAATGCAGTCACAGCAAAACTGATATTTTAATTTTTTATCTGGCAAAAGTTTATGAAGCTGTTGAAGGCATCTGCTCGTTAGTTTTCAACAAATTGCTGCAGTAATAAAACAACAGACTTCATATTGTCACAGTACTCCACTCTATTTAGTTGCAGAAAATTTAACTGTATTATGGAGTCCAAGAGTTTTTTACTCACCATGGAACAGGAACAGCCCAATAATATTTACTACCAGTCCAAGAGTTCCTACTATCACTATCAGCTTCGGCTCATGGATCTCCTCGACCTCTATGAACCTTAAAAACAAACAAACAATCAATGTAATTAATGTTTACAGTTGATTCTCTTAAAAGAGATGTACTAGCCAAAAATCACAACGTTCAATGAACCACTGAAAACCATAAGGGTCTAAAGTATATCACTGTTGATTGAGACACTGCGGCATTTTTTCTTGCTTCTGACACCTGTTGATTTTATGGCAAGTCAGGTTTTTCTATGCAGTAAGCCCACACTGTGTATATGAACATTCACGAAACACTGTCTCATTGGTTTCTCTGACCTTAATTTAAATATGGGCCTGACAACAGTGTATTTTAGGCCCTTATGGTTCTCAATACCACACATTTCAAAACTAAAAGGATGCTTACAGAGAGAGAGAGAGAGAGAGAGAGAGAGAGAGAGAGAGAGAGAGAGAGAGAGAGAAAGGGGTGGGGTGTACACGTACCTTTTGCAAGCTTCCACAGTAATTGAGAAGCACAGTGCAACAAGAAAAACTGCATTTACTAAAGCTCCTAATACCTCAGCTCTGGCCCATCCAAATGTGTTTTTGGACCACTTCTTTGGTGACATCTGCAATAAAATATTCTCATTAAGTGTGTGTGGAAGTCACTTTCCTATAGCGAAGTCGATGAACAAAGATCCCGACAGCTGTCAGTGCTGGTACCAGCTTTCAGCTGAATTTTAAATGGCTGTGGGCGAAACCAGTAGTCAGCTGTGGAGCTGTGACAGCACTGAGGTATTTACACAGAGACATACACAAAACCACATTACATTCTCAGTCAAGATAAGATGCACAAGGCAGCCACAATAAGCCTATTGTAACCATTGGGAAACTTCTTTCCTTGACTTTACTATAGTCACTGCGGCAGGTATATTCCTCAGAAGTATAAAAATTCTACACATCTTCAATGACCAATAGAAACTGTGATATTTGTAAATGGCACAGAGAGAGATTGTAATTAACTGCACATCTTGATAAAAAGTACAAAGTAAATCAATAGCAAAATTGTATCTAAGTCCATCTTGAAGTTTGCACATAGGCCTACAGATACATCTTAAGATACCTTTCATATTCATTACCAAGAATACAAAATAATGTACCATACTGACAGTAGGCAATTAAAACCTTAACTCAACTTTGTTAAATTTTATGGGAGAACCAAAAAAGATTTCTTAAAGAATAAAAGGTGATAAAATGAAGTTAATACACCAAACTATGTAGCACAAACCTAGTTATTGACAGATTAGAGAAATCCATGCAGTTTCAAGTCTCTCTTTCATAATGGAGTTACTGGTTACTGGAATTACAATGTTTTCACAGTCAGCTGGAGTCACAAGGTTTTCATTACTTATGATCAATTTATGCTTTCTTTTGGGCTTTTATCATCATCCACCTTTTGGGCTTTTAACATCATCCACATATGTATTAAGTTATTTCATCCGCTTTCCCTACTGTTTACACATTGCAAAATTTTCCAGTAGTTTATTAATTTCAACTGTAAACTTATTTGTTGTTAATTCCCTTATGTAAACACTTTTTAGCCTCCTCTGCTTGAGTGGTAAACTTCTGTATTTTGCACTCAGTTCTACTGCATTTTCCATAATGTTAAGTTTACCTTTATTCAAATCTGGAAAATCTCACTAACTGCAAGAAAACCATTTTTCAGAAATGTTAGGGAAAACTGCAATTCTTGCTGAGTTGATGTATTCTCTCCAAAATATCACTTGTTTACTAAAACCACACACAAAGAAAGTTCAGTAAAACTACAGAGATATGTTGGTATAAAATTACATTGACTACAAAATCAAAGAAAAAAATTCAGAAAGAAAAATTCAGCATTTCAGAATTTTAACAGCAAGACTGCGGTTCACAGTTAACATCCTCCACTCAAGAGCCAATACATCCAGAGTACACACACATCCAGTGAATAAACATGGCTAGTGATTTTACATTATGTTCAGTTACAATCTTTAATCTATGGTTCACTTTCTTATGAATTGCACTGTACTGCAATAGGAAACAAGCAGTAGGCCTATTGACAACTGTTTTGCCATAAATTAGCCTCTGTTTTGAGAAACAAGTGAGCTGCATATATTACACACCTATCTGATATGATTTAATTTCCTAGGATATCTCTAACTCTACTGCTACTTATATCCACAATGAATGTACAAAAATATAATATCTTTCAGAATGAAACTAGTATCATAAACTGTAATCTCTCTGTACATTACATCAACAACCTATTTTCAATATAAGTCTATATCCACATTGACAGTGTTGTGATTGTCTGGTGGCATGAATCATCCCAGTGTTTTTGGTGCTACTACAGGTTTGTGTACATGTCACTACAAGAAAGGCATCTACAATATTGCATGAAATGTTGGAACTTTTTATGACAGTGAAAGTTTGGACAGCCAAAGAATGACAAAAACAAACAAGTATGGAAGATTACAAACAAACTGACAAAAAAATTTTAGTTGCCCATTTGGAGCCGGTACAAGTTTGTGTGTGTATGTGGTCATATCAGAAAGATTACTCACCTTAACAGAAAGAAAGGCGACGACTAGAGCAGCTACATCACTCAACATGTGAAAACTGTCAGCAACCAAGGCCATTGAATTCGTCACGTAACCAACAACAATCTCCACCAAGAAGAAGAATGTAGTAAGCCAGAACATGGAAATAAGTCTGCACTTCTTGCCCGTGTACCGCCCCATGATTTATACTGCAAAAGAAGAAAAACAGGATTTACACAGCAGAAAATTGTGCACTGACAACACACAAAACACGAATGGTGTTCACGCCTATGGAACTATTTCAACCGACGGCAGAATAACCAGCTAAATCAAAGAAATACATGGTAACAAGAATACTGCTCAACAACATTCATCATAACATTTTCACAAATGCACTAACGTAGACAACTGGTAGTCGGAATCTGCAGTGGAAGCTCCAGGTTTGTAGCAGAACGATGAGATAAGCAGTTTACACACTAGCCTACAATCGGCAGTTGTCTCTTAACAGTATTTTCCACGGCCGTTTTCCCCGTAAATTATTCCACGGCAGCACGGAGGTAATATTGAACATGAGCATCTGTTACAGCAACGAGAAAAATGCGCCAGAACAAGACTGCGATGTCTGACACAATCAGCTGCTCCGCGATGTACTCTGAGCACAAACAGACGAATACATTACACAGTCTATGAGAGATAAGCACAGACCGCTCACCGTCTGATGTAACTGTCGACTAACAGCAGATGTTTAGAGCACTCTCCGCTGGAAGCCACAGGCAGCAGGCACTATACGAGCTGTAGGAGGATGCGCGGCAGGCCGCAGTCGGTCATACTGGGGACTGCACGGTTTGTCCGTATAGCGCACGGCACCACAGCTCAGCTGCGGCGTTTGCACACGGCACACGGGTCGGCTCGCGCCTGTTCTCCGTCTTGCCTCCCGGAGCCGGCGCATTTCCGGACAGGGCAAGCCGTCAACCGCCCCCGTCGACGCCGCCGCCGAGAGGCACGTATTGCCCCCACATTCAAAGGCACACGACGGCGCGAGGAGTGGGGGGCGGCGGTGGACGGCCGGCGGAGGCGCGGGGAGGCCGGTGAAGGCCATCCACAAGGCTACTCGCTCCTACCACGGCCAGGTGCAGCGCGCGTCATCGCGTTCTTTCGAACTCGCTTCTGGAACCGCCAATGACTGAGGCAACCGTTGCGGCGTGCTACATCAAGGTACAAGCCCACATGGTTTTGATCCGATTCATATTGTGCTTGCCACCATGGCGCGCACGCACGCGCGCGCGCCTCTCTCTCTCTCTCTCTCTCTCTCTCTCTCTCTCTCTCTCTCTCTCTCTCACACACACACACACACACACACACACACACACACACACACACTTTTTTCAAGTCAAGGTTCCGGCAATCAATACATTAAATTACGCAGTCAGTAGCGGAATGAACTAGAAGGCTTCCTACGAATGAGAGTTTAGGTGGCTGTGGCTGACCTTCCCTCAGTTGTAACAAATGATGAGTGCCACTTTCGCTTAGCGCTTTCCTCTGCTCTCTTCATGTGAACTCCGTTTCGACGTAACATTCCCCTTCTTCGAGTGCCACTGTTCTTTGATGACCACTATTTCAACAAGAGGGACTCCCAAGGCTAAGAGATTCCTTGTTGTCAGAAGTGACGTTGATTTAGGTTAGCTTTGAAACTGTCTTTTTCTGTGACCTCCAACAACGCAACCACTGCCAGTAAATTGAGAGCAAAATCATACGAGGGCTATGCAGAAAGTAGGGAACGTTTCCGTCTGACGGCCTAGGCGCGCGCCGATCGCGTATATTCTGGTATGTGCGTGTTCGGCAGCTCAGTCGGCATCCATCCGCGACAGCGGGAACGTCTCTGCTCGTCTGGTTTTTTTCGATATTCGAATCTGAAATGTACGCTGCAATCGAAAACCCCGCCAGTTGTGAGGTGCGGTCTGTGGTACGGTTTTTGTTGGCAAAAAACCTAAACCCTATAGAAATTCATCGTGAACTGTGCGAAGTGTACGGAAACAACGTAATGAGTGAATGTTTGTCCGGAAATGGTGCATTCGGTTTAAAAGAGTGGACGCCCGACCATCCTGACTGACGATCTTGTCGCTAAAGTTGATATAATAATTCGCGAAAACCGTCGGTTCACAATAACCGAGCTTTCGCTTTCTTTTCCCCAAGTTTCACGGACTCTGTTGTTTGAAATTGTCACTCAAAAGCTAGGCTACCACAAATCTTGTGCACGATGGGTGCCCAAAATGCTTACAGAGCACCATAAAGAACAGCAACAGGAGCCAACGTTGACATTTCTGGAGGCCTATAACAAACATTGTGATTCATTACTGGATTGAATCGTAACCGGTGACTAGACTTGCGTGAAATAAGTCAATTGCGAGACAAAATTACAGTCCATAGAGTGGGCGCACACAAGGTCCCTCCCAAAAACCAACAAAATGTTTTCAAACCTTGTCAGCAAGGAGGTTGATGACGACAGTGTTTTGGGATACGCAAGGCGTGCTTCTTATTGATTCTCTCAATCGTGAAGCAACCATAAATTCTTCCCAGTACTGTCAAACTTTGCACAGCCTTAAAAGAGCAGTTCAAAACAAATGCCGAGGAAAGCTGACGTCCAAAATTTTGTTTTTGCACGGCAATGCCCGACATCACGCGGAAAACGGCACTTAAGAACTCCTTAATTCATTCAAATGAGAAATTTTCCCTAATCCGCCCTGCAGCCCCGATATCTTGCACCAACTACTTCCACCACATGTTTCCCCAAGATGAAGAACTGGCTTGCAACGCAGCGCTTTGATGACGATGCGGAACTCCAGGCGGGCGTGACTCACTGGCTGAAGTATCAGGCGGCAGAATTCTACGACGAAGGTCTTTCCAAGCTTGTCCACCGCTATGATAAGTGCCTCAATGTGTTTGGTGACTATGTGGGAAAGTAGTAGGTCAGTCGCTCTTTCAGATGTATTTCTTGTACTTAGTTTTTTTTAAGCCATAACGTTCCCTACTTTCTGAATAGCCCCCAAACTTCGGATATCACACATAAGGGACACACACAGAAGTCAAGGATGTCAATGGCGTGCTCATGTTGGGCAAGTACACTGTAACTGCTCTAGCAGGCTCCTCAAAACGCTGATTTTTGTCATGCTCACAAAAACTGGAGCTTCCCAAGAATTTTAATACTGTGTTTAAGTTTCCCGATATGACATTTTCACCACAGAATCGAAAACGTCGCTTAAAAAGTAGCGCACTATTCGTTGATTGTGGAATGCAGCGAGGAAATGAAATTTTATATCTTGAAGCACTGGTTTTCTCTCATGTGACAATACAATAACATCTTATTCTTGTTTCCTGTTGTTTCAGAGAAGCTACTGTTGATAAACATGAAACCGTGATGGAGCCCTTAGACAAATAGAAGGCTTAGTCAACATCGATTCCCTGAAACTGATACCAGCGAATGAGGACATGATACATCGAAATAGTGCTCTTGGATGGCGTTACGAATTTCAGCACGTTGACGCAACATCCAGTAACTACAACGATCGGGTTACCACGACCAATGAGTTGAGCATCAATCACCGATGAACTCAAACACAATGAGTATACGTAACAGATAATAGAAAATTTGAGTATGATGAAAGAGTCAGTCTGAGTCGATCTTTTGAGACGTTTATGTGCGAGTTATCACATCTTCTCAAGGAGGTATAATTTTTAATTAAACCTGGGTGTTACAGTTCTATCTGGAGACAAGAAGGCTCTCAGAATTACCGCGCGACAGATCCTAAAAGTTGCCAGACCACGCAAGAATTTTATGGCGACGCCTTTTTGAGACAGTAGGAACAAGTTTTCATATACTTTACAGCATGTGGATCGACAATTACCAAAGAATGCAATCTTTCTCCTTTGGACAAGCATATTTTACGGGCAAAGATGCAGGACTCACACATGAGATACACCAAGTTGCGCCACCAGAATCCTAGACCGCAAGCTTCACCCATCACAAATCACCAGACGACCAACTGGGATGGGGCATAGCGCCACTAGCTATATACATTTCCGATTGACGACCAAAAGTTTTATGTCTGTTTGGACGCTTGAAGGGGCATCTGAGATAAGGAGCGTGTAATAACTCACTAAAAGACTGTTACGGGGATGATTTTGTGTCAATAAATAAAGACGGCTGCAGCGCAGTGAGCCAAATTGATGAAATACTGACATTTAAAACGAATTTAAGTTTCTTATTCTTTAATGCCTATCATTAACGAGCTACGGCTGACTGTACTTTACGTTTGAGACAGATCTCTGTAAAATTTTGTCAACTTGTCAGGAACTTCAGAAGCAATCGGACACACAAATTAGCGCGCAGCGTCTCAGAATCGGTACCGCTTGGTAAATGTGGAAGAAGTAGCAAACATCAGAGCCGCCATCGGCGAGTTATGGCCGATCTACGCGAGTTTCTGTGACTGGGTTTGTTTGGCAATGATGTCTCGTATCTGCAGAGACTAACAAGTAAGTGTTGTTATGGCGCACGCAGGGGTTGTACGCTTTAAGGACGAACGTGGGCTTATTTAATAATCGACCCTAACTAAGTCAGTCTTAGATCTACTTCTTGACAATATTTTTGCTATCTGATGTTGATATTCGGCCTTGGCCGCCGCCTTCCCTCAGACGCTGTACACATTCGATAATTTTGCCGTTGGTTATCACAGTTAAACAGTAATGCTGGTGGGGACAAACACGGTTCATTCAAATATTTGTAGCTCTGCTATTCTGCGATACGATTGTTACGCTTCCAGATGAAAGGATGCGGAGTCGACGTCAGTCTCCACACCGACAGTGTTGACATATTGCTCCATCATTGGACAGACTGGTCGTTGCGGGTAGAGTGGTTTAGCTTGCCTTATACCTGGAGTGAAAAACGGAACTGTGGCTGATCAGGCCACTGCCCAAAACGCATTTAATACCTGTCTCATAGAGTCCTTCCTCTCCTATGATCTGTGCCCCTGCAAGGGGGAACGTCTGCTCTACATTTCCTCGTTGTAGAATCAACCCCGCGAAAGTGACTGTGCCGATTTGTCGAACGCCAAACTGCCGGAGAAATGCGGGCACGGAGGTACGCGGACGGCAGCATTTGCGGACACCACTTGTGCCAGATAGTTCGGACATTCGCTCCGGGCCGAGAGAAGGTCTCCTTCCAGCTGGTAGTGTCTGCATATATCCAAAGTTACAGTGTCCGCGTCTTCCCTGACGCAACCAGCACATACAGGTCTCCATACGCAGGCGGACGATTGCGCCAAGTGGTGTCCGCAAAGCCTGCTGTCTGCGTATCTCCGGGCCCACATTTCTCCGGCAGTTCGGCAATCCCCAAATCGACAAAGGCACATCCGAGGGGTTGTTTCTTCAACGACTAAATGTACAGCAGACGTTTCCCCTTGCAGAGGCGCCGGTCATAAGCAAGAAAGGACTATGTGCCCGGTACTGCACGAATTTTGGGTATTGTGTGCGCAGTGGCCTGATCAGCCACAGTTCCGTCGTTCACTCCAGGTATAAGGTGAGATAGACCACTCGAACCGCAACAGCCAGTCTGTTCCGACCCGTTCGCTTGTGTGCAGGTGACGTGTACGCAATCGGATGCCTCGGTTAGACCATCTGTCGTCTGCCTGCTTCCCCGACCGCTGCCTGCCAGTCCATATTCCGTCGGTGCAAGCAGTTGCCGGTGTCTAGAAACAGTCGGACAGTTTGGCAGACGGGACGGAGGACCAGTCGGGCTGTGAATGGGCGCCTTGAGAGGCCTCCACACGTTCAATATTTATTGAGAATAGTGTATTGTAGTTCTCACCATATTTTAGCCACCATCGATATTTATGTCAGCATTTTCATTTGGCAATGTGGTTTAAACAAGCCAATTCGTCGAAGAACGACTGAACAGAGAAATTATATATGTCATGCAATAATGCGTTTTGGTAATTTTAAGTAAAGAAAGTGTGTTTTTTGTGACTATTATTTTGTATGGTATGAAGATAAATGCTGTTGCAGAATAACATGCAAATATAAACAAATACGGATACAAGTATTCTATATATACAGATTTCGATTTGCATGTAACTAACCATCGCTACATCTGGATGTTCAGAGTCCTTAATCATTCGTGATAATGTCGCGAGATTGGTAAGAATTTTACATACTACCAGTTAATTGAATAACTGTTCAAAGTAGGAACAGCTATCTGTAATCGTGATATAGGATCCTGCCGCGATTTAACTTGAGAAGCTAAAACTGTGTTCTAACTTTCGAAATGAAATAAATGTCCATGATATTTATTCATGCACCACATTCCGAACTGTTAAATATAATCGGTTGCTGCATAAGATTACGCTAACAAAAAAATTTTGTAGTAAAACACTACTCAAAAATTCAACCTAAGGAACTGTGTTTTGTTTTAAATGTGTAGTACGAAGACACACACGGGTTCATACACTATTTCTGGTATATTCTGAGGCCAAACTGTGCTTTCTGTTTATTTGCAGACTAGGATACATGAAGTGTTATTTGAAGACTTTGCCTTTTCATGTTGCACACCAACACGTCCAGCCCTTGCTTCGGAAGCGAAGTCAGCACAGGAATTTGTATTTCGACCAGTGCCACGTTCACACAGATCTTGAGGAGTGGAGTGGTAGGCAAAGTACTGATGGACAGGAGGTGGAGGGGACAGGGAACTCATCCATTCGGGCCAAGTAAATCCTTCCATGAACCGGCTTTATCCACTAATCTCCCGTGTCCGCTGATCTCTGGAAACCGATCCTTCATGTAAAGTATAAGCGTGCGCGACCACAGCACACTGTTATTGCTTGTTACGTATCTGTGTCTGTTTAAAAGCAGTTCTTGAGTCAAGGTCTCGGTTGAAAGAAATGGGTTGCGCTTAATGAGAGAAAGAAATCGCTGGTTACTTGAAAATAGAAGTGCAGTTTTGTTTTTGTAAGTGGTCTAGTGCCAGTCGCTGCATCAATTGTCAATTCCTTGCAGTTTTTCTTGGATTTTGCTACAGTCTTTGGGCTCTGCAAGCTCCCTGCAGCTGTCAGCATCGTCCGCACGCAACCTCTTGGGAGTTTCCGACGCTGCAGTGACGCGGTATTTCCTTCTTTCGCAACTACGCGAAATCGAACCGTTTTGCCTTGTTTGACTTAAGCGGTATTCTTTCAGCTTCATTTTCTTGGTAAAGAATTGAAAATTCATCGTTTGCGCATTAACAGCAGGGGCGATGAGCCAAGTATGCTGACTGCCAACTGACGAAATCTGGAAACTCGGAAACGTCAAGTCAGTTATGCGGTACCATTTCATATACATCTGCACACATACTCCGCAAGCCACATATGGTGCGTGGCGGAGAGTACCCTGTACCACTGCTAGTCATATCCTTTCCTGTTTCACTCGCCAACAGAGCGAGGGAAAAACAGCTGTCTATATGTCTCCGTACGATCCCTAATCTCTCTCATCCTATCTTCACGGTCCTTACGCTAAATGTATTTTGGCGGCAGCAGAGTCGTTCGGCAGTCAGCTTCAAATCCCGGGTCTCTAAATTTTCGCATTAGTGCTCCGGGAAAAGTTATGTCGCCTTCCCTCCAGTGATTTCCACTTATGTTGTCGAAGCATCTCCGTAATAGCTGCGTTTTGTTTGAACCCATCCACAAATCTAGCAGCCCGCCTCTGAATTTCTTCGATATTTTCAACAACTATTTGCAGTTCACGACTCCTCTGAGACAGGATAATGGTACATATACACTCTAGCGCCAAAGAAACTGGTATATTCACGCGTATTCAAACACAAAGTCAGTAAACAGGAAGAATACGAAGTTGTAGTCGGCAACGCCTATATAAGACAAGTGTCTGCCGCAGTTGTTCGATTGTTTGCTCCTGCTACAATGATAGGTTTTCAAAATTTAACGAGTTTGAGCGTGATGTTATAGTCGGAGCACGACCGATGGGACACAGCATCTCGGAGGGAGCATTTCACGAATGTACCGTGAATATCAGGAATCCGGTAAAACATCAAATCACCGACATCGCTGCTGCCCGAAAAAGATCCTGCAAGAACGGGACCAACGACGACTGAAGAGAATCTTTCAACGTGACAGAAGCGCAATCCCTCTGAAAATTGCTGCACATTTCAATGCTGGGCCATCAACAAGTGTCAGCGTGCGAACCATTCAAGGAAACATCATCGATACGGGCTTTCGGAGCCCGAAGGCGCACTCGTCTAGCCTTGATGACTGCACGACACAAAACTTTACGCCTCACCTGAGCCCGTCAGCACCGACATTGGACTGTTGATGACTGGAAACATGTTATCTGGTTGGACGAGTCTCAATTAAAATTCCATCGAGCGGATGGACGTGTAAGGGTATGGAGATAGCCTCGTGAATCCATGGACCCTGCAGGTCAGCTGTGGACTGTTGAAGCTGGTGGAGGCTCTGTAATGGTGTGGGGCGTGTGCAGTTGGAGTGGTATGGGACCTCTGATACGTCTAGATACGACTCTGACAGATGACACGTACGTAGGCATCCTGTCAGGTCACCTGCATCCATTCATGCCTCTGTGCATTCCGACAGACTTGGGCAATTCCAACAGGGCAATGCGTCCAGAATTGCTACAGAGTGGCTCCGAGAACACACTTCTGACTTTAATCACTTCCACTGGCCACCAAACTCCCCAGGCATGAACATTATTGAGCATATTTGGGATAACTTGTAACGTGTTGTTCAGAAGAGATCTCCACCCCCTCGCATTCTCAAAGATTTATGGACAGCCCTGTAGGATTCATGGTGTCAGTTACCCCCAAAGAGCACTACTTCAGATAATAGTCGAGTCCATGCCACATCGTCTTGCAACATTTCTGCGTTCTCGTGGGGGCCCTTCACGATATTAGGCACGTGTAGCAGTTTCTTTGGCTCTTCAGTGTAATATCGGAATTGTTCCACATCACCTTTCTTTTCCTAGTCCAATCACAGGCGTTGCGCAAGAATACGACAGCTTGTAAGCTTTTTAATATGCTCATTTGCGAATTCACGTTTGCTCGAACGTTTTTGCTTCTGTAACCTTTTACTTTGTAAAGATACCAAACCCGTAACTAATAATCGGTAATGACTACCTGATTTCGGTGACTACTGCATATCCTTAGCCCGTTAGTAGGTTGCAGGCGGGGCAGTTTCGCAACAATGGTCGGGGAGTCCCCTACAAAACTATGCAAGCTTGGCAGACGCTGCAGTGGCAGTTCAGTATCCGAAGATGACGATCGCGGTGCGGCCCAGAGGAGGAAAAAGTTAATATCGTCGAGGAAATATTAGTTCGACTGAAATTGTGAGAAGTGGCGCGAACAGAGGCTGTATTTATGTATATGTGCGAAGAAGTTTTGTGAATTTACAAAAGAAGCTTCGCAAATTAAAGTAGCAAAACCTCGTGAAGTAACACGTGAGTGGCAGCCATAGATACCGCACGGCAATCTGAATATAGTAAAAGCGACCGTCGACATAACTGATGACAGTACAACCAATCGAGGTTTCTGGATAGACGGTTAAATCTTTCTTGACGGAAATTACGTGGTGAATCTTTTATTGAGATAAAGATGAATGAGTAATGAGAGACTGATAGATTGGGTAGGGAGCCTATATTTGTTTCAATGATAAATAAATTTGGGTAAAATTGAGTGACTTATCATGCCGATATTATCGTTAAGCACAGATTCTTATGCACATAGGAAACAGAGCGTAGGTCGATTTAGTCACGTGGTAAAACTCCTATAGCCGCCTACATATCTTTAAAAAAATATAAATTTGTGTGGTTCAGAACTTGGTGCAAATATTTTTATCTGACATCATTTCAGCGACGGTCAGTTTAAATTGTTGCTGTCACTAGTAGAAGAATCCACGTCCAGCGCATTATTTCTCTTTCGTATCAAAAACAAATTTGTGTTATCCTTTTCAGTTGCACATACCAAGATTTTACCACTCTTATCAATTTTCAATTATTTTAATGGCAAATTTCCTAAAATTTAATTACGGTACTGAATGACGAATTTTCTTCACATGAAGCATAAACTTATGCAGTTCAGCAGTGTCTTTTGCTTAAAACGTCAGTATAAAATGAGATATTTTTTGATTTCCTGTCCCACTTACTGCAATGGAAAGTGAAACAATTTATAAATTACTGATTTAAAAAGTTACATTAATAAGCTAAGAAAATTATACACTCCTGGAAATTGAAATAAGAACACCGTGAATTCATTGTCCCAGGAAGGGGAAACTTTATTGACACATTCCTGGGGTCAGATACATCACATGATCACACTGACAGAACCACAGGCACATAGACACAGGCAACAGAGCATGCACAATGTCGGCACTAGTACAGTGTATATCCACCTTTCGCAGCAATGCAGGCTGCTATTCTCCCATGGAGACGATCGTAGAGATGCTGGATGTACTCCTGTGGAACGGCTTGCCATGCCATTTCCACCTGGCGCCTCAGTTGGACCAGCGTTCGTGCTGGACGTGCAGACCGCGTGAGACGACGCTTCATCCAGTCCCAAACGTGCTCAATGGGTGACAGACCCGGAGATCTTGCTGGCCAGGGTAGTTGACTTACACCTTCTAGAGCACGTTGGGTGGCACGGGATACATGCGGACGTGCATTGTCCTGTTGGAACAGCAAGTTCCCTTGCCGGTCTAGGAATGGTAAAACGATGGGTTCGATGACGGTTTGGATGTACCGTGCACTATTCAGTGTTCCCTCGACGATCACCAGAGGTGTATGGCCACTGTAGGAGATCGCTCCCCACACCATGATGCCGGGTGTTGGCCCTGTGTTCCTCGGTCGTATGCAGTCCTGATTGTGGCGCTCACCTGCACGGCGCCAAACACGCATACGACCATCATTGGCACCAAGGCAGAAGCGACTCTCATCGCTGAAGACGACACGTCTCCATTCGTCCCTCCATTCACGCCTGTCACGACACCACTGGAGGCGGGCTGCACGATGTTGGGGCGTGAGCGGAAGACGGCCTAACGGTGTGCGGGACCGTAGCCCAGCTTCATGGAGACGGTTGCGAATGGTCCTCGCCGATACCCCAGGAGCAACAGTGTCCCTAATTTGCTGGGAAGTGGCGGTGCGGTCCCCTACGGCACTGCGTAGGATCCTACGGTCTTGGCGTGCATCCGTGCGTCGCTGCGGTCCGGTCCCAGGTCGACGGGCACGTGCACCTTCCGCCGACCACTGGCGACAACATCGATGTACTGTGGAGACCTCACGCCCCACGTGTTGAGCAATTCGGCGGTACGTCCACCCGGCCTCCCGCATGCCCACTATACGCCCTCGCTCAAAGTCCGTCAACTGCACATACAGTTCACGTCCACGCTGTCGCGGCATGCTACCAGTGTTAAAGACTGCGATGGAGCTCCGTATGCCACGGCAAACTGGCTGACACTGACGGCGGCGGTGCACAAATGCTGCGCAGCTAACGCCATTCGACGGCCAACACCGCGGTTCCTGGTGTGTCCGCTGTGCCGTGCGTGTGATCATTGCTTGTACAGCCCTCTCGCAGTGTCCGGAGAAAGTATGGTGGGTCTGACACACCGGTGTCAATGTGTTCTTTTTTCCATTTCCAGGAGTGTATTTTCATTCTTTCCAGCCAATTTAATAGATAGCACATTTTTGTTGAAGCTAGAAGATACAACACTTCTAGGTCTTTATGTTTTCCTGAAATCTGTTAAAATGTCTCACGATTTACAATAAATGGAAATTAATTGTATCTTCTTTTATTTTTTAGCACTGGAATAAGAGGAATCTATTTTCCGTACATAGTAATCTTTAATTAGAACTTATTTTAAATGAAAGAAACAAGGGAAAGTAACGTCTGAGGGAAATGGTAGAGGGGGCTGATGAATGGTACGTCGCTTGTGCGGAAAAATGTTTTCTAACCGGACCTGCACACCCCTGCCCGGGTATTCTGAGTCGGCTTTACAGTGATTTCCCAACTGATTAAGATTAAGGCTTACAACATGCGATCTTGATCCATATGTACTGTAGACAACCTGAGGAGCAAGAAGTACTCCCTCTTCTCCTGCTAAATCCGTATGCCCTAT
Organism: Schistocerca gregaria; assembly: GCF_023897955.1. NCBI lineage: Eukaryota > Metazoa > Arthropoda > Insecta > Orthoptera > Acrididae > Schistocerca > Schistocerca gregaria. The sequence goes on from NC_064926.1 coordinate 480,021,116, forward strand.
TTCAGCAGAACAGAGACCAGTCACCAGTGGCGAGGGAGAAGCAAGCTTTCTTCGCGGTCAGATTTGCCCTCCGTGTTCCCCCAACGTGTCAACTTGTTCGTCATGATCCTCTATGAACCACTGATTAAGCTCTGTGCACTCGCATATAAATCACATGGAGATTCCCAGTAACATATCCTTGAGCTTCTCTAGCCCACTATTGTGAGTGGACGTAAGTCTTCGAAATGCACTCGGAGATTCGTGTTCAATGAAGAGTCACTTATCCCACCTTATCGTTTGTCTTAGAACTATCAGTGTAAAAGATTGTGGCACCCTGGAACTCCGCAAGGATGGCACATGCAAGATGCCGGTAGACCATAGGAGTGACAGAGAGCTTAGCATACTGGTATAGATCGCTCCCAATCGGTAGTCTAGGCATCATCCAAGGAGAGGTATGGGAGGAAAGACACAGGGTGCAGTCCAATGAGTGGAGATGGAGATCCCGACAGAGGGAAGTGGGATGCATGCCAACCGGCAATCTCACCCGTGGGCGGGTGTTAGGAGGGAGACATCCCTCACTGGCGAAGAGCACTGTTTACACAACATTGTCAGGGAATTGGCGTACTGCTACTGCTTAAGAAACAAGGAGTTGGCTCCATTGGATGTGTAGATGGGGAATCACAGCTTCTGTGAGAAGAATATTAACAGGACAAGTGCAAGAGACACCAACAGCCAGACACACCCCAAAATGATGGACAGGGTCAAGGAGCTTCAAAGTGGAAGGAGCTGCTGAGCCATAAACCTGACTACTATAATCTAGTCTGGGCAAGACCAGAGCACAGTGGAACGGTCTGCACCCCAAGATGTGTGGGCCAGGAGGCGGAGAGCATTAAGCTTCTGCATACATGCAGTCATTAAGTGGCGAATGTAGGGCAGCCATGTCAGCAGGTTATCAAAAATAAGGCCCAAGAAACGGGACTGTGCTACAACATCAAGGAGCTGGTTGCCTAAATAAAGTTTTGGATCGGGGTGTACTGTGGATCGATGACAAAAATGCACAACCCGCGTTCTGGAGGGAGAAAATTGGAAGCCATGGGCGGTGGCCCACGCAGAGACCCGTCGGATTGCGCCTTGGAGCTGGAACTTAGCAGGTGCTACCGAGTGGGAGCTGCACCAGAAGCAAAAGCCATCAAAGTACAATGCCAGTGTAACCAGAAGCCCAACAGAGGTGACAAGCTCATTGATGGCAATGAGGAAGAGTGTGACACTTAGTGCAGAACCCTGTGGGATACCATTCTCCTGAGTGAAGTGCCAACTCGAACCCAGAAGAGCCAGTGAGATAAATAATCACGGATAAAAATTGAAAGGGGGCCACGAAAGCCCCATTCACGGAGAGTAGCTAAAATGCGATGGCGCCAAGCCATGTCATAAGGCTCATGTAGGTCAAAGAAGACCGTGACAAGATGTTGGCAGTGGGTGAAAGACTGTCGGATAGCTGCTTTCAATTGGAGTTAATGGTCATTTGGAGACCATCCTGCCTGGAAGCCACACCGATGTGGGGACAAAAGGCTCCGAGATTCGAGTACCCAACATATCTGAAGCTGAGAATCCTTTCCAGCAGTTTACAAAGTACATTCATCAGGCTAATTGGGCGGTAACAGTCTAGAGACACTGGGTTTTTCCTAGGCTTAAGGACTGGGATAACTATACTTTCTCACCATTATGACAGTAAAGCACCCATGACCAAATGTGGCTGAAGACCCTGAGGAGCTGTTGCCTCTGTAGAACATCCAAGTGTTGCATCATCTGGATGTGGATGGATTCTTGGCCAGGAGCTGTCTCTCGTGAAGAGCTAAGAGCCTCACCAATTCCCAATCAGTGAAGGGTGCATTATAGGGCTCAACGTGGTGTGGGGTGAAACAGAGGAGGTCTGTTCAACTCTGCATTTCTGCCCGGTGAAAGGTAGTAGGGTAGGACGAGGACGACAATGCTGTCGCAAAGTGTGTCACGAGGTGTTCGGCGAGGACCAATAGATCAGTGCATAGAGCACCTTGCAGGTTCAGACCCTGGGCAGCTGACTGTCGCTGGTGGCCCAGAAGGCTAGAGAGCTTAGATCAAACCTGGAATGAAGAGGCAAACGACCCCAGGGAGGAAACACAGAGCTCCCAACATTCCTTTTTACTCTGCTTCATAAGGTAACGAGCCTTAGCATGGAGACGCTTAAAAGTGAGGAGGTTGGTCTGTGAAGGGTGTCACTTTAATCACTGCAGCACCCATCGGCGGTGCTGGACAGTGACTGAGACATCCTTGGTCCACCATGGTACTGGCCGACAATGAGGGGGATCTGTGGATAGGGGGATAGCAGTGCCAGCAGCATGAAGAATAGTGGCAGAGGTGCCTTGCACGCCTACGTCAATGAGATTCAAGAGGGAGGTGTCAAAGTTCACAATAGACGTATATAAAGGCCAACTGGCCCTGCAGAATGCCCACTGTGGGGGCCTGTCTGCCTGGCCCCAGCATGGGAACGACAGAATCACTAGAAAGTGGTCACTCACACAAAGGTCATCATGGGATGACCAATGTAGGAGAGGCATGAGGGCAGGGGGGTTGAGAGCGTGAGGTCGATAGCAGAGAAGGTGCCATGGGCGGCACTGAAGTGGTAGGGGAACCATCACTGAGGAGACACAAATCGAGGTCCTTGATAAGTTGGTCAATTAGAATACCTCTACCCGTTGAAGTAACACTCCTCCACTGTGGATGGTAGGCACTTAAGTCCCCAAGGCTGCGAAACAGGGGCGGCAGTTGCTGGATTAAGGAAGACAGTGCAACATAAGGAAGTGACCAACCTGGAGGGAGGCAGACATTGAAAATGGTGACTGCGGGAGTCGTTTGCACTCTAACCACTATCGCTTCCAAGTTGTTACATAGGGGGATCCAGTCATTAGTGACGTTGGAGAGAACCAAAGTGCAAACCCCGCCGGATGCTACTCCAGGGCCGGCAAGGTTCCCACAGAACGTGCGATAACCACGAAATGTTGGAGAGTGGTCTTCACGGAAATGCGTTTCTTGAAGAACAAAACAGAAAACAGAATAGGAGGAGACAATATGTTGCATTTTCGGTAGGTGGCGATATTGTCTGTTGTCATTCCACTGGATGATCGTGTGGTGAGGGTCCAAGCTAGACATGAAGAAGCCGTGGAGGGTAGGATACTCGGTCGGCAGTAGTCACCGGTAAGTATGGGGTGAAATCCATGAATAAGATGTCAGACTAAGGTTGCGAAGGGGGTGATGGCCCCTTTGGGCCTTTGGGGTGACCAGGGGTGCCATGTCTCTGGATTTACGTTTCTCCTTCTTCTCTTTCTGAAAGGGAGGAGGGAAGAGCACATGAGGAGTACACACTTCAGGAAGATCTGGAACCGAAAGAGAGCAGGCGACTTTGGGGCGCACAGGTTGTGCACTGCATGGCGGAGTGGTGGTAAGAGTCTTCTGGCCTGAGAGAGACAGTAACACTGACTGGAGTATGTTATACTTTTGGTGAGCCTCAGCATAAGACAAGCGATCCAGGGACTTGTATGCCTGGATCTTCTTTTCTCTCTTGTAAGCTTGGCATTCCGGCGAGAGCGGGGAGTGGCGGTCAGCACAACTGACACACACACACACACACACACACACACACACACACACACACACACACACACACACACACACACACACACACGTGGCAGAACACAAGGGCTTCTCCAATGGAGTGGGTGGCCACAGTCACCACACGAAGGGTCCACCGTACAGCATGAAGACATATGCCCAAAACACAAGCACCAAAAGCACTGCACAGGTGGAGAGACATACGGCTTCCTCTCACATCTGTAGCACATAACCTTGACCTTCTCTGGGAGGGTAGCGCCCTCGAAAGCCAGAATGAAGATGCCAGTATTGGTGCGGTTGTCTTTGAGACCCTTCTGCACACGTGGAACAAAATGAAAGCCACGGCGCTCCAGATTAGCCCAGAGTTCCTCATCCGTTTGCAGGATGATGTCCCTATGAAAAATTTCTCCCTGGACCATATTCAGAAATTGGTTGGGAGTGATAGACACCAGGACATTGCCAAGACGATCACAGGCATGAAGAGCTGCGGATTGGGTGGTAGAAGCAGCTTTGATCAACAGGGACCCTGACCACATCTTACTAAGAGACTGTACTTCACCAAAGTTGTTCTCGATATTTTCCACGAAAAACAATGGCTTTGTGGTGGTGAATGTGTCCCCATCCGTCCTAGCACAGACGAGGTAAAGGGGAAATGGTTTCATCTCAAGATGACAAGCTAGACCATCCTCTCGTGGTGTAGCCAAGGAAGGGAAGGTCGCCGGATGATACGAAGCAGCATTCAATGATCATTCACCATTCGAAGAGACGGCGGTTTAAGAACGGCCAGATCTTTGCAGCTTGGCACGCCTCATGCGTCCAGCATCTGCCCTGATACCACCCACTCCAACCAGGGGCGCTCTCCATGGGCACCACCCAGCCACAGCATGGTTACCACGTTGGTGCGGGCATGGAGGGGCCCCATCTCTACTAAAGCAAGGGCCGTCTGGCACAGCGGCCGTTGCCGGGAGTTCCGATGCTCCAAGAAGACAAGCAACAACTCCTAGGCATAAATGTGGATGGAACAGCTCAGGTATCAGTAGCGTCGCCCCTGTGTTGTCAGGGGGCTCGGCCATATGGGTACATAACAGCACCACTCACGGACTGGCTACACGTGCTGGTGACCTAGCAGGGTGGAAGAGGGCTACAGCGCCGAAGGGAGAGGGGAAGGAAGGGGGAGAGGAATAAAAAAATGGTTCAAGTGGCTCTGAGCACTATGGGACTTAACATCTATGGTCATCAGTCCCCTAGAACGTAGAACTACTTAAACCTAACTAACCTAAGGACAACACACAACACCCAGCCATCACGAGGCAGAGAAAATCCCTGACCCCAGGAGAGGAATCCACACCGTAGATGCTACGAAGGGAGTTCTTCCACATATGGCTCACACTAAAAACAGCAAATTTTGAAGTGGAGGTCAAACCTCAAGTGTGGACTTAAACGCCAAAAAGGATGAAAGAACAGGCAAAAGGAACACAATTGCAGCTAATACAGGAAACCAGATGGTTAGCCAGGTCGACATAAATCAGAACACCGAGAGGGGAAGTATGTGACAACGGGGAAGGAGCGAGGATAGGGAGGGAGGCCAGAATGAGAGAAATGCAGTCAGGGAAGAAAGAATTGGCTGCAATAACTCGGGGCCTCATGTGCGCCACGCACGAACTCACGAAAGAACCGTGAGGCCCCTGGGAGGCCAGAGAAATTTTCAATCATGTGTCCATAACATGACAAATCTGCAGCATTAACCTAATTCCGTTTACAATCATTTACGCCGTTGTAAATACTTTGGAGTGCTGATGCATAGTTTCTACGAACTTTATCATCAATAAGCTGCTGTCAGAATACAATATTTATTTACTGACGAAAAGTATCAGACTCCAAAATCTTGTAAGGGTAATTTGTTATTTATAACGATAACGACAGATCCGACTAACGGTACCATTAAGACTCGACTAATGGTATCATTAATTAAAGTAATCGCCAACAAATAATGAATCCATAAAGTAGGTCGGCGGTGTTCCTTGTTTCGCCCCCATGAAAACTGCTTCGATTTCAGTCTCGTGAGATCATTTCATCCGCCAGATGACTTTCCATATCAACAAGAACTCAGTTGTTGTCCGTTATTGTTGTAATTCCCTGAATACTTCACAAAATTACTATAATCTGATCAGAGCGAGAGGACGATAGCGAATTCAATGTTTGAATCGATGTTCGACCACGGACTTTGGTGGCAATGGTCCTAATGAGTTGCTCGGTTATCATGGTCGTTGTGAAATGCTACAAGTTTCGGCATGTTTGTTACCAAATCGGACTTAATTTCTAGGCCTTGGCTTTAAAGTTCGACACTGAAAGTTCTACCTACCATCACTATCATTACAGCATAAAAACAATATTGTATAACACCAAGGGTGTCTGGTACAACATATATGTTTGTTTCCGTCTGAGCAACGCTGCAGTAGTATTTCGTCATTACCTAAATAGCGACGTACCTTTTACAATATCATACCAACGGTCAGTACTAAAGGCGCAGACGGCACATACCTGAATACTTCGAAGTTCTTCGTATAACATAATACATAAATTAAACGTTCTTTTGATGCTACGAGAGTCTTTCTATAATTAAAGAGACAAATTTGGCTGGGGAGAAAGCTGTTAGTAGAGCAAGTTTGGTACTTTTCGGCTTTAAGTTGGCATCCCTGATCAGCTGATGTATCAACATTGTTTTGTTTATAACCTCAAAAATACATTTCAAGATGGCGAACCGCTTGAAACGTCCACATTAGTTGAACAACGATCTGTTATTCGTTTTTTTCCTTGCTGAAGACGAGAAACCCGTGAGTATATACTGTAGAATGTCTAAAGTTTATGGTGAAGGTTGCATGAATTGTGCAAATTTTTAAAAGTGGGTAGAGCAGTTCAAAAATGGTCGCGACTCAGTGACTGCCGAACACCGTTCTGGCCGACCAGTTGGAGTTTCAAATCCCTCACTTGAAAGTCGAATTGATGACATTATTCGTGCTGACCGCCGTGTGACTGTGGAAATGATAGTGGGTTAGGTTCAAGTTAGTACTGGTACAGTTCATAACATTATCTGTATCGAGCTGATGTACGGCAAAACATGTGTAAGATGGGTCCCAAAGTAGTTGAGCGACCACACAAGGAAACAAGGTTGAGAGAGTGCACAGAGCTAAAGGAACGTTATGAAAGAGAAAGTGAGCACTTCCTTCAACAACATTTTAACTTTTGATGAAACTTGGGTTCACTATCATGAGCCAGAAACAAAAAGACAAGGATTGGAGTGGAAGAACACCTACTCACCTGTGAAAAATTTCAAAATCCAAGCATCAGCATGAAAAGTCATGTTGGGAGTGTTGCGGGATGCTGAATGTCCAGTTTTTTGTGATTATCTCCCACAGCAGCGTATAATGAACAGCAAATACTACTCGGATGTGCTTTTAAAGGTGGTGAAGCCAGCCGTGAGAGATAGAGACGTCGTGGATCTTAGAGGAGACAACACACGTCCTCATATTGCTCAACTAACCCATGAAACCGTCGACAAAATGGGCTGGGAAGTACTGCCTCATCCCCCTTACAGTCCTGATTTAGCACCTAGTGATTTCCATTTGTTTTCTGCACTGAAGAAGGCATTACATGGGAAGAAGTTCCAGGACAAAGAGGACAAGAAAAAGTTCGTGAGAAATTGGTTCAAACAACAAGATAAAGAGTTCTTTGCAACCGTAATAAAAAAGCTTTTAGCCCTTTAGGAAGAAGTCCATAAATGTTCAAGGGGATTATGTTGAGAAGTAGGAAAAGTATTATTTTGTAAAAATAAACGCTTTTTTCCTGCTGACTAATTTGTCTCGAATGGCTCTGAGCACTATGGGACTCAACTGCTGTGGTCATTAGTCCCCTAGAACTTAGAACTACTTAAACCTAACTAACCTAAGGACAGCACACACATCCATGCCCGAGGCAGGATTCGAACTTGCGACCGTAGCAGTCTCACGGTTCCGGACTGCGCGCCTAGAACCGCGAGACCAACGCGGTCGGCTAATTTGTCTCTTTAATTATTGAATGGCCTTCGTAATACACACACTAGTATGTATGACATTGGAGAAAGGGGGGAAAGGGGAAGAAGAATGTTGTCACTCATCACAGGCTGTACGAGTTGCCATTGGTTCAGTGGGAAATCCAGGCTGCAGAAGGCACAACTGATTTACGATTAGCTAAAAGTAGCGAGTGTTATTTCGTTGGTGAAATATCAGCATTCACACAACTGTAAGCCCGCGAGAAAAAAAATTCAAATAATGACGTAACACGGTACAGAAGAATTCATATGCTACGGTTGTAACTACGGATCTCCGACACAGTGCAGTAACTGATGCAGCGACTTGCCTGGACTACGCTAGCAGTAACATGTGCGCTTAAAGTGTAAGGAAAAGACATCGACAAGGTCGATTTCATCAGATACACACAGATATGTCGCAATCCAAAGCTGCGCTGAAGCCAGTCACTAATTACCGAAGACGAAGATACGACTGCATTGTCACACTGAACGAATATAAGTGCTCCCACACGTCAGTGAAAATTTAATTGCATCATCGAATTTACAAGGAAAATGTAACTTCCAGAGAGCAAGCCACATATTCAGCGGCCTTACTGTTCTCAAGAGATTCGGAAACACACTATAGGAGATGCAGTCATAAAGTTCGTATTATGGTGGTAACGAAGGAGAATAACGTCACAGTCTTCACTGAAGACCATTCCCACGGCCCTCCAACAACCGCCACATAAATTTTACTGCGCTGTTCGTTGCACGAGGCCACAAAACACAACCTATCGAGAAGGTGGCACGCTAGCGCTGATTTCTTTCCAATTTCTGAAAGAAATGACGGCAAGAAAATTCATTATTAGCCGGTTGCTGTGTATAGACGGAAGTATGACATTGTGGTGAACAGCCGAGTACACTAATACCGGTTAAAAGCTAACAGTGCTAAAGTCGGCATTTAGCCCTGTTCAACGCCAAAATTCTGGTGCACAGTCGTGGATCGAAGTTAAACACAGAAACTCACCGCGGTTAAATACGACCGCGGTTAACGCCCTGTTTTCTGCAGATGGTCAGAGTTTTAAAAGCGTACGGCATTAACGTGATGGCACGTTTCGATGAAGTGAGAGACTCGGGTATCGATACCATACCTTACACTTGAGATGGCCGGCCGCTGTGGCCGAGCGGTTCTAGGCGCTTCGGTCCAGAACCGCGCTGCTGCTACAGTCGCGTGTTCGAATCCTACCTCGGACATGGATGTGTGTGATGTCCTTAGATTAGTAAGGTTTAAGTAGTTCTAAGTCTAGGGGACAGATGAACTCAGATGTTAAGTGCTTGGAGCCATTTGAACCTATACTCGAGATGAACCCAGAAAGTTTATTAATTGATGAATTACATAATTAGAATTAATTGTGCTTCCACTTGTGAACACGTTACCTGTTTCTGTCAAACAAGGAGCCCACACAACAATGGGATTTTAGTAATTTTTTATACTGATGGTAGAAGTCCAAGACTCAAGTATATCTCTCCCATATTAGTTCGATGCAACTCTTAAAAATTCTCCATAAGATCGACTTCTAAGTTTTACAACCATGTCTAATATCTTAAAATAAGATAGATTTTTTCCGACAAGTAATTTAGCTCTGTGTTAGCGTTCTTGCTCTTTGCATGGTGAAGCTGGGTTCAATTCCAGATGGATTCAAGTTTTTAACAAATGTGCAAGTTCTATGAGCATTTACGTGAAGTGTAAAATAAAAGAAGATAAACGAAATTAAAAGTTTTTTAAATACACAATCTTCATTAACACTCTTTTGCGAAAGATCGGTAATTAATAATTTTTGTTTGTAATGTAAACTGGATTTGTGCGTGTAGAACATAGTTAGAAACAAAAAGACGTGCATTTTTCATAAAAATGGCAGATCTGTTGATCAGAATGTATTTGATAACTATTATTTTGAAATGACGTAGGTATTCGAACACAACAAAAAAAAATAATGACGAAGACGAGACACCGTACATTTCTACTGTTAGAATGCAGCTATCAGTTCTTTTATTTTCAAGAACTGATGCATTGACACCGACCAATTCAAGAAGTATATCCATCTCGTACTTCGAAAAATTTGTAGTTAGTTGTTTCCCATTGCGCCAAACATAAACGAATGGTTGTAAAATGAAGGCTTTCACGACCGGGTGACATGGCTGTTGATATACTTTCCGGGATGTGAGGTCGTGGTCCAAGAACTTTTTCTGCTCCTTACGTTTCGTCCAGGACTGCGCTGGACTTCCTCAGAGGCGCTGCTCCGCTGAGTTTTGCCGACTGACAGTGGAAAGTATATCAACGGCCATAAACGAATGGACTGGTAGAGAGGTGCTTGTTGACGAAAGTGAGAGCATGTGACAATGACGTCAGTCACCAGTGATTTTCTAGGAAACTAAAGTACATAAGCGTCCGTGAGCAAATTTATATCTCTATTAACATCTTTGCAGCTCCAGAGCACCTTCCATTGTAAAACACGAGGTTAACCGCTGTCAAATGCACTGTTGGCTGACGACTCTTGCGTGACTGGCGAATAACACTGGTGCACCGCACAGACATTTTAAGCGCAGTTTACTTTTAACCGTGATCACGGGATCTTGGTTATCTTGCTTTTTGATCCAGGTTGGTGCACTCGGCCATAGGTGGCGTAGGCACCCCTAGTGAGAAAAAATGCGTACAAAACGAGCCAAGAAAGAACTGGGTGCTAGTGTCTCAGAGAGGAACCAGGAGTGCAGTCGCATCTGCGTGTAGTTAATAGTGGAGGAAAGTCTGTTTCAATCATCATTCAAAAGCTTCTGGATATGCCGAAGGTCATCGCCAGGTGGGTATTGCTGTTGCTCACTTCTGAGAAAAGATAAACATCATTCCGGAAGGCCATGGTGGGGTAATTACCAGTGTGTACTGTCGGTAATTTCTGCGGACGATATTAATGTTACAACGAATTCCACTAGGGAGAAAGCAACAGAAGAAACTGTTAAATAACGTTTTCCAAAGCATTATTAAGTGGTTCTCTGAAAATTTACTCTCCCTAAATTTTGAGAAAACGCACTATATTTGGTTCTGTACAACAGCTGGTCTTACCAACAACTGATGTAGCGCATGAACAGAAGTCAGTAACAGTTTCTTCTGCTGCTTTCTCTCTAATGGGATGTATTATAACACTAGTATCACCCGCAAAAAGTACTAATTCTGCTTGACGAATGTTAGGCGGAAGATCAATTCTCAGAGAGCGGAGTAGTGAACCTTCTACTCCCTGAGAAAGAATGTGTTCTTTAAAATCGTTTAAGGATAAAGGCTCGTGTGTTTATGGGCTTGTAGATAGTCCACGTAATGATGAAGACCAGTCTTGCCTGAACGTTTATACAAAATTTTATCATAAGGCATCCGAAATATCCGGGGTGGCCACGCTTGGAATCGGCTGTACAATTTTTCTCAGCGCATAACTTCGAAAATTTCCTTAGTGTTGGTACAAATCATGTGTCACGAATTACCCACCGAGCCTTTGGCGTGTAGCTATTCGTCTGCAGACGTTGCGCGGCGATGGAAGGAATAGGGACTGAAGTATTATTGTACATGTCGCCGTCGAAGTCGAATTTAACAATGACTCTCATTCTACTGAACGGTTGCTTCAGCCTATTGTAGCAACATGCCGTCTGGCTTTAAAGATGTTGGCATAACTTAGATATTATGGTAGTCGGGCAGTTCACGGGAAATCCGCGTTGTTTCCTTCGGCACAGCGCGGTTGCGGCGCTGTACCGCAGCCAAGGCAGATGCAAGTCTTCTGACAACGGATCTGAAATAGTTGCCCTAGTACCTTTCACTTCATCCTACAGCTGTATATTGGCACGAAGCAAAACACTCTTCCAACAGGCCAGCGCACGTCGTCATTCGCCAATTACCAGAATGATTACTACTACTACTACTACCACCACCACCACCACCACACTAAATTTACATGGGGCTTCCAGATCTGATTTTCGTAAACCAATTTCCCAACACAGTTTGATTGGTCACGTAAACACTCCAATATCTATTGTGGAAAAGCGATTCTAGCAGCCGGATTTCCTCTTCCACAACAAATAAGCGTTGCCGTGTAAAGACTCCGCCGTTTTTGAGCCGCACTAGGGCTGCCAAGCTCCTATTTGCTCTTTACATTAAGTCATAGATCTGCTGCCTTACAAAAATGAAAGCGACTGGCAACAACATAACTAGTTAATTTGCAAACTGCTGTTCCCATTCTCTCTTTTCGTGGGAAATGCTCTCGCGTGCAATCAACGGCTAGTGACAAAACTCTCGCTAAAGCTTTGCTCAGGAAAATAAATGTGCCCTTACACATTCAAAAATTTTTCTAGCCATTCCAAATCTACAAAACGCCTGGATAGAATAACCTTCAACCAGTGAACACTTCACACCAGTGAACACTTTACACGTTTTCTACAACGCTTGCAAGCTAGAATGTTAATAAAACCATCCCGAAAGCATTAATTGTCGTGCAAAAGTTTATTAAACGTATCTTCTTGCACAATCTTCCACTCCTTATCACATAACTACCATCCGAAGGAAAATCATTCCTCTATATTGATGAAAATATTACGAAAGTAGGTATAACCTCACTTTATAGTGCACACAAAATACAAAGTTGCTTTACAGAGAAACAAATGTCATCGGGCTAGAAAAATCGATTAACGTATAGTATATAAATACAACATCCAATAGCGGTTTCCAAAATTCATTAGCAGAATTTTGGAAGCTGTGAAGCATATAAACAAAAGTAACAGTAGCATACATTTCCTCCGTTACAGATCAGCCTTACGGCAGCTTATTAAGACTACATTCATGGGAAGCTTCCGCTATTAAACGTAGCGCAGTTTACAGCCATCTGTTCCTGACGATTCTAGCTGCGCAATGGGTACAACATTAATGCTAATTTGTGCAGCGGTCATTGTACGATCGGCAACGACTGAACTTTTGAATTAGTTCATCTGTACAGCGCTGCCATTCGAATACAAGGTAATCAACACGTGCACCTCCTTGGACTACTGGCAACAGTGCTAACACCAGACAACGTCTCACCTGCAACGTATGGCGCGTGTCCTCAGACTATCCAGTCTACCACAGGCTCGCAACATAAAATCGATTACATTCAATTAAGTGCACGAATTACCGTGTCACCCTAATACGGCTGCAATTTTATTAACTTGGAACGATGTTCGAAAAAACAGCCGCCTCTTTCCGAAAGTCTAAGACAAGTCTTTCTGTGCCCAGTTTTTCCTAACCTGTAGATGTGTAGATGGTTCCCTCTCGTCCACTTTTAACATATCATTCCAGATCGTGCCCACGTGCGTCTTCTTGGCTACTGTGGATGCCAGAGGCCGTTCTGGCTTTTGTGCTGCCAGGAGATGACGAGTCGAACTATCTGTAATTCGTCCTAAGTGAGCTGTAATCAGCCCTAGTTCGCTGAGTTACACCTTTCACTACATTGGGACGCACGTGTCCCACGACGAACTATCAGAGAACCACTGGCAATTTGTTGCATGTTATTGCTACGTACAGCGTCCCAATGGTAAAGGGGCGCCTGTTAATTGTTTGCGGAATTCTTATAGTTAAAGGCTACACGTGTAGGTTGTGCTGCCTTCAAGTTCTGTTGTTAATCCTCTGCTCCGTACTCACACATCGAGTTACGTCGCTCCTGCAGACATGCAACCCAATGAATGAATTTGCGAAGCGGGCTCATTGTCGGTCGTCTCGGACAAATCACGTCAATGTACGGGATATCTACTAATTGATGTTCCAGTTTCAAAACGCCATAGAAAGAGAACCACTATTCAGAATGATGTCAAATTTGAACAGCATATTATTAAAACACGAAAATCTCACCAATAACGTAAAAGAGGTCAGCTACAAATGACAAATGAATCGCAATACGACGCCTGTAGTTTGAGTTGTATATTACACAATATGTATTGTTAAAAGTGTACGACAGCACGAATTCGGCAGTCAAGAGTTGTGATACTGTTGGTTAGCTAAGTCCATCCGCCACGGCGAGATCGTACGACACAGGATGGCAAAACCGATCTGTAATATTGTCCTCAGGCCAAAAGCCGCATAAAAGTGATACAGGTTTTTAGTTGAATGACAATACTGACAAACCCCTCATGTCCCAGAAACTAAACTTTGCAGGAGATACAAAAAACATTCCAGGTCTTAAAATTGTACGGAAATTCCGTTTTACTTCTGATTTTTTGTGAAAATGAATGTAGATGGATGAATGCCAATGCTCTGTAGGGAATCCTAACGCACTCAAAAGGCAAAGAAACTGTTACACCTGCGTAATATCGTGTAGGGCACCCGCGAGCACGCAAAAGTGCCGCAACACGACGTCGCATGGACTCGACTAATGTCTGAAGTAGTGCTGGAGGGAACTGACACCATGAATCCTGCAGGGCTGTCCATAAATCCCTAAGAATACGAGGGAGTGAAGATCTCTTCTGAACAGCACGTTGCAAGGCATCCCAGATATACTCGATAATGTTCATGTCTGGAGAGCTTCGTGGCCAGCGGACGTGTTTAGAATGAGAAGAATGTCCCTGGAGCCACTCTGTAGCAATTTTGGACTTGCGGGGTGTCGCATTGTCCTGCTCGAATTGCCCAAGTCCGTCGGTATGCACTGTGGACATGAATGGATGCAAGTGATCAGACAAGATGCTTACGTACGTGTCACCTGTCACAGTCGTATCTAGACGTATCAGGGTTCCCACATCACTCCAAATCCACAAGCCTCACACCGTTACAGAGCCTCCACCAGCTTGCTGACACGCAGGGTCCATAGATTCATGAGGTTGTCTCCATACCCATACACGTCCATCCGCTCGATGCAATTTGAAACGAGACTCGTCCGACCAAGCAACATGTTTCCAGTCAACAGTACAATGTTGGTGTTGACGGACCCAAGCGAGGCGTAAGTTTTATGTCGTTGAGTCAGGAAAAGTACACGAGTGGGTCTTTGGCTTCGAAAATCCGTATCGATGACGTTTCGTTCAATGGTTTGCGCGCTTACACTTGTTGATAGACCAGCATTAAAATCTGCAGCGATCTGCGGAAAGGCTGCACTTCTGTCGCGTTGAACGATTCTCTCCAGTCGTCGTTGGTCCCGTTCTTGCAGGATCTTTTTCCGGCCGCAGCGACGTCGGAGGTTTGATGATTTGTCGGATTCTTGACATTCACGGTACACTCGTGAAATAGTCGTACGGGAAAATCCCCACTTCGTCGTTACCTCGGAGACGCTGTGTCCCATCGCTTGTGCGCCAAATGTAACACCACGTTCAAACTCACTTAAATCTTCATAACCTGCCTTTATAACAACAGTAACCGATCTAACAACTGCACCAGATACTTGTCTTATATAGGCGTTGCTGACCGCAGCGCCGTATTCTGCTGTTTACATATTCTGTATTTGAATACGCGCGCCTGTACCAGTTTCTTTGGCGCTTTAGTGTATATTTTCTTTTCGTTATGCTAAAATTTATGTAGTGAACATGTGGGCTTTCTCAATATTTTGTAATAAATAAACAAAACTCAACACTTAACTAATATTTTTGCTAATATGGACAAAATCAAACAAATTATGGCTGTTTTCCATTCTCTTTGGCATTATACTCCAAACATGGGTTTACTCTCTCACACATGTTGGCGAATAGTATGTCAGAATAGAAGTTTTGATGATTTCTTCTTTTGGTACGAATGGTACAAATCGCCTTAGGCCACGCATTTTCTTTTCAATTATGGGCCCATGACCTTGATAAGCATAACTTACAGGGTTCAGAGAAATTACAGTTCGATCAGTCAATTGGAACGTGTGCTCTTTTGTTCCATCAACAAATGGCCTAACTTTAACTACACCGAGAGTTTCACGTGAAAAACAGAACTGTTCTGTCTACATATACGTAGATAATCCGTACGCCACCGTACGGTGCGTGGCGGAGGGTATCCTGTACCACTACTTGTCATTTCACTCGCAAATGGAGCGAGGGAAAAACGACTATCTGTATGTCTCCTTGAGCCCTAACTTCCGTATCTTATCTTCGTGGCCCTTACGCGCAGTAAAATCGTTCGGCAGCAGCTTCAAGTGCCGGCTCTCTACATTTTCTCAATAGTGTTTCTCGAAGCGAACGTTGTATTCCCTCCAGGAATTCCCATTTGAATTGCCGAAGCATCTCCGTAACACTTACGCTACGTTCGAACCTACAGAAAACAAACTGAGCATCCCGGCTCTGAATTTCTTTGATGCCTTCCTTCAATCCGACCTGGTATGGGTTTCAAACTCTCGAGCAGTATTCAAGAATAGGTCGCACCAGCGTCCTATATACGGTGTCCTTTACAGGTCAATCAATCTTCCCTAAAATTCTCCCAATAAACCGAAGTCGACAATTCGTCTTCCCTACCACAGTTCTCACATGCTCGTTCCATCTCATACCGCTTTGCAACGTTATGCCCAGACACTTAAACGCTCGACTGTGTCAAGCAAGCCGGCCGAAGTGGCCGAGCGGTTCTAGGCGCTATAGTCTGGAACCGCGCGACTGCTACGGTTGCAGGTTCGAATCCTGCCTCGGGCATGGATGTGTGTGATGTCCTTAGGTTAGTTAGGTTTATGTAGTTCTAAGATCTAGGGGACTGATGACCTCAGCAGTTAAGTCCCATGGTGCTCAGAGCCATTTTTTTGTGTCAAGCAGGACACTAGTAATACTGTATCTTAACATTGCAGGTTTGTTCTTCCTTCTCATCCTCATTAACCTTCATTTTTCCACATACATAGCTAGCTGCCATTCATCACACCAACAAGAAAGTCTCTCTCGGTCTTCTTGTATCTTCCTACAGTCACTCAACTTCGATACCTTACCTTATATCGCTGCATCGTCAGCAAACAACCGCTGTATGTAGCGCTTCCTTGAGCTTCAACGGAAGTAACACTCTTTCGGTATAACTTCGACCACCATTGCTTAGTACCTCTTCTGTTTTAGGTATTTTCACTTCAAAATTCGTCTCTGTGCTGGGTTCTGTTATTAATTCTGCATATTCTTTCAGCAAATATATCCTATCCACCTTTCTGATTTTCCTTTTCATTTTGCTGAAATCTCTATCACAAGTATGGTAAGAGTGGCCTCTTATTGGAAAGTAATGGTTGATGAACTGAAATCTTTACTGTACCACAAGCATTAAACAAGATCTCACCATTGCACAGTTTGTCTTTTGGCCTCCACAAGAGTCGGAGAACAAGTGCATGTGTTTAACACGTTATCCAACATTTTCATTTACATAATCAAAAATAAACGAATAGACTTCATCGGGGCTTTTTGTGCAATTCCTTCAATCGTGACACAGATAAAACCTGGCCTTTCACTCCGTATGTCGTGCACATTAAAGACATTTACTGAAAGCTGACGCAAGTCAAACGTATCTTGTATTGGTATCTCAGGTAATCGCAGGTTCTGCATAAAATCAAACGAGACCCCTGCAGGAGTAGAATCAGTTTCAGTTTTCGCTTTAACTGCATGTAATTTCTTGAAGAATCTATCAGCGTGCCTCTTGTGTACTGTTAAATCACCTATTGCTGCCCTTTTCGCAGCATCATTCAGAAATGGACTTTTGATTTTTACACACAGCTCTTCACACGTGCAACACGTATCCACTTCTGGTTGTCCAAATTTTACACTAAAATGTCCACGGAAAATTTTCAAATAAAATTGACAGTCAACATGAATATCCAGCTTTATGTTCTTGAACATCTGCCACATAGTCTTCACTTTAAGTTTACGGCCAAGGTAATGCCATTTTCATTGGTATTATGTGCTTTCTTGATGCGTTGTGATTTTTTATTTTCACTATTAAAGTCACAGGTTTTGCATTTGCAGGACGACATTATCCCCTCTTATCTTGTCGAGATCTACCTTCTTTCAACAGATTGACTTATTCAGTCACTGCTGACACCAAAAACATTTTGAAATGTAGTTTCCCAAACCTGAATCTTATCTTCTGATCATGATAACCAATAAGCATATGACTGTACTCTTGATTTCTTCCTCCCAAATTCCTTATCACTTCTAGACTTCTTTCTTACTACTGGTTTTACTTCTGAGGCACTGCAGAAATCTATCATTTTTTGTTTGGAAGTCAATAAATTTAGTTTATAATTCTATCCCCCTACTCTCAGGTATCTTAGTTGTCATACATTTCATTCGACAACTAGGAAAATAATTACTCATTCAGCTGAGTTTACTGTTCTACATTTTCGTGTTCACTGCTGTAATTAAACCTTAATTTTGAAGCGATACTAAGTTTCAGGTTAGAACTCACCTGCAGTTATAACCATGATGTATTGGTTGAACTCTATTCCCTTTCCAATTAGTATATTCTTCACTTTTCGCTATTGCTCGTTTTATGGTAATATGTTTCTGAAACTCCACTGCATCTTTCTTTTATTCGCTACTGCCTGACATTTGTTACTGGCATCACCACTGTCTAACATTTTACCATCAATAACAACCTAAATCGATTAAACCAGAGAGTAAGGGGCAAAATCGACTACTCTCTCTATTTAAAACAGTATGAAAACTTGAAATTTACAGAAAGCCCATATGTTTTATACTTGTGTGGTTTCTCTTTAGTTAAGGCGATGCAATGTCTGTGTAACAATACAAAAATGCATGCGATTTCTCTATACCAAGATCGGGTATGTGTTTGAAGTACAGAATCACAGGTAATTCAATTTTGTCAAAAAATGGGCCTGTGGGGTTTCTCAATATTTCCAACAATTGTCATGGGCCAAAAACCGCATGAAATGCAAAATGACATTGGTTTCTAATTGTCATGAGACTGGCGCAAGGTATGTTCAATATGTCGTCCACAGTTTCCTGCCACAAGTTTAAATCGAGAAACAGCATGTTACACAGCAGATTGGCCTGTCTGGGGGTTCGCTTTCAGAATGCGTTCCATATTCAGATCAGTATGTTCGTAATAGGAACACTGAACACGACATGTTTCAGATAACCCCGCAGCCGGAAGTCACACGGATTAAGATCATGTTATTTGGACGACTAGGCTGTAGAAAAATGACGGTTGGTAATTCTAGCATTTCTGAAAGGCCTCTGCAGAAGCCGCTTCATTGGCTGTGCAATGTGGGGAGGAGCGCCATCTTGCTTTAAAATGGTCCTACCCACAAATCCACGCTGTTGAGGGGTTGGAGTGAAGCTGGCGCGCAAAAGATTCTCATTGCATTTACCAATGGCGCTACATGTAACAGGACCCGCGGGACTCATCTCGAGAGCATATAGTCCTTGCTTGCGGATTTTCCATTGCCAATACTCTGCAATTCTGCGTATTGACATGTCGTTGGAAATAGGGCTCGCCTGTCCACAGTATGTTCCATGGCCATTCATCGTCCACTTACATGTGGGCTAGAAATTCCAGAGCGAATGTTTGCGTTGCTGACATGTCAGCAGGAAGCAATTCCTGAACATGGTTGATTTTGCACAGATAGCAATGCAGGATGTTTCCTACGATTTTATGCACCACGCTCGCACGCACGTCCGAAGTTCGGGCAATTCCCCTTCTGCATCACATGTTTGCACAGCACCGCTCGAGCCATTCTGCAATGCTGTGGCCACATTTTCGACAGATATCGATCAACTGCTTTCCTCTCTCTGCACTTCAAAACAACTTGTCTTTTCGAATGCTGCAGTAGTTTTCTCCTGACTTTTGGTAGACATCGGACCAAGTTTTTTTTTCATACCCTTGAGTGTCCGGAACTTCTGCAGGGCTACTGGTGCACAATAACCGATCTTGTAAAAGACCTTTAACAGCAGCGCGCGGTCAGCCAGGAAGACAGTCATGTTCAGGATCTCGGACGCAAACTGAGGAACAGCCGTGTTCCGCGCGCCTGTTGGTGTGCATATTTTGACGCTAATAGCCCCTTTTATTGGTGAAATTTGCGTTTTTTTTTCTTTTTTCCTCCTCTACGTTTCCCTCTGCGTCTGTAATATGCTGTTCAAATTTGATGTCATTCTGAGAAGTGGTTCTCTTTCTATCGAGTCTTGAAACCGGAAATTTAACTACTAACATCCTGTATTGCACGCACATATTGACGCTTGCATCATCACAAACCACGTCCACACTGAGTACTTGTAATGTGAGTTAAAAACATAGGGAAATGCTCTCTCCACTGATGTGTGTCATCTGTGTGTGTCTCAAACCTCATACGTACTTATGAATAACCCTGTGTGCCCCCACCCTATCCCGCATTGGAAAACTAAACGGCAGGAAATATTTTGTTTCGTATTGCTACTTGCGATATTAATTAAAATAACCATACAATAATGTCTTTCTGTTCTTTACTTTACGTACGGAAAGAGCCTAATCGACCACATGACTACTCTACGAGTCTATATTTCTTTCTGTGGAGTGCAGTGTATGTCCAGTTGGTGTTGATGTTCATCCTAGCTTGGTCCTCTCGTCACCTAATTGGGGTTTTTCTCTCGTTCAATCTATTGTTCTGCATAATGCTGTTCTAGACAGTCTCTTATCTGTCATTCTTGCTAGATGTCTGCCCAGTTGAACCTTCTCTTCTCTAACACTTGGACGACGTTACGGTGTTTGTAGAGGTCTCTTAATTCTCCAGTATTTCCCTTATCCTAAATTCCTAGTTTTTATCACACACAGGGCTAAAAAATTTCATTGTACTGGCTATTTCATTTGCTTCCTCTGGAAGCAGTTCTCTTGTTTTTGTCATTCACTACAATATAGCTGTCATCAGCAAAGATCAACACTACAGGGAAAGTCATCTGTGTATATCACGAACAGCGTCCGTCCTAATATTCTACCCTGAGGAACTCTTGCATTAATGTATTCTGGTCCCGCTGAGTACGTAACCTTATTTGACATTTGTGTAATTTCGACTCTTCGTACCCTATCTCCTAGGTACGACTGAAATCAGTCGTTAGCTAAACCTCAAAAGTATTGGTTTTCCTGCTTGATGTTTTTGCAACGCTCGATTTTCATTTTCTACCAGTGCTTACCGGAGCACGCGTATGCGCCCGGTGTGAGCTGTTTGCGGCTACTGCTCAGCTCTGCACTCTGGCCAACGGCGACGCTGCAACCTTGCCGCTAGCAGACGTCACACGGACGGGTCGGTCAATTGGCCGAGCGGCAGAGGGGACCCAAGTGGCGTTTTCTCACTGCTACACAACGGCTCCGCGCGTTGCGCACGCCGCCGCGATAAACGTCTCTTCACGTCTCTCTGGCTACCGCCGTCTCTTATCATATAAACTGAGGGCCGCCGACTGCTCCAAAACTTGCGTTACGTTTAGCTCGATTTATAGGTTACGGCCTGACAGCGAAAGCATGTCTGCTGTATCGGGTGAACACTGCGGCGTTCGATCACGGACAGAGATGTTCCGTGGGGGGTTCAAATCCAACGGGGATAATGAAAAAAGTCGTCGTACAGCGAGGGGCTGAGGAGTTTCTAGCTATGGCCCCTTCCCGCTGGAGCTGTAAGACGATACAAGGTTGCTAAATACTTCTGTAAATGTACAAAGGATAATCATTAAGATGTTTCTTCACTGATATGTCAAGAATACTTCAGATGTCCCACTCCAACTGCCAGGGATCTTCTCTGGCCGACTTTTCTACAGGGGAGTGGTGTCTTCCCTACAGCACTGTCAAAACATGGGTGTCTCTTTTCTATACTGGGCATTTCACCATCGATGCTGTGCCCCGCAATCATCGATCCTGATCAACATACACGAAGACAGTGTCGAAATATCTGAAGAGTAAACGAATAAGGCAAGATTTAAGAGGCATCAAGAGACTTTTCGCCGATTTTAGTGCACCAATGGACTTTTCTGGGAACGTCAGTGACTAGAGATGAAACTTGGCTCTACATTTAGTCTCTGAACCAAACAACATTGAAGAAAAACGCGCCAGTCTTCCCCGTGAAAGAAGAAGTTGGTCAAGAAAGCCATGAAAACCGTTTCCTGGCACAGGACGGTATTCTACCCGTGGACTACGTAACTCTGGGCTTTAGAGTAGACGAGAGTATCAAGCTTGTCTCCGCGATCAGATGAAGTAGACAATCAGGGCGAAGTTTACCAAAGGGATTCTTTTGTTGCACAACAATGCATCTTCGCACACATCTCCAGCTGTGGCTGCCAAACTGAAGGCCTTACATTTCCAACTGCTCAATCATCCCCCCTTTTCACCTGACCTAGACCCATGAGTGAGTATTCTAACATGTACCGACACCTGAGAGTCATCATTTTGACATGACTAAAGACGTGAGCATGATGCTGAGACCTGGTTACCACGTGATTTCCTTAAGCATGGATTACAAATTCTGCAAAAACGTTGTAACAGATTACTCAGTCTGGGATTGAGAATACGTTTTTGAATAAATATGGATTGTTGTAACTACTTACCTTGTGCAAAGCCATAAACGTTTCAGCCCCTTTCGGTGGCTTCCCCAGCCACTGTTACAAGCCGTACTTAATTCTC
The DNA here is from genome assembly GCF_023897955.1 of Schistocerca gregaria. NCBI lineage: Eukaryota > Metazoa > Arthropoda > Insecta > Orthoptera > Acrididae > Schistocerca > Schistocerca gregaria. The sequence goes on from NC_064926.1 coordinate 480,043,363, forward strand.
TGGGTTAGAAATCATTGTCAGTTCTGTTACAATGCAACAATTTTTGGGGCTGTAACTTTCATAAAGTGTAGTTAGATAAGAGAAGCTTATTGGAAACTGCAGTATATTATGGCGGTTTACACCAACGGAAAATAATTTATTTTGCATTCCTTACTAAATTACAATCCTTATCATTGATACCAACGGTAAGCAATATACTAAGAGGGTGTAAGTTTGGTACGAGAAATCATTCACACATAATGTATCAATAGTTTTAGCCGAGCAGTAAGCAGATTTTTTTGGCGCATTCGATCGCCATTATCCAACTAGACTAAGACAATGAGGCGTCCAAAAAGTAACATCAGTACTAGATTTTATCACTTCATTTTCAATACTTTACTCGCAATTGCAGGGCCGAAGGACACACAAACACAACCACACACCATACGGTGCAAACTTTTTGGAATCGTCAGCCATAGCTGCGGGTAACGCAATTCCGGCTACACGAAAATCAGTCACTTGGTTTCCTTTAAATATAAGCAATTAACCAATTCCCGTATGACCTTTTCCCTCCTGGTAACAGTACCAACGCAGTTTTAGAGCCGTTAATAATTTCTAAGACTCTTCCATGGGATACGAAACGGAAATTTTTACGAACTATAAAGAGCACTCGAATTCTGTACAAATTATATGGAAAAGCACTTTGCCAAAAATTGGAACTGTACAGCATCAAAAAGTAACAGTTACAGAGACGCCTTGGGACGTCATCATCATGCGAATTGGTCCCTCCGTCAGGGACCAGGACTTAGCGAAACATTCGAAACGGCAGACATTATACAGTACCATTTTACAACAGGTGGCGAGATTCATACACATTAACTGAGGTCTACTAACATATACGGCACATGATTCAATACAAATATCCTCCGGTTTCCACGCAATGTGAACTCATATTTTATTTCACATAATTTTAGACTAGTGCTGTTACGCAAAGTTACAAGAATGTTGCTGCATGGACTATAATGACTCATTTTTGTGTGGCAAGATAAGGCAACAACTCTTTCCATAATGCAAAGAAGTACTTTTTTGTATTACTAATTGAGAACTGTTGAAAAAATGAGCGTAGTGATACAACAGCCAATGCATGTTCACACTGAGCCTTTTCCTTGAAAGAGGTGGGAAACGTGCTAAATGTGAAGACACGCCGGTTCACCGGAATTTCCGCTGCGCTGTATATTTACGTAGGACTGCAGACGAACCTAAACGGTACTGGCAATAATGCTGTTCATTTCTTTGCAAAAGGAAAGGCTGAATATCTGTAGAACAGGAAGGAAGATTTTAGTTTTATATCACGTTGATGGAGCGCTAAACTTTTCACATGATGTATCATTATCAGGCGTCGTGAAATTTTACTTTTCTTCCTGAGAGTTCTTTAATAAACGAGGTCCTATCTAGTGTTTCTTCGTAAACGACACGTCAATATTAACTACAGAGCAAATACTCCTCCCTTTGCATATAGCATTGCTCTAATAACTACGTTTAAATATGTAGAGGGTTTATGAAATTCGAGTTTAACATTTCAAACAGGAGAATCTGTATAAGTAATCCATATGGTCATTTACATTCGGTTTCTAAGAAACGAAATCCACTGAGGTTACAGAAGTCATGGAAAACCTCTAAAATCGTGACGGACCTCCTTTTGCCCTGCGTAACGTAGCAACTCGATGTGGCATGGAATCAACAAGTCGATGGAAGTCGCCTGCAGAAATACTGAGCCATGCTACCTATACAGCCGTCCATAATTGGGAAAGTGTTGCCTGTGCAGGATGTTGTGCACGAACTGACCTATCGATTATGGCCCATAAATGTTAGACGGCTTTAACGACGGACGATATGGGTGGCCAAACAATTCGATCCAACTGTCCTAAATGTTCTTCAAACCAATGGCGAACAACTGTGGCCCAGTAACAGGACATACTGTCGTCTACAAAAATTCCATCTTTGTTTCGGAACATGAAGTCCACGAATGGCTTCAAATGGTCTCCAAGTAGCCGAACGTAACCATTTCCAGCCAATGATCGGTTTAGTTGAACTAGACGACCCAGTCCATTGCATCGAAACACAGCCCACACCGTTATCGAGCCAACCACAGCTGGCACAGTGCCTTGTTGAAAACTTGGGTCCATGAACTCGTGGGGTCTGCGCCACACTCGAACCCTACCATCAGCTGATATCTGGACTCATCTGACCAGGGTATGGTTTTCCACTCGTCTAGGGTCCAACCCATATGGTCACGATCCCAGGAGAGGCTCGACAGGGGATGTGCCGTTAGCAAAGGCACTCGCGTCGGTAGTATGCTACCATAGCGCATTAACGCCAAACTTCGCCGCATTGCTTGTCTGTTAGCACTGACAACTCCACGCAGACGCCGCTGCTCTCGGCCGTTAAGTGAAAGCCGGCGGCCACTGCGGTGAGGGGTAACGCACGCAATGTGGTATTCTCGGCACATTTTTGACACTGTTGGTCTCGGAATATAGAATTCCACAACAATTTCAGAAATGAATTGTCCCACGCGTCTAGCTCCATCTACCATTCGATGTTCAAAGTCTGGTAATTCCTGTAGTGCGGCCATAATCACGTTGGACACCTTTTCCGGTGAATCACATGAGTACAAACGCGACCTACGCCATCTACACACAGAAGGGTCCAAAAATGTATCCACTGTTTAGAAGTCCATAACTTGCAAACTAATTGACGGAGTTGTCTCATTTTTGGTGTAAGTGTAGCTTAAAGTCCCACTTAAAGATATCACTGTTGGTGTTCGAAATGGTCACCATTAACATACACAAACAAACGATGCCGCCGAACTGCACCACTGCAACGTGTTCAGTTGGATATTTGCACATGGATGTACGATGACTGTGCGTGGCTTTTGTCGGTAAACGACGCCCTTTAGTGTTCCCCAGAGGTAAAAGTCCAGAGGAATTAGGTCTGGGGAACGTGGTGGATACTCCACAGCACCTCTACGGCCTATGCAAAAATGGTTCAAATGGCTCTGAGCACTATGAGACTTAACATCTTAGGTGATCAGTTCCCTAGAACTTAGAACTACTTAAACCTAACTAACCTAAGGACATCACACACATCCATGTCTGAGGCAGGATTCGAACCTGCGACCGTAGCGTACGGCCTATCCATCTTTCTGGTAGATCTTCGTCGAGATACGCCCTAACACTATTTTGGTAGTGGACTGGGGCACCATCTTGTTGAAGGAAAACTCTTCCGTCTCCATACAAGTCTCGGATGGCAGGTGAAATGTATGTCTGAAGCTTCTGAAGGTACACCTCACCGGTAACTGTGCCGTCAAAGAAGAATGGCCCAATCAAGCCCCGGTAAGAAAAGCCACACCACACATTTACTCCTGGGAAATTCACGGCTTTGTCTACATAGACGTTCGGATTTTCCGTGGCCCAGTAGATGCAATTGTGGCGATTTACTGTACCACTGAGTTTGAACTGTGTCTTATCAGAACACACAATCATCTGCAAACTCTTCATCGTCCTATTCTACGATCTGGATCGTCCTCGTTCATTGTGTAGCAGGCATGGGAAGTAGCACTTCCACTTTTCTGTCTTCAAAATTCGCCGAACACTTGTGCGACTCACTCCAGTCTCACGGGCACACTGTCTCACATACTTCTGTGGAGAATGAGTGAATTGTTGTAACACACGACGGGAGTTAGCTGGACTTGTTACTGCTACAGGTCGTCCAGATCGTTGTTTGTGTACATCTTTAACACAGCCTTCGGCTTCAAATTTGTCTCGAATACGACGAATCGTTAATCGTGTCGATGGCTCTGTTTGACACTCACTTCGCCATTGCCTTTGAACCTCATTAATGTTTTCGTACTTAAAATACCACTTCAAAGCTGACTTCTTTTCATCGAATGTAAGCCTTGCGCCAGCCATGTTTACTGGAGTAACTAGTTGCAACTAAGTACAAAACACTGACTATCTGGCGATTGCCGGAACTACAAACTATTATACTACCTAAGATGAGACAACTCGGTCGATAGTTTGCCAGTTATGGACTTTTAAACAGTGGATACATTTTTTTGGACCCTTCTGTATGTGCAAACCGCTATCCCATGCATTTTGTCACCTCAGTGTAAAGAAGTGTCCGAACAATGGTTGTTCTCAACAGGTTTACCAAAACAAGTAAAACGAATGAAAATACGAAGACACATCCACGAAAGTAGTCAGTTACTACCAAATCAACAATTTATTCGCGCCTTTCAGTATGTCACGTGCAATCAAGCTAACATTATATGAATAGTTTGCAGTATCTTACGTATGATGAGATTAGGCTTAGCAGACGGGCCACATTACAGAAGCAGACACTGCTCGGCGAACACGGAGGCCGCCAGCGTCCGAGTGACCGCCCGAACCGTTCATTCCGGAGCCGGTGTGAGCGCCGGCAGGACGCTGCGTGCACTGCGAGCCGAGCGCAGCCGAGCCGCGGCGACGCAGCCAGTCGATAGCGGCGCTGACGCTGGGCCTCCGCGGCGTCAGCGCCAGTTGCCCAGGACGACGCCCCCGCCGCGGGGGTGGCGCGCTCCCCGCCTCCTCACCCGAGTCTCTTAGGTCGGCGGCGGCACGTGCCAGCTACCGCCCCGTGCGACAACCGAAGGGGCTTACACCAACTGGCGAATTTACAGCACAACGACAGGAGAAACAAACACCGTCTGATGGTGCTGGCGTCCGCTGGGCTCGTGCGAGGACAGTATATGTTACTTCTATCCCCGCGCCGACAGATGTCACAGCAGCCTGTAGGCATATCTGTTGGCGCCGATGATACACTACTGGCCGTTAAAATTGCTACACCAAGAAGAAATGCAAGCATTCATTGGACAAATTTATTATACTAGAACTGACATGTGATTACAGATCCTGAGAAATCAGTACCCAGAACAACCACCTCTGGCCGTAATAACGGCCTTGATACGCCTGGGCATTGGGTCAAACAGAGCTTGGATAGCGTGTACAAGTACACCCTACCCAAGCAGCTTCAACACGATACCACAGTTCATCAAGAGTAATGACTAGCGTATTGTGACGAGCCAGTTGCTCGGCCACCACTGACCAGAGGTTTTCAATTACTGACACATCTGGAGAATGTGCTGGCAAGTGCAGCAGTCGAACATTTTCTGTATCCAGAAAGGCCCGTATAGAATCTGCATTATCCTGCAGATCCGCAAGGATCGAAAGAAGGGTAGAGCCACGGGTCGTAACACATCTGAAATGTAACGTCCACTGTTCAAAGTGCCGTCAATGCGAACAAGAGATGACCGAAACGTGTAACCAATGGCACCTCGCACCATCACGCCGGGTGATACATTAGTATGGCGATGACGAATACACGCTTCAAATGTGCGTTCACCGCGATGTCGCCAAACACAAACATGAAGCTGTAAACAGAACCTGATTCATCCGAAGAAATGACGTTTTGCCATTCGTGCACCCAAGTTCGTTGTTCAGTACACCATCGCAGGCGCTCCTGTCTGTGATTAAGCGTCAAGGGTAGCGGCAGCCATGGTCTCCGAGCCGATAGTCCATGCTGCTGCAAACGTCGTCGAACTGTTCGTGCAGATCGTTATTGTCTTGCAAACGTACCCATCTGTTGACTCAAGGATCGAGACGTGGCTGCACAATCCGTTACACCCATCCGGATAAGATGCCTGTCATCTCGACTGCTAGTGATACGAGGCCATTTGGATCCAGCACGGTGTTCCGTATTACCCTCCTGAACCCACTGATTCCGTATTATGCTGACAGTCATTGGATCTCGACCAATGCGAGCAGCAATGTCGCGATACGATAAACCGCAATCGTGATAGGCTACAATCCGACCTTTATCGAAGTCGGAAACGTGATGGTACGCATTTCTCCTTACACGAGGCATCACAACAACGTTTCACCAGGCAACGCCGGTCAACTGCTGTTTGTGTATGAGAAATCGGTTGGAAACTTTCGTCATGTCAGCACGTTGTAGGCGTCGCCACCGGCGCCAACCTTGTGTTAATGCTCTGAAAAGCTAATCATTTTCATATCACAACATCATCTTCCTATCGTTTAAATTTCGCGTCCGTAGCACGTCATCTTCGTGGTGTAGCAATTTTAATGGCCAGTAGTGTATATCCTGGACTACCGACACTGCCACACTTATCATGCAAAAATGGAGACGGCTGGTGTCTGCCGCAAGAGCTTCGCTACTCGTGTTGCGCACGCACACAGTGCACATTCCTATCGCCATGCCCCCGCTCCTCTGACATGCGACTTTTCGTGGCGCGATCATAGCATGTCCATGTCGTACACCTTCCGGATCAATGTGGCGTGCTCCGCAATTGCAATGCATCAAGTCGGTGCCAGTAACCGTTTCTAGAGTACGATCCACGAACGGCGTCGTTTCACGCAGGTCGAAACTAGGAGGGCGATAGCGTTGTTGCCGGTTCCAAGCGTCGGTTGCGGTACGCACATATACGTGCTTTATGCTCGATAAAAGCGTGTATCCCGCAAATTATGTCTCTCGTTTGCGTGGGTAGCACTAGTCGCTTACGATCACCAGCCATGACAACTCGTAACAAATGCAATAAAAACTCACTAAATAAAGCGCTACGATCGAGTATAATGCTCGCACTGCATAAATCATTCACAGCAGAGCGCTCAGAACACTACCGAACGCGTATTGGCCGTGGGGAACATGTGATGTAGATGCAGAGAATAAACCTGAACTCGCCCTTCATCGATCTTGACTCCAACTACAGTTTAATCACGTCATCAATTATTGTACTCAGAAAAACCTCTAGTTCCAGTCATTTCGATACTCTTACGGAAACTAGACATCTGCGATCACAGCAGCACCGAAGACAGCGAAGCGAGTGCTCAAGGTAAGCGAGGAAAATTAATTTTAATTCTGGTTTGCAAGATTATAAGTGAGTCCACAGTGTCTTTCATCGTTGCCATCTACCATTTCATTTCATCTACCAGAAGATAAGATCACTGATAATCAGTACATCAGCTATTCCGGCTTTCTTACAGGAAGTATAACACCGTACATGAGTGAGTTTATATTCCAGGAGTAACTATTTAAGCGACGTATTTCCACTGAACCGACACACACCATATCAATTTTCAACCACACCCCTGTGTTATTAGTGGTATATTAGTAATGGACAGTAATCCACATTTAGAAATATATTCCTTACCCAGAAATTTGTTATAAAATTTTTCTGGGTAAAGTGAGCGTTTTCAAAATACAGCAGCTATGAGGTGTGAGGAAACTATTTTGTGACTGCACAGACACGCAAATTTGGTTTCATCTGCATCGATCGCACTTGTCTGTTTCATAAATTACGGCATACCTTACGTATTCAGTGCGAGCCCAAAGTTGGTACCCTTTATGAAATTGATAATCAACGCATTCGACATACATCACTTCGCCCTGCACATTCTGTACAGTGATACACTAAATGATCAAAAATATCCGGACACCTGGTTGAAAATGACTTTAAAGTTCGTGGCGCCCTTCATCGGTAATACCTGAATTCAATATGGTGTTGGCCCACCCTTACCCTTGACGACACCTTCCACTCTCGCAGGCATGCCTTCAGTCAGGTGCTGGAAGGTTTCTTAGGGAATGGAAGCACATTCTTCACGGAGTGCTGCGCTGAGGGGAGATATCGAAGTCGATCGGTAAGACCTGGCGCGAAGTCGGCGTTCCAAAAACATCCCAAACGTGTTCTATAGGATTCAGGCCAGGACTATATACAGGTCAGTCCATTACAGGGATGTTGTGTAACCACTCCGCCACAAGCCGTCCATTTTGAACAGGTGCTCGATCGTGTTGAAAGATGCAATCGCCATCCCCGAATTGCTCTTAGACAGCGGGAAGCAAGAAGGCGCTTCAAACATCAATGTAAGCCTGTGCTGTGGTAGTGCCATGCAAAACAAGGGGTGCAAGCCCCTCCATGAAAAACACGACCACACCATAACACCACCGCCTCCGAATTTTACTGTTGGCATTACAAACGCTGGCAGATGACGTTCACTGGGCATTTGCCATACCCACAGCCTGCATTCGGATCGCCACATTGTCTACCGAGATCCACTCTTCAATCTTCCTATGTTTACACTTCTTACACCACGCGAGGCATCGTTGGGTATTTACCGGAGTGATGTGTGGCTTATGCGCGCCCACTCAAGCATGAAATCCAAGTTTTCTCACCTCCCGCCTAGGTGTCATAGTACTTGCAGTGGATCCAGATGCAGTTTGGAATTCCTGTGTGATGGTATGGATAGATGTTTGCCTATTGCACATTACGACCCTCTTCAACTGTCGGCGGTCTCTGTCAATCAACAGGCGAGGTCGGCCTGCACACTTTTGTGCTGTACGTGTCCCTTCACGTTTCCACTTCACTATCACATCGGAAACTGTGGACCTAGGGATGTTTAGGAGTGTGGAAATCTCGCGTACAGACGTATGACACAAGTAACACCCAATCACCTGACCACGTTCGAAGTCTGTGGGTTTCGCGGAGCGCCCCAGTCTGCACCTCACGATGTCTAATGGCTACTGAGGTCGCTGATAAGGAGTACCTGGCAGTAGGTGGCAGCACAATGCACCTAATACGAAAAACGTATGTTTTTGGGGCTGTCCGGATACTTTTGATCACATAGTGTATATATTTTGTGATCCCTCTTCACCTCTCTTGCCAGTCCCTGCAACGTCTCCATGTCCGTGCACATTAAAATGGCAATAGTGGTCTACCTTATATTGTCTTTTTTCCATTCATTAACATTTACTAAGTTGACTCAATCCAGAAGAGGTTCATTGCCGGAGAAAAACATAATGACTAGCTGCCGCTTGTACTTGTATATAGTCACGTGCATGTCATGCGATTGTCCTATCGGCCACATCAAGTATGAGATCACGTTTGAAGGAGCTCTGCCTGCAAAACGACAGGCGATATAGAAATAAGAGTTCCTGCCCCCCCCCCCCCTACACACACACACCCCACTTTGTAAAAATAAACTGCGCAGCCACATTCGGGCCGCATAAACGGCCGGATGTAGCGTCTAATGGGGCAACACAGGTAGAAGCCCCCCTGGTAGCGCATCTTGATGCCCAGTTCATTGCACACCGTGTTTCTAAACGCGCTGTCCCAGATTCCTGTCTGATAGCGTCGTTCGTTTATAAGGTCTACAGACAAATTAAAAAGGGCGTTCAAAAAGTTTTGCACAGTCGTCTCTTTTTCATTTTTGCAGGAGAAGAATGAAATTTTTTGTGAACATACTTGGAACATTTAGCTGTAAGTTGGTATATAAAAGTATTTTCTTTTATGTACAGGTGAGCCATAATCGACCGTCAAGTAGATGTCAGGTTGCGACAACGGTGGGTGAGGTAGTTCCTCTTCAAGACTGGCGATGACTCTGCCACACCGATTCACAGGACGTTGCTCGCTGTTTATGGGGAAGACACAGTGGATCGCAGCAGTAACCAGCTGTTTTGTCTTGTTTTGCTTTAGGGCGCAAAAAACAACTGGGGTCATACGCGTCAAAACTATAGAACACAAAGACAGAGAGGAGTTAAGCAACTATACGTCAGTCCCAATGGACAGAATAGGAGACAGATAAAAACTGGCACGTGGAAAGAGGGCTAAAGAAACGCCATACAGAAATGGAGGTCCACAACTAAAAGTTAAATGGCTTTCGCCATACTGCTTCCGCGGATAAAAAGTAAAACTCGGTCGACAGCCCGCGCGTCATTCACTAAAACGCCTGACAAATCCGACGGCAAACCCAAGCTGGAACATAAATTGTTAAAAAAAGGGCATTCCATCAGGACGTGGCAGACAGTTAAAATTTGGGCGCAATGTGTACAAAGTGGTGGTGTAGCGCCACTTAAATGACGATGGCTAAGAAGGCAGTGCCCAATAGGCAGTCGAGTTCAAATAATCTTCTCTCGGCGGGAGGGCCGAGAGGAGGTGGCCCAAGGCGCTGGGAGAGGCTTAATAAACCGAAGCTTATTCCTGTGAAGGGAGGACCATTGGCGATGCCAAAGGGACACCACCCCCTGACAGACAGCAACACAGACATCATCGGAGCGAATATAGTCACGTGGATGAGGTACCAGGACTGCAGCCTTGGCAGCAGCGTCAGCAGTCTCGCTTCCTGGCAGACCGACATGACCAGGAATACACACAAACATCACTGTGGCTTCATCAAGAGTGAACGAGTGACAGTTTTCCTGGCCCCGCTGCACTAAGGGATGAGCAGTGTATAGCGCACATAGACTTTGGAGGGCGCTGAGTGAGTGATCAGAGGACACAATTGGAAAGGCTGTGTCGCCGGCTGCACTCCGCGTTCTTATACAAGGCGAAGAGTTCAGCTGTAAATACTGAGGAGTGGGCCGGGAAGCCGATATTGAAAGACATGGGTGCAAATGACGAAGGCACATCCGACCCCACAGTCAGTTCGAGAGCCAGCAGTGTAGACAAAGGTACTATGCAAAGTTCCATGCAAAGGTCTTGAAACTGGAGGCAATGCACCGAGGCTGGAGTAGTGTCCTTAAGAAGCGAATGAAGGCCAAGGTTAACATGGGCTGCTTCACGAAGACAAGGTGGTGAAGGGTTGCAGGTAGTGTGAAGTTAAGCCACCGTAGCAAGAGGCGAAAGCGGGCCGCAGGAGGTAACTGAGAAGAGGGAAGAGCTCCATACTGACCGTCAAAGGAATCCTCATGGGAGGAGACATAGGAGGGGTGGCCACACATGGCAGAAAAACGGCATGCATACCCGTTGAGAAGGAAGTCACCGCATTAGGACAATGGTAGTTCAGCAGCTTCAGCATAATGACTTTCAACCAGGCTGATGTAAAAAGTGCCTGTGGCCGAACGGATGCTATGATGGTGGGTAGTGTTGAGACAGTGTAAGATGGATGGACGTGCCGACGCATTAACAAACCACCCATAGTCGAGTTTCGAACAGACAGGGGACCAGTACAAATGGAGGAGGGTGGTTCGATTGGCACCCCAGGAAGTACCATTGAGGACGAGTAGGAGATTGAGGAACCACGTACATTGGGCTGCCACGTAAGACACATGGGAGGACCAAGAGTGTTTCAGATCGATCAAAAGCCCCAGAAATTTAGTAGTTTCAACGAATGGAAGGGCAACAGGCCCAAGATGTAGAGATGGTGGGAAAAACCATTTGCGCCGCCAGAAATTCATACAGAAAGTTTTGTCAGGGGAAAAGCGAAAGCTATTGTCGATGCTCCAGGAGTAATGACGATGAAGACAGCGCTGAAGGCGCCGCTTAGTGAGACAGGTCCCTGAAGAGCTGCAATAGACGGCAAAATCGCCAACAAAAAGGGAATTGGAGATGCCCAGTGGGAGACAGGTCATGATAGGTTTAATGGCGATAGCAAAGAGGACGACACTCAGAACAGAACCCTGAGGCACCTTGAAAACTCGATCTTGTAAAAATGGCTGAAAGAAACAGGGCAGGCGGCCACAGACGGACTACGTGTAAAGAGTACGGAGGATACCAGTTCTCCAGCAGGTGCCGTAGGCCTTCTCGAAATCGAAAAGCACGGCCACAGTCTGGGATTTCCGCAACATGGGTTGACAAAGTAACGAGATGGTCAACAGAACGCTGTGCTCGCAATCCACATTGTGCACTCGTCAGTAAATTGCGAGGCTAGAGCCACCACACCAGCTGGGCATGAATCATAAATTCCATCACCTTGCAAACGCAACGGGTACAGAGATGGGCTGGTAGCTAGAAGGAAGGTTCGTGTCCTTGCCGGGCTTAGGTATGGGTATGACAGTGGCTTCACGCCGGCGTTTGAGAAACGTGCTCTCTGCCCAGAACCGGTTGTACTTTTTAAGCAGAAAGTGCTTGCCCGAAAGATAAAGGTGCTCCAACAACTGAATGTGGATGGCGTCCGACCCTTGGGGCGGGATTGGGATGAACTGAGAGCATGATCGAGCTAAGGCGTCCTCCGCTCGTTTCCAATGGAAGAAGGCAGAGTGGTAGTGCGAGGGGCTTGAAACTTACGCAAAATGGTGGCCCAGGGTGTTGGAGATAGCAATAGGGTCCACGAAACATCATCTGCTACTGTCAGGTCGGAAATTGGGGAATGGATCTTGGTCTCAGAGAGCCGTCGGAGGTTGGCTCACGCGACAGAGGAAGGGGTTGAATTGTTACACTAACTAATGAATGAAGGCCATCTTGCTCGTTTGATGTCTCAAACGACGCGATGACACTCTGCATGCACCTGTTTATAACGACTGCAGCTTCCCATCGTAGGAGACGGTTAAAAACGCAGAGAGCACGTCTCCGTGCGCGAATTGCATCGCGCCATGCCTCAGTCCACCAAGGGACTGGAACACGACATGGTAAAGAGGAAGTGCGAGGAATGCAACGTTCTGCAACAGTAAGGATAACGCTGGTGAGATAGTCAACTTGGTCATCACAACTGGGAAAATCTTGTTCTGCGAAGGTCGCCAGAGAGGAGTAAAACTGCCAGTTAGCCTTAGTAAGCTGCCATTTGGGCGTGCATGCGGATGGGGTAGGAGTCAGCAAACGGACAGTACACAGGAAATGGTCGCTCAAGTAGGTGTCAGAAAGAATGGACCACTCAAGACGATGGGCAAGCTGGGCAGTGCAAAAGGATAGGTCCAAATGGGAATAGGCATGCAAGGAGTCAGAAATTAAACTGGGTGCTCCATTGTTAAGGCAGAAAAGCTTAAGTTGACTAAGAAGGTCAGCCAAGAGGGCACCTCTCTGACAGGTCCTGGGAGAGCCCCAAAGGGGATGATCCACGTTAAAGTCACCGAGTAGCAAAAATGGGGGAGGTAGCAGCCCAATAAGCTGAAGGAAGTCTGCCCTGGTGACAGTGAAGAACGGAGGTACATAAATGGTACAGGGAGAGAAACTCAGGCAGGGAAGGAAAAGGGAAACTGCAACAGCTTGCAGACGGGTAGTCAGGGAGATGGGTTGACTATGAAGGTCATCCCGTATGAGCAGCATAGCGCCCCCATGAGATGAGATGCCAACCTCAAGGGGAAGGTCAAAATGAATCGGTAAGTAATGTGGAAGCTCAAAGTGGTCGTGAGGGCGCAATTTCGTTTCCTAAAAGAAACCACAAAATCTCTTTCTGGGACTGAAGGCCGAAAACGTTCCATTGGAGGACAGTCATGAGGAGGAAGAGATGGAGGGGTGTCAACTCGGCGGCCGCCGAGTGACAGCCGGCGTACAGTCGCTACTACAGGGCACAGGAGCACGAGGATTCTGCTCCATGGGGTCCACAGAAGCATCGGTTTGCTTGTGTGGTAGTCCGTGGAGTCCAATGCTGAAAAACGGTTGGTGGAGTGCACTGGTGAGAGAGAGGCCATCCGAGCTAAGGTACTATGTGGCAACACTGTCGAACAGAATGTGCGAGTTGGCGAAGTTGAAGACCGTTTGCCTTTAGCGGACTTCTTTGAGCTTTCGTGATTAAGTGAAGACTCGGGTGTTGTTTGGCTGGATGGATAGGAAGTCTTCACGGGAGTACTCCTTCTGTCCTTTTTAGCCTGCTGGTTGTGTAATCGGTGGCTTCGGCCCTTGAGACGAGAGTTTGACGGTTTGTTGCATAGCGGGATGGGTGGATGGCGATGCTACCTTGACAATGGGCCATTTCACAGTCTCAGAGCCGAATTTGAGGTCGCAAGTCTGCGTGGAAACGCCCTTTATGGAGCAAGGGGTGCAAGGGGTGAGGATCGCGCGCAGAACCTGATGTTGCGAAGTTCCATAAAGTAAGAAGCGCAAAACTGAACGTCACTCAGACAACAGAGTGGAAAATCCTTCGTCAGCAATAAATATTTGATGAAGTCAGTTTTCACCTTTCGGGGAAGGTCAGTAGACGCAACACACACACTTATGGAGTGGAGGGCTGAGAATGCACATGCAACTGTCCAACCGTCTGGGATCCGGGAAAGTTAACGTGTTCTGGGTTACGTCCGACGAGACAGTCTAACGGCCCTCCTCCTTCACTGACAGAACTGTCAATGCACTATCTCTCTCGACAAGCTCCGAGTATGGCTTGTGCCCCAACCTTTGAGACTGATAGGAGACGTTTCACCTTTCAACAGGATGACGCCTCCCCACATTTCCATAATGAGACACAGGATAGGAAGCGTTGACCTGACGTTACTAGAGTGGCCACCACGGGCGCCGGACATTTTGCATTTTTTTCTTGTGAGGTTTATATTCACGGATATATGGCATACATGAATTCCCACTCTTAGGTAAAACTGACGACTGGCAACATGCCATAAAGTTAAAATAAATAAAATTTGCCATAAAATGAAAACAACGGACCCTCTATGACGGGGTAAAAGCTAAGAAAGAGATATACACTAGGTTTACATATTGTCCATGAATTAAATTAAAAACAGTTACCATTCCCAGCGTATCGGGAGGTTTCCTCTGGTTGAGAGGCAAACGCCGAAAGTGGAAATCTACAGAAGCTGCGAAACTGTGGGTCTCTCACACCTCACTACCGAATCGCCTGGTATTTGACTGGTAAGAAAGAAAATTACATAAACAGCTGAAAGCAACCCGCGGTTTGGTTTACGTTCTGACCACACTGTTACTTGAGTACTATCGGCGAACCCACCTGGACTCTTCTCTGAAAACCGTGTACTCTACCTGTATGTGTTTTCTTTAATAAGCGGTACTTATTTCACACTACTATATCAGTGCAAGTGGCAGTTAAGAATGACACGTGTCAGTTTAATCACTGGATACAGCTACCAGCTAGTTAGCTCACTGTATACACGGCGAATCCGAACCTTGGCACCCCAAAATACGTCACACCGAAATGCGCTCTAAGCAATGACCGCAGATGTGCGTTATCTCTAGTCACTCAATAAAACACGGAAACGGACTCAAAAATACACGCTGTAACAGACTACAAGACTGATAAAGTCATCCCGAAAAGCCACACAGGATAGAACTGTGTGCCTCATGCCCTATTCTGCATCGGAAACGGCGCGCTCTCGGCAGTATCAAAGTGCTGTCCAACCTCCTGGAAAAATCATCTCCTCTGCTGTCTGGCAGAAGGCCGATTCTTCACAAAATCATCAAACATCGTAGGTATAAAATGAAGCTACTCAGCTGCAAAGAAGTGTTAATAATGTATTTTTTCTAGCAACTTCTAAATCATACTTTTTGCACTAGTATCCTGCGCCATATACCTGTGATAGCTTGGGGAAAACAGCCACAGATGTAGAAAATTGAGTAGTAAAACATTATCCAAGAGAAACAAATCGAACTGATCAAAGTTTAATCAGTTAGCAATTAAAAAACTTTTCTTGGCGATCACTGTATCGTAGGATTACAGTGACAGTCTTGGGGCAAAGCTGAAGCTGCTGGAAGCGCTCATTGTTTATAATTGTTTGCAGGGGTCGGCTTTCCTCAGAGAACGGCACGTCTTCCTCCACGAGTGCCGGAGGCACCGAGACTATGCTTGCCATCTGTTGTGAGTCCAAGATCAGGTTACGAGTTAAGGCTTCAGTGTCAGAAAATGTATACACCGTGAGAGGGCGGGTGCCTTCACTACAGCAAAACTGTGAGATGGGCCAACATTATATTACCCTCTTTTTTTTTTTTTTACCGAAGACCTACCGCTTCTTGCGTCTATCGAGAGAAAACGGATTTAATTTTAAGAAACGAAAAGTAGCGCTACTAGGGTAATACCGCGCTTCAAGATAATTAACATTTTTAAAGACGGAGCTTAAAGAAGTAGCTAGGGCCTAACAGTGGCGACAAGGAACATGGCAGATGTCACGAGAACGGTATTCGACATTTACAAAAAAGCGAGAGGCGCGGCGCGGCGTCTTTATTTCATTACTGCAGTTTACATTTTAGTAACAGGTATACTGTTCTAGAAAGCACATACTTCAGCTCTCCGTAGATACAAGCATTTCAACAGTTTCTCCATTACTCACAGAATCAGTAAAGCGTAAACTAATGATGTTCCTGCGTGTTTATTATCGTGCGCGCTTTATTGACCTCAGAAATATAGCAGAGAAAACACAGTGTTTATAACAGAAGGCATATTTTATTAATACTAGTAACGCAGAATTTCATTAAAATGCATCCAAATCACGATTTCTTATATGCACGTAACCATGTCGGCAAGAGTTAGGTCTTCATCCTGGAACTATCTGGTAAGGGAGACCATCGACATCGACCACACAAAGTGCAGGCAATCGAGGAACTGATTCGAAGCAATCTCAGATTTTCCAGTGATGAGGACGTTCACAGAGCGGTTCTCGAATGTCGGATTTATATCGTCGAGGAACTGAACGACTGCTAGGACGTTCCGACCGTTGTTTACAGATACTGGAACTATGCTGAGAACCAGCATCGTGTATCTGTTTCACGCTGAAGTGTAGTGCGGCATTCAATAAAAGCTATTTGACTTGCCATAATTATGTGTAACTTACTTCTGAAGTCCCCACACAGTTTACCTGAGATGAGTCTAAAAAAGAACGGCACGGGTATAAGTTAACTATAAACGATTAAGTTTGTAAACAAAATCAATGTTTATTTGGAATACCGAGATTCGACTTTACCAAAAGTAACAATATTCGCCTTGAATTTACTTGCACTAACAGATCCGCAACAGGTTGTGACAGTTGAAAATCCTGTCTAGGATCTAGACAAAGGACGCGTGGAACTAGCTGTTCACTTTGCAACAAGCATTCTTCTTATGCTAGACTCCGCGACAGGTCTATGTAAAACATCGTTCTCAGACAGTTGTCATAAATGAAGCGATGCAGACACATCATCTCATTGTTCCACCATCAACACACGGGATTGTTTTCCGAACGTAATACTCTGTCAAGCAGGGCGTCAAATGATGCAGCAAAGTGTTTTCACGCGATCTGTAAAATGGCGTGCGCTACGGCAGACTGTTGTTGGATACGATAGACGAAATTCCAGAAAACAAAAATGCCGAACCCAGCAAATAACTTGGAAGATGTATACATAGCTGGAGCCACGCAGAAGAGTCCACCAAATAAACCACAGATTCTGTAGATACAATGAGACTATGCTGGCCAGAGAGGAGGTCCCAGGAACTGAAGAGGGTAGTTAATTGTACTGCTATTCAGAACTGCTGAACAATAAAACACATCAACTTGTGAAGGATAGTTACAACTAAGGCAGTAGGGCGCATGTCGCTAAGACA
The DNA here is from genome assembly GCF_023897955.1 of Schistocerca gregaria. Classification (NCBI taxonomy): domain Eukaryota; kingdom Metazoa; phylum Arthropoda; class Insecta; order Orthoptera; family Acrididae; genus Schistocerca; species Schistocerca gregaria. The sequence continues at coordinate 480,060,636 of NC_064926.1, forward strand.
ACCGGCAACGCAAAAACATTTCACAGTGGTCTGTACAGAAAAACCAGGAAGGAAGTAAAAGCGTACACCAACTCGTCGACATCGAGGTCATTAGAAATAGAACACTGGCTCACTTGGCCAAGGATGAGGGGAGAAAGCGAAAGTTAACTCATTCAAGGAACTATTCTCGTATTGAGATCAAGTGATTTGGAACAAAAAGAAAACCCACGAAAAATCTAAAGGAGGGCGTCAACACTAGATCTGAATACTGCGTATTCTAAGCAAAATGTCTCAAGGGAAGATACAGTCAATTACATGGGCAGTGTCCTACGATGTGCAGCGATGACAGTACAATTCAAGCTACATCTCCTCGCCTTCATTCGCATTACGATAAAGTTTACCCTATGTGAAATGACGTCCTCGGTAATACCAAGTAAGATGTAACGATAACTCCCCCCCCCCCCCTCCCCAGCTCTCTCTCTCTCTCTCTCTCTCTCTCTCTCTCTCTCTCTCTCTCTCACACACACACACACACACACACACACACACACACAACACGACACGGTATTTTACTTGAAGAATAATGTAGTCACATACAAACCCAAATAACATACGAACTTTACAATAAAATTACCATGTGCTCTGAGTATTTTCATGGCCAGTGCATCCTCCGGTCAGAACTTTTCAATACTTCCGTCGGAGATACCAACTTGGATACAAAGAAAACAGAAAACGCGCAGTTGCCGCCTTGATCTGGAGCGACAGTTATAGCGCACGAGGTCGGCTTCCGTTTTCAAGGACTGCTGTCGCTGCTGCTTCACTTCTCAGCCATTCGCCGTCCCAGTCCTCTCAGCTAGCTAGTTCTCCACTGTTCTTCATGTATCACTTCTATCCGTGTCCTAAAATGTGCAATTCCCAATCCCTTCCCGCCCCAGCAAATATTACTCAAGGTCTTCCTTCTTTTGGGGAAGCAGTTAGAACACTCACAATAAAACATACCGCGTACTAGAAAAAGTGAGAAGAGTAGACACTAATAACCTAACAATAGAACTTCACGAACTGGCCTTGTTCGATTTTTTTTCGCACTTATAGGATTTGAAGGTCAGTTCGCGAAATTTAGTTTCCTAAAGCAGTACGACGCAATTATCGAACGAACTTGAAATATATGCGATTGCAGTCTTTCTCGGCGTATTCCATTGATGAAATCTTCTCGGGTTATCAGCCGAGTGGTGGCGTCGTCTTGTCGCAACGTTTCGATGAGTTTCGTACCCATCATCTTCTGGCGAAGTGTCGGGATGCTGTGTTCCACCTATCTACAGAGTTGCTGGACCGTTGTCCGTCTCTGTAGGCCGGCCAATCACGCTTCTCCGGAAGGGAGTGCCGCGTCAGTGGTGGGGGAACCCGTCGCGGCCGGTGGTGGGGGTGCGTCTTCTTCCTGTAAACCGAGTGTCCCAACGTACCGTCCGGATTTTTCTTGATCAAAATATCCAAGAAGGGGAGGCAACCATTCTCTTGAAATAATCATCTTTGAAGATAAGATGAATCCCGAGAAGTCTTACGCGCAAAACAGTTTTATCTCAGTAATGTATTCGTTGGTAGTAGAGTGATTAGCGTAGAAGATTTGTAACTTTGAGTTCGCTGGTTCGAATCCCACAAGTAAGATTTTTTTACTTTAGTTAAATTTCACATATATTAACAAATGGTTGGTTGGACGGAGGTGAAGGGACTAAACATCAACGTCATCAGTTCATCCATAAAAAGAAATTTCATCTGGAGATAAAATGGCAAAATCTGGACACAGGAGGCAATATTGACGTCAGAGCCGAAAAATAATTTAAAGAGAACTAAAAGATTATGGGTTGGGTTGGGGCATAGGTCAAGGAGTTAAGGGCAAGACCGTTGCAGAGTAAAGAATATCGTCTGGTCGTGAAGGTCGTAAATGTAAAAGTGATAAGGGTAAAAACCTATTAAGGATCAGTGGAAACGACCATATCAAAGTAAGATGAGTGAAATAACCAGGTCAGTAGTTGGGTGGCGACAGGCGAGTGTGCTCTGGCTCTGCATGCTTCGGGACCAGTCCCTCAACCCGTTATAGCCAACGGCATCGGAGTGCCACCCCTAAAACGAAAATAGGGCAAGGCAGAAAAAAGAGTTAACCACATCTAAAAGCATGAACGAGGCAGCTAGGAGGGTCCCAAAAACCCAGCACGGGGCAGGAGACGCCCCAGCCCAAACCATCCTGTCTCCTCTCCAAAAGTAGTTTAAAGCGTAATATCTGAGAATAAAAACCACTTTCACACACTAACCGGAAATTAAGCTAAATTGTCCTTGAGTGATCCACAACATTACAGGTAAAGAATACGGGATGCCACGCTCAGCATGGAGAACCAGAGGACGGAGGCATTCCATCAGGGTGTGACCTGATGTCTGTAATGCTCCGCAACCACAACATACAGGTGGTATATCATATAAAATAAAACTATGGCTTAATCTCGTATGACCGCTGTGGAGGCGACATAGAACGATGGATTCCTTCCAGAATGGACGGTAAGAGGAACACCACGCAGCACTAGTCTCCGTGCGAAGTTTACTAGAGGCGACAGTACCCCCACATGTTGTTCCGACTAAGGAGAGGTCTCATTTGCAACTGCAGTTCCGCACTCAGGATCGTCAAAGCAATGTGGGGGCGAGTGATTGCTTCTGTAGCAGAAACGCTGGTCAATTCATTCCCAGGAATACCCAAATGACTTGGGACGCAAAGAGAAAGAAGTGAGCAGACAGAACGACTGAGGCCACAGTGAAGGTAATGAACAGTAGGTATCAAAGCGTAACAATAGTAACATCAAAAAATAGTCTGGAGATTCCTCATTTAGTAACTACAAATTAAAATGTAGTCGAAGGAGGCCTATTTAAAAACGATAGGCCTCTTTAAACGCTATCAGCTCAGCCATAAGAACACTACACAGCCCTGGCAACAAACGTCGTATCTTTACTGGCAGGCAATGTAAAAGCAAACCCCTTTCCATGGTTAGAGCTGTCAGTGTAAATGACGGTCATATCCTGACATTCCTGAAGAACAGAAAAGAACAGGCGCCGACAGGTCATGTGAGCAATAGAAACTTAAAATCCTTGAAATAGAACGATCTTAATTTGAATTCTGGATACGAACCAAGGGAGGATGGTGTAGGTCAACATGGGGGATTCATTCTAACAGGAATCTGGAGCAGTCCCATCAGAGGGCCTCAAAGTGCACTGCAACTGTTAATCCCACCCAATGGTGAATGTCAGAGTGTCAATGACCATTGCATTAAAACGAATTTGAAAAGTTGGATGATTAGTAAATTGTCAGAGAGTGATCACACAAGTGAGCAAATGTTAGTACTGTCCGAGCTGAGGAAAGAAGACCGCTGCTTCAGCAAGGAGACTGTCTATGGGACTAGTCCAGAAGGCGCCACTGGCCAGTATTACTCTGAGAGACAGACTAGGTCCAATAACTGCAAAGCTGAAGGTAATGCTGAGCCGTGGACCTTGCAATCATACTCCACTCGGAAAGAAAATAAAACCCAGTAAACATGTAAGAAGGTAGCGCCATCTGCACCAAATGAGGTGTGGGAACGCAAAACAGGGAGCTTTAACCTTTCGCATGCAGTTAGTCTTTAGTATGAGTCAATCATGTCAACTAGTTCTGGATCCGAATGAACTGTAGTACAACGATTTCTATGAGGACTACTGAGTGAGACCTGTACCAAATGCAAAAGTCGTCGACAAACTGTGTGGGGCTCGCCACTGATTTGACAAAAGTCACTATCCCTTTTAATGGTGAAGATGGAGGGTGCAAAACCCAGGAGAGTGCCCTACGGAGCGTCGTACCCTTGGACCCATGGGGAGCAGAGTGATGTACTAATCCTGACACGAAACGAACGCTGGGATAGAAACCGAAGAATAGAAACTGGTAGTGAGCCTCTAAAGTTCTAGGCATGGAGAGTACGTAAATGTAATGGCAACAAGCAGTGTCGTATGCCATATGTAGGTGAAAAAAGATGATAACAAGGTGTTGGCGTTTAAAAGAACTATCGGATTTCTGTTTCCAACGTAACCAGACTGTCGACTGCGTGTCATCTCCCCCCAGAAATCACATTGACAGGGGGACAAAAGGCTCTGCAGTTCGAGAACCCAGCATAACTGTCAGGCTACCAACCTGTCAAGCAGTTTGCAGAGCACACTGTTGAGGCTAATCGGTTGGTAGCTGTCAGTGGTCATGAGGCTCCTCTCTGGTTTAAGGTTTGTGAAGATGATACTAACTCGTCATTGTGAAGGGAAAACACATTGTAGCCAAATGTGATTAAAGATCCTGAGCAAATGGAGTCATTGAATAACATTCAGATGTTGGATCATCTGAATGAGTCGAATCAGGGCCTGGGGCCACATTGTGTTGCAAGTGAAGAGGCTGAAGCAGCTCCTAATCAGTAAAAAATTCATTATATAAAATGGTGTGAGGTCGTCAACCTGTCTTGTGTATCTCGAAGGTAACTTAAGAAGAGGATGCTGACCATAAGGAAGAACAGACGAATCGGCGGAACTACCACCATGAAGGAGGAGACCTGGAACAACTGTTGAACTTTAGTAGCCTAGAAGGCTACATAGTTCGACTCACACCTGGGTTGCAGAGGGACATGTTCCCACGGTGGAGAAGTAGTGCTTCGATCATTCCCTCTTACTGTGTTTAATAAGATAGCGAGCCTTAGCACCAAGTGATGAATTGGTCTGTGAAGAACATCGCTTGAAACACTGCAGGGCCTTCAATGATACTGAATAGCCGTTGTAATGTCTGAGGTCCACCATGGCACTGGCCAATGTCAGAAGAGCCTGTATAAACGAAAACAGGATTTTCAGAGATGCAGGTGACGGTGTTTGGAAGTATCTCCCACAACCTCGTCAGTGTAGTCTGAGAAAGAGAGGACAAAAGTGACTGCAGAGGTACAATACTGCTATTTATCTTTATCCGTTGGGTGGTGACAAGGAAGTGACTGGATCACCAGTAAGTGGTCACTGTAACAAAGATTGTCATACAGTAAAGGTTTTAGCAAATAAATTTAGACAACATTGCCATAGGGTAACAACGATCCGCTTCTATAATTTGGTTAAAATATCAGTTTAGATCGCAATGATATTTATTTATTATGACCAGTTTCGACTTTAACTTAAAGTCATCTTCGTATGTGAGCCCCCTACGGCTGGTGACGGCAGCTCCTCTGTTGTTCTCATGATAAAAGTTGCTATCGTGCTAGCACGAGAACAGCCGATGAGTCGCCAGCACCACCCATAGGCGGGCTCACATCTGAAGTTGACTTTAAGTTAAAGTCGAAATCGGTCATAATAAAATAGTTATCGCTGCGATGTAGACATATTTTAATCAAGTTTTAGCGAAGCCACGAAACTGGAGGAAGAGATCGTCAGGTCGATAGCTGAAAAGGTGTCACGGGCGACACCAGCGTGGGTAGGAGTGCCGTCATTGAGGGGAGACAGATCAAGATGATAAAGAAGCTGGTCAATGAGAAGGCTCTTACCACACAAAGTGGTACTTCCCCCATAGGCGGTAGTGCAAACTGAAATCCCCAAGTAGTGGAAAAGGGGGAGGGGGGAATTTGTTGGATCAAGCTGGTCATCTCTACCTACATGAGGATAAGTAAATATTAGAAATGACGATCGTTGGGATCGTTCGCACTTGCTCTCTTACTGCTTCTGATGATTTACGGAGGGGAATAGGGAAATGCACTCACTTAAGACATCTGTTCGAGATAATGTACAGATCCTATAGATACTCTCTTAGGGTTAGTACAGTTCCAACACAAAGGAACCTCGAATAGTTGTAGAACGATTATCAGTGAACTGTACTTCTAGCAGAGCAACAAAGATCGCAGAATATGACGAAATTAGTAGTCGTAGTTATGGCAGCTGACTGTTGTACCCTTTGCGGTTCCATTGAATTATAACGTTAAGAGGGTCCTGTTAAAGCGCGAAGGGACCAAGAGGAAAAGTCACACTCCAGGGTCACTGTCACCAACTGCGGTGGAACAACATCAATGAACTCTGGTTCCCAGTTCGACGAGATGGTCGGATCTGGCGCTTCGGGGCTCATCGGTGTAGCCTTCTCCCGAGATTTTTTTTTTCTGTTTCATAACTTTAGGCGGTCTACAATCTTCTTAGAGTGTATCTGCTGTGGGCTTAAGAGCCAAAGAGGAGCAAGTAACCCTTTAGCCATTGTCTGGTGCCATGTCGCTGGTCTGGAGACTTCAAGGGATGGGTTCCCAAAAAAACGAAGCCTGTCAGCAGAAGATGCCGGAGAAGGATACTGCTTCTCTCGCTACGTGCGGGGATACGTGGTTCCTGTAGATGGTACCGCAGGAACCATGAGCAGGAGTTGCCTACTGCCCCATGTCTAATTTACTTGCGCAACTACGGGAGATCGACGTCGAAAGAGCATATACGCTAGGTACTGCCGACCACCTGACCGCAGCAGAGTCAAAGGTTGGGATCACCGAGACAGTACATAAGAGATCATATTTTTGCGAGCTTAAAAATATGAGAGGCGACTCCTTGATGAGAGTGGTAGCGAATTTTCGTGAAGTGGCTGACCGCAGTCCTCACAAATCGGGTCGTATGTACAATGAGGGTGTGCCTGAAACATTGGCAATTAAAGCACTGCATCGCCGGTGAGAAATACGGCCTCAGATCAGTGATAAACCATGATTTTGACCTCATCTGAAAGCAAATCCCCCTCTTGTTGTCTGGCAGGAATCTTCGTATAAGTCGTATGAAAAGGATACGACTCTTCTCCAAGTGTTCGTGCTGTTGTTCGTCCAGTTGCAGCATTAAATTTCAGTGAAAAATGATGCCCTGTGCCATGTTTAGACTCTCTATGGGGTGTTACGACAGTAAGTACATCACCGAGTTTTCACAAGAGTGTAATGTCCAGGATGGGGAAGTATTAGCCGTTTTAATTAAAATGGAACAACTTCGTAATTTACTAGGGGGAGGGATTTTCCCAAAGGCGTGTTCAACATTCTCCGTAAAGAGTATTAGCATAGGAGAGAGAAAGCACACAACCACTGTCCCCCTCCCCCAATCCCCGCCCAAAATCTGGAACTGATCAGCGGGGCCAAGATATAGTCCTTGGGGTCATAACAATCCGCACAGAAGACTTCCAGTGTGCCTGACGAGAGTGCCGGACCCTCGCGGCCAGGTCTTTTCCCGATGCCATATACCGCCTCCCTAAGCGAACAGGTACCTACTCGTCGACATGCGGGCTGGGGTAACAACACGACCATCAGCAGTGGTGCTACCTGTCTAATCAGGGGGCTACCGCCGCATGGGTTCCTCACGAACCTCTACATATATTGGCTTCTATGCTTTTTAGCAGAATAGCCTATAAAAATTCTACTTTAAAATTTGTGAGTACTTTCCTTCAAAACTGAATTACTACATGCACAGATAGTAAAAAGCCGTCTTTCCTGTTATTGAACGGAAAGTAGCCGACAGATGTAACTTCAACAAAACATGTCTGGGTAGAAAAGATGAAAAAAAATTACGCTCACTTACGGAGGAAATTATCCATAAACAAATTAAACTAATTTATACAGTAAGATGGTGAGACAAACACAGGAAAGAAAAAAGTACTGCAGTGACTTGCGGCCCAACGCTCACCACACACGTAAGCACAAAAGAGCTGAGAGCTCTCTGGTGCCTTTATTAACACACAGAAATTTTAACAAACAAATACTGAATAGTATTTTTAATAACAGTGATATCTTTATTTTTAATATCCGGTCGTATAAAATTAAATTATAATTTGATACATACTGCACATTTAATATATTTGTTTGTTTAAAGGAAAATATTACATATTAATAAAACAGTTCAATAACTAGGAACAAAAAAATTCTTTATTTCCCATTTGATGCTTCGCAGTTTTTACTAAATTTTGATTTTTTTTAGAAATACTTGCATTTTAATGCAGGTAGTAATTAAAAATAAAAATACGTTATTTTTACTAAATAATTATGATTCAATGTCACCATTATTTGTTACAAAAAAGGGAATCTGAGTAAAAGAGAAATAAGTAAGCATCTACCAAACTAGCACTTTGCGATTATAGTCCTAAAACGCTACGCATTCACTTATAGACAATTACTTCATTCAGCTACATACAACTTGTACTCAAAAGCGCTCGAAAAACTTTTATAATCCTCAAAGGTGCTTTTTTCGGGGTAATTTGAGACTAGTGTCGTATTGCGTTAACAAAATTGATGTTGTCGCAGTGACCTTCAAATTCTACAGGTATGAAGAAAATCGCATACGGCGAGGCCTTAAGTCCCCCATTATTGGTTCTGAGTACGCGGTTAATGTGTCTGACAGTCAACAACAGACAGGGGAAAGAAGGGGGCTCTGGTGAGTCCGGTGAACGGACTGCAATTCAAACGGAAACGTTTTTTAATAATGCAAGAACGAAAATGCGTCTGTGCTTACAAGAGTGTAGTAAACCCCCGAGGAGTGTCAATTACATTATTGGTGTTATATCCCTGGAAATATTTACTACTATAAAATATCTAGTACTAACGATACAGGCTAACAAATTGGAATGAACACGAAAAACAAACTGCAGAAAAGGCATATGCCACGCTGAGATTCACTGGAAGAATGTTAAGGAAAGAAGTTGAATACAAAATACTGTTTCGACATATTCCTGTGTGCTGCTTATCCGTCCCGGATCCTACCCAACTTTAATAATGGAAGATGAAGAGGGGCTCATTTACTAGGCGCGAGTGAGTTACGCATCGCGGAAGTGTTTATTCTTGAATTTCCGCGAAGAGTCTGGTATTCTCTCCCACACACGTCTCACGATAAGACCAAGGCGAGAAAGGAATCACAGAAATCAGAGCTCCAACGAAATCAAGTTTTGACGCAAATTAATAATAACGGTGGTGGAGATGCACGGCATAACGGTGCATACCTATGAAAGAGATGCCGTGATAAAAAAAAAAACTGTCTTTAAGGGTGATTCATCAAATGAATTCAAGGAGGGATAGGGTACTATTGCTGATGCATCACGTTCGGTTCGACTGTCAGCCACAAGCAAATATGACAATGGGACCGGAGAGTTTCTAAAGAGAGAAGCTGTTACTGGAAAAACTCAAGACTGAAACAGAAAGATGTTAAATTAGTCATTCACGAAGGTTTCCACAAGCGGAAGACCTGTTTCCGAAGTGCGGGGCGCAAGCGAAAAGAAAGGTGAGATATGCAGGAGTGTCAGTGAGACCCGTCTTCCCTTCAAACTACTATCATGACAGAGCTTCGATCCGGAGTTCAAGCAACAATCAATTCCTTACTCGTGCAGCAAAGGAGTCTCTTTCGTAAGTCCAGCACCAAGCGATTACTGGTCACGATTTTCGAGAGCAACGGCATGATCGATTGCGACTGGATCAGAAAGTGGTATTGCACTGCGCTGTAAGGGTCGTCCACAGTCTACGATCAGCGTGAGCAAAATCTTGGCTAAGCACGGCGTAAATATTCTCTTACATCCACTGTGTTCTCTGAACCTAGCATCTGAAGACTTCTTTTTTTGTTCCTTTGCTTCAAAGGAATAGTGAAAGACTCACATTTCGGTGACGTATTGGATATGGAAGGGCATGTTGCATTAATGTCTCCATCAGTTTATTCGCTTGTTTTCAGTTGCTTTAGAAGCTTTCACATAAGTGTGTTGTGAGCAACGGGGATTACTTTAAGGTAGCAAAATTTATTTTTTTCCTCTCTTCTATATTTTATTACGCCATCCAACGAATTCTTTGGACACCCCTACATCACTGAGACGCTACCTCCGGTTTATGGACGGAATTGTGCAGAGGAGAAAGGATGCAAACGCATACAAATCATGAAGTGAATGTAAACAGTAAACATCATCCTTTGAATAGTTCAGTTAAGCAGACACAGGATGGTTCGCAGACGACTCTGAATAAACTGTGTGTCCGCGATGTGTCAAACAGTCACTTTCGCTTAAGCGCTTAAGTCATATTAACAATGAAGGTATACCAAAAGCAAATTCGACGAAATATAGTACTTCAAGTCCACGGTCAAAAGGAAAGAAATGCGTTTCGATCGTTCTGGGGATATAGGCAGATGAATTGATGATTTCACAGCCGGCAAGATCTCAATTGATGCGAAGCCACTTCTAGCTACCACATGTGAATGGATACGAGACGGTACGCTATAGCTAGTACATACGTGACACATCTGGTCGAAAGCCGATTTTATATGGCACAGAGACGAGAGAACAGCGACCAGTCTGCGCAGCTGCGAAGTTGACCACGTGCTCCAGGCACGGTGACACACCCGCCCCCTCTTCTTCCCCTCACTGTTTTACCATGAAGAGCAGGTCTGCATCTGATACATTTAAAGTACATCAGTATTGAATGACAGTGCCATGGCAGTCAACTGACTCCTCCGAAACAGTGACGATCAACCCTTAATACTGAGAGAGTCGTAGTCGTCGTCGTTATCATCATCATCATCATCATCATCATCATCGGCAGAAGTTCAAGAGCCGCAAGACTTGTTACTGCAGAGAGCAGCATTTGTAACACACTAATCGAATGCACACATTCCGTGAAGGACATGGGCAACGCGAAGGGGCGGTACAGAACAAGAACTTTTACCAAGTGTAGAAGTCATGCGATCAGTACCACATACTCCCATGAGAATGTAAAACGTTTTTTAAGTAACTATTGTACAGCTTCAGTGCAGTAGAGTGTAAGCTTAAACAGTATCCGCCGGTTAGGACAGTCAATTCAAGCATGACTTCGGTTCCAAGCATTTTTAACGCCAGTGTGTGCAGTTGTGCGTGCGACTATCTAGCTCTGCTAGCATCACTACCGCCTCTTGAGTGTGTCACGTATAGGCGTTAATTTGAAAACGTTGTCTTTCGACATTTGAATAGATTAAATGAAAAAAGAATATGAGATACCACACGTTATTTAATTTGAAAATGTTTGTGCAGTGCTTAAATTTTGAAGTGTGTACGAATCAATGGATGACTGTTAGCCACTTTTAGCTGTATTTTCAGCAATCTTCATTATCCGAAGACGAGTCAGATACTCACGAAGAAATAGGAACCTAATACAAAATTCGTAGTAACGTAAAACGTTTTTGGTGTTATTAAGCATTGGGCTAATTACCTGCCTCTCACAATCCGAGTTTAAAATTCGAAGTAACTGAGTTAAAGTGACAGAAATTCCCCACAACAGACGATCTAAATAGCAGTATTATAATTTTCTACCATTCCATGGAATACTTACCTTTTTCCCAATGTTTGGAATTTCTACTTTTCGTTTTACTGAATATTTCTAATTTTCGGTTTACTGAATAGCTGTTATTTTCGTCGATAAGTGAAACGTACAGGGTGTCCAACTACGAAGCGAGCGCTGTGTTGAAGGCTGATTGGGAGCCAATATCGGGAAGAACGCGCAAACGCTGGACCTGGAACTTTGTTTATCGGCTTTAGCACAACACGAGGGGCTAGGAGCGGCCTTGCAAGGATTTCCGTGAACGTAGCCAGTGAGAGCGACACCTTCAGCCTACGGCAAGCGACCGCAACAAAATACAGCCGATTTGTTCTGATTCCCTGCTATACTTGTAATTGTAAAAAGAAAATGGCGAAACAAAATTTTTTGGGACATTGTTACATGAAAACAGCGACCTATTAATATTAACAACTTGTTTAGCAAACACAGTCGTGGTCGCATTTAAGTTGTTAATTTTTATTTTAATATGACTAGTTTCGATCTTCTAAGCAGAGTCTCATAAGATCCGTGATGACAGTAAGGAATCGCTGTGTTCTCTGCCCCAGCACGGGCGAACCTGCTCTACGCCTTCTGTCATCGCGGAATGTAGATCTTATGATGATCCGTATAAAATATCGAAATTGGTCACATTTGATCAAAGCATAACAACTTAGATGCGACCACGACTGTGTTGACTAAATAAGTTAAAATATGAAACACATGTATGAAATTAACTTTGGAAGTTGAGTCTTCATGTTGTACCAGGTAACGAAAGATTGTGCTTTTGGCAATTTACGAAATATTAGGTAATAATGTAACGACAGCAACATTTCTGTTAACTTTAATTTGCTATTGCTGTGAAGAGTGAAAATGAACATTTTGTTGATGGGATGAGGGAAAATAACATTACGCGGTCTCAAAATTTTATTTGAAAAACAATTACTTTGTCTTACTGGAAGCTTTGAAGAACGCCTAATGAAATTTTTCATATAGTTACGAAAAATGAACTAGTTATAATACGTTGCTGCAGCAATAGTATAGAAAGAGATAACGCATAGAGTTTTAAAATACTAGAAGTATGACAAACAGAAAACTTTAAAACTTAAAGACGTTAAGAATATATAAGAATTGCAGAATCAATTGAACGGACCCCTCCCGGAAGAAAAATTTATTTCTATTTAACGCTATCGTATCGAACGAGTGAAGATCTTTGGTTGAGGTTATAGCTCAACGAAAGAATAAACAACATTTTGAAGCCGTCATCTTACGTCATCGTCCAAACTGAAGAAAATTATTTGGATGCTAGCAATAAATATTCCCGAGAAGCATCTACATACAAAGACAAATCATATTTAGAGGCAGAAGAATTATGATGAACGTACGCGGTACGCCAGCTCAAGTTTAGATAAAATAGACGTATCTCGACAACATCAGCATTGCAACTATCTGTTGATGCTCTGTCTGTAGATGATGTGAAGGTTGATCTTGAAACGCTACTTTTTCCCGATGAAATATGGTTGCACTTGTCAGAACATCAAAAACACCTCTTAATTCTGTCAAACGCGATGGTGCTGTGTGGTCTTGCGTTGTGCTGCATGAAATAACCTTACAACTTTTCGTCACTTCGTCAGTTCTCTGAATAAAGACGGCAATATATTGTCACATACCTGTACAGTTTTCTCCTGGACGAATTAACATTTTATGGGACTGATGGTATAGCCAAGCATCTCTAACCAAAAGGATGCAGGTAGTTGTACTTAGTAATTCAAGCAATATAGTAGAGAAACATGATTCTGACTGCGGAGAAATCAGGTATGGGGTTCCCAAGGTTCAATCTTAGATCCACTACTGTTCCTTATATATGTAGACGATCTTCCATCTAGTATAAAACGAGCAGAATCAATTCCTTTTTCAGGTGAAATTAGTACTGTAATCAATCCACGCTTACATACAGAAACATAAGAAATGATAAACAAAGTTCTTAAAAAGTATCATTGACTGGTTTTCTGCGAATGGTCTCACAAATCTAGGGTAGAAACAAATCAGTAAGTTGACATATTTTGCTTATTTTCATTCAATAATGTCATATGGAATAATGTTCTGGGGTAACTCATCTTTAAGAAAGAGTGTCTTCACAGCATATTGTTGTAATAATCCACGACAGTTCAAAAGGAACAATGGGTACATAATTACAATATTATGAGGAAAAATAACATTCATTATTCCACATTAAGGTTGCCTTTAGAACAAAACGGGGTGCACGAAGCTGCAATAAAATATTTTGATCACTTACCAAATGATATAAAACGTCTGACAGACAGCAAAGTAAAATTTAATAACAAAGTGAGAAAGTTTCTTCCTGACAGCTCATTCCATCCCATGGAAGAATTTCTATTATTATAATGCGTAAAAGGTGGAGGGTAGGAATTACTACCCCACATCTGTATATCTTTATTCTTTTTGTAAAAAAACTAAAAAATAGAAATGTTCAGATTGTAACCGTACGTACAAACTAATTTGCGACTGTGGATGTATGAGTCGTTCCACATCATTACGTTCTGTTGTGCAACATGATGCTTGGAACATGTTACTAACTGACAAAAGTTATGGTTTGGAAGAAATAGATCTGTACAATAATTCGTGTTGCACCTACTGCATATCAGACTCCTTTTATCAAACAACGGAATAATGACGATATTATGAAAAGGCTAGATTGCTACTAACCATATAGTGAAAATGTTGAGTTGCAAACAGGCACAAGAAGAGGACCGCTAAACAAGTAAGTTTTCTGCCAAAAGGCTTTCTCCTGAAGTAAACGAATCTCTCTCTCTCTCTCTCTCTCTCTCTCTCTCTCTCTCTCTCTCTCTCTCTTACACACACACACACACACACACACACACACACACACACACACAGGCACAACTGGCCGCCTTAGCGGTAATATATATGTGAGTCTCGTTTGTTTGTGTGTGTGTGTGTGGGGGGGGGGGGGGCATCTCCACTACATGGTGAGTAGCAATCTCCCTTTTCATAATACTGAATACTGTTGACATTCCTGTTTTCACGTAACGTAGAGCCTCTTAATGAACTGTTGAGGAATTTTTAGAGCTCCAAAGTAGCTTGACCTGCGGCTTCAAGCACCTGATAAATACGGTCAGGCTTCATCAAAAAAGGGGAGCTTCACTAACTACTGTACCTCTTCGACACGCACTGATTGCAACAACTAGCTGCAGTACCAGTACAGATGCTGAGCAACAGCATCGGAATTGGACAGCCGGTGCAGTACCGTCATTTTGTAAGGTTCCAGTTGGAGTCTGTGCACAGCTCGGTTGGTAGATGGCATGTAAACGTCAATGTGAAGACCTCAATACAACGAATTTCTTACAATTCTTTCAAAGGCTGCTCCTAGCTCGTCCAATTCGGGTAAGATCGACACGCTACCTGCCAGACTTCGAGGATCAGGCCGCAGGGTGTGTGGAGATCGAAACCTGCGTTTTCTGTATCGGTTCTCGCACAATTTAAGACACTGTGCTTGAGACTCCCTGTTGTGGCACCGCCCAATGATTTGTATTTCACCTTTGCTACCTCTTTAGATATGATTTTAACGCAAATCACACTTTCACGATTAAACACGACCCACTGCTTTTCATTCTGTTCGACTCACAAAACAAAATTCAAAACACCATTCGATACGATTTTGATTCTGCTAGTACAGTAACTTTAGTTCACGATAATTAAATACTAAATCCTGCTGACCGTTAAGCAAACTGGCAACGGCGAGTGGGTACCGCAGTTGTCAGTTAACAATACATGTATGTCAGTAGCACGCAATGCCAAGTGTGCAACGAACCCAGATTATACGGCCACTACAGCTGCTGCTAATAAACTGCTACCGGCTCATCATGTAGACGGCAGCAAGAAACAGTAGCATCACTGTAGGTAGATGCTGCCCTAGAAAAATTTGCACTTATTATATTTGCAATATAATCGTATATCCCGAAGTTAGCTATTTCATTTTAGATTTACAGATGGCTGACTCTGCAATAAACATGTTACTCCCGTACGTGACGGTTTAACTCAAAGGCAGCGTAACACCACATTCGAAAGTAGCCCTGGTACTGAGTAAATATCCGACCCGTAGGCAACATCCTTAATGCACACTTAAGGTGCAACTCGACTCCGAGGTACACCTTCAGTACCTGGAGGGGAAACTAATCTTTGCCCAGCAACGGGAGCAGAGCAGGTGACTACAGTTTAGACTTTGCGTTAATCCCAAGGTTAAACTCCAAACCTGTCCTCAGCGTATCGCGGAGTGAGGAATTGTGACACTGTTTTGGTGATCCTTCAATACTATGGGGACGTCACACTCGGCAGACACTTTGTTATGTTGGTTGGTTTAAAAGAGGGAGGAAAGGGACCAAACTACAAGTTCATCAGTCCCTTGTTCCGAATAAAACAATCCGACAAGTTTGAGAATAAAACAAACGAGACTTACAAATCAAAATGGAATGAAAGGAAAAATCACAAGAACAATGAAGGGCAACAAACATGTAAATGGACAAAAGGGGACAAGAAAACCCCAGCAACCCATAAACGGGATGAAGAGGTTAAAGCAACAAAGCCGATTACCATGGCTGGCTGACCATGAGAATAAAAAAGGAGAAGCCAGCCACTCCGCAACACATTAAAACCTCCACCCTAGGAGCACTAGGGTGGAGGACACAGACGAACAAAGGACATGCGCTAAAACTTAGATCAAATGATAAAACCCACCCTCAAGAATAAAACGTAAAACTAGATCAGCCGATGAGACGTTGTCAGATAAAATTGACGGCAACGAGTCCGGAAACCCAAGATTTCGTCGCTGGGCAGGCCAGAATATGGGTCACTGTCAACTGGGCGCCGCACCCACACTCAGGCGGGTCTTCACGGCACAGGAGATAACCGTGGGTCGCCCAAGCGTGGCCAGTGCGGAACTCGCAGAGGACAACCGATTTCCAGTGAGAGGCCTGCATGGAAGACTTCCACACATTCGTAGTCTCCTTAATGACACGCAGTTTGTTGTGTGTACTGTTACGCCATTCCGTCTCCCAAGCCGAAAAACCATACGGCTTATGTCAGAACGCAGGTCAGGTTCAGAGATGTCCATAGCCTGGAGCGGTTTCCGCATAGCCTGTTTGGCCAGCCTGTCGGCAAGTTCGTTGCCGGGGATTCCGACGTGTCCTGGGGTCCACACAAACACTGCTGAATGACGGGACCGGTCCAGGGTATAGATGGACTCCTGGATGGACGCTACCAAAGGTTGGCGAGGGTAGCACTGGCCGATAGCTTGTAGGCTGCCCAAGGAGTCAGTACACAGAAGAAACGATTCCCTGGGGCATGAACGGATATATTTAAGGGCACGAGAGATGGCGACCAGCTCTGCAGTGAATACACTGCAGTCATCGGGCAAGGAATGCTGTTCAAAATGGACTCTGTGGACGTAGGCGAAGCCGACATGACCATCAGCCATCGAGCTGTCCCTGTAAACCACTGCAGAGCCCCAGAACACATCAGGAATCGAGAGGAAGTGACAGCGGAGAGCGGCAGGAGTAACTGAGTCCTTAGGATCATGCGAAAGGTCCAAACGAATCTGCGGCCTAGGTGTATATCAAGGATGTGTAAGCGGACGGCGGTGGTGGTTAGTGTTTAACGTCCCGTCGACAACGAGGTCATTAGAGACAGAGCGCAAGCTCGGGTTAGGGA
This sequence comes from Schistocerca gregaria, assembly GCF_023897955.1. Taxonomy (NCBI): domain Eukaryota; kingdom Metazoa; phylum Arthropoda; class Insecta; order Orthoptera; family Acrididae; genus Schistocerca; species Schistocerca gregaria. Next base: position 480,077,693 of record NC_064926.1, read on the forward strand.
AGGATTGGGAAGGAAATCGGTCGTGCCCTTTTCAAAGGAACCACCCCGGTATTTGCCTGAAAGGATTTAGGGAAATCACGGAAAACCTAAATCAGGATGCGAGTCCAGTGTTGTATAAGCGGACGGACCTGGATGGAAGGTGGTAAAGGAAAGGACTCCAGTTCAGACAGAAGGGATCGCACGCGAACCTCAATCGCTAGCCCTGACCTGGGCAGCCGATGCGAGAGCTAAACTGCCGCGGGTGGAAAAAGGAGACAGTAATTCGGATGCTACGGAGAACTACGAATGTGTACAACGTAAATGGCGACCAGATGTGCACGTCGGATCTGCAATAGAGGGACCCCGGCATCCACCAGGACGCTAGTCACCGGACTCGTTCTAAAAGTTTCCGTCGCTAGGCGAACGCCACAGCGGTGCACTGGGTCGAGTAAACGCAACGCTGAGGGCGTCGCCGAACCATACAGCACACTCCCATAGTCAAGGCAGGATTGAACAAGGGCTTTGTAGAGCTGCAGCAGTGTAGAGCGATCTGCACTCCAGTTGGTACTGATTAGGCATCGGAGGGCATTGAGGTGCTGCCAGCACTTCCGCTTAAGCTGAGTAAGGTGAGGTATCCAAATCAATGGGACGTCGAAAACCAGTCCTAAGAATCGATATGTCTCCACCACAGCGAGTGGATCGTCATGAAGGTAAAGTTCTGGAAAGTTCTGGTTCCGGATGAACGGTACGACGCCGACAGAAGTGCATGACACACGACTTAGTGGCCGAAAACTGGAAGCTGTGGGCGAGAGCCGATACTGCGCCTTGTGGATGGATCCCTGTAGGCGCCGCTCAGCAACACCAGTACCGGTGGAGCAGTACGAAATGCAGAAGTCGTCTGCATACAGAGAGGGTGAGACGGACGGCCCTACGGCCCTACAGCTGTTGCTAGACCGTTAATGGCCGCTAAAAATAGTGATACACTCAATACAGAGCCCTGTGGGACCCCATTCTCCTGATATGGGAGGAACTATGGGAGGGACCAACTTGGAAGCGGAAAGTACGAAGCGACAGAAAATTTTGGATTAAAAGCGGGTGTGGGCCTCGGGGACTGCACCCGTATAATGTGGCAAGGATTTGATGTCGCCAGGTGGTGTCATACGCTTTGCGTAGGTCAAAAAAGATGGCAGACTCGAGGGACACAAGATTATCAGCGGTAGAGCCACCCTAGCGGAAGCCGCCCTGACGTGGAGCCAGTAGGCCACGTGACTCCAGGGCCCAACCCAACCGCCGCAACACCATACGTTCCAACAGCTTACAAATAACGTTGGTGACACTGATGGGCCGATAGTTATCCACATCAAGCGAGTTTTTGCCGAGTTTGAGCACCGGAACGATGGTGCTCTCCCGCCATTGCGACGAAAAGACGCCATCGCACCAGATCCGGTTGAAGATGACGAGGAGATGGCGCTTGTAGTCAGACGAGGGATGTTTAATTATCTGACTGTGGATCCGATCCGGCCCAGGAGCTGTGTCGGGGCAATGTGCAAGTGCGCTGAGGAGCCCCCGCTCTGTAAATGGGGCGTTATAGGGTTCACTGTGGCGTGTAGTGAACGAGAGGGCTTTCGTTTCCATCCGCCGTTTGTGGGTGCGAAAGGTTCTCCGACGCAGAGACTCGAGCACAGTGCTCAGCAAAGTGCTCGGCAATCGCGTTTGCGTCGGTATATAGCATGCCATTGATAGTAACGACATGGACACCTGATGGGGTCTGGTACCAAAAAACACATATGATCTTCGTCCAGATGTGTGAAGGTGACGTATGGCACCCAATGGTCGACACGTACCTCTCCCAACACTCCTGTTTCCGTCGTTTTATGAACTGGCGAACGCGGGTACGGAATCACTTAAAAGCTATCAGATGCTCTAGGGAAGGGTGTGGTATATGTCGCTGTACAGCTCGCCGACGCTCTGTAATTGCCTCAACGATTTCCGGCGACCATTAGGGGACTGTCTTTCGCCGGGGCACACACCTTGTCAGCAATCGGTAAGAGTTGACTATATGTCATTATTTTGTTTTCTTCTTTTTCTCCTCCCCCTCCCCCTCTCTCAACGCCGTATCACACGAGATAGTTCACTTTACATTATTACTGTCGCCTACGCTGAAACGCCGAGAAAGGCTGAAGAGAAGTAAACGAATGAACCGTCACCAGCGTCCACGCATTGGTGAACATGGTCGCTGGGGTATGCCAGTTTTACGCTCGGCCAACAGATTACCGGTAACAAAGCTAACTCTACGTCTACTACTTTATACCATGTCTTCTAACATTATTATTTCTTCAGGTATAGCACTACATGTGATATACGTAAATGTCGCACAGCTATAGATAAACTTGAGTATCGACAATCTGGGCTAGACATTGAAAACAACAACGCTTTGAGATAAAACGTCCAAACATCCTGCATAATGAAAATGCAGTGACTTAGTCCGATGTTTCTAAGACTGGACTTGGGTAGAACAACCGAAAGAGTATGGGAGGCAACGTATAGGTCGGTAGACAGGAATCAAATAGGTTCCTGAACTCAGAAAAGATGGGTCTGAAATGGGGATCAAGAACTGGAAAAATAGGTGTAGGCCAGGTATCAGCGATAGAAAATAGTATTCCAGGCGAATAGAGTGTCACTAATGGAGAGGGCAGTAAAAAGACCACAGGAGACATCAGAACAAGAACGGTCGGAAGAGAAAAAACACAAACAGGCTGAAAACTTCATAAAGATTCTGCTTCATCAGTGATTTTACTAGACTTGTTTTGCTTCGAATGATCGTTCCTGTCAAATCCCAGATTACTGACCACTCCTCCAGGGACACCGTGAATATGCACTATCATTATACCTCTTCGATTCCATATCTGCCTCACAAGGTATTTTTTTTTTTCTCCCTCGCTCGTTGTAAGACTTCAATTCTTATTCTTATCTCACCGTCTTAAACGGTTTCCTTAACACCACAAGGCACCAAATCTTCCTTTCCATCTATTTTACTTTCAATATATGTAACTCATATAGTTGCTTGTGCAGAATGGGTTCTCCAGTACCGTGGCGGTTCGGAGTCAGGACTGCACGATCCATCTGAACTTCACATTGTACCAACCGATGCTCCCCACACAGCAATACAGAGCTGCCTGCGTCTCTCAGGCACGGTGTGACGTCCTCGCCACCGGAATGCTGACTACAGGCGGCAGCACAGCAGTGGCTGGTGGCATCCCGTCCTTGCTGACCAAGTTATGTGACAGTTCAGGTGGCGCGTAGCAAGGCGGCTGGTGTACTCCACATTCGGGCCTCTGGTGGCCGGCAAAAAGTGCGCAGGCATTCCGAATTGAACCGAGGGCCCTCGGAAACTAAAGCCGTCGGCACACGGACCGTGTATCCGAACGTTGAGCGTGCCGAGTTTCTGACGTCATAGCGTGGACTAGCACGTTCGGGAGTCTTTCGGAACGTGCAAAGCAATATCTGGCATGTCAGATATTCTGAGCGCTGACCAATGAGATGGCACAACGACACCTACGTCACACGCGCGCCGTCGCCCTTCAGTACAGAGTTGTGAGGCGCCATATTGGCATTCTTTTCAAGCCTATATGTATATATGCCGTTTCTGAGCACCAGCAAATTGAGAATCACTGGAAAACCCGTTGTTAGTTGTGTGATTCGTTCTAATAAAATAATGAGAAACATCGTATTCGTGGCAAAAGAATTATTGTAACTTGCTTATTATGAGAGTGGGTGCTATTTGAAGGCAGCAACACACTAAGGATACACCAAAAACACATTGTTCTTCGTGCAATTTGTTATAATTAAATTTCAATCAGTAACGTATCTACGATTAAGGTTTTCAGTAAGAGGTAACATACTATGATTAGATTCAAGAAATGTGTTATTGGTTCAGCGTACTGCATAGCGTCACTGACTTGTATGTAATTATTTGTTGGTGCGGTGGTTCGCGTCATGGCACTTCCAAATTTTGTTTCCTAACATTCGCGTTTATATTAGGTTCTGATACTTTATTATTAGTTTAATGTAAGTATATACTATAATATTTCATGTTATGTAAATATAAATTCACCTCTTTTTGAGGGATGACTTTGTTCGATTGACTTAATCTACTGGAGAGCTTGCGCTACTTGTATAAAGATATTTTGCTCCCTTTTCTTTTACGCTTCGTAATTCACATGTTGCAAAGTATCTGCTACTAGGCAGGAAGAATGATCAAGTAAGACTGACCTTGAGGTTTTACTGAAATGCAGGAATGATGAAATAATGTTTATCTTATGCGGAGAAGTATTCCAAATTTGTACCACACCATTTGTAATGGCACTTTCATAAGCCTGTGTCCTTATTGATTGGACATGGTACTTTCCTTTTCGTGGACGATGGAGGAGCTGTGCGTTTTAATAGAGCTAACGTGGGAACTTTACGCGCGCCCGTTGAGCAAACAGTGTGATTTACGAACTAGAAACATCCCTCAACTGCCGCTGGAGTGCGTTGGGGCCGACTTCAACTACATCCGCACAGCGTTGGGGCCGACGTACCGAATGCACAAGTCGCATCGTTCCTGAGCGTTCAGTAGCACGTTGAACTCGGCACGCTCAACGTTCACGTTCTACAGCACGGTCCGTGTGTCGACGGCTTAACTGGTGTGTCCTGAGACACGGTCATTGCGCGGCCTCGGCCCGGCGGATCCCATTTGAAGCGCGGAACGATCAGGTATGGTTGCCACCGGTAGACCACTGGCTAGTAGGTGACGCTGCTGGATTTGGTCGAAACGTATAACTGAGCAACGACTGATCACGATTCGTTGAATGTAGGAGGAATATTTACACTCCTGCAATACGCAGGCTTCTGGCAAGTACTTCACTGTGAAAACGTCACGTGCTACGCCATGTGTTAATGGCCACCCACCGAAGCATAACGCAACTCTGCTGGTTAAGTGTAGTCCAGGAAACGCTCGCTACTGCATACGATCCTATGAGGCAAGGAAAACTACATCGGCATTTGTCAGGAAAGTTGCGAGTACTTTCGGAAAAAAAATATTGTTCAAAAATGGCTCTGAGCACTATGGGACTTAACATCTGAGGTCATCAGCCCCCTAGAACTTAGACCTACTTAAACCCAACTAACCTAAGGACATCACACACATTCATGCCCGAGGCAGGGTACGAACCTGCGACCGTAGTGATCGCGCGACTCCAGACTGTAGCGCGTAGAACCGCTCGGCCACTCCGGCCGGCAAAAAATATTGTGTCGAGTAGAAAAAGTCTGGCGTGTGTGCCTAATTAAGGATAGTGCTTCTCAAACTCAGCTCCTTCTCTCTCTCTCTCTCTCTCTCTCTCTCTCTCTCTCTCTCTCTCTCTCTCTCTCTCTCTCTCGAGCTAAGAGGTGATGGTACTCACCCACAGCTTGGCAGGCGAGTCCCTACATGGGCCACAGACGGGAGACATGTCGCTGCCGCAAACCAACAGCCGCGGAACGAGCGCCGCCGCCATACTGTCTGACAAGACGTCGCCTCGCCGTGACTGTGGCCGCCCCCACCGCCACGATCGATGCCCGCATCCACCCCCACCTCGCCATTTTACCACGATCCCAACGTGCCCGTTTAATCAGACACACGTCCACCATTCCTCGCCTACCGCCATGCGCATACGACGCCATCCGTCTTATTAACGCAATGCTCAGGTGACGAATCAAGATGTCCTTATATCTGTATGTCTATGGAATAACTTCAACTACATCCTCACAGTGCTATTAAACAAGTAAACCGTTCCATTCATCTACGAGGACAACGTGAAACGCTTCCAGATTGAATTTTTCACAATGCAAAGGAGTGTGCTCCGTTTTGAAACCTTCTCTTCTCTGCCTCGTGATGACTGGGTGTTGTGTGATGTGCTTAGGTTAGTTAGGTTTAAGTAGTTATAAGTTCTAGGGGACTGATGACCTAAGATGTTAAGTTTCATAGTGCTCAGAGCCATTTGAACCATTTTTTTTGAAACCTCCTGGCAGATTAATCGCGCTTTCCAAATGGGTTTAATTTTTATCTACCAGAAGATTTCAAAATATACAAACACTCCGCTACAGGGTGAAACATTCGCTGCGACATCTTCTCTTTTAGGAATGCTACTACCACAAGGTATGCAGAAGGGCTTCTCCAAAGTTTGGGAAGTGGGAGAAAATCCCGGTACTATGGAAATGCGAGGTGGGATTGTGAGTCGTGCATGAGAAACTTAGTCTGACAAGAGTGTTGGCCTTTAATGGCAAAGATCCGAGTTTTGAGCCCAGCCCGACACATAGTTTTAATCATCCAGGTGAAATGCAATGATTGTATGGCATCGTTGGCCAGAAGGCCCCTTTCGGGGGATTGGGCCGCCGCATTGCACGTCCCAAGTCTTTTTTAGGTGACGCCACATCGGCGACTTGCGAGTCAATGGTTATGAAATGATGATGGACACACAACACCCAGTCCCCTGCCGGGAATCAAACCCGGGCCCCCAGCGTGGTAGGCGGTAACGCAACCGCTACGCTACGGAGGCGGACAATCATCCAGGTAGTGTCCAGTCACAAATTTCTTTACATGTTGGAATATGCGGAAATCGGAGGGTGCCAAACCTAGATAATACAATGAATGTTTGGAACTTTCAACTGCCACGGTTTTCTCGCTACCTAAACAACTTCGTTCGCTCGGACATTATCTCGAAAAGTCAAAATTTCTTTTACGGTCAAGTCTTTTCTCACGCAGCTTTTTCATACTTTCCGCCCAGATAAATTGCGTAGTATTCACTAGTTAATGTTTCACCATCTACAATGTAATCAACAGAGGTCTTTCGAGATAAAAATAAGCTGGTCATAAACTGTCTGGAATCGAGAATCGACTTCACATTTTTGTGCATAATTTTCATCCACTGTCTTGACTGTTGTTTCGTGTATAGTGTGTTTTCTATCCATCTATCATCCAGAAAGAATTAGTTCACAGAATCATGTTTTTAAACAAGACAACCATTGCTGAGGAATTCAGTTTCGTATTTGGTTTTGGTCAGCAACTCGCAGGAGTCATTTCTTTGTGAATCATACCATACACTCTACTGTTACGTCCAATGCATCAGCTGCATTATAATATCTTTAATTCAACAAATAATGTACATTTTCTCCAAGCTTTCTTCTGTGTTGTCACAGTTTTGAAACATCCTTCCTGTTTACCAACTTCAAGAGTACTACGACAACGTCTGAAGTCGGTCGGCTACTTCTGATCTGTTCAAAATGAAACAGGGGGATACCCCTTACAAGTTTTGGTCAACTCTGATTTCGATTAGCGAGAAAACGCTCAAAATTATGCGTCTAGTAACAAAGCGGTATGTGATTTTTTTCCCATCTGAATGATACACACGGCTATTCTCGAAAGTCCCACAAAAAACTACTTCACAGATGGCAGTCAAAGTTACCTTCTGTTAGTGCGCAACAAGGAGCAACGTAAAAATAATCAGTGATACCAACATCATCTCTGTGTCGTCGCAGAATATATCCTAGTTGCCGTAACAAGCCACTGATTTGTTACTGAGTGCGGTCCCCTCACATGAACATTACGCTTGCAACACTTGCGTGGTCTGCTGATCGCAGCGTTCACTTTCGCATAGATTTGTACAACACCCTAGAGAGAAAACAGGTGTTTGCGATCTTGGCATGGGCAGTGACAGAAGACTACAATATGCGCAGGCGAGCTAAATATTTTATATCAGCCAAAGTGCTAATGTTATATCTGATATCTACTGCACCCTGAGCAGTTATCCAAGTCGTCGTCTTCCCCCGCCTTTCTTCCCTGCAATTTTCTGATACCGGAGGACAAAATGGTTCGGTCTTAGTTTGTTACACGAATATAACAGAACATGGAAAACGTTTATTTTCGCGTGGAAATTATTTAGTATCGCAGTTTATTTGCGAACAGGGGATACTGGAAATCCCTGTATTCTAATAACACGTTCGCGACTCGACCATAATTTAATGTTTAAGGTGCTTTTTCTTTCATGAAGCCTTCCAGTATGTGGCACGTTTACCCCGTTCACATCACGACAAGCAAACCAACAAGATTTACCAGCCCGCATATATGATGCCCGTGACCAAATTTACGAACATGTTTCGCGGATTGCGTGACAATCTTTATTACGGGCTTAATATTTGCAGAATCAGTGAGGTGGATGACACTTAACACTACTAACGAAAACTTTGTTTCTCGGTGCAACTCCAAAGCAATAGCTTCCATCACTTATAAGAACTCTATTCACTGAGGAAACAAAAACTGCATTATGACAGTCAAAGAAGCAGTAGACGAGTAACTATTTCACGCATAGAAATATAAATCGTCCCATAACAAATGGGTGCACGAGCAAACGGTTACGAACAGAAAAATTTTATAGGTTAAATATTCGGTAAATCGACAACGATCTGCATTACGTTGGCCTCCATTCTGAGGAGTCTTAAATACGGAGACGGAAGCGGGTAATTTTTGCCACCATACTGGCTGTGTGTCCTGACTTCTCTCTTTGTCAAGCTACGAAAGCACAGTTTTTCAAGAAGCAAAGAACTTTTTCGTTTTATGTCCAGTCAGCAACGAGGTAAGTCGACACGAATCCGACACGAATCAACGTGGATGGGAGAAGAATGGCAAAGGAAATGGATGGTTCAAATGGCTCTGAGCACTATGGGACTTAACATCTGAGGTCATCAGTCCCCTCGAACTTATAACTACTTAAACCTAACTAACGTAAGGACATCACACACATCCATGCCCGAGGCAGGATTCGAACCTGCGACCGTAGCGGTCGCGTGGTTCCAGACTGAAGCGCCTAGAACCGCTCGGCCACACCGGCCGGCGAAACGGATGGTGTCATTTGTCATTTTTAAAGAAAACTTCTTGGCACCAACGTCATCTCCCCAGGGAGTCGACGGGGAACATGAATCTGGCTATCCGGATCGGTGTTTGCACCACACTCCTTCCTCACCAGAGTTCAGTTCCTCATCGACTGCTCTGATCGTCGCTCGGTTGTGGATTCCAGTACTCGTCCAAAATTATGGCACAAACCATCGGGCAAATGTGTCTTAGAGCTTCACGTCATCATTTTTTTTGGACAGCGTTCCTTGGTGTGCCGTTCCTGTGTTACTGCGGCACTGCTCTGCTTCACCAACATTTAACAAGGCAATAAGCCGGTAATACAGCTTTAACTCTTCTGGAGCACAAATGGCGGTGCACAGTATCTATAAAAGTTCGTGTGATGTTCTGCTTCTGGAACGCACTCTAACAGCAAAGTATAGCACAAAGTAGATACTATCACTAAAACAGTCTTAAATTCACTGGCTTTGTTGGCAATCAATACAACAACGCGGGATCGAAATACTACGGATTCTCAACTCAGTGTACTTGAAATGTTAGTGCATACAGCTATTGTTTTCCTAAATAATAAATTTAGCACGTGCCTGAACCGAACAGATACGCGTTTATTCTGCAAAATTTTTGGGCAAGCTGTCTTCACGACGAACCAGAGAGCATCCTGGGCTCTAAGACAGATGCGTAACACACGAGTTCATAATTCACAAGAAGTTAATTAATTCCAAATTCTGATTAGCCTAAACGTCGCATACTCTGTAGCGTAGGAATGTCAACAGTGACAACACTCTTATCGGTAGTACGTGACACAATGGGGACGCTCTAACAACCTGGGAACTTGGTCTGGAGATACGACTGGGTAAATAAACGGGCAAGACAATGGTGCATATTACAAGCGCTCCGCTGCAGGTATATGGCCACATCCAAAGCTTAGCTCATGCAAACTGCGAAAGCAAAACTTCGTTTCTACTACGAAATATTTCATGTAGCGAGAAAAAGTACAATGTTTACCAACGAAACCTTTATGTACTTCTGCATCTCTATTGACGGGCACTGCTGTCCCAGCATCATCTCCAGCTATAGTTTTGTTTAACCATTGCGAAAGCACCTCAGACATGCTCAACATACACGTGAGAAATCACACAATTTTAATCATCTAGCAGTCGTCCTTTCAACCAGTTTCGTGGTCCTTACCACCAATACGTTGAGCTGATCGATCGGAGTTTTTCCAAACGACGAGATGGTTTGTTGACCACAATTGTTTAAAATTCTTCCTATAAATTTCACTATGTCATTGTCTTTCGCACAATAACATTCATGCGGTTGTTCTTCCTTAAAACATTACTCGCTTATACTCTGAGATTCTCGGCAGTTGAGAATGATTCCAACGACAAGACGACAAACCGAGTCTTTTGATTATTTATTTGCGTGAAGGTCACTTGTCAAATTTCGAACCAAACGCTGATCATCTGCAGATTTTCACCCAATTCTCCATATCTGTCTGAGACCGTTGCTTCTGTGCCGGCCGCGGTGGTCTCGCGGTTCTAGGCGCGCAGTCCGGAACCGTGCGACTGCTACGGTAACAACTGCGTTTTTTGGAATAGGAACCACCAATATCTGTTACATATTCGTGTAGTACGTAAAGAAATATGAATGTTTTAGATGGGCCACTTTTTTAGCTTTGTGGTAGATGGCGCTGTAGTAGTCACAAACGCAAAGTACGTGGTATCACGTAACATTCTGCCAGTACGGACGGTATTTGCTTCGTGATTCATTACCCATGTTAAAATGGACTGTTTACCAATTGCGATTCGAATCCTGCCTCGGGCATGGATGTGTGTGATGTCCTTAGGTTAGTTAGGTTTAAGTAGTTCTAAGTTCTAGGGGACTGATGACCACAGCAGCTGAGTCCCATAGTGCTCAGAGCCATTTGAACCATTTTTACGTTGCTTCTGTATGCAAAACTGTGTCGTCTGAAACGTTTGAGAGAGAACTATATTGTAACGAAGGACATAACCATCGAGGGGGAATGGAGTCAGCTACAATGATCGGACAGCGCTACACACGACACAGTTCGCTCTATGAAGTCATGGGAAAATCGTCTGTCGGAGGTCAGAGACAACGGATAGCCCTACAAGCAAAATTGGTCGGGTAGCGCCTACACATGTCCAGTTTATCGGACGATCGATAAATTGGTAGTAGGACTGCAAGTTTTCAGAGCTAGCTTTATTTTGTCACCCATGTATATAATAATGATCAACAATGGGCAACAGGCACAAAGAAATACTGACGTGACAATGTGTGCCGAAACTGGAGTGACGCTAACGACAGCCGAGAACAGTTCCTGCTTCTCCGCAGAAGGCTCCCATTGAATTCTGTAAAACTCCTAGCGGCGATTCATTTCTCGAGCTTTAGGACGACAAGCAAGCTCTGCTGTCCCATGTGAAATAGCACACAAATTCAGTGTAAAAGCGAATCGCTTGGATTGTTCACCTAGATGTGCGGATTTCCATTTGAATCGGCATATATTCGAAAGCTCTTGGGCCCTTTATAAACGGTATGTAGTTATGATTCCGCTATGTAAAAAGCACCGATGTTTCCCAAGTAAAAGAAATACTCGTCTTCCAGGGCCATCTCATTCATTTTAAAATTGCTGGTCGTTCTTACAGCACCGGAGGTTGGTTTGGAGCGCGCTAGCCTACGTGTTGCAATCGTGTTGCGTTCGCCCATGCAAGTCATCAGCTGTTGATGAGGACAAATGAAAGACCTCTGACATTCCAATTGGGCTGATTGCTGCAACAGCTGAGAGGAGCAAGAGACGAAGGTGGCGACGTCATGAACTTGGGAATCGGACAGGAGCAGTACAGACGCAAACCGTTCCTCACTCATTAGAGATGTACCGACTGGTTATAATTAAAGTGCAGCTACTCACAGAATTACAGTATGGGCTTTAATATGGTATGGCAGCGAAATGTAGATATACTAAAGCGTTAATGCAGAACCGATTCACGCTGTAAAAAAATTAGTTCCAATTTTGGCCTCCAGGTGCAAATCTGGTGCTGTTAATGCAAGAAATATATAAATGTTTTCGTATCGCTCATTTGCTGCAACGACGTCATAACTAAAAAAACACGGCTTTTGAGTTAATAAAGTGAAATGGCAATGAACAGAACTTTCAACTGGTAGAGATTTTAAAATTTGTCGCAGAATGGAAGTAGTGTAGTTTTGTCGGCAGTACGTTTCGACCGAGGTGTTAATGGCAACAATTATATTATCCCAGTTCTGAGTCAGCTGTTGCGCGTAGCACGTCGTTAAGTTCTCTAGAACAGCGACATATTTTGTGCTGTGACAATATTGCTGAAAGGTAGAGCTCTTTCTCTTTCTTTGCAATGCATAAGGCCTTGTTTAAAGATATGACACTGCGCATGAACAACTTGGAATGATTTCCGTTTGACTTAGTTTGTGTTATGACGTTATTGCAGAAAAGAATCGCTTTGACTGCGGTACTATTTTGTTTCAATACGTTGTTACAAATGACAGGAACTCGTTTCTTAACCATCGGTTTTAGAATCAATTGCTGTTATGACACTCTTGCACTAAGTCGTTGGCAATTTCATGATTGAATTATGTATATTCTGAATTATCTACATTTAAATCAGTATTGTTATTATAATTTACAGTAATATAATATTTTGTGACCATCAAATGAACGTGGACAATTATTAAGAATAAGTGACATAGTATAATTTTATTTCCAGTCAGAGAATCATACAATCAGATAGTCGAGGAACAAAATTGGTGCTAATGGCTCACAAGAAACAAGTAGGAAATGTGAAGGAATGGCAGGTAAAATGTAGCTCATCAGCTACTTCTGAAGATCTAAGTACTAATTCTGTTGCTAGCGAAGAATTTTCGGAAGAAAGAGGTATGTTATTAATTACTTCGGTGTTGTTGTTTTTTCGCGACTTTGTAACATTGAGTTCTGCAGTCAAATACGTTTTTTAATTTTCAAGGGACTGTATTAGCTGCTGCCACCGAGTCAGCTGCAAACGTGGAGGTTAAGAGTAATTCTGCTGGAAGTTCATCTGTTGGAACGGTGTCAGATTATTCCTCACGTTCATGCTCATTTTCCGAAAATGATGATCATGATGTTACTGATGCCACATATGTATCGCCCTTTTATCAGTGAGAGCGAGAGCGACAGCGACAGCAGCTAATTCGAACAGAGGAAACTGTGTATCTACACTACTGGCGAAACCTACAACGTGCTCACATGAGGAAAGTTTTCAAACGATTTCTCATACACAAATAGCAGTTGACCAGCGTTGTCTGGTGAAACTTGTGATGCCTAGTGTAAGGAGGAGAAATCCGTACCATCACGTTTCCGACTTTGATAAAGGTCGGACTGTAGCCTGTCTGATTGCGGTTTATCGTATCGGGACATTACTGCTCGCGTTGGTCGTGGTCCAATAACTGATAGCAGAATATGGAATCGGTTGGTTCAGCAGGGTAATACGGAACGTCGTGAGAGATCCCAACGGCCTCGTATCACTAGCAATCGAGATGACAGGCATCTTAATGCGCTTGGTTGTAACGGATCGTGCAGCCACGTCTCGATCCCTGAGTCAACAGATGGGGACGTTTGCAAGACAGCAACCATCTGCACGTACAGTCTGATAACGTTCGCAGCAGCATAGACTATCGGCTCGGAGACCACGGCTGCGGGTACCCTTGACGCTGCATCACAGACAGGAGCGCCTGCGATGGTGTACTCAACGACGAACCTGTGTGCACGAATGGCAAAAACGTCATTTATTTGGATGAATCCAGGTTCTGTTTACAGCATCATGATGGTCGCATCCGTGTTTGGCGACATCGCGGTGAATGCACATTGGAAGCGTGTATTCGTCATCGCCATACTGACGTATCATCAGGAATGATGGTATGGGGTGCCGTTGGTTACACGTCTCGGTCACCTCTTGTTCGCATTGACGGCATTTTGAACAGTGGACATTACATTTCAGATGTGTTACGACCCGTGCCTCTACCCTTCATTCGATCCCTGCGAAACCCTACATTTCAGCAGGATAATGCACGACCGCATGTTGCAGGTCCTGTATGGGCCTTTCTGGATACAGAAAATGTTCGACTGCTGCCCTGGCCAGCACATTCTCCAGATCTCTCACCAATTGAAAACGTCTGGTCAATGGTGGCCGAGCAACTGGCTTGTCACAATACGCCAGTCACTACTCTTGATGAACTGGGATATCGTGTTGAAGCTGCATGGGCTGCTGTACCTGTACAGGCCATCCAAGCTCTGTTTGACTCAATGCCCAGGCGTATCAAAGCCGTTATTACGGCCAGAGGTGGTTGTTCTGGGTACTGATTTCTCAAGATCTATGCACCAAAGTTGCCTGAAAATGTTATCACATATCAGTTCTAGTAAAATATATTTGTCCAATGAATACCCGTTTATCAGCTGCATTTCTTCTTGGTGTAGCAATTTTAATGGCCAGTAATGTAATACCGCCCATGTCGAAACTTCGTTAATATTAACGAGTCCAGCAAAGAAAGGGATGATGCGTAAAAAGAATGAGCACACCTATATCAGAGATGTTAATAAGAAGTTAAGAAACAGCGGAAAGGCATGCAAAATGCAGACCATAGGCAACAAAATCTGAAACTAGGGGAAAATGGAACTCACATGTACGGAAAAGTGTAAGTGGAAATGTTCTGTGAAATTTGTTTAAATCCTATTGGTCGTTAAGTGATGGAAACAAAGTTAGTATATTCTCAATAATATGGAGCCCATTCATCCAAAATATCGGTATAGGAGTGTTGGTAGTGGAATGAAGCAAAGGGATAATAATAACGCCTTCTAATTCCGTCTGAATAATCAGAAAGTCAGGACGCACAAATTGTTTCTCAAGAAACAAATGATCTCCATATTAGGACGGTATAGGAAAAACGAAGTAAGCTGGTATATGTGCTCTACGAGGATCGCCGAGGAAAACATGGCACACAAATGAAAATTGTGGAACATTTGAAGGAAGGTGTTAAAAACTATATCGATAAAATTCCAAAAATCGAAAATCATTACACTCGTGCCAACACCAGCAAACGATTGGGGACGTTCACAGAGACTACATGGCAGACTGGAAAAAAATCCCGTTTGTGAACTATTTATTGATTTATAGGATATTTACAAAAGATTTTTACACTTCATTCTTTACACCCAAAAAAGTCTAATATAAACGTGCTGTGCCTATGATAATGCTGAGGGGTGGGAGGGGGAGTGAAAATGAGAAGAGAAAGAAATATTATGATTAGCATATACTGGAGAAAGAAATGTGCAGAAAAGAAAAGAAGTATGGTAAGGAGGAATCGAATGCTGCTGTCCTGGTGTATGAGTTACAAGCAGTTATGCTTACTTAATGTCTCGGTTTTTATTACAAGTCTAAATTAAATGCATTTAATTTTACAATTTACAATCTCGAGACTAATGAACGTGAATGTTTTGTTTGGGATGAATCCAATGGTCACAGAGGAATCAACAAATTGGGTTCCCGCGTTCTTCGGTTTTCCAATAAAAGTTCGTGGTTGCTGTGTACCCCTACGCTATATCTTCATTCAACATAGAAAGCATAAGCCACAAATACTTCAGCAGAGGCCACACGCAAAACGAGGGAGATTCTGTGCAATCGTTAATTGAGCGCCAAGTGAAACGGCAGATGAAGGGCGGCCCAATGTACACACCGGTGTCATTCACCGGGCTAAGAAAAACTGGAAATCATTAAATGTTACGGAATTGTGCTTTGAAGATTTTTTGGATATTAAAGCTTTAGCGACTCTAGTGGGGCCTCTGAATATGTGACAGGCTAAAATAGCGACAGTGAAAATTCCCAGAGTGGAACGCGAACCATGAACCACCCTTTTCTTCAAAACGTCTTATGAGGATGTGAACTTCAACGTGGTAAGTAACATCACCAGAAAGTAAAAGATAACTGACCATATTACACTGACACGAGCTTCTCAGTAAAACTTCAAATAGCAACCAACAAGAAACAAGACCGGCTTGAATTAATCCACAAAAACCACATACCTCAAATTTTATGCACCTTTCTAAGAGCAGCTGTAATCTTTTTTGTGTTTCAATTAATCTTTTGCAATTTGTTTTACATAAAGTATGCTGTGAATGTGATTTTTTCTGTTTTTATTGCCACTTTATAATCTAATACAAAATAATAAAGGTTTGTTTAGATATATGGAAATAATGAGACTAATTTTCCAGCGTGTCGGACAAGCAAAAAATCTTGACCGTGCCCATGACCCTGTAATCGGATCTTCGTGATAACTCCAAAGTACACAGGTGGGCTTCTTGGATTTTTATACATTACAGTACTACTTGGGATAATGATTCATACAACTTCACTGGTTAAATAATGCTATATTCTATAAAATAATAGACTTTTTACTCATTCTCTCAATCGAAATGGCTACCGCCGATTACGCTCTAAAATAACGGGCGTCTATCTTCGGTCATTAAAAGAGAGCGAGTCCTTCCTCTTAGCGAGGAACAGGAAAAACATCTTATGTTTTTTAACATTTGAAAATCAAAAATACATGACGGTAGGCGCAGGCTCTACGCTGGGCTACCGCTTCACCTTCTCTCTTTGTCTTTTAAGAAAACGAAAACATAAAAGCAAGAAATGCGAAAGGTGCATCACAAGTTGCGGGAAAAAATAATAGTCATAAGAGCAAATTTGTGGTAGACATTGGGTAATCACACTTTTTGTAATCAACAGTAACGACACAATTCCACTTATGTCAAAAAATACACTGATTTTAGCAGCAACAGCGTCATAAGTGAAAATGAATAGTTTTGATAAATTACGGAAAACTGTGTAGTATATATTTCAGCTTCTAATTTATGTCCACATCATAACAAGATGTTACTTTAACAAACTGTAGCATTTTGTCGGTTTTATATTATAATTCCAAAAAATTAAAGCTGTTTCTCAGCTTCAAAATCATGATTTTCGAGTTATGGCGTTAGTGTTGTAAACGAGCGATAAGTAATTCATTAGGAATGGGATGTTGGCGGGAAAGGTCTAACAAGTGAGACAGGCATAACGTTGTTTCTATTATTAACCACCGTCGTCATACAACTAATTCTTTTCGGCGTAAATCGATTCCGCATTAACGTGTTAGCATATCTACCAAGTTTCGCTTCCATATGATAATTACAGCCCATAGTGGACCTCCGTGAGTAGTTGCACTTAAATTTTAACGGCAGCGTAGTAACACAGAAGCAGTGCGTGCAGAGTGAGCTGGCTACTATATACATCAAGTGAGCAAGTTACTAATCCTCCCCCTTCAGTGTTCGCTATGCACTCCTTTGTCGCATTATCAGAGGTACTCCGTTGCACATTTTGCGAGTGGTGCCTCCGCGCACATCCGAGAATTACGGTTATTAATTCGTAAGTCACTGCACTGTTTGAATGTGACCGTTCTTCACTTTTGTTGGTTTTGTTAGCCATACGGCATTCAGAAATACTGTGGTTTTGCCGTCTTAACTTGTGTGGATGTCAGCAGATTTACTTGGAACACGACTAGGGTTCCTACATTTTTCAGTAAATACGTATACATTTCAAAAATGACACAAAAACCTTTTTTGGAACACAATACGACAGCCAGACAACAGCTGAACTTATCAAATTAATCAATAGTGAAGCAGAATTTGTGAAACTCGCAACAGTGAATTACGTCCAAGCTGAAGCCTAATCGCGTAAAGATGGCGGCGTTTTATGGTCGTTTACTGAACGAGTTGATGGTTTATTAGAACATTACAAGTGAGCGACGAAACACATTTATCTCCGAAAGAGAATACCTACATGACCGGTTACGTGGTTCTCCTGTCGTGGAAATGTAACGTGACAAGAACGGGAGCCTATAAAGAAACTTCATCGCGAATCTGGTAACATGTAAGTGATTTTTTTTTTTATGGTTGTGACAGTTCATGACAAGGCACACATTTCTCCAACGCCGAAATGTTCAAATAGGCATTGATCAGTGCAGAAAGTCTTAACTATTTCCTGGATGATAAGGACGTATTTGTTTCCTTATTTCTGGAATGCAGCCATACCGCCAACAGCGAACAATATACTGAAACGCTGAAGTAACTTGCAGAAGCCTTTAAGACGAAGCCACACATGAAACTGCAAGCGATACTAACTCACTGTATCTACGCATGAACGTTTACGTCTTTCCCCGATCCATCGTAGGTACTGGATTTGACATCATCCGATTTCTGTCTGATTCAATATACGAGTCTTCGGGTGCGAAGATCTGATGACACAGACGAGCCGAAAATGGCTGTGAAGCGGATACGACACTGCACTGCACATCCAACGGTTCGAGACTTGGCTTCAATTGGAGTACAATGCGTCTCTCTTAATGGAGGCCCACACAAATTATAAGTGCTAATCTAACTTTAGGCAAGGTGCGATCTCTTGTGCATCACATTTCGTACAGCCATCGTACTCTTGCTTCCTTCCAGTTTTTTTCTGGCCCTTTGTGGCATAGCAGATCGTAGCTGCCCCGGCAGCCCAAATAATAATATATTATACATAGATGTGACAGTTTTTGATAAACGGGGGGAGGGGGGGGGGGGCACGACGTTGGGATCACGGATTTACTTCAAATTTTCCACACCTTTAGTAGGCCTTTAAAATAACATAATGTGTGCAAGTAATAAGGTGCACTACTCTGGCAATTCCGGGAAAATCACAGAGAAGATTTACGCGTCTATTACGTAACACATGTGACTATGCGTAGGTGCCGGATTTCATGATGGTCAAGTGGTTAGCATTCGAGCTTCGTAAGACGAACGTGTACGAGACAGTGGTTCGACTCTCGTTCAAACCTTCATTTTTGTACTACATGCGTAAATTCTGTGATATTTAAAAAATTTGCACCTATACAATTCGTTCTTGCTACATTGGAACATCTCACCGCTACGCATGACAACTCCTGTACGGTTGCAGCTCGAAGCGTCGAGGTGCAAAGTAGTTCCGGGTACCTCAACAGACAGCATGTATAAGAAATTTCGCAAATCACGACAGGCATACATTTTCAGGAAAACTCTGTGCATTCCTCCATTCATTCGTAGTCGAATTACGACAGTACGCACTCTACTCCACGACAATCAATATCATCTCCCCATCTCCACGACGTCTCGTCCCCCCTCCCCTCCTCCCCCCTCTAGAGACAATTCCAGATGTCTGTTCCTTATCTTACGATACAGTTTATGTCGCTCCTGCTCTGTAGACAATTGTCTTTGAGACATCCTTGGATCTTGTCGTAAAGGTGAGGCCATATAACGCGCTTGCTGTGCAAAGGTCGACCTTTCCACTAGCATACTATAAACTCTCCCTGTACTTTGGTCATCAAACCCTTAAAATGCCACTATGGTACTTCCAATGTTAGTATTAAGAAAATAGTCTTAATCGCGTTTTTTTATTTATTTAGCGCCGACCGGTTTCAGCCCATCGAAGGGGCTATCTTCAGGGCGAACATATGGTCGACTTCTGGTGGCGTCACGATGGGCTAAAACCGGACGGCACTAAATAAATAAAAAACGCGATTAAGATTGTTTTCTTAATAGTAAGTTAATTTATACTAATCGCTGTTACTTCATAACCATGTTGTCCAAACTTCCAATGTTAGTGAAGCAACAGTCCTTGGCTAACCTGGTCAACACATCCGTTAATTCCACCTCGCAAAACCGGATGTGGCACTAACTTGTTAACTTCCACAATACACCACACGTGACTACGAAGGAAGTGTACACATCAGACACTGTGCGTGTGATGAACCTTTGTCAACTGGAAGGTGGAGTGTTCTATTCCCGCAAAACATGTAGAGATTCTTCTTATACATTTTACTCTACTGCCCAGTAGTACATGACGGAGAGCTCAACTCAGTAGAAAGATGCTTTGCAAACGGCTGAGGTCATAAGCGCCCAAATCATGAAAAAATGGCCGGCCGGAGTGGCCGTGCGGTTCTAGGCGCTTCAGTCTGGAACCGAACGACCGCTACGGTCGCAGGTTCGAATGCTGCCTCGGGCATGGATGTGTGTGAGGCCCTTAGGTTAGTTAGGTTTAATTAGTTCTAAGTTCGAGACGACTGATGACCTCAGAAGATAAGTCGCATAGTGCTCAGAGCCATTTGAATCAAACTATGAAAAATGGCTCGTTTCCTAGGGAAAGTACTCCGTGATTCTTGAAGTCAGTTGACACATAGGATCAGTAGCTTGATAAAATTATAACGAATAACGACACCTAGATCGGTTCAATTAGATTTTAATCTCTTGCTACGTTATGGAACGAGCCAGTAAAGGCACAAACTAACGTGAGGATCTGTGAACTTAGACCACCCAACAACGCGCTGATGGGAGGAACTGCAATTGTCAATATTTCCAGGGGAGCAAAAACGCGTTTAGTAAATCGCATTTTGTCAGTCGAAGGCGCGGACTATGAGGAGCGCGTTGCCTTGTAGAAGCCGTACGAGTCTGGCGACCCTACACCGAAGCCAACATCTGCCAGGCAGCGAATGCTAGACACCGTGTAGTTCTCGCGTGTTGTATCACTTGTCACGCTAGCTACGACATATGTAGCTAATCATTTCGTCTGCAAGTCAAGAAGGGATTCTTGGGTCACAACCATGAAGGAATGGTAGGAAACTACTTTGAAGATTATACGTAATCTTTTTCACGTCAATATCTTATTTACCACCGTGCGCATCACAGCACGAGAAAATACTTTTTATTTGTTATTGGATTAACAGTTGGGAACAAAACCTGTCTAGATCACTGTAAAACAGTTATACTTTTGGCACTACATTTGGATTATTACGAGGGCGTTCAATGAGTAATGCAACACTTTTTTTCTCTACCAACTGCGTCTGAAAATAAACGAATTTGTTGTGGGACATCGTGGAATATTCCCGCTTCAGTCCCTATACTTTCCTGAAGTTCCGATAGGTGAAGGCGCTGCAGTAATAGAACCCAGTACGTTGTCCTCGATGGTGAGTGTTCATAGGAGGTGAGGGTATCATCTGGAGTGCCCCAGGGAAGTGTGTTAGGTCCGCTGTTTTCTGTCTACATAAATGATCTTTTGGGTAGGGTGGATAGTGATGTGCGGCTGTTTACTAATGATGCTGTGGTGTACGGGAAGGTGTCGTCGTTGAGTGACTGTAGTAGTGTAGCGCTTGACACAGTTATGTCGATTAAATATTTGGGCTTAACAATGCAGAGCGATATGAAGTGGGACAAACATGTAATGGCAGTTGTGGGGAAGCCAGATAGTCGTCTTCGGTTCATTGGTGGAATTTTGGGAAGATGTGGTTCATCTGTAAAGGAGACCGCTTATAAAACACTAATACGACCTATTCTTGAGTACTGCTCTAGCGTTTGGGATCCCTATCAGGCCGGATTGAGGGAGGACATAGAGCAATTCAGAGGCGGGCTGCTAGATTTGTTACTGGTAGGTTTGATCATCACGCGAGTGTTACGGAAATGCTACAGGAACTCGGGTGGGAGTCTCTGGAGGAAAGGAGGCGTTCTTTTCGTGAATCGCTACTGAGGGAATTTAGAGAACCATCATTTGAGGCTGACTGGAGTACAATTTTACTGTCGCTAACTTACATTTCGCGGAAAAACCACAAAAATAACGTAAGAGATTCAATGGTTCAAATGGCTCTGAGCACTATGGAACTTAACATCTATGGTCATCAGTCCCCTAGAACTTACAACTACTTGAACCTAACTAACCTAAGGAAATCACACAACACCCAGTCATCACGAGGCAGAGAAAATCCCTGACCCCGCCGGGAATCGAACCCGAGCATCCCGGCGCGGGAAGCGAGAACGCTACCGCACGACCACGAGCTGCGGACTAACATAAGAGAGATTAGGGCTCGTACAAAGGCATATAGGCTGTCATTTTTCCCTCGCTCTGTTTGGGAGTGGAACAGGCAGAGAAGATGCTAGTTATGGTACGAGGTACCCTCCGCCACGCAACGTATGGTGGATTGCGGAGTATGTATGTATGTAGATGTAGATATAGATGTACGCAGCCTTCAAAATGGTGGCTACGACGGGGGAGAGCTGTCATTGAGTTTCTTTTGGCAGAAAACCAGAGCATCGCATACATTCATAGGCGCTTACAGAATGCACGGTGAGTCGTTGGGCAAGGCGTCTGTCCTCATCGTAACAATGTCGCGCTAAACAACTGTCCGATCTTCCGCGTGCCTGCCGGCTGCTCACAGCTTTGACTCCTGCATTGCAGTGCGTGGTGATTGTCATTCTAGGAGATCGGCGGGTCACAATCTGACAACTGGATGTCTCTGTTGCTATTGCTGCCACAGTCGAGAGCAGCTCACAAAACTTCAATGACATGTTCTTCCTCATCCAACCTACAACTCGGATCTCGCACCTTACGACTTCCATCTGTTTAGCCCAATGAAGGATTCACTCCGTAGAAAACAATACTGGTTCATGGGGAGGTAACTGATGCAGCAAGACCTTGGCTATGGCTCCGACGTCAACCAGTACAATAATACCATGTGGGCGCACACGTGCCTCCTCCTCCCCCATCACTAAAGTGGAGTAAGGCCGTAGCAGTGAACAGAGATTATATTGAAAAATAGGGTTTTGCAGCCAAGTAATAGGATATAATGCGGTGTACTGGACTCTTGAATAAAACCAGGCTAATTTCGGAAAAAAAATGTGTTGCATTACTCATTCAACGATCCTCGTTGAAAAGGACAGAGAGCGAAAAATGGTACGTTTGGTCACGGGGTGCGTCAGTATGAGCAAGAGCGTTGGGGAGATGCTCAACAAACTCAAGTGTCAGACCCTACGATAGTGGCGTTGTGTATCACGGAGAGGTTCCCTGTCTCATTTCCGAGAGCTTGGGTTCCAAGTAACGTCGTGCAACATTACTTCCTCATGTGTCTTGCGAAATGACCACGGCGAGAAAATAAGAGTCCATGTCGATTGTCTTTCTTTCAACACACCGTACGTGAATGCAATAGGGAAAGGATGGAAATGACACTCGCACCAGATGCACTCTTGAGTTATGGGCCGTAATGTGGCTTGCGAGATATGGCTGCAGATTTCACTCTTCCAAACATAAACCAAAACATAGGCCTTGACATGAATTTCATGCTATACACACATGCTATTATTAAAGAAAATCCATTTTCTTAGTAAAGTCATACTGAAAACAAAAAAGCCTACGGGATTACTATGTTACTTTGAGTATGGTTTCCATCTGACGCACAGATCATCTTTAGTTCTAAAACCAGTACTGAAAAGAGGAGTGAGTTTTTTTGAAGAGAGCAAGGGTGAAAACTATGACAGAGTAGCGTCAGTGTGTTTGTCGCCGAATCAGAGCGACACGTGCACGCGTTCCGCAAGGCGACAGAACTCGTTTGAATCCGACGCTGTCCCTCTAGCGACAGAATGGCTGTATTTCGCCCATTGTGCCTCCCCGAAGCCACTATGCCACAGGACTCAACACCTGACACGTATCTTACCCACCTGCTCTCACCACGGACACCGCTAACTTTACAAATAAATAATTAACAGTCCTGTAGCAATCTAACTTCTTAGGGAAGATTTCGAGACCAGACCACTCGACTGGAATATGTCCACAGCTAGCACATCACACTCTGCCTTCAAATGGCCCCGAGCGTCTTTTGCCTGTTATCGCCACAAAGACGAAACAGGAATATAGTTCCACGTCAATAGCGAAATGGTCACCTGAAAAGCACCATATACATGTTACGACAGACAAAATTTATCCGCTTTAATTAAAACCTCTGAAACCCCGTCTCTTTCACTGAACGCCACGTCCATTTACCTACTTGGCTCTACATCCTAATTTGATGTATCTATCTAATCCCCCAACACTCGTCTAGAAAACTGGAACAGCTCAAACCGAAATTCACGTCTGCGTACGATTGACGGACTTTCGGGATTTCTCGGTTTTCCGTCCTGCAAAAATCTATCACGTCAGAAATACGCTACGGAAGCGCAATATCCGCCCCCAGATGGCATACGAATCCTGCTCCACATGGGCCGCCGGCCGACTCTTCGATCTCATGGACTCCCGAAACGCTCCAAATACAGTCCTGTCAGTCAATCAGAATTATGGGCAGAACAGAGACATTTTCCCTGTCAATACCCTGCTACCGCTAATTGAGTTTGTCAGGTGCTGCTTCCACCCAGGCCATGTGCAAGTTTCTCTGTTAAGAGTGTTGCAAATGATCGCCAGTCGTGGGAAAATTACTCGCCCTTAGAACCAGCCTAGTCGGGTCCAACCACTAAACAGGAGGAGGATTGGATGCCACAGCAACAAGAATCTGGAGCTGGTGATCACAACACCGAACAGTTATAGCATACACGCGCGGCCAGGAAATACACAAAAAATAAAAAAGTGACGCACCACGAAGGGATTATCCGAATAGGACGGAAATCGGTAGATGTGATGTGTACCTAGAAGGAAACAAATAACTACAACCTCAGAAAAACTGGATGATTTATTCAAGAGAAAGAGCTTCACAAATTGAGCAAATCCACGTCTGGCCCTTATGGAAGTAGTTATTCTTCTTGGCGTTGATTGATAGATTTCACGCATGTCCTTCTGAAGTATATCGTGCGAAATTCTGTCGAACTGGCGCGTTAGATCATCACAAAGCAGAGATGGACCTCTATTGTTCCTGATCTGTATTAACGACATAGGAGACAATTTGAGTAGCCGTCTTAGATTGTTTGCAGATGATGCTGTCATTTACCGTCTTGTATAGTCATCAGATGATGAAAACGACTTGCAAAATGATTTAGATGAGATATCTGTATGGTGCGAAAAGCGGCAATTGACCCTGAATGAAGAAAAGTGCGAAGTTATTCATATGAGTACTAAAAGAGATCAGCTAAGTTTCGATTACGTGATAAGTCACACAAATCTGAAGGCTGTAAATTCAACTAAATACGTAGGGATTACAAATAAACCGAAGTGGAACGATCACATAGATAATATTGTGGGTAGAGCAAACCAAAGACAGCGATTCATTGGCAGAACACTTAGAAGGCGCAACAGGTCTACCAAAGAGACTGCTTACACTACGCTTGTCCGCCCTATTCTGGAGTACTACTGTGCGGTGTGGGATCCGCATCAGGTGTGACTGACGGATGACATTGAAAAAGTACAAAGAAGGGCAACTCGTTTTGTATTATCGCGAAATAGGGGAGACAGTGTCACAGACATGATACGTGAATTTGAGTGGCGATCATTAAAACAAAGGCGTTTTTCGTTGCAACGGGATCTACTCATGAAATTTCAATCACCAGTTCCCCCCCCCCGATTGCGAAAACATTCTGTTCGCGCCCACCTACTACGGAGAAATGATCATCACGGTAAAGGAAGGGAGATCAGGGCTCGCACGGAAAAATTTAAGTGCTCGTTTTTCCGCGGGCTGTTCGAGAGTGGAACGATAGAGAGACAGCATGAAGGTGGTTCACTGAACCCTCTGCCAGGCTCTTTATTGTGAGTAGCAGAGTAATCACGTAGATGTACATGTTGGAAGGCCGTGCCCATGATGCTCCAGACGTTCTCAATTGGAGAGATCCGACGACCTTGATGGCCAAGGTAGGGATTAGCAAGCACGAAGAGGGGCAGGTGAAAGGCTCGCCGTGTGCAGGCGGTCATTATCTTGCTAAGCCCAAGATGGTTAGCTATTGGGGGGGGGGGGGGGCAACAAAACGGGGAGTAAAATATCGTCGACTACCGCTGCGTTGTAAGGGTGCCGCGGATGCAGACCACGAGTCCTGGTTGTCGGACCGTTCGGCGGGCGACAGTCAGGTTGGTATCCCACCGCGGTCCGGGGCGCCTCCAGACACAACAACACTATACTTCAACAGAACAAATGGTCCTGCTAATGGAAGAGCCACGTGAAACATTATTATACGGAGAACCGTGCATATGCCATAATGTTACCCCTTTTACAGGATTTGACAGTGATTTATGAGTAATGGAAATGGCAATCAGACTATTAGTCCCTTCTCCTAAGAGTTTTCTAGCTGTTAGAAAGAAACGCAGTAGAAATGGAACAGTACAAAATCTAGGACATTTCTGTACTGATGGATTTACCGTTACCAGCCTATCTGGGCAAAAAATAAAAAAAATAAAGCGTTAAGTTTCCGAAAATCAGAAGTAAATTCGCCCTACTTACCTGCTATTCCGTAACATTACTTCGCAAATAAATAATTCTTTGAGGAAAGCGGTTTTGTGTTCATCACTCTTTTAACTTTGTCATTCAATATTTATATGCAATCATACTTTAGTATTACTGAGCGAAATTATTGAATTCCATGCATAACTGAAAGCATTTTATCAAAATTTATTTACTCAGTTTCACTTTAAAAAATTTGTTCACAACAATTATTTTCAAACATTTATTCAAAGATGAAAATTAGTGCTTGTAGACACTGAATGAAGCACTTCCAATGTTTGTAAAACAGGTTTACTCGAAATAATGGAACACTAGGAAAGTGCCCCATATATTCGTAGGTGAATGATTAGTATAATTAACAGGGTGAACCAATTTTTTGTTTTAAAACAATAATTATTAAAAACATTAATTCTGAATTGATGGTTCACGATTCTACAATTCTAATTATACTGTTCGTAAACTGTTGGCCGTAGGCGTTGGTTGTGGCGGATAGTAATGGCGGCTACACTACCCATGGCGTACAAGTTTCTTGAAGTATGGAATAATTAATCCTTCTTGGCGTCGTTTTAACGTCCATTGCCTAGCCCAACAACTTGTACCAGGGCTGAAATAATTCATCAATCGTCATCCGAGGATATTTTGCAACAATTTCCAGGTGGGGCATCGCCTGCTCTTTCCGAGTTCTGTCTTTCACTTCTTCCGACAGACTGTGTGTTCTCGTTCCCGTTCGCTCTTGAAGTAGTTCGCCAAAAACCCGAGCCACCTTCTAAGCTTCCCACAGTAACTTCCGAAAAGTACAAAAGAACTCCATCTTTTACATAAGACATATCCTACACACTGCCCCAGCCGTGTACCATTTTATACAAATGACAGCTCGCACAAACATATAAAATTACACACACAAACATTTTCATTTCATCAATCCGCGATGAAATACTATTTAGTAAATTACACATTGACATATTTCTTTACATGAGTTACAAATATACTTCAGCAAACCGCTGTAACATCGCATATATCACACTTTACAAATAGCCTTTGCTTATCACAGATACGTTGCGATAAAATTTAAAGGTTTATAAATTTAGATGACTGACTGAACAATACTGTTATAAAACGTCTTCGCTGGTCATCGTGGCTCAGTTCGAAGCGGGTGTCATTACTGAAGACGACTCTATTCCAGTCAATGAGATTCCAGGCCGAAGGCGTTTCTGGAGACGCCCCAAACAGCAGTGGAGTACCATTCCTTTTCATAGCAGGACACCTCTGCCTGTCATTCGCCGCACCCTTACAGCACAGCGGTATGTCGACGCTATTGTAAGCTCCATTTTGTTGTCCTTCATGGCGAGCCATTCTGGGCTTACATTTCAACAAGACAATGCACGCCCGCATACGGAGCGAGTTTTTACTGCTTGTCTTCCCTACCTTGGCCAGCAAGGACATAAGGACATCCGAATTTTAATCATTTGTTTGTCTGTACACATATATCACATCTAACAATTTCCGTCCCATTCGGATAATTCCTTCGTGGAGCCACTTCTTTTTTCTTGAAATGTAAATTACTTTTGTTCTGCTATTCACTTTTTGGCTCTACATCTGCTTACAACTACCAAACGGCGAATAATGCACTTCTTAAGAAAATTAATGAAATAAGGATGATCCTTACAAGGGAACCTCCCCATCCCAACCCCTCAGATTTAGTTATAAGTTGGCACAGTGGATAGGCCTTGAAAACTGAACACAGATCAATCGAGAAAACAGGAAGAAGTTGTGTGGAACTATGAAAAAAATAAGCAAAATATACAAACTGAGTAGTCCATGTGCAAGATAGGCAACATCAAGGATAGTGTGAGCTCAGGAGCGCCGTGTTTAGCGTGAGCAGCTGCGAAACGAGAGGTCCTTGGTTCAAGTCTTCCCTCGAGTGAAAAGTTTAATTTTTTTTATTTTCAGACAGTTCAGGCACTCTCATATAATCAACTTCGCTCTCCAAAATTCCAGGACATGTTCAGATTTGCTTGGACATATGCAGCATTTGACGGTTTGAAAACGTTAAAAACATATGTTTTGACAGAGCACAGGAAAACTATGCGACTGTGAAACTGTTGGATTCATTTGTTGCAGTTTATGTGACAAACTCCTATGTTTTCATCACTCTTTTGGGAGTGATTATCACATCCACAAGAAAACCTAAATCGGGCAAGGTAGAAGAATCTTTTTACCCATTCGCCAAGTGTACAAGTTAGGTGGGTCGACTACATATTCCTGTCATGTGATGCACATACCGTCACCAGTGTCGTATAGAATATATCAGACGTTTTTTCCTGTGGAGCAATCGGTTGGCCTATGACCTTACGATCAAATGTTTTCGGTTCCCATTGGAGAGGCACGTCCTTTCGCCTACTAATCGCACGGTTTTGCGGTGCGGTCGCAAAACACAGACACTAAACTTATTACAGTGAACAGAGACGTCAATGAACGAACGGACAGATCATAACTGCGAAAATAAAGAAATTAGACTGTTCACTCGAGGGAGGACTTGAACCAAGGGCCTCTCGTTCCACAGCTGCTCACGCTAACCACGGGACCACGGCGCTCCTGATCTCTTACTGTCCTTGATGTTGCTTATCTTGCACATAGACTACTCAGATTGTATATTTTGCTTATTTTTTTCATAGTTCCACAAAACTTCTTCCTGTTTTCTCGATTGATCCGTGTTCAGTTTTTCAAGGCCTATCCACTGTGCCAACTTATAACTAAATCTGAGGGGGGTGCGATTGGGAGGTTCCCTTGTTATCATATAGCCTACAGCATATTTTTATTAAAAAAAATCTAAATACTTATCACAATAACGGCAGTACTTGTAACATTCATCTGAATAGTTGTTAAACGCTTTGAAACTATGAAATAGTTCTGTTAAGAGTTCACACTGTTCCGATACCATCAGTGAAAATCTTCAAATCACTGGCATTAGCAAGCAGACCGTGTACAGCATACTGCGAGTGGACGTTCAACCTATTTATGAAACAAAGTATGGTAAAAATAGATCGTTGAGTGAAGGACAGCAGCAAGCAGGAATCGCGACGGAGCAGAACAAAGAGTTGAAGGCGGGCGCTACAAAAGCGACGCCAGGACAAAGGCGTCCACAGCGAGACCACCGCACAATGAAAACGCGATAACTGCCCGTCTGCTGCCTCGCTCCACACAGCTTCTCCTGTTCGTTACACCTAACAAACTGGCACCACTAAATTTCCACACATCTCTGGTGAACAAACCTTCCAAACGTCATCCTTACTCTCACGAAAAAGTTATCAGATCTGGCAGTTTTTGACGAGTACTACAGAAACACGCTACATAGCTAATGCGTTACTTGTTTTATCCATCATACGCACAATAATTCGTTACAATTTGACATCATGACTTAACTCATTGTGCGGCGAGTGTGGTCAACAGCTCACCCGTAAATGCCGTTGCTAAAATAAGCACATCGGACAAAAAATTACTTAAGACCCCCCCCCCCCCCCCCCTACGTTTACCACCTTGGCTGCCCTAATCTCCCCCCTGCAATGGGTCTGGGGCTGTCTTCCCAGGCAACTCGCAAGCACCACGTAAAAAAGTGTTTTTCTTTTTCGAATGAAACGGCTTTTCTTTTAATGGTCCACGCCATCTTTAGCGTCATGCTTTGCATGTATCACAAATTCACTCTGACCTTATTATCCGACAGCCTATGTCTTCGCTACTCAGCTGCGGGTCTAGAATCTTTAATAAACCTATGGAAATTTTCATATTAAGAATTTCAGCTCAATATGTATGCGATCGACTCGTAACAGCAGCCATTGTAGTCTAAATTTCCCCCTCAGCCTGAATCTGCGATTAGATTTTAAATTGCGTTTTGCATTTGAATTCTCACTTTCTATTGGCTGGATGCTCTTTTCTGTCGCTGCGCGCAATGTACTTTTGCGAAGTATCCGACTCAAAATATCCTTTTCCAATGTTTGCTCCGCTTGAAACCAACTATCAATAACAAGACGTGACAATCGTCTCTGGTCGCAGTCGTTCCACGACCACTGTTCTTACGTCGTGATCCATGTTTACCATGTCCACTGTATACGATTCCTTGCAGACGCATTGGGCAGTACGCGTTCATACGCCAACAAATTAGACGACTTCGTTCACAGTGCTGTCATAAGCTCGTCCAAACACTACAGCATCTTTCTATGCAATTTCATCACGTCTCGTCGTCGACCCACCTTACTACTTTTGTTTCCACGCTACCGAGTGGCAGGTACACACCACTTTAGTGCGTCACCTAACTGTCTTACGTACCAGTTACTACACCATTTACAGCTCTCGAAAGCAACTAGTGTGCTCTTTAACGGGAACGCCACGTCGCCCATCCAGCGCTGCCTTGGTCTTCGTATGGAGCGTCTGGTGTTTAGTTTCCCCGCAAGTGCTTTCTTCACCTATATTTCTGATGGCAAACGGGCTATATGGCCTGCCCACTGGATTCTTTTGCTCTTCAGCTTCTGTAGTATTGCTGATTTTTGCATTAAACGGAAGAGTTCCTCATTCCTCCCCCTTCTCCATTCTCCTTTATCTAAGATTGATCCCCATATCTTCCTCATTACTCTTATTTTAAATACTAACAGTTTTTCCTTTTCTCGTTTAGTCATACTCCAGGTTTTCCGTGCTGTACATGACTGCTTGGAATATATATTTTTTCATTTAGTATTCGGCGACATTGATTTTGAGCTGAGAGTCTCCACGATGAATTAAATGCACTTCATTCCATTTTAATTACATATTTTTATTATATAAAATTTCTTATTGATACAATCACCATTTTTCTTCGCTCTCGTAATAGAAAAAGTTATCCGACGCATGAGAGAATTAAACGAGTGCACAAAACAACAACAACAACAACAAATAATAATAATAATAATAATAATAATAATAATAATAATAATAAGATAAAATAGCAAATTTCTGGCTAAAGAAGTTCACCTCAACACATTCACATCTAACTAAATTATTTAACAGTTACATTGCAGACCCATACACATTCCCTGATACACTTACACATGGAATAACTTATATGAAACCTAAAGATCAAGCAGACACAGCAAACCCAGCTAAATACCGCCCCATAACATGCCTACCAACAATATACAAAATATTTACTTCAGTCATTACACAGAAATTAATGACACATACAACACAGAACAAAATTATAAATGAAGAACAAAAAGGCTGTTGCAAAGGAGCACGAGGATGTAAAGCGCAACTGATAATAGATGCAGAGGTAACATATCAAGCTAAAACTAAACAAAGGTCGCTACACTACGCATACATTGATTACCGATATTGTACCCCGCTCATGGTTACTACAAATATTGGAAATATACAAAGTAGATCCTAAACCGATACAGTTCCTAAACATAGTAATGAAAAATTGGAAAACCACACTTAATATCCAAACAAATTCAAATAATATCACATCACAGCCAATGCAGATTAAGCGTGGAATATACCAAGGAGACTCAGTAAGTCCTTTCTGGTTCTGCCTTGCTCTGAACCCACTATCCAACATGCTAAATAATGCAAATTATGGATACAATATTACTGGAACATACCCACACAAAATCACACATTTGCTATACATGGACGATCTAAAACTACTGGCAGCAACGAATCAACAACTCAACCAATTACTAAAGATAACAGAAGTATTCAGCAATGATGTAAATATGGCTTTTGGAACAGACAAATTTAAGAAAAACAGCATAGTTAAGGGAAAAAACACTAAACAAGAAGATTACATATTGGATAACCACAGCGACTGCATAGAAGCGATGGATAAAACAGATGCCTATAAATATCTAGGATAGAGACAAAAAATAGGAATAGATAATACAAATATTAAAGAAGAACTAAAAGAAAAATATAGACAAAGACTAACAAAAATACTGAAAACAGAACTGACAGCAAGAAACAAAACAAAAGCTATAAATACTTATGCTATACCAATATTGACCTACTCATTTGGAATGGAGTAACACAGACCTAGAAGAACTCAATACACTTACACGATCACAATGCCACAAACATATGATACATCACATACATTCAGCAACAGAAAGATTCACATTAAGCAGAAAGGAAGGAGGAAGGGGATTTATCAACATAAAAAAGCTACATTATGAACAGGTAGACAATTTAAGAAAATTCTTTATAGAACGATCAGAAACTAGCAAAATACACAAAGCAATCACTCATATAAATACATCGGCTACACCACTGGAATTTCATAACCACTTCTACAACCCTTTAGATCACATAACATCAACAGATACGAAGAAAGTAAATTGGAAAAAGAAAACACTACATGGCAAGCACCTGTATCATCTAACACAGCCACACATTGATCAAGACGCATCCAACAAATGGCTAAGAAAAGGCAATATATACAGTGAGATGGAAGGATTCATGATTGCAATGCAGGATCAAACAATAAACACCAGATATTACAGCAAGCATATTATTAAAGATCCCAATACCACAACAGATAAATGCAGACTTTGCAAACAACAAATACAAACAGTAGATCACATCACAAGCGGATGTACAGTACTAGCAAATACAGAATACCCCAGAAGACATGAAAATGTAGCAAAAATAATACATCAACAGCTTGCCTTACAACATAAACTTATAAAACAACATGTTCCCGCATACAAGTATGCACCACAAATTGTACTGGAGAATGATGAATACAAATTATACTGGAACAGAACCATTATAACAGATAAAACAACACCACATAACAAACATGACATCATACCAATAAAAAGAAGAAATTAACACAACTAATCGAAATATCCATACCCAATACAACAAATATACAAAAGAAAACAGGAGAAAAAATTGAAAAATACATCCAACTGGCTGAGGAAGTCAACGATATGTGGCATCAGGATAAAGTTGACATGACACCAATTATACTATCAACTACAGGAGTCATACCACACAATATCCACCAGTACATCAATGCAATACAGCTACATCCAAACTTATATATACAACTACAGAAATCCGTAATTATTGATACATGTTAAATTACCCGAAAGTTCCTAAATGCAATATAACATATACCGTACAGTTAAAAGGAAGTCACGCTTGATCAAGGTCCGCGTCACTTTCTACTTCTGACCAGACATAACGTCTGAGATAAGAAAGAAATAATAATAATAACAACAATTGTTCTGTCCTAACCACAAGCGCAGGAACGCAAAAGAAGAGAGGGCGGTGAGACGACATCGGCCAATGGTGCGCTGATTACGACTGCACCACGATAGGTCAGGCCTCTAAGAGAAGCTAACGTAGCGACGCTTCTGCCAGCTTCGGCCGTTCAGTATCGGCTCAGTATTAGCACGGCCTAGCAGAGTGTGCTACGATAGCAGTGACGTGCGAGCCATTTCAATTGTTTACATGAACATTGTGTATAGCAAAGGACACTTATTTAAATGCCGCCCATAGCTTGCGACCGCTTGTTGTAAATACAAGTTAAGTATTCTCATCTTCTTATTTGTAATAAATAACTATTAATGTGGTTTTGCTTGAACGGTTGTATAACATTCCGAGAATGCAGCATCCTTAAGGCACCTTGTACGAGACGAGTGGGGAGGACTCCACATTTGGCGACGAGTATACGCCGAACCCCGTGCCTCTGACGGCCACGGAATTTTCGTTTCTATTGTGCTGGCGCCTTAATTCTCTCTTATCTTTATTTTGCAGGGGATTTTCTTTGCTTTGCCAGTTTCTTGTCGTTTTTGCTGATCAGTGTTTTCAGGTGGGCGTTGCAGAAATTTTCATTGCTTGTCTCCTAATTTTACTAGCTCGCCTTGTCTTCCAACATGCTCAACTCACCTGTCCCGCCCCTGTTCAGGCGCTGCAGCCGCAAGCGTTAGATGCCACACAGCTAATGCAGATGTTTCAGTTCCAGACACAACAAATCACCACCTTACTCAACACGGCGCAGCAGCTACGGGCCAACGCTGCGCGCCCGACGGAACAAGCACCGCCTACTACTGTACCACCTTTTCGACACTTCCATGAACAAGAAGAGGAATGGCTCAAGTGGTTGTCCCAGTTCGAAGTCCATGCCCTTGCTCACAATGTACCACGTACTGTGAAACTTCCCTACCTAATACCAACAGTAGGAAGTGCAGCGTTTAGGCTCCTAAAAAAGTTTTTCCCTAAAGCCACTCAGAATGAACTTAGTTACGAAAAGGTGATACAGTCGTTAACTGACAATTACGACCAACAAGTGAATGTGGTAACAGCTCGGTATCAATTCTATAATTTCACAAAGCGGTCAGGACAAATTTAACACTAGTGGGTAACAGATTTGCAGGGTATGACAAGGAAATACAAATTCAAATGTGCTTACGGTGCTTTATACTCAGATATTATGTTGCATGGTGCGATAGTGTACAATGTACCTGATAAACCCAGAACAGATTTTGAAACAGTCCAATCCATCATTTCAGCAGGTAGTGCAAATATCAGAAGAGTCTTATTCCGGTGCCTTATCAGCTTATACATTTGAGCAGCCAGCTATTTGCCCGGGTTGAGTCCCCTGCAGCCACAGCTTCCGGTCCGGCGATGCGCCCACACTCCTCCCTCCCCCGCCATAGTCGCACTCTATACACGACGATGGTCCGTCGCTTTGAGGGGGGGGGGGGTAATGTTCTGGCGTCGTAACCACTAGCGCCGGAACGAGGATGAAGAACGCAAGAAAAGAGCAGGCGGTGAGACGACGTCAGCCAATGGTGCGCTGATTATGACTGCACCAGGAAAGGAGCCGCCTTTACGAGAAGAGAATATAAGCGCCGCTCCTGCCAGCTTCGGTCGCTCAGTATCGACTCCATATTCAGACGGTATTAGCACGGCCTAGCAGAGTGTGCTACGATAGCAGTGACGTGCGATCCATTTCAATTGTTTACATGAACATTGTATATAGCAAAGGACCCTTATTTAAATGCCGCCCATAGCTTGCGACCACTTGTTGTAAATACAAGTTAAGTATTCTCATCTTCTTATTTGTAATAACTATTAATAAGATTTTGCTTTAATTATTGTATAGCATTCCGAGAACGCAGCATCCTTTAGGCACCCTATACGAGACGAGAGGGTGGGCAGGATTCCACAATAATAATAATAAATCTAATTTGCCTTACACTGTCAACATACTTTTACAAGACAATAAAAATTGTAACTCTCATGAGCAGTCAAACCTCTAGAAGGAACTGGGTTGCAATTAGATATTAAAAAAAAAAAAAAAAAAAAAAAAAAAAAAAAAAGAGAGAGAGAGAGAGAGATACGTTGTACTCACCAGAACTCCAAAATGTGATAACTTAAAGGTCAAGCTGAAAAATACAAATAATGAAATCAATTAAAATATATGGGAGCTATTATTTTATTCATAGATGTTAGTTTTCAGCAACAGTAGTAAATATTTCAGAATAAAATTCACTCATTAGTCGCACAGAAATTTTTATTAGTTAACAAATTGTCATCGTCAGAAGCCTACACAATAACGGATATTATAAATCTTGAGACCTGGGCTATAAATTTATCTAAAGTATAAGAAGTGTATTACAAACACTTATTATTGGTTTAGCATATTTTAATAATTCCTTCCCAGAGTAATATGTCCAAAAACATACATATTGTTTATAATTGTGAACAAGATTTACAGATGCAATGAGTAAATCATATCTACGAGGTACGTCCACAATGTAAGTTCCGTTTGGTTATATAAAACAAACGTGTACAGATACATAAAAAATATTTATTGTACAAAAATCTAAAACTGTTTAAACCACTTTTCCATATAGCTTCCGAAATTTTGTAGGCACTTGTCATAGCGTGGCACAAGTTTTTGTCTGCCTTCTTCATAGAAGATTTTCGCCTGTGTATCCAACCATGTGGTAACATGTTCTTTCAGCTCGTCATCATCGTTGAAGTGTTGACCACTAAGGACAGATTTTAGGTGTAAGAAGAGATGAAAGTCGCTAGCAGCGAGGTCCGGGTTGTAAGGAGGACTATCAAACTCGACCCAGTGAAATTCCCATAAGAGTTGTTTGGTCACATTCGCCGTGTGAGGTCGGGCATTATCGTGAAGAAGAAGAAAAAGAAGAAGAAGAAGAGGAACAAAAAACCACCTTTCGATAGTAGTCGGCGCTTGTTCTGTCCGTAAACCTCACAGATATGCCGATGAAATTCCTTTCATTAACTTTCTTTGCATTTAGAAAACAAATCACAGATCTGATTTCACACACAGCGGCATTTTCAATTACGACCTACATTATAAGGAATCACTACAAAGCACACGTCGGCAGCAGTGATCTGAAAATGGCGTACATGTCGTCTCCTTGAGTCAGAGTAACTGCCGTGCATGCTCCGAGCGGCGATCGTAGTGTTGCCGCCGATAGACACAGTAACGGAACTTACTTTGTGGACGACCCTCGTATTTACATGTAAAGCTGTTGTGCCAGCACCAAGTAACATACATAAAATCGTATCAAAAGTGTAACTGAGGCACATAAAGAAGTTACAAGTATAATACGCATGCATAACGTGGCACATAGTTCTAATACATAAAAGGAATGGGCTAATTTTTATAATTTATGAGAGATGCTAACAATCAAAATAGTGTCTAAGTTTCAATGCAAGCTGATCTGTCAACAAATCAGGTGGAATATTTATATACTTCAAATTCTTCTAGAAGTTTCATTTTGTAGCTCTTGCCGACATTATGCAAAATTTCCATGTCAAGCAAGACCAGAGGAGGAAGTATGTGTTTCTCGATTTTGAGATGTTCTGCAAAAGTTGATTATCTGAATTCTCATTTATTTTGTTGAGAAAGTGTTCACGAGATCGCGTCTTAGATGGTCTCGCTGTCTGATCTATGTGACATATGTCACATTGTCTTGTATGTACCACAGTTTCGAGAAACTGGTCAGTTGGAGGCTTCTCATTGTGCATAAAGGGCAACCTGGTGACATTATTGATGGCAAAGGACATAATGATGAAAAATTTTTTTTTAATTAGCTATACAATGAGAAATGTTACCCAGAAATGGGACTGTACTGTATTCTTAACAATAGGGCCATTTTTGGGTGCAGAGGAATTTATGTTCTCACTGATTTAATTTTTATAAAGTTGATACCAAGTTATAATTTTAAATTATTAAGTTCAGTAGCAATAATAGAAGGGGTTGCGGGCAGCTCAATAACACCGTCCATCGTAACGAGAAAGAACGGCAGTATGTGTTTGAAGAGGTGACAAGGAGACATCAATGCTGTAAGTAGTGGTGGATTTCCTGTAAATGTCGAAGCTAATTTTACCGTCTATCAAACACTTTTTTCAAGTCCACAAAACTAAGTTCATTATGTTGATTTTCTTTTCATATGTAAGTTTAGTTTTAGGGTGGAAGCAGTACGATAAGTCAGTGATTTGACATCATCCACATCTCCCTGTAATACAATGATGGTAACAACAACATATCGTCTGCAGAAAGAAATACTACTGGCTACAATAGGATCGGATCAAGCCGATTCCTTTTATATATTGGAACTATATGCCACGTTCTTTCAAATGTATTATACGTATAATTTTGCTAATATTTCCTAGTTATATTTTTTCCAAGCTTTTATATATGTTCCTCGCTGATGGCACAACAGACTGACATGTACATAGATGTGATTCACTAAGTGTATCTGTCAATCTATGTTTACAATAACCACATACTATATGTATGCTTCTGGAAATACTGTGGTCTTATACTTCTGTGAAGAAGATACTGACATCTGCTAAACTACTACTAAGTAAGTTTCTGTAATAAACTTCTTACACTTTGCATAACCTATGTCTAAAGACTTATAACATCCCAAATTTTATAGACTTGTGAAGATGACAAATTAATTTGTCAAAACTGGTAATGTCAAGTAAAAATATCTTTGCCACTAACGACTGAATTTTATTCTAAAATATATAGGAATCTTGTTCAATTCAGCGAACAATGTGACAAACTAAATTAAAATTCAAAACGCAAATAAAACTTATTATGCTGGGTCAAATAGCTTAATAAGTAGAAATATTTCTAGGAAAGGCGAGCTACGAGTCTGTAACTGACTTCTATTACCAGTTTTAGCATATGCACGTAGATCCTGGGAGTCTGGCGAAAAATAAGATGAAGTATTAAAGCTTTACACATGGCTGCGTTGTCAGCGACCGTTACAAAGCAAAATTAAAACAATTGCAGCCTTCATTTTCGCGACCGAGGGCTTCAATTGTTTTAATTTTAAGGTGAAGTATCCCTAAGTATATTTGAGAAGAAAACACTACATACAATTTTGGGAGCAATGAAGACCTCCATCCGTGGAGAACAGCGAATCTGAAAAAAATTAAAAACTGAACTATCTGACCAATTAAAAGATACTGACACTGTAGCAAAAATGGAAGCTGAAATAAAAATGTGAACTGTTGGCTTAACGAGATTCATAAATATTGTAGCAGAAGACTCTCTAGAAAAATCACGACTACTGCCAACGTTCGGGAATATGGATGATTTAGTAGTAGACCTAATTTTTTTTTCAAAATTACTGATCGTCGACACAAGAGACACTAATGTAAAGATAGCGATGTTTGGAAAAACACTGTGCAGTAGCAGCAAAGAACTTACATTCCTTTTTAATTACTTTATACCGGTGCCTTTATGGGCACATTCGAAGAACAAATGACAGCAAAATAGATTAAACGCCTCTTTAACATCTTTGACTCGAAACCGAAGGCAAGACCACCCAGGACTATTAACGTCAAAAAGATATGGGGTAGATGAACAAATTTTGTAAATTTGTGATAAGGTCTTATGGGACCAAACTGCTTAGGTCATCGGTCCCTAAGCTTACACACTACGTAAAATAACATACGCTATGAACAAGCACACGCACACACACACACACACACACACACACACAGGCGCTCGCGCGGGCCCGTGGGAGGACTCCAACCTCTGACGTGACAAGACGCCCTAGACTGCGCGGCGTATACGAACAACTTATGCCAAAAAATGGTAGGGCGAACGCCTTGCAAGACGGTGAACTGATGAGAAACATATTACTTAACGAAGTAGCAACAGTAATAATAATAATAATAAGAGAACAACAGTCAGAATGATTGCACGCTTATCGTGGTCCTTAGACGGCCGGCTAACGAAACAAAACATTATAGTAACAAATAAAATCTCCACACACACACACACACACACACACACACACACACACACAGAGAGAAGAGAGAGAGAGAGAGAGAGAGAGAGAGAGAGAGAGAGAGAGAGAGAGACCTATCACTTAGGAAAAGTGATGTGCTATTCCCTCTATTTTTCTAACCGCCGAAAGATAGTCGTGGCCTTGAGTGAGCACCTGAACTAGTTCTTTCAGTAAGTGTTTGTTTTCGGGCAGCATACTGCGCGGGAAATTCTCTGTTCTTTTGCACATGTCATGAGAGCCAAAGGAGACGCAGCGTATCTGCAAGGCAGGAGAGAGGGGGGGGGGGGGGGGGGGGGAGGCTATGGGCATCAAGATTCCTGCGCTTAGAGGCACATACTGCGGGCTTTCACTAACTATGCACCCTCCGACTCATAAGTATTGAAATATTAAAAGTTTTAGCTGGTTTTGTTGTCTAGGGGCTGGGATTCGTAGTTGCCGCATTACCGGCCAAATACTGCTGAGTCTACAGTATACGATAAGAATACACACATGAATCGAATGGTCGCACGTTTCTATCACTCAGCAATGAAAGTAACATATAAATTTATAAATGAAAGATTCCAATTAAACAAAATCTGCACGTATTATCTTAAGGAGTTTAAAGGATGAGTACGATAGTAGAAGTACTTTTGAGAATGTGGTATATTTCTGCAAAACACTTATTGCTGTCGATGGTCCAGCAATTAAATAAAACATAAGTTGAATAACGGGGAAACAATAGATTCCTGCTTCACGTAATTAGTTATGAACAACAACATAGCTCGCGAGAAATTCACTTCTAAACGCACACTACGTCTTCACTGCAGAAGCCACGTAAATCACTCTAGAGCACAGGTCGGCACTCCGAAATATTTCTATGCTCCGCAACCACTCGCAAACTGCTCCACTGTCCAAGTCTTTCCGCCGACTGTGCGTCCGTTGCGCTGAACTGTCCGCGTCCAGCAATCACTCCCGCGTCCTGTGCCATCCTGTCCAGAACTCCCGCACTGCTTATAACAACCTCGTGTCCTCCGCGGAGATGATCGCTGTGATTGGCTAAAGCGCTCCCGCCCTGTCTTCAAGCCAACCCACTCACAAACATAATGAAACATACGAATTACTGGAGTTATATTTAAATACTTGAAATTAAATAAATATTCCTTCGGCTGGACCATAAACACGCTCTAAAACACATTATTAAATACATAAACAAATTAAATTAAATATACATCAAAGGAAAGGCAACAAAAGGTAGGCCAGTAGCCTATGTGTCTCTGATTTCTACAACACAGGAAATATTTAACCAATTTCTTCATCAATAGTATACAGGGTGGTCCATTGATCGTGACCAGGCCAATTATCTCACGAAATAACCACCAAATGAAAAAACTACAAAGAACGAAACTCGTCTAGCTTGAAGGGGGAAACCAGATTGGCGCTATGGTTGGCCCGCTGGATGGCGCTGCCATAGGTCAAACGGATATCAACTGCGTTTTTTGAAATAGGAGCCCCCATTTTTATTACATATTCGTGTAGTACGTAAAGAAATATGAATGTTTTAGTTGGACCACTTTTTTCACTTTGTGGTAGATGAAACTGTAACAGTCACAAACATATGGTTCACAATTTTAGACTAACAGTTAGTAACAGGTGGTTTTTTTAAATTAAAATACAGAACGTAAGTACGTTTGAACATTTTATTTCGGTTGTTCCAATGTGATACATATACCTTTGTGGACGTTTCACTTCTGAGAACGCATGCTGTTACAGCGTGATTACCTGTAAATACCACAATAAAACAATATATGCTTAAAATGATGTCCGTCTTCTTCAATGCATTTGGCAATACGTGTAACGACATTCCTCTCAACAGCGAGTAGTTCGCCTTCCGTAATGTTCGCACATGTTTTGACAATGCGCTGACGCATGTTATCAAGCGTTGTCGGTGGATCACGATACCAAATATCCTTCAACTTTCCCCACAGAAAGAAATCTGGAGTCGTCAGATCCGGTGAACGTGCGGTCTGTGGTATGGTGCTTCGACGACAACTCCACCTGTCATGAAATATGCTACTCAATACCGCTTCAAACGCATGTCAGCTGTGTGCCGGACATCGCTCATGTTGGAAGTACATCGCCATTATGTTATTCAGTGAAACATCGGTAGAACATTACGTAGGAAATCAGCAACACTAAACCATTTCGATTGCTATCGATAAAATGGGGGCCAATTAGCAATCCTCCCATACTGCCGCACCATATATTAACCCGCCAAGGTCGCTGATGTTCCAATTGTCGCAGCCATCTTTGATTTTCCGTTTCCCCATAGTGCATATTATGCCGGTTTACGTTACCGCTGTTGGTGAATGACGCTTCGTCGCTAAATAGAACGCGTGCAAAAAAATCTGTCATCGTCCCGCAATTTCTCTTGTGCCCAGTGGCAGAACTGTACACGGCGTTCAATGTTCGCCCTGCAATTCCTGGTGCATAGAAATGTGGTACGGGTGCAATCGATGTTGATGTAGCATTCTCAACAACGAAGTTTTAGAGATTCCCGATTATCGCGCAATTTGTCTGCTACTGATGTGCGGAATAGCCGAGACAGCAGCTAAAACAACTACTTGGGCATCATCATTTGTTGCAGGTCGTGGTTGACGTTTCACATGTGGGTGAACACTTCCTGTTTCCTTAAATAACGTAACTATCCGGCCAACGGTCCTGACACTTGGATGATGTCGTCCAGGATACCGAGCAGCAGACATAGCACACGCCCGTTGGGCATTTTGATCACAATAGCCATACATCAACACAATATCGACCTTTTCCTTTTACGACGGGTAATGTATCACGAAACAAATACCGTCCACACTGGCAGAATGTTACGTGATACCACGTACTTATACGTTTGTGACTATTACAGCGGCATCCATCACAAAGCGAAAAAAGTGGTCCAACTAAAACATTCATATTTCTTTACGTACTACACGAATATGTAATAAAAAATGGGGGTTCCTATTTAAAAAGACTCAGTTGATATCCGTTTGACCTGTTGCAGCGCCATCTAGCGCGCCAACCATAGTGCCATCTGGTTTCCCCCTTCAAGCTAGACGAGTTTTGTTCTTTGTAGTTTTTTCGTTTGATGCTTATTTCGTGAGATATTTGGCCCGGTCACTATCAATGGACCACCCTATATAACGGATATAAACAAAGACATAGATGAATAAATATATTTACAAGCATGCTGCTACCGTTTTTTCGTGTAACTGTGGATTACTTATGGCCTGACGTGATCGATAGTAATCGGCCATTTTGACCTCTAATAACTCATGGACTATTTAAGTTACATACCTGTAATTCAAACCAATTTAGGCTTACACTAATAGCTTTCTGAAGAGACGTAGATCGACGAAATGGGATGAATCGTTTAGATTTTGGAAATTCGTTGCTGGGTGTTACTTTCATAATTTATCTTCAAATACTAAACTTTAAACTAATAAAGATATTTAAAATTACATTACACCATCAGAATCGTCGTGCAAATAATAGTAATGTACATGTTTCTTTTTAAGGTATCACGATTCATCTGGCTACTATTAAAATCTATACGAACTGTGAAATGTATGTCATTAAGGCTTCACATATTCCGCCATCTTTGGAACTCCCGGCGTGTCTCCTTCATCAGCGTAGCGTCACCGTGGAATTCCCAGCCACGCGGCTGGACCCCTCTCGCTTCGGCCAACGTCTGGCACCACGTGGTCGGCCCACCAAGCGACCTGTGTGGCCACTGCTTCCTCTGAACTTAGAATATTTTCAGGGCCGACAACTCGCCCGTTACCTCACACTACTCAACGGGGCAGTTATTCCGTGAAAACGCCGTGCTATCTTGGAGATTCCCTGTAGATCACGGATCCCCGCAGGACACGACAATTACACTACTGGCCATTAAAATTGCTACACCAAGGATAAATGCAGATGATAAACGGGTATTCATTGGACAAATATATTATACTAGAACTGACATGTGAATACATTTTCAAGCAATTTGGGTGCATAGATCCTGAGAAATCAGTACCCAGAGCAGTCAGAGCTTGGATGGCGTGTACAGGTACAGATGCCTATGCAGCTTCAACAGAATACCACAGTTCATCAAGAGTAGTGACTCGCGTATTGTCATGAGCCACTTGCTCGGCCACCATTGACCAGACGTTTTCAATTGGTGAGAGATCTGGGGAATATGCTGGCCAGGGCAGCAGTCGAACATTTTCTGTATCCAGAAAGGCTCGTGCAGGACCTGCAACATGCGGTCGTGCATTACCCTGCTGAAACGTAGGGTTTCGCAGGTATCGAATGAAGAGTAGAGCCACGGGTCTTAACATGTCTGAAATGTAACGTCCACTGTTCAAAGTGCCGTCAATGCGAACCAATGGCACGCCGGGTGATACGCCAGTATGGCGACGACGAATACACGCTTCCAATGTGCGTTCACCGCGATGTCGCCAAACACGGATGCGACCATCATGATTCTGTAAACAGAACCTGGATTCATCCGAAAATGACGTATTGCCATTCGCGCACCCAGGTTCGTCGTCGAGTACACCATCGTAGGCGCTCCTGTCTGTGATGCAGCGTCAAGAGTAACCGAAGCCATAGTCTCCGAGCTGATAGTCCATGCTGCTGCAAACGTCGTCGAACTGTTCGTGCAGATGGTTGTTGTCGAATGGTTGTTGTCTTGCAAACGTCCCCACGTGTTGACTCAGGAATCGAGACGTGGCTGCACGATCTGTTACGCCATGCGGATAAGATGCCTGTCATCTCGACTGTTAGTGATACGAGGCCGTTGGGATCCAGC
Organism: Schistocerca gregaria; assembly: GCF_023897955.1. Lineage (NCBI taxonomy): Eukaryota > Metazoa > Arthropoda > Insecta > Orthoptera > Acrididae > Schistocerca > Schistocerca gregaria. The sequence goes on from NC_064926.1 coordinate 480,122,046, forward strand.
ACGGAGTTCCGTATTACCCTCCTGAACCCACCGATTCCATATTCTGCTAACAGTCATTGGATCTCGAACAACGCGAGCAGCAATGTCGCGATACGATAAACCGCAATCGCAATAGGCTACAATCCGACCTCTATCAAAGTCGTAAACGTGATGGGTTCTTACACGAGGCATCACAACAACGTTTCACCAGGCAACGCCGGTCAACTGCTGTCTCTGTATGAGAAATCGGTTGGAAACTTTACTCATGTCAGCGCGTTGTAGGTGTCGCCACCGGCGCCAACCTTGTGTGAATGGCTCTGAAAAGCTAATCATTTGCATATCACAGCATCTTCTACTGGTCGGTTAACTTTCGCGTCTGTGGCACGTCATCTTCGTGGTGTAGCAATTTTAATGGCCCGTAGTGTATTATGAAGTCATTTGTCAAGGGAAACATCGAGAGGACGTACAGAGTGCAAAAGACGAATCTGTATTGTGAACTTTGTTAAAGTCGTATGCTGTAGTAACATATAAAATGAAATGTATACTGTATAACGCAGGTGAAATACATGCGCAGTAAAGAAGCAGCTCGCGAATTTATTTCGTCTTAGCTGATGTCTGAGATTTGCAGATGTTACGGACTTTGCATCGAGAGGGAAGCCTGCCGCCGAAGATACTGCAATGCGATCAGGCAAGAACCAGCGATCACAAACACCTTGAAGCAGTCCACCTTCATACAACGCCTCAACAACAACAGGCACGTTACATTCGAAATACACACACACACACACACACACACACACACACACACACACATAGAGAGGGGGGGGGGGATATAATAATTGTCATGTTGTAAGATTTGACGATTTACATAGAATAACGAAACAGCTAAACTATTTCATGCCGTAACTAACTGACTGACCGATCACTGACAGAAAAAGAGACATGATAGTCCCATGCGAACGCATCAGAATTTTGCCTGGAAACTGAAAGAGACAAGGTGAGAAATAGCGGCTACAAATATGCGTTACATTCCTTGAGTCTGTCGTAGCGTGTGTCCTGGAGCGTCTACACGGATCCTCAACAAATTTCAACATTAGCGTTTTGAGTACCCGTTGCGCGCAGGTTTGCCAGATGAAACTGACAAAATTAGCGAACGAATTTGCCGAGCTCAGGAGACACTATCAGATTCTTAGCAACATTAAAAGTTACGTTCACTATTGCTCGTTACAGTTTTCAACAAATTTTTGTTATTTTTCATTTTTTGGAAAAAGTCACTGCATGTTACAAACTTAAAACTACAACTAATACATTATTTTGCTTTTACCAACACGACACTCAATTTGCTTCTAGTGTCGGACCATAAATAATTTACATTAATGAAGTCTCTTTCCACGAAGGAACCGGCGTTATCCTTTCGATAATTTTGCAGATCAATAAATAAGTGATATGACGGAAATTATAAAAAAATACCAAAGCTCTCATACGTCGCTACCGAACATGGAGCTAAAATACCGAACATTTTGGTAAAAAAGCGAAAACATGGCGTCCAGGCACGTAACAATGTAAAATTTTTCATACCAGATTGCAGTCACTGAGGATAGCAACGAATGCTTATTTTGTCTCGTTAGCTTCGAGGTCGCTGGACACTGAGCACTACCGCAACTGTGGGATGATGATAAGGGTTTATCTCCGCCTTTAGTCCTATCTGAACTATTTGGTATTTGACTACTCCCGCCTGGCACTATCGACTTCCACTGTGTTGTCATTTCCGCTACGCTAAGGCTTTTGCCCGTCAATTCTGTATGAAAGGCTTCACATCGCGAAAACTTCCCTCATTTCACGAAAAATACAAGGTGTCCATAAAGTCCCTTTACAACTTCAAAACTTTATTACAAGGCCAGTTGTTGAAATGTTATAAAAACTTTCTTTTGTTGTAATCACTGTTTACTGAAGTTTTTATATACAGGGTGGTCAATTGATCCTGACCGGGTCAAATATCTCACGAAATAAGCGTCAAACGAAAAAACTACAAAGAACGAAACTTGTCGTGCTTGAAGGGGGAAACCAGATGGCGCTGTGGTTGGCCCGCTAGATGGCGCTGCCATAGATCATACGGATATCAACTGAGTTTTTTGAAATAGGAACCCCCATTTTTTATTACATATTCGTGTAGTACGTAAAGAAATATGAATGTTTTAGTTGGAGCACTTTTTTAGCTTTGAGATAGATGGCGCTGTAATGGTCACAAACATATGGCTCACAATTTTAGACCAACAGCAGGTAGCAGGTAGGTTTTTTAAATTTAAATACAGATCGTAGGTATGTTTGAACATTTTATTTCGGTTGTTCCAATGTGATACATGTAGCTTTGTGAACTTATCATTCCTGAGAAGAAACGACATTCCTCTTAACAACGAGTAGTTCACCTTCCGTAACATTCGCACATGCATCGCAATGCACTGGAGCATGTTGTCAGGCGTTGACGGTGGATCACGATAGCAAATATCCTTCAACTTTCCCCACAGAAAGAAATCCGGTGCGTCAGATCCGGTGAACGAGCGGGCCATCGTATGGTGCTTCGACGACCAATCCACCTGTCATGAAATATGCTATTCAATGCCGCTTCAACCGCACGCGAGCTATGTGCCGGACATCCATCATGTTGGAAGTACATCGTCATTCTGTAATGCAGTGAAAAGTCTTGTAGTAACATCGGTAGAACATTACGTAGGAAATCAGCATACACTGCACCATTTAGATTGCCATCGATAAAATGGGGGCCCCATTATCCTTCCTCCCATAATGCCGCACCATACATTAACCCGCCACGGTCACTGATGTTCCACTTGTCGCAGCCATCTTTGATTTTCCGTTTCCCCATAGTGCATATTATGCCGGTTTACGTTACTGCTGTTGGTGAATGACGCTTCGTCGCTCAATTGAACGCGTGCAAAAAAATCTTGTCATCGTCGCTTAATTTCTCTTGTTCCCAGTGGCAGAACTGTACACGACGTTCAAAGTCGTCGCCAGGCGATTCCTGGTACATAGAAATATGGTACGAGTGCAATCGAGGATGATTTAGAACTCTCAACACAGACGTTTTTGAGATTCCCGATTCTCGCGCAATTTGTCTGCTACTGATGTGCGGATTAGCCGCGACAGCAGCTAAAACACCTACTTGGGCATCATCATTTGTTGCAGGTCGTGGTTGACGTTTCACACGTGTGTGAACACTTCCTGTTTCCACAAATAACGTAATTATCCGGCGAACGGTCCGCACACTTGGATGATGTCGTCCAGGATACCGAGCAGCATACACAGCACAAACCCGTTGCACATTTTGATCACTATAGCCATACATCAACACGATATCGACCTCTTCCGCAATTGGTTAAAAATGGTTCAAATGGCTCTGAGCACTATGGGACTAAACTTCTGAGGTCATCAGTCCCCTAGAACTTAGAACTTTTCACCTAACCAACCTAAGGACATCACACACATCCATGCCCGAGGCAGGATTCGAATCGCAATTGGTAAACGGTCCATTTTAAAACGGGTAATGAATCATGAAGCAAATACCGTCCGCACTGGCAGAATGTTACGTGATACCACGTACTTATACGTTTGTGACTACTACAGCGCCATCTACCACAAAGCTAAAAAAGTGTCCCATCTAAAACATTCATATTTCTTTACGTACTACACGAATATGTAATAGAAAATGGTGGTTCCTATTTCAAAAGACGCAGTTGTTACCGTTTGATCTATGGCAGCGCCATCTAGCGGGCCAACCATAGCGCCATCTGGTTTCCCCCTTCAAGCTAGACGAGTTTCGTTCTTTGTAGTTTTTCGTTTGATGCTTATTTCGTGCGGGATTTGGCCCGCTCACTATCAATGGACCACCCTGTATACTAAAATTTTGTACTTCAGGTACTTTCTTGATGGAAGGAACTGAACCTCTATAAAATGGCAACTCCTCAAGAGAAGGCACAATGCGTGTCCTGGTTTATTGAGATGTTCAGACTCAACGAAACTTCAGAACGAAGTATGGAAGAGATCTACCATCACGCCCTTCAATCCGTGCATGCACGAAAGATTTATGGAGACAGGGGCAGAGTTTGATAAAGGGAGGAGTGGGCGACCAAGAACAACCGAGGAAAACATCGATCGCGTTTTAAACGTCTTCACTCGTTCACCTACGAAGTCCATCCGCACTGCCGCCACACAGTTGCAACTACCACGTTCAGCAGTGCATAAGGTCATCCACAAGAACTTTCTGTTGTACGCTTACAAATAGGAACTTGACACTTGAGCCAAATTACAAGTCAGAACGGACAGAGTTTGCGCTCAACATGCTGGAACGCCATTTGGAGGATGAAGCACTCCTCAAGCGAGTTTGTTTCAGTGACGAGGCAACTTTTCATGTTTCTGGGACATTAAACAAAAACAATGTGAGAATCTGGACATCTGAACAACCCTATGTGACTAGGGAGCTTCACCGTGATAGTCCAAAGTGAACGTGTGGTGTGGAATCATGTGCAACCGAATTATTGGTCCATTTTTCTTCAACGAGTCAACAATTACTGTAGATGTTTACCTCGACCTCCTGACCGAATATGTAGCACCACAATTGATTGACTTACAACCAACTATCATTGTCCAGCAAGATGGTGCACCACCTCATTGGGGACTGCATGTTCATCGGTTCCTCAATGAAAGATTTCCAGGCAGATGGATTGGGAGGCATGGGCCAATTCCTTGGCCACCGAGTTCGCCAGATATCACTCGACTGGACTTTTTTTAATGGGGGTATGTAAAAGATCTCGTGCATTAAACACAGATACGGGACACTGCTGACTTGAAGCAAAGGATTCGCTATGCCACTGCCACCATTGATGACGCTATGCTACGGCGAACATGGCAAGAAATCGAGTACCGTCCTGATGTGCTTCGTGCAACTAAAGGCGCCCACATAGAGGTCTGTTAAACACGGTAAAAAAATCGTTTATAAACACAGATTACAATAAAAGAAATGTTGTTAAAATATTTCAACAACTGCCGTTGTAACACAATTTTGAAGTTGTAAAGGGACTATAAGGACAACCTGTATAAATCCGACCCCAATTAAATTTCAGAACAGATTTTTCATGTGCTTAGACACATTAGTAGATCAGTAAGACACATGGATTTCTGAAGTTTAACGTTTTAAACTTCTTAGCTGTTACGACAAAATCTGAAAGCTTCCCGAAGCTTATACATAGAAAATGCATTACGGTAAGAGACTTTGGAAAATTCCGTTGCCGAGAGAATTATTTTGGTAATCAACGAGAACACACAGTTCAGGAAGGTCGACAGTTTTAGAGATATGAACGTTTCATCTGTTTCAAAATATACAGACATAACATCCTAATTAAATTTATGAACAGATTTCTTTTTGATACGCTTAGACATTCTAGTAGCTACCCGCCAGGGTAGCCGAGAGCGCTAACGCGCTGCTTCCTGGACTCGGGTAGGCGTGCTGGACCCAGATCGAATCCGACCGGAGGATTACCGACGTGGGCCGATGTGCCGGCCAGCCTGGATGTGGTTTTTAGGCGGTTTTCCACATCCCGCTGGGTGAATACCGGGCTGGTCCCCGTGTTCCGGCTCAGTTACACGGCTCGCAGACATCTGAATACTTTCGCACTATTCCATGGATTACACTGGACGCAGACAGTTGGAGTACACTACTTCCGTCCCAGGGGGTACGGGGTGGCGGCAGGAAGGGCATCCGGCCACCCCTTAAACATTAACATGCCAAATCCGATTAACGATGGCTGACCCTGCGTAACTGCGGGACAAGGCTCAAGCGATAGAATAGACATTCTAGGAGCTCTATACCATACATGAATTTAATATATTTTACTTTGTTTCTGTAGGAGATGGAGACTTGGAGGTAATTTTCTATAGCTGCGGAAAACAGAGTGCTCCGCTGGCTGCCAGCAGACAGTACTTGGCCCAACAACGTTGGACGTTAACGTCAGACGCCAACTAATTTACATTAGGCCATAGGTCTACTTGACCTAACGTGTTATTAAAAACAGGCGAAAAGGCAGGAACGGAAAACAGTTTGGAAATGAAGACCAATGGCGCCGTTAGGCACTGAACAGCACTGAAGCAGGAAGTTGTCGTAAGGCATACGGCATTCAGACTGTCAACAATAGCCATTGTGCAGCGGAAAGGGCAAGAACACTACAGATTCTGAGTGGCCTCGTTGACAATTCCTAACTGGCCCGTGACCTCGTAGCGTTCAGCTGGATTACGTAGAAGAAAAGCCACGTAATCTCACTTCCGTAGAACAATAATGGTGTAAAAAGGTGCCTCAGCCTACAGCAGTCCGCGCAACTGCTCGTAACAGATAAAGAACAGAATACGATCACCTGCAGCCAGTCGTCCAAGGCACTGCCGCAACCACAGCGCTATGACCCTGAGCCTTTACGGTTTTAGGTGACTAAACCGCCGTTTTCTTTTAAAAGCGCTATTTTTACGGCATCGTCACCCGCAGCCGGAAGAGCAGCCAAATTTCGCGCTACTTTCAAATACTCAGCGAGTGTTGGATGATGGATATGGTGGAAATGGGCGCTCAACAGTGTAGTCTTTAGCGCCCGAACGGAAATAACAACGGACAAGTGTCACTAAAATGCAGCAAGTGCTAAAATAGGCCTAAATTAAAGGTGAAAGGCTACATAGGCAGTTTTTGCACGTCAACAGTTGCAAAGTGGAATGCAGCACATAAAGAGGATAACTGCAAGAGAACGTAGGTGAAAGGGTTAAAATGAAACACATAGCACATGTTTGGAACTGGCCTATTACAAGTATAAAAGGAGTGGTAAGCCACTCGGCAACACACTAAAAATTCCAACCTAAAATTTTTGGCTGAAGGCCAGAAACATCACAGTACCTTAAAACTTTCTTGACACTCGCCTCGTCATCGGCTACAATCGAGGGCAGATCCCCACTAATATTAACTTACGCCCTGACAGAACGATATAAATCACACTCAACTAAAATGTGGCGTACAGTGATTTGTACGCCACAGGCATCACACGGTGGGGGTTCTTCTCGCCGTAGTAAGAAGGCATGCGTAAGGGGACAGTGCCCTATGCGAAGACGTGTAAGGGTCACTTCGTCACGCCTAGGGGACCGGCACGAGGAACACCACGGCTGGATGGTGGGTTTCACCAATCGCAGCTTATTTTCCCTCACCGCCAGCCATTCCTCCTCCCACAGTTGCATATACTTCCGCCGCAGCATAGAAACAATACCTTGCAAAGGAATAGAACATTTTGTCACTTCCGGTAATCTGCAGGCGTCCTTGGCAGCTCTATCAGCTTGTTCATTTCCCCGTATGCCCACATGCCCTGGCACCCAGCAAAAGGACACTTGCTTGCCCTGTCGTTGGAGGATGTACAGTCGGTCGTAAATCAGCTGTTCCAACTTCTCCGCTGGGTACAGGTTCTGCAGTGACTGTAATGCGCTCATTGAGTCAGAGCAAATTAGAAAGTTTTTGCCCTGAGTACACCGTATCTGCTCCAATGCCTTCAGGATCGCGTGAAGTTCTGCGGAAAAAACAGTGTAATCCTGGGGAAGGCGAATCCTGATGACACGTTCGGGGAACACTACTGTGTATACTACTGTGTATACTACTGTAAAATCATGATGCCTATCTAAAATGTTAAAAAATAAAGATTTGAAAGTAAAATCTGATGTACTGTCTTTCTTAAAATTTGCCAAATCTAAAATCAGTCTGGGCCTCTGGAGGAGCCAAGGTGGGTATCTGCTCCAACCTCGACATAAAACATTAAAACCAGCCACACCCATCTCTAAAATGCAGTCCTTTGCACGAATCCCATAGGGCCTTGTTGCTCGTTGCCGATTGCGAAAAAGCCTTTCCAGTGGAGGCTGAGCAACAGTGTGGTATGCAGGCGTGTATGGTGTGGATAATGTTTGATAGGCCTGGCGAACCACTAGTAGACGCCGCCGGAGGTGAAGTGGCGCTTGACCTGCCTCTGCACACAGGCTCGGTATGGGGCTCGTTCTGAACGCCCCAGTGGCCAGCCGAATCCCCTCATGGTGCACCACATCCAACAGCTTCAAATAAGCGGGTCTTGCAGACCAATACACCGTGCATCCATAATCAAGCCGGGACCGCACGAAGGCTCTGTAAAACCGGAGCAGACAAGTCCTGTCTGCTCCCCATGTGAGGTGACTAAGACATTTTAAAATAGACAGCGCCTTAAGAGACCGTTTTTTCAGTTCCTTAATGTGTGGCAGCCACGTAAGCTTAGAATCAAAAGTGAGGCCCAGAAACTTCACCGTGTCTTTAAAATTCAGAACGGTGTCCCTCATCCTCAACTCAGGCAAGTCAAAAATGGAACGAGAATGGTTAAAAAGAACACACACCGACTTATCAGTTGAAAACTGAAAACCACTCTTCTGTGCCCAGTCATCCAAACGTCGGAGAGTGAGTTGCAACTGACGAGTCGTCGTTGCAAGGCTTGAAGAGGAGCAAAATACAGAGAAATCGTCCACAAACAAGGAACACGGCACAGGACTTTTCACAACAGACGTAATACTATTAATAGCAATAGCAAAGACCGTCACGCTTAAAACACTACCTTGAGGGACACCGTTCTCTTGTTCAAAGCGACTAGACAGTACGTCTCCGACTCGGTACCGAAAATAACGTGGCGACAGGAAGGACCGAATAAAATTGGGAAGACATCCACGAAAACCCCATTCGTGGAGCTGCCTGATGATAAGATGCCCCAAGTAATGTCGTATGCCTTTTCAATGTCAAAAAATATTCCCAACAGGTGATGCTGGTGCAGGAAAGCCTGTTGTATGGCCTTCTCCAGGAGGGCCAGGTTATCAAAGGTGGAGCGATACCTCCTGAACCCACACTGAAAGCGACTAAGGAGTTATCTGGATTCTAGCATCCAGACAAGGCGGCGGTTGACCATCCGCTCCAAGGTCTTTCCCACGCAGCTAGTGAGGGCAACACTACGGTAACTACCTGGGCACGTGCGGTCTTTCCCAGGTTTTAAAAGAGGAATTAAAATTGCTTCACGCCACGAGTCGGGGAAGTGACCGGACATCCAAACTAGATTAAAAAGACGGAGGAGGATTTCTTTATTTCTCCCTGTGAGGCGCCGCACCATGCTATAGTGGATTCTATCCTGACCAGGGGATGTATCACGAGCCCCACACAATGCAGAATCCAGTTCCCACATGGAAAACGGGCAGTTGTACTCTTCTGTATTGGGTGAGCGGAAGTCAAAACTGCTCCTCTCAGCAGCCACTCTGTGGGGCTGGAAAGCTGGATTCTGACTGGTGGTTGCAGTAATAGCTGCAAAATGAGCCGCCATAGACTGGGCAATATCTTTTGGGGTCGTGTGGAGAGTACCATTCCACATTATAGCAGCCATAGGGCACCTCCCACCTCTCCCAGAAATCCTCCTGATGGTCTCCCATACAATGGAACTTCGTGTAGAACGGTTAATGGTGTTAAGGAACTGCTGCCACGACCTCTTCTTGCTCTCTCGTATAATCCGACGACACTTTGCCCTCGCCACCCGAAAAGCTGCAAGGTTCTCTACAGTTGGCCGGCATTTGAATCTACGCAGAGCTGCCCGCCTAGCCCTGATTGCACAGCGGCATTCGTCGCTCCACCAAGGGACAGGCTGCCGCTTCGGTTGTCCCGTGGACTGTGGGATGGACGCTGCACTGGCGCGGTGGATCACTTCAGTAATATGATCCACCCATTCCGCTCCAAGGTCTTTCCCACGCAGCTAGTGGGCGAGTTGACTATACAGTGCCCAGTTGGCTCTACCGAGCACCCATCGAGGCGGTTTCCTTTCTGGTTCCACTGCATGTGGCAGGTGAATCCGGATGGGGAAGTGATCGCTGCCATGTAAGTCATCAACCACTTCCCATGCAGCAGTGTGGGTGATGGCTGGAGAGCAAAGCGATAGATCAATGGCAGAGAACGACCCAGTTGCAATGCAAAAATGCGTGCTTTGACCTGTATTTAGCAAATGGGCACTGGTAGACAGAAGAAGCCTCTCAATTGCTCTACCCCTGGGGCAAGTACTCACAGAGCCCCAAAGCATATTGTGTGCATTAAAATCACCACAGAGGATGAAGGGGTGGGGGAGCTGTGTAAGAAGATCACTGAGAGCCTCTTCGTCAAGCACATCATGTGGGGGCAGGTAAAGCGAACATACTGTTAGCATATGGCGCACATGTACTAATATTGCAACTGCCTGTAAATCCGTCGTGAGGGAGAGAGGCGAGGAGTGGTAGTCGGTGTTGACGAAGATACCTACTCCTCCTCGAGCTCTCTCTCCACTCAGGTTGTTCTTTTTGTGGAGGACATAACCACGTAGCTCTGGGGTGTATGTTTCACTGAAATTTGTCTCTTGCAGACATACACACATAGGCCTATCCTGAATCAATAGACGTAGTTCCTCCACATGTGTCCTGAACCCTTGCAGGTTCAATTGTAGTATGGGAGCCATCACGGTGGTTGTATTTTCTGCCTCTCTTTCCGCCGAGGTGGGGAGACTGCAGCGGGTGGAGGCTCAGTCTTGGGGCGAGATGATTGCCCCATATTCTGAGACTCCATCAGCTCTGGGGAAGAGTCTGATGAAGCGTCTAGCAGGACCACATTAACATGATCCGAGGGTTTACCAGCCGATTTAATCTGTTGGTGCTGCTTCACATGTGCTTTCCTTTGTTTAGAGGGCTTTGCTGGAACCGGAGCTGGGGCGTTTATGACCATGCTGGGCTTTGGAACAGCCTCAGCAGTCGGAGATGCCTGGGGCTCTCCAATGTGAGCTACTGTACCTTTTTCTGCTGTTCTAGGAGGGGCTACAGGCTCTGATACAGTTGCTGCCTTGCAAGTGCACTGACATGTACACGTGTTCGTGCCAGCACTAACAACCTCCGTCTGTGTAGATGCATCGACCTTCAGAGGCGGCTTCTGAACAATGGAAGCAAAGGACGTAACGAATGTGGGGGGCTGCATGGCCTTAAAGATCTTTTTGGCTTCACCGTAGGTGATACGCTTAGTTGTTTTTATTTCTTGTATCTTACGTTCCTCTAGGAAGATTCTACAGTCCCTACTCCAAACAGGGTGGCTCTCAGAACAGTTTACACATTTGACAGGCGACGAACAGTCAATTCCGTCATGGGCAGCCTTACCACAGTTGCCACACATCGCTTCCCCCTTACACCCTAGAGTTGTATGCCCAAAATGCTGGCACTTGAAACAGCGCATTGGGTTTGGGACATAAGACCGGACGTTCAGTCGAAGAAATCCTGCCTTGACGTGTTCTGGGAGTTTGGGGGTATTGAAAGTAAGAATGAAGGAGTCTGATTTCACCAGGTTCCCGTCCACCCTTTTCATGGTGTTCTGAACGTCTACAATTCCCTCCTGAGCCCACTCACTCTTTAATTCGTCTACAGGAATGTCCACGAGAACCCTACAGGTAACAACACCCTTACTGGAGTTCAGGGTGCTGTGAAGCTCTGTATCGATAGTGTATTCCCCCAAGCTTTTATCTATTTGAAGGTTAACTGCTTGCTGAGCAGTTGATGTTTCAACAAGCAGTGTCCCATTCCGTAAACGCTTCACTGATTTAAAAGTTCCAGCTATTCCTTCTAGACCCTTTTGGATATAGAATGGCGAAACCTTTTCAAAGGAACCCTCTTTCCGTTTTATAATTAAAAACACATTCTGGTTTTCAGTATGTGCTCTGTTACTCTGAACTGCTGTACGTTTGCTGACGCCGGAGTCAGGAGGACTGGCTAACCTAGCCCTCTTGTTGGATTGGGCGGTAGTGCCTACCAGCGGTCCACCCATCCCACTGGCCAGAGAAAATTAGAAGGAGGAAAAGAGGAAGAATTCGTGGTAGTCATGGTCGTCCCACGAGCAGCTAGGGAAACTTACGTCCATCCAGACAGAGCCCCGCATGCCTGGATAAGCCTTGTACAACTGAGGTGCGGCAGGTTCCCCAGAGGTTGCCCGCTAGCGACTGTTCCACCTCAACAGCCATGCATCTTATCGGCGCGCAGCACACCTTAAGATTGAAGGTTTTTTTTATAGAGGTATGTACCGTCCTCGCGATCCAGGCAACCAAGCCAAGATCCCCGGTCCCTAAGACACACAACGTTCCACCGTTGCGCCAAACGGTGGTCGTTGAAGCATGCCCAGAGCTTACGGTATCAGCAGACTGGCGGCGCACACCAGTCCACAGCTCGAGGACCCCGTGTTCGCCAAGCCCGTACCCAGCAAACGAACGCTGAGCCCCCTGAGGGATCAGAGAGTGTTCTTGCTTGTTAATTGACAATGGACGTAATCAGAGCCGTAAATCTCACAGCCTTCTGCAATATTAACATACAGTCCCTGGATTTTTACTCTAAAAACAAAAACAACAAAAAACACTATTTTACCTTCCTATGGACAAAATCTTTCAGTACTTAGTGGAACTACTGTCCTTAGACTACGGAAAAATGAAGTTATCGTTACAAACAGTTAAAGAACAAAGGTTTATTAGTATACAGAACACCACAAGCGGGTATAATTAATGATAAATAACATTAAATATGTGAAAGTTTATGCGTTATTAAGAAACAGGCTCGACACAAAGTTACAAAGTGTCGGGGATCGTTTCGATACACATCCGAGATATAATATGCCATGTTGGGAAACAGCTTTCACTCTCCTGAACTTGCTGTCGCAAATGTGAGAAAGGACGTCGCTGAATGCACAAAACTAAGCGCTGTGCCATGGCGTCTCACGCAAGCTCAGTGGGTAACAGCCACGGTGGCCGTCCTGGCGAAGGCAATGTGCAGCTTCTAATAGTACCCGTTGGGTAACGCGACAAACACATCACATGCTGACTCGCAAGACAGTGCACTCACCTGGAGGTGACGTACAGTTAATTAAAAAAATAGTGTTCAACTATACTGAAATAGCCAGAAGAAGGGAACTGCGGCGAATTAAAATTGGGTACTCAGTCCTTTATGGGACTCTTCCTCATTATGAAGATAGACTGAAGAAATATATTACTTCTTGTAATCATTGTGCTATAGGGAGTTTGCACACGATACAACCTTTTTATGTCTATCCTTGTGAATTGAGGTCTGGGGGACTTCGGTCGTTCACATATGTAAGAAAATGAAACACCACCAGCCGTTCTTATGATGTCATTTACTGTATGGCTACCAGTTTCGGTGCTTCAGTGCATCATCTTCAGGTCTTAAGATGATGATGATAGGGGGTTATCGCCATCCGCATACACGGTGCATCAGTGGCCAATTGTTAACCCCCTCAGGATCAGCTAGCACCTGAAGATGGTGCACTGAAGCATCGAAACTGGCACCCATACAGTAAATGACATCATAAGGACGGCTAGAAGTGTTTCATTTTATTTACTTAACTTTTCGTATATCAAATGAAAGATTTGGCGTAAAAAAAAAAGATTCAAGCTATTGATGAACAATGTAAATATCTTGTATAATTTGATCTACCAAACACAAGAGTTTCATAATACAAGTCATTAGCTTATTTTTGTATTACTCATTTTAAATTACACCTACATCTACAGCCATACTCCGCAAGCCACCTGTCGGTGTGTGGCGGAGGGTACCCTGAGTACCTCTATCGGTTCTCCCTTCTATTCCAGTCTCGTATTGTACGAGAAAAGGAGGATTGTCGGTATGCTTCTGTGTGGGCTCTAATCTCTCTGATTTTATCCTCATGGTCTCTTCGCGAGATATACGTAGGAGAGAGCAATATACTGTTTGACTCTTCGGTGAAGGTATGTTCTCGAAACTTTAACAAAAGCCCGTACCGAGCTACTGAGTGTCTCTCCTGCAGAGTGTTCCACTGGAGTTTATCTATCATCTCCGTAACGCTTTCGCGATTACTAAATGATCCTGTAACGAAGCGCGCTGCTCTCCGTTGGATCTTCTCTATCTCTTCTATCAATCCTATCTGGTGCGGATCCCACACTGCTGAGCAGTATTCAAGCAGTGGGCGAACAAGCGTATTGTAACCTACTTCCTTTGTTGTCGGATTTCATTTCCTTAGGAAATATACATTTTATAAGATTTACATTTTATATACATTTTATAAGATTTTTAAATTAATAACAACTATGACAATGCAGTAAAATGAATGAAATAAAAAATTAATTATTTAAATGAACATAATTACAGTCTTCTTCATTTTTGCGAGTTATATACCAAATTTAATTACTAACAGAAAAAAATCGAAACTTTGTTTTATAATATGAATAAAATTTCAAAATCAGATCCAAGTATTACAAATTTTACTGGAGAACCTGGAAATATCAGGGAATTTTTGAATGATTTCTTTGTGGCCACCAAGACATGCTCGAATATTGTTATAGGAAAAGATTACGTCTGTCTGAGGAAGAAAAACAACAGAACATGTTGGATTATCGGGATACGGCCTTCTTTGTTTCCTCAACGAACACGCTAAGTTTCTTGGAAAAGTTAATTATTTTCTTCGAGACATGTAGAAATTACAATTTTTAAACATACTTCGTCAGTATTGCAGAACTTCATACGATTAGAAGCCACGGTTGCTATGTGGAACTCATGTAACACACACATGGACTTTTTCACTTTAAAGTGTCTATACAGCTCGAACATGCCAGTAGTTGATTAAACAGGGCTTTTCTATGTAAATATACGGTTTCGGCGGAATTAATGTGGTATTTCAAGAAACTGCAAATGACTGTGGGACCAAACCTCAAGAAAAATTTAAAAAATGCAACTGTACAGCCACTGCAAGCAGCGACTCTCCAAGCTGTGACGTCTGCAGGCGGTCTGAGTGTCGCCTCAAAGACTCCAGTGACAGCCGCTTTCCTGATCGATGTCGTATAGGCAAACAGCTACCGCCGATGCAACTGCATGATTTGCTCTCGAGACTGAATACAAGTTTCCGCCATTCATTCGGACACGTACGCTTCTAGCTAACAATATCATACGCAGACTCCGCGGTGACCAGGAAGAGACCTACTCAGAAGCACCTTTTCCAGCAATTGGTTCTGGATAGCCTTAGGTGACACTCTTGAGTGGTGCTTCACCGAGTCGGTTACGCGTGTGATAGGGTGGTCCAGGTGTGAACGAGGACGACAAGGATGTCTGACCAATACAGATACGCAGATGACAACTTACTCCACGCCGCTGACCTATGCTCCTGAGAACCCATCCACACACCCGCACACTTGTATTATGGCTTGCTGAAACCCTCGCAAATTGCACGAATTATGCTCGGAGACACCGTCCCGAAGTATCATCAATTTTTACAAACCCGTTACTATAGACATCCAGTAAGTCAAAAATATCTGCACTCACGCGATCTAGGGTGAACTATGGCCAGAAAGTACGACTATCAAATCAAATCACCATTTCTTTAACTGATCTTAAATTCTGCGGTCATTTATCTATTATTTTATCGGTCATGAGACAACAGCAAGACGTGTGTGCGACGATGCTCCTAAATTGCACATAAAATTTTTAAGCAATACCCACTCAGTACAGTTCTCTGCTTAAGTCCAGCGGAAATTCCACGAACCACCGCTTCTCATAGAGACACTCTGCTTGTAAGTGAATAACTCATCTACACTACTGGCCATTGAAATTGTTACACCACGAAGATGGTGTGCCACAGATGCGAAATTTAACCGACAGGAAGAAGATGCTGTGATTTGCAAATGATTAGCATTTCACAGTATTCACACAAGGTTGGCGCCGGTGGCGACAGCTACAACGTGCTGGTTGGTTGTTTGTGGGAAGAGACCAAACAGCGAGGTCATCGGTCTCATCGGATGAGGAAAGGATGGGGAAGGAAGCCGGCAGCGCCCTTTCGAAGGAACCATCCCAGCATTGTCCTCGAGCGATTTTGGTAAATTACGGAAAACCTAAATCAGGATGGCCGGACGCGGGATTGAACCGCCGTCCTCCCGAATGCGAGTCCAGTATGCTACCTCTGCGCCACCTCGCTCGGTACAACGTGCTGACATGAGGAAAGTTCCCAACCGATTTCTCATACACAAACAGCAGTTGACCGGCGTTGCCTGGTGAAACGTTGTTGTGATGCCTCGTGTAAGGAGGAGAAATGCGTACCATCACGTTTCCGACTTTGATAGAGGTCGGATTGTAGCCTATCGCGATTGCGGTTTATCGTATCGCGACATTGCTGCTCGCGTTGGTCGTGATCCAATGAATGTTAGCAGAATACGGAATCGGTGGGTTCAGGAGGGCAATACGGAACGCCGTGCTGGATCCCAACGGCCTCGTATCACTAGCAGTCAAGATGACAGGCATCTTATCCGCATGGCAGTAACGGACCGAGCAGCTATGTCTCGAGCCCTGAGTCAACAGATGGGGACGTTTGCAAAACAACAACCATCTGCACGAACAGTTCGACGACGGTTGCAGCAGCATCGACTATCAGCTCGAAGACCATGGCTGCGGTTACCCTTGACGCAGCATCACACACAGGAGCGCCTGCGATGGTGTACTCAACGACGAACCTGGGTACAAGAATGGAAAAACGTCATTTTTTTTCGGATAAATCCAGGTTCTGTTTACAGCTTCATGTTTGTGTTTGGCGACATCGCGGTGAATGCACACTGGAAGCGTGTATTCGTCATCGCCATACTGGCGTATCACCTGGCTTGATGGTATGGGGTGCCATTGGTGACACGTCTGTCACCTTTTGTCCGCATTGACTGCACTTTGAACAGTGGACGTTACATTTCGATGTGTTACGACCCGTGGCTCTACCATTTATTCGATCCCTGCGAAACCTTACATTTCAGCAGGATAATGCATGACCGCTTGTTGCAGGTCCTGAACGGGTCTTCCTGGATACAGAAAATGTTCCACTGCTGCCCTGGCCAGCACGTTCTCCGGATCTCTCACCAACTGAAAACGTCTGGTCAATGGTGGCCGAGCAACTGGCTCGTCACAATACGCCAGTCACTATTCTGGATGAACTGTGATGTCATGTTGAAGCTGCATTGGTAGCTGTACCTGTACACACTATTCAAGCTCTGTTTGACTCAATGCCCAGGCGCCTCAGGCCGTTATTACGGCCAGAGGTGGTTGATCTGGGTACTGATTTCTCAGGATCCATGCACCCAATGTGCGTGAAAATGTAATCACATGTAAGTTCCAGTATAATATATTTGTCCAATGAGTACCCGTTTATCATCTGCATTTCTTCTTGGTGTAGCAATTTTAATGGCCAGTAGTGTAGTACCTATGCAGACAGTCACGTGCTATAAACAAAAGTTCTTGGATTCATTCGGCACAGCGGAAGTCGGTTACGTAAATATGCCAGCTAGTGCACACTATTTACAAGGAAGTGCAGCTAAGACAGACGATCTATTGAACAAGCGTTTCATGCTCTTCAAAGAGAATTCCTTTTACCGCAGAGCTACGCGTGAATGTATCGAGTGAAAGCTGCAATTTGATTAACGCGAGGAATAACGGGCACTCTGGGCTGCGTGCGTACGCGGTTACGGACAACCGACCGAGAGAAAGCTAAACGCCACGAGAACCACTCGAAACTTCATCGCATAGAGTTGTTTCTATGTATGACAGCACTACTAACAAACATCCGACGTACGCTATCTCATGCCTGTGGCATACAATCTAGCCTCCAAAACTGAAACTGCTTCAACTGTATGTTTGTAAGCAAATTGAGAAAACTAAGCTAAAATAAAAAAAAGTGTCATTAAGATTGCATGCTATGTAGAAAATAGCTGTATCAAATGCACCACATAAGAAACGGGAATGCTCACATTAATGATGAACTACTTCTCGTGGTATACTAGTGTGCGACTCTTTTTCGACCTTACCCTGTGTCCTTACACGTTGCTGTAAATCAGATTTAACACATATAACTTCGTATGACTGTTGCTTATGGTACACCTCAAAAACACTCTTCAAATGTAAAGCAGCACCATACTTTCTACACTGCCATTCAGTTTCAGACTTCTTGCTACTCTTGAATAGCAGAAAACATCTTTTTATGATTTTATGCTTCTCAATGTGGAGCATGTCCATCGGGAAATAACCCCGTTTTTGCCGCATTCTCAGAGGGACTGTCGACCCTGAACAGAGTACTCAACAGGGCACGCTCCAGCAGTTGCCGTGCAACGGTGGTCCTGAAGTCCATGTAGCTAGTTTTTTCCTTTCCACTGATCATGTGATACACCAGGAAGGAATTTAAAATATACATACCAAGACAAAAACTATGTTTCTATACCCGTTCGCTGTGTGTCGCATGACTGGAAGGAGACTGCTATTGGTCTTGATGTGTCTACGCCACTCATTACCTTTTGATATGCAAGGGCACACTACGCTCGTGTTTACTAGGCATAAACCAGACGTCTTGAGACATTTTTTTCTGTTTTATTTGACAGTGCCTGCAACATTTGTCAGTCTGTCAGTCAGTCTTTAAACAAGCCAGATGAAGAGCTCAATCATCATTATCGTCACTTTTATCACTATTTCCAGAATAACAATGAAGCGACAAAGAAACTGGTATAAGCAGGAGTATTCAAATACAGCGATATGTAGTCAGGCAGAGTGCGGCGTCGAGGTCGGCAAAGCCTATACAGGGTGCCCATAAAGTAAGTACACATTTTGCGGAACACGTACATGTGGCTTATTTCTCTTACAGGTACCGTGAAGAGACATCACAATGTTAACACTTTGCCGTCCGCACATCTCGTATAAATCTATTCGCTTGGCGTCGGCAGCGCTAACTCGGATTACTTAGCTTGTCACCGGCCGTTCTTGACAGTATCAGGAGATTATAAAGTGTTACGTTTTAATAATCTCATCGTTAGTTCTCCAAAGTTCTCAAACCTGTTCCCCTACTTACATGAAACTGCGAAGATATACATAAATAAATAAATACAAAATTTGTTTGTTTCATATATTTATTTGCATTGTCTTTGGTACTTAGTGTTTCTCTTTCATATGATATGCAGCAAAATAGTCTCCAAGATGTAATGCAACTCCTCCTGCGAAGGAGAGCTTCCGTCAAGTTTAGAAGGTAGGAGACGAGGTACTGGCGGAATTAAAGCTGTGAAGACGGGGCGTGAGTCGTGCT
Organism: Schistocerca gregaria; assembly: GCF_023897955.1. Classification (NCBI taxonomy): domain Eukaryota; kingdom Metazoa; phylum Arthropoda; class Insecta; order Orthoptera; family Acrididae; genus Schistocerca; species Schistocerca gregaria. The sequence continues at coordinate 480,141,232 of NC_064926.1, forward strand.
TGGGTACTCTGTTGGTAGAGTACTTGCCCGCGAAAGGCAACGTCCCGAGTTCGAGTCTCGGTACGGCACACAGTTTTAATCTGCCAGGAAGTTTCATATCAGCGCACACTCCGCTGTAGAGAGAAAATTTCATTCTTCTGCAAACCTTCACCAACACAGTAAACCGTTCTCTTCGCCATGTTGGTTGTTTACAAGAGTCAGCTACCACGTGACACAAGTGATCTGTGGTTCGTTTTGGAATACATTTAAGAGCCATGTGTTAGTAGAAACTGAACTCCATGCATCCATATAGCAAAGCGTGCATCATACAACTTAAATCCCAAAGCTACTTCATATGACTGCAGCTCGTCATTTGATGTAATTGTTGTTAAATTGCATCAATTTTTGCCCTTTTAGAGAAAAAAATCTAGTTCATTGGTTAAAAAAATATCAGTGTATTTACACAAATCATTTTTCTTCGCCAAAGTTCGCCTTCGTTCCTGTCAATACATGGAGATGTTTTTAATTAAATAACACCACCACCATCATCCCAAAGATTAGTGACGCAAGAATCAAAGCAACCTCAACAGCATACGTCAAATCCACGACAAAAGAAAGCCGCCTATGCTACGCGCAACAATAATATTAAAGTTTACACTCTTGCGTGACTGTAAGGTAATGGCAAACATGGGGAACCGTACACTCTGTTTTCCAATATGAGTGACTATTAACATACCAACCCACTGAGCGCGATCACTCCCACTTCTTGGTGACACTGGCAGACTTGAGCAGCTTAAGACAATAAATGTTCCGTCGAACACTGAGGCATGGATCGCGACGAGTTGCTTTACAAGACAATCTCTTTCCCACTCCAGGCAGCTTCACGCTGTCCTGCTTCAAGGAAGTCCTGTTCGGCGAAGTGAAGTCCTTGATCGTTACGTCAGCGAGATGACGCCTCGCTGCTGTGCTCTGGGCTCTGATTCAACAGCGAACGATGACGCAGAGCTATTTCACGAGAACTTCACCTGGAATGCTTCGCACTACACTTCTGGAGCCACCACGCAGTCCAGAACGTCTGCCTCGCGGAAGGAAGGCCTCTTTTCTCTTCTCCTCAATGTCAGAGTGGCAGCGGAAGCAACTGCGAAATATCACGGGGCGTCACTTCGTTTCTGCTGTTAACAACTCAAGACGACCGGTATAACGGAAAGCCCACCCAATAGGCTTAATAGCGTATCCGCTTCCTGCTAATGACGTTGCCTAGTTCCCCCGTTACATGTGTCACGTCTGTTCGTTCTAGGTAAACACCCGCATACCTGTAACATATGTAGCAATATTGGCACTTAAACCGGCGACTGTAACGCAATTAGTTAAGCCACTACCTTAAATTATGCCTGTACATAAGTGAATCACCACTAGATCCTATTAATAGATCTCGTGACCTCAAAGGAGCACTTTACGTTAGTCATGCAAAACTTGATGGTTTTGACTAGTTGTCCTGTTATTTACGGATGTGAATAAGTTTGTTTTATTGCTCTAAGCACTATGGAACTTAACATCTGAGGCCATCAGTCCCCTAAACTTAGAACTACTTAGAACTAACTAAGATATGGACAACACGCACATCCATGCCCGAGGCAGGATTCGAACCTGCGGCCGTAGCAACGGCGCGGTTTCGGACAGAAGCGTCTAGAACCGCTAGGCCATAGCGGTCGGCTAAGTTCGTTTTATCTACTGAACATGTTACAGTTATTAAAAGAAGTTCATGGTAAGCAGAGGGTGTACGTTATTTAAATAAAAAGCTTTATTCACCACTACTGGCGAATGCTTACTGTCTTGTTAGACATACGATCACACATATGCTATTAGCAGATCGGTGTGTGTGTGTGTGTGTGTGTGTGTGTGTGTGTGTGTGTGTGTGTGTGTGTGAGAGAGAGAGAGAGAAGTTCCAAATAATAATAATAATAATAATAATAGATTACGTGTATGTCAGTATTGACTGTGGCAAGCAATGTTTCGTCCTATTGCCAGGCAAAGGAGTTAATGACTGGTTTTCAGTCTGGGGAGATCTACACGGATCGACAATACACTAAATTTCGTAACGTCATTTGAAATAAGGATTTCAGGCAGATTTTTCCGTGTTTTTACCGAGGCATCCCAAATCTATATTCCTAAATAGCCGCGATCACGCAATTTCGTTCACAAATGGAACAAAAATTTTATAAATTTTATATTTAGTAATTCATACAATTACTGACCGAACTTACAAATTTTAAGTGTTGTCATACACTACTAATTAAGAGATATAATCTCAGGTTAAAGGTTTAAAACATTACGTATTACAGTTGGAAACTGTGTGTGTCTTGAGGCAGCGTAACTGACGGAGTATTTGAGAATTTGGGCACTTAGCAACTTCCTACAAACTTTAAGCATAATTTCAAACCTTTACCAAACTACAGCTCGATGACGCTCTCCCACGAAACGATAAAATGAAAAAAGGTCATCGCTTATATTTTCGCCGTGCTTGCAGTAAAACTTCAGCAACAGAAATACCATTTTAATGTAGTACTTCTTTACAACTGGCTCTTTCCACAGTACAATTTGCGGACAGTATCCACATATACCACTGAATGTATGTGAGAAATTTTATCATTGTACGACACAAAATTCACGATGTATGACGTCACAGACATTTAGGTGCGTGAAAACTCAGTTTCTGCTTAAAATGGCGCGCCAATTACGCAGAATATCTAAATGAAGTGTCTGATAATGAGAACACATGGTGGTTTCCAACAAGCTTTAAGCATAATTTTAAACATTTTCTCGCTTACGTGCTTAAAGTCAAATATTTAACACATTAACTCATTTGTAAAGTAATCACACGTTTGAAGCTGTTTTATACAGGGGAGTTAGATCCGTACGGCTCTGCTAGTGATGGGCAATCCAACAACAGGGAAATTGTGGATTCCAACGAGTTCTCGAGAAGCTACTTAGTTACTTCGATTCTGGTTCACAGTTCTCATTTCTCAGAACGAGACTAAAGTTCGCGTTTCTCGAACTTATATTTGTTTCCATCATGTTTTTGCTGCTCCTTACTCAAGAATTCAGATTGAATGATTTGTTCACTTCCTACACACAAAATAACTTGGCCGTACCTATGCAGACTAGAAAGTTCCGCGGAAAGGTGTACTAATGAACATATTACAAGGAGTGGTTGTAATAGGAGTAGATTCTGAAAGCATTATATATTTTTAAATTCGGGCAATAATTCCGCGTAATTTTGGAAATAAAACTTTTGTCGCCCCTGGAAGCCGTTAAGATAGGCAATCGGCAAATCAGTTAGCGTACCGCGCACTCGCGTCTACCAAGAGAAACTGTTGTAGGGAGGTAAAAATTGACACACATGCTTGGAAAGACATGGGGCTTTATTGAAGGGAAAAAAGTGCAAAAAATTACCAACAGATGGCGCTTCGTATGATACAAACGCAATAATTAGCATAACTATTTTCGGCTAAGACGATCTTCTTCATAAGAAATGCTCAACACACCGGCCATCAGTCATCGACAATACCTATAGTCGAGGGACAATGGTGTGAACAGCACTGTACCGCATTCAGTATTTATGGTGAGAAAATGCCACATTTGTCTTCTAGTACCCCTAATGAGGTCGGGAGATGGTGACTTGCGACTTCAGGTAACCCGACAGCCAATTATCACACGGGCTAAGAACTGGGAACATGGGAGGCAAAACATGACGGACGTGGCGGCTCAGCACATGATCCTCACACCAAATTATGTGCGCACGAGATGTTTCACACGTGTTGCAATACGGGGTGGAGCACCATCCAGCATAATAGTCGTGTTTACCGTGTTTTATGCGGAATTCTCTTGCGGCGTCACAGATGTTGCTGTCCAGTGCCATCTCTTGGCCAGTTTCTGCATTTGTTTTTGGTTTCAATAAAACCCCAAGGTCTTTCAGGCATTTCTACATCAACATGACTATTCGTCTATTCATAATTAATTGCCTGGCAGAGGGTTCTTCAAACCACCGCCAGACTACTACTATACCGTGCCACTAACAGCGCATGGGAAAAATGAAGAATTAAATCTTTTGTGTACCAACTATCATATCTCTTATTTTATTATGATTGTCATTTCTCCCTATGCAAGTTGCCTACAGCAAAATATTTTCACAATCAGAGGAGATGGTTGGTGACTGAAATTTCGTGAAAAAATCTCGCCCCAATGAAAAACTTTTTTGTTTTAATGATTGCCATCCCAACTCATATATCGTATTCGTGACAGTTTCTCCCCTATTTCGCGATAATACAAAACGAGATGCCCTACTGTACACTTTTACAATGCCCTTTATCAGTCTATTTGGTAAGGATCCCATTGTTGTTGTAGTTGTGGTATTCAGTCCTGAGACTGGATTGGTGCAGCTCTCCATGCTACTCCATCCTGTGCAAGCTTCTTCATCTACCAGTACCTACTGCAGCCTACATCCTTCTGAATCTGCTTAGGGTATTCATCTCTTTGTCTCCCTTACGATTTTTATCCTCCACGCTGCCCTCCAGCACTAAATTGGTGATCCCTTGATGCCTCATAACATGTCCTAGCAATCGATCCCTTCTTCTAGTCAAGTTGTGACACAAACTCCTCTTCTCCCCAATTCTATTCAAAACCTCGTCATTAGTTATGTGATCTATCCATCTAATCTTCAGCTTTCTTTTGTGGCATAACATTTCAACTGCTCTTCCAAGTCCTTTGCTGTTTCTGCCAGAATTACAATGTCATCGGCGAAACTCAAAGTTTTTATTTCTTCTCCATGGATTTTAATACCTACTCCGAACTTTTCAATGTTTCCTTTACTGGTAGCTCAATATACAGATTGAATAACATCGGGGAGAGGCTAAAACCCTGTCTCACTCCCTTCCCAACCACTGCTTCCGTTTCATGTCCCTCGACTCTTATAACTGCCATCTGGTTTCTGTACAAATCGTAAATAGCCTTTCGCTCCCTGTATTTTACCCCTGCCACCTTCAGAATTTGAAAGAGAGTATTCCAGTCAACATTGTCAAAAGCTTTATCTAAGCCTACAAATGCTAGAAACGTAAGATTGCCCTTCCTTAATCTAGCTTCTCAGATAAGTCGTAGGGTCAGTATTGCCTCACGTGTTCCAACATTTCTACGGAACCCAAACTGATCTTCCCGAGGTCGGCTTCTACCAGTTTTTCCATTCGTCTGTAAAGAATTCGTGTTAGTATTTTGCAGCTGTGACTTATTAAACTGATAGTTCGGTAATTTTCACATCTGTCAACACCTGCTTTCTTTGGTATTGGAATTATTACATTTTTCTTGACGTCTGAGGGTATTTCGCCTGTCTCATACATCTTGCTCACCAAATGGTAGAGTTTTGTCAAGACTGGCTCACCCAAGGCAGTCAGTAGTTCTAACGGAATGTTGTGTACTCCCGGGGCCTTGTTTCGACTTAGGTCTTCCAGTGCTCTGTCAAACTCTTCACGCAGTATCATATCTCCCATTTCATCTTCATCTACATTCTCTTCCATTTACATAATATTGTCCTCAAGAACATCGCTCCTGTATAGACCCTCTATACACTCCTTCCACCTTTCTGCTTTCCCTTCTTTGGTTAGAACTGGGTTTTCATCTGAGCTCTAGAAATTCATAAAAGTGGTTCTCTTTTCTCCAAAGGTCTCTTTACGTCTCCTGTAGGCAGTATCTATCTTACCCCTAGTGATATAAGCCTCTACATCCTTACATTTGTCCTCTAGCTATCCCTGCTTAGCAATTTTGCACTTCCCGTCGATCTCATTTTTGAGACGTTTGTATTCCTTTTTGCCTGCTTCATTTACTGCATTTTTATATTTTCTCCTTTCATCAATTAAATTCAATATTTCTTCTTTTACCCAAGGATTTCTACTAGCCCTCGTCGTTTTACCTACTTGAACCTCTGCTCCCTTCACTATTTCATTCCTCAAATCTACCCATTCTTCTTCTACTGTATTTCTTTCCCCCATTCCTGTCAATTGTTTGCTTATGCTCTCCCTGAAACTCTGTACACCTCTGGTTCTTTCAGTTTATCCAGGTCCCATCTCCTTAAATTCCCACCATTTGCAGTTTCTTTAGTTTTAATCTACAGGTCATAACCAATAGATTGTGGTCAGAGTCCACATCTGCCCCTGGAAATGTCTTACAATTTAATACCTGCTTCCTAAATCTCTGTCTTACCATTATACAATCTATCTGAAACATTTTAGTATCTCCAGGGTTCTTCCATGTATACAACGTTCTTTCATGATTCTTGAACCAAATGTTAGCTATGATTAAGTTATGCTCTGTGCAAAATTCTACCTGGCGACTTCCTCTTTCATTTCTTAGCCCCAATCCACATTCACCTACTACGTTTTCATCTCTCCCTTTTCCGATTACTGAATACTAATCACCCATGACTGTTAAATTTTCACCTCCCTTCACTATCTGAATAATTTCTTTTATTTCATCATACATTTCTTCAATTTCTTCGTCATCTGGAGAGCTAGTTGGCATATAAACTTGTACTACTGTAGTAGGCATGGGCTTCGTGTCTATCTTAAACACAATAATGTGTTCACTGTGCTGTTTGTAGTAGCTTACCCGCACTCCTATTTTTTTATTCATTATTAAACCGACTTCTGCATTGTCCCTATTTGATTTTGTATTTATAACCCTGTATTCGCCTGACCAAATGTCTTGTTCCTCCTGCCAGCGAACCTCACTAATTCCCACTATATCTAACTTTAACCTATCCATTTCCCTTAATAAATTTTCTAACCTACCTGCCCGATTAAGGGATCTGACATTCCACGCTCCGATCCGTAGAACGCCAGTTTTCTTTCTCCTGATAACGACGTCCTCCTGAGTAGTCCCCGCTCGGAGATCCGAATGGGGGACTATTTTACCTCCGGAATATTTTATCCAAGAGGACGGCATCATCATTTAATCATACAGTAAAGCTATATCGGAGGACGAAAGAGCAAAGTGTAGGCAGCCTCTTTACTAGACCTGTTACATCTTCTAAGTGTTCTGTCAATAAAAAGCAGACTTACGTTTGCCTTATACACAACATTATCTACGTGATCGTTCCAAACTTCAATTATTTCTAATTGTAATTTCTAGTTATTTAGTCGAATTTTGATTTGTGTGATTTATCGTGTAATCGAAATTTAATGTATTTATTTCGTACTCGTGTGGGTGACTTTTCCATACTGAGACACATTTGCCACTTTTCGCACCATTCAGACACCTTGTTTAAATCGTTTGCAGTCGGTTTTGATTTTCCGATGACTTTACCGTATAGTAAATTACAGCATCTACTGCAAACAATCTAAGAGGGCTGCTCAGATTATCTCATAAATCGTTTGTGTAGATTACGAACAGCAGAGGGCCCACAACATTTCCTTAGGAAACGTCGGATGTCAACTTCTGTTTAACCTGATGATTTTCCGTCGATTACTACATACTGCAATCTTTCTGAGGAAACCGCGGATCCAGTCACAAAACTGAAGCATACTCCCTAGGCACGCAATTTCTTTAGAATTCTCTTGTGAGAAACCTTCTGGAAATATAGAAATATGAAATTAATTTCAAATTCCGTATTGATAGCACTCATTACTTTGTGCTAATACAGAACGAGTAGTCATATGGGTTTGTAATTCAGTAAATTACTCCTATTTCCTTTCTTGAGTATTGGTGTGATCTGTGCAACTTTCCAGTCTTTTGGTATGGATCTTTCGCCGCCGAGCGAGTGGTTATATATGAATTTCTAAATTAGTGCATTGTTCAACAATAAGGGATTTTTGGGTCACCCTGTATATGGTTGTGGGAAAGGGGCAAATGCTCAATTGTCCTGAGTTTGAAAGTCAGTCTTATTGTCATAGCCGGAGGACAGCTGATAAGCCTTATCGGCGCCTCTTCCAATCTCGCGACGATTATCTCCTAGTCGTTGTCGTCTCCATGTCGTTTTCTTTGATACGTTCCGTGAAGATATGAATTGATGCCATTTACCAGTGGCATACCGAATCCTCTCTCAACCGCGTGTTCCCTGTTCCAGTTAACAGATACACAAAATCAAGTCTGCGAGACGCAAATAAAACAAGATCGCTACAATCGCAATGGTACACTTATGAAGACTGTATTCTGCGACGCCACGAAAAGCTGTAACGTACTCTTGACAGATGAAGAGCAGCAGTGCATCAAAATGTTAACCAGAATGAGGCGGGGTGTTTCTCCCGATTAAGAATTTGTTGTGAAACGCTTCGTCTCTGTTTCCCTATTTGTGGAAAGCACTTGTAAGTAGTCGAAACCATCCGCTGTTCCGTCTTAAAATGATGCCAACTTTCTGCAGGGCCCCATGAAAACAGGAAAGGCTTGCTACGACTCCAGAAAGTCCAGGTTCGTACGAACCTTGTCACTGTTTTGGCTATGGATGATCTCATTTCTCATTATCTGAACAATTACACGAGAAATGTCTGTTGAAACATCGACAGGCAGGAGACACGTGCCCCGAGTTATCTACAAGAATCTTAGTTATGGCGAACTCTGAGCACGATAGAAGACCAATAATCTATTACAGAACTGAAATGTAGGAAGAATGAATGTGTGACTGATCCACCTGTTGCTTACGTAAAAAAAGATACGGATTCTTTTTGCCAAATTATGACATGTGATGAGACAATATTACCCTTACAGCCCAATCTATAAATGGATAAAAAAAAGAGTAAAACCAATTCCTTTGTTCGAAACAAAAACCCCACCTTACCCTTACCCTTAAGGCGAGAAAAACTATACGTAATTTCTTTTTTCGACGCGGACCCGTATTCATGCACTAGCTGAAGTGAGATGAACACGAACGTTGCTGAGACTTGAAAATATCATCAAAAGCAAATTGAGTCAAGTTCTCGAATCAAATAGTGCTTCTCCGGAAGGATGATATGCTAAATGTAGCCACACATGTGCCCTCTGTTTATAAATTGGACGAAGAGTCCTGGGGCCCAGTTATATATATCTACAGCAATCCCACAGCTTTGGTTTCTTAAAACAAGTGGCGAAAAGTCAACGACTCACCTGTGACAAACCAGTGCATGACATAGTGAAACGTTCGATGCTTCAGGAGTTTATAAACTCAAGTCATCTACTTTCTTCCTACACGCCGGAATCATTGCATGAATGTCAACTGTATTGCAATGAACCGCAAGTCATGGGATAGAGATATGCACATGTACAGATGGCGGTAGTATCACGTACACAAGATCCAAAAAGAGCAGTGCATTGGCAGAGTTATCATTGGTACTCCGGTGATTCATGTGAAAAGCTTTCCCATGTGATTATGGCCACACGACGGGAATTAACACACTTTGAACGCGGAATTGTAGTTGGAAATAGACTCAAGCCAGGTTCCATTTGGGAAACCGTTAGGGAATTCAATATTCACAGATCCACAGTGTGAAGAATGTAATGAGAAGAACAAATTTCAGGCAATACCTCTCACCATGGACAACACAGTGGCCGACGGCCATCACTTAACGACCGAGAGCAGCGGCGTTTAGTAGAGTTGTCAGTGCTAGCAGACAAGCAACACTGTGCGAAATAACCGCAGACATCAATGTGGGACGTAGACGAACGTATCGGTTGCACAGTGCGGAGAAACTTGGGGTTAATGAGCTATGGCAGCAAACGACCGACAAGAATGCCTTTGCTAACAGCTCGACATCAATTGCAGCACCTCTCCTGGCCTCGAGTCCACATCAGTTGGACCCTAAACTACTGGAAAACCGTGGCCTGGTCAGATGAGTCCATATTTCATTTGGTAAGCGCTGATGGTAGCGTTCATGTAGGGGACAGACCCCGCGAACCCATTTACGTAAGTTGTTAACAAGGCACTATGTAATCTGGTGATGGCTCCTTGTTTAAATGGAATGGACTGGGTCCTCTGGTGCAACTGAATCAATCACCGACTGGAAATGGTTATGTTAGGCTACTTGGAGATCATCTGCAGTCACATATGGACTTCATGCTTATAAACTATGTCGTCATATCACCGGGAAACAATTGTTGCTGATTGGTTTGAAGAACATTCTGGACAATTTGAGCAAATGAATTGGCCACCCCGATCGTCCGACATTAATCTCATCGAACATTTATGGGACACAATCGAGAGGTCAGTTCGTGCACAGAATCTGAACTGGCAACACTTTCGCAATTATGCACGGGTACACAGGCAGCATGGCTTAATATTTATGCAGGGGACGTGTAACGACTTGTTGAGTCCATGTCACGTCGAGTTCTGCACTGCGCCGGGCAAAAGGACGTCTGGCACTACATTAGGAGGTATCCCATGATTTTTGTCACTCAGTGTAACATTATGCAGTCAAAATGACCTTTGTCAATAACCATACTCTTTTTCTCATTTAGACACACCTTGTACAGCTATACGTTCTGGTACTGAATCAGTCCTTTGTCGACAGTTACGTGACCCTGAGCATGAGTGCTCACTGAATGTCGCTGCTAACAACAATGAACTATTAACATCTCTAACCACAATTTCAAAACAGCTTTCTGCCACTAAATATATTCTCCGATAATTTCAAGGTGCGTGTTCCGTTTCTGATACAAAGCTTCAAAATCGTGCTAAGACAATAACTACAGATCCTGCTACTTGCCTAAAACGGATTTTGCTGTCAGAAGCAACTGCAAGTTTGCAAAATAACACGACCTCTAAACAACCATATACATGTTTACACAATACGACCCTTTTCTTTCTTTCTTTCTTTCGCTACCGCCTTTATCCCGCATATTGCGCAGGGTCGGCAGGGTTAAGTACGGAACTGGCATGGTTAATTTTAAGAGGTGGCCAGATGCCCTTCCTGCCGCCACCCCATACCTCCGAGATGGAAGTAGTGTACCCCAGATGTCTGCATCTAGTGTAAATCGTGGAATAGTGTGCGTGTGTTTCAAATGTCTGCGTGTGTTTCAAATGTCTGCGAGTCGTGTAACTGAGGCGGGACGTGGGGACCAGTCCAGTATTCACCTAGTAGGATGTGGAAAACCGCCTAAAAAACACATCCAGGCTGGCCGGCACACTGGCCGTCGTCGTTAACCTGTCGGGTGGATTCGATCCGGGGCCGGCGCGCCTACCCGAGTCCAGGAAGCAGCGCGTTAGCGATCTCGGCTGCCCTGACGGGTCTAATGTTTGCACAATACGATAGTGTCTGTTAATTACGACCCTTCCCAACATTGACAAGTGTGGGAGAATGAATCAGACATTACAACTTATGTAGAAGAGTAGCAGCAGTGAGTGAGTAACTGAGCAAGCAGTGGGCCTACTCGCAGGTGCAACAGCACACCCTTCTGTGAGAATACAAAGATGTTATGCCAAACTCAGCAAGTGGAATGTCTTTAAATAAAGGACAGCGTGAAATCAAAAATCAGTATTGATCGTTGAAGTTAAATAGCACCAACTCCAGCAAGCAAGCGAACTTGAAAGGGGTAGTAGAACAGCCCTCTGAGAAATTGTCTCGCCTGACTTTTCGGTTCCCAAGAGTGCTTAAATTATACCAGTAATTTACTCGAGTGCCGAATGATTCAGTACCCAAATGTGTGTGGATAACGTCGTTTTAGTCAAGTGAGATGGTTTAATAGGTCCGATCTGGTAAGTTGGACCGTGACTGGCCAAGACGTTTCCACCACCCCAGTTTATTTACCACTGGACACGTTTGAACACCTGTTTATTAAAGAGCATTAGTAGTCCGTTCCATTCTCTCTTTCCAGTCATTTGTTTCTTCTGGATCTCTAACATGGTTTGCTGGAGTGGTGATACAAGGCTGAAGTTTGTTGTGCAGAACCGGGGTGGATGTGCGATGTATCCTGGACAAAAATAGAACAGCCAAGCCAGGCGCAATCGCTGAGCTAAGAAAAGGCGATGGGAATACCGGGATTTCGCGTGGCGATTAAAGATAAATTAAAAGCATCGACAGAAAAAGCGGACTTCCCCTGTCGACAGAGATGAGACAGGGCCCTTAAACCGCACCCAGTAGCAAGAATGTACAACAGTGCCTGCAGTTTTGTTTCTGCAGGTAAGGTTTTTCTAAGATGCGCTTCTGTAGGCTGGTTTTTCCTTTGTATTTTTTAACAAAATTAAAGCATCTTTAAACAGTTCCAGTGCAAGAAATTACTTATGTGGGCTTTAACTGCTTGTCCTCCTGAAACAACATTATATGCTTCAGACAAAACTCGTTGGCCAATCGATTTTTGTACTCATTTTTCATCTCCATTTTTAATCTCTTCTACCACCTGCTCCAGGATAAGCTGTGCTGCTATGATGTGCTACTTGGTCCATCCTCACTCTCCAAACCACCAACTAAACCATGGTGAACGCAGACTCGCTTAGTTATTGTTTTCTTCTTTTGCTAGAGCTACTGAATCACTCGTTACTAGTCTAAATTAGTTATGCGATGCATGCTTTAGGATGCTGAAAGGCGCGGTTATCTGCGGCGCTAAGTTAGTGAGCCAGTGTGAACAGGCCTCTACGGGGACGCTGTTACCACTGTTATGTTTTTCTGGAGCCAGAGAATACCAGTAGTTCGACACGCAGTGACAAGTGGGTACAAGACCACACTATGTGACCACAGCACGGTATACCGTAAAAGAGCGTTGAGTTTCGTCCCGTCGGCCCGACGCTGGGCATTGTAACGGGCGTCGACGCAATAACGCCGTCTGCTGAGAGCTGGAATGTATTATGAATGCCACTGCGTCGGCTTCCACTGTCCAGAAACCACAAACGCAGGAAACGAAAACGCATCAAAATTTTATGAGCCATCACTGCTCTGCTAAGAGGAGAGGCAAACTGTTTTCAGGCGAATCACGCTCCAGCATTTTATACAATCTGTCCCGAGTTCACAAATCTGCTTGGTTCCTGTCTCTCCTCTTGTCATACCCGTTATTTCATACACTTCTTTAGTCTTTCTGTCCCTATTCATTCTGATCGCAGGTCCCGCAAATCTCGCTCTTTTCAGTCTGTTCTCGCTCTCCGGTAAAACATATTTTACAACCTCTTTTAGGGTCCAATATTATCTAAAGCCTTCTTTTCACTTCTTTCTCTAGTTGATTCTCACTATGTTTTCCTCGCGATGTCGTTTCGACCGCATATTGAACGGCATTCATCACCTTTGCCTAATCGTGTAATTTTGCTTCCGTAGATATATTCTTTTTATTGTACACTTTTCTGTCCATATGGAAAGCTAACACCGTCTTCTTCGTCCTCTGTGTTACTAGCTCATTGATCCTCTTTCTTCTTGTCATAAATGCTCCTAGGTATTTAAATTTGCACTTCTAGTGTTTTACAATCGTTGGCGGTATTTTGTCTACATTGCTTAGGTTGTCGAGTCATTCCTTTGTGTCATCTTCCATCCCCCTATCGCTATGTCCTTCGCAATGGCTAGCTAGGCATCCCATTCGGACCCTATTCTCGTTTTTGTCCGCCATACGAATTGTTGGTACTCAGATTTCAACGTGTAAGCTCTCTGCCGTCTGATGACTCCGTCCAGCGCTACCCTGAAGATAATTCGTTATAGTTCATGCCCATGTTTGACGCCGGACCCTATCTCAATCCACATTAACTGTAAATTACATGTCTCGGCAGACTGTCATCAGATTCAAGATAAAAGATAGTATCAATACATAATATATGGTCAAATTTTACACTTAAGCGTAGCATGTTCGAGTGCGAAATCACGCAAAAGCTAATAAAAAACTATGTGTGAACTAAACAGTTCATCCACTGTACATGTGTATCATGATTACTGATCTCGTCCAATGCAGACTCTTATAAACGAGGAGCCTGTTCAACAACGACGGCCTCATGTATGTGTTACACGATGCCGCGATGACCGTAAGCTGGTAGCCCGCCGTTTGAAAGGCATACCGACAATTCTTAACCATGGGGGCAAGCGACTCTGGATAACACACACGATCTCTACACGTACGTGTTGAGGGCAAAGTGAACAGCACTGCCTACATCAAAGAGGTTTTGAAGCCTGAGGTAATAAACCTCCTTCAGACAAGTCCACGTGCCACACTTCAGAATTTCACAGTCCAGCCTATACGTTACAACGAACGTGTAAGTATTTTTCTGCTTCCTCGGCCTAAACGTTCTCTCGAACTAAATTCCCTTCTCCAAAATTTTTTAACTAAAGAAGATCGTACTTCAGTTCCATCTCTCAATCATCGCACAAACGTCAAAATTGCGCATTGAAAAAAGTGAACACGGGATATAAAATCAATTAAGATCGCTCAGTTCCATATCTGATGGAAAATCTATTCTACAACGAGTATGCGAAAGAACTACTTCCTCTTCCAGCAGCAGGCTATCCGTAAGTCGTTGGACGGACGAAGCGCTGCAGCTGCCTGGGAAAGTTGTGAAGTCTTTCCTGTAGTCAAGAAAGATAGTCCGAACAGGCGTACACAACTGCACACCTGTATCGCTGTCGCCAATCTGTTATAGAATTTTCCAACACGCTTTACACTCTGGTACTGTGACGTTTCTCGAGTCCGAAAATGACCTCGGTAGGAATCAACAGAGATTCCACAAATAACGACAGTATGAAGCTCAGCTAGCTTTCTTCGACCACGAAACCAAATGGTTAGGAGATACCAGCGCACAGGTTGATGCTGTGTGCCTTCAGTTCTGCAAAACGTTCGATGCAGTTCTGTATTGCCTCCTAAAGAAAAACGTACGAGCTACGGAATGTTAGGTAACCTTTGTGGAATGACTGAACAGCTCCTAGCAAACTGAACACAGCAGTCGCAAAAGAAACACGGGTTGTATTACAGAGCCAATATATACTCAAAAAAATTACGACGGAGCGCGATGGAGTTACGTAAATAGGTCACAAACTTATACAGACATCGATGGAAAATGCAAAATTGTTAACTTTGGTGGCCGAAGGATGAATGTGTGACTGCAACATAATTTCACCGCGCAGCTGGTGACGCTAGCCAACAAGGGACATGATGGTACCAGGACAAAGTCTTTGCAAATTTCATTTCCTTTACTCAGTTGGACAATAATTATGCCTCGCACACAGGTGCGTGAACGATGTAAGCAGATGGCAGCATTTGAGAGAGGGCGTTTAGCTGGGCTCAAACAAGCAGATTCGAATAATAGGCGAATCGCTCGACATCTGAACAGGAGCGATGCCACTACTCGACGATGTTGCCAGGAATGGCTGAACCGTGGTCGAACACAGCGTCAAGAAGGAACCGGTCGACCTAGAGAGACGACAGAGCGTGATTAACAAACAATCGCAAGCGAGGCACTCTAGAGCCCCGGATTCAGTCATTATCATGGATCCGATGTAACTAGTGCTTCAGAAGCCACGAGGATCATTAACAGGCGGCTCACAGAAAGGGGGCTGAGCTCAAAGCAAGGAATTCTGACTATCTAACGCATTTGACGCGGTATCCCTCAGGAGCACATCGAACAACTCTATTAAACAATGCCAAGCCGAATACTGCTTGCATAACAGGCAGAGATGGGCCAATGCATTATCGAACTGCTCAATTTGTGAAGCTCTTTCTATTGAAAAAAAAAATCATCTATTTTTTCTGAAATTGTAATCATTTGTTTGTATGTATATGTACATCACCACATCTACCGATTTCCATCTCATTCGAGTAATTCCTTCGTGGTGCGTCGTTTTTTTATTTTTATTTTTTTAAAGAGGGTGTACGTAACGTGGAGGATAACGCAGGAAACTCCAAGAGACTGTTAGCGGATGATTCGGTTATTCACAAAAAAAGTGGCAACGCTAGAAAATTCGAGCGAAATGCAGTAAGACCTGGAGAGGATCGAGTTCGTGCAGGGAATGGCAGCAGACTCTCAAAATATAAGTAAGCAAATGTAGCATACTGTACATAATTAGGAATAAATCCCCGTCGTTGTTGATTACAGGAATATTTGAGTATTAAGCGACTTCAGAGTGGAAGGTCCATATAAAATTAATCGTGGGAAAGGCAGATGCCAGAATCTACAGAAAGTGTGGTCAACCCATGAAGGAGGTACCTTACTTATCCCTCATTCCATCTCTTGCTTTAGCTGCGTATTGCTCATCAGTCTAAGAGCCTTACCATTGATGAAACAGAAGATTCAAAGAAGGGAATCTCGTTTCGTTACAGTTTCATCCAATTCCAGTGCTAAATGCTAAAGTGAGGCTTAGTTCAGTACGGTGCGGTTTATTGTTAACACCCCGTGAGCGTTCGTAAATAGAAGACTCAACCAATATATTGCTTCCTCCTACGTTCCAAACGGCATGGTGAAAGAAAACGCTTGCTTTTTGAATCATGCTCGTAAGCAGGGATGGTTACGACATTGCTGATATGAGTTAAGTGACAATACTTTTGTTTCGCTACTTATGGTATCAGTATGGATATCGAAAGTTCAATAATTTAATAGTATCATAAATGATTTCAGAGTACCGGTATCGGAAGTGTCCAATGGTGTGGGGTCGAACATGGACCCTTCACTATTAGTTGAACGACAGTGAAAATGTATGCAGTTTCTATATAAAACTTTAATAAAAACTGTCTACCGTGTACAAAATGCAATTAACGTATCAGATTTCAGCAGCATATACTGATAATACTATAACATCGACACCTGAATTAAGTTTGAATTCGAAAGCAGGGTCGTCAATAAAGTAGAACATTTACAAGGAAACAGCTGCGACCTCAAATTTTAAGCAGAAAAAATAACACTTGATAGGTATCAGCTCTAGGAAATGCCGTGCGAAATGTTGGGCCACAATTCGGATAGAATGCAGCTACGGTCTTCTGATAGAACAGCTTTTGAAGTGCAACTGCTGTTTGTCACTCGTCGCGCCCATTCAAGTGTCGTAATGCCAGGGTGCGAAGAACTATACAGCGGAATGAAAACTTTAGCCCTCCTATTCGCGGAATGTCGAAGGCCAGGGAAGAGAAAGGTACACACACCTGCCCAACGTGTTTCGCAATCTTGGTCGAAAACAGTCATGTTATACTACGCGGACAAACAGTAAATAATATGCATATGTAATATATCTACGTCACACACGCAGCCCACACATTCAATATTACTTCAAAAATATTCTCGTTTTGATATTCCGCAGCTATATATACGCCTCAAGTTCTAAATTAATAACCCCAAGCAACTGAAGAATAAAGTTAACGATTTTCCATTTAAATCTCCTAATCTTGGTAATCACGTTGAAGAATACCATATTTCGAGGAAATTTACTTCACTTTAACAGTGTAAGCATTAAAATCCAAATAAAACAACGAACAAGTGCGACGTTAAAACATAAATAGCGCTACGCTACTTCTTTAATTGAACACCAATTAGAGTAATTTATTTACACTGTATTTGTGAATCTCAACACAATGTTCAAAGCGAAGATATTTCTGAAGAAGTTACATGTTACGAACAGAGCACTTTGACACAATGAACAAAGAATGTTACCAGTGTCAAAACAGTATTTCACAAGCCTCGTACTTGCTCCACTATGGGCCACAGCGCTCGGGCATTAGGTAACTGCAGCATGGCGGAGCGGGTGACATGCACAGTGCGCGTAAAAGTTTAAAAGCTCTGCTCTCGGAAGGTCACGACTGCGTACTATCAGAATTATGGCCCAATTTCGCGCAGGATAAATTGAGTGCTGGGGCTGGTATCCCGCAAGTATTCTTTTTGTCCTTAAAATATGAGGTCCACTTCGTGATGTTTCCTTGTTGTACATGAAAGTATGTCTGTTGCTGATACCAAAGTAGAGCCAGAACAGAACTCTGGGACGGAGAGTGCTACTGTTTATACAAATACCAAATATTCCAGAATGCCAGTTTTTATCCAGACATCGAATACTTCAAAGTACACAAAAACATTAAAAGCATAAGATACTTCAAGAACCTTCCACAAATTATGAATACTAAATAGCAAAAGATTGCTGGTGGTTGGATTTGAATCAACGCCTGCCAGCGAAGCTAACCACTACACCACACCAAACTGCATGCCACACAGCTTGCGAAAATCTTAAGTACCGTAAATACACGCTATGCCAGCCTTCTAAAAATGGTTCTAGTACCCAACAGTATATGGACTAAATGTAGTTAGAGGAAGGCGTTAACAACTCGATAGAATTTTGTGTTTCAGCAAGATTTTCATGCTCTAAGTAGCTGGAAGTCTTGGAATCCCTCTTTACGTGCAGCAACTCTAGTGAATCCCTCCTGAAGCAGGTCTCAGTGCAATCCGTTCGAGTTCATCCACCACGGGGAAGTCCCAGGCAGTACTGAGAATCGAAACGGAGTCCTCCGCTTGGCAGTCAGACGCACTGACCCACCAGCTACAACGGTGGACGTATAAAACTGAATTACCGTTATACAGCGTGTAACAAAAATGTATGGCACAAATTGCAGGATACATTTCTCACAAGTAGAAATTATGTTATATGAACATGGGTCTGGAAACGCTTTGTTTCCACGTTACAATTCGTTTTCTCAAATTCACTAATCGTGGGGAACACGCAAGGCCACAACGTTAGAATCATGGGGAACATACGCTCTTGGTGACGTCTGATCACGTCGCGCAACGCCATTATTTTGTAAATACAAGTCCAGGTTGCCATGCGACGTACGTCATTGCCTGTTTACAAATAATATCAACTGTTCCAGCGACCAGTACGACCGTTGCAAGCACGTGGGTTACTACGTGGAGTTAACCGCACTGTACACAAATACACAAATACAGAGATGACAGATGCCCATTGGTGTATGGATTAGCTGACGGCAATTGCGTTCGCGCTCTGCGTTTCTACTGGGAGAGATTTCAAGGACGAAGCTGCCCCAACAGGAAACCGCTTGAAACCGCTCACTGTCGTCTTAGAGAACATGGGGCATTTAAGGGGTTGTTTTGGGGGAGGAGACCAGACAGCGAGGTCATCGAACTCATCGTATTGGGAAGGACGCGCAAGGAAGTCGGCCGTGCCCTTTCAAAGGAACCATCCCGACATTTTCCTTTACGGATTAAGAGAAATCACGGAAAACCTAAATCAGGATGGCCGGACGCGGGATTGAACCGTCGTGCACCCGAATGTGGGGCTACCATTGCGCCACCTCGCTCGGTGGCCACTTAAGCCCGATACTCGCGACCGGGGGAGGCCTAGAAAAACGTCACCGCAACGAGAGGCGGCAATTCTTCGTGCAGTTGACGACGACCCTAGTGTCAGTACGAGACATGTAACTGCAACACTGAATGTTGACCACATGACTCTCAGCAGCTGATTTTCCTGCACGGGTACTCTTCTGCGAATGGATTATTCGACAAATTATCAGCCCTAATTTTAGTGCAACGGTGCTGTTCACAGATGAGGCGTCATTTCAACGAGACCAGATCGTAAATTTTCACAATCGGCATATATGGACAGATGTCAATCCTCGCGTAACTGTTGAAGCAAGTCATTGACAAAGATTTTTTGTCAATATTTGGACCGGCACTGTTTGGTAAGGCCTCACTTTCTTCCATCCAGGCTCAACGGACAAAGTTGTCATAATTTCGTAGCGAGTGTTCTACTTGATCTGTTAACAGATGTGCCTTTAGCTGTGTGACGAAACATGTACTTCATGCACAATGGAGCACCAGCTCATTTTGGTGCTAATGGCCGATGGTTTCTAAATAACAAATTCAGTGACAGGTGGATGGGCAGAGATAGACCAATTGTCTGGCCTGCATGTTCTCCGGACCTAAACCCATTCGACTTTTATTTGTGGGGGCATTTGAAAGCTCCTATGTATGGAACCTCAATACAAGATGTTCAGAGTTTCCGAGTCCGTATTATGGAAGACTGAGAAGCCATGCGGGATACACCAACCCACCTGAGATTCACTATGACGGTGGGTTGACGGAGGTATCAGTGCCCACGGAGGGCATATTGAACATCTCCCGTGAGAAAGATCCGCGCTGGTGCGTTCTGTTCGTGGGTGTTTCCCATGATAATGAGCTGAAGAAAATGATTTGTAAGATGGAAACAAAGCGTTTTCAGATCCATGTTAATAAAACATAATTTCTTCGTCTTCGTGTGAAAAATGAGTCCTGCAGTTTGTGCCGTACATATTTATTGCACCGTGTACAGGGATCGGTTGTTGGAAGATGTCTCCGGAACACATCCTCCATAGTTTTCACGCGAGACGACTTTCGGGCAAAACTTAGGCGACATTAACTGGTTTGATGATTCCTGCGCACCTTCCGACAGTTGACCTATAGGTAAAAGAAGTAATTATGTCTGGCGTGTGGACCAACAGTCTACGGACTCCTGTTGGAATACTGTACCATGAATACTCTTTGGCATAATGGCTGACAGTTGCAATGGCGTAGCTTCGCAACTTGTTGTTATTATCCTAACGGCATTTTGCAACTGTCACTTATGAATGGGGTCAATGACAGAGTTGCGGCTAGTAGCTTGATTTTAAGGCTGATTCCCGAAGATAATAGTATATACTTAAGGACGGAATGAAAAAGAAGGCGGAATGTCGTGGAATCTAAAGCTCATATCGTTTTTTTCGCTCGCGCTTTATAATTTTCTGGCTTGCATTCAAGCAATAAGTTAATTAACAAAAACCAATTATTAATTATTGATTAAATAATGAAATAAGTATCCGTAATTAAGTACATATATTCTGGAACAGCCTCCACTTTTAAAAATTTCAGTCTGATTTCGCTGAACAGAAATATTTCATTCGAACGACGCAGGACTTTCCTAGTCCGTCTAGCTTGGCGCGCGGTTCAACTGAATGGCGCGTTGGACCTGAAATTCAACCTACGGAAGAAGCAGTTGGCCGCTCCTAAGACCAGGATTCAATAGTCCCACCATTTCTGTAGCCAACCTATTAAACCAAACTTCTTTAACTCTGAACTTAAAAAAAACAAACATTTATGGCCATTTTTCGGGATTCTGATTCAATGTGCGGCGTGAGGATGTGGACCTCTACTGCCGCGCTGCTCCTCTCCCCCAGACGAAGTGTTAGATGAGCCTACTTTGTCCGCAACCATAATAAGCAGTCGATGGCTGCGCGTCTGTAAGTGTCGAAGCAATGACTGGATGAGGGGAATACTCCAGAACCATTTAAACCCTGCTCAAATTAGTCCAGAGCAGACTGCAGCCTCTGCTGGCGCAGTCACAGGAATTTGTCCGAATGGGCTCGCTCTAGTGTGTGGAAGCCTGAGAACGAGTGTCGGGGCGGCCGCGGACGCTCTGTAGCAGCGACTCGCCTCCAGGGCCGGCCGGCCCCGACTGTTGGCGGGATCGATGCGCGTGCCGCCAAGTCGACCCGGCGCTGCACCTCGTCCCGAACACGTGTCCCAACCGACGCCCACCTCGGGGTCACGGAGCCGCCGTGCCTTCGCAGCCGCACACCGTGCTCTTACCCATCAGCTGCTCTAATGACAATATAAACAGTGAATCTTCCATCTGAAACTTGCAGCTATTTCGTTTCGTCCATAGTTCAAGATATCAAAACGACGCTTTCGGCGTACGATTGTACGGTAGCGAGAAACTTTGTTGCACGTTTCTTACAAATAACTCCTGTACCGAAGCGTGTAAATGTCTTTTTAATGCAACACGATACATCGTAACGCTATTCGATAGCCTTTCACGGCGGTTGTCATTGTTGGCGTTGAATCTTTCACAAAAAGTGGAAGGCGGCCGAAATAGGCTGTTGCGGTGAAAACGCTGCAAAGTGGAAGCAACGAAGGAGAGTGAACAGATTGACACTCTACGGGGTTAGGTGACTTCTCATATTAGCACGTTCATCAAATGAACACAATAATGTGAAGGAAAAATCCACCGTACCTCAAACATGATTACGCAGTAGGTTTGTTCTTCCTACAAGGGAACTGTCAATAAACGATCTTGACAAAACTCGGCGGCAAACATGATTACGCAGTAGGTTTGTTCTTCCTACAAGGGAACTGTCAATAAACGATCTTGACAAAACTCGGCGGGGCTGTGGGCAAAATACAGCAGTATGTTTTTTTGTTAGTGACCATTTTCCCTTTTAAGGGTTAAAATACATCCACAAAGGCAACTTTGTTTAGACATAATATCTTCGAAACGGTGATATACAAAAAATGCTTTTCATATAAAAGTTGATATGTAAATAATGTTCTTTAAACAGTATAATAAACTTTTGTAATTTTGCATAATACCTCACCACCATAATTAATTCTGAAAAATGAAAACTTTTCCTACAACATAAATTAATGATGCTCTCAAGCCACATACATCCTTGTGTAATACAGCTCATTTCTCAAATACCATTTTGGAAAAATAAGGTGTACACAATGTGCTGTCCGAGTATTTTCAACACACCTAATTGAAATTTCTGGGCATTCATTACTATTCTATTTCTTTATTTTAATTATATTTGTTCTATGTTTTAAACAGTTGTTTTATGTTTTACATTTTTACGAGTAGTTTACCGTTTCACATACGTGGATTTCGATAAGTGAAAATAATAACTAACTCATTTTGTCATAGAAAATAATTACCGTAATGATAATCTGCAAGGAATGCTTAAGACAATTTTTTACCACACACACATAAATGAACGAAACTTCTTCACGTAATATAAACGATGGACAAGACAATAAAAAATATCTGAAGGATTTCAGACTGTCACGGGTGATGCTCTTAAACATCCTGGTTATTATCAGGCATATTTCACTTCGGTAAGCCTTGGCGAACAGGATCATGTACTAGTGACTGCAGCTTGATTGTATTGTTTCTCAAGTGTAGTCTGACATTATAATCATTCAACATGACTAGATCTGAAGGTCTTCTCACAAAGTTCCTCCCACCCAGTGCTACATAACTGCATGTTCTCCATGCTCGCTACTTTCAGATTCCCACAGAAAGTCTAACGTAATTCTGCATGCGCAATGAAGGTGGTGAATCCACTGCCCACATGAATGCGTAGTTCCTGTTCTTTCGGACATATAACCATCACATATACTCAGTGACTCGAGAGACGATGAAAATAAATTATGGATTTACTTTACAATGTATATAGTGAGATTTGGTTGGGTACTGTCGTCTCTTTCAAGTAGATTACAGTAGCAAATCACAAATTTTAGAAAGGCTATTGTCACAGAAAACTTATAGTCATCATTAGTTAAGTACACATTATTAAGTGTACAACAATTTTTTTGCGATCAGAAACCTATAATCTGACACATGCTCACCACAGTTGGTAATTCAGAACATAACAGGAAATCGTAATTATTTGCAACATAATTCGCTGAAATTTACAATGGGGCTCGCAAGGTGGAGGTTTTCAGGAGCGCAAGAACAGATCTAGGAATGGAAGAGATTCAACACTGTTGCAATTCTTCCAGTACAATCTGTCGCGTTTAATTCTAAGTGTCAATGAGCTCCAGGCGACCGTTTTCGCATGCTGGGCAGCAAAATCAGTACAAATTATAACTGACTGTCATCTTGCACCTCCGATTTTGACACTTGTTTCTGAATAAGCTTCATATTTTTCCCCTATATTCAGCAAACTCGTCTTTGTATTTTTCTTTTGCCTCCAACAGTTGGCTGGCAAAGTGTAGATTGAAGATGGAGGTATTGAAATGATGCCCTCTGAATTCTGTGACTGTCTCGAAGCGCTGGCTTCTAATTGACATAGGTTGTTCCCGTCATTCGAAACGCGTTGTCTATCTGTTAACAGCAGCCGTTGAAGAGCCGCGCGTCGTCCTGTTAAGATGGCGTTACGTTTCTGTGAGAAATATTTTTCTCTGCCATGAATTTATAATGTCTTTCTAAAGCGGCAATTTGATTGAAACGGTGGAAAGTCACCTTCGTTTCTCGAACGATCTAAACGAGACACTCTTAACTCTCAGCGGAACGTGTGGCGTAAATATATCCACTTTCTTCAGAGACACGCCTGGAAATACACACATAAATGTATGCATAAATTATTATATAAACTCTATATTGAATACAATATTTTTTATTCTTTGTCTATCAATTGCAAATCATTAAAGATCCTTCGCATCATTCAGTTCTGTTCTGTTCATTTAATCCCTTTTCAGATATTATTCGGTCGGGATGTCTCTCCATGTTCTGCACAGTCGTTTCCAATCCGCATAATGTCGCATAATGTTAGCATGAAACATGTGCTGCAAGGTGAGAAATTCTGAGCCGTGTACATCTGCCTCCTCCTGCTACCCTATGTGATCAAAAGTATCCGGACACCCCCCCCCCCCCCCCCCAAACATAAGTTTTTCATATTAGGTGCATTGTGCTGCCACCAGACTGGCAGGTACTCCATATCAGCGATCTCAGTAGGCATCAGACATCATGAGAGAGCAGAACAGGGCGCTCCGTGGAACTCACGGACTTCGAACGCGGTCAGGTGATTGGGTGCCACTTGTATCATACGTCTGTACGCGAAATTTCCGCACTCCTAAACATCCCTAGGTCCACTGTTTCCGATGTGATAAGGAAGCGGAAACGTGAAGGGACACGTACAGCACAAAAGCGTACAGACCGACCTCGTCTGCTGACTGATAGAGACCGCCGACAGTTGAAGAGGGTCGTAATGTGTAATAGGCAGACATCTATCCACACTATCACACATTAATTCCAAACTGCGCCAGGATCCACTGCAAGTACTATGATAGTTAGGCGGGAGGTGAGGAAAATTTGGATTCCGTGGTCGAGCGGCTGCTCATAAGCCACACGTCACGCCGCTAAATGCCAAACGACACCTTGTTTGGTGTAAGGAGCGAAAATACTGGACGACTGAATAGTGAAAAAACGTTGCGAGGAGTGACGAATCACGGTTCACAATGTGGCGATCCGATGGCAGGGTGTGGGTGTGGAGAATGTCCGAGGAACGTCATCTGCCAACGTGTGTAGCGCCAACAGTAAAATTCGGAGGCGGTGGTGTTTTGGTGTGGTCGTATTTTTCATGTAGGGGGCCTGCACCCCTTGTTGTTTTGCTTGGCACTATCACAGCAAGGGCCTACATTGATGTTTTAAGCACATTGTTGCTTCCCACTGTTTAAGAGCAATTCGGAGATGGCGACTGCATCTTTCAACACAATCGAGCACCAGTTCATAATGCACGGTCTGTGGCGGAGTGTTTACATCCCTGTAATGGACCGGCCTGCACAGAGTCCTGGCCTGAATCCTATAGAACACCTCTGGGATGTTTTGGAACGTCGACTTCGTGCCCGACCTTACCAACCGACAACGATATCTCTCCTCAGTGCAGCACTCCGTGGAGAATGAACTGCCATTCCCCAAGATGCCTTCCATCACCTGACTGAACGTATGCCTGAGAAAGTGGAAGCTGTCACCAAAACTAAGGATGAGCCAACAACATACTGAATTCCAGCATTGCCGATGGAGGGCGCCTCGGACTTGCAAGTCATTTTCAGCCAGGTGTCCCGATACTTTTGATCACATAGTGTATATCACAGCTTGAAGCAGCTGCAAAACACATGTATGCCAGTTATAATTCTGGGAAAATGTACTACAATTATGAAAAAAAACCTGTTCTTGCTTTACTGTCTGTAGCCGAATCAACTAAAGATTAATACGTAGTAATTGTCGTTGGAAGTTGTAACTAGCAACCATTGCCACGCGATTTTCCTATACTATATTTCTCATCTTCCTCAGTCCTCAGGGAAGTAAAAATATCAATCCACATAGTCATTTCCGTCACCTTACGACTAACAGCTTGTCTCCTATTTTGACTACTTTATAATAACGTAATAGTCTTGAAATATTCATGAAAGTGAATTTCGCGATAAATCTTATATGCAGATTAACACAGCTCAAAAACTATATACGTTCAATGTACAGATTGGCAGATTACTCCACACTACTAAATTTATCAGTCCTGCCGCATTAGTCACACAGTCACAAACCCCAGCCCTATGATCTTACGCCTTCGTTATATTGTATCTTGGCATTTTTAACATTTAATCGCCTCTTACTAGAATGATCATTGTAGTGGGACTTTTGTCGTAGTTACCTATGAAATGTAACTGTTCTTTCTTTCACGATTTTCTCTTTGTATCAGCAGCAGCGACAGTAATTCACCATTGCCGTCACAAGTAAACAATGGCGTAAAAATGGGGCAAATGTAATATTTAGGCTTCGGCCTTTGCGTTCAGCGTAAACAGAGAGCACTACAGCGAAGTCGACGAACAATTGCTGTTGACTGCACGCACAGTAGGCCATGCTCTCTCCAGAGATAGGCACACCGGACAAAAAACTAACATCGCCTCTAGTCTTCACGACGGCCTCACTTTGGCGAGGAAGAGTGTCACCAGTTTTTTCAGGTATGGAATATCCTGCCCAGGCCATTCAGTCGTCATTAGATCCCGTAAAATTACCAAAATGCCAAGAGTATTGCCTGCTACGTTTCATCTGCTGTTCCAAACAAGTCCAGCCGTATACTACGACATTAAGATCGGGACAGCACATATGCAGCGGGTGCCTGAGTGTTCGTCAAATTAGCACGGCATACGTGCAGCCTGTTACCTTGAAAGACCCCATAAGCATTATGAATATGTAGAATAAGGGGCAACATTTAGTAGCCGTGAACACTGAAATGTACATCCTGGTTCATCTTCACGGTAACCCGAATGTCAGAATGAGGAACAGCCGGAGAACAAACTCCGGCCCGGACTACACCATCCACGCACTGCAGTTTAATGGAGGACGTTAATTTATTCTTTTATTTATTCTTTTATTTCTTAGTGGAACTCATGGACATCAAGTTCCCACAGTTTCAATGGAGAAATCGCATCGAAGTGCCTGAAAAAAATAAATGTGTAACGCGACCTTCCTGTCGCCCCTACTTTTTGAAGCAACACTTCAAGATCTACGGGCTCAGAGCGATAAAAACCCCTACTTTCACAGGGAAAGACTTCTAAATTGTATCCTGGATATATGGGAATCTCTATCACGAACATTTCTTAAGTTATCAGCCGAATCAAGACGACGTTCTGCGGCAACGTTTCGACAAGTTCCGTAGCTCGTATCTTCAGGCTTGAATAAGGCGTGTAGGAAACTTGTCCGAACGTCACAGAACGACGCCTTGATTCGGCTGATAAACCGAGAAAAAAAATCATTGTATCTTTGATGTTGTCAAGCCAACTTACAGGTTTCAGGCTGAGCTGGAACTTCTAAAAACGGTGTTTATGGAAAAACCCAGAACTGAAATGAGTCTCTATAGTCACTCATATGGAAACGATGCTCTTTTTACATTTTCATCTGCTACAGTTGTCAAAATTAGAACTTATGATGCAGTTCTTATATTTAACGAAGGGATCGTAGAGAGGATTGAGGTATTGGAGAGAATGGGCCTCAAGACAGGAAATTTCACTCAAGATATCTTGAGAAAAATAGTTTTACAACACCTCTCTGCTACTGAAAAGCCAGTTGATGCCCTGCTAAATGAAAGACGGCAGAAAACAAGAAACCAGAAAAGAAACCTTCAAGGCAAGGAAGAGCCCAAATACAAAACTGCAAAACTGGAGCCTCCTGAAGAGCTGACATGAGACAATGCGTTAGGTAGTTCCCCGACTTGATAGACCATAAGTGCCCCGTATCAAACTGTTCGTCTCAACTTGCCACTTCAACATGCTACCTCAAATTGGCCTACGAAAACTACGTAAGCTACAGCGCATGCGCGTCGAACGAGTTTTTCAACATTCTCACGCTCTCTTCGCACAAAGAATTAGTTTCAGAGAAAAAAATGAATAGGACTTTCTTTGTAGGAAATTTAATATAGTTTAATTTTGTACTGCGATAAGTTTTCGCTGGAGGATGCGGCTTTCGAGTTGTTCACGAAAAACGTACAAAAGTGATATTAAATGTGTTATATCTGGGAAACCATTCGGAATAGGCATACGTCCACATGAAGTTTTTTGTTCAGAATCACTGATACTATCACCCCTCAAAGCCAATACCTTTCCTCCTGACTGACCGCGCGCGCGCTAAGCATTTGGTGTAACAGCGACGGCGTGCCCTAGGTGTAACCACCACAGTTGACATTTGTTGTCAACAAGTCAGACGTCTTGCAGACGCAATCCGAGAACAACTATCGGGAAGACTGCGTGATGTGATGCTACCCCACGATAACGCCCGACCACATCCTGCGAGGCTTACAAAAACCACGATTCAAGATTTGGATTGTTAAGTCATTCCACACCCACAGAATTCACATGATTTTGCGCCTTCTGTCACCTTTTATGCTCTCCATCGAACAACCTTCAATGTAATTCCTTTCCGGATAAAAATGTGCTCCGAACGTGGCCCGACGAGTTCTTCGTCGCAAAACCAGGTGATTTCTACAGTCGTGGAACAGAAAAGTTATCCCATCGTTGGCAGTCTGCTGTAAATGGCGAAGGAGAAGAGATTATTGATAACTAAAGCCTCTGTTACGTGTATCCGTTGAGTTTATTAAACTTATGAAGAAACGCTGCGAGCATATGTACCAACCAGATGCATTCACAGACAGCTGCAAGTCAAGTCGGGTTTTAAATAGACTATTCCTTGTACATACGACAGGCGGTTTGCGTTAACATACCGACAAACCGGGTAACTTCATTAACGTTGTGCTCATAGGCATGCCCGAACAGTATCTTTTTTCTGCTACGTCTCATCCCCACGTCGATCCAACTTATTACGCTGATCGCATGTAAATAACACACACACACACACACACACACACACACACACACACACACACACAGAGAGAGAGAGAGAGAGAGAGAGAGAGAGCCGTATTACGTCAACGGTGGAAGGTCATATGGGCGTCTGGCACGAGTTTTACACCACCTACGTCGCTGCAAAGTGACACGTGTACTTTTTTATGTATGACTAATATTGTTTCGTCAGCTTATTTCTACGTTATGTTCTCAAGTAAAAGTTTCTTCGCTGTACATACATTTAATATTTAAAATGACAGGCATGTTGTGTGAAATAAAGGTCACCCAACCAAAGGAAATCGCTATTTATATTCCCTCCAGACAGATACACTTTTCTTACTACAATATAAGTGCTCAAAAACTACAATTCGGTGAATGATTCCAAATTATTTAAAAACTGATGTTATACAAACTTGCAGTAACACATCTTGGTTGCACTGACATTTAAAAAAACTGAATTACCGTTTAAGAAAACTGCAACAGCTACAAAGAAGTCTTCACTGTTGGGAAACACACGTTTTTCTTAAAATGACGGGCAATTACGGAGGACGTTCAGAGCCTCATTGTAGCAATAAGGCAACGATCGCAGAAATGGCGTGTAAGCAGATGAAGCAGCGTCATGACTTACCATAACGCCAGCTCTATGACTGAAGCGCCGCCAAACGTATTGGAAATGAGATCAAGTGTCAACATGTTTCCCAGACGATAAATGACACAATAACAGCGTGTGGTACTTCATACTGGGCGAAATTATCGGTTTTCGGGAAATTTGTCATACTGTGACATTAACCACTCGTACAGAGCACGCATCTACAGTAGTGATGCGTATGTGGGTACAGGACGGCGGATGTTTGATTACGCATCGATGTCACACTACAGAAAGACTACCGTCTTCCACAATTGTAACTTGGTTTGGTGGAGGTGCACTAAATAACGAGTGCGTACCTGTTTCGTCGACGGTCTGACACCGTCTGCTGCGGGCTGAACTGCTGGCACGCCTGACATTGCAGCTAAAAACTGCACAAAAACTGTGTACCTGTTGCTGAAGAGTTGTCTTTTTACAACCATGGGCCCTGCTGTTAGACTACATGGCATTTCAATAAAAAGAAATATTGGATAAAGTGTGCATAGTGATGGGACTTTTTTTGGAGACACGAATCCATAGTTTCACAGAAAGACAGTTGAATTCATGCGCATGACAGCTCGTGCCAGCGCTGCGAATTCCAAAATACCGTTCCAAGCAGTGCGTATGCATCATAAAGCAATCTTCAAGGTAACAGCTTCCGTGTGACTGAATGGTTACAACGATTGCAACTTAAAGATCTAGTGTACTAAAAACTGCGGAGCTTCTGAAAGTACACCGACCACAATCGTGCTTGTGATTCGTGGACTATCCCCTACAATGTAAGTGCAAGATGCATGGCTCCGCCGTGGAGTCTATGAAATTATGGGCTCCAAAATCACGGACAAAGGCAGCCTAAGATTCGAAAATAAAGGAGTGGTTACCCGAAAGAATCAAACGTACTGAAGTCAGAGGTGTTTATGGCATATATCTTGGTACCAGCGACAGGCAGTAACTGAAACAATTTAATTCAAATAAGGGCATCGCCATGTTATTGGTGATTATGGTACCTAACCACAACGTACCACTATTGAAACAAGGCCTTCATATGTGGTGAATACACTTATTTGTTGTGTAGCCTGAGGACTAAATTAGTTTCGAAGGTAACAGATTAGTTGAGAGTTGGCAAAACGGTATCGAACACTTCAATTAATCCCTTGGAAATGTATTACTCCGACCACCTATGGCGGACGTTAAGTAGCAAGTTTCTTCAGAAGATCTCTATAATCTTAGAAGATCCCCAGAACTACATGGTCATCACTGGACAACTCCTTGCTGAGTTTAGAAAACAGAGAACTTGCAAATTATGTATGTTATTTTCTATTTAAATGTTATCAGTACGAATTTATTTGTTTTCACAGTGTTATTAAAAGGGGTGAGTAGAATTTAGTATTATAATATGAACAGTGGCAATGGGCCGACGAATACTAGAGTAGAGGCACGTAAAAGCCAGAGGGTACCGAGTAAATTAGATATAGTGGAATTATTTAGTTTAGCGTACACAAGGGACTGATGATGTATCCGAGGCAGCCATGACACACAGATGGCGGGCAGAACAGAAAACAAAATAGTGGTACAAACAAAGTTTAGTTGCTTATCTTTAATTGATATATCGTATATACAGGTTTTATTTCATTATGTCGTGCTCTTACATTAAACATTTTGTTTTGGTATAAGCTGTTTAATGATTTTAATTTGAACACCAGTGGTTCAATGTACCGCCAATTTTGGGTTAACGACGCAACGGAGACCAAAGTGCCGTTCTTGATGAAACAATAATAAATGAATAAAGCCATAGCGACGGCTTCCACTGTTTAACAACCAGAAACACCCCAGGTTATAACAACACGTAAAAGTCGTATCGGAGCAACGACTGGCAAAATTTGCATTCTGACGAGTCCCCATACAAGGAGTCCTACACTGACGTCGACAAACCGTTTACGTGTAGGACGAATTGATAACGACGATCATCTGTGGCCTGCATTGCTGAGCAACATAGCGCACGATGTACAGCTTGGTTTTGGACTGACATTGAATATAATATGGGGCATCTCAGCAGCTGTTACTGCACATCCTTCAGACACCTCCTCCTACCGTATTACAGCAGGATAATGCCCTCATGTCTCATGTCAGGAATGGTCAGCCATCTTGAAAAGTAAGAAGGGCAGGTACCAATGACACCATGGCCACCGCGTCTGCCTGAAATGTCGGCAGACCTACATATCCTGGTCTGCAAATTGTCACCGTATTCACTGACAGCGGTATGCTGACTCGTATATTAACCGCACGGAGGGAGGTTTCCCCAAAAATATTTTCATATCCTCTTACCACCCCAAGCCACGACATTTATAGCCTTTGATGACAGGGTGTTGTGCCACTGTGATGTAATTAATCTGCGTGGCAAATTTCGCTTCAGTCACATGTATGGTTGTGGTTGCAATTTTCATAATCATTATTATGATTACAGTGTCGTTGACTTATCTTCATTGTATACAGGTTGAATTACTGTATTTGTGTTGTAAGGGGCATCATTGTACTTAATCTGTTGCGCATGTTAAAAAGTGTCTACTTGTGTAAACCTATTACAAACAGCGACGAATGAAGTGCAAGCACTCGTCCTTTACTTAACTGACATACACACACAATATCTCGAGCGGTATGCGCTTCATTTATTACGTAAACAGAGGGAATTCTCTGTACGAAAATTTTGGTCTGAACGTTGCAAAACCACAAGCAGAAATTATCAGCCGAAATGCGGGAGATGTTTTTGTTACGTATGCCCAATAATAATAATAATAATAATAATAAACTGCAGTTTTTTGTTTTACAAAACAAGAAAAAGTGTGACCGTATAAATGGTTCAAATGGCTCTGAGCAGTATGGGACTTAACTACTGTGGTCATCAGTCCCCTAGAACTTAGAACTAACCTAAGGACATCACACACATCCATGCCCGAGGCAGGATTCGAACCTGCGACCGTAGCAGTCGCGCGGTTCCGGACTGCGCGCCTAAAACCGCTAGACCACCGCGGCCGGCTGTGACCGTATACTTTTCTAGTCAGTAATTATAGTGAAACGAAACTAAAGTGAACTATACAGTACTTCATGAAGTCTAATCACGCTTATGTAAGGCTACTATTCTCCATAGCTGTATATAATCTTTGAATACCTTTGGTTGTTATAGCCTATCCATTAAGTTCACAAACTATTTCTCCTTTGCATTTAACACTGGTTCTTTGCTACAAATACGTTCACAAATTGCACGATCTGGTCAGCGGTGTCTTGGAGAGTAATCATTCGCTTGTTTTAGGACTAACGAGGCAACTCTATAATATGGAGTAAAATCCAAAGTCCTCACACTGATATGTGCTCCTGTGAGTTGGTATTTCGTATGAACTGTGGGTAGATCGCTAGAAGACCATTGTGTATTACTAATAAGTAATACTTTCATTAAAAAATCATTTGTCGACTCCAGGGGCGTGATCAACTTATCCACGATAGCACCGATGTGCCTCAGGCATATTCCTGATCATTTAACAGATGACGAGGAGGCAATGTCATTGAGATGAGCAATTTTTTTTTTTTTTTAGTTGCAGGTACTAACTTTAAATGCGAACATTTTTAGGTTAGGCTTTACCGTGACTGTTACTGACATTAAATGAAATTGCAGGTACTATATTAAGGCTAGTTTTTCCATCTGGTTACACAACGAGCGAATGGAGCAGATACCACATGGCAGTCTAGTTACACCCGCGGCAAACACGGCATATTCGATAGGCCTAACATTCAGACATTGCAGTTTACGAATATCCTATCAAAGGATTAATGAACAGACATTATCGACTGAACTACCGTTTTCAAATACTGTCTCCCGAGGAACACGCGAGGTCAGATCCGCGGAACTACAACGCCCACGCAAGAAGCAAAACCTCCTACATCAAGCACTAGAGCAAAAAGAAATGGACCACGTGCATTCACATTCAGAATACTTCAAAGAGCCTGGAGTGTTCTTATAGCAACCCCAAAGGCTCACGAACACCACCACTTGTATATTCATATTCCAACATTATGATTTCTTTGACTTACGTGTCCCAGTATTTTGTTGCTGGTGGTGGTACGCTATCATGTCCGGTTTGAATCCCAGCATGCTATTCAGTTTTAATCTCCTAGGAAGTTACATTGCAGCCTAGACTCTGCTGCACAGTTAAAGATACATTTTATAATACTTTTAATGAGATCTAAGTACGTAAAAATGTTTTGTGGGAGAACATTTGTTACAGGCGTTCAGTTACACGGATTCCGTAATTTATCACAAAAATCTCACGGGGTCACTCACTTCGACTGAGGATATCTCTATTAAAAAGACCAATTTGGTATTCTAAGCTTGGTACAGTCATCTCTAAGAATTTAGTTAATGAAGTGGAACCTAGCGGCGTGTAGGCTACAATATGATCGATCACCACTGTATTCTCTATTTTTCATTAGCTTTCATCCGAAATTTACTTCAGTACTGTTAATTTGTAGTACAATCTATTCTTCGATGTTATTTCATGCCAGCTTAGACAGTTACACAGCACGAGCCTAGTTCAATTTGTTGATGACAGTATTTCCGATGAACTAAAAAAAAGATAAATAAAAAAATATAATCAACACAACGTAACACTAAGCAATGTCACTTTCTTTCTCGTAACTCTTAACGAAGAAAAGATCAATACGACATTCATTTTGAGGACTGCATGTTAATACAAGAGTATTATTCACCGAGCAATGCCATTGTTTTATCTCTCAGCTTTAATATGATAACGATAATATTTGTATGGATAAAATAGTGTTAACTACTCGGCATAACTCTTAGGCATCCTACAAAGCCTACGGTCACTCGTACGAAACTATAGCTTCAATCGTTCATGAGTTATTACAGGCGTCTTATACCTTACACATTTCACTTTGGATTCAGTAAGCTTTTTATCAGTTGAATGTCTCCCGAAAGAGCTAAAAATAAGGCTTGGGACCTTGACACTCGCATGAAAAATTATTTTGAGCTACCACTGCGAAGCACAATAGAAAATGGCTTTGTCTCCGAGTAGGCGGCAGGTCACCAACGCAAAGGTTAGGTTGAACTCCGCGTTGATGTATTTTTCTGTATCAATTATCGCAACCTTTATCGTTAGGACTGTTCTCTTTATGTGAGAAGGGCCAAGCTGCATAGAGATTGCGATCGCACGCTAAACTATGGTTCTTCCACAATTGGATTGGCAAACCGGTACGTACGATGAGGCCGAGGACACAGCCCATCTGAAAGCACCACTCCACAGCAACAAGCATTGGTCTGACAACCATTTATTGCTTGACAAAGCGAACAGCAGACCAGGCCGTAGCAGTAATTGGTCACATTACTTGGTACAACAACGTTCCAGTTAAAAGTAGTGCAACTTACCTCGCAGTGAACGCACGGGAAGTATCCGCGGAAAACTGTTTTGAGGGCTGCCGCGACGGCTTGCTGTTAACGCCAACAAATTAGTGACGGCAAGCAGGATGAAAAATTAACAGCACTGAGGAAAAAGTCGATGGAACGTGCAAGAAAATGGTACAGCTAAGAAAGTCGACTGTGCGTAAATTACAGCACAAGAATATCTATGCTGGGCAGAGTGGGATTCAAGTTTCTACCCCAAGGCGAAGAAATCAAGAGCACACAATAAGTATCCCACTGCCGAGATGGAAAAACTGTTACTGCGCGACCATTTCTTTATGAACCATACAACGAAACATCAATTTTATAAAAACTTCAGTTTTCGTTGCACAGAACCAGACTTCACGGCTAGCATGGAAAAGAAGAAACTTATTCTCTTTTCTAGGAATTGGTTTTAGAAGGGGTCAGAATAGACGAAATATCATCTGCGAGAGAAACGTCGGTTTCAAAAACGGACTCTTATATGTCATATACGAAAAAAGTAACATCTGAATTAAAGTGGCCTGTAGCCTAATATCACGAAACATGGATTGATTAGGCTTTGAGTGAATGTTGCCGTAGAGATATTATGCGAAGAGTACTGTGAAACAGTAGTGCTGGTCAATGTAATTTGTACGCAAGTCATTTGCAGGCGCTCCACAACGTAGTAATACTGCAGTGTACGTAGTTAGCACCTCCCCTTAGTTCTCGGATGTACACGCGACGCTGCTGCTACCCTGGTCAGGTCTTCAGTTCTATTTGGCCGAATACTTCTTTATCAAAAGACGAAGAATTCACAACTGCAGCCGTCTCTGTCCCAGAAGACATATTTGCGAATATTACTAGCGTCAAGACGACAAGATCGAGCGCCTATGTCCAAGTACTGATCCGTTCAGCGGTCACATACAACTATTCAATGGTGGCGTGTAAAGTGCCCGTTTTGACATTGTCTGGCTGATGACAGGCCATGCAGAAACAAAGCGCGGTGCTCAGAGAAGACGACAAAGGTTACTAATAGGACTGTTGATATTCTTAAAAAACATCGGGAATAGGATATAGCGATATTTTGAAAAAAATGTCATTATCGGCCGTCGATATATAGAAAAATTTATCGATATATCGACGGAAAAAATATCGACGTAGCTGCCTATAAATATCGGATGGACAATGTAAACACACAGGCATCTTCAGAGCTTTATATTTAAGTATTGATTATATATTCTGTACATTGTAATGGGTCACCTTCTTCTAAAAGAACTTTTTTTACAGAAGTAGCCGATACCGGGATTAATCTCGAATCTGGTATAGGTGAACATTCTCGCTGTTTCACTGAAAGAATTTCATATGATTTTGTATACAATGTATTATATTTCAGGACAAAAAATTTAGAAGGAAACTAATTTATTACACTGTGTATACGGTTGGAATTACTCTTCTTTGAGAAATATTTTGAAATTACGAAATATCTCGCACACTTAAAATTCATATTATTAATTGCACAATCTAACGCGAAGAGCAGTTGAACGGAATGGACAGTGTCTTGAAAGGAGGATATAAGTTGAACACCAACAAAAGCAAAACGAGGATAATGAAATGTAGTCGAATCAAGTCGGGTGATGCTGAGGGAATTAGACTAGGAAATGAGACACTTAAAGTAGTAAAGGAGCTTTGCTATTTGGGGAGCAAAATAACTGATGATGGTCGAAGTAGAGAAGATATAAAATGTAGACTGGCAATGGCAAGGAAAACGTTACTGAAGAAGAGGAATTTGTTAACATCGAGTATAAATTTAGGTGTCAGGAAGTCGTTTCTGAAAGTATTTGTATTTAGTGTAGCCATGTATGGAAGTGAAACACGGACAATAAATAGTTTGGACAAGAAGAGAATAGAAGCTTTCGAAATTTGTTACAGAAGAATGCTGAAGATTAGATGGGTAGATCACATAACTAATGAGGAGGTATTGAATAGAATTGGGGAGAAGAGGAGTTTGTGGCACAACTTGATTAGAAGAAGGGACCGGTTGTTAGGACATGTTCTGAGGCATCAAGGGATCACCAATTTAGCATAGGAGGGCAGCGTGGAGGGTACAAATCATAGAGGAAGACCAAGAGATGAACACACTAAGCAGATTCAGAAGGATGTAGGATGGAATAAGTACTGGGAGATGATGAAGCTTGCACAGAATAGCGTAGCATGAACAGCTGCATCAAACCAGTCTCAGTACTGAAGACAACAACAACAACAACAACGGGAATTATTAAATCTATTTCTGGATTCATTTATAAGACAACGATATAATGTGGTAGAGATTCTTCTTTTGTCAAGATAGTTTGTAAACTCCTTCACTTTGTAAACTCTCTGGAATACAGTTACTACCGCAGAATGTATTATAGGTAGTAGTGGGCATGCTCAGATGGAAACGCATGATTTTTCTAATCTCGACAACAACAATTTAATTTGTGTTTTGAAGTAAAAATTGTGAAGTCGGTGTGATATACAAGAATAAAATAAAATTCAAGAAATTTACAGGTAAATCTTCACATGTTATTTAGTCATCAGGAACCCACAATGTTAAATCTAAAATTTCAGCCGCAAGAATGAACCCTAGACGCAATAACTGCAGCTAACAACAAGAGAAAATGAAGAGAAGTAAAAAGTTTTTCTTTTGTATATCTCAAGCCTCACGAAGCTATCAAAACTAGTGCACGGACAGAATTTTAATAGTGATGTGTCGGAGGGTAAGATCACAACATTAACAAACTAGTAGCCTGCCTGTCCCCCTTAGAGCAAGAATTGAAAGGAAAACAGTGCACGTTCACGCTTGGCGATAATCACTTTGCTACAAATGTTAACTTTACGTAAGTGGCACAGTAAAAGGCGTCCGATGGGTTTGTCCGCAACACTTCATGTCGACATCCCTATTTTTTCCTTTTTGCCAACGACAGTGACCTAGCAGTTGGAGTGTCAAAATTGCACGGTGAAGCTAAACCTTGCAGTTTCTGTTGGTAGCGTTGAGCGCCGAATACGTCAGAATTTCCCCCTCACACGTCTCCGACCACTGCGAACACCAATCTTGTCATTTAGATTTTTGTTCATCACTTTCAGCAACTGTTTCTGAAGAACGCCGATGTAAAGAGATAGCACACTAATTGCGTTAAAAATGTTTTTAACGCCACTGGTGTGCAATTTTTTTACATTGGAAATGTTGTTGCCCATCTCCCCCCCCCCCCTTCCCCCGTAAAATCTCACTACTACTTTTGTGCCACATAGACTTGCTTCGCATAGTCGAAGTCAAAGATTGGACATGATGAAAGTCAAAAATTAGAACGACTGTTACAATTTAAAAGAACAATTCCAAATATTTATCGAAAATTTTGAAAAAATGTAATATAAAATAAAAATATCGGCACTCGCTATTGCCATTATGATATCAACAAACCGGGGCAAAATATTACCAAATATATCGACATTTTAAAAAATATCGATATTTTACCGCCGGCCGCGGTGGTCTCGCGGTTCTAGGCGCGCAGTCCGGAACCGTGCGACTGCTACGGTCGCAGGTTCGAATCCTGCCTCGGGCATGGATGTGTGTGATGTCCTTAGGTTAGTTAGGTTCAAGTAGTTCTAAGTTCTAGGGGACTGATGACCACAGCAGTTGAGTCCCATAGTGCTCAGAGCCATTTGAACCATTTGATATTTTACCATCAGCCCTGGTACGACTACGCAGAACCACAGTGCCAAGTCCAGAGCGCGCCACTGCCGTGATGAATAACAGTTACTGACAAGTGAGCACCCGTCAGTGATAGCTATCACACCAACCGGCTACGTCACCCAGCCAAACAGCAAAGACGATGGACCAGCTGATTGGTGTACGCGAACCCGAGGCCGCACTGGTAGGTCGCTTGCCCGCTAAAGGGTGAGGGGGGAGGCGGGGTAGAGAGAGAGAGAGAGAGAGAGAGAGAGAGAGAGAGAGAGAGAGAGAGAGAGAGAGAGTCCGCGCCTATGTAAGTAGGTTAAGGCCAAGGTACAATATATAGGTGAAGGCAGCTCCACATAACTGGTGTGGCTTTGCTCCGCCTGTTGGCCAGTAGCTTATCGGATGCCGCACAGGAAAAATCCTGTCCTCTCGAAAATGGCATGTACCAGCATTAGCCACTTTGTCCTGTTGCAGCCGCGTATTGAGCGAGAGACAAACGATTATCTATATGCTTCTGTACGTGTTCCAATGTACCTTATCTTATTCTCATGATACCCAAGCGAAGTGTACGAGGATAGTTGCAGGAATGTCACACAGACCTCCTCGAATAACTTTCCGGAAATGAAATGGATGAATAACGGCGATAAAATCAGTGAAGATGCAAAGACATGAAATGATAGCAGAGAAAACCGGTAACAAATGCTGAATCTGGAATGTAATTACATGTATGACCCCAAGTATTTACTGCTTTCTGTGAACAGTCGGTGTAACCACTATGCTATCTGACCACGCCTCCAGCCCTAAAATCTTTCATTGTCATTTATGTGTAGCTCCTATTACTTGCAAACACTGCACTCCGGGATTCTTCATAGGGTATCTAGGAATAAGAAATAGCAGTACCTCCGTTACAAAGAAATACGATGCAATGTCCATATGGACATTCATGCATGTCAGAAGGATCAGGCACTGCAGACACTACAGTCATCAAGTTATATAGGAAATGTATTCGCAGTTTCCAATATGAATCACCTTCGGCTGTATATCAGAATGCAAATGAAAATTTATGCTAGACACTGATTCGAACCCAGGTTTCTCGCTCTATGCGAACAGTCGTTTTAATCGCTGACCCAAACTTTCATATATCGTCGCCAATGCGTCACAACCTGCACTGCATGCATGTCCGAAGGAACACTGCATCGTAATTCTTAATAACACATGCTCTGCTACTTCGTATTTCTTCGCCAACACCAGGGCCTCGACACACTACACATATGTTCTTCCTGGACAGGGAGCGCTCGTGTAAAGCAATAAAACCGGGTCAGAGTTCTGGCCCTGCACAAATTTTCACTATCGTCTTTCCAATATACAGCCAAAGATGATTCAAACTCGCGACTGCTAACACCTTTCCTGCATGACTAGGAATAGTACCACTAAGGGCGGGGGGAGACGACGATTTGATGGAAGCGCCATATAAATATTGAATCCCGAAATACCCTGTGGGAGAATTTCTGGTAGCAGTGTCGCAAATCCTCAGTTACAATGAAACTGCGTCGGGCCTGTAGGCGTGCTCATGTGGTTAAGACAAAAATTCGCCATAGAAAGGAAATCCGTGTTCGAGTCCCATTGTGGCACTAACTTCCATTACGGCATATTCATTACGCATCGACTTAGCATCCCTGACTGTCATCAATATTTATGTCATATGTCCACCGATTTCATCCTCATCATCTCATTTCACCTAATGTAATTCAAATAATAAATCATCTTCACTCATCGCCTGCACACCCACAGGTTCGTAGGTAACTGGTAAACTGAGGGATCTGAAGTACTACTAATAACTATAACATCAACCCTATTTTTCAATTTGTTTGTTTTGCATCTGTCCAAGAGGTTATTAATGGCAGTTGCAAACGAGTATTTTGCAAACCTTCCAGAAAAATGCTTGGCAGATACAATGCACTCACTAGAAAAACATGTTGGACCAGTGCACAAGGGGTAGATAAAGTTTTAATTTTTAGCTCAGAAAAAAATAAGTCCTGTAATTAATTTTTTGCTCTGCATTTAAAAACGGCCACGACAATGTATGTTAAGTTGATAGAAGTGTCGGCAACAAAGCACCATCCTATGAAGAAGTGATTAGGAAGATCGAACGCTTCCTGTATGATAGAAAAATATGATCAAACGAGTCTGAATGACTAATAACGAAGCGCCGGACCACGTCTCTGTGTAGAATTGCGAATCGCATGTGATGTGGAGGCCCTTGCCTTTAAGAATGACGTATCACAATCGAGGCGACGATCGAAAACTGAACATCTGTCATCATCATAAATTATCAACACCTTCGACATTTTGAACATGAGAGAGATCGTCGACCGTTGGGTTCCGCGGCTGCTCGCACCGATTCAAAAAGCCACATAATCTTGGCTGCAGTGGAAAAGTGGTAGCTGTTTCAGGCTAAACCAGAGGACTTCTTTAGTCGCCCAATCATCATGGACCAATGCTGGGTGTATCATTATCAGCACGAGATAAAGGAGTAAATCAAGCAATGGAAACATACAGGACTGATCACCGTCGAAACAGAGGTTCTGCCTCTGTCGGTGATGCTGAGAATAAACTGCTGAACCAAAACATTATGACCACTTGCTTAATAGCTTGTTTGTCCGTCTTTGGAACGAAATAAATCACTGATTCTGCGTATCAGGGATCCGACAGTTTGCTGGTAAATTTATGGAGATATGTGGCACTAGATGTGTCTGCACAGATCAGGTAGTTCACGTACATATCAGGCCGCTGATTTGCGTACGCGGTGATGGCGCTCGATAGCGACAGATATGTTCCATAGGATTTACATCAGGTGAATTTGGTCGCCGAGACATGAACTGAGTTCACTATAATGGTCCTCAAACCGCCGTAGCACGGTACTGGCTCGCGAGATATAGACAATTATACTTCTGGAAGATGACATCGCCGTCAGGGAAGACATCAAACATGAAGGGATGCAGGTGGTTCGTAACTGTCAGCGTGTCTTCGATTACTACCACAGGTCCCATGCAAGAGCAGAAGAATGTCTCCCATAGCATTATACTGCTCCCAACAGCCTGCGTCCGAGGCGCGCTGCACGTTTCGAACCGCCGTTCACCTCGATGACAACCATCGACTAAGTGTAGCAAAAATGTGATTCGCCCGTAGAGCCGACACGTTTCCACTGACCGACTGTCGAATCACGATGATCCCGTGCCCACAGCAGTGGTAGTTGACGATGTCGTTGGGTCAACATGTGAACACGTTGGGGTGGTCTGCTGCTGAGTTCCATGTTCAATAGTGTACGATTAACGATGTGCTCCGAAAAACTTGTGCGTGCACCAGCATTGAGCTCTTTTGGCACAGATGCCACAGATCACCATATATCCCACTTTACAGAGCAGAGACGCCTCCGAACCCCACGTTCTGTGGGGAGTGTGGACGTCCACCCATTTAGCGCCTAGTGGTAGTTTCACTGACCTCCTGTCTCTTTCTGTAGATGATCACGACAGTAACACTTGAATATTTCGACGTTTCCGAGATACTTGTTCAGCCGCTCTGCGTAATAAGAGTGTGCCCTTCGTCAAAGCCGTTTATCTTAATGGATTTCCCCATTTGCTGCCCATATCTTCCCTAGGGAAATCCTTCGTTCGTGTCTGCTCCTCTTACTTCTTTTTAACGCGTCGCGTGTCCACAACGCCATCAGGCGGTATCCAACGTCGCGGTGGGCAATGGTCATAACGTTTGTACTGATCACTGTATTTCTTGATCTGTTACAGCGTGGTGCTAACAGATTATTTTCGCAAGGTGTGAACTGTTCTAGAAGCATACAAACAAAGCATTCTAACATCCAGAAAGCTTAAGAGAAAGTTCCTGAGAAAGTTCAAAAGAACTGACGACCGAAATCTAAAATCCGAATGGAGGAGGCTCAACGCCGACGTCAAGCAGAAACTCAATCGTTGGAAAGCAGAATGCTGGCAAACGCAATGCGACAAAATCAATACCAGACAATAAGCCAAATTCTGGAAAACATTCAAACAAATAACATGCGCCCTCGACGGCATCTCAACAAGCGCCGCACTCGTCACTTGGCAGGGCATCACCGCAAACGACCACCAAAAAGCGCAGGTGTTTAGCGAGGTTTTGAAGGGAACACATAGCCACCCGAAGGACCCACTAATGGACGAAAACTTCGCAGAGAAAGTCGAAGAGGAACTGGAGAGCGTCCTGAACACGCACTCGGCCCTCACAGGAGATGGGACAAAGTTGCTCGAACCTGTTACAGAGGAAGAAGTAGCACGAACACTTGTAATTGGTGAAAAGAAGACCGGCACCTGGTACAGACAAAATAACAAAGAAACTGTTAATCGCAACACCTTCACACGTCC
Source organism: Schistocerca gregaria (assembly GCF_023897955.1). Lineage (NCBI taxonomy): Eukaryota > Metazoa > Arthropoda > Insecta > Orthoptera > Acrididae > Schistocerca > Schistocerca gregaria. The sequence goes on from NC_064926.1 coordinate 480,184,192, forward strand.
TTTCAGCGGCTCTACGCCATTTATTCAATGCAGCGCTGGAACTGGTAATAGTGTCGAACCAACGGAAAGAAACAACCATAATGATGCTCCACAAACCAAGAAACCAATAACCAACCAACGACCCAATATGCTTACTTCGTTTCATAGGAAAGAAATCGCAGACCATAAAAAACAAAAGAACCCAAAAATTTATAAACCAACAAAAACTTCTTCCTCCAGAACAGGTAGACTTTATGCAACACCATTCAACAGTGGATCCCATCATCAGACTTGTCAGCACCACAACCGTAGCGCTACACAGAGAGGATTGTGTTTTGGCGCTATTCCTACATATCGCACGACCGTTCGACAAAGTGTAGCACTGTGGCCTCAAACTGGTAAAACAAAAACTTCCCTCCACACTATGTACACATCATCAAATCAATAATAACCAACAGATCGGCAGCAGTATCACTAGGAGGTGAACTCTATAACGAATTCGGCCGTGCAGCAAGAGTGGTGCCAGGTGGAGTCCTTCTCTACCATGCTCTCCAGCCTCTACACGGCGGATATCTTGCGCCCCAGCTGACTGAACGAATACTGCGCCCTTTATGCGGAAGACACCGCCTACTGGTGCACGGCCCCCTCGGTAGAAGACACGAGATACTTACCAGCAACATACATACCCAACCTGGAGCAATGGATGACCAAGTGGCGTATTAAACCGAACCCTGCGAAAAGCCAGCTGGTAATGTTCAGATATAGAAACCTTACACAAATTGCAAGACTCAAAACTCGGCCACACCTTGTCCTGGGAGTATCACACGGACGTGATCATCAGCGAGAATGAATCCAGTAATATTTAGTTACGGAGTAACGGCTAATAAAATATTTTTTCAAATTTAGTTCAAATGGCTCTGAGCACTATGGGACTTAACATCGGTGGTCATCAGTCCCCTAGAACTTAGAACTACTTAAACCTAAGTAACCTAAGGACATCACACACATCCATGCCCGAGGCATGATTCGAACCTGCGACCGTAGCGGTCACGCGGTTCCAGACTGAAGCGCCTAGAACCGCACGGCCACACCGGCCGGCTGTCAAATTTAGTAACTTCGCTAATGTGAAGCCATAGCAGAACTGCACAAGGCTAAAGTAAAGCACGATTTCCATTTATTCTGTTGTTGATCTGGTGAATCTAATAAAACATGTCCCAGGCGTTTATCTGCAGTAGTTTTCCAGAACATCCAGAGAAGCCAAGTCGTAATTTCGTAAATTTTTTAATCTATTAAATACTTGGTACAATTTGTTTTACAAAATTCCAGACAAATGCACAAAATTTGGAACAGAAGTTGTAGAGAATTTAATTTTGGAAAAATGATGGTAATTATGTTAACTGAAACTGTATGAATGTGTGACAATCTGATTTTATTAATACCATTTTGCGAAATTACGTCATGGCTGCTCTGGATGTTCTGGAAAACTACTACAGATAAACGTCTGGGACATGTTTTATTAGATTCACCAGATCAGCAACAAAATAAATGGAAATCGTGCTTTACTTTGACCTCGTACAGTTCTGCGATGGCTTCATATTAGCGAAGTTGCTAATAACATTAAACTATTTTCGTATCTTCGTGAATCACCTTGTATTTGTCTAGGTAACGTATTTAAGTAATTAACATTGCAAGATCACAGGTCAAAGTAAGTGCGAGATAAGCCATTGCAAATGTGATATGCTGGTACATTAATAACTCGTGTGGCTCCAAGAATGCCGAATGAAAACATGAAAACGTGCATGCATTGTGCTGTACAGGTGCGACAAGCACGGAACTCCATGCCTGTTGCACTTGGCGGTCAATACAGGGATAGTTAATATTTTTGGCACGATGACGCTGGAGTTGTAGTACGATGATGTCCCATTTGTGCTCGATTAGAGACAGATCTGGTCATCGAGCACGCCAAGGCAACATGTCACAATCTGTAGAGCAAGTTCGGTTGTAACAGCTGTATGTGGGCGAATGTTATCCTGCTGGAAAACATTCCCTGGACTGCTGTTCATGAATAGCAGCTCAACAGGTCGAATCACCGGACTGACGTAGAAATTTACAGTCAAACTGCGTAGGATAACGACGAGCGTGCTCCTGCTGTCATACGAAATCGCACCACAGGCCATAATTCCAGGCGTACGTCCAGTGTGTCGAGCACTCAGACAGGCTGGATGCAGGTCACCAACTGACGTCCTCCTAACCAACACATGGCTATCCCTGGCACCGAGGCAGATCCAGATTTGATATGAAACCACAACAGACTTGTCCTCCAGTGAGCTCTCACTTAACACCACTAAAGTCACAGCCGGCAGGAGAGGCCGAGCGGTTCAAGGCGCTACAGTCTGGAACCGCGCGACCGCTACGGTCGCAGGTTCGAATCCTGCCTTGGGCATGGATGTGTGTGATGTCTTTAGGTTAGTTGGGTTTAAGTAGTTGTACGTTCTAGGGGACTGATGACCTCAGCAGTTAAGTCCCATAGTGATGAGAGCTATTTGAACCATTTGAAGTCACAAACGGCGGTGGTTTGGGGTCAGTGGAATGCACGGTACAGGGCGTCTGGCTCGGAGCTGCTCTTGAAGTAACCGATTTGTAACAGTTCGTTATGTCACTGTGGTGCCAACTCCTGCTCATATAGCTACTGAAGATGCATTAGAATGCGCCAGAGTCACATACGTGAACACGATGGCCCTCCCCTCTCGGTAGTGCCACAGGCCGTCCGGAGCCCCTCTTCCAGCGACCGTCCGTTCCCGTGACCACCGCCGCCAGCAGTCATGTGCAATGGCTATATTTTTGCCAAGCCTTTCTGCAGTATCGCAGAGGAAACATCCCGCTTTTTGTAGCCCTGTTACACGACCTCGCTCAAACTCAATGAGGTGCTGATAATGGCGACTTTGTCGCCTTAAAGGCACTCTTGACGAACGTAGCTCAGTACGTCCAGTCTCCACGGTAAGTAACGCTCACGACAGTTACAGCGCGTATTTAATGCAAACCTGGTTTGCATCCTCCTAGTGACGCTATTAGTGCCACTCCTATGCGACTGGCTCGAAATCTGAACAAACACCTTTCATTTACCCTACCTAGTTTCGCTTATGTCGCTTCCTCGTTGGTGTAGCGATTTTTTTCCGCCAGTGTATATTATGACTACCATTAGTACTGATGTAAGAGTGGATTCTGCCAGGAGACAGACATCTGTGCAGGTTGACGACACAGCACCTTCCAACATCATCGCGCCATCGGACCCGTGCGCTGGGAACAGCGCCGGCCCGCGCCCCATCGCCGGATGTGACGTCCCTAATAATAATTCAAGACGCGTTCCTCAGGCCGCTAGGGCTCCAGCCGCCGACATCGTCGCTACGTAATGATGCACCGACACACCTGCTTGCCGTGGCGACATTTTTCCGTGACCATGCATGCCGCGCTTCTTTGAAATAACACAAGGACAAAAGGCGCACCAATATCACACGGCGTTTCAATGTATGTACAATCTGCAAGTCACCTTATGGTGAATGACAGAGTGTACATTCTGTACCAATCTCACGTCCCCCTTCCCTGTTCCAGTCGCGATTGCTGGTAAGCCTAGCCTCCGAGTGTGATCTAATCTCTCTAACTTCCCCATCACGGTCTTTTCGCGACAAATGCGTAGGATGAAGCAATATAGTGGTCAACTCTTCTAGGAACGCACGCTGTCGGAGTTTTAAGTTAATCGCCCCGTGATGCACATTGTCTCTTCTGTGCATTGTGCCACTCGACTTGTCCCGACATCTGACTTTTTCCCTCATACCAAACGAAGGCGTGACGAAACATACTGCCACTCATTGTATCTTCCATTTTTCTCCCTCTATTAATCCTTCAAGCTAACTGTTCCAGTCCGAGAAGCAATACTCATCAGTAGAACGGGGGTCTTGTACGATATATTCCTCATTAGTGGACTACGCATCCTGACGATTTTCCTACTACTAGTTTTACGTGATCATTCTACACTCCTGGAAATGGAAAAAAGAACACACTGACACCGGTGTGTCAGACCCACCATACCTGCTCCGGACACTGCGAGAGGGCTGTACAAGCAATGATCACACGCACGGCACAGCGGACACACCAGGAACCGCGGTGTTGGCCGTCGAATGGCGCTAGCTGCGCAGCATTTGTGCACCGCCGCCGTCAGTGTCAGCCAGTTTGCCGTGGCATACGGAGCTCCATCGCAGTCTTTAACACTGGTAGCATGCCGCGACAGCGTGGACGTGAACCGTATGTGCAGTTGACGGACTTTGAGCGAGGGCGTATAGTGGGCATGCGGGAGGCCGGGTGGACGTACCGCCGAATTGCTCAACACGTGGGGCGTGAGGTCTCCACAGTACATCGATGTTGTCGCCAGTGGTCGGCGGAAGGTGCACGTGCCCGTCGACCTGGGACCGGACCGCAGCGACGCACGGATGCACGCCAAGACCGTAGGATCCTACGCAGTGCCGTAGGGGACCGCACCGCCACTTCCCAGCAAATTAGGGACACTGTTGCTCCTGGGGTATCGGCGAGGACCATTCGCAACCGTCTCCATGAAGCTGGGCTACGGTCCCGCACACCGTTAGGCCGTCTTCCGCTCACGCCCCAACATCGTGCAGCCCGCCTCCAGTGGTGTCGCGACAGGCGTGAATGGAGGGACGAATGGAGACGTGTCGTCTTCAGCGATGAGAGTCGCTTCTGCCTTGGTGCCAATGATGGTCGTATGCGTGTTTGGCGCCGTGCAGGTGAGCGCCACAATCAGGACTGCATAAGACCGAGGCACACAGGGGCAACACCCGGCATCATGGTGTGGGGAGCGATCTCCTACAATCATGGTGTGGGGAGCGATCTCCTACACTGGCTGTACACCTCTGATGTGACTGACTGACTGACGATCGTGCAATCACACAATAACGAGTCCTTACGCCTATTTACACGCAATACGTTACTTTTGTTTATATTGAGGGTCACCTGCCAATCCCTGCTCCAAGCGTGCATCATGTACAGATGCGTGTCCACACATCGGGATTCAAAAAGCAATTACAACCACCTCACAAAACACTGAAACGTAATTTTTGCTTCTGACCGTTTTGTGGTCTGTTGTTCAGGTATGGACGTGGAGGTCCAGGGATCGATTCCTGTAACAACTTCTGATATTTTATAGCTCTGAAGGAAATTGGATAATTTACTTCGTCCATCTCAATTGTCAGCTGAAGTGGTTACCGGTTTCTGGCTGTCTCGTCCATTCTCAAACCACATACCTTGCTATTAACCGTAATTATTCACACAATTTGGTGCCAAAATGCACGAAAAGCTTTTGTACGGCAAAGTATACAACGGATAACTAGTACCCTAACTGATCTTAGCTCAGGTGTCTGTTGCAACTGAAGGACAACCACAATCGCACTTTCTCAATAGCTCCAGCTTCCTCAAAAGACTTCTTCTGTATCTGGCTGTCATTTGTTATACGCTCTATTCTACAGCTAATCCTGTAAATATACGTCACTACCTTGTTAACTATTACATTGTCATATTTATTCTTTTAAAAAAATATTGGTTCATTCTTAGTATTATAGTGTCTACAAGTAATCCTCTGAACAGCAAACTAATCAAAACGACCAGCTGCCTTCTCAGTCTTCCCACCATAATTAAACTCAACGTCAATTGTTTCAACAAACTGTGTCCTCCACCTACACATCTTGCCGAGCCGAACAGCTGTCGCATCTGGATGTTTACGGCGGCTCCATCGCCGCCTGCTCATCCTCCGATGACGATATTCCCCAGACCGGAGCCTTACTGACAATACACCCAGTCGCAACACACACACAGGCTAAGATCAATGAGGATACTTGCTGCCCACTGAATACTTTGCTGTACACAAGCTGTTCGTGCCTTATGGCACCACACTGTAGGAATAATTGCAGTTAATAGCAAGGTGTGTGTGTGGTTTGAGAATGGACGTCACAGTCTGAAACCGGTAACCACTACAGCCGAATTTTATAAATACAACTGAGACCGACGAAATATTAACTTCCCCAATTTCCTCAGCACTGAATAGTTGCACGATCCCGTGGTAACACAAGTCCAGTACACACAGTTGCGAAGACCAACAGTGCACCATCAGGTTCGTAGAGGAAAATGAGAAATTGATAACAGAGAAACACTGAGATTTACACGCAAGCTATCAAAACGGCGTCAGATCGAGAGGTTTACACCAGGCTGGGAGCCATAAATTTATGTTATGAGCCACATGTCCTTCCTCGTATAATGACTATTCCAAAAATAGTTTCACACACATTCGAGGTAACTGCAACATTCGTTCCGAATTAGCTTCCACATTCGTTCCAAATTAGCTTCCACTAAAAGTTGACGGCTGTAACAAATCACCATTTTAAAATCCAAGCTGTAGGCTGTTTTCTCGTGGGAAATTCCTGTTCCCGATGGATATACCTTACGCCATCTTAACTGCATTATGGGGAAACAGTTCACCTATATTAAAAGACCAGCAGGGAATGCCGTTCATACATCAGTACTTTGGGTAAATCTATCACATTATAACTGCAAACACAAAAACTGTTTTTCTGATGAGAATTCACGCCTGTTTCCTAGGAGCAGCAATCTTGGTTCAAGTTTACTCCAAAACTTCAAGCGAATGGCGTGATTGTCCTGATTAATAGGCCTTGTGACGCATCCTTTTCTAGCGGTTTCTTAAGATTTGCAACATCACGTAAAGGCTTACGATTTCTGAATATATCAGTATTAATATTATCAATGGTTTTCATCGGTACTTTCTCAGTTCAGTTTTTTATTGATCTGACGTATTTTCTTTTAAGTATTTTACGACTATCTTCTGACATTTTCTGTGACCTATGCTATGCCGAATAAAAATTAAATACAAAATAGAAAGCGATTATTGAAATGTCCACTAACAGTCACGTTTGAATACGTAGTAAAATAGTGATACGGAGAGGGAAATTTTACGTTTCGATGTTGCTATACAACACCTAGGGGAAATACTTACGTTCGTGCAGCTCAACAACATGACATTACTGGCCACTCGGAACGGGGATATACTTTATATCCACGCAGACGCGTTTCTGTTAACAAAGTGATCTAGAGATATTGTCGGTAGTGTGCCTGAAAATTTCCTACGGAAGCCGCAGAAATTAATCCAATGATTCAACTTCCATCGGTATACCACCCAGTCGATTTTTTTTTCACTTTTTTCACTGCAACAGATGGATAAATTTTAGTTCGACTGTACCATAAAGAGACAGGCATCTTCTAAGAGCCGGCCGTAGTGGCCGAGCGGTTCTAGGCGCTTCAGTCTGGAACCGCGCGACCGCCACCGTTGCAGGTTCGAATCCTGCCTCGGGCATGGATATGTGTGATGTCCTTAAGTTAGTTAGGTTTAAGGATGGTAAGTCCCATAGTGCTCAGAGCCATTTGAAGCCATCTTCTACGAATTTTGCGTCATTACTGAATAGGATGATAATTTATAGAACGAATCATTACGAGTGATGAAGCAACCTTACAATTATTCGGACAAGTTAATTACCAAAACAGTATAGTATTTCCTCGTACGGGGATGTGAGGAGCCTTGTGCATTTTGGGGACGGACTACACATACGCAATTTTTTGTGGTCTTCCTACATCAAATTTGTGTGACCTATATATCTTACCTGAGAACTATCCTGGGAGTGCCTTGATCGACGCTGCTAGATCCACGGATTGGTTGCGCTGCGGATGCAAAAACAGCCTACCGGATATGCGCGATAACTCAACTAGTTCATCTCACAGCATACAGGGCATTCCGAAACTTTATGGTCACTGACGATTTCGAGATAAAGAACCATTGTTCTGAAATAAATACTTCGAGCGAACGATATCTTCCAAGAACGAAACACGTGCAGTGTGTATTTGTAAACAGTTTTGTTTCATAAAAATCCCCGTTGCAATGACTTTGGAGTTGGTACCTTGAAAAACAACGTGCAGTCACCTGTAGTGTGGCCAAAATGGACCTCAGCAGTATTTACCGTTCATGTCTCATTCTAGGAAACCTGATATTTGTCGTTACTGGATCTTGTGGATAAATGGATTTAATGTACGTTGCAGCAGTCACTTTGACCTGAAAGCTGAAAAAATCTACAGAAAGAGTTTCTGAACACGAGTAATCCAAAATTCGAAAAAATTTACAGTGTTGGTCTAAAACTTACGAGAAACTGGTTGGTTCAAGCCTTAGAGAGCTGGCCAAGGATCTTCACTACGAATTATTCAAACATCAGAACTTAATAATATTGTGTCGAATCAGATATGAGAGGTTTCATCAAAAACCATCTGTAAACTTGTCAGTGAACGGCACACTCCTAAAAGACACAGCATGAAGTCTACTAATGGAACGCCAATTATACCCCTGTCATAAACTACGCGTGCAAGCAATGAGACTAATTTCGAACGTATAGTTCGGTTCTACCAATGGACTATCTAGCGCAGCACTGCAGGTCGTATTCTTTATGGATGAGATCTCTTTCAACTTCGACAGTATTTACAATTACCGAAACAGATATGTCTAGAGTGATGAAAATCCATACATTACAGTCGTCTCGGATAACTAGCAAAGATTACCATTCACTTTCTGGGCTACAAGTGTACACAATGAAGTAATGGGATCTTATTTGTTGTAAGCCCGTTTGAATGGTATCATTCACTCGGTATGTGCTGCCATAGTTATTGGAGACTGTACGTCTTGTTTTGCACGAGACAGCGTGATTGTTGCACCATCAAATTTCGATATTCCTGTCCGTGAGAACCTGAACAACGATACCCTCATATTTACATTGGAATGGGAAACAAAATTCTATGGCCAAGGCGATTGCTGGATCTTACTCCTATTTCTATGTTTTAATTTTTTGTTTCTGTGCTGCTACATGATGTAGGCGTACGAAATCCCAGAAGAGTTTGAAGAGGAATTAGCTGGCTAGGCTCTAGCTGTCTGTTACTGTACAAGACATTATGGGTATCTGAGAGCGTGCGGCAAAATTATATGTGCTGTCGTACGGCATATGTTGAAACTGAAGGTCGTCAATATGAGCAGCGTAAGTTGTTGGTATAAGATGTAGCCCGTCAGGTAAAAAAAAAGAAAAAAAAGAGTAGTCATTTCGATCATTAGTTCCTCTGTCACAGTACCGTACTGTAATTCCTCTACAAGCAATACAATTTTGACGCTATAGGTTTGGGAAACTCCTTGCATAGCACACAAGGTGCGACAGAAGGAACATACGGTTTGGCGCACGTGCTACTTTAGAAGAGTATGGGACGAGTGACTTAGAACTTCTAGTTTAATAAGCATTCTACAATAGAATGTGTAGCAACGTGTTCTTCAGTCGAATAGTACTGTAGGAACAACGATTCTGTTGGAATGACCAGTGATTATACATTTAGTTGACTTATTACGCACAACAAAATCAGTTAAGAGTAGTTTATCAACTGGCAGTCCTCGTACACTTGAAATTCCAGAATGGGTGTTTTCAGAATGCTGCCTTGGGTTTACTTCACTTCACAGTGGTATGATTGATTGTCATTTTGTCCAGTATGTGATCTTTTAAGGAAGGATCATTGCTTCAGGTAACGTCTTGTTGATTATGACCCACGAGCCATGTTGCGTTTTAATGGTTACGTCAACGGGAAAAACTGTCGATTTTGAACAGAGGAGAACCCAATAAATATTTCCATAGTTCGGAGGCTCCAATAACAGTGAATGCCGAAAATCATATCAAAGTGCCGCAAAAGGTCTACTACAGTCTGTCAACATAAAAGATATGTGGTTCCATAAACAGGGAGCCGAAGTCCACACTGCATCGATTGCAATACAAGTTGCTCGACACACATTTTCACACCACGTCATCCCAAACATCGGCGACGATCTCAAACATTGGCGAACTTCCTTGCCCCCTTGATTACCAGATCTATTTGTTCCCAATTTTTTTCTTCTTTAAGATGACCTGAACTACACTTACAATTCAAAACCTTTTAGATGAGCTCGAAAGTGTCCTTAACGAAGGAAATACACCTGTGGCAGATGAAATATACGAAATGCAATGCGGAACGTTTGAGAAGCGGCTCCGGATATACATGTGGGGAAGAGAAAACCTAAATATTAATCTTCCATTAGTAAACTGCACTTCCCGAACACTGTTTCTATTTTATACTTAAAATCACAACGCGTACAACAAATTAAATAACTTATTAATATGAATGGCAAACACTGCTGAAACGTATACGTTCCAGAAATTTTTGGCCGACAGATTTACTGTTTGTCTATAAGACAGATGTGACAAGTAAACCCTCCTGACGGCGTACGACTATGCAACTGAATCAAATTCTGTCCTCTGCTGAAACAAGGAGCTTAAACCGGAATAAGAGAGCATGTGTTTCTTTGTGCAGTCAGGGAGTGTATCCTCACTGCTAGTTGTTTTGGACTTCTCCTGTCACAAAAATTAGATCGCGCAAATGGCTCAAATTTTGAGGTTATATAGCAGCGGCAAGTACGCGTACTTAATTTATTCTTACAAAGGCATTTAACCTGGTTTTGCTAATTTTAGACGTATGCAACACTGCCAAATGCTTCGAAACTAATGTCACTCAGGCAGTGTCGGTGCTCTCGCTTCTTACTGCCGGAAAGTGTACATTGAAGGGTGATTTTCAACGTCAACTAGGCATGGTCCTGTTGGAAGTGATTTGCCGCTGCCTTCCTCCGTCCGTCAGACTGACTTTTCCAGCCTGTTAACAGTTTAACGTTTATTCGTAACTACAGAACAACTCAACTCAGCATTTTTCAAAGCAACAAACGCCGCCAAATGCGAAAGAAATTACGCGGCGTGTTTTTTTTTTAAGTAAGTGCCGCTTTGAAATTAAAAAAAAAAACGTATTAAGATATCTCAATAATTTTATTTTTACATGAAAGCCTCCACCTTAATGTACTTTTCTACATAATTTTCGTCAATATTGAGGCACTTGTCATAACGTTGAACCAGTTTTTGAATACCCTCCTCATAGAAGTCTGCCACCTGACTTGTTAACCACTGCACCACCACTGTTTTTACTTCGTCATCGTCTCAAAGACGCTGACCACACAGGTGTTTCTTCAAGTGCAGGAACAGATGAGAGTCACTGGGCGCAACATCGGGGCTGCAAGGAGGATGATCTACAGTTTGCCATCGAAAAGATATGATGAGATCTTTGGTCTGATTCGCCACATGCGGACGGGCATTGTCTTGCACCAAAACGATGCCCTTGCTCAACTTCCATAGACGGTTGCTTCGATTCTGGTGTGACGTAGGGTACCCATGTTTCATCGTCCATAACAATTTGGCTTAAGAAATCATCACTGTCGTTGTGGACCGCTCAAGGAAAGTCAATGCACTGTCTAAACGCTTGGTTTTGTGCACATCCGTCAACATTTTCGGTATCCAACGTGCGCACAATTTTCGGTAATTCAAGTGCTCGGTCACAATACCATAAAAAAACACTACGAGGAACATTAGGAAAGTCATCCCGCAAGGAGGAAATCGTAAAGCGTCCGTTTTCTCTCACCTTATTGTCCACTTCCTGCACCAAACTTTCATTAACGGCCGAAGGACGCCCACTCCGTTGTTCATCATGCACGTTTGTGCGGCCATCTTTAAATGCTCTCAACAACTTTCTAAGCATTCCATCACTCATAATGTTTTCTCCGTAAACCGCACAGATCTCACGATGAATATCGATCGCTTTTAGGCCTTTATCACTAAGAAATCTTGTAACAGCCCGTACTTCACAGTCGGCGGGACTCACAATTATCGGAGGCATCTTAAACACTCAGTACACAACGTAAACAAGGAAGAATCAGCTGTAATGCCATCAGTGCGTAGATTAAGGTACAGGCTTTCATGTAAAAATAAAGTTATTGAGATATCTTAGCATGTCTTTTCTTTAATTTCAAAACGCTACTTACTTAAAAAGACACGCCTCGTATAAGCAACAGATAAGGAACCTGAGGCACCAGTCCGAGACTTGGGTTCTGTAGACTGGCATTTTACAACTGAATCACCGAGCCACAGCGTTCTACACGTTACCTAAGTTTGTTCCTCCAAGGCGACAAAGAAATTAAGCCCACGGGTACAACCAATCACCATGTCAACGCCTTCGCTCAAAACTAGTGTGTTTAAATAGTTACAATATACAAGCAAGTAGAACCATTGGAGGTGAAAAAATATATCCATTTCATTACATATTTCACGTGTAATCACGAAAGAGCGGACGCTTGCGTGTTGAAAGAAACAAAAGATTGTTTATCTTCATTCCACAAACCACCGGTAAGTGGGTGACGGAGGGTTCCAGAAGTACCAGCTTCCTGTTTCCTTCGCAGATGGTACCCTAGTGAATACTCAGTTTTATTTTAACTTTTATCTCGTGAGGTACGATGGGGTAAGTAATAAACTGATGGGCCAAAAACACTACGACTACCGCCCACCGCCTATGATGTCGCGGGCACGTCACGCGGTAAGGAAAGTAACACTAACCGATCAAAAGTATCCGCACACAACTATACAACGCAGAATTGACCATAAGATGTCACGAGTGGTGTTCGGGTGATGAGTGAACGCTGCATTATCGAAAGAGTCCAAAAACCTAGTAGTGGACAATAATATTATGTGTGTTCATCTTTCGCCATTATGCCGGCTTGAACACTTCAATGGGCCGTCTGAATGTCTGTAGAGGACTAGCCAATCACTCTTCCTCAACAGTCGAAACCAGAGGAAGTAGTGATGTTGGATGTTCGGATCTGGGGGCGAAGTCGATGCTGTAACTCATTCCAGAGATGTTCCACTGGGTTTAGGTCGGGAATGGGGAGGCTGCTGCGTTTCAAGAATGTTACTGCCTACCAACCATTACATTACCGATGCTGGCTTTTTTTTTTTTTTTAAATGACAGGTTGCATTCTCATACTGAATAATCAGTCACCGTTTCCGACATGTTCCTCTACTGTACGCAGTGGACAGTGCTGTAAGTTAAGTTCACAGACTTCTGTACTTATTGTTTATTTAACCGCAATAAGAGACCCCATTCTTACCAGAAAAATACCCCCATACCGTAACACCATGCCTTCCGTACTTCACTTCTGGCACTATACAAGTCAGGTATCGTTCACGCATTCGCCAAACTCAAACCGTTCACCGGATTGCCACGGGTTCTACAGTGATTAATCATTTCAAATGAAGCGCTTTCAGTCAGTCATTGTCAAATGGGGTCGCTCTTTACACCACTTCACGAGTCGCTTAGCAATGGCTACAGAAATGTGTGTCTTACGATGAGCTACCCGCTCATTGTACCCCATTCTTTTTACACGCCTACGCACAGTCCTGAAGTTAACTGGACAGCTGCTACATTTTGTATCTCACGAGTGAGTCCTTTAGCTGATTTCATGTGATAAAACCAGCTTCCGCTATGTTCGACGGTCCCTGGTCGTCAGTACATGAGATCAGTCTGGTCTTGGTTTCGTTGTGGTTGCTCATTCCGCTTCACAGATACATTACCAGAAGTCGAATGGGCAGCTTTCGAAGGGTTGAAATATACCTGATGAATATGTTATTCGGGTGACGTCCAATGACTAGCCCACGTTCGAAGTAACTGGGATTTCTTGACCGATTCACTCTAGTGTTTCGACTCAATACACTCCGCATCCTTTTATACTCCCATGACATCTAGAAGCCCGTAACGCATTATATACGGGTGTCCGGATACTTCTGACCAGATGGTGTACGTTTATTGACTCCTTTTAGAACATGGGTTTTAATAATTTTGAGATTAATGCCAACGGTGCAATTTCTTACTTAGAACAGGTAATAGAGGAAATGACTACTCTGGGCCGAGAGGAAACAATGATAATGAGGATTTAACATCCTATCTAAGACGAAGCCATTAGTATCAGAGCACAGGCTGACTGGGGAAGAAATTGAATCTGACTGGGGAAGAAACTGACCGTGTCGTTTTCAAATTAACTATTCCGACATTTATCTTAAGCGATTCAGGAAAACCGTAAAGAACCTAAATCTGTAAGGCCGAATTTCGAACAGAAACTGAACCTAAACGCGAAATTAATTTAGTGACTACCCAAAGCCTACCTGGGCTCATACACGGCCCAGTCACAGTAATGTGGCCATCGCCTATGTTCGACGTCGACGCGCAAAAAGCACTCACAGACCGCAGATGGCAGCGCTAGCCGTGGAGGATATATAAAGCGTGTAGGGGGATGCGGTAAACAGTGCAGTCGTAATGCGGAAACTGAGCTACTTATCTGATGTCCAAAAGGGCATGATAATTGGCTTTCGTGCCAGGTGTAGAAGCATTTCATAAAGGGCCACGTTTGTAAACCACGGTTACATCACATGGTGCATGGCGAAACTGCGCCGTCCAAAACCGGCGCCAGCCAACTGTGGTGCACCATGGGTCATAAACGACAGGAGTCAATGAAAGCTTTGGAGACTGTAACGGGACTTCCTCCTCTAGCATTACCTTCCCTCAACAGTAATTGTCGATACCAGTAATAATTTTCGAATTTTGGACAGGTTAATATTATCTCAGTTGCCTTTCTGAAAACTTTCATATAATTTTATACACAGTATGTCACATTTCAAACTAAATTTTATGAAAAGGAATTTATCTATAAGACATTTTAGTTTCGATGTTATAATCGATAAGTACTAGCTCCGAATGTACAGTTTTTTTTTTTTTTTTTTTTTTTTTTTTGAAACACTTTAAATTACGAATTATTTGCACACTGAAAATTTCTATTATTAGTTACGCAATCCTGTACGGTTTACTATATTTATTTCTGGATTCATTTATGAAATAATAATCAAAATTAAAGCAAGCAGAAATTCATTTGTTAAGAAAAATTGTAAATATTTTGGAATATTGTTCTTTTCCGCAGAAGGTGAGACGCGTAAGCACGCCTCTGATGTGATCGGACGCATTTTTGTATTTAAGTGCGAACGATGTAATTCCGGCTTTGTTAATGTGAAAAATCAAAATGCTATATGATATACTAAAATGTGAGAAATTATATTTACGTAAAAAAATGCTGCAACAACAATTTTCAGATTTATTTAGTTTAAACCAACACTGAGAACCTGACGTGACATTTTAATCTTCAAGAATCAAATACCTAGACAAGAAGAACTGCAGCCAACTCAACATCACAAGCTAAGTAAACTAGAAAGTTTATTTTAATCTTCGCTTCTCTCAAATCCTAATAAAAGGCATTGTATAATGTGGACTATAGATGGAAGGAGGAAGGAGGGGGGAGATTACAAGACTTGTACAATCTTTGAACAACTGACCGTCCAGACTGGCCAAAGGTTACCAACAGTGGCTCCTCAACAACCTTTCAGCGAACGTTGCAGCTTAGGGTCCACCTCAGCAGGCTCCTGGTTCATGCTCCCATGCTGAATGCTGTTCATCGGCGACGAACGCTGGAATGTACATGCTAGTGACGCAACTCAACGTCCAGTGAGTTGCGACAAGTGGTCTTTTCAGATGAACCACTCTTTATGCTCCATAGAACAGATGACCGTTGGTGTGTAAGACGTAAAACGTCTGAAAACTATCGTCGGATGCGTCCAGGCCTGAGGATGGAGCGTCATGGTCTGGGGAATGTTTTCATGATTGATCCCGTCATTCTGGAAGAAACAATGGATCAACACAAGTATGCATCTATCCTTGAGGCCATCTACCTTCCTGTATGCAGTTAGTTTATCGAAACTTCCTGACAAATTAAAACTGTGTGCCGGACCGAGACTCGAACTCGAGACCTTTGCCTTTCGCGGGCAAGTGCTCTACCAACTGAGCTACCCAAGCACGACTCCCGACCCCGTCCTCAAAGCTTTAATTCGGCCAGTACTTCGTCTCCTACCTTCCAAACTTCACATAAGATCTCCTGCATATCTTGCAGAATTAGCACTCCTGTAAGAAAGGATATTGCGGAGACATGGCTTAGCCACAGCCTGGGGGATGTTTCCAGAATGAGATTTTCACTCGAGAGTCGTGCTTGGGTAGCTCAGTTGGTAGAGCAACTAAGCAAAGGTCCCCAGTTCGAGTCTCCGTCTGACACACAGTTTTAATGTGCCAGTAAGTTTCATATCAGCGCACACTGCGCTGCAGAGTGAAAATCTCATTCTGGAGTTAGTTTATCCTCAGCACGTTGCCACTTGCCAGCAGGACAAAGTAACGTGTCACATAGTTCGCAATGATAATGCGTGGTTCGTAAAGCACCAGGATGAGGCCATGAAACTCCACGGATTAAAATCCAATAGACAATCGATCGGGCTGTTCGCACCATGGATGCTGAACCGAGAAACCAAACGCAGCTGGCCACGGTACTTGACCCACCAACGCTCCACATCCCAGTAGGTGCCTTCTAGAGCCTCACGGACACTCTTCCTGCGCGTCTATCAGAAGCCCGCACTGGAAAAGCTGGCTATTTAGGCCTTCCACAGGTTGTCACATTAATGTGACTGGACAGCGTGGTCGTTACCATGGAACGAGCTTGCTTCGTAGCAACGCATCAACCTGCCCGGGTAATAAATTGCGGTGGAACTGTA
Organism: Schistocerca gregaria; assembly: GCF_023897955.1. Lineage (NCBI taxonomy): Eukaryota > Metazoa > Arthropoda > Insecta > Orthoptera > Acrididae > Schistocerca > Schistocerca gregaria. The sequence goes on from NC_064926.1 coordinate 480,200,862, forward strand.
CATACTTAAATCGAGTATAGTTCATGTTGTTGCTGTAGCACTGACGTAATTACAAGTCATTGGCCAACAGGTGACAATGACATGGAAGCACACTTTTGACTCATTCAAAATGAGTTGGTTGAGTCAGGATTTCCCATGGAGCTTTCACGACACTGCGGTGTACGCTTTTGTAGCTAGATGACGTCTTAGGAGGTAGTGCAATGCAAAGATGTGCAACTGACAGATGAGTCAAAAGGCTAATCTATCTGTAACCGAGTAGCTATAAGGCATTATGTCAAACAATCTTGCAGAGACGCTCTGGACCACTGAATCCGGGAAGTGAAAAACGGGTTAAGTTTTGGGATGTCCTGCAGAGGGTGGCAGTTTTCTCGGAAGCTCTGATCTTTTAGAGTAGACCTGCAACGTAATGTATCGAGTGCGTAAAGGGAACAGAAAATGGCGGTTATGATTGTTGAGTGCAGTTAACGTGTGAGGTGCACCTGGAGAGACACGGCTATGGTATAGTGCGCGAAGCTTTACGACGGCTAACCAGTGACAAGGTGTGCTGCTAGCAGCTAGGTGGAGAAGTCTACGGCCAAAAGAACAAGCTTGGCTTGAATAAACTGCGTTGTTTCAATGGAAGTTAGCCTATCTACATTTGAGTCAGTGTGGACTCTCGTCCATTATCGCTATTATGTTGACACTACTCACTCCAGAACTTCCGGGAATTTTTATCTGATGTCAATATGCGTCCTTATGGTCAGATCTGGCAGTTTTCTGAGTGCACACAGCGACAACGGTCGGACAAGCCATGCGTGATTCGTCGTCCATAGTGGGGATGATTACACAAATGTTGACAACTACATGAACATAGTAGTATAGGATATTGTAAGGGTTGCGTCTTTTTTTACCGACCGTGATTGTCGCACGGCACAGGTTTTGCGGACGGCGGCCACGAGTGCTTCTTGCATCAGTTGAGGAAAGGAACATCAACTCGCCTCATGATTATGGCGGATTTAGGGAACTCAACAGCATTGTCATCAGTGTCCTTTTTTTTGGGGGTGATCAGTTTACTGACTGGTTTGATGCGGCCCGCCACGAATTCCTCCCCTGTGCTAACCTCTTCATCTCAGAGTAGCACTTGCAACCTACGTCCTCAATTATTTGCTTGACGTATTCCAATCTCTGTCTTCCTCTACAGTTTTTGCTCTCTACAGCTCCCTCTAGTAACCATGGAAGTCATTCCCTCATGTCTTAGCAGATGTTCTATCATCCTGTCCCTTCTCCTTATCAGTGTTATCCACATATTCCTTTCCTCTCCGATTCTGCGTAGAACCTCCTCATTCCTTACCTTATCAGTCCACCTAATTTTCAACATTCTTCTATAGCACCACATCTCAAATGCTTCGATTCTCTTCTGTTCCGGTTTTCCCACAGTCCATGTTTCACTACCATAGAATGCTGTACTCCAGACGTACAACCTCAGAAATTTCTTCCTCAAATTAAGGCCGGTATTTGATATTAGTAGACTTACTGGATTCGAGACGTATAGGTAGGACAGCCGTTGCCAAAATATGCTGAATTGACAGTGGCACAACGCAAACTTCACATAGTGGTGAATACTCCCGCCGGAGGAGGAAGCCATGTGTTAAAGGGGTATGTATGATGTGCAGTCTGGTAAGCAGAACCTCCTTCCAATGGTGAGGCCAACATGAAGTCCACGATGCGTTTGTGGTCAATTTGATCAACCGCAGTTTGTTTTCTGTCACCTGCAACCATTCAGTCTCCCACTGATGCATGATGCGTCTGTCAGAAAATGAGATAATGGCTTGCAACAGGATTGGACATTGAACGACAGCACCATCCTGGCATGCTTCCTTGGCGGCTTTGGCGGCCAAATCATTTCCCTGTATCCTGATGTGGCCAGGTACCCAGCAAAAGATCACCTCCTTGCCATGGTGTTGGAGCTGCTGTAAGGAGTCATGGATGAGCTGAATCAGCTGATATACTGGATAATTTGGTGAAGTGCTTGAAGTGCACTAAGTGAATCAGAACAGACAAAAAAAACCTGTACACTGATGTCTGTGAACCCTCTCCAGTGCCATCTAATTCTGCATCATAATTTGTAAATTGTTCCGGAAGATGCACTTTAAAAACTCTATCAGGGAAAACAGCAGAACAACTGAGGACATTCTCTTGCTGGGATCCACCTCTATAAACAACGATAAAACTGTGGTATATATTTAAAATGGACAAAACCAAACTTATAAAAAAATTATCTGGAGTACAAGTTTTCTTGCACTGTGTCAAGGTTAAAATCACTTTGGGCCTCTGAAGGCACAAAGGTGGCAATGCGTTCCATCCCTGGCTGTGTATTTTGATGCGTCAGAGATAGATCCTTGAGACAGCCTGTAGCACGTATCCCAAATGGCTTGATCACATGGGGCCGATTCCTGAACAGAAGTTCAAAAGTGGGTTGGAACACTGAACTACATGCTAATGACTGAGGTGATGCCAAGATTTCAGCACCTGTCGAGCCAAAAGGATACGTCACCAAATCCAGCGTGGTGGTTCACAAGCCTCTGCACACAGACTTCGAACTGGGTTGGTCCAAAAGGGTCCAGTCAATATCCAGATAAACTCATGGTGGGCAGCATCTAAACTTCTTGAGGTAGGAAGTATGGGCTGATCCACAGACCATGCTGTCATAAACTCAATGTGAGTGAACAAATCCCCTATAAAACTGCAGGAGCCGGGACATGTCAACTCCCCATGTTTTTCCACTACGGCATTTCAAAATATTCAATGACTGGAAGCCCTTTATTCTCAGATCTTTCAGGTGTGGGAGCCAAGTTAATTTAGAGTCAAATAATAAACCGAAAAAGCACACAGTTTCTCGTAAAAGTAATATATTGTCCCCCACTGTGAGCCCTGGTTGGTTAAAACTTTGGCAAGCACGGTTAAAATCGACTCATGTAGTCTTCTCTGGTGGGAACCGAAAACCAGTTGTCTTGGACCAGGTCTCCAGCCTCCTAATGGTCAGCTGTAGCTGCCTTGTTGTTGTAAAGATCAGAGGAGAGAAGAAGATTGCAAAGTCATCCACAAACAATGAGCATTTGACAGGGCTCCTGACTGCAGAGGAAATGCCACTGATAGCAATGGCAAACAATGTGACATTGAGGACACAGCCTTGGGGGACCCCATTCTCTTGACCATAGCACTCAGACAAGGCATTGCTAATGCGATATCGAAAACGCCGGTCCTCGAGGAAAGATGGGATAAAAAGTGGCAGGCATCCACATGATCCCCATTCATGGTTAGTGAAGGATGTTGTACCTACACGTAGTGTCATATGCTTTTTAGAGGTCAAAAACACATAAACCAAATGGTTTCGGCATAAGGACTCCTGTATCGCTGTCTCCAGCAGAATTAATTTGTCAAGCATAGAATGATACCGCCTTAAACTGCACTTGGAGCAGCTCAGGTGACCTCGGGATTCAAGCAGCCAGACAAGGTGACGGTTCACCATACATTTAAGAGTCTTGCCCATATAGTTGGTAAGGGCTACACTATGGCAACTGTTAGATGTGCTAAGGTCTTTGCCCAGTTTCCAGAATGGAATTAATACTGCCTCCTTCCAAGTCGTAGGGTACTCTCCATCAAACCAGATCTGATTGAATCAAGAGAGGAGCTGTCCTTTAGCTTCAGGGCACAAATGATGAAGCATAGAATAATGGATCTCCAGGTTCTGGAGCAGTGTCTCTGGCTGCAGACAAACATGATTCCAATTCCCACATGGAGAATGGAATGTTGTAGACTTCCTCATTATCTGAGAAGAAATTGAGCTTCCTCATCTCCACAGTCCTACGGAACACCTGAAAGGCAGGAGCTTGTCTGGATGACACAATTACAGTAAAGAAGTGTTCAGTTAAAACCTGAGCCACGTCTTCTGGCATGTCCATTAAGATCCCATTACTTGACAAGGATGTAAGGGGATGTGTGCTGCACTTGCCGAAAATCCGTCGGATTGAGTACCAAACTGTGCAGTGGAAGTGGGCCGATTAATGGAAGTCGTGGATTCCTTCCAGGAAGCCCTCTTCTGATCTTTTATCACTGGCCCCACAAGTGCTCTCGCAGATCTGAAGGCGTGAAAGTTTCCTGTAGCTGGACAGTGTTTGAAGGTCCACAGAGCTGTTCGTCTGGCCCTGATTGCCAATCAACAGTCATCATTCCAACAAGGACTCTGCGGCATCCCATTGGGTCTCACAAGTGAATGGGCCACCGTCTCCTGTGCACAATCCTTTTGTTCACAAATAACCTGTCGACTGTACTGCAACCAATTTTCCCTTTGTATAATCCATCTGCATGGTCTTCTGTCAACCACCGTCCTCACATTAATAGGACTGGACCATGTTCTGTGTCTGTTCAGCAGCCATCGTCAACTGCAATGACCAGCACTTCACCAGGAACAAACTGCTGCTATAAAAGGTGTTAGTTCTTTCACATTCTCTATGTAAACTCGTACTGCTACCCCTTCTGATCCAGTAGCCTTTTCTCTGTTGTACTATTTCAGTGGCTTTTCTATCCCACAGTCATTTATTTCTGTATCTGTCATTCGGGCATTAGTAAGACGATTTAAAGGAGAAGTTACAGCACAATCTTTCTCAATGGAAAAGTTTTGGAAAAGGTGGTTTAGTCTTTCAGCTTCCTCTGAATCACCCTCCGTTTCGATACCATTAAGGTCACAGAGTGTCTGGACATATGTCTTCGATCTGTTTATTCATTTAACGTAAGATTAAAACTTCTTACGATTTCTGTGAAATATGCATGGTGTGTTGGGTCAAAGTAGAATGTTATGGTTGCCAGGAATGATGACAGTCACGAGTATAATGTTATCGCACTATATCTAATTTTGACATACAGGAAAGGATTAATTTATATTTCCTTAGCGATAAAGTTTTAAGTATGTACGTGTTTTGCGTTGTGGGTAGTAAGAGAAAAGGGAACTGGTGCCTGTTCACATACTGGAGAAACGCAGCAAAGCGGACAATTCGTAGCCGGCTATTATCAAGGGAAGTTAAGAAGCTGGCCACAAGGAAGAATTTACTTTGTTTAATGAGGATGATGTTTTTGTGTTTTGCACTTTCTATGGATAGCGGAAGTGGTAATAAATGTCAATTACTGATAAAGAAAGGGAACAGATAACAATTTTGGAAGTGAGTCTGATCTGAATGAAGTTTTTGACACCTATTAAACGGCGAGTACTTTGAGATTTATTTGATCAGACAGTACCACTGATAAAATTCGGTCTATGTCAGACTTTTATTTCCGCCAGCGACATAGTCCCGATCGATGAACATTCAAATATTTATTCTGGAAGGGTAAAGTAACTGCTCGAATTAAATTGTTCACTGGATGACCAAAGTCTTGCCAAGGAAGTTTACATGTTGGAAGCATATAACTTCTTGAAAACACGGAATCACTGAACAACTAGAAGTGACTAAGGGCTATTGGAAATAAACTGGTTGACGGAAAATGAGGACAAATAAGGTTCTACCGCTGACTCTTGAACGGTGAAAATTTTTGCCTTTCAGCTGTGAATAGGTAACAATTGAAGGAACGTTTCAAAGTTTCATTACGTTTTATTACCGTTCTCTTACGTAAATTAACAATGAAATATCAAGGACGGCTGATAGATGCTCTTGAGTGGAAAATGTTTTAAAAATATTCGTCAAAAAGGATAAGTCTGAAGAAACACGTGCTAGCAAGCTCAATTGTTCGGAAGTAAAAGATATTAAGAGTGATCACGCAATGCGACATTAATTCAGTGGAAATTTACTTGAGACTAAATCTCACGGATGAACTGTCACGATCAATGAGCACTAGTCCGACTAAAAATTTTTGAATCAAAGAAGATAACTGTAACCCAGCGAAGCATTAACTCCAATAGAGTGCATGGCAAGGAGTATTTCGTATTGATCCCTCTACAGAACAATAGAGGGAACATTACGATGGCTCTCCTTACATTAATTTTGGTTTCGTTCGGATTTTTTTTTTTATCGTTACTAGTAGGTTCTCTCATTAGCTACTCAAGGTTATTTCCAGATAAGGCATTTAAGCAATTTACATTATTCTCTGTCCTCACTAGCCGCCTTAGTTAACTTGAATGTACACTTGTAGGTTGGTATCTCCGACGAATACTATAACATGACCAGGAAATTTACATGAAATATTCCTGGCATATATTTCGCCCATACTGCTCCAGAGGCAGGGGGTTCTATAGAAGCACATAATGACTACGTTTGATCCACCTTTAAACCTTATTTTCAACCAAATTATTTCGCTGTCTGAACCTGTACTAACCTCATTATGTGTATTTTTACGGCTATAAACGCATATTTTCTTTTTGTCACGACGAATGCAGGAGGGTCGCAACTATGTCAGACTGTGGCACTTTTTTTTATTATTATGGACTCTGATACTTATGTAAACGTCAAATGAAGTACTGACACTAACTTTTTGGTAGATGAGCAATCGGTAAGCTGTGTATCATCTTAACATATACACTGTCTGCTCCTCAAATGACTGCTGTTTCACCATGTAAGCGGCTGTTTAATGATTATAAAAAGTTCACGTTTAAATACTATGTGAAAGATCATATACATCGTAACTGCAGCTATAATTCAACTTTGGGAAGATGGGTATGACGTGCTTTGAAACTGGGCCAGCATGGCAAGCGGACGTGGAACCAGAGCGATAAGCAGTTGAGGTGATATGGAGGAGGCCTTAAATGAGCACAGATAGCACACCACAAGGCCAGTCTTTACATTACTCTGGAAGGCAAAGTACTGAAATATTCGATAAACTAATGAATGGCGTGTGGTGGTGGTGTGGCCTTCAATCCGAAGATTGATGCAGCTCCCCACGCTACAATGCATGCTGTGAAAGCCTCCATCTCCGAATAACTACAGCACACTACAATAATTTGAACCTGTTTGCTATATTCTTTCCTTGGTCTCCCCCTACAATCGTCCCCACATTTGCTGCCATTACCACATCCACAATTCCTCGATGCCTCAGAACGTGCCCTATCAATGGATCGCTTGTTGTAGTCAAGTTGTACCATAACTTACTTTTCTCACCAATTCGATTCAGTACCACCTAATTAGTTGTGCGATCTATCCATCTCATCTTCAGCAGTCTTCTATAGCGCTACATTTCAAAAGCTTCAACTCTCTTCTCGTCTGAAATGCTGATCGTCCACATTTCACTTCCGTACAAGGTTGCACTACAGACAAATGCCTTTAGGAGGACTTCCTAACACTTAAATTTATTTTAATAAGTAGTTAACTGGAAATAACTATTCATTAAAATGTCATACTGCAAGATATATTAGGCTGCAGGTCCTAAAATACGGCAATTATATTCGAAGTTCACATTTTTTTTTTGTGTGTTTTCTTACTGTAGCAAATATGAATTTTATATCCTCTGTATCTTCGGTTATTTTGCGGGCAAATGCCAAAACTCTTCGACTACATTTAGTGTCTCATTCATTTCCTGATCTAATTCCCTCAGCATAGCCTGATTTAATTGGACTACATTCCATTGCCCTGGCTTTGCTTTTGTTGACATTTATCTTATGTTTTCAAGACCCTATCCAGTCCGCTGAAATGCTCTTCCATGTCCTTTGTCGGCTCTGACAATGTCATCGCCAAGCTTCAAAGTTTTTATTTCTTCTCCCTGAACTTTCATTCCTTTTCTAAATTTCTCCTTGACTTTCTTTAGTATTATGTCATATGAGCCAGATAATCTCGTGTAAGTTCCTCTGCGAACACCAAACTTGGAGAAGACGTTAACGCTTAAACTCCAGGAAACAGCATAACATTACGGTACTTACATTCACATCTATCTCCACTACATATGTCACAGTTCGGTGGGTGGGGTGGGGAGGAGAGGAGCAAGGAGGAACACAGTGTACCTACTAACGTTTCTTCCTTCCTGTTACATTTGTGGATGATGATCGGGAACTAGAACTACCGGTTTGCCTCTGCGTAACCCAGAATTTCTCTATTTATACCCTCGCGGTCATTCTTGACTCTTACTGGAGCGTGGAATTTTCAAAGTACGGCTCTTTCTGAAACAGAACGCATTTCCTCTACTGCCTCTGTGACAATTTTGCGCTGATAAAACCAACTCGTGAAGAAACCTGCAGCTGTTTGCTGAATTTCTACCTGTTCCGTTAATTTTGCTGTTTGAGGGTCCCACAACGAGAAACAGACCTGAACAGTTGATCGTACAAGGGTTCTGAAGGTTTCCTCCTTCGTTTATGACTTACACTTCCTCAGTGTTCTTCCGACAAATCTCCGCCGCCTGTTATTCCCACTGGAAGACTGATGTCACGTCACCTTTGATAGGTTCCGGTTAGATTCTCTTAGATACTTAATGGTTGAGAGTTATTCAGTTCCTGTTGCTCCATCACGTAGTTCGTCGGCAAGCGATGTTGGCTCATTTTTCGTCTATTTAAGAACACTAAATTTCATATAAGTTTAGTAAGCTGCCATCCTATCTGCTAGTAATATGTTGTTGGACATTTGCAATACTCGCTCCATTTTGTTAAAATACTCTAACGGTGTGACCTTCTCTCAATGATTTGAAAATTCGCTGGGAATTACACGTGGTTTGAATTCCATGTTAGCCCTTTCGTGGTTGATGGGACAGGTTTGCCCCACTACAGTAATACGCAGTTTCGTGCGTTGCGATGTCTATATATCTCTTATCTGTCTAATACTAGTATGAACCGATGTGCTTTGGAATTTGGAGAAAAATATTACGGACCACGGGCTAGATATATAGAAGACTGTGAGTGATCAAATGGGACGGCGTGTGTTTACAGGTGGCACAGTGCGCCTATTTCACGAAAATCAGATCAAATCACCATCGCTATCGTCTCCATCCCAAGAATGTCTGAAGTAAGTAACTATTTTCTTATACATCACAGACATTGATTTGAAACATTATTACCCACCTCGGCAATTTTGATGGCTTGCACATCAATTTTTATTAGTGGGACGTATATGCCCCATAAAACTTCACAGAATGTTGAAAAGATTGGTGTGTGTATGTGTGTGTGTGGTACGTCAAAGCCATCTTCAAACGCAATGTCGAAAATTTGTGTGCAATATTGTGTCCTTTTCATTACCGAGAGAATAGATGTGTTTTGGTACTGATTTGTTACGCTTTTCCCATAACAGACATGCTCATAAAATCATTCTAAAATTACACATTTAACGTGGATCTAGCTGCGTTCGGGGGACACACTTGTCCCATTTTGCCGTATTTCTTAATCGGTCAGCTAAAGTTTTTTATCGCAAAGGAAGGCAATTTTCAACCATGTATTTTTCAGATATATGCAAAATAAATTTTAACCCTGGAAGGGTTAAACCGTAAGTCCCCCTTTCCCTGGTACGATTACTGTGGTGGGTTAGGGACTTACCAAGCAATGGCTCGTTCGAGGCTATTATGCTTCAAAGTGGTACTATAAACCTTCTGAAGATCGGGGGAAAAAAACCATCCATTGTGTGATAGGTGCACAAGTATAGTTGCTGTGTACACGCGTACGTCACATTGAGCACATCAATGATGAAACGGTGTCTTTTGAACTCACAGTGAAAGTGACAATGGAGTTAGATAAAAAATACTGAACCCAGTTTTCAAATGTTCCTTTGCATGGAAAGATACAGAAATATTGTCCCAGTTTATTTCCACAACACTGAAAAGATGAATGAAATAGGTATTAGTGTTATTTGCGTTGAGAAACAGTTGAAATGTTAAAAAGGGCCTGACAGACTCAGTGTCAGATTCTACATCGAATTTGCGATTGAGTTACCCCTCTCTTAATAACACAATCTAAGATAAACAACGGAAAAAAAAACGACGCACCACGAAGGAATTATCCGAATGGGATGGAAATCGGTAGATATAATGCACATGCACAGAAAAACAAATGATTACAATTTCCGAAAAATGGATGATTTATTCAAGGAAAAGAGCTTCACAAATAGAGCAAGTCAATAAGGTGCTGGTCCACTTCTGGGCTTTATGCACTCAGTTAATCGGCTTAGCATTGACTGAGAGTTCTTGGATGTCCTCTTGAAAAATATAATGCCAAATTCTGTCCAACTGTTGTATTAGATCGTCCCACCACTGTACGGCTTTGCCTCCAGACAGGTCCTCACTAACCATCATGCTTCAGTTCCAAGTGGGACTCATCTCTAAAGGCAATTTACTCCACTCAATGAGATCTCAGGTCGAAGATACACCTCGAACAGCGATGGGATTCCAACCTGATGGTCACCCGCTTACGGTTTGACAAACAGGATTGGCGGTCTGTAGTGTCATTTCTTTTCATAGTAGGACTCTCTGGTTGTCATCGGCAGCACCGTTACAGCTCAGCGCTACGTCGACGATATTCTACGCTTCGTTTTGTTGCCCTTCATGCCAAACCATCCTGGGCTTACATTTCAGCAAGATAATCCCACATGCACACGGCGAGAGTTTCTACTGCTTATCTTCGTGCTTGCCAAACCCTAACTTGACCAGCAACGTTCCCAGATCTTTCCCAAATTTGGAACGTTTGGAGCACTATGGGCAGGACCCTCCGAGTGGCTCGGGATTTTTACGATCTAACGCGCCAACTGGACTGAACCTGGCACGATATCCCTCTGGAGGGCATCTAATAACTCTGTCGATCAACGCCAAGCCGAATAAATGCTTGGTTAAGGGCCAGAAGTGGACCAACGCACTACTGAGTTGCTCAATCTGTGGAACACTCTCTCTTAAGTAAATCATTAATTTTTTCTAAAACTATAATCATTTGTTTACCTGTACATGTACATCTCACATCTACCGATTTCCGTCACATTCAGGTAATTTCTTTGTGGGTGGGTGTCTTTTCTTTTTCAAAGATTATATAGAAGCTCCGTTTAACAAAAACAAACTGCGCAGTGGTTAGAAGAAAGCACAGTTCACATTCGTCTACAAGAAGGGCGAACAAAATTATCGCCCAGTTTCGTTGACGTTCATCTCTTGTAGAACCTTAGAAAATACTCTTTGCTCAAACATAATGAGCTATCTCAAACTAAACGACTTCCTCCAGCCATCATGGATTCCGAAATTATGCGAAATCCAAATTGCTCTTTTCTCACAGGGCATCCTGAAAGTCATGGACCGGCAATCAGGTAAATGCTGTATTTCCTGACTTTCAAACAGCAACTGGGTCAGTACCGCAATAATGCTAATTATAAAACTACAGCCGTACGGCACATCAAACAAAATTTGTGACTACTTGGAGAATTCGTTGATAGGTGGGATGCAGCTTGTCATCTTGGATGGTTGGAAATTTGTGAGAAGGTCTTATGGAAGCAAACTTCCGAGGTCATCGGCTCGAAAATGGTTCAAATGGCTCTGAGAACTATGGGACTTAACATCTGAGGTAATGAATCCCCTAGAACTTAGAACTACTTAAACCTAACCTAATTACATCACACACATCCAGCCCGAGGCAGGATTCGAACCTGCGACCGTAGCGGTCGCGCGGTTCCGGACTGAAGCGCCTAGAACCGTTCGCCCAACAAGGCCGACGGAACCCTGCTCTTCAGTAGAATGGGAATGTGCTTAACCACAAGCGGATGTATTTAAGTCATTTGCTGCACTAAAGTATTAGTTTTTGGACAGGAATACTTGAACAGAGAGCCATACAACGGGCGAATGCTGACCATGATTGTCACTTAGCTTTCTTACAGAGATCTATTCGGTTTGGCGCAAGAGGATTTTATTTTGGCGCATGTCACCTGCTGTGCAATTAGCATGCAGCATCAGTGCAAATACTTAAAACACGTGACTTGTGTAACTATAAGCCAATGTACATTCTCATGGTGCTACTGTGATAATCCTAAAAGCACGGTCTAAGCTCTTTTTGTATGATATCGTCTTTCGATCTTACATGAATATTTGATACAGTCAAAAGTACTTCCAGTCTCTATCCGATATCAAATTACAGGTGTGTAGTTGAATAGTTGGAAATACTAGGTTGAACCTATTTTTTATTTACTGTGTACATTCCAAATAATTGGAGCACTGATAACGACAACGTTGTTGTGAAGGTCAAACTGAGGGCGACGACAATATTTCTAATACTACTGTGTATAAATATAATAAATGTTGTTTGTTTTTAATGTAATAACAGCACATACAATATGTTTGCTTATGACTAGGTTCCGGCTTGGGTAAACAATTTTTTCTCCTATCTTCATGGGTTAAAAGACGAAAAAACTGTGTGCGCTCAAGGCGGAACCCAGTCAAAAACAAATTTGTAAGCACAGACGGATACAAGTCTGAACTTCACCCTTACGATGAATACGGTACATATACTGTTCGCACTTGTGGAAGCGAACGTGTCACTGGGCATCGTACCATAAACTATCATTAGTTGAGGCATTGAAGTTCCTTACTACACACTACTTCTAATGGAAATAATTTCACCAGTAGCAGAACTTGGCGATAAATCAACGTGAATGCCATTATAATAGCGCACTGTTTATTAATTGACAAGTTAAATCCAAGAGTTTGGACTAATAGCTTCCATGAAACAGCTTAAAAAAATTAAAAAGAATGTTGTTACTGCGATTATTTCTGTCGATACCTCTGTCGTTGAAAGCATAAGTTGAGATCAAATGAACCGTAATAAAAACAACAAAAAATATAGAAACCTAACACCACTACAGACACATTTTCCAATAAAACAATGATAGACCTCGTATCCAAGACAGAATTTACAAAATGTCATTTCTTTCATTAAACTTTTTAGACTTATCCTGTTACTCTTTTAACCAATACCTTTAACTCTATCCGGCAGAACACTTAAATCTACAGGAAAATGTTAACAGTGACACATCGTACAGCAGACGGGCACGAATGGCATTTATTTATCGAAAATAATACTGTCGTTTAGAAAACATGAATCAGTTCACTGAACATGTGAACATTAGTACGACAGAAAGAACTCTTACCAGCTTCAACCAGCCAATGAATTCCTCCAAGTAGATGATTCTAGATTATATTTACAGCTGTCATCTTAACGTCCACTCGAAATATTCTTTCCAAATTTTATTCATTTGCACTGATTCACCACCTGCATCGCTTATGGAATAATAAGCGTTGCTAAGCTCACGTTTCACAGATAATCATTGCCTTAGTAAACAGCATTGAATTCCACTGAAAATTCCACAACACACTCGCTCATTCCAGTTTCACGCGACTTGCAAATCTTTACCAGAGAGTAAATGAACTCGACAAAGCACTCCACTAGAAGATACTTCTGTCACATGTGTATACAAAACAACATCGGCGAATTTAAGAGCATAGTATACACGATGCTAACATCTTTGGAAAGGTGTTATGACCGCAGATTTAAAATTGAATTTAGGATAATTTTATTGACAGTTCATGGCATTTGTTAATTATTTGAAACAGAGTACCGTGAAAGCAATTAATGTACTAACGTATGTGGTTCAGTACGGTTGTATAATGCATGTTACGGTCGAACATGTTGCAGACTTTGTCGTTGTAAGTGTTTTCAATAATTTATACTTCTTAAGTGTGATGTTACAGCAAACTAAGGTGTTATTCCTTGTGCTGCGGATGCTGTTTTGTAGGATTTATCGCCTATCAAAGAAAAAATAAAGGGATTTGACGCTCCAAGAAGTCAGGTAGTAGTAGAACTGCGTACAATGCCTACAAAAACTTTGGATTTAGAAGGTGTTTATTATCAGGAGTGAGTTCTTGCTGTACGGACAGAAAGTGCAATGCCAAATGTCTGATTTTTTTCCGTATGTTGGTGGGAGGTGAAGGTTAATGTGCAGTTACCAGGGATGTTACATTATTTCCACCATATAATTACTATCACCTACTGTTTAGTTAACTGCCCAATAAAGTGTAAGTATATTGGGCTCCCATGTCAGTGGTGTGATATAGCGAACAGGTCAAGAATATAGTGCCACATTACTCCGACTTACATACTGAATAGTAAATGTTTCACTCATTTGTGGTAATAGTTCTGTACCACTATCATTGCATTTGCCAGTTTTAATTTTAATTTTTTTTTACCATCTATATATACCGAACATGATGTATGTTGCTACACAAAATTATAGTTTTTTTTCTCTGTTAAGAACGCTGCGATCGGTACAGTGTGTCAATATACAGCCTATAAGTTTACGATTTCTGTATTATATTCAACACTTTCAGTAGCTTGAATGTCGATAAGTTTTTAACTGTCATGAATCAAGGTATTGGTACAATTGTATTTGTTTCGCTGTGGATTACCTTGTACTTTGGGCCATACCTTATACTCGTGGTCTAACTCCAAGGGATGAGAAACGAGGCTTAAGTAACATATATACAGTGGAAGGCAAGAAAATATTTGTTTAATAATGTAACTGTCAAATATATCTCATATAACCCTTCGAAACCGAAGCTTATGAGGCCCACCTGTTCTTAAAAAATGATTAAAAATTCGTAAAAACCTTAAATCTTTCAACCAGATTTCAACTTCCTAACCTTTTTCTTTCATGAAACGCTGAACCCATAAAAACATATAGGGAAAGACAATTAACCCTGTTTTCCACACATTGATGATAAAAACTACAGTTTCTTCTTTTTGTACCTCAAATTCATTGGTTTCTGGAGACCACACAAACAATGAAGTCCTCTTCAATCTTCCAACAAATTTGTCTGAATACTATCATTTAGTACTGATACTACTTCACTAATGCGATGTCCTGCTGTGTATCGTTCTGGTATTTTTCTGCTGTTTACCTACATCATGAGTTTTCTTGACATGTATCTTCATCCTTTCCTTTTATCTCTGTACACTTTCCTAGATTGTTCTCTAGTTCTATCACTTCTTTTTCTGGGATGTTAATTGGAATTTTGCACTTGTTCAGTTTTTTGCCACTGTGCATAACTTTTTTTATGCACATCTTTCAGAAACAGCATTATTTCTTCCAGAGACTTCGGCGTAGTGATGGCTGGGATCTCCAGGTGAATTGGAGTTGAAAGTGGCCCTTCACTGGACTCGTAATTCAGCAGCTAGCCCAGGATTGGTTCTGTCAGTGATAGAGTAAACTAAATATTCACCATCAGAAAATATGTTTGAATTGATGGTTCATGTTCCTGATGGTAAAGTGATAAAAGGAAATTACATGTGAGGGAGTAAGAGCCAAAGTATAGACCTTCCCAGTTGTTTAAGCTGAACTGGAAGTTGTCAGGTGTTTTCCTGGTTGATTAGTAACCATATTTTACAGGTTCTGTTCTAGTATTTCTTTAGTGGGCTAAACACAACTCTATCTAGATGCTGGAGTTTGTGATTCAGTAACCCTATCATTGTTAATGGTTTCAATCTTGAATAGGTCACATGATTATCCACAATCAAAACAGTTTTTTCCTTGTTTTACATATTTTATGAAGTAGTGCAAGAACACAAAAAGCATCACTCCTATTGATACCCATACCAACACATAACTCTTGTGAGGAGGTCTATGCAACACATGACCTTTGAAAATCACTTGTGGAAATAGAAATGCATGGGGTAGAGTGTTTCTAATTACATTAATATCTGTGACAATTGTGATATTAAACCCTGTTTTTGTGGATGCTTCACTGTTTAGGATCAATAATCGTTGGAGACTTGTTTATAGATGAAATCCCAATCTTGTCCACTTTATAATCATAAATTCATTAAAGATGTATTGCATATTTTATACAGAAGGCAAGCATTATATAGATCAGCTTTATGATGGGCCTAGTCTTATTAGATCCAGATGCTCATGTGATACTACTTGGAGATGATGTTCGTAATGATAACTCTAGATTATGCTCTAGAAAATTGCCTAGGTTTTATTCTCCAACTTGACATTTGGTGTACCATGAATCTTAATACCACTTTGTTCTGAACTTCATGTATTGACAGGTTACCTTCATAACAACTTGTTTTGAAAGACTGACATGCATTTAACTGATGGTCATGAGATACCTTAGAGACTCTTCTTCTGTAGTAAAAACCTGACGAACGAAACTTAAAAAAGAGAATCCCCGCTCTTCCAGGATGCATCTATAAGAATTGAAAGGGTTGTTCTAAACACACTGCACACTTTTTAGCTGCTGCCCAGATGGACATCCCATTTATATCAACCAATAACAAAGCTTCTCTTAAATTTTCTTTTGAAACTATGGGTCAGATGGGTTTCTTCTTAATTCCTGGCATCTAAGATAACAATGAAAACAATTATTACAGACTACATTAAATATTTTAATATATTTTGGATTAAGAGATTGAATTAGAAAGAATGTAAACCATTTTATTGTAACTTGGACATTGATAGTGCATGTTACAAGGATGTGTCACTGCAACTGTAGGTTAGGTTTTATTCAAAGCTTGAATTTACACATAACAGCTGTGATCATTATAAGATAGATTTATTTTTTATTTGGTACTTGTAAATAGAACAAGTCACCTTAACCTAATATCTTAAGATATTTAGTTTAAGCTTAGTAAAATATTTACAATATGAAACATTACATTGGCAAATGTGATAGTAATATCGCCTACATTTGTAGAGGGAAGTCCTGATGAACAGGTATCCAGGCAACACTCACATGTAGAAGTGCAAAATTGGAGTACTTTACTGCATAATTCACTGAGCATGTATATGGAGGAGCTTGGGTAGCTCAGTCACTTGCCCGCAAAGGCCCTGAGTTTGAGCCTTAGTCTGGTACACAGTTTTAATCTGCCAGAAAGTTTCATGTCGATAGACTCTCCCCTACAGAATCAAAATTTCATTCTGAACTCATGTTAGAAGGCAACTGATGACTCTAAAATGTAACATAAACAACAGTGTTGCCACCAGGTTTTATTGACATTTTAATTCTGTCAGAGACATCAAAGAACTTGGAAGAGCAGTTCATCAGAATGGACAGCACCTTCAAAGGAGGATATAAGATGAACATCAACAAAAGCAGTATGAGGGTAATGAAATGTAGTTCAATTAAATCGGGTGATGCTAAGGGAATTAGATTAGGAAATGCGACACAGTAGTAAATGAGTTTTGTTGTTTGGGAAGCAAAGTAACTGATGATGGCTGAAGTAGGGGGGATATAAACTGTAGACCGGCAATGGCAAGAAAATCATTCCTGAAGAAGAGAAATTTGTTAACATCAAGTGTAGATCTAAGTGTCAGGAAGAGGGTTGTGAATTGTCCGATATAGTTGCGGTGGTGGGAGTGATAACGGGTACAATCTCGTTCTGGGTCGAGGACTGGGTGCACAAGAGGCCGATTAACCCTGAAAATTGAGAGGGGTTTCCTCCCATGTTACAAAAACATTTGACTGTTTGATAGAGCGCCAACAATTCCCCGTCATAGGCGGACCATTTGCAATGCAGTGCTGAGTTTCTGCGAGAAGAACCAGAGTAGTTGCTGCTGACTGACTATCCTCTGCTGTAAAACCACACCAATAGTTTTTTTTTTTTTTTTTTTTTTTGCGTCTTGTATAATAGACAAAAAGGTGCCAAACATATAGGGTGTGCCAAGATTACAGCTTAGTATAGGCAATCCTTTATTTTATCAAATGAGTGTTGCATCTGATTGGTCCACTGCAGTGCTTACTTACCACGAGCACTCTTCCCGGTTAAAACATTTGTTAATGGTGCTTGGATTGTGACTGCTTGTGTTCTGTGGTGACATTAGAAGTCTGTCATGCCCAAAAATGACAGTCGTGGAAAGTTATCAGTCTGGGTACCTACTCGATAAGGTCTGTGTCTTCTTGTGTTGGTCTAACATCTGCCCATGTCACCAAGTGACCTAGAAACGTTAGGTGTTGTCTGTGTAGTTTGCACTTTCCTTCATTGAAAACTATTCTGAATTGCTCCAAAGCCTTGAATATTTGCTGGAAGTGATCTTCGCTTAAGAAGAAGATGAGACTATGAGGACATCTCCAAATAGGGAAAGCAGATAGGAAACTTAACAGGGAATTCTGTCAGTGAAACATTACAATGTCCGGGCAGCATTTTCAGCTCAAATGCCATGAAAATAAATTGCTACAGCTCAAATTGCTCAATAATAGCTGTTTTAGATGTGCCCTCTGGGGCCATAGGAGTTCATAACAGTGCCTTCAGACAGTCGAGAACACTGAAAACTGATTAACTGGCTACTGTGTTGGCATAATGCTGAATGTCGGGTATTGGGTATCTATCTGGGATTGTGTAAGAAGAATAATTCAGAGCCTGGTTATTCCCGCATAACCTGTAGGGGCCTCACCCCGTCCCCTCGCCCGCCACCGGATGAATGAGGAAAGCCGCAGCACTGCCCAAAGGTTGCACGATTCCTGAGTGCCTCCCAGGAGGGAGTTTGTGCTTGGCTATGATGAGGCCACAGCCTTTGCAACTCATCTTTCCTTTCTGTGCTGAATATCTATCCTCCTGTCTTGAATGTTTTCAGGAACATGTGTTGCAGTGTCAGTAGCCCAGCATGGGAACAGTCTCTCACCTATTTTTTCTTTCTTTATTCATTCCTCGTCTTCTCCCTTTCCTACACTCCGGCGTTTGATTTTTCTGTTTTTTCTTCCTCCACGTGCACTCCTGAAAGCCAGCTTATAGATTTGTTGCTTAACAGGTGACTGTGTAATGTGTTATTCCCAGCCCTTGGTTGACAGACAAGGTTCACACTTACCCTCTGGTATAGCCCGGGCCCTAGGAGGGGTGATTGCATGAGCTGTTACATTCCCAGTTTTTAGTTGGTCCCTCTACCAGGAGTTCAGGAGGTGTGAACTTTCACCTAAGCCTGGTGCACCCCCCTCTGAGGGGGGGCTCCCAGTTTGAAGGAGCACACCATCGGAGACACTGACAATCATGGGGATTTTTTTGCAATGAGCCAATCACCATCTCAGTCTGTGTCTACCAAACATAAACAGAATGAG
Source organism: Schistocerca gregaria (assembly GCF_023897955.1). NCBI lineage: Eukaryota > Metazoa > Arthropoda > Insecta > Orthoptera > Acrididae > Schistocerca > Schistocerca gregaria. The sequence continues at coordinate 480,219,870 of NC_064926.1, forward strand.
GCTAAAGATCCAAAGACTCTCCCAACTGTATCTCAGTTCCTTATGAAAACATGTACCAAAGTGGGTCAGTACTCTGCTATAATTAATCAATTTATTATGCAGAAAGGTGTTGATGCAGTTCCAGTGCCCACATGAACTCTTTCTCTCACATTTGATCAAGTAGAGCTTCCACCGAAGCTCAAAGCACTCTATGAAGTTATTACCAGTGTCAACGTTACAACCATACTCGCATGTCCTGTCAAAACACGGCCAAATGTGATACTCGTGGTAGGGATGCTCCCAAGGACAATTGCCCGTCTCCTTATCCCTGCAGTACCAATTGTAATGATGACCATGCCATGTCCTTCCGTGAATACCCTGTGTATCTTGAAGAGAAGGCTATCCAAATGAAGGAGGAAGTACCTTACTTTTGTTGGCTAATCGGAACTGTGGAATCTTAGCATCTGGCACTTCCAGTACCATCCTTACTACGCCTTGCTCCACAGAAGACATGGCCACACAGTCTTGCAACCTCCAGTTCACTACTGCAGCTGTCAAACCGCCTGGTATGATGGTACCTTCACAATTGCATTCTCCTCCAGTTGTGCAACAGGACACCAAATCTTTGCCTCCGGCAGTGAAATCACCTGCTACAAAACCGTGGATGCCCCTCTGTCCTTACAGCTGATGGACACTGACTCGGCATAATGACCAATTCTGGCCTGCTCAGTCTCCATCCGGCCTCTTGTAATACTCTCTTTCAGTGGAATCGTAATGATTATAATCATCATCTTCCAGAATTTCTGTCTCCTCTTTTTCTCTACTTTGTTGCTTGTGCTACATTTCAGGAATCTTGTTTTGTAGATATTCATTCACCTCTTTCAGTTTCCAGAACCTTGTTAGTCTTTTGTGAGCCTCTGGTGGTGTCTACATTGGTTTGCATGGCTGCTGTTAGTTCCTCAGTTCCTCTTCACGCTGCACTGGGAGTGGCTGCCATTCAGATCCATTTAGACTGCCTCATACACGACCTGCACTCCTTCAACAGATCCCTTCCCCTTACTTCTCTTTGCGAATTTTAACACCCATAACCCTCTGTGGGGTGGTACTGTAGCCACTGATCAGGGAAGGATTATTGAAGACCTGCTGACAGATCGTAATCTCTGCCTTCTCAACACTGGAGCCCCCACACACACTTTAGTGCAGCACACAGCACTCTCTGTCTGTAGCCCTTGATTCCTCCCCTCTGTTCAGTGGGGAGTTCATGGTGATTTGTGCAACAGTGATCATTTTTCAATTGTCCTATCTTCTCTCCACCATCCCTTGCGTGGAAGCCCTCCCAGATGGGCCTTTGCTAATGCGGATTGTGATGCCCTTTCCCCAACCTCCATCCCTACCTTTCCACTACACGATGGCCTTGATGAGTCTGCCTCTCAAAAGGACTCTGCCGTCCTTTGCCAGACACATGTGGCTGGGCCGAAGTTATCTCCTCCATTGCAAGGATCTGCCCCACTTTCATTGTGGTGCCCATTTGACTGTGGTCCACATTTTGCTGGACTAGCAATTCCTAATGCTGCTGCTGCTGCTACTGCTGCTGCTGCTGATGATGATGATGGATTTAAGAAGACTAAACCTCTAAGGCCATTAGTCTCCTATTCATTGCTCAGGACGGAATCAGCATACCCCATTTTGTGCACACTGGTCCTTGTTGCCAATCTACTGGGCTGATTTGATCTGGGGCCGGCACAGTTTCTCATCCTGGAAGTGGGCACTTTAACACACATGTCAATAATTAATACTAACTGCACTGCAAACAATTTGGGTCAATATGACTACTATATCATAACCTCACAAAGCTCCAGCTGCTATCATTAAAAGATTTTAAAATAAAAAAAATGATCTTGTTGATTAGTGAGGCTTCAAAGCATTTAAGTAATGCTCTGGTAACTAAATTTCTGTCTGTACAAAATAATAATAATAATAATAATAATTATTATTATTATTATTATTATTATTATTATTATTTTTAAAGAGAAAGATCCATTTCCATTGCTTGGATTTAAGGAGAGGGAGTAGATTGGGAATGGGGGAGGGAGAGAGAGAGAGAGAGAGAGAGAGAGAGAGAGAGAGAGAGAGAGAGAGAGACAACTAAGATGGTTAGGATGGAAGTGTTTATTTTAGGCAAGTCAACAAAACTACACCCCAAAAAGGGTATAATGCGTGAAACACAAGGAAAGAAAATGCCAAGGTCTACCGAAGGTCAGTAATGCGTAGACAGAGAAAAAAGGAAGAGGAGGGAATGGAAGAAAGGCAGGCGAATAAACTGTAAAACAAGGTCAACCCCTGAAGCATTGTGTGCTAACACCAGGGGTAGCAAGTCAGGGATGTAAAGAGTCCATCACAGGATACCCTACTAGATCTGTTGCTAGCCATGGTTTCCTGCAAAGCTTAATAAATATTGAGAACATGTGAGAGTAGTGCAGCAGAATTCCAGTATCCTCAGCATGGCTTAAGTGCCGCATAGATCACCAGTGGGTGCTAGTACACATTCATTAACAGAATGTGAATAGCACAAAAAAATTAATTTTAATGTGTTTCATTGGGAAAATTTAGGTTTCCAGCATTAACAAGTATACAAATGTTGCATTTTAACAAAAATATACCACCCTAAGAAATATCATTCATATCCAGGACAGTAAAATAAAACCTTTGTCAATGTTCAATATCGGACATGTCAAAAATTTGAGAAATATCAAACCTTGGCACTGATGCACTTTTATCATCTTTAAATGTAGGTTTGTTATTTGCACTGTTATTTCTAAGAATTGTCACTTCGTGTCCATCAATGTCTGCTGTTCAATTTTTTTCTGTGAAGTACTAGTGGCATGTTGGTTCTAAATTTAACAACAGAGGAACCCACATGAATATCTTTAGTAACGCTTGTGCCCATTAGCTTCATCATTTAAAGTGTGCTCAGGAATGACTCTTGCAATTTTCCCTGAAACAAAATTAAACACAACTCTATTTTTTTGTGCTACAATGGTCTTTACTAGCGACTTGCATGAGTAGCAATAAGTACCCATGGCCTGACAGCTTGACTGGCATATTGATAATTTTGTATATAGAGCACTGCATAGAGTTTTGATTAAAATCTGGAGAGTGGTGTTAGGTGACTGAATATTATGGCTTTCAGATAAATTATACTATTTAAGCACCGCACGTGAGAAAGTTAACAGAAGGCACTCTCTGTTCCACATTTAATTGGTGGTTCAAGTGACGTCTTGTGGTAGTGATGGGAGTTGCGAGATAATGTGCTGTGCTGACTGCCCAACTGCAGTGCGAGCCGTGGCCTCTTACCAGTCACCCGACTCCAGTGTGATTTCATTTTCTGTGTGATTGTTTCTTGCAATTGCCTCCACAACCCTTAAACATTGCCTTTATACCAAAAAATCCATTCTTATCAGCTTTATATCTCATACATCCTTTATTGTAGGTCATTTAGGGAGTTGGCAGTAGCTTGTGCTGGCCTCTCAGTACCAGTAACGTGGCGCACACAAGCAAGCAAGCATAGCTAATGCACACATGCCTGCCAACTCCTGCATCTCAGGCTAAAATGCCAATATATTGCTGTAAGAAAGATAGATAGATAGATAGATAGATAGATAGATAGATAATTTAGGGGGATAGGGCAGTCAAAAATCATGAATATCTGTATCAGTATAGCATTAAGTTATCAGCTTAGGGATCCTTAGGACAAAATGTCATGACAAGTGATTTCCTCTCTTTTTTTTTTTGACAACCTGATAAGGGACATTGCATTAGCAGCCTGATATTTTCCACCCAAAACCACACACTATACTGTACATCTCTGTCAATAATTTTCCCCTAAGCTTATACCACAACATATTAGGCTAGTATTATATATAATGTTATTGCTTTGAACTCACTGCGCGTGTTCCATTTATGAAGAATTATTCAGAAAAAAGCATACAATTTAATAAATATCAAAACTTACTTCAAATACAAAAAATCTGAGTTTCTCTCTTTTTCTGAATATCTTTTTTCTAGTATGTTGGAATTGCAACATTAAGTCCAGTAAAAGTGGGGAACAGTAATCCACTTTCAGTGTTTTTCAGCTCATTGCACAAGTTGTAATGAAATAAATCAAAGGTTAAGCAATGGAAAATCCAGGTGGGAATATCAACAGTGTAAGGAAAAGATAGGTTGCTACCTAAAGATAACACATTAAGTTGCAGACAGCACAGTTAAGACACTTACACAGTAACTTTCAGCCACAGCCTTCGTCAGAAAAAGAAAGAGGAACGCACTCATTCTCACAGGCAAGCTCACCTCATGCACACAAGACCATCAACTCGCACAGCTCAGATCAGAATGCAGCGTTCTTGTCCAAGCTGCCAGAGTTGGTGGTCTTGCTTGTGAGAATGAACTGTGTGTGTTTATTTTTGTGACAAAGACCATAGCTGAAAGCAAATGTGTAGGTGTCTTTTAATTATGCCTGTTGGTAACTTGATACATCATGCTTACAGTAAGTACCAGTCTATCTTTTCCACGTATTGTTAATTTGAAGGTTAAAGTTTTAAGTTGCTGATTATGTGCACATTGCACAATTTTCCCTAATATTTCATACTTATGACACACAGCTGTATTGAAAATGTCTGTAGTATTTTTTTTTAAATAATGTAGACTTATTTGTTTTGCTGTGATGGACTGGGACAATAAAACAAACATTTGTTGATAACATTAAAAGGCATCTTTGCATTACACCATAACAGTTAACATTATACATGTTAGTAACAGAACACTTAAAGAATTTATAAAAATATGAAAATTAATCATAACATACTATAGAAAAATTGTCTTCTTGAAACTGTTTCTGAAGAGCTTGAATTCATATTAACATATACCTTAATTTTCATCCACAATTAAGAAGAAATTGCAGTGCTCCCATGTGGATTTTATACAGAGTATACAACTTTGAACTTAACTGCAACAAATTAATTTCCAAAAACAAAATATTAAAGAAAATTGAAGAGTTTAGTTTCACTTCTGTCGGAATGGCTGAATATGATTTGCTTGGTTACAGTTTGCAAGGAACCAAACACATTTTCAAGTAATGATACTTTTAAATGTCGTCTTCTGTCAGGTGCAAGAAACAACATTTGTGGCAATTTCAGTACCAAGGAGTAAAAATGTGACTGAAATGAACTTTATATGTCATATGGCAAGACAAAAATTACAAGGATTGCCAAACTGTGCCCGCACATTCGACAGTGGGATCCTATGCGTTGTGACATGGAATCCAAGGGGGCTATCATATATTCTTGGGAAATCTCCCTTCTTGCAGTAGGTGTAAAAGGATACAAACCCTCAACAGTGCATTGTGGAATACTGTGACAAAGAATTTGCTGGTCAGCCACATACCGAACTTGTTTAATTTATGACAAATCAGAAAAGAGGCAGGCTAGCAGAGCAGTAGAACCTATTGATCTCTGAAGATTATCTCAAGCATTGCAGCATTTGGTATACAGCTGGGGAAGAAAGCAGGATAAGTTGGAGAAAGAGAGAACCAGCTGGTCATTTCTCCACTGAAAACTGTGAAACAGTTATAATTTAAGTTGATGTATGATACTGTTGCTGTCAAAGCTGCTCCTGCCTATATCTGACTGGATATTCCAGTGTTAGGACTGGAACAGGATGTGCTGGGTGTATAAACTGTGCTCAGTTTATTAAAATACCCATGCATAATAGCTGCAACATTTGAAGACACATTAATTACACCTGCAGACGAGTTAAAATATTCTTGCAAGTCTTAATGCTTTGCAAGTGCAAGTTTGTTTTCCACAAAATAAAAGTAAATTATGAAGAAAATATATGCTGAAAGGTGACAAATACAGAAATATGAGCCAGGTGTCCCTGAGATTTGTCTCAAAAGAGATTATTTCGGTTATCAGGTGGCTAATGACGTCACATTCTTGGCTGCCGTTGCGTAAGTCAAAGTAAAGATTGCTGTGGAGGGTGAGCTGTACAAATGGCTATTAACTGTGCTTCTCTGGCAGAATTGTTTGCACACATTACTGTATCACTGTAATACTAGAGGTATTGTGGGTGACAGTGAAGTCAGTCAGTCTTCTTTCTTTAAAACTTAAGGAAAAGTCAGTTTCAAATCCCTATATAGCTATCCTAACATGGAGTTTACTAAAGTTTTTGACAACTTCTGTGATAGTTTCTTCACCAAGCTTAGTGCCGATTTCCTTCTCAAAGTTAAGTTAATGTTTCGGCTTTCCTTGTTTTGGAAGCTTTACAGAAATCAGAATTTTTTAGTAGCTTTTAAAATAACTGGTGATTTTGTTACTCCCTAATTTCACGTGGAACGCAATGTTTAGCAGTTCACCAATTCCAAGAACTTGAAATGAGAATGCTTTGCATTTTGGAGGAAACTGGTGGCCTTGATATGAATAATAAATTGTAAAATTCAGTTTTGGGAACATAAAATAAATTTTCACCATAACAATGAGTTTTAGATTAATTCTACAACGATTTGATCAGGAGGCTGTGGCTGGTTCTCAGGACTTTCAATATTTACAGAGTTTTCTAATATGTAGATATTAATATGTCAGTATTAATAGTAAGCTCAGTTTCCAGATGATACGGTTATCTGTAATGACGTACAGTCTGAAAGAAACTGCACAGAAATTCAATCAGCTTTTGAAAAGATTTCAAAGTATTGCAGAAATTGGGAACTTGCTTTAAATGTTCAGAAATGTATAACTGTGTACTTACAAAAATGGAAGAAAATGTTGTTTCCTATGACTACAGTAGTTGGTGGTGGTGGTGTGGTGGTGGTGGTCTTCAGTCCAAAGACTACTGCAGCTCTCCATCCTACTGTATCTTGTGTGAGCCTCTTGATCTCTGAATAACTTCTGCAACATACATCCTTCTGAATCTGCTTACTGTATTCATCTCCCTCTATGATTTACCCACTCACTCTTTCCTCCAATTTGAGATTGGTGATATCTTGATGTCTCAGAATGTATCCTAGCAACCAATCCCTTCTTTTGTTCAAGTTTTGCCATAAATTCTTTGTCTTCCCAATTCTGTTCAGTACCTTCTCATTAGTTACGTGATTGACCCATCTAATATTCAACATTTTTCTGACGCACCACATTTTGAAAGCGTCAATTCTCTTTTTATCTAAACTGTTTATCCTCAGTGTTTCTTTTCCATACATGGCTACAGTCCAGACAATAACCTTCAGAAAAGACTTGCTCACACTTAAATCTATACTCATTTTTAACAAGTTTCTCATCTTCAGAAATGCTTTTCTTACCATTGCCAGTCTAGTTTTTACATCCTCTCTACTCTGAGCATCACCTGTTATTTTGCTACCCAAACAACAATACTTGTCTACTGCTGTGTTCCTTGTTTCCTAATCCAATTCCCTTAGCATCACCCGATTTAATTTGACCACAATCCATTATCCCTGTTTCGCTTTTGATGATGTTCATCTTATATCCTCCTTTCTCCTTTGCTCTCTGACTGAATCAAAATGTTGTCAGGAAACCTCAGTTTTTATTTCTTCTCCCCAAACTTTAATTCCTACATATTGAACAACATCAGGGATAAACTACAATCCTGTGTCTCTCCCTTCTCGACCACTGCTCCCCTTTCATGCCTCTCGACTCTTTATAACTGCCGTCTGGTTTCTGCACAAATTGTAAATAGCATTTTGTTCCCGTATTTTATCCCTGCCACCTTCAGAATTTCAAAGAAAATATTCCAGTCAACATTGTCAAAAGTTTTCTCTAAGTCCTCAAATGGTATAAATGTAAGTTTTCTCTTTCCTTGACCTATCTTCTAAGATAGCCAGAGTCTGTATTGCCTCATGTGTACCTCCATTTCTCCAGAATCTAAACTGATCTTACCCAAGATCTGCTTCTAACAGTTTTTCCATTCTTCTGTAAACAATTTGTGTTAGTATTTTGCAGCCATGACTTATTAAACTGATTGATTAGTAATTTTCACACCTGTCAGCAACAGCTTTCTTTGGAATTGGAATTAGTACATTCTTCTTGAAGTCTGAGAGTATTTTACCAGTCTCATACATCTTGCACACCAGATGACAGTGTTGTCGTGGCTAACTCCACCAAAGGTATCTGTAATTCTGACAGAGCATCATCTATTCCCAGGGCCTTGCTTTGACTTAGATCTTTCAGAGCTTTGTCAATGTCTTCATTTCTCCCCTCTCATCTACATCTGTTTCCTTTTCTGTAATATTGCTTTCAAGTTCATCTCCCTTCTATAGACTCTCTATATGCTCCTTCGACCTTCTGGCTTTCCCTTCTTTGCTTAGGTCTGGTTCACCAGCCGAGCTCTTGATATTCATACAGCTGCTACATGTGTCCTGCGCAGCAATATTGCAATTCCTGTCACTCATTTTTTTAATGGTTTGCATTCCCTTTCACCTGCTTCATTTGCTGCATTTTTATATTTTCTCCTTTCATCAGTTACATTCAATGTCTTTTGTTTTCCAAGAATTCCTACTTAGCCTTGTCTTTTTACATATTTGATCCTCTGCTGCCTACACTATTTCATCTCTTAAATTTACCCATTCATCTTCTGCTGTATTCCTTTCCCCTGTTCCAGTCAACCACTGTATAATGTACCCTCTGAACCTCTCAACAACCTCTGGTTATTTCAACTTATTGATGTCCCATCTCTTCAATTTCCTACCTTTTCCCAGTTTCTTCAGTTTTAATCTACAATTCATAATCGATAAATTGTGGGCATAGCCCACATCTGCCCCTGAGAATGTCTTAAAATTTAAAATCTGGTTCCTAAATCTCTGTCTAACCATTATGTAATCAATCCGAAGCTTTCCAGTGTCTCCAGGTCTCTTCCATGTATACAACCTTCTCTTATAATTCTTAAACCAAATGTTAGTCATGATTAAATTATGTTCTGTGCAAAATTCTACTAGACAAATTCCTCTTTCATTCCTTTCCCCCATCATGGTTTAATTTTTATCTCCTTTATCTATCTGAATAATTTCTATGATGAGATAATACATTTCATAAATCTCCTCGTCATCTACAGAGCTAGATGACATATAAACTTCTACTGTGGTAGATGTGGGCTTTATGTCTATCTCTGGTACAGTAATGCAGTCACTGTGCTGTTCATAGTACCTTGTCGACATTCATATTTTCTTACTCATTATTAAACCTGTTCCTGTATTACCCCTATATGATTTTGGATTTATAACCCTATATTCACCTGACTATAAGTCCTGTTCCTCCTGCCACCAAACTTCACTAATTCCCACTATATCTAACTTCAGTCTATCCATTTACCTTTTTAAATTTTCTAACTTACCTTCCCAATTAAGGGATCTAACGTTCCATGCTCCAATCTGTGGAATGCCAGTTTTGTTTCTCCCGACGTTGACATCACCCTGAGTAGTCCCCGCTCAGAGATACAAATGGGGGACTATTATACCTCTGAAACATTTTACCCAAGATGATGCCATCATCATTTAACCATACGTTAGAGCTGCATGACCTCTGGGAAAATTACGGCTGTAGTTTCCCCATGCTTTCAGCAGAAATATTCAGTCAGCTTGTGAAAAGATTTCAAAGCATTGCAGGGATTATCAATTTGCTTTAAATGCCAGAAATGTAAAACTGTGTACTTAAGAAAATGGAAAAAAATGTAGTATCCTATGACTACAGAAATAACTAATTAAAATTTTGTCAACTTGTACAAATATGTGGCTGTAAGAATTTTTAGGGTTATAAAATGAAATGATACACTACTCACAGTCATAGGTAAAGCATGTGGCTGACTGCAGTTCATTGGTAGAATGCTAAGGAGATGCAATGAGTCTACAAAGGAGGCTGCATACAAAACACTCATGTGACTCATCCTAGAATATTGCTCAAGTGTTTGAGATCCTTACTAAACAGGGGTTGAACAGATACAAAGGACAGCACTAATGTTAACAAGTTTGTTCAACCCTTGGGGGAGTGTCACAAAGATGTTGAAAGAACTGAATTGGCAGACACTTGAATACAGGTGCAAACTATCACAAAAAAGTCTCTTGGAATATTTTCAGAACCAACTTGGATTGATGAATCTAGGAATACACTACAACCCCCTATGTATTGCTTCCACGGTGATCACAAAGGCAAAGTTTACTAGACTAGTTAAAATGTGTACAAAGCTGTCTAAGCAATCGTTCTTCCTGCACTACATATATGAGAGGAATGGGAAAAATCCCTGATAAGTGGTACAATGGGACCTACCCTCTGCCAAGCAGATCACAGTGATTGGTGGGGCGTAGATGGAGGTATGTGATATTTCTTTGTGAGTATGTTTTGTTCCTTAATTATTACACTATGTTTAATAGCATTTACAATGCACTGCCTTCTGTGCAGATTTTCCCTCACGGAACACTTATTTAATTCACAAATGTGGCTTTACCCGAGAAAGTAAAAGTCACATCCTGTGTGAATACAATTGGTCCTTGAACAATGGAAACTCCAGGCAGGAAAAAAATAGATTGCTTTTTACTGTTAAGATGATATGTTAAGTTGCAGGCAGGCACAATTGAAAGGCACTTGTGCATAAGCTTTCAGCGATAGCCTTCACCAGAAAAAGAGAAACATGCACCATTCATTCACACAAACAATCACACGGCATGCACATGACTATCAACTCCAGCATCTCTGGCTCGATATGCCGGAGCTATGTATGTGAGTTGCACTTGCTTGTGCAAATGAATGACATGTGTTTCTGTTTCTGACAAAGGCTGTGGCCAAAAGCTAATGTGTAAGTGTCTTTTAATTGCACCTATCTGCAACGTAACATGTCATATTTACAGTAAGTAGCAATCTACCTTTTCCTACATTGTCAAAAAGTATTACTGTAAAACCAGAGAACTTGAGTGACAGATACATGTTAGGGAATTGTTCTCTTTTTATCTTATTGAAAGTCTTATTAATGATTTCGTTGAGAGGTACTGTGTTGTTTTGCATATATTTGAGATTCTAAACATAACATTCCAAGAGGTTATACTGGAAAGTGAAAACTTCATAGCTAAAAAGCATTGACATATCGGGGAACCATGTGTGTTCAAAATGCATTTCTATATGGAGGAGTGCTGTTATTCTGCGGTCCTTGTGACCTTTCACAGGCTATGTTTTCCACTCAGGCTTTACCACTGTTGATAAAAGTAGCATGTAATCATTCTTTGATATTTCATCAGTTTTCAAAAACTCAATGAAAACCACTTCAAATTTTACTAGGCACATGGATACCTTGTGAATACTTGCTCCTTATCACAATAAGAAGGCTTTTAGGAATGTGACAACCAAAGATCAATCCTACATTTCACCCCTTCGCATCCAAAATGTAAATGTTGTTAAAAATATACATCTACATCTGCATGGCAGAGAGTAACCTGTACCACTGTTAACGAGTTCGTTTCTTGTCCTACATGCAACTAGAGCAAGGAAAAAAGACTGTCTATATGCCTCCATACGAGCCCTAATTTCTTTTATCGTACCATCATGTCCCTTATGCATAAGGGCAGTAGAATTGTTCCTCAGTCACCTTCAGATGCCAGTTCTCTAAATTTCATCAAAAGTGTTCTGTAAAAGAATATCGTGTCCCCTCCAGGTATTCCTACTTAAGTTCACTAAGCATTTCCGTAATACTCATATATCAGACCTAGCAGTAACAAACCTAACAGCCTACCTCTCAATTACATCAGTTTCTTCCTTTAATCCAATCTGGTAAGGAATCGAAATATTTAAGTATTACTCAAGAATGAGTCACATCAATGTGTTCATGTGGTCCACTCTTATAGGTCAGCTACACTTTCTGAAATTTCTCCCAGTAAACCAAAACTGTCCCTTGTGTGCTTGTTCCATTTCATATCTCTTTACAGCAGTACGCCTAAATATTTAATCAGTATGAATGTGTGAAACAGTAAACAACTAACACGGTATTCAAACATTATGGGATTGTTTTTCCTACTCATCCACATTAATGCATATTTTTCTCCATGTGGAGCAACCCACTATTCATCACTTCAACTAGAAGTTTTGTCTAAATCTTCTTGTATCCTCTTGAAGTTACTCAGCAACAACACCTTCCCAAACACTATAGCATCATCAACAAACAGGCAAAGATTGCTGCTTACCCTGCCTGTCTGATCACCAATGTATATAGAGAATAAGAGTGATCCTATTGCACTTGTCTAGGCACTCTTGACGATACCGATGTCTGTGATGAATACTCACCATCAAGGACAACACTTTGTGTTCTATTATTTAAGAAGTCTTTGAGATACTCGCATATCTAGCAGCCTATTCTGTTTGCTGGTACCTTTGTTACCAACCTGCACTGAGGCACCATGTCAAATGCTTTACAGTACTCTATGAATGTGGGATCGTCCTGTTGTCCTTCATCATGGTTTACAGCATGTCATGAGGGGAAAAAGGCAAGATAAAATTCACTTGAGCAATGCTTTCTAAATCCATGCTAATCTGTGGACAGAAGATTTTCTCTGAAATTGAGAATGGGCAAATAAAGGGAGGAATGGGTGGGAATGTTTGAAATCCACCCACACAGGGTATTGTAGCAGTGCAATGGGAAAAGTTGAAAATTTGTGCCAGACTGGGACTTGAACTCAGATTTACCATTTCTGATGAGTGGATACCTTAACTGCTTCAGCCATCCAGACATGTTCTCTGACCAACTCATATTGCCAACTTCTTGCATGCTGCAAAGTGAGAATATGTTCAAGAATTCTGCAGCAAACCAATGTTAAATGGATATTGGTCTGTAAATTCACGAATATGTAGTTTACCCATCCTGAATACAGGTGTCAACTGCACTTTTTTCCAGTCACTCAAGACTTTGCACTGCATGAAAGATTTGCGATAGATACAGTCCAAGTAAGAGGCCATTATTTATTAAGGTGACCAGTTTCGACCACTGCTGTGATCATCTTCAGACCTACAAGTTGTACACAAAGCTTATAGAGGGAAACATAAAAACACACAAACACACACACAAAATTTTGAGCTTTCGCAACTGGCGGTTGCTTCGTCAGGAAAGAGGGAAGGAGAGGGAAAGATGAAAGGATGAGGGTTTTAAGGGAGAGGGTAAGGAGTCATTCCAATCCCAGGAGCGGAAAGACTTACTTTAGGGGGAAAAAAAGGATAGGTATACACTCGCTCGCGCGCGCGCGCGCGCGCACACACACACACAAACACACACACACACACATATATATATATATATATATATATATATATATATATATATATATATATATATATATACACAAGCAGACATTTAAAGGCAAAGAGTTTGGGCAGAGATGTCAGTCGAGGCGGAAGTGCAGAGGCAAAGATGATGTTGAATGACAGGTGAGGTATGAGTGGCGGCGACTTGAAATTAGCGGAGATTGAGGCCTGGTGGATAACGGGAAGAGAGGATATATTGAAGGGCAAGTTCCCATCTCCGGAGTTCGGATAGGTTGTTGTTGTGGGAATTATCCAGATAACCCGGACGGTGTAACACTGTGCCAAGATGTGCTGGCCTTGCACAAAGACGTGTTTAGCCACAGGGTGATCCTGATTACCAACATACACTGTCTGCTTGTGTCCATTCATGCGAATGGACAGTTTGTTGCTGGTCATTCCTACATAGAAAGCATCACAGTGTAGGCAGGTCAGTTGGTAAATCACATGGGTGCTTTCACACGTGGCTCTGCCTTTGATCGTGTACACCTGCTGGGTTACAGGACTGGAGTAGGTGGTGGTGGTGGGAGGGTGCATGGGACAGGTTTTACACCCGGGGCGGTTACAAGGGTAGGAGCCAGAGGGTAGGGAAGGTGGTTTAGGGATTTCATAGGGATGAACCAAGAGGTTACGTAGCATCTGACAGTGGATGCGATCTGGCCCAGGAGCCATATCAGGGCAAGTGGCTAGGGCACTTTGGAATTCCCACTCACTGAACAGAGCATTGTACTATTCAGGATGGCACGTGCGAAATGAAAGGCTCTGACGTTCCAACCGCTCTGCCAGAGAGCGGAAGGCCAGTGGGTAATTCACAGAAGTGGAACTCTTATCGAAATGTTGTGCCAAGAGGTTTGCAATTGTGTCAGAGTTGGTGCAGACTGCTCCATTCAGTGAAAGTGCAGGTATGCTGATGGGGGTCCGATATCCATGAGTCACCTAATCTTGGCCCAAACCTACGATGGAGAGGTATGAAGGACATACCTTTCCCAGCACGCCTGCTTGCGTTGGCGAATGAAGCGGCGGGCTCGTGCACGGAGCTGTTTAAAGTCAATGAGGAGTGCCCATGAGGGATGCTGCTTGTGACGCGGGAGTGCCTGCCTGCGATCTTTTGCAAGTTGTAGCCCCCCATAGTTCCAAGTTCAGGAGAATGAGGTACCGCAAGGATCTGTCTTAAGTGTCTGCCTCTTTTTAATTGCAATTAATGGGCTCGCTGTGGTGGTGGGAATGTCTGTCTCAGCTTCCTTGTATGCTGACGACTTCTGCCTATACTTCAGCTCCACTATCATTGCTGCTGCTGAACGGCAGCTGCAGGGTGCTATCTGCAAGGCATAGTCTTGGGCTGTAGCACATGGCTTCCAGTTTTCGGCTGCCAATACCTGCATTATGCGTTTCTGCTGGTGACAGACTGTTCACCCTGAGCCACGGTTTTATCTTTATGGCGAGCCTCTTGCTGTGGTGGAGACGCATCAGTTTTTGGGACTGGTTTTTGATACCCAATTGACTTGGCTCCCTCATATTCGGCAGCTTAAACAGACATGCTGGCGGCATCTTAACAGTCTTCGTTGCTTGAGTCACACCAGCTGGGGTGCTGATTGGTCTACCCTTCTACAGCTGAATCAGGCGTTGATTCAGTCATGTCTAGATTATGGGAGCTTGCCTTTTGGTTCGACATCCACTTCTGCATTTTGGTTGCTGGACCCCATCCTTCACAGTGGGATCCGACTCACCACTGGAGCTTTTTGGACAATCCCTGTCAACAGCATACTTGTGGAGGCAGGTGTCCCTCCATTGCGGTTCCGGCACCAACGATTACTGGCTGCTTATGCTACACACCTTTGTAGCTTGCCCGGGCATCCCAATTATTGTCTCCTGTTCCCGTCCATCTTCCGGAACAGCGACTCAGGTCAGGGTGTATGATCGCGGTTCACATCAGAGCTCTTCTCATTGGGCTTGAGGTTTTCCTTCTTCCACCTCTTTTCTGGGCCCCTCTATGTATACCCCTGTGGTGTGTGCCCCACCCATGCCTTCGGCTCGATTTGGGACAGGGCCCGAAGGACTTGCTCCCTCCTGAGGCCCTCTGCTGCCGCTATCTTTCAATCCTTGCCGCATTTCAAGGCTCTGATGTTGTCTGCACTGACGGTTCAATGGTTGCTGGTCATGTTGGTTATGCTCTTACTCAAGGGGATCATTATGAACCACACTCGTTGCCAGCTGGCTCCAGTATTTTCACTGCCGAGCTGGTCGCCATCTTTCGCGCCCTAGAGTATATCTGCTCTTGCTCAGGTGAGTCCTTTGTTATATGTAATGACTCCCTGAGCAGTTTACAAGCTATCAGCCACTATTTCTTTCGCTCTTGCCTGGTGATGGCTGTCCAGGAGTCCCGCCATACTCTTGCCCGTTGCGGCCGCTCTATGGCCTGTGTGTGGACCCCGGGTCATGTTGGCATCCCGAGAAATGAATGTGTTGACACGCTGGCCAAACAGGCTATCGGTGCACTAGCCTTGTAGATTGGCCTTTCGGATAGTGACCTCAGGTTAGATCTGCGGCAGTAGGTACTTCGCCCCTGGGGTGAAGAATGGCGCATCCTTCCTTCACCCAACAAACTTTGGGCCATCAAGGAGGCTACGGGTGCATGGTGTTCCTCCTTGCAGGTCTCTTGCAAGGACTCTGTTGTCCTCTGCCGGTTGCGCATTGGCCACACCTGCATGACACACAGCTATTTATTGTGCCGCGAGGACCCACCTTTATGTCGCCGTGGGTCAGCTTTGACGGTGGTCATCATCTTGTTGGACTGCCTGCTTTTAACTCCGTTGAGGGATACGTTTGCTCTGCCTGATACGCTTCCTGCACTTTTATCAGATGACATTGCAATGGTGGATTTAGTTTTGAGTTTTATTCATGCACAAGGGGTTTTTATTGCTTGATCTAAGTGTTTGTCCTTTTGTGTTGAGTCTGGCCTTTGGCCTACGATTTTAGACTGGCGTTTTTAGTGCGTTTCTTGGTGGTTGGCGTTTCCTTTTTTGTTTCTATGGTCAGCCAACCACTATTGCCCGTGGTGTGATTTTAATTTCTTTTTAATGGTCTCTGTCTATGTCTTTCTTGTCCTGTGTCGTCTCTTGTCATCTCCGTTGTTTGTTTTTATTCTTTGTGGGTGTTTCAAGTTCATAGAACTAGGGACCGATGGCCCTAGTAGTCTGGTCCCTTAAATCCCACAAACCAACCAACCAACCAACCAACCTTCCTTCCTATCCAAGGTCTTAAAACAGCTTATGAGGTGGCACTCATCTTGGATCTGCTTGATTAAATGCTGGTGAGTGCTATCTGCAGAGTTCAATAAGGCACACCAGTTTTAGGGGCTATACACAATGTTCAGTTAGAAGACTTATTCGTAAGTAATTCATTGGTGCCAGTGATTTAAATACGTGTAATGTGGTTAACACAGTGTAAGCATCTCCTTAGATATTTGGGGCTATTAGTGCGTGTGTTTGTTGTGCTTTTGACTCAGAAATAAGTGGCTTGAATCTTACTGGTGGAAGAAAGGGGAAGAAAATGATCATGTAGTAGCTGTACTACTGTCATGGGTTAAATTCCAGAATTACCCAGACCATATCGTTAAGTGGGGGCATCTAACACTGTTCTTGGTTTTATTTTTGGTGTAGGGAGACAATAAGCTATTCTTACCTCTTCATACTTTTGAGATGAGATGTGTAAGTTATATCTTATACTGGGATTCATTTTTTCGTTTGTTTTTTGTCATTATCAACACAAATAGGACTCTATACTGCTCCCTCACTACATTTAACTTCAAGATAGTTGAGTTGTAGGTTGATAAGACATCAATTTGCATCTGGGCAAGTCACACGAGCAATTAAAGCTGTATCAGTAACAGTTTGAAACAATGGGTATCTGCAGTCTTCCCTGTTTTAATGGCCACCCAATGTCTGTCACTGCCTACAAAAATGATAGCCTTCAGAAATCTTCAGCTTTCTATTCCAACAAGTGACGCATAGTAAAATAATGTCCACAATTTTCCGGTATTATTTGTAAAAGTACAGAAACCAGTTTTTCTTCACCTCCTCATTGGAATTCGTGTATCTATGAGCTGTGGTCTTTGTTATATACAGATTTTGTTGCAATGAGTTGGTTATTTTGGCTCAAAATGTAGTTTACTTTTACAAGTAGTGCAATATGTTAAATATTTCATATTTCATGCTTTACCTGTGTATTCTTCATGGCGTAACTTTTCTCCCAAAACAGTTTTTAGACGATCTGGAATTTAACATATTGCATTAAAGTATTCATAATGTTACTCTTCATTTTATGATATTTACCAGCAGTGTTGCACAGTTAGCTGCAATATTAAAAACACAACCTAATTGTTTTACCGCCAGGTTTGAGCGACTAACCATGCAACTACAAAAAAAAAAAAGCATTATCTTTTTCCCTCCTACAACTTTAAACTGTGTATTCTTCATGGCGTAACTTTTCTCCCAAAACAGTTTTTAGACGATCTGGAATTTAACATATTGCATTAAAGTATTCATAATGTTACTCTTCATTTTATGATATTTACCAGCAGTGTTGCACAGTTAGCTGCAATATTAAAAACACAGCCTAATTGTTTTACCGCCAGGTTTGAGCGACTAACCATGCAACTACAAAAAAAAAAAAAAAAAAAGCATTATCTTTTTCCCTCCTACAACTTTAAACATTTTATTTTATTTGGTTATTTATTTTTATTCCATTTGGAGATATGCAATCATGAAATATGCCATTACCTACATTATGCAAAAAAGAAGAAAAGAAAATCAGATATTATTTGTTTATTCATCCACTGCTCATCTTACAATATGTTAGAGATAGCAGTGTATTAAACAGGTAAAACAGAATTAAAAGGTGACAAACATGCAGGTGAAGAATTACAGTTGTTGTTAGTTCCAAAGCAAAGTTACAGCCTTCAGTAGTTGCTGCACACCTCTAAGTCTCCATTACTTTGTCTGGGTTCCCATTCCCCTGGGATAACAAGTGAGCATCCCATGAAATGTTGAAAGAAGATACACCAGATGATGATGATGATGATAACAACAGTAGCATATGCAGCATACAAATTTTATTTCAGTTTACAAAGACTGATATGTGGGAGAAATTTGCCTAGAAAGATACAGGTAAGCATGACTCGGGGGGGAGCTTCCCAATGGCTGTTACGTTGAATATACATTATGTATCAGAAATGGAAGAAGTATATAGAGGGTTGAGACAATGGCTATGTACCTGAGGGCAATATTATGGAGATGGAAGAGGACATAGATGAAGCTGAAATGGGAGATACGGTACTGCCTGAAGAGCTTGACAGAGCACTGAAAGACCTACGTCAAAACAAGGCCCCGGGAGTAGACAACGTTCCATTAGAGGTATTGATAGCCTTGGGAGAGCCAGCCATGACAAACTTTACCATCTGGTAAGCAAGGTGTATGAGACGGGCGAAATACCCTCAGACATAATTCCAGTCCCAAAGAAAGCAGGTGTTGACAGGTGTGAAAATTACCAAACTATCAGTTTAATAAGTCACAGCTGTAAACTACTAACACAAATTCTTTACAGATGAGTGGAAACACTGTTAGAAGCCGACCTCGGGGAAGATCATTTTGAATTCCCTAGAAATGTTGGAACACACGAGGCAATACTGACCCTTCACCTTATCTTAGAAGATAGATTAAGGAAAGGTAAACCTACATTACTGGCATTTGTAGACTTAGAGAAAGCTTTTGACAATGTTGACTGGAATACTCTCAAATTCTGAATGTGGCGGGGGTCAAATACAGGGAGCAAAAGGTTATTTACTTTGTACAGAAACCAGATGGCAGTTATAAGAGTCAAGGGGCATGAAAAGGAAGCAGTGGTTCGGAAGGGGGTGAGACGGCGTTTTAGCCTATCCCCGATGTTATTATTTAATCTATATATTGAAAAAGCAGTAAAGGAAACAAAAGGAAAAATTTGGAGTAGGAATTGAAATCCATGGAGAATAAATAAAAATTTTGAGGTTTGGCGATGACGTAGTAATTCTGTCAGAGACAGCAAAGGACCTGGAAGAGCATTTAAATGGAATGGACAGTGTCTTGAAAGAAGGATATAAGATGACCATCAACAAAAGCAAAATGAGGATAATGGAATGTAGTCGAATTAAATCAGGTGACACTGAGGGAATTAATTCAGGAAATAAGACACATAAAGTATTAGATGAATTTTGCTATTTGGGAGCAAAATAACTGATGACGGTTGAAGTAGAGAGATTATAAAATGTAGACTGGCAATGGCAAGGTGGCAAGGAAAGCGTTTCTGAAGAAGAGAAATGTGTTAACATCGAGTGTAGATGTAAGTGCCAACAAGCCCGTTCTGAAAGTATCTGTATGGAGTGCAGCCATGTATGGAAGTGAAATGTGGACAGTAAATAGTTTAGACGAGAAGAGAATAGAAGCCTGTGAAATATGGTGCTGCAGAAGAATGCTGAAGACTAGATGGGTAAGTCACATAACTAATGAGGAGGTACTGATTAGAATTAGGGAGAAGAGGAATTTGTGACACAACTTGACGAGAAGAAGGGCTCGGTTGGTAGAACATGTTTTAAGGCATCAAAGGATCACCATTTTAGTATTGGAGGGCAGCATGGAGGATAAAAATCGTAGGGTGACCAAGAGATGAATACACTAAGGAGACCCCGCCCCCTGCTGGCCTGGGGGTTAGAATAGGCCCAAGGTATTCCTGCCTGTCGTAAGAGGCGACTAAAAGGAGTCTCGCACCTTTCGGCCTTCATGTGATGGTTCCCTGTAGGGTTGATAACTATTTTTCAAATGTTTCCCAAAGAGCGAGCCAATTGGGGATGGGCACATTACATAGTGCATTGCGCCCATCGTGCATTGAGATCTTTAGCCCACTTTCTCGTCATGGCATTGAGTCACACTCATCCTCCATCTCTTGAGCAAGGACACCTTTCTGGGTGCGTTTTCCCCCACCCACTATGCAGTGTCATTTTCTGCACCAACAAAGACCAAGGAATTCTTTGCACCTCATATGAGCACAGTAGCCAGTCCGTTGTGGTGGGGCCACCATGTACCCTGTTGGTTGTAGCCCCCTGACTACACAGGGATCGCTCTGCTGGTGACTGCACCATTAAATCCCCATGTATGACAAGGAGTAGATGCCCATCACCCTGGGGCATCGGGACTCCTGGCAATGATCATCCTGCTAGGTGACCTTTGCTGCAGTTGGGTGGTGCCCGTGGGGTGGGTCCCTGGTTGGAGTGGGTGGCATCAGGCCGGATAATGCGCGATGAAGTGTACCACATCTTCACGTACTGATGATCTAACGCCAGCAGTCTCTAAGCATTCAACGTCTCAGTTCAATGCTAGGAAGTATGATCCAAAATAAGGAAGTATGATCCTAAATCATTCCCCTTCCTGTACGCACCATGGGAGGAACGCCAGGCTAAGGATTGCAGCAAACCTTATTCGCCCGGTTACCTCGTATGTATGAGAGCTGATAGGGACTCCTTTGTCTTAATGAAGCCTCTGTTTTTTGTTGAGCATTTAGAGGACAAGTTTGGGGAGGTGGAAGGCGTGTCCAAAATGCAGTCAGGCTCAGTCTTAATAAAAAACGGCATCCTCTGGAGGGGTGGGGGGGGGGGGTGGTTCTGTTACCATCACGCTTCATAAGAGTTTAATCCTTTTGTGGGCAAAATTATTGAGCAGTTTTTTTTTAATGAATGGAGAGCAGATAGCTGATAGTGGTTAACAGATAGGTATATTTATCATACAGAATATCAAATTTGCTCCAACTGTGAAAGTGAGGTCACACAACAAGGTGGGAAGTATTCTTCCCACTGCCCTTCCTTGGAGTTAAATGACAAAAACAACTTTTTCAACATATGTCATATTTATTTGATAAATTTACTTCTCTTGTTACAATGATTGTCCACAATTATTTGCCATGAAATTTTGTTAAACATGGATCTATGCAAAGTGGTATTTGACAATATGTACAAACACAGCGAGTGCTCTTTTCCGTAGCTTTGGTACTACAATGACGTACTACAATGACGGCACGTCCAGTAGGTTTCTCCTAAAATGGGTTGATGCTCCCCTGCAGCCAAATGACGAAAATCTTCAGGTCCTTTACCCATTTTTGCCAGAAAGACAGGTTTTTGCCCACACCTTTTTTGGGATGAGAAGCCAGCAATCAATTGTCTGGCTAGATGGAACCGGTATGTGAGCTGATCATGCTGTCCACTTTCTCTTTTACTTATTTTCCACAGGATAAAACTGTTCAGTGCAGCAACGTCCACCAGGAAATAAAATATTCTCTGCCACCATTTTACAGAATGTCTGCCAGTAGCATACCTTTCTCGTAATTGATCAAACTTATCTACACCACACATTATTTTTTTGTATTCCGCCACAACTTCAGGACAAGAAATCTCTGTATTAGTACCATCCATGTTTTTTCTTTTCACTGTGGCTGTTTCTCATGGGTCATGAATTGTGGACAGGAAAGTGACTGGATAGTTATCCATCCATTTTACTGCAGAAATGGCTCCTTTTTTTCAGACTGGAATTCTCCTCGTTCCAATCTTATGTTTTCCTTCATAAATTTGGGTAAATCAAAAGTATTTACCTTATACTATAGCATTGAGAAAAAAAATTACAAAATGCCAAGCAAACAGCTCTGAAAGGCTCCTCTACAGAGCAACACTCAGCTATACAATACCTCTGCGCGAAGGTACAGCAAAAACGGCGGGAACTTCTGATTGGAAGTAGTACCCTATACTGTTTACTAGGTGGTAGCACCATACAGAGGTGGGGACTGTGAATCCCACGGGACTAGGAGTGAGTTCATTGTAGTGGGAAGCATGTTTCCCACAGCTCACGAAAGGGTTAACTATGGTCCAGGGTATCATATTCCACAGGGACTTTCTTTTGCAGTCTGATGACAAGCTGCCCGCCAACTTAGAGCAGCGAGGAGTTTTATTTTGTCCGGCGCGTCCGAAGGATAATCAGGTTGCCACCTGTGCCTTCATCTTGGCCTTAGAGGGTGACACATTACCCAAGAAGGTCAAGGTTATGGTCTACCGCTGGGATGTCAAGCCATATATCCCTCCCCCAATGCGGTGCTTTAAGTGCTGGAAGTTCAGCCATATGTCTTCCTGCTGTACTTCCAGCATCACATGTTGCGATTGTAGATGTCCATATCACCCCAATACTCTATATGTCCCACCTCCCATATATGGCAACTGCGGAGAGCATCATTCCCCTTGCTCACTAGGCTGCAGGATTTTACAGCGAGAAAGGGAAATCGTGGAATAAAAGACTCTGAACCGACTGACCTACACTGAGGCCAAGAGGAAATTTGAGCACCTAAATCCTATGGCTATAACCTAGTCTTATGCTGCTGCTATGAGAATAGTTGGAGCCTTAACAGTTCCATGAATTCCAGTCGGCTCTGAGAACTGGAAGACTGCACCTGTCCCCTTGATGGTGGGGGGCACTTCACTCCCTGTTGCTCCCACACCACCTACCTCAGGAGCACTGTCCCCCCAACTATCAGGGACACCAGTCCCCACTTCTCAGATGGAGAAGCGCAAGTCTTCTTTGGCTCCTCTCATGAAGAAGGGGTCCCTTGGTCACTCCGATCACAGGTTTCTGCTGGGAAAGATGACAGCTGCTAGTGGCTGAAGTGCCCAAATGCAGCTGGTTGTAGGACTTCACAATCATCCTCAGTCCTGGAGACTGAATCAGTGGAAAATGCAATCCCTCATTCTCTAGGGTGCTCCCGGTGAAAGACAGTCCCATGGTGGTCACAAGAAGTCACTGAGGCAATTAAGAGCATTGGCGAGCTCTACAGCGACATAAGTGGCACCCTTCACTAGAGTGCCTAATTGCCTTAAAGGCTCCATGCCCGCATTCACCTGGTTACAAACTGACTGAAACAGGAGTGTGTTCACCTGCTTACAAACTGACTGAAACAGGAGTGTTGGGAGAGGTACATGTTGACCATTGGGTGCCATACATCACCTTCCTAAATCTGGACGAAGCACTTTGCTGAGAACTATGCTCGAGCCTCTGTGTTGTAGAACTACACCCCCCTCCCCCGCCTTTTGCACCCTCAAACGGTGGATGGAAAGGAAAGTCCTCTTGTTCACTACATGTCACAGTGAACTCTAGAATGCCGCATTCACAGAGTGGGAGCTGCTCAGTGCCCTTGCACATTGCCCTGACACAGCTTCTGGACCGGATTGGTGCACAGTCAGATGATTAAATATCTCTTGTTTGACTACAAGTGCCATCTCCTCGTTATCTTCAGCCGAATCTGATGTGATGGAAGTCTTTCCATCACAATGGTGGGAGAGAGCATCACAATGGTGGGAGAGAGCCATCATTGTGGTGCTAAAACCCGGTAAAAGTCAGCTTGATGTGGATAGTCATCAGCCCATCAGTCTCAACAACATTCTCTGTAAGCTCCCGGAACGTATGGTGTGTCAGTGGTTGGGTTGGGTTGGGTTGGGTTGGGTTCTGGAGTCTCATGCCCTACTGGCTCCACATCAGGGCGGCTTCCACCAGGGTTGCTCTACCGCTGATAATCTTGTGTCCCTCAAGTCTGCTATCCAAACAGCATTTTCCAGATGCCAACACCTGGTTGCCGACTTTTTGACTCACATAAGGCATACAACATGACTTGGTAACATAATATCCTTGCCACATTGTATGAGTGGGGTCTCAGAGGCCTACTCCTGATTTTTAACCAAAACTTCCTGTCACCCCGCACTTTGTGTTGAAGTTGGTGCCTCCAATAGTCCTCCCCCCCCCCCCCCCCCCCCATTCAGGAAAATAGTGTTTCTCAGGGGTCTGTATTGAGTGATCTGTTACTTTTAGTGGCCATTAACGGCCTAGCAGCAGCTGTAGGGACGTCGGTCTCCCCTTCTCTGTATGCGGATAGCTTCTGAATTTCGTATTGCTCTTCCAGTACTGGTGTAGTTGAGTAGCACCTACAGGCAGCCATTCACAAGGCACAGTCGTGGGCTGTAGCCCACAGCTCCCAGTTTTCAGCTGCAAAGTCGTGTCTCATGCACTTGTCGGTATCGTACCGTTCATCCAGAACCTGACCTTTATTGTAATGATGATCCACTCACTGTAGTGGAGACGTATTGATTCTTAGAACTGATTTTCGACACCTGATTGACTTGGCTACCTCACCTTCGTCAGCTTTAGCAGGAATGCTGGCAGCACGTCAATGCTCTCCACTGCCTGAGCAACACCACTGGGGTGCAGATCGCTCTAAGCTGCTATAGCTTTATGGAGCCCTTGTACAATCCTGCCTTGACTATGGGAGTTTGGTTTACAGTTTGGCGGCATCCTCAGCGTTGCGTTTACTTGACCCAATGCACCACTGTGGCATTCGCCTAGCAACAGGAGCTTTTAGAAGTCCAGTGGAGGCCGGAGTCCCTCCATTGCGGATCCGACATGCACACATCTGTAGTTCTCCTGAGCATTCGAATTACAGTCTCATTTTCCCACCTGCTACAGTCCATGTCCAGCATTGGCGGCCCAGGTCATGGCTCATGATTGCGCTTCATGTGCGATCCCTTCTCTCTGAACTGGAGTCCTTCCCTTTACTACCTCTACTTGATGTCCATTCACGTACACCTCCATGGTGTACTCCTCGGCCGAAGCCTTTGCATGGCCCTAAGGACTTCGTTAACCGCCCGTTCACTGCTGTCACTTCCTCTCGATTCTTGACGTGTTCTGGGGCTCTGAAGTTGTTTACACCAACAGCTCGGTGGCTGCTGGTAATGTTGGTTTCACCTATGTACACAGAAGCCATAATGAACAGCATTCCTTGCCCACTGGCTGCAGTGTATTCATTGCAGAGCTTGTGGCCATATCTCGTGCACTTCAGGACATCCGTTCCTGTTCTGGTGTGTCATTTCTTTTCTGTTCGGACTCCCTGAGCAGCTTACAAGCTGTCAACCAGTGCTACGCTTGCCATCCTTCAGTAGTGAACATCCATGAGTCCATCTCTGCCCTGGAACAGTCCAGTCGTTCAGTGGTGTTTGTGTGGACCCTAGGATACATCGGAATACCAGGCAACGAACTTGCTGACAAGCTGGCGAAACAGACTATGTGGAAACTGCTCCTGGCGATGGGCATCTCTGAAACTGACCTGCGTTCTGTCTTACACTACAAGGTTTTTCGGCTTTGGGAAACAGAGTGGCAAACAGTATGCACAACAAACTGTTAAGGAGACTGTGAATGTGTGAAAGTCTTCTGTGCAGGCTTCTCGCAGGGAATCAGTTGTCCTTTGTCGGCTCCTTATTGGCCATACGTGGCTCACACATGGTTACCTCCTCCGTCGTGAGGACCCATCTCAGAGTCTCTGTGGTTCCCAAATGACAGTTGTCCACCTCTTGATGGACTGCCCACTTTTAGCCACTCTGCGATGGACCTTTAACTTTCTCAGCACCCTACCATCAGTGTTGAGTGAGAATCACTCAGTAGCAGCTTTAGTTTAACGTTTTATTCAGAGTGGCTGGCTTCTCCTTTTTAATCTCATGGTTAGTCAGCCATGTTAATCTGCTCTCTTGTTTTTAGTCTCTTCTCCCTGTTTCTTGTGTGTGTCTGTGGCTTTCTTGACCTGTTTAGCCCATTGTAGTGTTTGTTGTCCTTCTGTCATTCTTCTGGTTCTTCCTTTCTCATGTTATTGTGGCATACATCTTCTTTGTTTTCTTCTTTCCCTTGGGTAATTGTTCTACTGGGAACAAGGGACCAATGACCTTGCATTGTGGTCCCTCTCCCCCCCCCCTCCTTTTTTCAACACACCAACCAACCAAGCACTAAGCCGACTCGGAAGGATGTGGGTTGCAGTACGTACTTCGAGATGAAGAAGCTTGCACAGGATAGAGTAGCATAGAGAGCATCAAACCAGTCTCTGGACTGAACACAACAATAACAATAACAACAACAACAACGTCAGACATGGAGTGGTGAAATATATTTCTTGGTAGACAGTCCAAATGGGAATATGTAAGAAGTTAACAGATAGTCTGTTGGTTCAGTGTTCAGTGTTCTTATGTTCTGTAACATTTTAATAATTCAGAATAAGGATATTAAATTCTGAGAACTATGCCCCACCTTTCATTTATTTTCAGGTGAGGGGTTGATTGTCCTTATTATTTTGTAAATTAGTGTTAATGTAATATATTTGTTTAACTGTCCCATTCATCCTAAACATGATGTTCTTTAGCATTCAAGAGAATTCATAGATGACAAAAAGTAGAAATATTCTGTAAAGTTGTTTTGTTGGTATCTGCTTTAGCATTAATAAGACAACAGGAGCTCTGTACTGAAGTGAATAATATAAAAAGACCTGTAAAGCAATGAAATGTTTGTTTTTATTAATATTGGTATGCTCTTTATGATGATAATTGTTTATGGTTAAAGTGTTCAGGACCTTCAATGGAACCAACTATTTTCTCCAACAATATTCTGCTTTCTGAACATATAACACCAAGGCTACAACAGATCAAGAAAGGAGACATTGTTATATCAAGGTCGCCAACAAATCCAAGACAGCATATTTGTAAAAGAGTAACTGGCCTTCCTGGGGACAGGAAGCTGATGGGATTTTCATGTAAAGTGGTATGTTTCATAGTCATGCATTTTTTAATATTTTGTTGCAGAATCCTTCACTTTGTTTTAATAGATTCATTCAGATAAAACTGCAAGTACCTTGCTTTCCTATCAATTATTTTGTAAGTGTGTTGTCATTATTGTCAAGTTTTATACTCTGCTGTAGGCTCTTAGAAACTTATGTCTACTGTGATGATTAAAATAGACAGTGGAAGTCATCACTTACTTGAAATGTGGAACATGTAAGGGGGAACAGGGAACATGTTGTCTTTCTGCACTAATGTTTAAGTGTAACAGACATAAATGGAAAATATGATAGCCCAGTGCAAGCAGTGCTACATCCAAGTAAATTATTAGTTAAAAATTAAGTGTCTTGTTTTGCAGTTCACAATTTTATGCAGTAGATGTAGAAATGACTGCATTACTTTCTTAATTTAGCAATGGGGAGGCATTTACTGATAAATGATTTCTGTTTACAGATAAAAGCTTGCCGTAACAATGAAGTGTAACTTGTACGTTTGAATGTATTCACTTCTTTCAGCTTTTGTAAAGACTCTGCATTGTTAGATGCACAGAAGAGAGACTGGCCTTCAGTCCTATTGCACAAGTGTATGCAATGCTTTAGACAAGATGTTGAATTTTACTTTGAGAATACTGAGGCTGACAACAGAGTGCCAAGTGAGTGGGGGAGTGACTGGGGGAGGAACAGAAATTGTGAGTTAATGCAGAAATGAGGGCTGGATTAACAATGACAAATGACAGACAGTTTGTGTAGATAATGTTTACAGGATGCCAAGTGAGATCTGAGCAGGAGGGAGTATTTGGTTATGTCACAGATGATAAACAGAACGAAAATAATGTGTGTGTTTATTGTAGTTTCAGTTTACAATGGGACCCTTGAAGAAAGAATGAAGTTTCACCAAGTACCAGTCTGATGGGTAACAGGGGTGAATGTCCAAAATATTTGATAGAAAGAATTATATTTCTGGGGCAAAAGTGGAACAATAGAGAAAGACAGGGACAGTAGTAGTGGGAAGACGCCTGTTCATTACTGTTGGTCGGCTCTGCAGTCCTTGTAGAATCTTGGCCTGCTTTCCCCAGCCTCCATCCATTGCTTTCCTTCTCCAATTCCTGATTCCCATTGCTCTGTGGTCATCTTTCATATCTTCAAGATACCTTTTCCTGGGTCTTCCTCTTCTTCTCCTCTCAGACTTTCCTGTGGGCACTTACATAACATTCCAAGTACCTGGCATTTTCTGTCAATGACCAGCACTTCTTGTTCCTCCTCCCTTCACCTTCTCTACAATATTAATCTGTCCAAAAAGAGTCTGTAGTTCTGTGTTCCTCCTTATTCTTCAGCTTCCTTCCAATCTCGTTGCCCCAAATATCTTTCTCAAAATCTTCCTTTCCCATCTTGTATATTTTGATCTTTATATTCTTGCTAACATCTCTTGGCTTGAATATATTTTGCAAAAAATAATAGCATCCATTTCTACTTTGTATGCTTTCTTGAACTTCTACAACTGTCCTGTTGTCTTCTGGTATTATTGACCCTAGGTATTGAAACGCTTCTGCTCTTTGATATTATTTCCCTTTTATTTTTCATGAGGTCTCTGCTCCATCCCTACCAGGATTTATCATCATCATATACATTGTTTTGCCTATATTTGCTTTCAGTACTGATTTCCATGCCACTCCTCCTAATTCAGCATAATTATCGTTCAGAACTGTGACATGGCTTGCAGTTAATGCTACATCATCAGAGCACAGCACCACCTGAATGTGCTGGGTGGATATTGTTCCTTCTGGGTTTTCGACATTTGCCAAATTATCTTCTCTTAGTACTAAGTTTAAAAGTAGCACAGAGACCACATCACCGTGCTTGAGACCCCTTCATACATGGAACTGTCGTGATAACTCTAAATCTATTCTGACCACGCAAACTGTTGCTTTCATTGTCGTTTCTGTCAGCCTCACTAATTTTAGTAGGATTCCAGAATGTATCAAGCTTTTTAGAATGTTATCCCTTTCTAAACTTTAGTATGCTTGTCTAAAATCAATGTACAACTAATGCAGTTGCTTGTCATATTCATAAAATTTCTCTAGCACTTGCCTCATTAAAAATATTTGGTCCAGTGTAGGCGTGTTTCTCCTAACTCCTGCTTAATAATCTCCCAGCATCTTAGTCAAGAGACTAAAATCTTTCCAAACAATTTACATGTTGTTTGCAAGACAGTAATCCAACAGTAATTGCTTATTGGTTTCTAGTATAATGAGCAGATTATTCCCCCACTCAGATCCTTAGATATCTCTTTCTTTATCCATATTTCTTTCATTAGTTCATTAAGAGCTATCTCCATTGTGTTTGACCCAAAATTTTAATAATTCATCCTCTATGCTGTCTTCTGCTGCTGTTTGATTATTGTTTTAGTTTTCAATTGTAGTCCTCACTTCCTCTAAGAGCGGTGGTTCAATTTTCTGCTCCTCTGCTTCTAATTCTAATTCCAGTTCCTCCTCTTCTTCATTCAAGGCTTTCTCTGTTTACCTCCTCTCTTTCCATGTAGTAACTCAGTAAAATGCTTTTTCCATCTTTCCAAAGCTTAGCTTGAATCTCCAGTTTGATTTCCATCTTTATCTTTATAGAAGACTGCTCTCGGTAGGAATCCACTCTTCAGCTCACTAGATCTTTCAAAAAAAAAAATGAACACTTTCTGTTGTACCATTTGGAGGTTAGTAAGAACTGACGTCATATGAGGGAGATAAGTGATATGTATCTCTAAATATTTCTAAAAAAAATTATGTATATCATCTTTTAATTGTGTTGATTACAATAACTTAGTATGTTACAATTGATTACTAGTTTCAGTTGCTAAACAACCATCTGTGGATCTGTGAAAGTACCAGAAATGGAAAATTGCATTTGGTTAAAACGACTTTTACAATCTTGAAGAACATACATTATTTCCTAGTAATGTTCATTACGTAGCAGAAACATACCACGTGTGCTAGAGACTCTGTGTCTACGTTGATTGTAGGCTAGAATGCCATTGTGTGTTAGTTTATCTCAGAAATATGCAAATAAATGGAAAATACCTACCAGGTAAACATGAACAATTAAAAATTTTACTATATATATATTTTAAATAGGTGTTAGAACACAAATATAATCAATAAAAATATTCCATGCTCACTAATGACCCAAGTTTTTCATGTGTTGTTGGTTGCACCAACAAAGTTATAGAGTGCAATTCTGAACCTATGAAAACAACTGAAAACTTTCTTTTGCTAACAATATTGCATTAGACTGAGTTATAACATAAATTAATTTTAAAGGAGAAGGACATGAAAAATTTAAAATTCCTCATCTGCATAGCTCAGAAAAGCTGGTGGTGGTGGGGAGGATCCAGATGGCATGGGTTGTGAAGCAATCATTGAAATCATGCATGTTTCTGGCAACAGTTTGGTAGTAGCCATTCATTCTCATTGACAGCTGATTGGTTGTCATACCAATGTAAAAACACTGTACAGTGGTTGCAGCAGAGCTGGGATATAACATGCCTGGCTTCTGATGGGATAGTATAAGCCTGTGGCAAAAGTGGAATATGAAGTTCTGGATGGGTAGATTTGGAAGGTCTGGGTATTCCACAAGGTTATGATCCCAGTGGCAGGGGATTGGGGGTGGGAGTGGCATGGGGATAGTTAGGATCTACATCTACATTTATACTCCGCAAGCCACCCAACGGTATGTGGCGGAGGGCACTTTACGTGCCACTGTCATTACCTCCCTTTTCTGTTCCAGTCGCGCATGGTTCGCAGGAAGAATGACTGTCTGAAAGCCTCCATGTGCAATCTAATCTCTCTAATTTTACATTCGTGATCTCCTCGGGAGGTATAACATAGGGGGAAGCAATACCTCATCCAGAAACGCACCCTCTCGAAACCTGGCGAGCAAGCTACACCATGATGCAGAGCGCCTCTCTTGCAGAGTCTGCCACTTGAGTTTGCTAAACATCTCCGTAATGCTATCACGGTTACCAAATAACCCTGTGACGAAACGCGGCGCTCAGCGCAATGCTGTGGAGATTGGGTGGACGGTAGAACACCACTTTGGGAGGGGATGGAAGTATCTTGGGTAGGATGTCCCTCATTTCAGAGTGTGATGATAGATAATTAAAGGCCTGGTTCAGACATTCCAGTCCCGGGTTGTATTGGGTTACAAGGGGCACTTTGTGGATGGTTCTTGGGATGGACGTGAGGATCAGGTGTGTGTGTGTGTGTGTGTGTGTGTGTGTGTGTGTGTGTGTGTGTGTGTGTGGGTGGGTGGGTGTGGAGGGGGGGTATGGTATGGGAGTGGGAGATTTGTTTCTGCATTCAGTCTGGAGGGTAGTGCCTGTCTGCGAAGGCCTTTTGAGGCCTTCAGCATACTGGAAGAGGACGTTCTCATCACTGCAGATGCATCTGCCATGGGTGGCCAGACTGTAAGGAGGAATTTTTTGGTGTGGAAGGGGTGGTAGATGTCAAAGTGCAGGTACTGTTGGTGACTGGTGCATTTGATGTGGGCAGAGGTGTGGATGGAGCCATCTGAGAGGGGGATTTTGACATCTAGCAAGGTGGTATGATGGGTGGAGGAGGACCAGGTGTAGTGGATGGAAGAGTAGCAGATTGTGGAGGAATGAGGATAAGTTATCCTGGCATTGGGTCCAGATTATAAAGATATCATCAATAAACCTGAACCAGACCAGGGGTTTGGGGTTTTGGGAAACTAGGAATGTTTCCTCTAGGTGACCCATGAAGAGTTTGGCATAGGAGGGTGTACGGCAGATGCTCATGGGTGTGCCACAAATTTGGATGTATATCTTCCCTTCAAAGATGAAGTAGTTGTGGGTTAAGATGTAGTTGGTTAGGTGTCAAAGTACCTCCACCCAATTTGTGTCAGCTGGTTATTTGATGCCCACCCTAGTCTGTAAAATAATGTTCCCAGCCATATGCCTATCTAGCCTACAGACAGCTGCCCACTCTCCCACAAGCCACTAGACACTTCCTCCCAAACCCCTCCCTGCCTCCTGTCTTTCTCTGTCCCTCACCCACCCCACCTCACCCAGTACACTCACCATGAGCCAAGAAAGAGCTGGAAGTTGACTGAGCACAATCTAGGGGGATGGGTGTATGCATGTGTGTGAGTGTGTGTGTGTGTGTTTCTCCCACAAACTTGAAAAAGGAATTTCATTCCGAAAGCTGGAAAAACTCTGTACCTTCTGTTTGTGTACCTATCTTTGACGCAGTGGTTCTACCTTTCAGTGAGTCATCTCCTTTATTCCTAAAAAATTCTTAATGAACAAAAGCGATCTTGAACATAAACGTTATCTAGAAAATTTTACTGATATTTTGGAAAATGAAAACAACAGAAACACACATTAAATGAAAATGAAAGAGAACCATAGATTCAAATCATTCCAAAATTATAATATCAGTGAAACAAAACTAACATCACTGACTGCAAACATAAAGTATCAATGTGAATAAACTGTGAATCTAGCTGTCAAAAGTATTTCACAGGAAAAAATTCTGCACAAATAGGCGTTATGTGACATAACAGTCTAGCGACAGACAGTTGATAGTTTATTCACTGATTCAATATGAACATCTATTTGCACTAAACATAAGTATATACGTAAACTGACCTTTATGTAAAACTTTTATAGATGTAAGTGCTCACCAACTGTAACATGTACAGGTTTACTTCAGAACAGCACTATAAATGAAACAAGCTTGTAGCAAGGAAGAAACGCTATTAATTGAACTATTTGTGGCTTGCCTGGAATAATTCATCACAAAATGTTGCATTATGAGGTATTCTATGCTGCGGATCTGCAGTATTTGTTGTGCTTCTTCTAAGTTTTTGTAATGTGCAGCAGAATGTCCTGCAAATATCAGCAACTTTCTTAAGAATGTCTCAGTTGCTTTTCACTTGTGAGAGTGGATGTATTTATTTATTTATTTATTATTATTAAAATTCACACAGTTCTGTCCAGGAAACAGTTAGAAAATAATGAAGATGCAGATTGCCTTGCGCACTGATTTTCTCTGAAGAGTGTAGAGGTTTGTGCTTGTGATATGTACTCTTCAGGTTCTTTGTACAAACATATCCCACATTACACTTGTCACTGAATTTGAAATTCCTTTATCTATTGTTTAACTGTCACCAGAGTGAAGAACCTTATAGAAATATAAAAATGTGTCATAATGTTACAGTATAATCACCGAAGTTCAGTAATTATAAGTTACAGATTTGAAACATATTATTAACTACTGCCCTGCCCTGGCTTTGCCCGAGTAATGCTAAATACCTGTGGTCAGACAGTTTGTCTGGCATAGCAGTAATAGATTATATACACAAACCTTCCTCGTGAATCAATTGTCTGTTAGTGATAACCGTATCAAAATCCCTATAGTAGTTCCTGAGATTAACCTTCGTATACTGACAGAAAAATGCTGTGGTGCCTTTTAATTCTTCATAGTTCAGCCTGTTTACATGAAATAGTCATAAATTATAGGCACAAAGCTTCCTATTGAACCAGTCTATTAATTATTGAAAAGCGTTTCCAAATCCGTACAGTAATTCCAGTGATTATCCTTCACACAAAAAACAGGCAATTGGAGTGAGTAGACTTTAAATTACATATGCAAATGGCGTCTTATGCTGTAAAAAGAGTTGTTTCATCATACTTCCTCAGCTTCTTTTGCACAGTGGTTTTTCTTCAGGAATGTTTGTGAATTAGTTGTGTCTAAATCAGTTATTCACTTGTTTTGCTTCTTGTTTCTTTTGTAGCTCTGTCCTTCAAACATGCTTGAAATCATTTTCTTTGGATCCACTGTACATTTGTAAGCTTCCTTTGTTATTCACATCATCATTGTCTTTTAGTATAACAATGAAAAATGCCAGGTGTTGTAGCAGTTCTGCCTGCTTTATTTATTTCTTTGTTTGTTGCTCTCGATGTCGATGTACTGAATTGCTATACTGGCTGAAAAATGGGTTGTGGAAGTCAAACACAGACTACTTTAAATAATGCAACCAACAGATGCGCATTTGTGTTTCACAGTCTTTTACTTTCACTTTTCACAACCTCCCTATACTACAGTCATATGCGGCCAGTGCAATATTGTTCAATGTTCCATAAGCCTCATTAATAGTCTGCAGGTGAACATCCACATACTGCTACATCTACATCTGCATGGATACTCTGAACATCACATTTAAGTCCCTGGCAGAGGGTTCATTGAACCACCTTCACAATTCTCTATTATTCCAATCTCGTATAGTGCGCGGAAAGAATGAACGCCTATATCTTTCCAGACGAGTTTTGATTTCTCTTATTTTATCGTGGTGATCGTTCCGCCCTATGTAGGTTGGTGTCAACAAAACATTTTCGCATTCGGAGGAGAAAGTTGGTGATTGGAATTTTGTGAGAAGATTTCGTCGCAACGAAAAACGCCTTTCTTTTAATGATTTCCAGCCCAAATCCTGTATTATTTCTGTGACACTCTCTCCCATATTTTGCAATAATTCAAAATCTGCTGCCTTTCTTTGAATTTTTTCGATGTACTCCGTCAGTCCTACCTGGTAAGGATCCCACACCGCGCAGCTGTATTCTAACAGAGGACAGACAAGTGTAGTGTAGGCAGTCTCCTTAGTAGGTCTGTTACATTTTCTAAGTGTCCTGCCAATAAAACGCAGCCTTTGGTTAGCTTTCCCCACAACATTTTCTATATGTTCTTTCCAATTTAAGTTGTTCATAATTGTAATATCTAGGTATTTAGTTGCTACAGTAGTTTACTGTTGTACATCTATGAGCAATAAAAGCCTAACCACACAGTTCAGTCTTTCGATTAAATTGAACAGACACTGTCATTGCTTTAACACAAATCCTATTGGTGTAACCCTTATTTCACTTTTAAGTTGATGCATTGTTGTCGTTCTAATCAACACAGATTCCTCGTCTGAAACTCGGCCGTGGACTGACTGAGTCGTGATCGAAACCCGGGCCCTTATATATCCTCACAATAATAGGTGCTGAAACTACACATTGTTCAAAGTTAAAATTACAATTAAAACCAAACTCATTAATACATCGAAAAATTGCGTCTTTTTAACAGTTTCTTCTACTACAAGACTTAGGCCGAATTTTTTGTTTAAATCATGAAATTAACAAATATAGTTATGCAAACAATACTTTTGACAAAGCAGTTAATTAAAGCTAGTTTTGCTAACATGTTTTCGAATAGAGCCAAATAGATAACTTTTAAGATTACTAGCATCTCGTCTTCCCAACGTTTATAATTAGTGCAGAATTTATATGTCAACAATAGAATTTAAGTTGAGAAACAATTACTGGTTTCGCCCTATAACAAAAGATACTGACTAGGAACATTCAAAATAAATTAGAAAATCAATCACAAACATAAAACTAAGCAAAAAATAAGACATGGTGTAAAATCCTGTAAAACTGAGGGCCAACTTTTCTCTTTTATGGAAATGCTAATTATATTAATGTATGTTAATGGCAATTAGTTAAAATAAAAAAAAATTAGGTAGGCAGATGGCAAAACAAGAGGGGAAGTAAAATTATCCCAGCTTGCTCCATCACATCGTGAAATAAAACTAGTGATATGAGTAAAGACAACCTCTTACACGATACACCCATCCAGGCGGCCCAGTGCTTGGGACAGAGGACTGATGTTCTAGGGGAACAAGGTGGTGAGCTAATAGAGTAAATAGAATACTGGACTCTCATTATGAAGAGTGGCATCCAAATCTCCACCTGGCCATCCTGACTGATTCTGCAATTTTCCAAAATCAGTTAGAGCAATTGTCAGGATAATCATTTTGAAAAGGGCACAACCAATGTCCATATTTTTGCCCTAGTCCAGATTTTACTCTTCATCTGGTAATCTTATGACCAAGGGCATGTGAAACTCTAGTCTTTTGTCCTTTCTTCAAAAGTAGTGCAGTTCAGATACCTTCTTGCTCTTACCAATTTAAATTTTCTGCGTTCTTGTCTTGTGAATACCAGGATGATACATTTAGAAAAGGCTAAGGCTGATCTCTCTCTCTCTCTCTCTCTCTCTCTCTCTCTCTCTCTCTCTAAGAAAAAAGAGAACTGGTTTGCTATTCACATGTCACCCATCACCCATTCTTCACCTCCTTTTAAAACATCTCTGTGTTACAAGACAAGAGAAACCTATCACATATCAGACAATTTTGTGTTTGGTTTAAACATGTATTTGTTGCAGCCAAAGTAGTTTTTGAATAGTACTAAATTTGGTATTATTGTTGAAGATATTTTTCTAGCAAGCTCATTATGAAGATGTATTTCCTTTGCTGTAGGTTCCACCAGGCCATGTATGGTTAGAAGGAGACAACCGTAATAATTCCACAGACTCCAGGAACTATGGACCTGTTCCTTACGGACTCATTAGAGGCCGTGCAGTTTGTAAAGTGTGGCCACCCAGTGAAATTTGCATGTTGACAAATAGAGGCAAGTGTGAACTATCAGAATAATATGGACCTTGTATGACACCTGAAGAGCAAAAGTGACCCAATTTAAAAAGAAAAACTGTGATAAAAAGAATCTTACTTTTTGTAATAATGTGCTATCTGACCACAACCATATTTGGACCAAAGCTGTATTTATTGAAATGTATTCTGATGACAGTGTAAAGAAGCAGGTCACATCTTGCCTATTCAGGACATTAGACATTTGTACTGTTTTAATAAAACTCTTTCCTAGTAGTGTATCTATTCATATATTCTTCTTGTACCTACTATTGTAACCAAAGACTGATGAAATAATATGTTATTCATTCTTAACATTTTCTTTTCATGTCCAGGATTTGATGAAAGTGTTGGGAATACAAGTTTTTACGTTGATGAATTACAGTTCTTTCTCCGGGGAAAGTTTTCTTCAAATAGTATTGGTGTGTTGTCACAAATTGAGAAATCCAGGTGGTACTCGTAACTAATACTTATGTATCCTGTGATAGTAATGTCATCTCCCTCACTATCTCCTCTCTCCCCCCCCCCCCCCCCACTCTTCTCTCTCTCTCTCTCTCTCTCTCTCTCTCTCTCTCTCTCTCTCTCTCTCTCTCTGTGTGTGTGTGTGTGTGTGTGTGTGTGTGTGTGTGTGTGTGTGTGTAGCTTAATATATAAAACAGACCAACAATACAGAGGCCAAAGTGCGGCGGCAGCAAAAAGTGTAAACAACCGAATTTTATAAAGTAAATACGTCACAGTTCTGAACTGTGCAAATCGATGTTCGTCCTGGAAATTCGACGTTCAAGATGAACAGACATTTTAAAAATACGCAATAGTAAAACCGAAGATAGGAACGAATTTAAAAGAACTAGTAAATTATGTTAATTCGGTGCAAGCTTTTCGCGAAGCAGCAGTGTACAAGAAAATAAGATTGAACACGAAATTTAATCGCATCCTGTCAAAACAATCTACAAGTTCCAGGTAATGACACAGACACTGCAGATCAATATGTGATTCGTAGATAAACGAAATAGACAGAAAAATAGAGGAACTGTCTGACAGGATTAGTGCCGTATTCATTGGCCCTAACAAATGTTCCATGTTGGAATGGATGACGAACAGTTAAATAGGTTAAGGGGCCCATCCATCAAATTTTTAGCAGATTTGCTTGTGGATTTACAGGCGTGATCAAATTCCCAGCAAGCCTCGAGCAGGCTTCCTGGATATTAAGTGATTAAGCATGAGATGATGTTAAGGCGAAGCTGCCGAAGTGCTTAAGGCAAGGTTCCTTGAGGCGCGGCCGCCATAACACCTGTACTCTACACCGTGAGGCTTGCGATCAGTTTGTATGTTTTCATTTCAAGCTTGGCAGTTTCCTGTCGCGCATGCGCACTGCGTGTCGTCCGTGTAAGCTCAGGCTACTCATGGCTGATGACTTCACAGTATGCGTTAACTTCCTGATCTTGCTTTTTCGCGTAATTTAATTCACTTCCTATTATGAGTAGACAGTTTTGGAAAGATTTTTTGATTGCTTATATGTCCATGCCTTGTTTGTGGAAAGTTAGGTCCCCAGACTACAACAACAGAGTTAAGAAAAACCAGTGCTATGCTATATTGGCAAATATGTGTCGCGAATTCGAACCGACAGCAGACAGAGCTTTCGTACAAAGGAAGATAAATTCGTTTCGTACAACATTTCGTAAGGAACACAGAAAAGTAACTGAAAGCAAAATGTGTGCTACTGGAGCAGCTGACGTACACAAGCCAACTTTGTGGTACTATGACATATTGTTACCGACAGTTCTGCAAGGTTCCCCACGGTCCATTCAGTCAACACTGGAAGAAGTCGAGTTGGCACAAGATGACATTAGTAATTTCGAAGATAGCGAAGCAGATGCAGAGGTAGGTGATACAGATTTATAAATTGCAATGAAGCACCACGCACATACCGACAGTTTACTGTGTGTAATTATTTTGGTCAGGAATGATCAAACAGCTATTTGTCGAGTTTAATTTGTTCGGAAAGCAGTATGTAAAATTCCGCCTCGCATGCTCATATTTTATCGTAGCAAATTGGGTTACGATCTTAAAGATACTTTTTGAGTGGTATCTAAATGTAATAAACAATCGATAGTAGAAATGACATTTTAACACTCAGTTATCTAAAAATATCGGTACGCTTTGTTTAAAATAAAATAAGTAAGTCATGTTATATCGGATAATGCCACGGAGAGAGGGAAACGCGAATTACTCGCATGTACAGATCCATGGAATGCGCATACCAAATAAACATATCGCTCGGTGCGCTTAACTTGGTAGTGGCCTTTAGCATCCTTACGAGGTGAAACGTTTACGTGATAACGAATACTTAATTGTACGTGTTCAGTAATGATCCTATAGACCCATATAAAATGACGTCACTTCCATCCGGAAGTGAGGCTTTAGGTAACGCCCGCGATGGGTAAGGAGTTGTGATGAAGGAATTTTCGGTATAGAAAAGAATCCCGACCGCGTAAAGCGGTTTTCATGACACACTATAAGTGTAAGGCGTAGTTTACTAGAGATACTAAGTACGCCATACGCCACCTAACTAAGCGGCGATCCAGTAGCATCGAATACTGCCAAAGGAGTGAGATTGCTGGTGAAGGCTTGTCAATGCTTACCAGTCCTTGCCACATTTCCTTGTCAGATTTCCATGAATCTAGCATTTATCAGCAGTGATTACGCGCGGTATTAGCGTGCTTCCCATAACATGTGTCGTCCTTTTTATGTCAATTTAACAAAAGTTTCGGCACAAAAAGCCCAAAAGATCATTACCATGTAGCTAGTGTTTACATATGAATTTCCGTTGTCACTTACGAGAATGAACTTAGAGACATGAGCAAGCTCACACAACAGCTTAACAGGCGTATAGGGGTGATACATTTGAAATGTGTGCCATTTCCTACAAGTTGTGAACTAGCTGTTGGACATGAAGGCCTTGTGTCAATGAAGAGTGTCTGGAGGCGAAAGACACCTTGCTATGGATCATGAAGTAAACTATCTATCTGTGACATTCCTTCTCCTGGTCGCAAAGAAAGAACAAACCACTCCTCAACGATCCCCATTTTGGACATAGCACCATTATCTATGCATTCTACTCCCACAAGAGTGCCCACCTCTTGGTAGTGCCTGTGGCATACAATACTCATTTTATTATGGTACATCATACTGTAATGGAATGCATTTCATATTATGACAGGAGGGCAGTTGTAAATTGAAATTATTGTGTTATAACATTTAAGATTTTGTCTAGTGTCTCTGAGTCCAGCATGAGCTTTTATTATGTAGGATGTCTCCAGTGTCCCATTTTTAGCCCATTAATCAACTGACCACATTTTTCTGCTATACTATTGTAGATCTTTCATTGTTTCATTTCTCTTTTTTATCAGACAGTTCAGAGTTAACAATAGATTTCACACACAGTGACATGGATGTGTGTGCACATATTGTTTCTGGGGAAATGGTGTATTATAATTTTATGGTCTATCTTTCTTATTTCCACTGACTGAAATTAAGTGTGAGGTTTACACACATAGTTGTTATGTGCCTAACAAATGTGTTATCAAATAATTGTTACTGAATTGCATATTTTACAACAGTCAGTATCTTTGGATCTATGCTTCATGTTCTTGGCAGGTAATCTCTCGTTGACATGCTCCAGATCAGTAAATTATGGCTGCATATATTATGAATTGCACACAGAGTTGTAACAGCTATTTTAGCTATTTGTGAGCATGGTTGTATTGGCTTCTTATACAAGCAAAACTTCGAAACTACCATTCTGAATACCTTTTTATCATGATGTGCTCTCTATAGTCTGTAGTTGAATACTCTTTCTTTGCAGCACAATCGGCAGTGCTTTCAAAAACTTAATCAAATAGGAAGGTAAAGTAATTGTCATCACCATGTAAAAGTATATCTTCTGGCAGGCCAAGTTTTGAACTTGGTGTCTGATTTTATAGGACCTTCCTACTTTGCATCTCGATGTATGCAAAATAGTTAATTACTCTCTGATACTGCCTAGTATGCCCATGTAATTTTGGAATTCTGAAGCACATGCTTCCCATAAATTTGCACTGAAGCCTCTGAAGTTGTATGGGATCCTGGTTGTTCTTCATTATACTCTTACATTCTTTATCAGACTGCAACATCTTTAACAAAGAATGGATTATTTATCCATGCATGGTGCTTCATTAATGAGACAGAACTGTTAAACAACTTAAATTTGCAGTGTGGAGTGTATCTGTCTATTTAGTTGATCAATAAATGGTATGTAATACGGTTTCTGCGATCACGTACATCTTGAATTAATTATGATTCGGACTTGATAAATAGTTACGAATAACTGTGATATGTTCCTTTTACCTCCCCCCCCCCCCCTTATTTTATTTTTTTTTCCTTGTCAGCTTGTCAGATCTACATGCTGACCAAAAAAGTTTCTTCTTTTAATACCAGGTTCTTCATACATTGACAGATAACTCCCATCAGATATGTGTAACACAACCATATTCAATCACCCAGCATCATCTTTAGATCAAAGTAATTGTGTCAACAACTTACATCTGCAGCAGATCCATAGTTATCAAAACATGGAATCTAAGTGTGCAACTGAGATGAGCAATAAATGAGAATTATCTTAAATATCAATTCAGTTGCTGACTCCCAAGAGATGAATATGTCAACTACAGTCAATGCAGATGTCTTGTCTCATTATACTGCAGAATGTGAATACATTTTGACAGATCAAACATGATAGAATGAATGTCTGGATGACAGTTTAAAAACTTCGTTTGTTTGCTTTTACGATGTCACTATTGTTATGAGCGCTATTCTTCCACGGCTGCGACATTAAAGAACAGGTGGCCCGTAACACCTGGTGATGTTAAACTTGTCGTCTCATGTTGAGGAAACAAAACTTGACTATTAATTTAAAAAATATTAAATATCATGATCATATTTCATCATTTAGGAGGACAGAGACTGTAACACACAATTTTCCCTAAAATGATGGGTAACACAAGTGGTCTCGTTGTATCGTTTTTCAGGTTTTAGCACAATCATCCACAGTGGTTTATACAAATGAAATTATTGAGACTGAACAAGTCCAGTTAATCAGTAATTGGTGATCACTACAATAAAGGAGAGTAAGGGGAAGAGCAGTGTTCCAGTGATATAGCTCTATCTTAGAATTTGTAAGATAAAAGAGACTGGAAAATTAGCCCATTTTGCTGTGAGCACATCTGTGCAAATGTGCAAGCCATGCCAAAAATACACTGTGTATAGCTAATGGCAAAAATAAAAAATGACCGTGAAGCAAAAAAGCTTTCATTCTGAAGGACAGAGAAAAGAAACTTGTGCGTTGGTACTCTTTCATGTTCAAGGGTCTGTTGGTGGGACTGTCACAAGTGATTACATACGATTTATTTACTCTTATATCTTTTCTTTTGATTCAGTATCGTATTCAAATGAAAAATCAACACCTGAAAAGTAGAATTCATTACCTACAGAGGACATTAAAAAAATCTGGCTCAAACTTGGCTATTGCGAATTTTGGTACTCAATACAGATGCAGTAGAGACTAGTAAGAATCTACATTTGCCACAAACTCAATATGATTTATAGTTTGTTCTGACAATAATGGTTCACATATTACAATATGTTCTCTCTTATTGCATATTTAACTTGTTGTTCTGGTCTTCAGTCCAGAGACTAGTTTGACGCAGATCTCCCTGCTACTCTGAAATTTGAACTGTTCTAACATCATACTTGGATCCTTCAAGAAGCTCTGGTGTCATCCCCAACACAAGCTGTGATGTCTTCTCTTTGCCTTGTCACAAAAACAAACATGCTTATCTTTATCCTTTTATACTGATTTCAAGTAGACTAACATTTACTAAACTACTAATAATAATTCATGTGTAAAAACTTTAGTTCCTAGCAAAGTAGTGGTGTCCAGTTACTGACAAAATGTCAAAACTAAAGTGTGTACAAACACTGTGAGTCATCCGTTAAATGAAATAGCTTTTACGAAGCTAATGTTTTCGCACAATGTCTCTCCCAACCTAAAGTGTCTGTGTGAACAATATTTTATGGTTACTATAATGCTATGAATGGTAGTGTTATATTTAGATTTGTAACATTGGCAGTGGCCAGAGACATAACACCAGCAGCTCAGTCATTAAGAAGACTTCTGCTGATACAGACAAAAAAGACAGGAGCATGACACACAATATTCATGGTCAATTAATGGTTAAACATTGATAAAAATTGTTAAAAAATAATTTTGGACATCAATCTTATTAGTTTCAAATCATTATAGTTCAGATTAT
This sequence comes from Schistocerca gregaria, assembly GCF_023897955.1. NCBI lineage: Eukaryota > Metazoa > Arthropoda > Insecta > Orthoptera > Acrididae > Schistocerca > Schistocerca gregaria. Next base: position 480,262,756 of record NC_064926.1, read on the forward strand.
GTAACTCTTAGTAATTTGTAGATGAATGGCAAAATTTTAAACTTTTAAAAAATTGGTAGCCTGACACATCAAGCTCAGTCAAAATAACTACAGAATTAAAAGTTTCTTCATTGCTATACTTATAAAAATCATTGTAACTACTCAATTGTGAGTGAAATTCTATTTTAGTAAAGTCTGTTCTCATGTAATCTGAGTCAAATTTAGGTACGATTTTGAATTAGTACAATGTAAAAGCATTTTTAGAAGATCACAATATGTCATGGTTTAAAAAGACAGCTTTGGCATTTCTGCCAAAAGTGCAGGATCACTTCAGTACAGCTCTGGCTACAGGCCTTGGCTGCCTGGCCCCATACATTGTAAAGACAGGTGGACAAGGGTGGGAGACGGACACTGTGGTTCGCTGTGGTGCAGGGAAAGGGGGAGGGGTGTGTCTGAACTGCTCCCTCCAATAGACCTGCCTGAGCTGGCCCTAAAGCTATGTTATGGTGATTGGTGAAGTGGGGAAAGGAAGACAGCTTGGTCACATCACTGTGACTGCAGTGATCACATCACTGTGACTGCAGCTTTGCGGGCCGGTGGTGTGGAGAGAGTAAGGGCCACCTGACACGGGCACCGTGGCACTGGATGAATGGATTGGGGAAAGGATAAAATGGTTGGCACTGTGGATTGTAGAAGGGTACGCTGAGAGGAGTGGTGAGAAAAGGGTAGTGGTGAGGCTGGTGAGAAAAGGGTAGTGGTGAGGCTTAGCCCTGCTGTCATCAGCTCAGAGTAACATAATTTCTCTGCAGCGGAGCAGGGGAAACTGGGCCTGATTACCTCTGATCTCAGTTACTCATACTGTATCAAGTCATGTTACACTCACATGATACAACATGGAAAACATGCAACGAATAAAGTCATCTCATAAAATTTCTGGTTGGGCCGGGCCCCTCTGGCCCTTAAGAACAAACTGACCCAGTGTGCTTTATATGTACAGAAAGAACAACCAGGCAGTTCGAAACCTTTATAAAAAATATGAATGTAAAGAGCATGTAGAGTTCAGTGTGGAAATAGAAAGCACATCCATCAGCTTTGTAGACATTAATATTAGCATCAACAAAGGAAGTCACCAATGTGAAATATACTGGAAAGACACACAAACAAGATCCTACATTCTAACTACCTCAATGCACCATGCCTCCCACAGGCACACTGCTTACCATTTCATGATCACTGCTTGATGTCACTTCCAGTGTCCACTCTTGATATTTAGCAGGACTACACAGCATCAAAACAACTATAGATGAGTGTTATGAGCCCTCATTTTAACAATATTCATACAAAAAAAACCTAAGAAACTAGAGCTAAAACAAGTGCCAGAGAAATATGTTGTACTAGTCAGTGACCACCTGTACCATACAGACAGTAGGCAAGTTTCTACTGACAAACTCAGTCCACAATGATCAAAAGTGAAACCTATAAGATCAGTTGCAAAGAGTTGGATTCATAGTATATAAGAAAAATTGTAGATCAATGTGCACCAGATTTAAAGAACACCTCAAAAGCTGGAATCTGTGGAAAACAGACTCCTCCTCCATGCTACATTGTCTCAAATCCATCCTCCTCATCTCCGTCAGCAATGTTTTAGGAGAGTTCTGGTATAATGTAAATATTTTTAGATTGGAGGAGACCACTCACTGAAAAAAAGGCACACATAAAAAGAAAGAAAACTTGCTAGCTTTTGGAGACCCACACACACAGTGATTAGTTAGCTACATGTTCCATGGGTCATTTTGCCACTTTGCACAATAGTTTGTAATGGTATGGAATGAGTCTTTTGCATTTAGAGTGCAAATTAATTTGTACATACAGTTACATTCTGAACATTTCTAAGTTGGTCTCTCTCTCTCTCCCTCCCTCCCCCCTCCCCCCACCCCACTGCACACCAGGTTTTGCACTGGTTTTGAGCACAAATTTAGCTAAACAGAATTGTTTTAGGAGCTCCAAAGTGTTTCTTCTAATTTAAATTCTCTTCCATATGGGTCCTTAAGAATTTTGATGGTACCACCCTATTTATTATTTCTTCACCAGGTGTCATACGTATCATTGTTGTAGTATCTCTAGATCTGCTGAACTGAATATGTTGCATCTTTTTAAAATTGAGTGTGTGACCATTTGCAGAAAACAAGCCCATGATACTTTGAAGAACTTTGTGTGTATGCTTGCGTTGATTGCAATACTAGTGTCATCTGCAGAAAGAACTAATTCTGCTTGTATGTTAGATGGAAGAGCACTTACGTATATAAGGAACAGTAGTGGACCTAAGATTGAAACACTGGTAACCCTACACGTGATCTCGCCTAAGTCAGAATTATGTCCCTAGAATGTATTCTTGAATTACTAAGTACAACTTTCTGCATTCTTTTGTTTAGATGGTAATGATACTACTGCTACTAAGGTGAAACACCAGTCTAGATTACATTGTCTAATTAAAAATTTTGGAGAATGATGTCAGCAACGAATCAGGTTGGTAATTATTGACACCTCTCTTATCACATTTCTTTAAGAGGTGTTTAACAATGGCACATGTCAGTCTCCCTGGAAAAATGTGATGCATTACATATTTAAGATAAGATTAGGCTTATTACCTGGGAACAAATTTTTAGTAACACTGTCAAAACCAGATGAGCTTTTATTTTTGAGAGAATGTGTGATTTTCATAATTTCAGAAGGAGAAGTTGGTGATACATTCATATGAATTCTATGAAAGTTACATGTTCAGCATACTGCTGTGATTTTGCTCTTGAACTGTATGTCCCTGTGCTTTCTACTATATTTAAGAAATGATTAATAAATGCATTTGCTACCTATGATTCATCATTTATAGTCTTTCCGCTCAGTTTAATAGCGATGTTACCTTGTTTTATGGCTGGTTATCCTGTCTCTCGTTTCACTACATTCCTTATAGCCTTAAGGTTGTTCGGAGTACTGATTTGACATTATGTGTATATTCCTTGAGTTTTTCATATACTTTCTTTGTAATTTTGAGTAGTTTTTGTAGTGTGCAACTACTGCAAGATCCCTACTTGTTCTTGCCAAAAGATAGATTTCCTTTTCATTTCCCTAGATACCTCTAGTGACCCATGGTTTTTTGCATGGCTGTTTAGTTTCCCTTCTGATTAACATATGCAGACAGCTGTTTTCAAATAATGATATGAATTTATCGTGGAATAGATTAATTTTTTTGTTAGCATTTGATTCTTTATAAATTACACCTCGTGTCATCTCCTGTAAACTATTTCTAAAACATTTGTCCTGGAGTCATTAATTATTCTGATTTCCACTGAGGAGTATTCTTACTGTAAGTTGCTATGTTATTTATCCTAACTAATTACACATCATGATCAGAAAGAGCATTTGTTATTGGGTAAACAGTTATTTTATTGCTTTGAACTGCATAAAAAGAAAACATCAGTTGGGGTCCTACTGTCTTCATACACCCGTATTGGAAATTTAAGTACTGAGATCAAATTGTAGGATCCAAATAAGGTCCAAGATCATATGTTGAAGTCACCACAGACTATAACTGCTTGCTGCTATCTGACAGCACAGCAATGAATCCAGATTACCCATAAATAGTTCAACATTTCCCATTGGGGATCTGTATACAGTTACAATTAAAAGTGAACTATTTTTCAGTATTAACTCACAACCATGTGCTTCTATGTGCTGATCACTACAAAATGTTTTTGGACTTGTGTTTTGTCTTAATATATGTAGCAATGCCTCCTTCTTCCATGTTATACCTTCAATTGTAAGTTGCAGTAGTGTAATCTTTTATATGTAACTTATCTAACCCTATGGTTATGTGGTGCTCAGGCAGGTGCAGGATGTCTCTCTTTCCAGAACTCTCTAAATTTTGCAAATAGCCAAGAAGCTCTCCTATCTTATTATTCAATCCTCTAATATTTTGACGAGATAATTGAATCTACCTTTTCTGTGCATTATTAAGCATTTTATGGGGCTCTGTTATTTTCACTTTTTCCAAAACCAGGTGCTTGAATCCTGATTCTAATCTAAAATAGGTGCCCCTCTGACAGCAGTAACCACAGGGATCTTGCTATGCGTGGTGGTCTCTCTCTCCCCCCCCCCCCCCCCTCCCCCCATGCAATGCCAGCACCACATATTATCTGGAAGCAGCTCAGAGAATCTGGCTTTCCCTCTCATATTCAGGTCTAGGCCAGGTCTAATGGATATTCCCATTTTCCAATTGTAGCAGCTGGCACTGCACTGATATGAGATTTTGTTTTAGTCAGCAGCAGCTTGCTCAACTCAGTTTTCATCAGTTCACTGCAGTGTTTACCAAGAGCTAAAAATGGTGCTGCAGCACCTCCACAAAACTCAGTTTTGCGTATCTAGTTGCTGCACCTGTTTCGTTCAGCTCACTCCTAATGCTGTAAATACTGTTCTTAGCCAGGCCGTTCCCTGCTCCACCAGCTATAATCATGTGAGTCTCTTTGCCAAAACCTTTCCACAAATTCCCTATGTCCTCTGTCACCTAGCTATGGCTGTAAGTTGGCTTCACAATTCTTGTGATAGGTTACCGTGTCCCTAATTTGTTCTGTATCATCTGGCCAATACAGCTCATTACAACTACCTAGCAGGAAGACTTCTTCCTACTATATGTGGTACTGCCCTACATTGGATTTGTTTGCTAGAAGTCTGCTGCACCCTATTGTGGCTTACAGCTGGCTGCGGCTCTTCCCCTCTTACTTCAGGTAACAATCAAATTTATTTGATACTGTTACCTCAGATGTAGATGAATTTGAAGAGCTGTTCTCCTTCCACCCATTGCTTGTTACCTTTATGCAGTTCCCAAGATCTTTTTCCCCTCTTCAACCTATCTAGTTCAAATTTCATGTGATCTAATTCAGGCTGAAGGACACAAATCTTTGCTTCCTACTCAGCAATTCTCTTGTCTTTTTTGCAAAGCTTACATTTCTGTGGGAGAGCCTCATTGAGTTCCCCATACGGTCACCTCAGTGAAATTCCAACCCACTGTCTACACACTCCACTCCCTCTTTGACTATCCTACTCCAACATTCACACTTTTCACACATTGCAACAGAGTGAGGTGCATGAGCCTGTGCCTCTACATGGTGGTGGCTGGGTGAACTGTTGTCTAGCTGGTATTATGTAGGGGAACAGGCATTTTAATGTGTTCTCTTGTGTATTTTATTTACTTTAGCTCGTAAAAGGATTACACTGAAAGCAGGCAAGTTTTCTTTCTTTTTGTGTGCACCTATTGATGACTCAGCAGTTCTGCTATCTGTGAGGAATATTAGTGCCAACAATGATATCAACAGAAATTGTAAATGAGTCGGTATCACAATTTTGTGGGGTACATATGAAGACAGTAACTGGTGACAAATAGAAAAGTGTTGATAGTTTCAGAATTTGTAAATTTCGATGGTGTACCCACTTTTTAGGTGCAAGCAGTAACCTTACATAACAGCAAAGTCTTCACAGTTGTTAATATTTAACAATTTTGCTGTTACGCCTGCTTGTACCCAGTTCTCACTTGCAACTCAGTAATTTGAGTCTCTGATCTCCATTCTGTGGTCAATTTAATTACAGATAGCCTTGCTGTTGAGGAGAGAGATTGTCTATGTCATGTCAAATAGTGTCATATGGCTGGTCTGCCATCAGATATTGTAGCAGCTGTCAACATGACAGCTGTGTGAGAGACACAGTATCAGTAAATTTGTTCCTGACAAGATAGTGGGTACCAAAAACACGAGATAATCCACACCTCAGACCATTGGGCACTGTGATTTTTGCATGGCATTTGGTCAAGGGTCAATCAGAGCAAATAATTCTGAACCTCAGGATTAGATTTCCAAGTGTGTACTCTAATATTTTCCATGTACAAGAATATTGAAGTTAATTATATTTGTCTCATTGGTAAATTTCTGCATTCATTATGGTTTCAGAAAGCTTTTGCAATGAAAATGTGTCAGCTTCAACAAAGAATTTGCTACCATTTTTCCAACATTTACCACACTAAATTTGTAAATAGAATTAACTTTTGCAAAAAGCTGTCTTAGCATTACAATGTGCTGCTGTCTGTTGGACTTGTGATCTGCATTTATTGCCATCATGTACTTTCAAGCAATTTCAGTATTCTCCACATTCTCAAAAAAAAAAAAAAAAAAAAAAAAATCATTGACAAATACTTTTCAGGCATCCTCACTTCTTGAGGGAGAGGGGGGGGGGCATTATCAAGAGTTTAAGCAGTTCAAAGTAAGTATTATTTCACTATATTGTTTCCCTTTGTACAATGTGTGCACTACTTTGCTTTGTGCTGCTGCAAGTGAAGGAGTCCATTTGACTTAACTGATTCAGTGCTGTGAATAAAAGTGCATCCTGTAGACATTCCGTCATTTCTGCTGCTATTTGAGCAGTAGTTACAGTATCTGGCCCAAATACTCACTCAGGGCATATGCTTGGAATTAAATGGTTAGTATGTACTTTTTTCACATATTTTTCTCATTGCCCTCTGCATCATCATCAGTGTAACTTCACATAGCTTCCAAGAACTATCATGATGTAGTCAGTCTGCGAAGGCAGTTTAACATATTGCATGGGGTCGTTAACATGTTGAAGAATACTGTTGCCACTTGATTCATGAATGTCAAATGATCAATTTAAGGGGGGTGTTGATTGGTATAAGGTACATTTAAAAGCAGAACAAACTGTTGGACAAAGTAACCCTTCAGATGTAGAAACACACACCAGCTCACATACATATGACCATTTTCATCTGCAGGTTCTGAGGCCTAATTCAGGAGAGGGCGGGAGGGGGGGGGGGGAGGGAGAGAGAGAGAGAGAGAGAGAGAGAGAGAGAGAGAGAGAGGTGTGTGTGTGGGTGTTATTAGTTAGGGTTCTCTTAATCTGGAGTATTCTGACATTTGACAAATAGCTTAATCTACTTCTGAATGTGCCTGTCCACCACTAAACACCTCCTCTATGTAGTGAGCAGCAAACTATCCTGATTCCTATTGTTATTCCATTCTGGATTTTCCATTGTTTGAAATGATTAATTTATCTAGATGTCAGTACTGACATTTCATAGCACAGTAGTGAAATTGTCTTTCTTTTACAGGATGCCGCAAATGAGTCGGAGGCCACTGCTTCTATGCGTGGAATTGCAGATAATGGTGTGGTATCTTCAGTGTCTGCTCCACCTGCCCTTTCTTTGCGCACTGTGCTACCCACGGTATGCACTAAGAGAATGTGGCGAGAATCAAAAAATGATGAGCTACAGAAGGTAGCATGCGAGCAGCAGTCATCACCCTTAATGGAAAACGATGAATTTTACCACTTTGGAATGAGCATTGCTCTTAAAATGCGTAAAATGTCCAATATGAATAATATGCAATGTATTATTGCAGAAAAACTTATCTCAGAGGTAATATTTCATGGACATATGCAGGATCTCACGTATGACACAGTTATTAAAATTCCTGGGAAACATGTAAATTGACATGGGTGTGCAACAATATGTTGACTGAATTTTCAGTCGTGTACACCATGTTGTGAACGCTTTGAAGAAACCTTTACACATGGAATTATATTTTAAATAAATATTTTATAACAATGTATTTCATGTTCTTACCTTTAAATAATCAGCGTCAAGCAATGAATATATTGCATGACAGATCTTGGATACAGTCTGGCTAAAAGAATTAAGTAAAATATTATAAGGATATTTAAGATCTTTGTAGCTGCATATGGTAGCGAAAGTTTGAGTATTGCCCTTAGTTCGTCATTATTATTTGCAACTTGACTCTAGCATCTTGACTTCTCAGAAAGAGATTGGAAATTTCCAGGGTACTGCCTATAAGAATCTTGCTCCTGAAGTTGGTAATTTCAGACGTTGTTAACAGATTTAACCAGCTATAAAATGGATGTTGAATTTACTAGCTCTGCCTGAATAAAACTCCTGTTGCCTTTTCTTGTGTTTACACATTGTTAGACCTACAGAAAACAAGTAGTTTTATTTACTGGCTGCATGTAACACTCTGGGGTCAGTTGGGCAATTCAGAGAAATCTGACAAGAAGTGTGTCAATATGCTGCACAACTCTTGCTGAGGAGAACCTTACAGATGTGAGACTAGTCAATAACATTAACTAGAGATAAGCAAATAAAATACATCTTTTTTTCACTGTACTAAATACAACATTACTATACTGCTCAACACTATATGTGATTGTGACAGGTAAATGTAATCGATTACATTAGAAAGAAAGCCATTACTTAAAAGGCTGCTGCTTTGTCAGTTCTCATTTTGTCATATAAGTAGGATTTTAGTAATCACCTATTACTTTTACCAAACACTAATGAGTTCCAAGCCTTTTTGATATTTTTTTGCTTTTGATGTTGGCAGTTGTCATAATTTCACTGTGTTCATTAATACAGGTATATCTAATGATACAGTAGAAAAGATTCTATCTGTTTGTATATATGTAACTTAAAATATTTTTCTGTTTCACTTGTTGTTTAAGGAAGCTGTCTTACATTGTGTTCAGTATTAATTCAAAGGGCTGTTCGTTTTTACTGCTGGTAATGTAAGCACAGTTTTTCCACTTCATACTACTACTAAGACAATGGCGACAACTACCTGATTAAGGTATTTCTGAGTTCTCAAAGTTAACCTGTCCCTGAATGACGGTACTAAGGTTGTGCCTGCCAGCTGTTATATCCTTAAGACTATGCAATGTGTTTCATTTTGGAGTGTGTGCGCGCATGTGTGGGTGCGCGCGCCCAACACACACACACACACAGACACACACACACACACACACACACACACACACACACACAGCGTATATTGTTCTTGCTCTCTGGATTATATTAAGAAATGGTGGGTTCTACTGAATGGCTTCTAGCGATGTGTAGTGCAATTATGGCATATGCAGTCACAGTGTACACAATTCCAGAGTGCACTTTTAACACAGAAGACACTCGCTATAATTTTGTAACTCACTCTTCATAGTAGTGAAGATGACATGCTGTAGAGCTAATCTCAATACACAGTATGATAAACAGTGTCAAGAGTACAATGTGAAATGTATGAAAAATAAAACTTAGTGATGATGGCACAGAAGTATTGAAACATTACAAAACAAAACAGGATGTGTCTTGCAAGTATTCTGGTGTTAAATCTGCAGACCCAGAGAGATCACTACAAACAATACCAGTATCATTGAGTGAACGTGTGGTTTGCTGATTTGAACTTACCTCAGCCCTCTGATTCTTTGGTAACTGATAGAAAGCTGTCTAAATTATAGACTTTCTTCTTTTCTTTCTTGACATTTCAGCCATATTTCTTAGCTAACCTAGTTTATGGGATCTCAGTATCTTGTCTTTGTAGTACTTACTTTTAATGTTCCACAGCTCATGGGAGTTATTCCAATCTTCAAGAAATGATGTCATATTCTCAGTTGCCCACTTACATTGCATGTAACAAGCTGCAACATGCCTCTTGTCAATAGGCGTCAGCTTGCAAAGTTGCCAATTGTGGCATGCTATTGTCCTGCACAGGTGGTGTTGCTTTGTGTTGTCCTGGTGCAATTTCTCCGTGGAGCATCGTAGTCACATACTGCACATCAAATGTTGCTTTGCTCTTCATTTGATTTGGTATTACAATAGACTGGTACGCATACAGATTGGTTCAGGTGCTGATGTTATGATTAATGAAAAACCATTCCTGTAGGCGACAAAGTTGTGCTGTCACATTGGAGTCTCAGCATCAATGTTTGTAGTTGGCTGGCAACTGCCAATGTTGGTAAATGTTCTAAGCTCTGCAGAAACTCACTGGTGATTGTGATGGAAGGAGGCAGTGCTTGAGCTGTAGTTCAACACTTCCATAAACCTTGTTAGAAGCTCATTTCCACTGGTGGCTGTTACAGAATCACTTTCATTTATATTACACAAGAATTTGAATTCAATGCTGTGCCATTTTCAAGCCTGCTCCTATTGTCAAAATTTTACATCCTCACCCTGTGTGGATTTACAAAGATATGCATATGTCGTTTTAGTGTATTATCACAGTTGTTTAAGACACAAGTAACATTCCACACTTGCCAATGATTTAAAACAAGATTACTGCTTAAGTGGCTTACAAGTGTAGAGTCAGCCGTATAGCAATGTTCTGTCCAATATATTATGAGATCTCAAACAATGGATACTCCAGACACAAGTAAGGACCCACAACTAACTGCCTTCTCTGGCATTCCAGTCCAAGATGCTGGAGATGGTGGTCGTGTGTGTGCATGTGATGTAAATGAATATGTGCATGTGTCCTTTTCTGACAAAGGCTTCGGCCAAAAGCTAATATGTAAGTGTTCTTTTGTTATCCTCTCTCTACAACTTAACGTGTCACCTGCATGGCTAAGTAGCAGTCTTTCTTGTGAGTTTTAATTTATGCACATATGTTGCTTTGGCAAAATAGTGTTCTTTTTAAATCGTTGACCAGTATGGAATGTTGTTCTCACTCTTGTCTGTTGCAGTAGAAGTTACATATTAAAATGACAGTTGCAAATTTGTGTACACCCACACAGGATGATGTAAAATGACGATGACAGGAGCAGCAATTGAAAATGGCACAGCACTAAAATCAGGTCATCATGTAATATGAATGACTACGACTGTGGAAAATGAAATTGTCTTTCAATAAATTTAGGTCAATGGTGCACTACACGAAATACTTACCTGTTAAAATTATTTAGAATAGAGCGCAGATCACCTTCCAAAATGGGAAAAATGATATTTTTTACCAGCCTGTTGGAATTCAGTAATGGTATTCCAGAATGCAGCCAAGTCTGCACTGATACGGAGCTTCCTAGAAGATTCAAACTATGTGACAGACTGACTGAAACCTGAGTTGTTTGCTTTTAGTGGGCAAGTGCTCTAACCAACTAAGTCCAAGCACAACTAACAACCTGTGGTATTAATTGTTTTGATTTCGGTTTGGAGCTAAATCACTCTTCAAAACTGTGAAAAATTGTACCTTTTTCCAAGGTAGTGACTGTGTATTCCTCATATATTTAGTCTCTCCGATTTGGTTAGTATTTTCGGTGTTCTTTCACTACAGGGAACATGGTAAGAATTAAATCATGGCTGGTAACAAATGCCATTCATGTTTCAAATGAAAAAGCAATTTTTTGGCTGTCACATGCTCTGAGCACTATGAGACTTAACTTCTGAAGTCATCAGTCCCCTAGAACTTAAAACTACTTAAAACTAACTAACCTAATGACATCACACACATCCATACCCGAGGCAGGATTCGAACCTGCGACTGTAGCGGTCGCGAGACCGTAGTGCCTAGAACCGCTCGGCCACCCCGGCCGGCACTGTCTCGTGTGTCCAATGTGTATTTTATAACAGGTAAAATAAAATCACATTGCTTTATGGTGCCAAATACACTTTCTCATATGTTCATAATTTCAGTACTGATTTTGTTTTTGTACATGTTTTAACATACTGCATCTCCATAGTATTTATCATTAGTTTTATAATGATGTTTTTAAATAATGCCAGTTCAAGACAATGTGGATGGCATATCAACCAAAGTGTACGTGGTTTTTTCCCCATTCTTAATAACAGAACAAATCAAATGAGAGAGAGAGTTATTACAATTTATACAGTACTATATCACTTAATCCTTGGCATGGACAGTATATCTGTTATTGTTCTTAAGGGTCCACATACAATTTCTTCAAATCTTGAGCACTGAATTTCAGATTTAAAGTTTAATTTTTCCTGAGCTTAAGTATGATTTGTTTGTTTTGGCATACATTACAATCTAATACCTATACAGGATGTCCCTGGAAGAATGGCCAATATTCAGGTACATGACAGAAACAAACATTTGAAGCAAAAATTCAAGTAAACATGGGCTCTAAAATGCAAACCTTAAGAGCTGTGAGCACTGTACAAGGTATGTTTTTCACATTATCGGCAATGAACAACTGATCTTAGCACTGGACATTTTGTTCTTGTTTTGGTCCATACTACCTCCTCGCAAAATATGCAAAGCAAAGAGCTGGTAGTCAAAGAGATTTGTTTCACGGTATCAAAGATGAAAAAGTGCTCATAGCTCTTATATGTGTGGGAACTTCAAGGTGGAGAGTATGCAGAATAACATGCGGATAATGTTGCCATGAATTGTACCATTTTATTAACACAAACCCAAACACAATAAGATACGAACACTTCAATTGTGAGAGTACACAGAAAGACAGACACTGATAAATACAAAGAGATACACTCAATCATTGTTCTTAATGTCAATATCAATTACAGCCACAAACCTCACACCCCCACCCCCCTACAGCGCAGAGCACCAAAGAGTTGATAGGTTGGGGATGCTATTCCAGAACATAATCATACAGAATAGTGGGGAGGTGAAGGGGCCTGCCATAGTGAGAGCAGGGCAGATTGCCTTTGCCGATACCTGATGCAGGTGACTGGATGTCGAATTCCACCATTAATGTAGGATGCTTGACCTGAGGGGTCCTCGTCATTTGGAGTGGATGCAGTAGAAGGATCCACTGGTAGTGGTGTCAAAGTGTAATCTTCTTGCTGGTCCCCTCTATCCATGCTGACTTGATATGCTGGACAGAGACCACCAAACGAGGTGGCAGTGGTTATCTCAGTGGACTTGCATTCGGGAAGATGGCGGTTCAAACCTGTGTCCGGTCATCCAGATTCAGGTTTTCCATGATTTTTGTCAATCGTTCCAGGCAAATGCCTGGATGGGATCCTTTGAAAGGGCATGGCCGATTTCCTTCCCTATCCTTGACACAACCTGAGCTTGTGCTCCGTCTCTAATCACCTTGATGTCGATGGGAGATTAAACCCAATCTTCTTTTCTTCTTCCTTGAAGGTTTACCATTAAGTAGGATGTAAAATGACTGCTCCCAACCTCAGAGTATTTTAGGGGGCCGGAATAAGGTTGCTGCCATGCAGCACAAATTGTCATCTTAGAGCACCACGTGGGTGCAGTCGTTTAATGCCTTCTGCACAAAAACTTGTTGTACAGGTGAGCTTGAGCAGATGGCCTATGGGTGTGATTATGAGTGATGGCAACTCTGAGGCTGCCACTGGCAGAGAAGTCAAGAGCAAGTCTGCAAGTAGTGTCAGACATTCACGATACACAATTTCAGCAAGAGAGGATTTCAAATCATCCTTTTAAGTTGCCTGTTTACCCAAACCCATGGAAATCCTTTGGTCCATTGTGACCATAACACAGCGCTCTGGGTTCAGTGTCTCCTTTCAACCAACTTGTTGCTTTGAGGGTGGTAGGCAGTTGTGTGGAAGTATTGCACTCCACACAGTTTGCACAATTCTTCAAAGAGGAGTGGTCTGAACTGATGCCTGTGATCAGTTATGATCGACAACAGACACCCGAAACGAGTTATCGACATATTGATGAAAGACAATTCTGTAGATTTTGTTGAACTGTATCATTCAGAACGTATTCGAAACCATTGGATTTGGGTAACAGTCTGACCAAATCCAAGAGTACACGTTGAAAGTGGCTTTTAGGTACATCAAAGGTGCCTTGCAGCAAGACGACAGGCACATGTCCACTTCCTGCAACCTGCCTTTACCCCAGGCCAAACAAACCGCTCCATAACAAGCTTTGCACTGGGACAAACTGCCAGGTGTGATAATTATGCAAGCTGTCAGAAATGGATTTGCGGAATTTCGCTGGGGTCAAGCAGTGTGGCCTGTCTATGATGTATCACACCACAGCCACAAGCTAGAGTTAGGCACCTGTGTTAGAGTCACCCAAGAGTGGCCTTAATGGTCTTTCCTATTCCTGCTCTGTAGCCAATGTGCCAAAGTCGGGCACTAGGCACTAAGGGCATGAATATGGACATCTACAGTCTAGGTGTCTGAAAGGATGGGGGGGGAAGGGGGGTTACAACTTGGGTTACAAATAATGTGGACTACTGTGCTTTCTGTAAAAAGAGTAAGGGGCCGGGCTGACCATCTACATTTCACTGCCTCATATAATGCTAGCAGTTCACATTCATAAGCCAACTACAACTGTTGGATCCCCTTTAGTTAATGGGAAAAGAACCGTAGGGGTTGCTGGATACTGTCAACTGTCTGTCACAAGTCTCTGCCAATAACAGCCTCACTCATGTTAGCCATAATAGAGAATTGTATTATAGGTGAGGGATGGCACAAAGGTCTGTGTGTTCTGTAATGACTATTTAATCAAATGGACTCTGTTGACCACTGTATAGTTTGTTTCCCCTTAGTATTCTTCCCAGTTAGGGCACTGGATAGTGGCACCTGGATTTTTGCAGCCTGTAGAAAATTTCGCCAGTAGAAGTTTATCATACCCCAAAGCCTTCTTAACTCTTCGTATGGTGTAGGCCTATGCATCATATTGTTACAGTATAACCCCGCTTTTACGTTCCTGGAACTAACGTTTTCCCACCGTTTATGACATTTTTTATCGTTCCCATCAAATGTCCTATGTCTACAATGTTAATTTGCACTCCATTTTGTGTCAACATATTTTTATTTTTCCCACAGTTTACACATTATGAAAAAATGTTTGTGAAGAAAGATTAATGCTGGCTGTCCAATATAGTGTTTTCAAATATTACGTGGTTAATTATCTTGACACCAGGGCACTCTAATCGGTGGATTTAAAGCGGTAAACATGTAAAAATTCGTCCCATATGTCCCATCGCTGCCAAGCTTTATGTGGTGTGGTGGCTGATGGCAGTGACTAGGTTCGTTCAAATAAAGATGTCATGACCAATGACAACTATTTCTAAACTGTCTCTACTGCGCAAACACAGTTTCGTAATTGTTGTTATATCGTGACACCTTTGTCAAACCATATAGAGCATGTTTCAGCATTTGGCCACTTGTAACAGTGGTTGACACCGTCATTCTTTGTGTTGCTCAAACATTTTTAGTTTAAACATAGTGCCAGTTACATATTTGTTTCATGCTGAGCAAAACGTGTTTCGAGAATTTATTCCTGTTGTCAAGTGCAGTATTTATGTATGTATTTTTTTGTGATGTTACACAAACAGAAGAATGTGTGTGTGCGTGGGGGGAGGGGGGGGGGTCCACATAGCTGAGGATGACGCACAGTATCTGGTAACCTCCAAAAGACGATCACAGTGCAAGAGACTCAGAATAACACATATTCAAACACTACATTAAATACTTACGTGCATATTTGCACTTGACAATGAGAAAAAATTCTGGTAACGCGTCCGCTAGGCATGAAAAAATATGTAACTAGAGCAGTATTTCATTATTTAAATAATGAATGGCAGCTACAGGCTTTCAAAAACATCGATTATAAAGTATGAAATTGAGTCAAACGTTCCTTCTTCCCAGACAGTTATCAATTCTAGTTACATCAGCAATTTTTATTAAAGAAATCTTCATTAGACAATAAACGAGTCCCTGACAAGTCTTTCGATACCTGTTATCTACATATGCCATAAATAAGGTCAAAAAAGCAAGGGGCTATCCTATAAGTGACTTTTACAGCTTAAAACTTTTATTTCCCACATTTTACACCTTTTTTGAAGTCCCTTGAAAAGTGAAAAAAGCGGGGTTCACTAAAATTTGGTTCTCTCTTCCATTGGTCTGATTCCTGCTAGAAATACAGAATGACCAAAAAATGTTGCTGTCTGTTGCATAATTGACAGTTTTCTTTGTTCACCACCATGCCTAATTGAGCCAGAGTACTGAAAACCTGTTGGGGGCATTCATCATGTTCTTTTGGTGAAGATGAAAAAGTGAGCATATCATCAAGCAGAATCAATGAAGCACTGCCAAGTCTTGCATTTTTCAACCTGAACAGTATGTACAAAAACTCTAACAACCTGAAGGTGGTAATTATAGACACGTTTGGAATGTCATTTACAGCCACTGGTATCTGTGAGTAAGTCTTTTGACTGTCTAGGTTGCCGAATATCGAAACACCAGATAATGAATATGAGAAGTCCTGCATATTCGGTACGGGATACGATCGGGAAGGGTTTGTGCATAGAGGACTCTGTAATTTCCACACATCCGAAAAGTACAGTCTCTTTTCTGAACCAAATGAATCCGGGAGCCCATATGCTGTTGCAAGGAAAAAATTTGTGAATGGCAGCTTTCACTATCTGTAACTTTTTACGGGATGACTGACATGCCATGTAAAAGATGAGAGGTCCTCTGTATTTTCAGTATTATGCCCTGTATCTCCCTTAATACCATAGTGGGTAAGGGGTTGGGAAGCAATAAATATACACATGCACGGGAACATCTGTCACTGGGTGGACCATCAGCAACCTGTGACTGTGTTGTTCTGATGTTGTCTGTGATGATTCGAGCTGGGTGACACATAGATGGATGGTTTGCACAGCTTCCCTTCGGGAGCAGCGTGTAACCCCATTGCATTTAGAGACCTATATGCGAATCCAATAAAGCCTGGGTGAGCAACTCATCAATGTAACTACATTTGTCATCATCCTTGCGATTGTTGATGAAGTTTTGTACCCTCATCTGAATGTTCTTCATGTTTCACCAAATGCTCATGGCGCAGAAGTCCTTTGATGGGTGACAATTAGCATTGGTAAGATATGAAGTTTTTACCAAGAAGGCTGACATGTAGCATCTGCCAGTTTGTTGTGTCGGTTGCACAGTGACTCGCATAACAAGGAATTTTCATTTTGCAGTGCAAGAGTTCTGTACAATTTGTTAGTTGCAGCAAGTTGCTCATCACATGTGGATCATAACAGTTGAAGTTTGCACACAGGGGATTTGAATGCTTCTGCATGTTGCGGAGCAGTTGAACCAAAGGTCGCTTGATCATACTGAGAATGCTGTTGATGAGTGTTCTGTTGAAGAGCACTCCTCCTCCCAAATTGAGGTGTAAGTAAAAATGACGCAGAAAATGTTTCCCTAACTGAAGATTCAATCACATCTACTTGCATGAAAGTCCACATGACAGTCTGGCAGTTTCCAAAGTCAGTGGTGCATACAGTAGAGCCATATGCTGTAATGATCAAACTCTTTGCCACCTTGAGTTCAGGAAGTGTAGAGGTGTTTGGGATCATGCTGGTCTCAGAAGTCGAGTTGAACAGAAAATATTGATTGGTACTACTACCAAGTACACAAAAGCAGCAATTGTGGTCAGATGCTAGAAGCAAACTAGTTTAATTCAGGTGGTTGGAATTTTGGTGTACTTTCATAATATGGCAACCTCTGACACCTAAAGAAGATCACAGGTGGCATTTGGGTGCTCACACGGAGGAGAATACTTCCAGCAGCAGTTCTGAAGCGTGCATGGAACCAGCACCGTTGTGTGCCTTGTCAGTCGCTGGTAGCACTCTGATTGGTGTGTGGCTCTGGTCGGTTTGTTATTGTCAACTGATTGCTGTGCAGGACACCTATGATGGGAGTCTCTGGATGTGTTTAGTCCTACTCATCAGCTGCCAGCCATGTGAAGGCCAAGATGACTGCCACAGGTTTGTAGGTGGGGTGTTGTGAACTGTGGACATGGTTGACTCCGTTTTGTAGCTGCCCACTACACTGAAGCACAATATGACTGCCAAGTACATGTCCTGCTGGTGGCTGCTGGGTAGGTAGGGTGTCCACCTTGTACTGCAAAAACATGGCCTGCCATCTGTAATTCACCCTCTTGTGAGAGTCCTTTGTTACAGATTAAGGACAGTTAAATCCTTTGAGGTAGTTTACTTGCCCATATGACCCATAGTGTATTGTCTGGTATTATTGTAAGGTTCACTGGACTTCATGGTACCAAAACTGTGAGGGTGTCCATCTATTCAACGAGTCTGAGATGTCACATTTGTTGCTCGAGTTACTTGCACAGCCTTTAAAATGATGCCATCTTGGCTGTCTCAAATTTGTTAACAGCAGATAGGGTAAAATCACTAATGATAGAAGCATGTTCTCCTTGTGACTCAGTAATGTGGAATATTTCACTGTATTATCAATAATGTTGTGAGCAGAGAACAATGATTCTGCAATGCCAAACTAAGTTTGTTGTTTTTGGCAGGAACTCGTGCAGTTTTGGTAATACATGCTGGACAGCAAAAACATTACTGAAAAAGTGTCTTTGTGGCATTAACTGAGTCAATCCACAAGTATAATAGGGCATAACGGCACTGACTGGCCATGACATGACAAGAAATCCTGGAAATCTGCTGTTATCCTGTCATCCATACTCCATCAAGGAGTAAGAACAGATTTGTTACCTTGAAAACCAGCATGGAAGCACACTTCAAATTGGGAGGAGTAAGAACAGAATGTTGCACTCATATATTAGGATCTAGTGGAGATCCTGTAACACTGACAGGTATCAGTTCTGCTGTTCCTCCATTGGAGATAAACTTATCACATCCATGGAAGGTAACACAGAATGTTGCCATGTGGAATCCACATGTCCATCTGCACAGGGTGGAAGAGTGTTTCAGCCACTTTCACTAGCAGCTTCAGACTTCAGTGGCTCCACATTGTTTGCAGTACTATCCATGAGAATCACAATAAAAACTAGCACCAGGCCCCAGTAACATCTGGTGGTCCATTGTGGTGGGAAGGTAGTGCATCATGTTCGCTTAATTCATAGAAAATGTACAGTTGTCTTGGGTCACAAGTGAGTGTGCAGATAACATGCAGATACTGTTGCCATGACTTACTACTTCATTAACACAAATCCTTCAGCCATAAGTATACACAGCTAGACAGTCATGAAAACAGAAAGACAAAGATAAAAATACATGTAAAGAGAAACACTTATTCATTGTTCTTAATGTTGATTTTGTACATCTGTATCAATTACAGGAATCAATGCCACCACACATACATTTTAGAGACCACTTAGACTATTTTTCCTTCAAATGATCATTCCCGTCATGTCACTGAAAACTGACCATTCCTCCTGGGGACACCCTGTATAATATTATAGATTTACGTTACCACATGAAAGCACAATTCTCAGTAACTTTTGATTTATTCATTCTACATTGAGAAGTATGGCAATAAATCAAAATTTTGTTTCAATTTCATATCCTACTTTACTTTTTGGTTTTGTTAGTTGAACTGTAGTTAGACCTACACGTTTTGCTCGAGTTGTTCAATCGTAAACTAGTTCCATACCCTTCATCTTCCTCCTGAAGCTTTTATTTTCATTGTACCTTTGTTATAAATGTTTGATTTTGTTGCAAAACATTACATTTTTCAGAAGACTGACTGACTGCTTCACCAAAATGAACTGAACATTTGTGCAATACTGTAAAAGTTATGGAAATATTGGTATGCTACTTAAATGCATTTCTAGTGATTCCATGTTATTCACAGCTTTATTAATGAGTCTGTTCGCGTGTTTCTCACATTTTTAGGTTGTATGTGGTGACTGTATTATAAAGTGTAGGGAATTAAAGAATTCCCTTTAGACTGATGATAACGTTACACCTTGCCTGTGTTAGTGGAAGACAAACCTGTATGTTTTAACAACTATTTTTCAATAACATGACTTTCCATTGTTCTGATGTAGTTTTAGTGGTGGAAGGAGAGTTCATTAATAATCTTGCAAATGATGCTTCTTGTGGCAATGAGGAAAAATAAACTAGACTCCGTGCATATTCTTAGAACCCTTTTTCCCCAAAGTTTTTGATTGCTGCATTACATTTTAATCTGTTTCGGAGCAAGGTATATCAGAGATGCAGGTAAGTCATTTAATTTTGTTTCTCACAGAAAGACCTTATTCAGTGAAGAATAAATAGACGCTTAGAAAATTCTAACAAAATGGAATAATAGTAGATTCCACAGTCTTTAACTACATTCCATGGTCTGTATGCTTCAGTAGTTTACTGTTCAGTATGCATAAGCTATTCTTGAGTGTTTTTCTGTGATGTGTATCAACAAATTTATAGAATGAGTTAAGGAAAAATTTTAAATTTTTGATTTGCTACAAAATAGTGGTGAAAGTGATTTAGCTGTCTTAGTACGCAAGTCTCTTCATCAGTAAATATCTCAACTTCTTTTCAGGAGTATAATGACATGTTCCTTCTTCTACATTGATACTCCATAAACCTCCAACTTATGGCCTT
The DNA here is from genome assembly GCF_023897955.1 of Schistocerca gregaria. Lineage (NCBI taxonomy): Eukaryota > Metazoa > Arthropoda > Insecta > Orthoptera > Acrididae > Schistocerca > Schistocerca gregaria. Next base: position 480,282,910 of record NC_064926.1, read on the forward strand.
ATCTTCATGGTCCTTACAAGCAACATATGTTGGAGGTAACAGAATGCAGTCTGCTACAAATATTGGCTCTTTAAGTTTTCTCAATAGTGTTCTTCGAAAAGAACATTGTCTTCGCACCAGGGATTCTCATTTGAGTTCCCAAAGCATCTCCATAACACTTGCATGTTGTTCAGACCTACCAGTAACAGATCTAACAGCCTGCCTCTGAAATGCTTTGATATCGTCTAATATAATCTCGTACAGATGCCAAATACTCCAGCACTAATCAAGAATACTTCACACTAGCATCCTGTATACAGTTTCCATTACAGATGAACGACATTTTCGTAGAATTCTCCCAATAAAATGAAGTCAACTAGTCCCCTTTCCTACCACATTCGTTGCATGCTTTTTCCATTTCTTCAGTGTTACGCCCAGATATTTAAACGATGTGTCTATGTCAAGCAGAACACTACCAGTGCTCAACATTATGGATTTGCTTTTTCCTACTGCTCGACATTAACCTACATGCCATTCATTACACCAGCTAGAAATTTTGTCTAAGTCATCTTGTGTCCTCCTCCAGTTACTCAAATTCGACACCTTACCATTAGCAGCAGCATCAGAAAACATCCACAGAGTGCTGCCCACCCTTTCCTCCAAATCATGTATGTATACAGATAATAACAACAGTCCAGTCACAGTTTGCTGGGCACTGCTAAAAATATCCTTGTCTCTAATAAACATTCGCCATTGAGGAAAAAATACGGGTTCTGTAACTTAAGAAGTCTTCAAGCTACTTGCATATCTGTGAACTTATTCCATATGCTTGTACCTTCGTTAACAGTCTGCAGTGGGGTACTGTGTCAAATGCTTTTTCAGAAATCGAGACATATGGAAACTGACTGTTACCCTTCTCCATTGTTCACAGTATATCACATGAGAAAAGGGCACGAGATCTGCATGAGCTATGCTTTCTAAAACCATAAAACCATACTGATTTGTGGACATAAGCTCCTTAGTCTCGAGAAAATTTATTATGCTTTAACTGAGAATATGTTCAAGGATTCTGTGCAGCAAACTGATATTAGGGATATTGGTCTGTAATTTTGCGGGTCCGTACTTTTGCTCTTCTGGTACACTGGTCATCACCTGCAATTTTTTTCCAGTCACCTGGGAATTTCTGTTGGGCTACAGATTCGCAATAAGTGGAAGCTAGATAAATGGCCAATGCCATTAAGTACCTTTTGAAAAACTGAACTGGGATTCCATCCAGACCTGATTACTACATCTACATGACTACTCTGCAATTCACATTTAAGTGCTTGGCAGAGGGTTCATCAAACCACAATCATACTATCTCTCTACCATTCCACTCCCTAACAGCGCGTGGGAAAAACGAACACCTAAACCTTTCTGTTCGAGCTCTGATTTCTCATATTTTATTTTGATGATCATTCCTACCTATGTAGATTGGGCTCAACAAAATATTTTCGCATTCGAAAGAGAAAGTTGGTGACGGAAATTTCGTAAAAAGATCTCGCCGCGACGAAAAACGTCTTTGCTGTAATGACTTCCATCCCAATTCGCGTATCATATCTGCCACACTCTCCCCCCTATTACGTGATAATACAAAACGAACTGCCATTTTTTTCACCCTTTCGATGTCCTCCATCAATCCCACACCGCGCAGCAATATTCTAACACAGGACGAACCAGTGTAGTGTAAGCGCTGTCTCTTTAGTGGACTTGTTGCATCTTCTAAGTGTCCTGCCAATGAAACGCAACCTTTGGCTCGTCTTCCCCACAATATTATCTATGTGGTCTTTCCAATTGAAGTTGCTCATAATTTTAACACCCAGGTACATAGTTGAATTGACAGCCTTGAGAATTGTACTATTTATCGAGTAATCGAATTCCAACGGATTTCTTTTGGAAGTCATGTGGATCATCTCACACTTTTCGTTATTTAGCGTCAACTGCCACCTGACACACCATACAGCAATCTTTCCTAAATCGCTTTGCAACTGATACTGGTCTTCGGATGACCTTACTAGACGGTAAATTACAGCATCATCTGCAAACAACCTAAGAGAACTGCTCAGATTGTCACCCAGGTCATTTATATAGATCAGGAACAGCAGAGGTCCCAGGACACTTTCCTGGGAAACACCTGAGATCACTTCAGTTGTACTCGATGATTTTCCGCCTATTACTACGAACTGCGACCTTCCTGACAGGAAATCACGAATCCAGTCGCACAACTGAGACGATACCCCCATAGGCCCGCAGCTTTATTAGATGTAGATTGTGAGGAACTGTGTCTAAAGCTTTTTCAGAAATCTAGAAATACGGAATAAACTTGAGATCCCCTGTCGATAGCGGCCATTACTTCATGCGAATAAAGAGCCAGCTGCGTTGCACAAGAGCAATGTTTTCTGAAACCATGCTGATTACGTATCAATAGATCGTTCCCTTCGAGGTGATTCCTAATGTTTGAATACAGTATATGCTCCAAAACCCTACTGCAAACCGACGTCAATGATATAGGTCTGTAGTTAAATGGATTACTCCTACTACCCTTCTTGAACACTGGTGCGACCTGCGCAATTTTCCAATCTGTAGGTACAGATCTATCGGTGAGCGAGCGGTTGTATATGAGTGCTAAGTAGGGAGCTATAGTATCAGCGTAATCTGAAAGGAACCTAATCGGTATACAATCTGGACCTGAAGACTTGCCCGTATCAAGCGATTTGAGTTGCTTCGCAACCCCTAAGGTGTCTATTTCTAAGAAACTCATGCTAGCAGGTGTTCGTGTTTCAAATTCTGGAACATTCCATTCGTCTTCCTTGGTGAAGGAATTTCGGAAAACTGCATTCAATAACTCCGCTTTAGCGGTACAGTCGTCGGTAACAGTACCATCAGCACTGCGCAGCGAAGGTATTGACTGTGTCTTGCCGCTTGTGTACTTTACATACGACCAGAATTTCTTCGGATTTTTTACCAAATTTTGAGACAATGTTTCGTTGTGGAACCTATTAAAGGCATCTCACATTGAAGCCCGTGCCAAATTTCACGCGTCTGTAAATTTTAGCCAATCTTCGGGATTTCGCGTTCTTCTGAACTTCGCATGCTTTTTCCGTTGCCTCTGCAACAGCGTTCGGACCTGTTTTGTGTACCACGGAGGATCAGTTCCAGCTCTTACCAATTTATGAGGTATGAATCTCTCAATTGCTGTTGCTACTATATCTTTGAATTTGAGCCACATCTTGTCTACATTTGCATAGTCAGTTCGGAAGGAATGGAGATTGTATCTCAGGAAGGCTTCTAGTGACACTTTATCCGCTTTTTTTACTTATTTATTTTCAACTTTTTTAGTTGTTTCTCTGTTCCAGGTGTGCTTTTTACTATGTTGTCCATATGACTTTTTGCTATCTTCAGCTGTCCTCCCAGACTTGTCAATAAGTGACTGGATGGAAGCCTTGGACCCACTTAGCGATTTTACATAGAACCAGAATTTTCTAGGGTTCGCTGCCAGATGTATTGCTAAGGTATGGTGGTGGTAGTAGTTATATGCTTTGTGCACGTAAGTCTTTTCACGAATGCACAAATCTCTACTAACTTTTGCTTGTCATCAATTGGCATTCTCTTTTTAATGGAAAGTGCAACAGCCTCTAGCTTTCTCAGCATTTTCTGAATCTCATTTTCTATCCTTAATCCACTTACTAGGCACATAATTCTCCAACCCACGACGATCTCCATTCACTGCCTAAGTGAGATGCTAACAGCTGCTTATCTACTATTTCTAGCATAAACATTCTACTAGTCTTCTTTATCAATTTATTAACTTCCATAACCATAGTTGTTATAACAAAATCATTATCACTAATCCTTTTTTCTGTACTGATGTTGTCGATAAGGTCCTGCATATTTGCAGCTGTAATGTCTTAAGATATTTCATTGCATGTTGGCTGCCAAACTAGCTGCTCAATACAATTTTCAGAAAATGTATTCAACAGTACTTTGCACAACTATCTGTATCCTCTGCAATGAATCCATAGACATCCTACTCTATACTCTGAAGGTTAAAGTCGCCTCCAACTAGTAACGCGTGATCTGGGTGTTTACGTGCTACTGACCATAGACATTCATTAAATGACTCTAGAACTGTCCTAGCAGAATCGGATGGGCGGTAAAATCATCCAACAATTAGCTTTGTTTCACCTAGACCTGTCATGTGTGACCAGATAATTTCACTGCCACACTCAACTTCAACCACAAAAAAAATAATTTTGTGAATTACAACAAGTACTTCCCCTCCTATAAACTGTAATCTGTCTTTCCAATATACGTTCCACAACTTACTAAACATCTCGGAGCTTTCCACTAAGGGTTTCAGCCAGCTCTTGGTCCCAATAATAATTTGAACATGATAACTTTCCTGGGAGGCAGTAAATTTGGGATCTCTGTTATAAATATTTCAACAATTTATTGATAAAATTTTGACAGTTGATGTATCTTTTCTCTGCACCTGGTTCGATATCCCCCATTGCATATCGATTAGCAAGTGTTCAGAGTACCTCAACCTACCCCCTAGCCTAAAATACCCTCGTGTGCACTCCACAAGTACTCTGCTAACCAAGTAGCTGCTTCCTTTGCGTAGTGCACCCCTAACCTATCAAGGTGAGTCCTACAAATCCCCAACCAATAACGCAGACTGTCATATGAATCCTCTGGTTGAAACCCTCCACACAGCTACAAACCAAAGGATCCCAATCACATCTGGGAACAATGCTACAGATTGCGAGCTCTGCTTGCACCCATGTGTGAGGCCAGCACCTTCCAACATTTCTGCCAGTCACCTGTATGAACTGAGTATGGCCTCAGAACCCACATGAAAGGTGTCCTTGGTGTTGGTGTGAGCCACAACTTGCAGACGACTGTTTTCTGCATGCCCAATAGCCGTAGGCAAGGCCGCCACCAAATCTTAGATGAGGCCCCTTGGTAGACACATCGAGTGAACATTGGCTTTCCTTCCAGTCCTGAATGCTGCCTGCCTAAGGATCTCTGTAATGCACCTAATGCTGGAACTCCCCAGAACTATCAAACCCTTCACTCCTTGTGCCTGCTCTTGGAGCGGCCTCCTGTCCACTCACACTGTAAATGGAGGAGGCCAGGTGACCAGTCCCTACACTGGCTGTCCACATCAAGCAACGTAAACATGTTTCACCCACCACTCACTGTGTTGCGAGGGCAGATACACTGCATTAGGTACACTAGAGGTTGCCTAGGTAGCAGAGCCCATGGGCGAAACTAGCAAGACCTAAGGTGTCTCATGCAATGTGCCAGATTCTCTGCCACTGCTACACCCTTAGGTACAAGCCTGAAGATCACTGACTGTTGTCAAAAGTGCATTCAGCTGTTCGTAAACTGTGACCAGCTCCTCCTGTGTCCACATGTCCTACTCATCCTGGCAAGACTAACTGAAAAAGTAAACTATAAAAGCTGACAGAATCCTAGATATGCAACTTGCTACCCTCCTGATGTGTTGCCAATGGACGCTGTTGTCTCAATGAAATATGTAGTTAGCTGTTCAGAAAAAATGCGCTACAGACTACCCAAATTTACACTTATAAAATACGAGCTTACCCCTCATAAGTGGAAACACAAACGAAATTTAATAATTATACTACGAGGGAAAGATAAACACCTAAGTTGCTGCCCTGTACACCTGTATCAGCCGAAAGCTGGAGCCTCAATGACTGGCTCACTAAACAAATGGACACTTGTCTTCAAAACAGTACAAATTTCGATAATGTAATCCAAGTGTTTATGATTGCTTCATTATTTTGCTATGTTGCGAATGATTCTGCATTTTTAAGCAGGTTTCTTCAAATTAAAAGCATGTATTGAATGCTATCATCAAATTAGTAGATTTTCCAGCTTGTGGAAGAGCTGTTTCTTCCTATTTATGTCATTTTAGATTGTTGTTGTTATGGTCTTCAGTCCTGAGACTGGTTTGATGAAGCTCTCCATGCTACTCTATATTGTGCAAGCTTCTTCATCTCCCATTACCCACTGCAATCTACATCTTTCTGAATCTTTTTAGTGTAGTCATCTGTTGGTATCCTTCTACGATTTTTACCCTCCACGGTGCCCTCCAATACTAAATTGGTGATCCCTTCTTCTGGTCAAGTTGTGCCACAAACTTCTCTTCTCCCCAATCCTATTCAATACTTCCTCATTAGTTATGTGATCTACCCATCTAATCTTCAGCATTCTTCTGTAGCAACACATTTCGAAAGCTTCTATTCTCTTCTTGTCCAAACTATTTATCGTCCATGTTTCACTTCCATACATGGCTACACTCCATACAAATACTTTCAGAAATTACTTCCTGACACTTAAATCTATACTCGATGTTAACAAACTTCTCTTCTTCAGAAACGCTTTTTGTGCCATTGCCAGTCTACATTTTATATCCTCTCTACTTCGACCATCATCAGTTATTTTGCTCCCCAAATAGCAAAACTCCATTACTACTGTAAGTGTCTCATTTCCTAATCTAATTCCCTAAGCTTCACCCGACTTAATTCGACAACATTACATTATCCTCATTTTGCTTTTGTTGATGTTCATCTTATATCCCCCTTTCAAGACGCTATCCATTCCATTCAACTGCTCTTCCAAGTCCTTTGCTGTCTGACAGAATTACGATGTCATCGGCGAACCTCAACATTCTTATTTCTTCTCCATGGATTTTAATACCTACTCCGTATTTTTCTTTTGTTTCCTTCACTGCTTGCTCAATATACAGTTGTTGTTGTTGTTGGGATGTTTAAGGGGGACTAAACAGCTAAGGTCATCAGTCCCCCATTCCAAAAAACCGGCGAAACAAAATTTACGGAACAGGTAAAACCCCAAGGGGGGAGGAGACGCCCCTCCCCCCAGTCACTGAAAGAACACCAATGCGGCAGCGAACACTAGAGACAAGAAGAGTACAGACGAACACTTGACAGAAAGAAACGAAAGAAAATAAGAGGGTCGGAGACTGGTTGACTGACCATGGGAACAAAAATTGGGAAAGAGTCAACCACCCGAATACACACATTAAAATCTGCGACCAATGGGACACTCGAGGACAAGATACACAGAAAGGGAAAGGGACAGGTCCCCCCTAAATGGAACCATAAAAAGGACTACCACGGATAAAATTTAAAACGTCGTCAGCCATGGAGGCTTCGTCGCATAAAACCAAAGGCAACGTGCCCGGGAGATTAAAAGTCTGCCGGAGGGTGCGCAGGCGGGGACACTCCAACAAAATATGGGCGACCGTCAACCGGGACCCACACTGACACAGGGGGGGATCATCCTGACGCAAAAGATGTCTGTGCATCAGATAGGTATGGCCGATGCGGAGCCGACATAGGATGACAGAGTCCCTGCGAGAAGCCCGCAGGGAGGACTGCCACACATCGGTCGTCTCCTTAACAGCCCGCAGTTTGTTCGGAGAAGTCAGGCTACGCCACTCGTCACGCCACATCTGAAGCACCTTACGGCGCAACGCCAGCTGCAAATCACGAGCCGGGAGGCCGATCGCCAAAGTGGGGGCGTCGACCGCCCCTTTGGCCAGCCTGTCGACACGTTCATTCCCCGGGATGCCAACGTGACCTGGCGTCCAAACAAAGACCACCGAACGACCAGAGCGGGTAATGGCAAAAACAGACTCCTGAATAAAGGATACCAGAGGAGAAGAGGTATAGCAGCGGTCGATAGCCTGGAGGCTGCTCAGGGAGTCACTGCCTTGCGAACGGCTGCTTGCAGCCTGCGTTCGGCGACTCCCGTAGTCGTTGAGCTAAATGAGATGCAGAAGTCGTCGGCATACAAAGAAGGAGACACCGACGACCCCACGGCTGCAGCCAGACCATTAATGGCCACTAGAAATAAGGAAACGCTCAACACCGAGCCCTGCGGGACCCCATTTTCCTGTATATAAGATGAACTAGAGGCGGCACCGACTTGCACCCGGAAAGAGCGGCGCAATAAAAAGTTTTGAAGAAAAGCTGGGAGCTGACCACGAAGACCCCACTCGCGCAACGTAGCAAGGATGTGATGCCACCATGTTGTGTCATATGCCTTCCGCAGATCAAAAAATACAGCAACGAGATGCTGACGACGGGAAAAGGCCGTACGGATAGCAGATTCCAGCCGCACCAAATTGTCCGCAGCAGACCGGCCCTGACGGAAGCCACCCTGGGATGGAGCGAGGAGTCCGCGCGACTCAAGGACCCAACACAAATGCCGCCCCACCATACGTTCGAGCAATTTGCACAAAACGTTGGTTAGTGTAATGGGACGATAGCCGTCCACCGCCAGAGGGTCCGCACCGGGCTTCAAGATGGGAACGATAACACCCTCTCGCCATTGCGACGGGAACACGCCCTCGCTCCAAATGCGGTTAAAGATGGTGAGGATGTGTCTCTGGCAGTCCCTGGAGAGATGCTTCAGCATCTGCGCGTGGATGCAGTCCGGTCCTGGCGCTGTATCAGGGCAATTGGCGAGGGCAGCGAGGAATTCCCTCTCGCTGAAAGGAGCATTGTATTTTTCAGAACGACGTGTGTGGAACGATAACGGCGTCCGCTCGGCGCGCTCCTTTAGAGAGTGAAAGGCAGGAGGGTAAGTTGCAGTCGCAGAGCTCGTAGCAAAGTGCGTGGCAAGGTGGTCAGCAATAGTGGCAGCGTCCGTGCAGACAGCGCCGTCCAGGGAGATTCCAGGGACACCCATAGGGGTCTGGTATCCATAAATCCGCCGGATGCGGGACCACACGAGCGACGGGGAGACGCGGGAGCCCAAGGATGAAATGTACCTCTCCCCGCATTCCTGCTTACGCCATGCAATAAGACGACGGGCCAAGGCACGGAGCTTCTTAAAGGCGATGAGGGTCTCCAGAGACGGGTGCCGCTTATGACGCTGGAGAGCCCGCCTACGGTCGCGAATAGCCTCAGCAATCTCCGGCGACCACCAGGGGACAGACTTCCTCCGAGGGAGTCCAGAAGAGCGAGGGATGGCAGTCTCGGCCGCAGAAATAATTGACGAGGTCAAGACACGGACCACCTCGTCAATGTCACCCTATGGGAGAGAAGCAATGGTGGCAGCGGAAGTAAAAGCCAGCCAGTCAGCCCTGTTGAGATCCCAGCGGGGCAGGTGTCCAGAAGAATGACACTGGGGCAGTGACAAATAGATGGGAGAATGGTCACTACCACACAGATCAGGATGCACTCTCCAGTGAAGGGATGGGACAAGTCCGGGGCTGCAAAGAGAGAGATCGATGGCCGAGAACGAGCCATGGGCCACACTGAAATGCGTGGGAGCACCGGTGTTCAAGAGGCTAAGGTCGAGCTGAGCCAACACATGCTCCACAGCGCGACCGCGGTCATCGGAGACAGTCCCACCCCATAGAGGGTTGTGGGCATTGAAATCGCCCAGAAGCAGCAATGGCGGCGGGAGTTGAGCCAGCAGCGCAGCCAAGACATGTCGGGGGAGTTGCCCATATGGAGGAACGTAAACAGAGCAAACAGTAATAGCCGGCGAGAGCTCAATCCTGACAGCGACTGCCTCTAAAGGTGTCAGAAGGGGTACTGGTGAGCTACAGACAGAGTGGTGAACAAAGAGGCAAACTCCACCTGAAGCTCGTTGACAGTCAGTGCGGTTCTTATAGTATCCCCGATAACCACGAAGGGCAGGGGTCCGCATTGCTGGAAACCAAGTTTCCTGAAGAGCAATGCACAGAACAGGGGAAACACTCAGAAGCATCCGGAGCTCAGGCAGGTGGCGGAAATAACCGCCGCAATTCCACTGGAGAATGGAAGCAGGAAGGGACTGGGAGGGCGTTAAGTCGACTAAGAGGCAGACGGCGACAGAGTCAACGGCCGCCACCGAGCGAGAGTCAGCTGTGTCCATAGGAGAGGTCCCCGAGGGTTCCGTGAGGGCGAGATCCGCGGCAGAGGCGAGGATCTCCACCGCATCCCCAGAGCCAGAGCTATTGACAGCAGGCGGTACTGAAACTGCCGGAGCGTCCTTCTTCTTGGACACGTTCCGGTCCTTCTTCTCGCGTCTGTCCTTTGGCTTAGAGGGCTGGGAGAGTTTCTCTGAAGGAGCGTCGGAGGCTGACGACGACGCAGAAGCCCTAAGACCAGCAGGTGGATGAACCTTCAGCCACTGGCTGACATCCGGCGGGGTAGCAGAAGAAACGGAAGAAGGGAGGGCCCCGAGGGACCCCTTCCGCGAGAGAGGAGCCGGCGGAGACGACGCCGGCAGAGAAGGGGGAGGGGGAGGGATCGAGCCCCCTGGTGTTGGAGCAGATGTCACTCCTGAAGCATGTGCGGGGGGAGTGACAGAAGGGGGGGCAACAGAGGAAGGCTTGCCCCCAGACACGAGGCGGGCAGACAGAGATGGACGGCCCCGAGGGCCAACTGAAGGCGGCACAGAGGAGGCGACAACTGCCGCCCGCGAGGGCGACGATAACGTAGCTGCAGCATAAGAAGTTTGAAGAGGGACAGGATGCAACCTTTCAAATTTCAGTTTTGCCTCGCGATAAGTAAGCCGGTCCAGGGTCTTAAATTCCATAATCTTCCGCTCCTTATGAAGAACGGGGCAGTCCGGCGAGCATGGAGAGTGGTGTTCCCCACAGTTGACACAGACAGGCGGAGGCGCACATGGAGAATCGGGATGAGAGGGGCGTCCGCAAACTCGACATGTGGCGCTGGATGGGCAACGGGAGGACATATGCCCAAACTTCCAGCACTGGAAGCACCGCATCGGGGGAGGGACGTATGGCTTGACGTCACAACGGTAAACCATTACCTTGACCTTCTCAGGCAATACAGCACCCTCGAAGGCCAAGATAAAGGCACCGGTGGCCACCCTGTTGGTCTTGGGTCCTCTGTGCACACGACGGACAAAATGCACACCACGTCGTTCCAAGTCAGCTCTCAGTTAGTCATCGGACTGTAACAAGAGGTCGCGATGGTAAATAATCCCCTGGACCATATTTAAGCTACTGTGGGGAGTGACGGTAACAGGGACGTCTCCCAGCTTATCACACAAGAGCAACGCCCGTGACTGGGCTGGGGAGGACGTCTTGAGGAGGATGGACCCATTCCTCATTTTAGACAAACCCGCCACTTCCCCAAACTTGTCCTCCAGGTGTTCCACAAAAAACATAGGCTTTGTCGAAAGAAAGGAGTCACCATCAGTCCTGCTGCAGACAAGGTATTGTGGTACATAAGGCTCCTGCTTGGCACTAGATCTGCGTCCCTCCCATGGCGCAGACAATGAGGGGAACGACTGAGGATCATATTGTGCAGCATCGAATTCAATTTTGCCTCGCTTAGAGACGCTGGTGGCAGTGCGACCACCAGCTTGGTGAGATTTATTGCGCTTCATTGCGTCACATCCGCCCAGATGCCACCTACTCCGAACGAGGGCTCTCCCCAAGGGCGCCACCCAGCCAAAGCAACGGGTACCTGGCCGATATCACATTGCCCGGAGTCCCCGTGCCCCAGACAAGATGGGCACATACTCCTTGGCATGCATGGGGAGGAAACAGCTCTGGCATCTGTAGTGCGATCCCTGCGTGGTCAGGGGGCTACCACCAAGAGGGTACATGACGACCCCACCACAACGGACTGGCTACCGTGCTGGATTTTAGGTGTTGAAAGGGTCCACAGTTGCCGTGGGCGCTAAGAAGGGGATTGCGCACAAGACGAGGAGGCAACCCAGAAGACATGGGGTGTAAATCCCTCCACATGACAATAGATAGCATGCAAGATGGAGGTGCACGATGGACCAATAGAAAAACACCACGTAAGGCGTCCTTCCCCAAATGGCACGCACTAACAACGGAAATTTTGAAAATGGCAGGTCAAACCCAAGTGGGGACCATCACATAAGGCCGAAACTTTGAAAACTCCTTTTAGTCGCCTCTTACGACAGGCAGGAATACCGCGGGCCTATTCGTACCCCCGAACCCGCAGGGGGGTGCTCAATATACAGATTGAATAACATCGGGGAGAGACTACAACCCTGTCTCACTCCCTTCCCAACCACTGCTTCCGTTTCATGTCCCTCGACTCTTATAACTACCATTGGGTTTCTGTACAAATTGTAAATAGCCTTTCGCTCCCTGTATTTTACCCCCTGCTACCTTCAGAATTTGAAAGAGAGTATTCCAATCAACATTATCAAAAGCTTTCACTGTGTCTACAAATGCTAGAAACGTGGGTTTGCCCTTCCTTAATCTAGCTCATAAGGTAAGTCGTAGGGACAGTATTGCCTCACGTGTTCCAACATTTCTACAGAATCCAAACTGATCTTCCCCGAGGTCAGCTTCTACTAGTTTTTCCATTCGTCTGTAAAGAATTCGCATTAGTATTTTGCAGCTGTGACTTATGAAACTGATAGTTCGGTAATTTTCACATCTGTCAACACCTGCTTTCTTTGGGATTGGAATTATTATATTCTTCTTGAAGTCTGAGGGTATTTCGCCTGTCTCATACATCTTGCTCACCAGATAGTAGAGTTTTGTCAGGACTTGCTCTCCCAAGGCCGTCAGTAGTTTCAATGGAATGTTGTCTACTCCGGGGGCCTTGTTCTGACTCAGGTCTTTCAGAGCTCTGTCAAACTCTTCACGCAGTATCGTATCTCCCATTTTATCTTCATCTACATCCTCTTCCATTTCCATAATATTGTTCTCAAGTACATCGCCCTTGTATAGACCTTCTATATACTCCTTCCACCTTTCTGCTTTCCCTTCTTTGCTTAGAACTGGGTTTCCATCTGAGCTCTTGATGTTCATACAAGTGGTTCTCTTATCTCCAAAGGTCCCTTTAATTTTCCTGTATGCAGTATCTACCTTACCCCTAGTCAGATAAGCCTCTACATCCTTACATTTGACCTCTAGCCATCCATGCTTAGCCATTTTGCACTTCCTGTCGATCTCATTTTTGAGACGTCTGTTTTCCTTTTTGCCTCCTTCATTTACTGCATTTTTATATTTTCTCCTTTCATCAATGAAATTCAATATTTCTTCTGTTACCCAAGGATTTCTACTAGCCCTCTTCTTTTTACCTACTCGATTCTCTGCTGCCTACACTACTTCATCCCTCAAAGCTACCCTTTTTTTCTTCCACCATATTTCTTTCCCCCATTCCTGTCAATTGCTCCCTTATGCTCTCCCTGAAACTCTGTACAACCTCTGGTTCTTTTAGTTTGTCCAGGTCCCATCTCCTTAAATTCCCACCTTTTTGTAGTTTCTTTAGTTTTAATCTACAGGTCATAACCAATAGATTGTGGTCAGAGTCCACATCTGCCCCTGGAAATGTCTTACAATTTAAAACCTGATTCCTAAATCTCTATCTTACCATTATAAAATCTATCTGAAACCTGTCAGTATCTCCAGGCTTCTTCCATGTATACAACCTTCTTTCATGATTCTTAAACCAAGTGTTAGCTATGATTAAGTTGTGCTCTGTGCAAAATTCTACCAGGCAGCTTCCTCTTTCATTTCTTTGCCCCAGTCCATATTCACCTACTACATTTCCTTCTCTCCCTTTTCCTACAACCGAATTCCAGTCACCCATCACTATTAAATTTTCGTCACCCTTCAATAGCTGAATAATTTCTTTTATTTGATCATACATTTCTTCAGTTTCTTCGTCATCTGCAGAGCTAGTTGGCATATAAACTTGTACTACTGTAGTAGGTGTAGGCTTCGTATCTATCTCGGCCACAATAATGCGTTCACTATGCTGTTTGTAGTAGCTTACCTGCATTCCTATTTTCCTATTCATTATTAAACCTACTCCTGCATTACCCCTATTTGATTTTGTGTTTATAACCCTGTATTCACCTGACCAAAAGTCTTGTTCCTCCTGCTACCGAACTTCACTAATTCCCACTATATCTAACTTTAACTTATCCATTTCCCTTTTTAAATTTTCTAATCTACCTGCCCGATTAAGGGATCTGACATTCCACGCCCCGATTCGTAGAACGCCAGTTTTCTTTCTCCTGGTAACGACATCCTCTTGAGTAGTCTCCGCCCGGAGATCCGAATGGTGGACTATTTTACCCCCAGAATATTTTACGCAAGAGGACGCCATCCGCATTTAATCATACAGTAAAGCTGCATGCCCTCGGGAAAAATTACGGCCGTAGTTTCCCCTTGCTTTCAGCCGTTCACAGTACCAGCACAGCAAGGCCGTTTTGGTTATTGTTACAAGGCCAGATCAGTCAATCATCCAGACTGTTGCCCCTGCAACTACTGAAAAGGCTGCTGCCCCTCATCAGGAACCACACGTTTGTCTGGCTTCTCAACAGATACCCCTCCATTGTGGTTGCACCTACAGTACGGCTATCTGTATCGCTGAGGCATGCAAGCCTCCCCACCAACGGCAAGGTCCATGGTTCATGGGGGGATATTTTAGATTATAGTGCTAAATTACTTCTGTTTGCTATACAAGATTTTATTCTGCATGTTAGGTGAACTGATGAGATAAGAAATGAGGGCATTCTGATGTAAGAGAGAAATGAGTGGAAAACCTTGATGAGAAGAAAGGTCAGGATAACAAGACGTGTTAAGACATAAAGTAATAACTTCCACGGTACTTGAGGGAGCTGTAGAGGATAAAAATTGTATGGAAGACATAGACTGGAATATATGCAACAAAATTAAGATGGCTGTGTGTGTGTTTTATTCACAAGCCTGATGAAAAAGAGAGAAAAATTTATCCTTCTGTTTATTTACCCCATTGGTATACAATCTTTTTATTGACATTGTGATAGCAGTACACTTATTTTTCAGTGATTTTCCTCATTTTTACAAAAACGTATTACAAGCTGTATTAGAGCAGTCTATTTATTGTATTTCTCTATTATGCTGTGGAATATAATCATAAATAGTTTGAGTGTGATAAAGCTTGAAATACTTACCAACGTGTAGGCAAATCCTGTGCTCTTCACACTCAAGGCAGCATTCTCCACGCTGTGTTCTGTTGTAACAGACCATTCATCTTCAGACAATGCTGCTTTTTTGTCAGTTGGAGGTATTTTTGTGGGAAAATATCCCCAGTCTCTTCTCTCTTGTAGTGTTAATAGATTTGTTCCTTGGCTTGGGCATCCACGAATCATATAATCAGGAAGCCTAATGTTTTCCACAATTTGTTCTATGAGTTTGAGACAAAGACCTGTGAACCTCATTCTTCATATTGTTCACTATACGTGCATTGAAAATTGCCATATCTAACATATAAAAATATATATTTTTAATATCCCTTCACATATCTCCTCATAAGAGGATATGAAACTAAGCATTGGTCACATGCATCAACACTGCTCATCCCTTTGTTGTAATCACTGATTCAGGTTTCAGCTTAATCTATCAATTTTTTGCTGTTCATAATCAGGTTAATCATTAATGGTTGACAGGATGTGCACTGGTTTCTTGTTAATTCATTTCACAGCATTAACTTTATTCACTGATGCAAAACTCAGTTCATCTGTTCTCAGCAATCATTTCTTGAACTGTGGTGACATGTTCTTCCTGCTTGGTCTTACAGTTCCATCCACATAGATATTCCTCTCCAATAGCTTTAGAAACTATGTGGTAGATCTATACCAATTATCCAGGTATACTGTTCTCCGTTCAACATGTTACGTCTCACACAAACCCAAAACAACTTTCTCATTTGCTGGGATGCTTAATACTTTTTCTGCCAGCAGACCTGTATAAATTTTAAAATTATAACAGTATGCACAGTCAGATGAACTTCATATATTTTCAAACCAAATCTTGCCTTTTTTGAAGGGCTGTGTTTTATGTATGACTATCTGCCCCTGAACTGTGTCAGACTCTCAATGATACAAACATTTTATCCAGACTTTTACACCCTCTGAAGTCTGTCAAGAAGAAGAGTAATAACTGGTCTGACCTTCCTCAGTTTGTCATGCTGCATATCTGCAGAATCAGTAGCAAAATGATAATACCTTGAGATGGCTTTGAATGTCCTAAAAGGCATTGTTTTACTGAAAATGGGAGTCTATATTATTTTTCTCTTTGACCCATTATTTTGAACCGAAGGTTTCTTTGTTTGGGCCATAAGTACACTCAGTGCAAAATGGGCCTCCATCTCATCTGCTGTTACAGGAAACCAGTGCACTTTGTAACCATTCTACTCTGTTCTGCATGTACATTTGCTTCTGCAGTGTTGCTTTCGATAATGTAAGGATCATTGCAAACAGTATCCCATTTCCACTCATCAGGAATTGTTGATGTACCTGTTGCTGGCTCCACTATGGCATCTCAAATATCGAGGGAGAAATCTTCTTTGCCAACACAACCACTGTTGTCACTTCTGATTCTGCACTTTAACTGTTTCCAAAATCTACAATATTTCCCCATCAATACCACTCAAATCACTTTCTTCAAGAAATCGACATATTCTTTTGGCTCGGATTTCATGTGTCTCAGCCATGATGCACTACTGAATCTGCAAAAATGTGCAAATTTTGCATTGTAATATTTAGCTGCAGTTGAGCATTTCCGATTGATTTAAAGGCAGATACAGCTGCTACCATTTATTAACATAATGCCTGAACTAAAAATAGAACCATCGGTAGTGCAGTACATGCCCAAGCACTGCACAAGGCAATTGCATGATGACAATTATACCCATCGTTGTATGGAAATGCATACGAGAGTGATGACAGTCATACCCGTCACTGTAAGCCAATGGGTTAATTATGTGGGTTCTTACAACCACACTATAAAACCATCTACTTAAGATAGCCATTCATTCATTAATTTATTTATTTACTAATATTATGTAAAGGAAAGATTGTTACTCACCATATAGAGTGTGTGTGTGTGTGTGTGTGTGTGTGTGTGTGTGTGTGTGTGTGTGTGCACGCGAGGCCTGTAGCAATCGTTCCTTTTCGTAATATTCTCATTTATTCCATCCTGGATTATCCATTGTTTGAGTTCATTAATTAATGCAAACAATTTTTTCTAATTCTCTGTTTTAATTTAGTAATATTGATCAAGAAACCTTAAAAATCAAACTGCTAGCAGAGAATCAAGTTTTGTTAAGTGGGTTATATATTTGTCAAATGAATTTCAAAGGTATTTTTGTATATCAGGAAGCAAAGGGATGGACTTTCAAATGGACAGTATTTTGTTGCTTTTATTGTTATAAATGTGTAACTGCAGTGGAAGCCCAGGGCAGACAACTAGTCTATTACAAGTTGGCATGAATGACTAGAGGGGGCCTATGTTATTATCTGGTTCATATGCCCGTAAGTCTCAGACTTTCTGCTTTAACCTCTTGCTTGCAGTTATTGATGGTGGTACACTGTTGTAATTCACTAAAACGCCAAAGAAACTGGTCTCATCTTCAAATACAGAGATATGTAAACAGGCAGAACACGACACTGCGTTCGGCAACTATTAAGACACCAGGTGTTCGGCGCAGTTGTTAGATCAATTACAAAACACCAAGAATGGACAAGGTACAGAGACACAGTACTAGAAGTGGCTAAAGAATGTCTTGGAACAATAGTGTGTAAAGGTAGGATGAAACAGCATGGTGGAATGACACAGTCAAGGCAGCCTGTAAAAGGAAAAAGAAGGCGTATAAAAAATGGCTACATACTAGAACACAGGTAGACAGAGAAAGTTATGTTGAAGAAAGAAACAAAGCCAAACAGATAATTGCAGCACCCAAGAAGAAATCTTGGGGAGACTTTGGAAACAAGTTGGAGACTTTGGGTCAAGCTGCTGGAAAACGATTCTGGAGTGTAATCAGCAGTCATCAAAAGGGAGGTGAGAAGCAAATAAGTATTTTGGACAGGTCAAGAAAACTGCTTGTGAATCCTGTGGATTCCTTGGGCAGATGGAGGGATATTTTGAAGAGTTGCTCAGTAATGTTTCCGATTTCGATGTACAATGGGATAGGAATGAGGATGGAAAAACGATCACATTTGAGAAAATGGTGAAAATGGTCAATAGATTGCAGTGCAATAAAGCAGCTGGGGTGAATGAAATTAAGTCGGAACTCATCAAATACAGTGGAATGTCAGGTCTTAAATGGCTACACAGGATAATTGAAATGGCCTGGGAGTCGGGACAGGTTCCATCAGTCTGGACAAAAGCAGTAATCACACCAATCTTTAAACATGGAAACAGAAAAGATTGTAACAACTACAGAGGTATCTCTTTAATCAGCGTTGTGGGTAAAATCTTCTCAGGTATTGTTGAAAGGAAAGTGCGAGTATTAGTTGAGGACCAATTGGATGAAAATCAGTGTGGGTTTAGGCCTCTTAGAGGTTGTCAGGACCAGATCTTTAGCTTACGGCAAATAATGGAGAAGTGTTATGAATGGAACAGGGAATTATATCTATGCTTTATAGATCTCGAAAAGGCATATGAGCGGGTTCCTAGGAGGAAGTTATTGTCTGTTCTAAGAGATTATGGAATAGGAGGCAAACTTTTGCAAGCAATTAAAGGTCTTTACATGGAGAGTCAGGCAGCAGTTAGAGATCACAGTAAATTGAGTTCCAGCAGTTAGAGATCACAGTAAATTGAGTTCATGGTTCAGAGTAGTTTCAGGGGTAAGACAAGGCTGCAACCTGTCTCCACTGTTGTTCATATTATATATGGATGATATGTTGAAAACAATAGACTGTCTGGATGAGATTAAGATGTGTGAACACAAAGTAAGCAGTCTTGCATATGCGGATGACTTAGTTGCGATGGCAGATTTGATTGAAAGTTTGCAAAGTAATATTTCAGAGCTAGATCAGAAATGTAAGGACTATGGTATGAAGATTAGCATCTCCAAAACAAAAGTAATGTCAGTGGGAAAGAGATATAAATGGATTGAGTACCAAATAGGAGGAACAAAGTTCGAACAGGTGGACAGTTTCAAGTACTTAGGATGCATATTCTCACAGGATGGCAACATAGTAAAAGAAAGCGAGGTCTAGCAAAGCTAATGCAGTGAGTGCTCAGCTACGATCTACTCTTCTGCAAGAAGGAAGTCAGTACCAAGGCTAAGTTATCTGTGCACCGTTCAATCTTTCGACCAACTTTGTTGTATGGGAGTGAAAGCTGGGTGGATTCAGGTTACCTTATCAACAAGGTTGAGGTTACGGATATGAAAGTAGTTAGGATGATTGCAGGTACTAGTAGATGGGAACAATGGCAGGAGGGTGTCCACAATGAGGAAATCAAAGAAAAACTGGGAATGAACTCTATAGATGCAGCAGTCAGGATGAACAGGCTTAGATGGCGGGGTCATGTTACACCCATGGGAGAAGCAAGGTTACCCAAGAGACTCATGGGTTCAGCAGTAGAGGGTAGGAGGAGTCGGGGCAGACTAAGGAGAAGGTACCTGGATTCGGTTAAGAATGATTTTGAAGTAATAGGCTTAACATCAGAAGAGGCACCAATGTTAGCACTGAATAGGGGATCATGGAGGAATTTTATAAAGGGGACTATGCTCCAGACTGAACACTGAAAGGCATAATCAGTCTTAAATGATGATGATGAGTCTAATTTTTTTACACAGTCCAATCTAGCCATCGTCACTGATGATGATGAGGAGGAGGAGGAGGAGGAGGAGGAGGACGACACAAACACTCAGTCCCCGGGCAGAGAAAATCCCCAACCCGGCCGTGAATTGAACCTGTGACCCCATGATCCATAGGCAACAATGCTAACCACCAGACCAATAGCTGCGGTTTTCTGTAATGATGTGGGGTCTAGATATGACTCTTGACAGGTAACATATGCAAATATCCTGTCTGATCACCTGCATCCATTCATGTCCATTGTGCATTCTGAAGGACTTGGGCAATTCCTGCAGGACAATGAACACCCCACATGTCCATAATTGCTACCGAGGGGCTCCAGGAACATTCTTCCGAGTTTAAACACTTCTGTTGGCCACCAGACTCCTTAAACATACACATTATTGAGCATTTCTGGGATGCCTTTCAACATGCTGTTCAGAAGAGATCTCCAACCCATTGTACTCTTACAGACCTATGGACAGCCCTGCAGGATTCACCACCGTGTCAGTGCCCTCCAGCACAACTTCAGACATTAGTCAAATCCATGCCACGTCGTGTTACAGCACTACTGCATGCTCGCAGAGGCCCAACGTGATATTAGGCAGGTGTACCGTTTTCTTTGGCTCTTTAGTGTATAATGTAAATGGCACTAGAATTTAGTTTTCATTTTGCTCTACATTTATTAACACACAATTTAGAACAATGATAATCTTTGCACAGGCCAGTAAACATCACATACATGAAGACCTCAATTTCACAAGTGGCATTAATCAACAAAACAACTGTACATGTCATGACTTTCACTGTCTACTTCACCATGCTAACATGTAGTGCAGGGTGAAGAAAAATATGGAAATAACAGCAACCTCATGCCTAATATGGTGCAGGTAGGCTGCTGGCATATGATGTAGGGAAGTTGTTCCCATTCGTAATAGCTTCCAGTCATCTCAGAATGGATAGATACAGGCCCCGTGTGGTTTTTCAAATGAACCTGATGCCATTCTTTGTACAAAATAGTGGTAAGTACAGGTAATGATGATGGATGTGGGCAACGATCATGTACACATTTCTCCGAAGTAGATGATAAACACTCAATAATGTTGAGATCTGATGACTGTGATGGCCAGAGGACAGGCGACAATTCGTACTCGTGTAAACCATATTGGATGGTGCCAGCTGTATGAACAGGGGGCTTGCCTTCTGAGAACACTGCATCACCAATGGGGAGCAAATATTGTAGTGTGTGGATGGAACTGATCAGCCAAAATGATCACATCATGTATGGCAATAATGTGACATTGCATAGTAACCGTAAGGTCCATGGAATACCGCAATATGGCTACCTGAATCACCACCAAACCCCCTCCAATATTTCATTCTTAACAGCAAGGCAGTCTGCATTATAGGGTTGGGACAGCTTACGCCAGCATAAACTCAGTCAGAAGTTGGAAACAGTGTGAAAAGAAGACCCTTAGGTATCTGCATCACTTTGGTCATTTTGAAATTTTAGCTCAACATGCAGCAATTCTCTACGTCTGGAGCTCCTGTTGTGTTGTTTTGATGCTGACATGACTCACAAGTGAGACATTCAATTTGACAGTGACTTTTGCCCACACTCAAATTCACTTAGCTCCGACTACACAGAACGCTGACGTGACCATGAGTACCACTTGCAACACACTGAGGGCATGCACAGGTGCTGTTCATGGTCAAATACAACAGCACTACCTGCAGACTTGGCTAGCATGTGTGTTTATGTTTAAGGATAAGCTAATTTTAGTCCAGCCCCTGTATCTGTTCAGTCACTTCTGAATGATATGGAAATTACCATACACTGACACACTAACTGTGTAGATTGAAAACTCTTGCTCAACTGAAAATTACTTCATGGAATAAAGTTTGTTTGTGTTTTTGCTCTTCTTCCCCCAAGATTATTATATTTTAGCTATTAACTTAAAAAGAGAACAATTAAAAGGGTCAAAGGTACAATAGGTTACTGAAGGAATTTTTTTTTAAATTCGAAACTGCATAACTTACAAAAGACAAAATTATTGGCACTATTTTATGGAAGGTCAGTTTGAATGTGCATAGAGGCTCCCAAAAGTTTCAAGGAAGTGAATTTTTTTAACTGAAACAATTAATGACCTAACAGGTTTTTTACATAATAAAATACATTGATTGACACAAAAAATGGGGCTACAAAACTATGACACTGAATTTAAGAAATGATATTCAAGATTGGAAGTCTGTAACATGAAAATTTTAAATACAAATAACTTTTGAACTATCAGGTTTTTGAAAAACATACAATATATATTTTTTAAATGAAGGATGACCTAGATTATGTTTACAACTGTAGCGGATTTTATCTTTGACTACAAAAAACAGCTATGGATGTCTTGTGAACACAAACATCAAACAAAATTTAGCACTACTGAAATTTTACATTCATGTGGTTTGCAGGTAAAATGAATAATGAAGTTTAAAGGATAATCTGGCTGGCTGGTAAAAACACCTGACAATTATTTTAAGGTCACAGGATCAAATTCCATTTAGAGGCCACAATTTTAGTCTTCAGTTCTTAGTGATGTGAAAATTTGGTAAGAACAATTTGTGGTTTGGAGTCCACATTAAACTGTAAATCCCCCACTCAGTAGGATTACTGGGGTATGTTAAGGAACTTGCGAACATGTAATTGGACATCCCTCTTGAACTCCAGCCAGTCACACCATATTATCTAATTTATCTTGTATGTATTGGATGGTATTGCAATTCACAGTAAGTATCGTGGGCCATAGCAATATTAAATCAATTATTCTGACAAAATTAAGAATCAAACATGAATGCTGGCTCCCCACACTTAGTTCAGTCACAAAAAGAATCTATCATAACTTACCACAAGGCGAAGAAGCTGGGTACATGTCGTTTTAACATTTAGAGCATTGCCTGCAAACAAGCTACAACCATAACATCTGTAGAAAGCCCAGATAGTAGTAGGAAATTACAATATGAGTACAGCTTGTGCAGTGTCATTTACTCTGACAGTTCCTGAATGACCTCCAGCCTTTCTCTACTCTGATTTTGTTGCCAGTCCACAGGGCTTTGAAGCTGTTTACCAACAAATGTACATTCACTCACGAAGGCACTGTGAACTTGCACAACGCTCACAATTGAACAGACAAAAGAAACTGTGCATGCAAGTTGGTCAGAAATAACAAATACAACTTAAATGTAAATGTAAGAGCTGGAATGATTTGTGATCAGACTTTCTCCATATTAAATGTCATCAGACATACAACAAAAATGTGCCTCACTTTTCTCGGAGATATTGTTCCTCCCCTATTTGATCACTTACTATTGCAGATTTATCAGATAATATGGCTGCAACACAATGGAGCTCTAGTCACTGTGATACAAATATGTGCCACCACCTGAATTCCGTGAACCCAAATTTGTCAACTGTAGTGGCAGACTTGTTTTATGGATAACATGGTCATAATATTTCACACTTCTAAACTATTTTCTGTTAGGAACTAGGAAGACTATAGAGGATGCTGTGCCTGTAACAACAGAGGAGAACCTTAACACACAAACCCATGCCAAGTACATAGTTGCACTTATTTCAATGCGTGCATCAGTCTACACCATCAATATACACTCTGCGTATCCAAACCATTCTCAAATTTGGACACACAACAACAACAACAACAACAACCACCAAATAATGAATTTCCAAACACTGGCTTCCTTTAGAAAATCTCAGTTTACTGTCTTACAACATACCACGTGTTCTGCAGTTGCAGTCCATGCATCCACCTCACACTGATGTGTAATAAAGTGTATAATGAATTAGGATACAAGTACTATCCATACTTCGCTGCCCCACAGGGCCCAAGCTAAGTGTTTCCAGAAAGGGAAAGATGGCTAGTTTGTTCTCTTGCATAACATTCTATAGAGGCCCGCAGATGTTCAATGTTTATTGAGAATACTAGTTTCTTAAATCTTCAATATACTGAAGTGGCCTCACACCTTCAATAATATTGATAAAAATTGTTAGCTGACAGTGCAGTTTTGTAAGGCTGAGATGTTAAAAACCCAAAAGAAAGAATTTGTGCAATTGCATTACCTTTACCTTGCAATCAACAGAAAACAATGAAAAAGAGGAAATAATGGTTGTAAAAAAAGAAGCAACTAGTCACGTGTTAATTTACTGACGAATCAGAGCCACAGACTCGAAAGATTTCATGAACTATTTTCTGATGTGTCCTGCATTGTATGACAAGTTATTAATGTTGATATGAGATAAAACAGAGAAGCAAAATACATTAATGAGAGTGGCAGTTACACTCAACAAGAGATTAGGACTAACTTTAAGATTCCTGGTGACACAGGTTATTTTTAAGGGTTCAAAGTTTTGTTCTGTAATATCAGCAAACAGAATTACTAAAACTCTATGGAAACCTGTGAAACAATTAAATCTGTTGGCAAGGATAGGTTCAAGCAATTAACATAAAACATTTGTTTACATTTTGTGATAATGGCATGTATTTCACAGACCTGTTCCTAGTTATTCTAGATAGATGATGTATTTTTCAAAGTGGAAGTTGTTTTCCAAACTGCTATTTAATTCACTAACATATGTTTTCAAATTAATAAAGTTAAGAATGTCATAGAAAATACTCCAATGACCACCGTAAAGGGGTATAAATAGTGATTACTCTCACATAGGTCTATTACAATTGTTCTGCATTAAATTACTATGGGTACTTGAAAAACAGAATGAGAGAGGATGATACGCACAAAGTCAAATTGAAAACAAACAGTGCACACTAACACTGTGTGGATGGTTCATGAAGCTCTGCGAACATTTGAATGGAGAACATTGTCATACTGTCAGAACTTGATCTGACACATTCAGTATGTTTTGACAATGTCATTCGTCAATATTTCTAGTACTGAAGATAAGTCAATACATCCCCACAGATGGCCAATATATTGATGTTTCACAATATTACTAAATTTGCAAGGGCCCCTTAAGTAGTGTCAATGTTTTTTTATGCCCTCTATTAAACTCTTTCTGGTTACTAGGGAGAAGTGTTCTGGGATGACAGGTGAAATAATGGTATTTCTTGCATATAATGAGAAAATAAACCTAATAAGTAGTAAAAAGATGACCTTTAAAAATCTCATGTATTTGAAGTATTTTTCAAAGGACAACACTGAAATCTTGACTGACAAGTATTTACTAAACCTATAAATTCAGCCACATGATAATCAGTACAAATCAGTATGTCAACAGTGGATAATGATCATTCAAGCAAGAGCAGGGAAAAATTAATCAGTGCTTGATGGAGAACTATCATTGAATCCTTACTACAGGTTACAAACATAGGCAATTACAAGTTCAGAGACTGGAATGTACTGACAGATGCAGCAGTGCACACACACTAACTGACCACCAATTACAAGGTACTAACCAACGATGCAGTCCTCCTCAGGACCATAAACTACTACTATGGCATATGGTGTGCCTCATGCATCAGGAAGAAAGAACTAAAATCAGAAAATCATCTTTACTGGACAAACTGAAAAGCTTTATGGTTCTCACAAACCACAGTCTTTATTTCAAGTGCGTTCACATTTAACATTCACTGTTATATTTTGATTAAACCAGCTTTGAAATTGGATGTTATAGTGGGCTGAGAGGTGGGGCCAGCTGCCAGCCAATCATAGTCCTTTCTCGAGTGCCATGTGCTCTCAGTGTTACTGTTTTGTAGAAAACGCAAAGCCTTGTCAAGTTTGACTAGCTGCATGCAGGCAACTATGCCCTCCACCACTGCCAATCATAAAGTTATTTTATTCAAAGTATTGAAGCTCTGAATGATTTTACATGTGGTCACCTTACAGTATAAAGATGCACGTTAACACTACAAAGCTTTTAAGGTCGCCTGTAAGCAACCAACATGCATTTCCTTTAAAATTACGCTCATCTAACCACTATATAGAAAAATCGCCAATCCTCAACTTTACTGAGCACTTGGGCACGTTCACTGAATAGCATTTGCATTCACTCAATAAGTGTTATTGAATAGCACATGTATTCACTAAATACGTCCCCTACACAGATTAACACTGATAGAGCTTTCTCAGTGAGGCTAGCCACACTACAAATTGCTACAGATATTTTGTTACAACATTGCCATCTTAGATTAATTCAGTATGAAATGCAAAAGGAGGCACATGTGAATGGCCTTAATTCAATGATCACACTGACATATGCACATTTTTGTGGGCTAACAGGAATCCACACCAACAATATAGGGACATCCAGCGAAAGAATGTAAAATTGTTTCCGAAACGGCATATAATCACTATATAGAGAAGGTGTTAAGTAGCAGAGCTTTCATCCACACACGACTTCTGGCTCTGGACTCCGAGGCAGAGTTCTCATGGTTTAGTCATCAATCCATCGAAGTGTATGTTTGGAGTACCAGGAGTTCAGTTCCTGGGTCATACCATTAATGCCTAAGGAATTCATCTGCCACAGAGGAAAGTGGAAACCATCAACAACTTCCCACAGCCTGTAACACTCCATGAGTTGCAAAGATTTTTCAGCCTTACTAATATTATTGCCATTTTGTCTACCATATTCTTCTGGTCACTCTACCGAATGACTTCTTATAAGGTTCGCTTAAACCAAGTAACAAATTACAGAGGGCTAGTGAAGCAGATACTGGTGTTAAGACTGCTATCACTGAGACCACATTTTTAGCCTACCCTGTTCTCTTGCTTTGATGGTTGATACAATTGCAACTGCATTAGGTGCTGCACTTCGGACAACAGACAGACCAACATTGACAGCCCTCAGTGTTCTTCAGCTACAAACTCTCTCTGTCACAACAGAGCTGGACAACATGTCATCACAAGCTAATCTATACTTTTTATAAGAGGCTACACAAAGCATCACCACGCCAACTGTAGCAGTTTATACAGCACAATTCACAACACATATTGTCTATGTTGCTGGAGAACTGAATACACCAGCACATGCCCTTTGCTGTGTAAATGCAATTACAGCTGAAACTTACTACAAAGCACTCGCTTTGGCACAATAATATAAGAGCAAGCTACAAGACTGACTTGTATGCCTATCTGATTTAAAGCTTCATCACATCCAGATACCTCATTTGAATGTAATATTGCATTGTGATGTTTCTGCATCAAATGTATGCCTCTTTGTGACAAAGAAATTTCTTCAATAGGCAAGCTTGTTCCTGTAACATTTGTCCCATCATAGCAGCCAGAGTACAACAGTACTGGTTAAGCAA
Source organism: Schistocerca gregaria (assembly GCF_023897955.1). NCBI lineage: Eukaryota > Metazoa > Arthropoda > Insecta > Orthoptera > Acrididae > Schistocerca > Schistocerca gregaria. Next base: position 480,309,846 of record NC_064926.1, read on the forward strand.
GTTTTTGTGAGGCTGAATATGGGTAGAAACTGGAAAACTTTTTGTGCACCAGTATACGGTCTGCCAATGTAATAAGATCACCAACCACGCCACTGCACAGCTGTTCCTCCCAATCAATGGTATGAACATGTTCACATGGACATTGAGTGTTATCACTATCTGAAGACACTAGGCTAACTGCCATTGATTGCTTAATCCATTGGCCTGAAATTTTTCCTGTGATCGATGCAACTGATGAAGCCATTGCAACCACATTTTTTGTGGATGGTTCACTCATTTATGAGAGCCTCTCCATATCACCCCAACCAACACAGCCACTTTGAGTCGTGTCCACTCAAATTCCTCAGTTTTTGTTAGGCATGAAGTGTATTCAAACTGTAGCTTATCATCCAGCAGGGCTGGATCTCTACACTGCCATGAATGTTAGAAGTAGTCACAATCAAACTACAGTAGCCCATTACAAACAGTACTGTAAGGTGCTTAAAAATGTTATCAGGAATGCAAAGAGTACATGGTATGCAAATAGAATAGCTAATTCACAGGATAAAATGAAAACCATATGGTCAGTTGTAAAGGAAGTGTCTGTCAGCGGCACAAGGTTGACGATATAAAGCCAGTTCATAGTAAAAATATTTCTGTTACTGATAAATGCGAAATATGTACAGTATTTAACAATCACTTTCTGAGCACTGCCAGTGAACTAAATTAAAATTTAGTTTCTACAGGGAATCACGTAATTCTCTTGGTAAATTCCTTTCCAAGATTGATGTCTGAAATACTCCTCTGTGATACAGACAAGGGGGAGACTGAGTCAATAATTAACTCACTGAAGACTAAGGACTCTCGTGGTTATGATGGAGTGCCTAGCAGAATATTAAAGTACTGTGTTGCACATGTTAGCCCTGTATTTATAATTTTTCCTTTAGTAATGATCAGTTTCCTGAAAGTACTCAGTAGTAAAGCTGCTTTATAAATAGGGAGAAAGGGATAATGTAGACAATTTTAGATCAATTTCTATGCCATCAGGGTTTCCTAAAGGCCGTGAATGTAAGGATAATTGATCATTTTATATCACACGATTTGCTATCAAATGTACAGCTCCACTTTGAAGTCATTTAACAATGGAAAATGCTAAATTCTCCTTTCTCTGTGAGGTGCTGTGTGGGTTAAGCAAATGGTTTCAAACACTAGGCACATTTTTTGATTTAACTAAGACATTTGACTGTGTTGATCACAAAACATTGCTCCAGAAATTGGACCTTTACAGAATACGGGGAGTAGCTCACAGTTGTTTCACCTCTTACTTTAGCAACAAAGTGGGGTATGGTCAAATGAGGAGTGCCCCCAGGGTATCAGTGTTGGGGCCACTCCTGTTCCTTATTTATATTAATGATACGCCCTCTCATATTACAGGTAGCTCTAAAATATTTCTGTTTGCTGATGACACTAGCTTGGTAGTAAAGGATATTGTGTGCAACATTGGCTTGGTTTCAAATTGTGCAGTTCATGACATAAGTTCATGGTTTGTAGCAAATAAACTAGCACTAAATCACAGTAAGACTTCGCTTTTACAGTTTCTAACAAACAATTCAACAAAACTTGATGTTTTAATTTCACAGAATGGGCATATGATTAATGAAACTTAACAGTTCAAATTTTGAGGTGTTCATATAGATAGTAAACTGTCATGGAAAGCCCACATTCAGGATCTTCTTCAAAGACTTAATGACGCCATTTTTACTATTCGAACGGTATCTGGAGTGAGTAATTGCTTAACATGAAAATTAGTCTATTTTGCTTATTCTCATTCGCTTATGTCATATGGCATTATATTCTGGGATAACTCTTCCCATTCTAAAAGGATATTTTTGGCTCGGAAATGGTTGGTGTAAGTTCACAAACATCTTGTGGACCCCTGTTCACGAGTCTGCGGATTCCGACTTTGGCCTCTCAATATACATGTATATATTCCTTACTGTCATTTCTTGTTAACAATACTCCCAAGAATAAGCTTTCATTCAGTTAATACTCAGCAGAAATCAAACCTGCATTTGGATCAGACTCCCTAACTCTTGTGCAGAAAGGTGTGCAGTATACTGCTGCATCCACTTTCAATAAGCTACCACAAGAATTCAAAAATCTTAGCAGTAATCTATGTGCTTTCAAATTGAAGCTGAAGAGCTTCCTCATAAGTCACTCCTATTCTGTCAAGGAATTCCTCGAAAAAATTAAGCTGATTCTTGTGGTACTGTTAATTGTGTTTATTTAAACTTATGGCTTGACTTTTTTCGGCTTCATAAACATTTTATTTTTATCTGCTGTTACTTTTATGTTGTAATTCCATGTAGTGACATGTTCCATGACCTTGGAGATTTGCTCCTCAATTTGGTCCTACAGAACTTGACGTGTAAATAAAAATAAATGAATCACAATGTTGGACACCCTGCCAATTGTCCTACTATGTTTCTATGCTACCATCAAGGTCTTAATGCTTCATCGGCGGAACTAGTCAACAATTAACCAATTCAACTTCCCAACAAATTCTTTGGATATATGCTTAATGACGTTATTGAGGCATCACAGTTTGTTCAAAACTCACATTTGTATAGTCATCAACTACATCCAGTTACACTGAGAGAGCAGCATAATCACCACACCTTCATTTCCATCCTTTGGATGTGCAACCTGGTTTTCATTAGGCCTGACACTGTGCACAAAACTCTGCAGCCTCTACCAGGTTTTCATTAGGCGTGACACTGTGCACAAACCTCTGCAGCCTCTACATGACAATTCTTAGGCAAGACAAGAAGACATTTAAAGTCGATGGTAATTGTACCTCAATTGTGGTTTCTATTAGTCGCCTTAAACTATGCACCTCTTATGCTGGTGCCTGCAAACCAAACAAGCCACGGCACATGTTGGGTGAAACTCCTGATGAATCTAGAACAGGTTTGGCAGAATCACCTACCCATCCACCAATCGCCACTGATCGGGCTGCTACGTACCTTTCAATAGGAAGTATTATAAGAACTTCTGAGAAGTTATGAAGAACAGTAAAGATGCTATGTCACTAGGGTGAGTTGCAATGTATATCACTGAATCCTGTTTATTCTTCAATTACATTTTGTTTACTGACTTTGATATATATTTTTTGATTTACATAAGTCGTTCACTTTCTCACTGTATATTATAAGTATATAAACTAAAACCAAGTTATTAGCGTACACTCTAATGTTAACAGTGCTACAAAGATACAATCCAGTTATTCCTCGATGGAATTCAGTTACTGATGGGCAGTTCTGTTACAGCAGTTATCAGTTCCATCGAGTACGTTACAGCTAAGTGTGGCATACAAAATACAACACACTTAATTTGGCAAAACATAGAACAGCTGCAGAAACAAATTATAGATGCTGCATGGTATTCATAACAATTGCCAAACACGATAATGCCATCATTAACCGCAGGGATCACCACTTCATCAAAATGGAAACCACTGAAAGAGCATATCAGTACTTACTGAACAACATGGGAATCGCTACTGCAGTCAATGTAGAGAAAATAACAGTTTCTGTAGACTCACGAACGAATAAATTCCAAATTTTAATTATCACTTACCCATTTTAGCTACCTGTTGAAATTTAAGTGAGAAGAGGTTGTGTAGGAGGATGTCTTCTGGTCTAGATATTAAATTGTGGGATGATTTTTTGAAACTGAGTGTGACAGATGAGAAATGTTATGAAGCTGACATAGGTAATTTCTTGTGAGCGAGACCACAGCCCGAGGAAACACTTCTGAGGTCCATTCAGTTTTGAGATGTTTCCCACATTGGCAAAAGTTTGTGAATTCGTTGGCTGTAAGGGTTAAAGTGCTAAGTACCCAGGTGAGACCTGCTGCATTGGCCAGTGTTGTTATGTCAACAATGGTAACTAGAAAACTTGAGAATGAAATTTAAAACAACCTACAGCAGGATAAATTTGTGAGTTTTTGTGGTGACCTATGAAAAGCAGAGTGGGAACAATGGCAGTGTCATCTTTTTTGAAGTTGAATTGCGATATTGTTGTGCTGGTACTGCGAACGGCTGAAAGCAAGAGGAAACTACGGCCGTATTTTTTCACGAGGGCATGCAGCTTTACTGTATGATTAAATGATGATGTCTTCCTCTTGGGTAAAATATTCCAGAGGTAAAATGTTCCACCATTCGGATCACCAGGTGGGGACTACTCAAGAGGATGTCGTTATCAGGAAAAAGAAAACTGGCGTTCTACGAATCGGGGTGTGGAATGTCAGATCCCTTAATCGGGCAGGTAGGTTAGAAAATTTAAAAAGGGAAATGGATAGGTTAAAGTTAGATATAGTGGGAATTAGTGAAGTTCGGTGGCATGAGGAACAAGACTTTTGGTCAGGTGACTACAGGGTTATAAACACAAAATCAAATAGGGGTTATGCAGGAATAGGTTTAATCATGAATAGGAATGCAGGTAAGCTACTACAAACAGCATAGTGAACGGATTATTGTGGCCAAGATAGATACGAAGCTCACACCTACTACAGTAGTACAAGTTTATATGCCAACTAGCTCTGCAGATGATGAAGAAATTGAAGAAATGTACGATGAAATAAAAGAAATTATTCAGATAGTGAAGGGTGACGAAAATTTTATAGTCATGGGTGACTGGAATTCGGTAGTAGGAAAAGGGAGAGAAGGAAACGTAGTAGGTGAATATGGACTGGGGCTAAGAAATGAAAGAGGAAGCCGCCTTGTAGAATTTTGCACAGAGCACAACTTAATCGTAGCTAACACTTAGTTTCAGAATCATGAAAGGAGGTTGTATACATGGAAGAACCCTGGAGATACTAAAAGGTATCAGGTATATTATATAACGGTAAGACAGAGATTTAGGAACCAGGTTTTAAATTGTAAGACATTTCCAGGGGCAGATGTGGACTCTGACCACAATCTATTGGTTATGACCTGTAGATTAAAACTGAAGAAACTGCAAAAAGGTGGGAAGTTAAGGAGATGGGACCTGGATAAACTAAAAGAACCAGAGGTTGTACAGAGTTTCAGGGAGAGCATAAGGGAGCAATTGACAGGAATGGGGGAAAGAAATATGGTGGAAGAAGAATGGGTAGCTTTGAGGGATGAAGTAGTGAAGGCAGCAGAGGATCAAGTAGGTAAAAAGACGAGGGCTAGTAGAAATCCTTGGGTAACAGAATAAATATTGAATTTCATTGATGAAAGGAGAAAATATAAAAATGCAGTAAATGAAGCAGGCAAAAAGGAATACAAACGTCTCAAAAATGAGATCGACAGGAAGTGCAAAATGGCTAAGCATGGATGGCTAGAGGACAACTGTAAGGATGTAGAGGCTTATCTGACTAGGGGTAAGGTAGATACTGCATACAGGAAAATTAAAGGGACCTTTGGAGATAAGAGAACCACTTGTATGAACATCAAGAGCTCAGATGGAAACCCAGTTCTAAGCAAAGAAGGGAAAGCAGAAAGGTGGAAGGAGTATATAGAGGGTCTATACAAGGGCGATGTACTTGAGAACAATATTATGGAAATGGAAGAGGATGTAGATGAAGATGAAATGGGAGATACGATACTGCGTGAAGAGTTTGACAGAGCACTGAAAGACCTGAGTCGGAACAAGGCCCCCGGAGTAGACAACATTCCATTGGAACTACTGACGGCCTTGGGAGAGCCAGTCCTGTCAATACTCTACCATCTGGTGAGCAAGATGTATGAGACAGGCGAAATACCCTCAGACTTCAAGAAGAATATAATAATTCCAATCCCAAAGAAAGCAGGTGTTGACAGATGCGAAAATTACTGAACTATCAGTTTAATAAGTCACAGCTGCAAAATACTAACGCGAATTCTTTACAGACGAATGGAAAAACTAGTAGAAGCTGACCTCGGGGAAGATCAGTTTGGATTCCGTAGAAATGTTGGAACACGTGAGGCAATACTGTCCCTATAACTTACCTTAGAAGCTAGATTAAGGAAGGGCAAACCTACGTTTCTAGCATTTGTAGACGAAGAGAAAGCTTTTGACAATGTTGATTGGAATACTCTCTTTCAAATTCTGAAGGAAGCAGGGGTAAAATACAGGGAGCGAAAGGCTATTTACAATTTGTACAGAAACCCAATGGTAGTTATAAGAGTCGAGGGACATGAAACTGAAGCAGTGGTTGGGAAGGGAGTGAGACAGGGTTGTAGTCTCTCCCCAATGTTATTCAATCTGTATATTGAGCAAGCAGTAAAGGAAACGAAAGAAAAATTCGGAGAAGAAATAAAAATGTTGAGGTTCACCGATGACATCGTAATTCTGTCAGAGACAGCAAAGGACTTGGAAGAGCAGTTGAACGGAATGGATAGTGTCTTGAAAGGAGGATATAAGATGAACATCAACAAAAGCAAAACAAGGATAATGGAATGTAGTCGAATTAAGTCGGGTGATGCTGAGGGAATTAGATTAGGAAATGAGACACTTAAAGTAGTAATGGAGTTTTGCTGTTTGGGGAGCAAAATAACTGATGATGGTCGAAGTAGAGAGGATATAAAATGTAGACTGCCAATGGCAAGGAAAGCGTTTCTGAAGAAGATAAATTTGTTCACATCGAGTATAGATTTAAGTGTCAGGAAGTCATTTCTGAAAGTATTTGTATGGAGTGTAGCCATGTATGGAAGTGAAACATGGACAATAAAAAGTTTGGAGAGAATAAAAGCTTTCGAAATGTGTTGCTACAGAAGAATGCTGAAGATTAGATGGGTAGATCACATAACTAATGAGAAGTTTTTGGCACAACTTGACCAGGAGAAGGGGTCGGTTGGTAGGACACGTTATGAGGCATCAAGGGATCACCAATTTAGCATTGGAGGGCAGCGTGGAGGGTAAAAATCGTAGAGGGAGACCAAGAGATGAATGCACTAAGCAGATTCAGAAGGATGTAGGTTGCAGTAGGTACTGGGAGATGAAGAAGCTTGCACAAGATAGAGTAGCATGGAGAGCTGCATCAAACCAGTCTCAGGACTGAAGACCACAACAACAACAAGGGCCAGTAGGCTTCCAAATACTATTGTATAGAGGACGTTAGAAGTTTGGGGAGGCTGATGAGACATATGTACCTGAAGGGAATGGTTTGTGTTTTGAAGCGGGTAGCATTTATCAGCAGAAAAACTATGTGGTAATGTAAAGTCAACAGCTCATTTGTGGTTAAAATAGATGTTTCTAGGTTTCAATGAGATTATTGATCTTATACACACATTTATATTTCAGTAGTTGTTGATCTTCATCTAAAATACTAATAATTCAAAAGTACTGTGCCACAATTCAGTAATTAGTTATGTGGAGATGGTTCGTAGCATTCAAATTCTGATTCACAAACAGGATAGTTTGTTTCTGAGGACAATCAAAATGCAATAGGAAGTGTGAATGATCATCCTCATCTCTCATTTCACTGTGAGGTTGCCTTTCGCACACTAACAAATGCCTCTCTCCTTTCTGGAGTTTCCTCACAGCTTGCATCACCAGAACACTGATGGGCTATACTTCAATGGCACTGCAGCATTCCACCACACTGGATATTTAATCAGCATTGCAGTAGCCACCACTATGTGGCATTACCACCAGTAGCAGCAAAACAAATTGTCACCAACCAGCCCATCCAGCCACCAGGGCATCATAGGTCAAGACTTTTGACCAGACCATTCATCCATCCCAATGTCTGCTGGGCAAATGTTGGTTGTTCCATCAACCACAACCCACATGTCAATGTTTGGTGTCAGCAAACCCACCACTGTGACTGAAAACAGTAATGCCTTGCTGCCCTCAGCAATGTGGCTATGAGTTGTCTGCCACTGAGTCAGCATCAGCAGACATTTGGAGTAAGCTGTGGAGGATGCTGTCACACTCTGAGCTCTTGCCCAGCCCAGGTACTATATTGCAATTCCATTACCTAATGTCACCATTTTGCTCCTTGTGATCCAGAAAGGAAGTGAGGAAGAAGAAATTAGAAGAGAAAGAAAAGGAAAATATCTGTCCCAATAATATACGTCAGGCTAGCAGGTGGCATCTAAATATGACCAGAAAGCAATTATGCAAGTCAAAGTTCTTAAAGTTGAGTGCTGTAAGGATGTCTCTCCTACACAGTTTGTGGAATCTAACTAGTAAACTGGTCTCTGATTTTGCACTTTAGACAATCATCTACTGCAGCACAAAATGTTGGATTTGTTCGTTGCTAATGATAATTCATTCTTGCTGAAGAAATAATGACAGTCGTGTTATTAATGATTCTTGAAATTCTTTGTACATGAGCAAATAAACAATTTGGGTGTACCCACATGTGACTCTCCCTTGGAAGAAAAAAAAAAAAAGTTTCCAGGTGATCGCGATGGAAAAGGGATTTGTGGCATTCGTTTACACAGCAGGGGTTTATTGAACAATGTTTTCTCACCAGAATCGTAAAAGAATTTGGGATATGAAACAAAGTTGGAGCAATTTACCTTCACAATGTGAGTAACCTAACCTGAAAATACCAGTTGTGATGCTTCTACCTAACAATTCATTGATGAAAATAATAGATTTTTGAATAAATAATCTAATTGAATAGATAAAAAATGTACTCCCAAGTGGCAGTAGTAGAATACACATATATACGTAGAGTATTTAGATTTGCTAGTTTTCGGAGTCAGTGGCTCCTTCTCCTGGCCGAGGGGTTGAAGAGGAAGGACTGGTGAGATTTACAAAATGGAGGAATTCGAAAAAGTCACTCAGAAACCTGGGTCAGTTGAGACTTAGTGGACAGGATGAAAAGGAAAGACAGACTGCTGTTCCAGTGCTTTTCATCCACCCCTCTTCCTTCCCCTTCAACCCTTCTGTCAAAAGTAGCCACTGGCTCTGGAAGATGGCAAATCTAAATAATGTATCTTTATAAGCGTGTTATCCTGCTGCCACTTGGTAAGTGGGTTTCTAATCTATTCAATGATATTATCCTTACATAACAACTGTATAGTATAATGCATGCAAAGTGCATCTGCCCCCCCCCCCCCAAAAAAAAAAAAAAATCCCATCCCCTAAAAGTCACTATATTTTCAAGTAAGTGGTACAACAAAATCACACATCAAATAACACTAAGCCCTAATTTCTGTTTGAGCAGCAGCACTCTTGATATTGGAAAGTACAGCATGTTGATTCAGTGGTGAGTAGCAAATAGCCAAAGATGGATATGATTATTTGGACCCTTCTAGTTTCCACCTATAAATTACTCACCACCCATTTCTTGATTGCCGGTGTTTATCTGTAAAATGTCCATGGTGGAACTTGGAAAGTGTCTAGATTGTGAACCTATATTTGTGTGCGCTTAGTTGATTTGCAAACAAGGGGCAATTCATATAGTTTACAATTTCTTCGACAGTGTTCACTTCAAAGAATTTGTGATATAGTTAATGACAGTTCTACATCTACATACATACTCCACAAACCATCATAAGGTGCATGGCAGAGGGCACTCTTGTACCATTACTAGTCATTTCCTTTCATGTTCCACTTACATATAGACCAAAAGAAAAATGACTGTCTAAAAGCCTCTGTCAAGCCTTGATTTCTTGCATCTTAATTTCATGATCCTTATGCGAAATGTATGTTGACAACAGTAGAATCGTTCTGCAGTCTGCAGATTCTCTAAATTAGCACAATAGTGCCTGCAGAAAGAGCATTGTCTTCCCTTTAGAAATTCCCATTTGAATTCAAGAAGCATTTTTGTAACACTTGCATGTTGATCAAACATACGGGTAAAAAATGTAGCAGCCCACCTCTCAATTGCTTCAATCTCTTCCTTGAATCTGACCTGGTGTAGATACCAAATTCTAGAACACCACTCAAAAATCAAATATTAGATTACAATCTATTCTGAGCCTTTCCTGATTGAATCGGACATTAAGAGGGGCAGATAGCATTAAGAGTAAATGATACATTGGTAACAGACATGTGCATGGTCGCATAATTTTTTAACAAGCATTTCATAACTGTTACTGAAAAAATTGGGGTTGTCAGGTTCAGTGGATGCCGAAATGGACTGCCTCAGAGTCATCATAAACAACTTCACAAACAAGAATATGTTACTCACTAAACCAGTAGAATTAATGTCCACCATACAAACTTTAAAATACAAAAAAAGTTCTAGTGGTTATGATAAAATACCAACAAAATTAATTAAATAGTGTGCTTCTGAGTTAATGGTTGAAATACACTGAAGCTAGGCCTCCGATTAAGAAAGGATATTTTTAAAAAATGCTGTGAACTTTCCATCAAATTTCACTTCTGCCAGCATTCTCTAAAATTTTAGAAAACCATCTGACAACACAGTGTCAATGTCACAATTTGGATTTCTAAAATCTTCTGTTATTGATAAGGCTATCTACACAAAGTGATGGCTCAAATGGCTCTGAGCATTATGGGTCTTAACAGCTGAGGTCATCAGTCCCCTAGAACTTAGAGCTACTTAAACCTAACTAACCTAAAGACATCACACACATCCATGCCTGAGGCAGGATTTGAACCTGTGACCGTAGCGGTCACGCGCTTCCAGACTGAAGCGCCTAGACCCGCTCTGCCACACGGTCTGGCTCATAAAGTGAGAATGTACTGTTATTAGTCATTAAATTACAAGCTAGTGTTATATTTTGTGATCTGTCAAAGGCATTTGTAAATCACTGTATCATGAGTAAATCAGAATATTTTGATGTAACAGGAAAAGCTGCAAAATGGTTCAAGTCCTATATCTCTGACAGGAAACAAAGTGTGTCATTAGAATGGACATGTATTAAGCTTTCGGGCATCATCCAAATGGAACTAATTACATGTGGCATCCCACATCATTCCATCTTAAAGGTCACTTACTTTGCATGAATACAGATATCCATGACCTTTCGCCAGCAACAGTACCGAAAGCCAAGTTTGTATTCTTTGCAAACGAAACAAACATCGTAGTAAATAGGAAATCAAGAGTCGTTAAGAGTTGAAATCTAATACAACGCCACACATACAAATTTTGCAACTGGACAACTGGCCTGGCAGAAAAATCTAAGAATAGGTTGGGCTGAAGAGCGTAAATGAGCATATTCTTGAAAAATGGTAGTACTATGGACACACACAAAAAAACTGCTTGTACATCACGTGGTTCGGTAGGTTCTAAACGTGAGCAAAATAATTACAATAATAATACATATATAGGGGCGCTGTGCAAAAACATGACGCCCTCCCCAAAAATACATCGCCACCACTACTATACATCCGCACAGATGCTGTTAAGCACAAAAATAAAAACGACGTACCGATATTAATTCAAAAAACATATGACAGGCATCTACAACTGAAACAAATAAAAACATTCCAGACTTAACATATGACAGCACAATTCATTTAGATTATTTATACATCTATCGTTTAAAACACTTCAAATAATATACAGTTGGCTCGCAGTCTTCACTAGTCGTTTAATTCATATTCCATAGATAATATCCCTGACAAAAGCATGACGTTGAATCTGACGAGGAAACATATTTACTTTCAATTCACTTATTCAAAAAGATTTTGGGAACCTATTGACACCAAACACCTCCACATTAACAGCCGATTGTATAATGTATAATAAATAATAATCCTTGTTAGCCATAGATATCAATGCAATGCTCAATGTTGTCACGACGCCAGAGTTAGTTTTTCTGTAGCTCAAAGTCATTTATAAACATTCTTTGATTGGCTTTAAAAATGCAGTATGCGTATATCGTTTTGTTCTCCCACCCATATATTTAATTAATCTATCTACATGAGAATTTCCGAAAGATTTATTTCGGAAAACTATATAAATAATATTTCACAGCCTCATCTTTAGTTTTATGTAATAAATGACTATTTCCTAAAATATGGTAAAATTTATTGAATAAACCGGAATGTGAAATTCTCTCCTCATTGTAACTGATTATGTGAAAGGAAAACAAGATGGATCTGTAGTTTCGTTTCGAAAACTTATCAGTGAGCGACACGACTCATAAAGAAGGCTGTGCATTCCCCACTACTGGAGTGTTGAAGGCAAGGCAACTGAAAGCGTCAGAAAATCGAAACGGCGAGTGCAGGTGCACTTGCCGGGTGGGCGGTTGCAGTGGGGTTATAAGAGTAGACAGTAGTGTGAGGTGTAGTGAGTGTGTGCATGTACAGTGTTTGTGTGGAAGTTTGTGCCTACCCAGTGTATCATTTGTCTCAGGTGAGAAACAGAATCCAGTGTGCTAAGCCATCCATTACTCAAGTGCTGGAATTCAGTCGCCAAGTTTTTTGTAGGATATATTCGTAGTGCCGGTGGGTTACTACTGTTGATTCTATTCAAATATTTGTAAACATAGTATGCTGATCGATTATGTACTGTTGTGGCAGGCTTACACAAGGCACTATTAGAGCGGCTGATGACTATATAAATGTGAAAATTATGATCGCGGAGAGAATGTTTTCTCTAAGAAGCAACTACTTTACAGGCGTTCGTGTAGGACATTAGTTACACACATGTATTGTAAATGCATAATGCAATGCATATATATGAATCCATTATACTATCGGCATCAGAACTGGCTAACGAGTAACGTGACGGCAAAGAAATGTAGCTCTCGGATGCTGTGAGCTTCTCCCTGTACCAGAAGACAGACTTTGTTAGACGTCGGGAAGCGAAAGGCAGTGTTCATTGCGCTAACGTTCTTAGTTTTTATATGTTTATAAAGTGTAGTCTTGCATTAGAGAGCAAGCGTTTCGAACTTTTGTAGGACCCAAAAGTTCGAAAGACTGGTACATTTGAGTGAGTTAACTTTTTACATCGTAAATTTAATAATAGTGCCGTAAACATGGTGAGAACAGCATTGCTGTTAACGTCGCAGTTTTTAATTTGTTGTGGAGGGTATTGTGTATAGAGTAGAATACTAAACCACTTTATACCCCTTGTTTATTTGAATTTTTTTCGTGGTTAAACGTTTCGCTAATTATTTTAACACATTCTTAATGTTTTCTCATTACAGATATCAGAATCAACAAGAACTAAACAGTCATGCTTAGCAGCAGAACGAAACACATCCTGCATTGCTGCCTACTGCTTACAGTAATAGCTGTCTTCGAAATTTGCACTGGTGGTATAAGATTAGGAAGTGACAAGCAACAAGATTTTGATCCCTGGGAACGCTACGGGTACTTTGGGGCATTCTCACTATACCTCATACGCCTGCTAACTTTCTTGCCACTGCCACAGGTGCTATTCAACTTCGCCGGTCTCACCCTGTACAATGCATTCCCCGACAAAGTGCCGCTGAAGGGTTCGCCATTGCTGGCGCCGTTCATCTGCATACGAGTCGTTACACGAGGTGACTATCCGCAACTCGTCCGCAACAATGTGGCTCGCAATATGACATGCTGCACGGAGGCCGGTCTCGAAAATTTCCTCATAGAAGTGGTGACCGACAAAGTGGTTGGGCTAGCAAACCACAGGCGGGTGCGCGAAGTAGTGGTGCCCGCGACCTACCGTCCGAAGAGCGGCGCCCTGTTCAAGGCCCGCGCACTACAGTACTGCCTCGAGGACGGAGTGAACATACTCGCCGACAACGACTGGGTTGTGCATCTCGACGAAGAGACTCTGTTGACGGAGAACTCCGTTCGAGGAATCTTGAACTTCGTCCTGGACGGCAAGCATCACTTTGGCCAAGGATTAATCACGTACGCCAATGAAGACGTCGTGAACTGGGTCACAACATTGGCTGACAGCTTTCGCGTTGCGGATGACATGGGGAAACTTCGGCTGCAGTTTTCAATGTTCCACAAGCCGCTCTTCAGCTGGAAGGGTTCATACGTTGTAACACAGGTAAGTATCTCCATATTACATTACATGGGATGGAAGGTATTACTCAAACTAATTTACAGACTATGTTCAGATACTGAGTTTTCAATATCTGCGGCAGAGGTTGTGATGTAGTAGATATATAACGTGAAATAGTTACCACCTACTAAATAAATTGTTTCATTATATGTTGTTGTTACTGGTTTCGAACAGCCTGTCTTGCTTTTAACTGCCAAGAGCATTTTAATGGTAAAAGCTGGAAATAAATACAAAAATAATTGCTATAACACGAGACGAAAACGCCAGAGTAAACACAAATAGCAATTAACTCAATTTCTTCACATCCCGTCGTCAATGAATCTTGGCATTGTTATTGAAATACGTAGTTAAACAAACTCTGATGATACATTTGATCGGTTTTGAATGCTAAGCAGTCGTTATCAAAACTCCAACAAAGTGTGTCACAGTGATGTGTTACAACTCAACGTCAGTCACGAAATACAAACTGCATACAATGGTGACCGATTAGCAGTGGTAACCAGTTAACTTTTTCCTAATATTTAGTTATGTCAAGGCATTTTCAATAAATATATATTCAAATATTTTTTTAATTTTAAAAGATAGGTTGGAATGTAACAATCGATCAACACACTGTCGTAAATCAACTGCAGGCTTCTGAACATGATATGACTATACGAAGCAGGAACGGCAAAAATCCAATGAACTGATCCATTTTTCATCAGTTTAGTGACTGATAGCTGTTGGCTGAAAACCAGTTTAAAGCCATATAGTCAAAGGTACCTTCAACTTGTCATCCAGACAGAATGTTTATTTTTATGTATTGGCCTAAAATTCGCACCGTTCCAGCTGTACTTTCCTTGCAGGTGAAATGCAAATTAATCTGTCTTTGCACTGACATAATAACTAACTGTGATAAAGAATTTATATTGTTCTTGGTTAGGTCTAACGCTTATTGGCCCGTGTTGTACTACTTGCGGGGGGGGGGGGGGGGTTTAGAATTTGGGTAAATGCTCTGGTTTGTGGATTGCTTCCCGGCCGGAGTGGCCGTGCGGTTCTAGGCGCTACAGTCTGGAACCGCGTGACCGCTACGGTCGCAGGTTCGAATCCTGCCTCGGGCACGAATGTGTGTGATGTCCTTAGGTTAGTTAGGTTTAAGTAGTTCTAAGTCTAGGGGACTGATGACCACAGCAGTTACGTCCCATAGTGCTCAGAGCCATTTGAACCATTTGTGGATTGCATTCCTATTTGTACTGTCAGGGTATACGAACGTACGTGATAAAGGTAATATAGTTACAGATGTGTTTTATACGTGAAACTGCCCCATAGAAATGCAGGAAAAATTCTGTACCGGCAGAAGCTCATTGAAATAAACTGTTCAGAAACTGACCGAGGGAATTCCAAAAACTGGTTATTAGGGAGAGATGTATGAATATCGTGCAGATGCTGATGTATTGCTTCGGTGGGTGTTGTCCTGATTCAAACAGCAAACACTCATCAGAGAATAATAATAATAATACTTTTCGTGCTCAATCCGTGACAGTAACTAAAGATCACTTATACGTGACAAACATCCTCTTTTGTGCGCTGCAGCGATTAGTGGACTCACAGTACCACGGATGCCCGCTGAACGGTCGTGCTGTTCCTTTGCTTGCAATATTGATCAGTAATGTAAGTTTGTATGCTTTCGCGGTGGGATTCAACCTTCATAAAAGTTTTCTTCGTCGTAGAATGAATGAAACCATAAGAATTGTATGGAAAATGTTTAGAAATGTTCTCTTATTACGGTGTTCTGAATTTATCATCTGTATTTGTCAGATGCAATTGTCTAACGGCATATCATCAGGCACAGAGGGAGAGGAAGATGAGGGTGCAGTATACATCGCCGACGAGGTCACGAGAGAGAGAGGAGAGAGAGAGAGAGAGAGAGAGAGAGAGAGAGAGAGAGAGAGAGAGACCCCAAGCTCAGAGTGGAGAAGGATTGGGAAGGAAAACCGGCCGTTTCCTTCCAAAGGAACCATCCCAGCATTCGCAATAAGCGGTTTAGGGAAATGGAAATCGCGGAATACCTGAATCATAATGGCCGGAAGGCAATTTGAACAGCCATCTTCCGGGAAAGAAAGAGCCTAGTGTCTTCTCTCTGTGCCACTTCGTCCAAGAGACTCGTGCAATATCGGTTTCCATAGATGAAGGTAATTAGTAGTTTCTGTATGAAGCCCTGGTATTTGGGCCCTGCCTTATCTCGAATAAGTTCATTTTCGGGCATGCCAGTGAGTGCGTCGTAGGGTCCTTTGCTGTAGGTGATTACATGGTTATTGTAATGAATGTAATTTTTGTTTCCCTGAAAATATTTCTAACGTTGTGTTATTGTTGTGAGCATGCTATTAGCGTCGCCTTCGTTGAGTACACTTGACGTACAAAGACAATCGTATTTCACAATTAAACGGAAATAAGCGTTTATTTTGTTCATTATCACAGTTGTTGATTAAAGGTATGGTGCCACGGAATGGTAGGTTTACAACTGTTCAGTATTGAAGAAATGCGATATTTTTTTATTTCGTTCGTACCAGTTGCATTGATATAAAGTTTTTGCTGCGGTGGTTTTCAAAAGGCATGAATAGCTTCTGCGCAGAAAGTTAAACTGTGGACAAGTAGTTCCATTCATATGAGCCTGTATCAATGAAAGTACTTGTTGCCTACATCTTAACTTTGTGTAGAGAATCTGTTCCTGCCTTTTGGCACCATATTATATGGCTAGTTACGGTTGATAACAAGATTTGTGGTTTGAAAATGAGCGTGTCGGCCCGAAACCGGGAACCCCTGCAGCAAAAATTGTATGTCGAAGCTGAGACGGACGAAATTAAATATTTTCCAATTTTCCCATTTTCACAGTAACCAGCCGCTGCACGTAGCGGTACAGCAGACAGTGTAAAGCGACAAGGAAAAGTAAATAACTATCTTCAACAGGCAACTGTATTTTGGGAGCAGAAAATATAAACTCTTTACAAATCTGCTCATAAGTAGCCGATAAAATTAGAATGCTCTAGGACGAGATCCCAATTTTTCGGTTAGTGAATAATAGTTATATATAATTAGTCGCAGAGATTAATGGTTACCACCTGATTAAATGCAACCTGAAGACTAAAATAATTATTCTAGTCGCAGAGCACACAAGTATCATGCCAACGAAGAATTAGACTGGATTTACTGGCCCCGTAAGTAGCCTAGTTTTATTGCGGCCACTTATCTCATTCTGTCAGTACATTCCACCTTTGTTACGGCGATTAGGATAAGACTTCCATCCCAAAACGCACGATGGCTTACACACAGCCGTTAAAGGAAGGAAAGATGATTTGGAGTTCGGTCGACGAGTTGGTCATTAGACACTAACAGGTCGGATTAATGAAGGAACTCTCTCGTGCCATTTTTAAAGGAACTGCCCTGAGATAAGCCTAAAGCTATTTAGGGTAAGCATGAAACCTAAATGTGAGCAACATGATGAGAATTTGAACCACGAACCTCTCCAATGCGCATCTGCCACTTCATCTTTGCGGAACCTCTGCTGTTGAAGATAACGGATTCATGAAAACGTTCTTTGTGTGTGGCAGCTGTCACGATCATATGATTCATTCGGTCACGAGTTATGCTTTTTTTAAATTCCTTTCCACTGAATGAAAACCACATTTGACTTACTAAAAATATAAAATATAGTACATATTTTTATAGTTAGTCAGGCCTTAGATTTATTAAAGTTTATGGTACGGTAACTGCTACATATTGTTGGAAAATGGTTGCTTCTGTATAAAAAGATAGATTCAGACAAGCTGTATCTGCTAACATACAATTTTTCTTTGTGTGGAGCCGCGTCATGTCACAATGTGAGGTTACTTGATAGATAACAAACTTCCAATTAGACTCTTAGAAAAGCCACTGCAGACAGGGAGGAAACACCCGTTTTATCTATCCAGCGAAAGTTTGCAAGACGATACGAATCAACCCACAAAAAACTTACGTTAACTTCGTAACTGTTTTACGACGTCCAAAAGTAATTCACCGAACAACCATCTTCTGTGTCCAAATTTGCACCTAAAATGTACATACCGAGGTATACCATTATAGCGAAGCGGAAAACACTCTTTTACTGCAGCAAATACAGGTTACCACACGCTTCCGATGCTTCTTTTATTATATGTGGCTTATTCTGCGCACCATCAAATCAGTGTTCTTATCGATGCACTGTAAATAAAGAAGATTCTTCTGTTATTCAGAGGTATTTATATTCCTCTCTCGTCAACTGTCATGTCAAGCTGCAAGCACTGATGCGTCCGTTTGTTGCAGCACTCTATAACGACTGAGCACCGTCACTAAAAACAGTTTTTTTTTTTTTTTTTTTTTTTGCCAGACTGAACGCTGAAAGGCATAATCAGCTTTAAATGATGATGATTTCTTTTTTTCTCTAGTGGTATATGCGAACGAACAGGTAGAACGCATTCAGCTATTTGTTTGCTGGGCGTTCGACTCTGTACTAAAAGGCCAAATGATGACAAAGGGTGCGGAGTACGGAGTACGGAGTGTCATTTCGAATATGTGATTAGCATGAAGAGTTTTGGACCAGCAGAACCCGGTGCTTTTGTACTGCACGGAAAGTGTAGAATAGAAACGAAGGCAATGTGCCTTAACGACAGCTGACGTTTTCAGTAACAAATATTTTGTTAGAATCGCTTTGTATGATAAAATATTCGCTTGTTTTTGCCTTTGACAAATGTGGTATGAATGTACAAAAAAAAGTCCAAAGCACAGGGACATCGCCAATCGGGAATACAGTTTTAGTAAGATGTAAGTACGTTTTATTATACAGTTCGTTACTTTGTCCAGTGAAATGTACCTGCATTTTGGTAAAATTTTGTCCATCAATATTCATGTGTACATAACTAATTACCTTTGTTTGGACGAAACATTTTGTGAACGGCCATACCATTGGTATCGTTGACATTAACGTGCCGACATTGTTAATGTGAATATTTTACGATAGTAAAGGATACTAACGTAATAAATTCACTGAAGATCGAAGTATGTAACATGATGTTCAAGTGACATTGTCAGTCCTTACAGGACTTGCCTTTCTTAACATGCATAAACGAATTATCACCTAGGATGAGCAGCGTTCAGATACGGTAGATATGTAAAGAAGCTGTTAGCCACAGGGAAGTATCATCAGTGCACGATTTTCTCTCTCTCTCTCACACACACACACACACACACACACACACACACACACACACACGATGATGTGGCTGTGAAGTCGTAAGAAAGTAAATCTCTTGCGAAGCTAAAGTCTCCGGTGGCCGAGTAAGGTTGCACGGCAGCAGACCAAGCTTTATACAAGTGGGTAAGCTGTACAGATTTGCAGATGTGGCTATGAAAACTCCCCCTCCCCCCTTTCTATTCACTCATTAACATAACCAGTTTCTCCCTTCTACTACGACTCAATTTATTACTTTCAAATTTTGAGTACACTTCTTCGTCTGATTCTTTCCTGGTTCCTTCCTGTCCATCTCACCTCAGCGAGTTAACAATGGGATGTTGCCGGCACCGGGACACTTGAGCTTTTTGAGCACATGTCATTGAACTATTCACACTATTTACTAGACTTGCCACTCTGTAACTTCAACTTGTTGCTGCAGATAAGGAAATCTTTCCAGAATGAGATTTGCACTCTGCAGCGGAGTGTGCGCTGATATGAAACTTCCTGGCAGATTAAAACTGTGTACCCGACCGAGACTCGAACTCGGGACCTTTGCCTTTCACGGGCAAGTGCTCTACCATCTGAGCTATCGAAGCACGAGTCACGCCCGGTCCTCACAGCTTTACTTCTGCCAGTATCTTGTCTCCTACCTTCCAAACTTTACAGAAGCTTTCCATTTCAAATAGTGCGATACAAATTTTGATAACCAACATAAGATGAAATAATGTTTGTCATTCTCGCTAAAACCCCAATGTCATTCTTATTTGATCGCTGTTTCTACTCAGTATCAGAATCTTTAAAACGTGCGAAATAAGACTAAACAAGAAAGTACAAAATATATCGGTGCAAGTTTTCTTGTACATTAAGCCAAACGAACACACACATACTTGAGAGAAAACGCACTTACATTTACGCAACATAGAATATTGAAGAATATACTTGTGTTAAATTGATAAAGTCTAGAACCTAGCGGAAAACGCGAAGGTAAGTAAAAAAAACTTTTGGTGTAGTGAGATGCAAACCTGCAACACATCACACCTCTTTGTTAGCTCTACCCTTTACGCTACACTAAACTTGGGTAATATGCGACATTTTCTTGTATGTTGCTATTTTCTGAAGGCTTTAATGGCAGACATGTTATTAACGGAGATTTACTAACAAAAAAAATCTTACCAAGAAAAATGTTTCTAAGGGAGTTTCAATGTACCTTTGCCACGAAACGACATACTCTAATAACATCCTAGATACAATTCGAAAGTTATTTTCGAGCATTATCACGTTTATAACTCCTAGCAGTAACGGAGGATTTTAGAGAGAAATTTTTCTGGTGCTTTGAAACGGTATATATTCATAGAACGTAAGTTGTAAAGTCTACCAAATGTCGCCTTTATCTAAAAGCTAATACCGCGTCTCTACTCTCTGTACTGAAGATATGACGCGCATGTGACGTAGAAGGCTCTTTCATCTCATTGGTATACGTTCAAACACACGTTCAGAATATGATATTGCGTTACACCAGGGGTGCTCGATCGCGATCGACTAGGTCGATCGCCTTGTATTTCTGAGTCGATCTTTCGAAACCTTTGCCCGAAATCAGTTCAAATAACCTGTTTTTGTAAAATACCAGTTTGTTGACAGTGTGTGTTTCGAATGGTATTTGAAGGTGGTAAATCGCACAACAGTGTCTCTGCCTCTTTCATCTCCACCTACATTTCACCACCTTTAACGCCCACATCAAACAATTGTATCTTCCTGGATGGCTAATTGTAACATTCCAAGTTTCCAGCGGAGATTTACTGCGGCGTGCTGTGCTGGTATTGAGGGGGGGGGGGGGGGGGGGAGGAGAGTGACAAGCTCTGCCTCCAGTGCGCAACAGCTACCTCTGTTTTGGAGCCTCCACAAAATGAACAACAATGTGCATAACGCCGTAGTGATCAGTTACATACCTCGTTGACATAATGGCTATTGGCTGCTGTCTCGGTTTCTTCGGCTGCTGTTCGTTTATTTTTCTGTCGTTTCACCAGCACGAGTGGCTGGCTTTGTGAAAGCTTCACCCTCCATTGGTGAAGGTGGACTGGCGTTGTCAAAACTTCACCCTTCATTGCTGCTGGTGGAGAACTGCATCAGCAATGGATTGTGAAGCTTTTGCCAATGCCAGCCACCTGCTCTTGCAAAAGGTCAGAAAAATCATCAAACGAACGTCGGTCGAAGAACCCGAGATAGCAGCGAGCAGGCAGTTTGTCACCAAGTGGCCACGAAAGTCGGAACAATTTAAATAGCTCTTGTTGTCGAAACAACTTGCTATTAGTACTGACATGTCAAATAATCGCCTCATCCCCCATTTTAGAAAAAGAAATGCGATCAAAATAGCGTAACAATACACACGACAGCGGCAGAAAAGCAAAGTTCGTCACCAATCCTTTTTCAACATTTATGAGGGCGAATATTCCAATATTTTTCACATGCATAATACACTACTGGCCATTGAAATTGTTACACCACGAAGATGACGTGCTATAGGCGCGAAATTTAACCGACAGGAAGAAGATGCTGTGATATGCAAATGTTTAGCCTTTCAAAGCATTCACACAAGGTTGGCGCCGGTGGCGACACCTACAACGTGCTGACATGAGGAAAGTTTCCAACCGATTTCTCATACACAAACAGCAGTTGACTGGCGTTGCCTGGTGAAACATCGTTGTGATGCCTCGTGTAAGGAGGAGAAATGAGTACCATCACGTTTCCGACTTTGATAAAGGTCGGATTGTAGCCTATCACGATTGCGGTTTATCGTATCGCGACATTGCTGCTCGCGTTGGTCGAGATCCAATGACTGCTAGCACAATATGGGATCGGTGGGTTCAGGAGGGTGATAAGGAACGCCGTGCTGGATCCCAACGGTCTCATATCACTAGCAGTCGAGATGAAAGGCATCTTATCCGCATGGCTATGACGAATCGTGCAGCCACGTCTCGATCCCTGAGTCAACAGATGGGTGCGTTTGCAAGACAGCAACTATCTGCACGAACAGTTCGACGAAGTTTGCAGCAGCATGGACTATCAGCTCGGAGACTATGGCTGCGGTTACCCTTGACGCTGCATCACAGACAGGAGCGCCTGCGATGGTGTACTAAAAGGACGAACCTGGGTGCACGAATGGCAAAACGTCATTTTTTTCGGATGAATCCGGGTTCTGTTTACAGCATCATGATGGTCGTGTTTGGCGACATCACGGTGAACGCACATTGGAAGCGTGTATTCGTCATCTCCTTACTGGCGTATCACCCGGCGTGCTGGTATGGATGGGTCCCATTGGTTACACGTCTCGGTCAGCTATTGTTCGCACTGACGGCACTTTGAACAGTGGACGTTACAGTTTCAGCAGGATAATGCACGACCCCATGTTGCCGGCGTTTCTGGATACAGAAAATGTTAGACTGCTGCCCTGGCCAGCACATTCTCCAGATCTTTCACCAATTGAAAACGTCTGGTTAGTGGTGGCCGAGCAACTGGTTCAATGCACCATTCACTACTCTTGATGAACTGTGGTATCACGTTAAGCAGCATGGGCAGCTGTACCTGTACACGTCATCCAAGCTCTGTTTGACTCAATGCCCAGGCGTATCAAGGCAGTTATTACGACCAGAGGTGGTTGCTCTGGGTACTGGTTTCTCACTGCGTGAAAATGTAATCACATGTCAGTTCTAGTATAAGATAATTGTCCAATGAATACCCGTTTATCATCTGTATTTCTTGTTTGTGTAGCAATTTTAATGGCCAGTAGTGTATCTTTAAACTGAGTAGTAGACCTAGAACGGTTTGTTTTTTGTGTAATTAATTTTCGCTATGGTGCTGTTTTTTGCTGAAACCTTACGAATTTTTATGCCAGTAGATCTCTAAATGGACTAAATTTAATGTAGTAGATGTCAAGCCTGAAAAGGTTGAGCATTCCTGCTCTAAACGTCCGGAAAGACACCCCGATGTGCCTTTTCCCCACTATGACGTCGAAGGATTCGCGCGGAACGTTGACGTTCGACTGTACGACCCGTGTGCCGACGGCTCGAGAGTCGTGGCGGGTTGCGCAACGCTGGTTGCCGAAGATAGGAGGAAGCGGCGCGCTGCCCTTGGAGGTCATCTGGTGTGGTAGGTTCGCCAGCCGCCGGCACCTGAGCGGACCGCGGGCTACTGGCCACGCCTCCCCACGGCGCCTCTCCGCAGAACTCCCGCTTCCTCCTCCACTAACTGCTACGTAGCGAGGTCGCGCTTTGCTCGAGAAGGTGGACTGCCATTCTACATATCCATACATACTTCGCAAGCAACCACACGGCACGTGTCGGTGGACACCTTATTCTACTGCTGGTCATCCCTTTTGCTGTTCCATTGTCTGATGGAGACGGCCTTGATGCAGTGGATACGCCGGTTCCCGTGAGATCGCCGAAGTTAAGCGCTGTCGGGCGTGGTCGGCACTTGGACCGGTGACCATCCTGGCCGCCATGCGCTGTTGCCATTTTTTTCGGGGTGCACGCAGCCTCGCGATGCCAACTGAGGAGCTACTCTACCGAATAGTTGCGGCTTCTGTCAACAATACCATCGTAACGACCGGGAGAGCAGTGGCCCTACTATCCGCATCCTCCACTGAGGATGACATGGCGGTCGGATGGTCCCGGTACGCCACTCGTTGCCTGACGACGGAGTGCTATTGTCTGATGGAGACAGGAAAAAAGTGTGTCTATATGCTTTCGCACGATCCCACATTTCTATTACCTTATCTTCGCGGTCTTCAAGCGAGATAAACATTGGTGACAACAGAATCGTTCTGCAGTGTACCGCACGTGCTGGTTCTCTAAATTTCCTCAATATTCTTTCACGAAAAGAACCTCCTCTTCCCTCCAGGGATTGCCATTTGTGTTCACGGTAGCACTTCCATATCAAATCTAGCCATATGCCACCGATTTGCTTCGCTGTCTTAAGTCAACTTGATGGGATCCCAAACACTCGAACAGTACTCAAGAATGGGTAGCACTAGCGTTATGTACACGGTTTTCTTTATAGATGAGCGACACTGTACTAAAATTCTCCCAATAAACCAAATTCGACTATTCGCCTTACTACGTCTACATCTACGTCCATAGTCCGCAAGCCACCTGATGGTGTGTGGCGGAGGGTACTTTGAGTGCCTCTATCTATTCTCCCTTCTATTCCAGTCTCATATTGTTCGTGGAAAGAAAGATTGTCGGAATACCTCTGTGTGGGCTCTAATCCTCTGATTTTATACTCATGGTCTGTTCGCGAGATATACGTAGGAGGGAGCAATACACTGCTTGACTCCTCGGTGAAGGTATGTTTCCGAAACTTCAACTAAAGCCTGTACCTAGCTACTGAGCGTCTCTCCTGCAGAACCTTCCACTGGAGTTTATCTATCATCTCCATAAAGCTTTCGCGATTACTAAATGATCCTGTAACGAAGCGCGCTGCTCTCTGTTGGATCTTCTTTCGCTCTCTCTTCTGTGAACCCTATCTGGTACGGATCCCACACCGGTAAGCAGTATTCAAGCAGTGGGCGAACAAGTGTACTGTAACTTACTTCCTTTGTTTCCGGACTGCATTTCCTTAGGATTCTTCCAATGAATCTGTCTGGCATCTGCTTTACCGACGATTAATTTTATATGGTCATTCCATTTCAGATCACTTCCAATAATTAATAGAATTAACTGCTTGCAGTTGCTGACCTGCTATATTGTTGCTAAATGATAAAGGCTATTTCTTTCTGCGTATTCGCAGCACATTACACTTGTCTACATTGATATTCAATTGCCATTCCCTGCACCAAGCGTCAATTCGTTGCAGATCCTCCTGCATTTCAGTACAATTTTCCATTGTTACAAC
The DNA here is from genome assembly GCF_023897955.1 of Schistocerca gregaria. NCBI lineage: Eukaryota > Metazoa > Arthropoda > Insecta > Orthoptera > Acrididae > Schistocerca > Schistocerca gregaria. Next base: position 480,334,873 of record NC_064926.1, read on the forward strand.
CTTTCGATATACTACAGCATCATCCACAAATAGCCTCAGTGAACTTCCGATGTTATCCACAAGGTCATTTATGTATATTGTGAATAGCAACGGTCCTACGACACTCCCCTGCGGCACACCTGAAATCACTCTTACTTCGGAAGGCTTATCTCCATTGAGAATGACATGCTGCGTTCTGTTATCTAGGAACTCCTCAATCCAATCATACAATTGATCTGATAGTCCATATGCTCTTACCTTGTTCATTAAACGACTGTGGGCAACTGTGTCAAACGCCTTGCGGAAGTCAAGAAACACTGCATCTACCTGGGAACCCGTGTCTATGGCCCTCTGAATCTCGTGGACGAATAGCGCTAGCTGGGTTTCACACGATCGTCTTTTTCGAAACCCATGCTGATTCCTACAAAGTAGATTTTTAGTCTCCAGAAAAGTCACTATCCTCGAACATAATACGTGTTCCAAAATTTTACAACTGATCGACGTTACAGATATAGGTCTATAGTTCAGCACATCTGTTCGACGTCTCTTCTTGAAAACGGGGATGACCTTTGCCCTTTCCCAATCCTTTGGAACACTTCGCTCTTCTAGAGACCTACGGTACACCACTGCAAGAAGGGGGGCAAGTTCCTTCGCGTACTCTGTGTAAAATCGAACTGGTATCCCATCAGCTCCAGCGGCCTTTCCTCTTTTGAGCGATGTTAATTGTTTCTCTATCCCTCTGTCATCTACTTCGATATCTACCATTTTGTCATCTGTGCGACAATCTAGAGAGGGAACTACCGTGATTGTGTTTGTTCATCTCTCTCTGCAACGCGACACCTGCGCCGACTTTGACTGGACTGTGTGAAGCAGCTCACAACTAATGCCGTAATCGAACATTGAAGGATTGTTTTTCCTATTCATGTCCATTCAGTTACTTTTTTCGTCGTTTAGAGCAAGCTGTCATTCACACGCCTAATTAAAGTGTTTTTAAGTCATCTTGTATCGATCAAAAGTCACCCAACGACGACTCTGTCCCGTATACTGCAGCATCAGCAGCAAACACATAAGTCAGATCGTCATTGTACACAGATAACAAGATGGCTCTATCACACTTACGTGGGCTTTACTGACGATACCAATGTCTGTTGAAAATTTGCCTTCCAGGACAACGTATTGGGTTCTGTTTCTTAAGAAGTCTTAGAGCCACTCACAGTATCTTGAGAACAAATTCCGTTTCTTCGATCTTTTATCAATCTGCAGTGTGCCGCTGTGTCAGATGCTTTCAGGTAGTCTAGGCATGTGAAATCTCCCTGTCACCCTTCATCTCTGGCTCGCAGGGTATCGAACGAGAAAATGATGAAAATAAGAGGAAGATTCAGGAATTGAATTAAAATTTATGGTGAAAGGATATCAGTGATACGATTCGCTGATGACATTGCTATCCTCAGTGAAAGTGAAGCATGATATGCTGAATGGAATGAACTGTCTATTGAATACAGAATATGGATTGAGAGTAAATCGTAGACATGCGAAAGGAATGAGAAGTAGCAGAAATGAGAACAGCGAGGAACTTAACATCAGGATTGCTGGTCACGAAATAGATAAAGTTAAGGAATTGTGCTACCTAGGCAGCAAAATAGCCCTCGACGGACAAAGCAAGGTCAACATCAAAAGCAGACTAGCATTGGCAAAAAGGGCATTCCTGGCCAAGAGAAGTCTACTAGTATCATAGGCTTTAATTTGAGGAAGAAATTTCTGAGAATGTACGTTTGGCGCACAGCATTGTATGGTAGTGAAATATGGACTGTGGGCAGACAGGAACAGAAGAGAATCGAAGCGTTTGAAATGTGTTACAGACGAACATTGAAAATTAGATTGACTGATAAGGTAAGGAATGAGAAGGTTCTGCACAGAATCGGAAAGGAGAGGAATATGTGGAAAACACTGATAAGGAGAAGGGACAGGATGATAGGACATCTGTTAAAGCACCAGGGAGTGACTTCCGCTGTGCTACAAGGAGCTGTAGAAGACAGAGACTGTAGAAGACAGAGACTGTAGAAGACAGAGACTGTAGAAGACAGAGACTGTAGAAGACAGAGACTGTAGAAGACAGAGACTGTAGAAGACAGAGACTGTAGAAGACAGAGACTGTAGAAGACAGAGACTGTAGAAGACAGAGACTGTAGAAGACAGAGACTGTAGAAGACAGAGACTGTAGAAGACAGAGACTGTAGAAGACAGAGACTGTAGAAGACAGAGACTGGAATAATTGAGGACGTATGTTGCATGCGCTGTGTCGTCCGAGCAAGTACTGTTGTCCGAACAAGACACAGCCAGGGCAAAAGCACCACAGGCGCAAAGATGCGAGATGGTGGCAGTGCCACAGAGACTCGCGAGTTCCACGAGCGGCGCTGAGGATGAAGATATCGACTTCGCCTCAGGCAATTGCCGACCGAGTACAATTCGCCAGTGACCGGATGACAACGGACAGAAGCCCACTTGGTTATAGCTCATCGTCCAGGGCTGACTTAGGCAGGGAACGTCGTTTAGTGAACTCTTTAAAGTGAGCAGACGGTAGTTGTAAATTATACTGTGAAGTTTACCTATGATTATTTGCACTTTGCCATTGAGGGCAGTTATTGTGTTATATTGCATGTAGTGACTTCCTATTCGACAAGTCACAAATATAAGTCAACCTTTTTAACTCATTTGCGTGACTTTTACTAATTTGTTAGGGTGTATTTAGAAGCTCCGTTCTCCTATCCTGTTACTTGACCCTGGATTATAGCTGTGTAATAGTGGCAGGGAGAAATTGTGTTAGCGGTGTACTGCACCACAAGCCGTTTCATGAACTCACAGGCCGGCCGTAGTGACCGAGTGGTTCTAGGCGCTTCAGTCTGGAACCGCGCGGTTCTAAGGGACCGATGACCTCAGATGTTAAGTTCCATGGTGCTCAGAGCCATTTGAACCATTTCGGCTTACCGTAACAACAGTGTCAACTCGGCCTCCACAGCAGTAGCGACGAAGGTTTTCAAAAGCAAGTGCTAATCTTAGAGGAAGAGGTTGCCACAAGAGAGAAAATTGTGGCGTGCCACATCAAACCAGTCATAAGACTGATCACTCAAAAAAATTGATGTGCTCGTTCTCGACTTAACAAGCGAGGACAAAGTGCGGAAAATTGCAGTGTGTTAATTAGATAAAAAAATTCCACGTGCGGCTATGGTAGTTTTTTATGTTATTTGGTTCGCATGGGACTACAAAAAGGTAACATCATACTGTTGGGCTTACGGACCGCTCGACGTTGCTTTAAAACTCCGTCACGCGCCAAAGCAATTCGCACTTCACGGCGTCCGCTATTGCTGTAACTCTCCCGACTGTTAACAGTTGAATGCAGCCGTATTGCCGGCCCGATCCTTAACTTTTCCACAAGCCCACTTTGATTAGGTGCGGGACGTGTGGTAGAGCTAGTCCAACCGTATGCCTGGCGTTGCCAGACCTGTGTGGTCAAGTTTCGTCTCTCCGGAATCGAGGAATACGGCTGTTGAGAGGGATGCCGAAGTTTTCCGCCAGTGCAGTTGCGTCACCGCGACGGCGTCATGCTGATTTCTCCTCTCGGCCTGCAGTCGCTGGTTTCTTGTTTTTTTGCTGGACACAATATTCCACGAAAGGAAGGCACAGGTGTAGCAAGTGGTTCTGATTGCTCGGTCTCTGTATCTTGAGAGCTGACTTCCAGCCTTATCGGTGAACATTGTTTGTTCAACTTACAGAACTACTTACAATCTGAAGAAGTTATAAATGAGACTGATCTACACAAAATACAATGAACTGTTCACTTGGAGGTGGGGCTGTGTAATGGAGGTGAGTGTTTGCTTGCACCTTGGAAAATGGATCTACGTCTCGATATCTCTCGCTGAGGAAACGCTCAGTTTTCCAGTGGTTTTCGCTTTGGAAGTCTTTGCCTCACTGGCCCAAGTGAAATTGTATAAACTGGTTATGTAGTGAGACTGAAACTAATAGTAATCTGTTGGAAGGATAGAAATTTTTTGTTGAGGAGGCAGCAACTATAGAAAAGTTACAGCTGATAATTTACTTCAGCCACGGTTGCGATTGAATAAGGCGATTTCGGAAGATACGTGGCGTAACGTCGTCTTTAAATGAAAACGTATGTATGTTAACATGCTGCAGTTAAAATGTCGACAAAATAAACATCGTTCATGTGGGTAGTGTATCTCAGGTATTTATCGTGTGTTCTGCTCATTGTGGTCCCAAGAACTGGATTAATATCTTAACCATTCACCGTGCTATGTGGAATAAGTAACAGATACGCCTTTATTATTTTCATTGCATTTTTTTAATTCTCAAAGTGACAGAGGTGGTGCGTCACAAAACCTCTGATCAACTGCGGCCGCCGTAAACAACTCCCTCTCTTAGGCTTTTGAAAAATCGCCCCACTACAATCTTTAGATACTACAGTTAAAAATCATTATATTATTTTCACACACGTCCAATATTGTTTCAAATGCTCGTCAGTTTCAGATCTACAATTGAACAAAAAAGCAAAGTTATCACACTAGTTTACGTCAGATGTGCAAAACGAACGGTGAATTTTATAGTTTCTTTAATTGCACGGATACTAAATTAAGCATAGCCCTCCCCTACCAATTTTCCGATTTATATTTGACAGAGCTTTTTAATAGTGCTAACAGTAATGCTGTCTTTTTCACAGAAACTTATCTTTGGTGCATTTGTTGTATTTTAGGTTGCATAATACGGCAGATTGTGTTAATTAGTTTGAAAGGTAGTGACTTTCGTTACATGTATTTGTTATATAAATAGATAATAGTGCTTTACAAGGTTTTCAAACTCTTGTTTTAGACGCTTTCATTATATAATAATTGGAACAGAATACGTTGATTTCAGACGTTTCTACCAATTAAGAGTGCTAAAGGTTTGATGTGTTGCTGTTTCACATCTTCAGAACTTCTTAGCTTTTTCACAGAATAACAATCGTCTTAACATTATCAGTGTAGCAGTATTGTAATTCTGAGGCGGTCAAAGAGGTTGAAAAACAGTGAAAGTCCGATAACGGCAGAAACAGATAATCGTCTAAATTAAAATGCAGCTGTGACTGAAATAATTGGCTATAACGCAGCTGTCTTCTTCTTGTGAAGCATATGTTTACTTCTCCATGTTTATTTCTGTTGCTTTCTATGCACTCGGCATTCCTCAAATGCCCCAAATAGAAAACCCCTCAACTGCTTCTGCGATTTTGTTGCTGAAATCCAGTTTTCATTTGTGCTAGCTGATTGGGATTCATTGTGTCAATCCGAGAGCTCTGTGGGTGAGAGAGCGTCGCCGGCTGTTGCTCCCGGTAGTGGCGTGGCGCTGAGTGTTCGCGCTGGAGTTTGTTGTGGCTCGAGGCTTCCGGCATGTCTCGCGCCGGAAGGGGGAGGGAATGGGAGGGTCAAGTGTGGAGGGCCTACCGAAATAGCAGCCGCCATCTGGGAGCCCGCTCCAGCACACCGCACTCGACGGTCCGCAGCCCCGCAGGTTTCTGTTTGCAAAAATCAAGTTGACACTGCACGGTGGCTGATGGAACCGACCGTAAAGGCATTTCCCATTTACGGCCGCTCCCATCATCCACTGTGCCGAGTATCAATTTCGTACACGCGAACAGTATCAGGCAATTGGCACGAAGTGTTCCCAGTTGACGCATCTGGCCGGCCGAAGTGACCGAGCGGTTCTACGCACTACAGTCTGGAACCGCGCGACCGCTACGGTCGCAGGTTCTAATCTTGCCTCGGGCGTAGATGTGTGTGATGTCCTTAGGTTAGTTAGGTTTAAGTAATTATAATTTCTAGGGGACTGATGACCTCAGAAGTTAAGTGCCATAGTGCTCTGAGCCATTTTTTGGCCCATCTATCCCAGATCGTTGGAGCCTTTCTATCTTCTTTGCGAATGGGAATAAAAAAAGTGCAGGAAGAAAAATGTCTACTGAGCGGCGACACATCGCCGGACAGCTTACTGCCCTCAGGGACTGTCCCCTGTTCATCACGAGCTTAACACGGAACTTAACGTTCCAGCTATTGCTCGATGTTCGTTGTTAAGCATTTGGCTGCTGCTTACCGCGGAAACTAAACGACACTGCGTAGAGTACAGTGCCGTGGGATGGTACACTATCGCGGACCGCTGCGAAACTTGCAGGAAAAGTAGTCGGTGAGATTCTGGAAGATACCAGCTCGGGTCGTAGATACATAGCATTTATGAAAATCGTGGGTCACTCACTATAAGCTGACGAATGACTATAAAATATTAAAAAGGGGAAACATCGCAAACATAGGACTCTTCTCTTCATATTGTGTTGAAAGATTTCTGTGCGTAACCAAATATCGGAGACCCTGGAGACAGTACTTAAGTTACGGGTTTCCTATACTTCTTCTCATGTACCTAATACACTTTACACAGAAGTAGAGGCTAAGTCAGTTGTTATTTCTTAAACCTGCCCTGTCAGGAGAAACGGATTCTTTTCCTAAAAAGTCTAGAATATATTTGTTCTCTCGTTTATCTGCGTGTATGTATCACTGCGAAACACAAGCCATTTGGCTTATTCTCACAGCACATAGGAACCACGATACCTAGCGTGGCCGTTTCATGATCTACAAATGGGATCTTTATTGTTACTATTGTCCTAATTTGATCATTTTGTAGATGGATACTTCAAATGCTGTGGTATAGCTCTGTGTATCACTCGCGCTAGAATAACAACAAAACTTCGTAACACACACACATTCTTCATTAAGTTAGTTCGCATACAGAGTTGCCACAATGTCACAACAGGTTGAACTGCCTGCCACAGAGCTACGCCTACACGGCGGTAGACATCCGCATTATAGCCTCCATCTCCTACACAAAACTCGTAAATTCACGTATGATAAGAATCCACGGTTGTGATGCCAAGCATGTTAAAAACATGTCGAAAAATTTTAATTCCGATCAGAACTGTAATTGTTTTTTAATTGGCGGTATTTTACCGCCCGGGAAAGTGTTTTAAACTTAACTGCGTCATATCTCTAAAACTATTGAACTCACTGAAATACTATTTTTCTTACCAAAATACTTAGCTCAGCCGCGACTCTTACCAAACTTGTGTATCACTGTGCGTTTACTATGAAAAAGCTTCAGCTCTGTCGAAGACTGTAATGTGTGGAGAACTCTAGAGACGGTCCTATGATACTATCATAATATTATTACTACTACTACCAGTACTACTATTAATAACGGTTTTATGTTGCTGTTACATGTATTAAGATGCAATTCATTGAATACTGTTGCAGTTAGTTACTGAGTGGGCATTAAAGTTTATACCTTTATGGCTAAACATTCCAATAGCGTTTACAACACTAATGATCCAACAATTACAGAGGCTGCGAGGCCCAGAAATCCATGAGAAGTCGGCCGACCAGTCTACATCTACATTTGCATCGATACTCTGCAAATCACACTTAAGTGCCGGGCGTAGGGTTCATCGAACCACGTACACAATAATCCTCTGTTATTCCCCCCTCGAACAGCGCGCAGTAAAAAACGAACACCACTATATTTCCGTGCGAGCGTTTCTCCCGATGTGGGTCGGCGCCAACGAAATACACTCCTGGAAATTGAAATAAGAACACCGTGAATTCGTTGTCCCAGGAAGGGGAAACTTTATTGACACATTCCTGGGGTCAGATACATCACATGATCACACTGACAGAACCACAGGCACATAGACACAGGCAACAGAGCATGCACAATGTCGGCACTAGTACAGTGTATATCCACCTTTCGCAGCAATGCAGGCTGCTATTCTCCCATGGAGACGATCGTAGAGAAGCTGGATGTACTCCTGTGGAACGGCTTGCCATGCCATTTCCACCTGGCGCCTCAGTTGGACCAGCGTTCGTGCTGGACGTGCAGACCGCGTGAGACGACGCTTCATCCAGTCCCAAACATGCTCAATGGGGGACAGATCCGGAGATCTTGCTGGCCAGGGTAGTTGACTTAACACCTTCTAGAGCACGTTGGGTGGCACGGGATACATGCGGACGTGCATTGTCCTGTTGGAACAGCAAGTTCCCTTGCCGGTCTAGGAATGGTAGAACGATGGGTTCGACGACGGTTTGGATGTTCCGTGCACTATTCAGTGTCCCCTCGACGATCACCAGAGGTGTACGGCCAGTGTAGGAGATCGCTCCCCACACCATGATGCCGGTTGTTGGCCCTGTGTGCCTCGGTCGTATGCAGTCCTGATTGTGGCGCTCACCTGCACGGCGCCAAACACGCATACGACCATCATTGGCACCAAGGCAGAAGCGACTCTCATCGCTGAAGACGACACGTCTCCATTCGTCCATCCATTCACGCCTGTCGCGACACCACTGGAGGCGGGCTGCACGATGTTGGGGCGTGAGCGGAAGACGGCCTAACGGTGTGCAGGACCGTAGCCCAGCTTCATGGAGACGGTTGTGAATGGTCCTCGCCTATACCCCAGGAGCAACAGCGTCCCTAATTTGCTGGGAAGTGGCGGTGCGGTCCCCTACGGCACTGCGTAGGATCCTACGGTCTCGGCGTGCATCCGTGCGTCGCTGCGGTCCGGTCCCAGGTCGACGGGCACGTGCACCTTCCGCCGATCACTGGCGACAACATCGATGTACTGTGGCGACCTCACGCCCCACGTGTTGAGCAATTCGGCGGTACGTCCACCCGGCCTCCCGCATGCTCACTATACGCCCTCGCTCAAAGTCCGTCAACTGCACATACGGTTCACGTCCACGCTGTCGCGGCATGCTACCAGTGTTAAAGACTGCGATGGAGCTCCGTATGCCACTGCAAACTGGCTGACACTGACGGCGGCGGTGCACAAATGCTGCACAGCTAGCGCCATTCGACGGCCAACACCGCGGTTCCTGGTGTGTCCGCTGTGCCGTGCGTGTGATCATTGCTTGTACAGCCCTCTCGCAGTGTCCGGAGCAAGTATGGTGGGTCTGACACACCGGTGTCAGTGTGTTCTTTTTTCCATTTCCAGGAGTGTATTTTCGCATTCGGAGGAGGAATTTGGTGATTGAAATTTCTTGAGAAAATCCCGCTGCAAATAAAAACGCCTTTTGTTTTGGTGATGTCCACCGCAAACTATGTATCATTTCTGTGACATTGTGACCCCTCTTTCACGATAGTAAAAAGGTGCTGCCTTTCTTGAACTTTCTCGATATACTGCGATAATCCTATCTGGTAAGGATCCCACACCGCTCAGCATTACTCTAACAAGAAGGCGGACAATCCTTAGTGTACACAATATCCTAAGTAGATCTGTTGCATCTTCTAAGTGCTCTACCAATAAAAGACAGTCTTTGGTTCGCCTTCCCCAAATGATTTTTTTGTGTGTTCTTTCCAATTTAGTTGTAATTCCTAGGTTGAATTTGCTGCCTTTAGCTTTGACTGATTTATCGTGTAACAGAAGTTTAACGTATTCCTTCCAGCACTCATATGGATGACAACACACTTTTCATTGTTTAGGATGAGTTGCCAAATTTCGCACCATACAGATGTCAATGTCATCCTTCTGCTTGTGGGGTCAGTGTAGAGTGACGTGGATGTAGGGCGCTCCCGGCTTATCCAGACTACAGCCGTTCTACTTCTCGTTCGAGGGTTTGGCCGCAACACATTCCAATCGTTCGGCGAAGGGGAAAACGCATGGTAGTACCGGTAGTTCCGAAGGTGGCAGGGGTTAAATACAGGGAGCGAAAGGCCAGGGCTAAAATACAGGGAGCGAAAGGCCATTTACAATTTGTACAGAAACCAGATGGCAGTTGTAAGAGTAGACGGACATGAAAGGGAAGCAATGGTTGGGAAGGGAGTGAGAGAGGGGTTGTAGCCTCTCCCCGATGTTATTCAATCTGTATATTCAGCAAGCAGTAAAGGAAACAAAAGAAAAGTTCGGAGTAGGTATTAAAATCCATGGAGAAGAAATAAAAACTTTGAGGTTCGCCGATGACATTGTAATTCTGTCAGTAACAGCAAAGGACTTGGAAGAGCAGTTGAACGGAATGCACGGAGTCTTGAAAGGAGGGTATAAGACTAACATCAACAAAAGCAAAACAAGGATAATTGAATGTAGTCGAATTAAATCGGGTGATGCTTAGGGAATTAGATTAGGAAATGAGAAACTTAAAGTAGTAAAGGAGTTTTGCTATTTGGGGAGCAAATTAACTGATGATGGTCGAAGTAGAGAGGATATAAAATGTGGACTGGCAATGGGAAGGAAAGCGTTTCTGAAGAAGAGAAATTTGTTAACATCGAGTATTGATTTAAGTGTTAGAAAGTCTTTTCTGAAAGTATTTGTATGGAGTGTAGCCATGTATGGAAGTGAAACGTGGACGATAAATAGTTTAGACAAGAAGAGAATAGAAGCTTTCGAAATGTTATGCCACAAAAGAATGCTGAAGATTAGATGGATAGATCACATAACTAATGAGAAGGTATTGAATAGAATCGGGGAGAAGAGGAGCTTGTGTCACAACTTGACTAGAAGAAGGGATCGGTTGGTAGGACATGTTCTGAGGCATCGAGGGATCACCAATTTAGTGCTGGAGGGCAGCGTGGAGGGTAAAAATCGAAGAGGGAGACCAAGAGATGAATACACTAAGCACATTCAGGATGATGTAGGCTGCAGTAGGTACTGGGAGATGAAGAAGCTTGCACAGGATAGTCGCATAGAGACCTGCATCAAACCAGTCTCAGGACTGAAGGCGACAACAACAACAACAGTACCGGTAATGGAACCCGCCGACTCCAGACGGTAAGAGAATCCGCTAACCGCATAGTTACAAAGGCGGACGGTAGCGACCCAGTAATTGTGGCGATGGGAGTGGAGTAGGCTGGCCAGGGTCTATAAAAGCGACAAGGGCGGCGCGCGCTCAGGAATAGCTCGCAGGTACGGGGGGTCTGTACCGGCCGTTGCCAAGGCCTCCCGCGACAGGTGGGCGTCCCGCTGTGTCAGTCCAGCTCCTGGCCCGTAAACATGCGCAGTGGTCCGCATCCAGGAGTGCGTCTACATGCTGGCCTAACAGTCAGTGTGTCATCAGTAACAGTGATTCATGTAGTTTCAAAGGGTCTCCTAGCGTTATCCACCATACGTTTTTTGATGTCCGCACATTTTGACCGTCTTTGTGCACAATATTTACACAAGTGACTTATTCGTGTGCGAGCGAGTGAGGTGGTGCAGAGGTTTAAATGGGCGAACGAGGATTTGATCTCTCATCCTCCGTTCGACCATCCATATTCAGGTTTACCATGATTTTTCGTTTGAAAGCGCAAGGCTGCTTCCATTCCTCATTCTTCCCCATTCCGAACTTAGGCACCGTCTTTAATGCTCTGCTTGTCGACGAGGCGGTAAATCCTAAAGGCCTCAGAGGCCGGTCAAACAATTTTCCATACTTAGCGTGTTTGTGAGTGTCGTGTACCGCTTTTTTTATGTGTTTGCCAAAATGGTTCAGATTGTTCTGAGCACTATGGGACTTAACGTTTGAGGTCATCAGTCCCCCTAGACTTAGAACTACCTAAACCTAACTAACCTAAGGACATCACACACATCCATGCCCGAGGCAGGAGTTGAACCTGCGACCGTGGCGGTCGCGCGGTTCCAGACTGAAGAGCCTAGAACCGCTCTGTCACAGCGGCCGGCGAGCAGCACACACTCTCAACCTGTGCAGGTGGGCAATATCTTGCTAAAGTATATGCCAAGAACAGCATACCATGTAGGGCAACAGCTGTAAGAATACCGTTGATGACAGTCAACAGGATCCTGGTGTGGAAATAAATGCCCCCCCCCCCCCGTCCCCTAGACCGTCAATCCTATTTGTTGAGCCCTATGGCGGGCGACAGTGGGTTGCTATCCCACCGTTGTCCGGAACTCACTTCGGAGCAGGACTCGGCACTGAAGACTGTGCCAGTCAGCTAGATTATTGGTTGTGTGCAGGCGGCCCGAACAGCTGGTTGTCATCCGCAGGATCCTTAAAGCACAGCGGTACGTCGACGACATTCTGCGCCCAGTTTTGTTGTCCTTCATGTCAAGCTATCCTGGGCTCATATTTCAGTAACATAATGCCCGCCCGCACACGGGCAGAAGTTAGTACTGCTTGACTTCGTGCTTGTCAAACCGCACCCTGGACAGGTCGCCTGCTGCCTGCCGAACTGGGCATTATGGACAGGGCTCTCCAACCGTCTCGGGAGTTTGACGAGCTAAGGCACTAATTGGACAGAATGACACCGTAATCCGCGGGACGACATCCAACAACACTATCATTCAATGCCAAACCTAATAATTGCATGCATAAGGGTTGGAACTGAACCAACGCTTTATTGACTTACTCATTCTGTGAAGCTCTTTCTGTTGAATGAATCAGCGAATGTTTCTGAAGGTGTAATCATTTGCTTGCGTGTACATTTACCGATTTCCGTCCCATTCGGATAGTTTCTTCGTGGTGCGTCTTTTTTTTCCATTAGTGTATTTCACGACACGTTACCGACAGCCTCACAGGTGCTTCAAACGTCAGGTTCAGTTTGACAAACTTCAGTGGTACGTCTATGCGCTTCTTTGACAAACCTGTTGTTGTGGTCTTCAGTCCTGAGACTGGTTTGATGCAGCTCTCCATGCTACTCTATCTTGTGCAAGCTTCTTCATCTCCCAGTACCTACCTACAGCCTACACCCTTCTGAAAATGTTCAGTGTACTCATCTCTTGGGGTCCCTCTACGATTTTTACCCTTCACGGTGCCCTCCAGTACTAAATTGGTGATCCCTCGATGCCTCAGAACATGTCCTACCAACCGATCCCTTCTTCTAGTCAAGTTGTGCCACAAGCTCCTCTTCTCCCCGATTCTATTCAATACCTTCTCATTAGTTATGTGATCTATCCAGCTAATCTTCAGCATTCTTCTGTAGCACCACATTTCGAAAGCTTCTATTCTCTTCTTGTCTAAACTAGTTATCGTCCACATTTCACTTCCATACATGGCTACACTCCATACAAATACTTTCAGAAACGACTTCCTGACACTTAAATCTATGATCGATGTTAACAAATTTCTCTTCTTCAGAAACGCTTTCCTTGCCATTGCCAGTCTACATTTTATATCCTCTACTTCGACCATCGTGTTATTTTGCTCCCCAGATAGCAAAACTCCTTTACTACTTTAAGTGTCTTACTTCCTAATCTAATTCCCTCAGCTTCACCCTGTTTAATTCGACTACATTCCATTATCCTTGTTTTGCTTTTGTAGATGTTCATCTTATACCCTTCTTTCAAGACACTGTCCATTCCGTTCAGCTGCTCTTCAAAGACCTTTGCTGTCTCTGACAGAATTACAATGTCATCGGCGAACCTCAAAGTTTTTATTTCTTCTCCATGGATTTTAATACCTACTCCGAACTTTTCTTTTGTTTCCTTTACTGCTTGCTGAATATACAGATTTAATAGCATCGGGGAGAGGCTACCTCAAAGCAAACAAAAGAAATATTGCGTAATATTTCGACAAACAGACGTCGGTGAAATAACACTGACGTTCGAAACATCTGCCCTGCAACCAATCTTTAAGACCGAAACAACCTGTGCTCTTTCGCAACCGTTAGTTTTACGGCGTAAAAAGCAGTTAAACTGCGCATTCGTCACCTTGCAGCTTGCACGTCAACACTTCTTGCTCCACCGCAGTCAGCTGTTTGTCATGCGGTGCTTTGGCGTCTGAAATGGTCGGCGTTCAAGGTCTGCGGCGAGACGCGTAATTTGCAGTGGAAGTCTTCCGTCGCTCTTCTATTTTTGTTGAAAGCCTCTTGGCGAGGCTAGGAATAATTTTTCCCGCCAGGCAGGGAGTAAAAAGACGCCCGGCGGCGGCTCGGCACGCCCGCAGTAGGCGTGACTGCGTGGGGCAGTCGTGACGAGGAACCAGCGCCGGCGCGTCGGCGGAAGTGCGTGCCCGCAGCTTCCTGCTCCATTGTGCGTTTCCGGTTGCACGTCACCCGTTACTTCTGACACGTTCCTGCCTCCTATCTCGCCTGTGCTGACTCGACGCTGCGATCCAGGATTGAGTTCTGGGGGGATCGACTTTCTACACTTCTGGTGACAGTAATCAAACATCAGTTTCGGATGAGTGGTCATCTTATCTGTATGCCAGCTAATAGCGTGCGCTCAACGGAACGGTGGCCTACCTACTCAGGGAAGGTGTAACGAAAGGACAAAATGCCCTGGAGTGCAACTTGCAGAAATGCTTGATTTGGGAGGGGGGCGGCGGGCCTACAGCATCTAGTCGGCAAGTATGGTGTAGTCATGAAAGCTCATGACACTTCGACAACGAACTGGAAAAAAAAAAATCGATAAGCAGCGGGCAAAGGTGGTCGCAGGTTCGAATCCTACCTCGGGCATGGATGTGTGAGATGTCCTTAGGTTAGTTAGGTTTAAATAGTTCTAAGTTTTAGGGGACTGATGACCTCATATGTTAAGTCCTATAGTGCTCAAAGCCATTTGAGCCATAGGCTACCGTAGTTTTCCTGGTGGCTTTAGAGCTTTGGTCTGTTAAGGGAGTACGTGATACTGGTGCTGGTGGTACCTTAGAGTATGGAGCTGTTAATAGGCGGAACCGGATCAGGTACCTGCAGATCTTTATTAGTGAAACGTTAACCTCCAACTAACTCCTTGCAAAGTCCACGCCATTATCAGCAAATGAAAAGTATCGGGATGAGAATTCGAACACCTGCATGTCACAAAACGCTCCAAACAAGTTATTTTACACGGAAATAATATAGTTTATTCCCTCTTGAGTCACCCTCAAAATGTTAGTTTCTCCGACGAGCATCTCTCTCAGGTGACAATCAGTCCTCAGATGAGCTTAATGACGATATTTGTTTACGAAAGTCAAAAGTGCCTCTTGCTTCCACCAGGATCTGCGAGTCTACAATTTCGCGAGCTCAGTTGTTTCGGTCATCAAACTAAAAGTTAGCCTTGATGCAGACTTTCATTCCCGCCGTTTGCCAGCTACGATATTTTGTTTCCCAAAAACTGCTACATCCGTCGTCGCCGAGGATCTTCCTTACGTACCCGTATCTTGGCCTACTACTACGATAGTTTACTTCTATCATTTACAGTTCCAAACAAGGAATAGTGCCATAACATGAGCTCATATATTCCATCTCTGATTTGTTACATTCAATATTCTCCGTTTTTTGTGGGTATTTGTTGCTTCCTCGTACGTACTGCTGCTATAGGGCCGCGAATTGTAGCATGTAACTATCGGTGCGCAACGTAACTACGTCTCTGCGCCAGAAACAGCGTGCTGTAATGGAGTTTGCAGTTCGAAGAGTTCGTACAAACATGGAGCAACCTGTCCTTCAGCGTGACATGCCAGTCGACGCACCACCACTGCAGCATCTGCAACAATTCGATGCCTTCGGTTTCACTGTCATCGGTAATCCTCCATACAGTCTCGACTTACCCACATCCGATTTTCATCTGTTTCCAAACCTTAAAGAACACCTTCGAGGACTTCACTTCGCTTACTGATGAAGCGACGCAAGCAAAGATGAGTTTTGTCTCCGCCAACGAATTCGAATATTTTGCAGTGACAGTATCACCGAACTGGTCTCTTGTGGGGGGGGGGAAATGTGTTCGTTGGCTGGGTGACTGTTGGAAATAAATATGCAGGCAAAAAAATAACGATGTAGAATGTTAATAACGTTTGTATCATTTCAATAAGAACTTTAAGGTCTTTTGACACTAGAAAATTCGGATGCATTGGTTCTCAGCGCGCACTAGTAGATAGTTACCAGTGTATAAAAAAGGTGATTCAGAATCTAGCCCACCCAGCCTTCCAAAGAACTTGTCTTTCCAGTGATACGGCACGCTTGCAATTACAATTGCATCTACACAGAGGTAATTGTGGACAGAAAGTCCACGACGTCCGTTTCACTCTTACGGTCAATAAGCATCTGAAACTCAGGTCACCGCTGGGTGACGCTCCGGTTGTCAAAAATTAAAAAAAAACTTCTTAGCTGGTCTTAATTGCGACCCTCTGTCCTGATTCGGGCGACGAGTAAATATGTGATCCAGGGGCGAGTCCTCGATGCTACTTTGTGACATTTATTGCGTAAGTAGTTTAGAATGGAAGCGCCGGGGGCGGACGGATGCTAACTTTTAGATTAGTACTAAAAAAGTTCGCGGGCAGAGCGAAAGAATTCTGAGTAATATTATTGCTCACTGCTCGCCCCATCATTTGAGTAATCTAAGTCTGGACCTGGAGCAAATTCAAATATTTTATTACCGCCTGTTGTCGTAACGAAGTGCTACTTGAAGTATTGAATACAAATTAAGAATAAAAAAAAGTGAATCTGCCCTTATCCCTAAGGCTGGAACACAGCAGAGCCCTGTCGGAGATTGCATCCTCTTTCTTGACGTTCCCCGACCTCAGTGAGAGTGACAGCTTAAAGTTGACCGTTTACTGCTCAGCATTTTTCACATTCAACAGATCTTTGCTTGAAGCGAAAGAAGCGACAAGTTTTTTAAATTACATTCCGTAAATATAAAAAAAGTAACTGGCGTGTCATAGCTTCTTTGACTTTAGACACAAACACATGATAAGATTCAAGTTGTTAATAGTTTCGATCATATGTTGATAATCTTCAGAATATACCGTCATTGGTGGCGTATTACTTTCACAACATCCTTGGTATTCTCGTCATAATTCCGCCTACACCCTGTGACGTTTGTATTTTGAATGTGGCTATGTATGACCGAAACCAGTAATAACTCTATTCTGTGGTTACGAAAAATAACAATAAGTCTACAGAATCAGTGATAAGTGACAGAAAAAGCCCTACTACCCCTGACGATTGAACATCAGGCCTTCAGATTTGTAGTCTGCTAGTTGCCCACCGAGCAACACCAACCGAAGAATACCACCACGTAAGTACCGTGACGTAACGTACCAATTGTCAGAACTCTCATAGAGTTCCTCGAATGCTCTGAAGAGACTGTTTGCTGAACGGGACGCCATTCATCTTCCGTCTGCTAGGTTTATTCTTCCTATTGATACTGGCGCAGGACTGCATATTCACGAACTGAGAGCGGGTTACAAGGCGAGCTCTTTCCTAAAGCGCTGGTTGGTCCTGTTTTTCCTTTTTCCGTCTTTCCCTGCTATACACTTACCACACAGATACTGGAAAACATCGCTAGCAAAGTTGCTGCACACAGCAATACCGTTTCTATACCAAACAGTTTTCCTCGTTCTGAAATCGAACCTTTTATTGTTAGCACATAATTACACTAAAGCGCCAAAGAAACTTTCGCTGCTTCGACAACGTCTATATAAGACAAGTGTCTGGTGTACGTTACTGCTGCTACAATGACAGGTTATCAAGATTTAAGTGAGTTTGAACGTGGTGTTATAGTCGACGCCCGAGCGATGGGACACAGCATCTTCGAGGCAGAGATGAAGTGGGGATTTTCCAGTACGACCATTTCACGAGTGTACCGTGAATACCAACAACCCGGTAACACAAATATCAGACTTTACTGCGGCCGGAAAAAGATCCTACAAGAACCGGACCAACGACGACTGAAGAGAATAGGTTAACGCGACAGAAGTGCAATTGTTCCGCAAACTGCAGAAGATTTCAATGCTGGGCCATCAACAAGTGTCAACATGCGAACCATTCAAACAAACAACGTCGATATGGCCTTCCGTAGCTGAATTCCCACTCGTGTACCCTATGTGACTGCACGACACAAAGCTTTACGCCTGGCCTGGGCCCGTCATTACCGACATTGGACTGTTAATGACTGGAAACATATCTTGTCGACCGAGTCTTGTTTCAAATTGTATCGAGTGGATGAACATGTACTGGTATGGAGACCTCATGAATCCGTGGACTCTGCATGTCAGCAGGGGACTGTTCAAGCTGGTGGAGGCTCTGTAATGGTGGGGCTCGTGTGCAGGTGTAGTGATATGGGATCCCTGATACATCTAGATGCGACTCTGACAGGTGAGATGTACGTACATAAGCATCTGTCTGATCACATGCATCCATCCATGACTAGTGTACATTCCGGCGTACTTTTGAAATTCTAGCAGGACAATGCGACACCCTACACGTCCAGAATTGCTACAGAGTGGTGGTGGTGGTGGTGGTGGTGGTGGTGGTGGTGGTGGTGGTTAGTGTTTAACGTCCCGTCGACAACAAGGTCATTAGAGACGGAGCGCAAGCTCGGGTGAGGGAAGGATTTGGAAGGAAATCGGCCGTGCCCTTTCAAAGGAACCATCGCGGCATTTGCCTGAAACGATTTAGGGAAATGACGGAAAACCTAAATCAGGATGGCTGGAGACGGGACTGAACCGTCGTCCTTCCGAATGCTAGTCCAGTGTGCTAACCACTGCGCCACCTCGCTCGGTGCTACAGACTGGCTCCAGGAACATTCTTCTGAGTTTAAACACTACCGCTGCCCACCAGACTCCCCAGACGTGAAAAGTATTGAGCATATCGAGGATGCCTTGCAACGTGCTGTTCAGAAGAGATTTATGGAAAGCCTTAGAGGATTCATGGTGTCAATTCCCTCCTGCACTATTTCAGACATAAGTAGAGTCGATGCCACGCCATGTTGCGGCACTTCTGCGTGCTCGCGTAGCCGTGCACGATATAAGCAGGTGTACCAGTTTCTTCGGCTCTTCACTGTAGTTTGGCACATAAACCGTTGTTACTAGAATTGATTACGTTGCTGTTGACTGTAAACAGAAATAACAAGGAAATTTTAGGAGACGTGCCTAGTCGTTATGTGGCAGAAAATTCGCATTCTATTACGGCCCTGTAATTTCTTAAGGAAAATTTTGAATACCGATGCTTCAGTAAACAGAGTAAAGAAGAATTAAAAGCCTAAAACTAGAGCTCATCTCATTAAAAAGTTTTTACAAAATTGGTGTAGGCCAGACGTAGTTATTTATCTTGTAATTAAAAGCTTTGTTTTGCTCTGTAAGAAAGACTTCAAAGCTTATGTAAGGATAACGTTAAGCGCGGGAAGATTCCGCAAATATCACTAAAGATGTATTATATAGTTACTTTTCCGCGATGAATGTGTGATTTCTAGTGTTATACGTCACGTCTGGGAATGGGACAATAATAAAAAGAAGTGTTCCGAGACAGAAAATTGTTACAGGTTTCTGCTTCTAAATGATCCTCTGATAAAAGTTTAATATGTGAAAGAGATTGTGGTCTATATCTATAGACATACTCCGCAAGCCACAGCGCGGTGCGTGCCAGAGGGTACCCTGTACCGCTCCTAGACATTTCGTTTCCTGTTCCACTCGCAAATAGAGTGAGGGGGAAACGACTGGTTATAGCTCTCCGCAGGAGCCCTAATTTCTCTTATCTTCTCTTCGTGGTCCTCACACGAACTATACGTTGGGGGCAGTAGAGTCGTTCTGCAGTCAGTATCAAATGCCAGTTGCCTACATTCTCACAAAAGAATGTTTCCTTCCCTCCAGGAATTCCCATTTAAATTCCCGAAGCATCTCCGTATTACTGTCGTGTTTTTCGAACCTTCTGGTATGAAGTATAGGAATCCCTCTCTAAATTGCTTCGATATCTTCCTTTAATTGGGACCTGGCACAGATCCCAAACACTGGAGCACTATCTAACAATGGGTCTCACTATCCCTACATTGAATTTTTAGCTCATTTTTATTCTACTATCGTGTAAGCGTTTTGTTACAAAAGTTAAACGCAGAGATTAGAGTTTCATTGTATTAAATTTAAAATTCGAAAAATAAATTGTGAACATACAGTATTATTAGCACTCGTTGACACGGGTCTGTAGTGGCGGTAGTTGTAAATTCGCCGTCGTCCTATACAAAAAGTGCTAAAGTTGTGTAACTGTGAAGTTCTTACATGATATTGTATTAACAGAAAAGAATTGGCCAGGCGCGAGCAGGACTCGCGCACTGAGGTTTCCGTACAAACTGAATTATGTGTAGAGACAGTCCATCCATTCCGTGAATCGACAGTCTGGACCATTTTTGTTTGTTATCGACGTTGATGCTGACAAGGTATCACTCCTCGGAATAAAAGTTTTTCGAGAATGTTTTAATTTCAGTAGTGTAGATGTGACACAGTCATGCAGAAGTCAGGCAAGCATTGTTATAATACTCAGTAGTTGACCACTCCGCAGTGCTAAATGTCAATCAGGCGAGGAATGACTTTAGTACTCACATGACGCGTTTCGGGATTTCTTAGTCATCACATCTCCAAGAGAGATTACTGCGCGTAGATATGGCGTTTCAAGTCGTATGTGAAACAAACATTCCTCTGCGAATGTTTGTATCACATGCGATTAATGCACTTACATATGACGTTCCAAATTGTCAGAAAAGCAATAAAGTCTTTCTTTGCCTTATGTTTTACTTTTCCTATTGCGACCCCGTCAGCCTGAATGGGGAACTACTGATTGTATCAATTTAAAGTTTGACGTTGGATAACAAATGACAGAAGAAATATTTTTTTCGTGTGATGTAATTACAGATTTTCAGGATTCGGATTTCTTCCGCTGTGGAACTTTTCTTTTTGCCAAATTTCATGATTCTAGGCCACCGGAAGTACCCTATAGGTTTTGACGAGTGAGTTTCCGAGTATTAAAACATGCGACGTAAATGGCCGTATATTTTGACTGCATCGACGTAGAAGCTTCATTGTTTTACACCGCCAAGACCTCAGTATGTGACATAAATTTCAACTTCAGACGTCTACCCTTTCCTGAGATAAAGGCTTTCACAATCAGACGTACAGATGGACAACAAAGTCATCTTACAAGGCTTCCGTTCTTACCGGCTGAGGTACGGGACCCAAAAAAAGGTGAACAGACTGTCGGAAGTTCCCTCGCCCTACAGCACTAGCAAGCAGGATTACACTGTGACGTCATCAAGTTGTGGCGTCACAGCTGCTGTTAAGTGCTACTAATTGGCTGCATACCGCTACCCAAAAGAATCATTGTCTCTGCAGCGCAGACAGCAAGTTTCCGGAATGTAGCTAACTAGACGGATTGTGGGAGGTGTTATCCAAGTAAAGCTGCTATCAAGCTGAAATGTTGTTTTGAACACCGCGGTGCTTTGCCTGGCATGGTGTTCGTGGACTTCACATATAAAGATCGCTTGAACATCAAAGGCCGAGCTGTGTAGACAATACAGTAGAATAGAATACAGTGTTCTGACACTAAAGTGCCGTATTCAGCGGCCTTTACGTTAGCCTAGTTTGGCATCAACGTTTGCTATTTGACTGCCTCAAAGTTTTGGAAGAAAGTAGTGTGTGAAAAATCGTTGTCTGGTAAAGATTTATTATTGTAAAATATTGGGAATTTTACTTCGAGGGTTAAAGGTGTTTCCTTACCTGTTAAATGCAAAGATTACGAAGGGAATAAGAGAAAAATCTCTCCAGAAGTTTCAGGCAACCATTCGCTGTTTGCATCTCCAGGGGAAAATATGAGAAATACAAATTCTGGGTGCACTGATAAAGAGTGCACGAAGGGAGACTTCTTTAGTGAGCAGAAACAGAAATTTTGGTAGTGTCCTCGATGGGCATGTAATTTTAAATTCGTAAAATTGTTTGCTTCTTGAAATCTGTTGTGTAGCAGAAAATTAAAGCTTAGCAAAATATTTTAACACATTAAGCTCCGTTGAGTGTGATGACCTCTGGTGAATTTTCTTCTGGGCCGCGCTGAGTGGCCGCGCGGTTAGAGGCGCCATGTCGCGGATTGCTCGGCCCCTCCCGCCGGAGGTTAGTCCTCCCTCGGGCATCAACGTGTGTGTGTGTGTGTGTGTGTGTGTGTGTGTGTGTGTGTGTTGTTCGTAGCATAGGTTAGTTTAAGTAGTGTGTAATTCTAGGGACCGATGACCTCAGCAGTTTGGTCCCTCAGGAATTCGTACACATTTGGACCTTTTTTTCTCTAGATTTCCTACAACAATCAGCAGGTAATAAAATTAAGGCATCAGTTACACGTATTTCCATTTTCAGAAACAAAATCTGTGCAAGTGTGCTATCAGATGCAGCAGACAAATGCCGTTAAGGGTAGGTGGTGCCGTGTATCACGTGGATTGGTTGGTTGATTTGACGGAGGGGACCAAACAGCGGGGTCATCGATCGCATCGGATTTGGGAAGGATGGGGAAGGTACTGGGCCGTGTCCTTTCAAAGGAACCATCCCGTCATTTGCCTGAAGCGATTTAGGGAAATCACGGAAAACCTGTCAGGATGGCCGAACGCGGGTTTGAACCGTCCAGTGTGCTAACTACTGCGGCACCACACTGTGGATCACGTAGACGGGCACGTTCCAAGTGATGGTTCGTGAGCGCTGGAGTCTGCGACCGCTTCCGAGTTAGCGTTGGCTTGTCATGGGAGGATGATTTTTCTGCTTAGACAAGCAGAGCATCCGGCCGTGAATTTGAAATGAAAAACATTGCAAACTCACGGTTTTGCTATTGCCTCTGCCGCGGCGGGCTACCTCGAAGAAAAGTACTGTTTGTTGTTTAAAAAGAATGTATCGAATGTTTCCAGAGGTGGTAGTAACCACTGAAACAAATAAAATATATCCAAACAACATAGAGCCAGAAACCTATACTTTCTGAGATCTGAACTTGTTCGCATCAGGAGCTCAAAATGACGTTGATTCTTGGCTGTGCGTTCCCTTGGTCTTTGGCGTAAGGAAAATGCACACTTTAAAATTGTGTTGCTGCTGTTGTATGTGCTGAAATGTAATGAAGACGCGATCCTATAGTGTCTGCCCATGGTTGACTGGCGGGACGAAGCCCAGTTTCTTCCAATGTCCCCATGAACGTAAGTCTGGGCACTTGAGGTTTGGCGAATGAGGAAGCTGAGGCGTGGGCCTCCACGCAAATCCGTTGGTCCTGAAGTGTCGTGACATGCTCGCACAAACGTGGCTATGAAAATGTGCTGCTGAGCCAGTGTGCGTGAGCCACGTCTTCTAGTCTTTCCTGAAGTGACACATCAAGCAGGATGATGCTATGCAGTCAGTATATGTTAGTGAGAAATACTGATAATAAGTCCTATTTAATCTGTGTCGTAGCACATATGTCTTACTAACTTACAATGAACATATGACCACACGCTGACTGAGAAACAGTGCTGCTGTCCTCTTTCTGCAATTACATGGGGAATTTTCATCATTCCATACATGCTGATGATTAAAGCGTACACAGGTACACGCACAATCATTTTCGATAAACCTCCACCCTCGGCAGAAAATAAAAATCTTAAATGTGAACAGTGAACCACACTTTTTCAAGGATCGTTGACTGAACTGCAATCTGCAACAGTGGTTTGTGACGCACTGAAGGTAACGTGGATGTAACTGTTGTCCACAACGTACCGCAAAGTCAAGAGCCTCCAGTTCGTACCACCATATTTCGGATTGCGAAGTACAGCACATCTCAGATGTGCGGACTGAATGACAGTGTTACAGAGAATCTGTGCATCTAAGAGGCCAAACGGCTTATCAGGGTGTGCGCTACAACGCGAATGATTTTCAATGAAGAGTACTACTTCCATCTGCTAAAAACTGAAGGAAATGGGCTGATACATTATACTTACAAACACCACAATAACAGTAAACAGAAGAGTGAGATTTTGTATGAGGTAGTCAGACACCACGGTACATACGTAGATGTGTTACTATACAGTTTAAAACAGTGGCAGTAAAAACACAATTCCAACGGTGCTCAGACTAATGTGTACATATGGTTCTATAATACAGAAAGAGATCATGCTGTATGTGCAGTATAGTATTTTTCTTGTTTTACTACGAATGACTAAGTAAATAAAAGAGGAGCCTTACGTCGCACGTGGCGAGCTCCTTTCAAATAGCACCATGGGGACCGCCGACATCAATGTCCCCATGCGACGTACAGATAAACATACAAGCCATTGTCGAGCAGTATAGCACTAGCGTGTGCGAGATAACTCTCCTGCCAAAGCATGCGCCACGTAATTATTGAGCAGTTAATGGAACAAATGGCCCTGAGCACTATGGGACTTAACATCTGAGGTCATCAGTCCCCTAGAACTTAGAACTATAAAAACCTAACTAACCTAAGGACATCACACACACCCATACCCGAGGCAGGATTCTAACCTGCGACCGTAGCAGTCGCGCGGTTCCAGACTGTAGCGCTTAGAAGCGCTCGGCGACTGATCTGAGCTGCTGCTGAACGCTTATCAGTATCTCCCGTGAACAGTTGTTAAGGTCTCAGAAAGTATGTGTTTTCGGACGTACGTCTGTTGGACTTTTTAGTTTGGTCTTGACGAGAAGATCCAGACAACTTTCTGAGGAGGGCAACAGCAGCTCAGAGACATTGTGAATAACAGCAAAAACAACACCACCACTCAATAACCGTTGAAAAATTATAACAATTAAAAAGTCAAGAATGATGTGTTTCCACAAGCTGCATAGCTACATGAAAGTGTTTTATTCGCAACTACCAGTTTCACGTCAGTATGGACGCATTTTCAGGTTTTCACTGATAAGCCAAAACATTACGACCACTGCCCACCGCGACATTGGATACCGCCTGGTTGCGTTGCGGGTACGTGTCGAGATAACGAAAGTGCGTATGCGGAGCAGACACGGAAGGAGGATCACCCTAGCGAAGATATGGGCTGCAACTGGGGAAATCCATTGAGATAAGAGACTTTGACGAAGGGAAGTTTATTATTACGCAGAGTCCGTCAACGCGTATCTCGAAAACGGAGAAGCCGGTCGAATGTTCACGTGCTACTGTCGTGAGAATTTACGGAATGAGGTAGGACAGTGATACTACCAGTAAGTGCCAAATGATTGGAGGTCCAAGACTCTTCACAGAACTTGGGGATCGGATGCTTGTGTGCTTTGTAAAGTAGGATAGATGGTGGTCTGTCGCATCTGTAGCGAAAGAGCACGATGCTGCAGCACGCACAAGTGTTTCGGACCACATCATTCACCGTACACTGTTGAACATTTAGCTATGGAGCTCAGCAGCAGACCACCCGTACGTGTTCACATAGTGACCCAACGACATGCTTAACTGCGATTACAGTGGGCACGGAACCATCGGGGTTCGATCATCAGCCAAAGGGAACGTACCGGCTCTTCGCGTGAATCACATTTTTGCAACACTAGGTCGATGGTTGTCTCCACAAACTACGTCATCGGGGTGAACGGCTCTTCGAAACGTGTAGCGCGCTACGGGCGCACGTTAGTGGGAGCAGTATTACGCTATGGGACCTGTGGTAGTAATCGAAGACACCCCGACAGCGCTGAACCACCTGCATCCCTTCATGCTTGATGTCTTCCCTGACGGCGATGTCATCTTTACGCAGTGTAATTGTCCGTGCTTCGGAGTAGAACAGTGTGGTTTGAGAGCATTATAATGAACCCATGTTGATGTCTCGGCGACCAAAAATCCTATGGAACCCATCTGGGTCGCTGTCGGGTGCCATCACTCTTACGCAAATCAGCGGCCCGTTATTTACGCGAATTAATGACCTGTGCGTAGACATCTAATGCCACATACCTCCACAAGCTTACAAACTGTCGGAGCCGTGACGCACAGAATCACTTACGTATTTCGTTCCAAAGACGGACATACAAGCTATTAAGTAGGTGGTCATAATGTTTTGGTTCATCAGTGTACGTATATATGTTTTGGGTGTTCTCAATTTTATTATGATAACCCACCAATGTGGTTTGACACTTAATGTGGTCAACCTCCCGAAAGCTGGGATCCCGTAATTGGTTCAAAATTGCTCTGAGCACTATGGGGCTCAACTGCTGAGGTCATGAGTCTCCTAGAACTTAGAACTAGTTAAACCTAACTAACCTAAGGACATCCCACGCATCCATGCCCGAGGCAGGATTCGAACCTGCACCGTAGCGGTCGCTCGTTTCCAGACTGTAGCGCCTAGAACCGCTCGGCCACCTCGGCCGGCATCCCGTAATTCTCTATCTACAGTATGTAAATATAACTATTATAAACCTGAAGATGCATATATACTGATGTGAAACCGGTAACTGCTAATAAAGCACGATCATACAGCTGTGCAGCTTTTAGAAACAACTCATCATTCTTGACTTTCTAATTATTATAGTAGCCGCGCGGGATTAGGCGAGCGGTCTAAGGGCGCTGCAGTCATGGATTGTTCGGCTGGTCCCGGCGGAGGTTCGAGTCCTCCCTCGGGCATGGGTGTGAGTGCTTGTCGTTAGGATAATTTAGGTTAAGAAGTGTGTAAGCTTAGGGACTCATGACCTTAGCTGTTAAGTCCCATAAGATTTCACACACATTTGAATTTTGAATTATTATGTTTTATGATAATTGGAATGGTTATTGAGTGTTGTTATTGTTATTCGACGAGTAGAATAACTCTAATTATATTGTATGAGGCAGTTTCCTTGTTTTAACAATTCGTATATGTATATTCGAAGCACAGCATTTAAGTGTTCAATGTACATTAGTTTCCAAACGCAAAATGGAGTTGTAGTGAAGTACTTTGGGCGGAGATTTCACTCGGCGGTGCCATCCACTCACTACAGGGTCGGCGTGGCTCGCGGGTACGTGAGCTGAAACTGTGGCGGCGGCCTTCAGTTGCGTCAGCGGCGCTGCGGTGGGCTCCTGGTACACGGCCAGCCATGGCGGCGCCGCACCGGTACCAGTGTTCCCGCCTTCACTGCCGCACAAGTAAAAGTGCACCGTGTCGCTTCTCGCGACTGTCGCTGAAGGCCTACAAAATCACATGTGACAGTGTTTGTACATCTACACTCAACGTAGCAATCCAAAGCCGGTGACCTGTAATCTTCACCCGTTTTCTCAACTGGTCCGTTTTGTGTAAAATAGCAGGGGGGTGGGGGGTTCGTTGTATTCACATTACTTTCAGATATTACAATTGCTTTACTTCGTTTGAAGTTCATTTGAGCGTTTTGTATGTACTCATGCATACATATCGACCGATGTCAGGTCCTCGAGACCACGCGATTCTTCACAAACTGCCTTCACTCCTTTCTGTTTTGTGCTTGGTTCCTCCAGGTGGTTTAAATTCCCAGCGTTGCCTTGGTCATCCTGTGGGGCGTCTAGTGTTTGGTTTCCCCTCAAGTACTTCATCATCTCTCTTCTGGCATACAGGCTACATGGCCCGCCTACTGAATTCTTTTGCTGTTGGGCTTCTGTAGGATTATTGGTTGTTGCATCAAGAGTCAGATTTCCTCCTCCATTCTCCTTTACCTAAGATGGGCCTTGCATATCTTCCTCATTTCTCATCTTTCATGTATTAATAGTTTCTCCTTATCTTCTTTATTCATGTTCCTGGTTTCTGGACCATACGTGACTGCTGAGAATTTCACTGTGTTATATTCCGATCTTAGTATTTGCTGATACTTGATATTGAGCTGAGCGTCTCCTTAAGGGCCGGCCGCTGTGGCCGAGATTTTTTAGGCACTTCAGTCCGGAATCGCGCTGCTGCTACGGTCGCAGGTTCGAATCCTGCCTCGGGCATGCATGTGTGCGATGTCCTTAGGTTGGTTAGGTTGGTTAGTTCTAAGTCTAGGGAACTGATGACCTCATATATTAAGTCCCATTGTGCTTAGAGCCATTTGAACCATTTTGAACCAGTCCCTAAAATTCATCGGTATGTTTTGGGACATCCTGTAGATGAGTCATCAATTCCGCGAATTGAGAATCCCAACGATTTATGCTGTTATCTATACAGGCAAGATATGCGTGAGAAATAGGGGTTTTGACAGGAGGACAGTCAGCTAACGAATGACATACTTTTTTCGTGTGATATCGTTAGCAATTTTCTGATTTTTTTCCTTTGCTTATACTGTGGAACATAGCTTCTTGCCAAATATCATTATTGTAGCTCAACGGGGAGTACCCTGAGGGTTTTGATGAGTGATTTTGTGAGTGCAAATTATGTGAATTTAATGGCCGTACCTTTTCATCACACTTAGAAGCTTCAGTTTCTTACACGACAAAGAGACGGCTGACCTTAATATGTGACACACAATATTAGCCTATAAGGGTTCCGTTTTTACCGACTGTGGTAGGGAACCCAAAAAATTGTTTGTGTTCATGGCTTCGGTGTAAAAGTTACGAAACGCAATGCTAAGCGTTTCATTGATTCATATTTTTTTAGTTCCAAAAAACACGTGGGTTTTTGTCTGTACGTTAGGTACATGTTAATAGCAAAGTTGGACATACTTCTCAGTAGCGAGTTACCCGCGATCCTTATCTGTAGAATAGAGTTATTTTGTATCCTGATTGCTGTTTTTATTATTCCAGACTGACCGGTTACGGCCGTAATCACCCATCTTCATTTCTGATAGTCACAGAGAAATCTCTCTTAACGGAAGTATCAGTTCCACTGTCATCTACTGGTTACTCTGAAACTACGAAAAATGGTGATAAGATCGATGACATTGCCCGAAAATAGTCATTTTGAAATAGTAAAAACAGCGATAGTCAGGCGTAAAATAAGTCTGTTTTCTACGTATTAATAGGTCTGTTGCAAGCAAAGTCTAAAACAAATGTTTAATTAGCTACAAGTAGTTCTTCTGTTTTGGAGAATGCCTACTGCTGTCTCATCTTGTTCAGAGGTACTGATATCAGAGGAATTGGGAATCAGTGCCCTAATCGCTTAAGGCATATGTCGGCGCAGGTGCGAAATTTGCAAGAGGAAATTTGAGCAGATACAGCGTAGAAACATGACTCAAGGACGCCGTGGTAACGGTACGAAGTAGGGGGAGTGGCGTAGGAATGAGGTACGTTAAAGCTGTGCGCGTCAGCTTCCCACTCGTGACGGGGAATCCGATTAGGTGTTGAGCGCGGCATTTCGGACGCCGTGGGGCACCGAGCCGTGAAGCTGTGTGATCGGCGAGTCGCGAACGAAGCAGCAGGTACTTACTCAGCCGTGCAGGGGAAACAGGTCACCCGCGGTCAAACTCCAGCAGCACGAGCCTGCTGCGCGTTGGACGTATTTATGCTGTACAAAAATAAACAAACTTCGTCCCACTTATTTTCGCAGTTTCCCGAGACAAAAGGCCCACTTGAAACTACGCCGTAGGTGAGAAGCTCCGAAAATGGCCTTTAATTTACTACTGCTCATTGCTAATAATTTGGGAGGAGCGTAAACGAAATGGAGGTATAAAATACAATCACTGGTCAAATCTACAATTTTTTGAGACACATGACTGAAATTTGTACAAAAGGTTTACAATAGTTCAGTGGATCTATTGACCATTTCAACTGAAAAATTGAATCTGTCTGGTATATTTACGTTTTATAACTCCATAGTTCAGAAAGGTACCATTTTCACAGAACATTTCCAACAAATTGCAGTATAACCTCAATATATATACAGAAACAAATATAATGAATCATTTTAATACATAGATATTTTATGAATTTTTACATTTAATAATTTTTAACTGAAAGGCATAAAGGAGTGTACGTTTTACACATTGCACAGAACGTGCCAAAAAGCAGTAGTCTCTGAGAAAAATGTTCCTGAATAATGGAAATGGTAATTCTCAGAAAACGCCCTTTAAAGTTGAACTTAATTTTTCCTTGTCATTCCCTGTATCAAGAGTTCGCACGACTGTACTGAGCTTTTAAACTTTTGCGCGCATTGTTTTTTTTTTTTGTCAATGCTGGGAAAGAAGACTGAGAAGGTGAACATGTTTTGAAATCTTGTTCGGAAGCACATTCTCAGCGAGACACACACACACGTTCAATATTCTCCTATTTATATTCAGCAGCTAGATATTCGCCTCAAAGAGAAAATGACTAAATCTAAGCAACTGAAGAATTACTGGTAAATGCAGTTATAGGTATTAGATGATAATAACACGGAAGAATAGCATATCTCCTGCAAATGTATTTCACTTTAAAATATAAAGAATAACGCATAACAGCTATGTTAATAACGAAACAGCGTTGCGCTACTTCTTTAATGACATACTAATTCGTTTCATTCATTCACACTGCGTTTGTGTATTGCGACATGAAAATGTTCGAAGATAAACGGTGCGCGCGAAACTTTTGAAAAATTTTCTCGGAGTTTCAATTTCTGGTGTCTATATCGTGCTCCCGCGTGCCGTGGCTGAATGGGTAGAAAGGAAACTAGTGCAGTACACGATATTTAGATTTGGACGTAGCCGTTTCGCAAGTAATCCCGTCATCTTCAGGTGTCTAAAAAAGCGCGATAGATACATTAAATTGACCAGTTATATGTCGAAATATTGTTGTGTGCGATGGCGAAAATGTAGTAGTATGAGTAGTACTTTCAAGTTTTGTGTATTTTTTATTGTGAAAAAGCTTCATTTAAATACTGTAGCATCAGAATATGTTTTTGACACAAAACATAATCGTCGCGTCTCCATTCTCCTTACAGCGATACTGAAACAGGCACAAAGCAGCAGTGAAAGATTATGAACCGAATAGGAAGTTGTAACCTCCCAAGACATAAACTCCGTAACCTCCCAATAAAACTGTGGGTCATATATAACCTTTCAAAAGAAATCTCGTAATGTAACCTTTCAATAATTGACTGACTGTAAATCTAAACTGGCAAATCTGGACGTCAGCAGTGCTGCGTCATGGCCCTGAAAAATCATTCTGAATAAACTGAAAATTCTTACCTCAATGATGTCGCCGGATAACGGGTACATATCAGCTCCTATAAAAAATTTTCTGGCACTGCCCAGTGCAATGCTGGCCACGAGATTTTCTTATTTATGAAAAAACTGATTTTCTTTAAGATAGTCGGCATGACTATGGATAGGAGAAATTATTAAGATCTTTAATTTCAGATGGGTGACTGTCTAAAATTATCTTTATTGTTGTTGTTGTTATCAGTCCTGAGACTGGTTTGATGCAGCTCTCCATGCTACTCTATCCTGTGCAAGCTGCTTCATCTCCCAGTACCTACTGCAACCTACATCCTTCTGAATCTGCTTAGTGTACTCATCTCTCGGTCTCCCTCTACGATTTTTACCCTCCACGCTGCCCTCCAATGCTAAATTTGTGATCCCTTGATGCCTCAAAACATGTCATACCAACCGATCCCTTCTTCTAGTCAAGTTGTGCCACAAACTTCTCTTCTCCCCAATCCTATTTAATACCTCCTCATTAGTTACGTGATCTATCCACCTTATCTTCAGTATTCTTCTGTAGCACCACATTTCGAAAGCTTCTATTCTCTTCTTGTCCAAACTATTTATCGTCCATGTTTCACTTCCATACATGGCTACACTCCAAACAAATACTTTCAGAAATGACTTCCTGACACTTAAATCTATATTCGATGTTAACAAATTTCTCTTCTTCAGAAACGCTTTCCTTGCCATTGCCAGTCTACATTTTATATCCTCTCTACTTCGACCATCATCAGTTATTTTACTTCCTAAATAGCAAAACTCCTTTACTACTTTAAGTGTCTCATTTCCTAATCTAATTCCCTCAGTATCACCCGATTTAATTTGACCACATTCCATTATCCTCGTTTTGCTTTTGTTGATGTTCATCTTATATCCTCCTTTCAAGACACTGTCCATTCCGTTCAACTGCTCTTCCAAGTCCTTTGCCGTCTCTGACAGAATTACAATGTCATCGGCGAACCTCAAAGTTTTTACTTCGTCTCCATGAATTTTAATACCTACTCCAAATTTTTCTTTTGTTTCCTTTACTGCTTGCTCAATATACAGATTGAATAACATCGGGGAGAGGCTACAACCCTGTCTCACTCCTTTCCCAACCACAGCTTCCCTTTCATGCCCCTCGACTCTTATTACTGCCATCTGGTTTCTGTACAAATTATAAATATCCTTTCGCTCCCTGTATTTTACCCCTGCCACCTTTAGAATTTGAAAAAGAGTATTCCAGTCAACATTGTCAAAAGCTTTCTCTAAGTCTACAAATGCTAGAAATGTAGGTTTATAAATCTTTCTTATAAAGATTATTATTGAAAGATTTTTGAAAACATTTACGTGGGACTTTGATTAACAATAGTACAAAATTCTATTGTAGCAATTAACATATACGCGCGGCAATGAAGAAAAATAATATTTTGCTTTTACCTTATACTGCATCGCTCAGGCACCGCCATCGTTCTCCACGACCGGCCTTGGTAATACCATAACTCCACTGCTCTTCTCGAGCTACAAAACACCCCTATTGGACTGCATTGTCCGAACCACAGGACACAAGAACTCTCTGTGAGCTATACAACTCGACAACTGTTCTCTACGACCGACCTGACGCAACCGCCCGACTGCGAGGTGCTGCTACTTACTACTACTACTACTGCTGCTGCTGCTGCTGCTGCCGCCGACACTGCTCTCTGATTCTATTGTAGCTTACATATCGCAGGCAGCGCGTATGCAGTCCATCGAAGTTACATCTGCTCGAGTGCGCTAGCAATAAATTCCTTAGTCATGGACCTCTTACAAAGTGATACAGTGAAACTTTCTGTCGAATTGCATCTGTGCGTCGGACTGCGGCACGAACCTGGTATCTTGCCTTTGGTGACCAAAGCATTTATCGACTATACCACCTAGGCAAGTCTTCGGCCCTGAGTCATCCCTGGGTAGCCGAGTCGCTGTGAGGAAAGGTTCCGCGTTCC
The DNA here is from genome assembly GCF_023897955.1 of Schistocerca gregaria. NCBI lineage: Eukaryota > Metazoa > Arthropoda > Insecta > Orthoptera > Acrididae > Schistocerca > Schistocerca gregaria. Next base: position 480,367,577 of record NC_064926.1, read on the forward strand.
GTGCCTACGTCTACACTCGGCAAGCTCCTTTGCGGCGGAGGGTAGTTGGTATACCACTGGCACCTTTCCTGTTCCAGTCGCCAGTGGTTCCCGGGAAGAATGATTGCTGGTAAGCTTCCGTGTGGACTAAAATCTCTGTTTTACCCTCATTTTCTTATCGCGAGCTATCCGAAGGAGAAAGCAAGACATTCGTTAACTCTCATGGGAACATACTCTCGGCACGTTACCCGTGATAGAGAACGCCTCTCTTGCAGCGTCTGCCACTGGATTTGTTTTATCATTTCCTTGACGCTCGTGCTTTCTAAATGAACCTGTAACTAAACCTACTGATATTATTTGAATCTTCTCTATTTGTTCTATTCATCGTATCTCGTATGGATACCGTACTTCCATGCAAACCTCTTTAACCTGCCAGGAAGTCTCATCGGTTGTTCATTTCTCGTCTGTAGTCCGGCTGTAGTAGTTGACGTCGAATTTGAACCCAAATGACTGACATTAAAACTTGATGCTTTCCCTTTGTCGACACGCCCCCATTCGTGTAAGACGTAGATTCGCCTATTGAGCACGTGACCGTCGGCCGGTGTGGCCGAGCGGTTCTAGGCACTTCAGTCTGGAACCGCGCGATCGCTACGGTCGCAGGTTCGAATCCTGCCTCGAGCATGGATGTGTGTGATGTCTTTAGGTTAGTTAGGTTTAAGTAGTTCTAAGTTCTAGGGGACTGATGACCTCAGATGTTAAGTCCCATAGTGCTCAGAGCCATTTGAACCATTTCAGCACGTGACAAACTAGCTCCACCTCCGTCGTCGGTACCAAGAGCTTAAGCAGCAAATTGTAATACGGAGCAAGTGTTCCTTGATATTACTGCAACCAGTCGCTTTTTGTATTGTTCTTCATTTAATTAATTCCATTACCGGTTTCGAACCGCCTAGCGATTCATCATCAGAGAGTACATATTTATTGATTGTCTGCAGCAGTATGGGAATCGTGTAGCGGTGGCAAGATGTATAAACGAAACATGTAAGCACTGAGTGGTGAAAAATGAAATGATCGATGGCATCGTTGGCCGAGACGCCCCATTCTGGTTCGGCCGCCAAGTGCAAATCTTACTTCAGTCGGCGCCATATTGGGCGACTTTCGGCAGATGATGAGGATGAAGAAGAGGATGAAATAATGAGGCAACACAACACCCAGTCCCCGAGCGGAGGAACTCTCCAACCCGGCCCGGAATCGAACCCGGGCCCCGTGCATGGGAGCAAGCACATTACCCCCAACTAAGCAGGCGGACACAGAGTGTGGTGAGAATTATTCACGTTATGATACAGATTTTTTTGCTTTGCTTACAGTGATTAGTATCTGTTGGTTGGTGTACACAGTATTCTGGAAAACATAATGTATAGTTTCCAGTGACGTTATTGTACTGCACTTTACACGATTAGCCATAAGTGATACGTTCCACATGCTTTACAAAACTTAAATAAACCGAAGAGTACGGCTAAAGTTATGTCAAAGTATTTCTGTTAGGGCAGAGTGTCTCTTTCTTCAGCTATTGTAATACACACTGGTGTCGGTAAGTATATATATATCTATTTCTCGATTGTAAATTAACAAGCAATAACGTGGAAAATTGACAAGTGCATATATAGACTCTAGGGCGCTTGTCGAGGCGGGCAGTGTGTTGTTCTTGCTACGCTCCGGTGAAGAGTGGAATGGAACATTGATAATGTTCAGCAGCTTGTGCACTGTACATGTAGCTGCAGGTACATCTATATTAACACTCGCTGAAACATCAATACACGTGGTTGCTCTTTTATTTGATGGACAACGTGCACTTTGAGTAAAAATGGTTCGTCTTGTGAACTTACTCAACTAGTTTGCAAGAGCCGCAAAAAAAACGCAAAAGTTGAACGTAGTCAGAAAGTTGTAGAGAAATTAATGAACTGTAAAATGTTGCAGTGAAAATTCTTGGGGCGTATGCGTGCATGGATACTTCCTTCGCATCAGAGAAACTTTATAGCGCTTAAGTTTTACAACATTCCGGAATGTCGGCTTCCTGATTGTTTTAGCTATCCGCGAAAAGTTCCAACTGGATGTTACTTCTTTGTTGGCATACATTACCAGACAGCCACGAAAGGAAAAGAAACATGAGACCAGGAGAGTTTTGCGTACTGTTTTTTCCCTTCGTGTCATCACGAACAAAGTCTTCTGAGCGACCGGACGAAAACAATTTTATTTAACTCGGCCTACGTTCATTCTACTGACTGAAATAATTCAGGCTGCACGTGATACACGTGAGTTATGTAACGGGAGAAACATTTATCGATTATAAGTTTGCTACTTGCATTGGCTGTGCAGTTCAAGACATGAATTATTAGACGACCATTGTATAAAAACCCATGAAAAAAAACGGTTTAATAATATATTTCGTGTGATTAGTCATTCATCAGCGATGTATACAACCATTGAAGTTCTAGGAGCTACTACTTTCAGTCGTTGAATCCTAGAAAAATGTTATTAGTTCTTTTTGTTGAGAATGAAGCCTCACTAACATACCACTGAGCTTGTGGACACACACACACACACACACACACACACACACACACACACACACACACACACACACACACACACACACACACACACAGAGAGAGAGAGAGAGAGAGAGAGAGAGAGAGAGAGAGAGAGAGAGAGAGAGAGAGAGAGAGAGAGAGAGAGAGAGAGAGAGAGAGAGAGGGGGGGGGGGGGGGGTAATCAGTTCGCAGAGGGGAGGAGCGAAGTGACACTGATAGGTGAATGTGGTGTACTTTTCATCTTAGTTATTTTATCGAAATTGTTTCGGTCATGAGCAGTGACGAACTGTACCTGCCCGCATTCACTCGAATCTGACTGTGGCCAGAGTAGCGAAGACATCCGTCCGCGTGCTTGTGACTGTTGGGTCTTTGGCTCTTTATTTTATCAGTGTAATTGAGGAGCAGTTACTGGCCATCGCGAATTTGAGGGACAATATATCTATATCTAAAGGCAATGTCGTGAATGACTGACCTACCATCGCCTAGCCCGAACCGCTAAGGATAGTAACTTGAAATTAGAAGATGTGCATCTTATACTCTAATCATCGTTTAAGAAGGGGCTAACCGAAATTCCACTCCTATGAGGATGAAAGACGTCTTGAAAGTACGTCGCTATTGAGAGGATTTTGGAGCTAGAACTACGAAAAAAGGTATTTGGTTTCCCTGTCAGGAAATAAAAATTTTCGGTAATTCAACGACTAAGGAGATAAAATAGTGGGTTTGTTTTTTCTAAAATGGTTATTAAAGAACTACTAAAAGATTTTTAAGCCTACATCAATGACAGTTGCTATTTGACTTCTCGGTTAGAAATTAAAAAAAAAATACGCGTTTCAGTGATTGTGGATATTCCACCCTTGAGGGAGTGCACTAGGGAATGAAAATTTTAAAGAAAATATATCGTTATATTATAAAAATTTATTTATAAACTAAATTTATGAAAATTGATATTTCTCTTCGCAGTTGGATATAAAGAAATATTTGTTAGGGGGTGAAATATCGGCACAAGAACACAAAAGGTAAGATGAACAAAAATTCTGAACTCCAGTTACCAGAATTGCTGTTTGGTCAGAAGTACATTTGGAAAAGATCTTCCTTATATAGCATGAATTAGCGTGAAAAGCTTAGGTGTTGCAGTCTGGGCATAACATATAAATTCTATTAAATAAACACAGCCAGTCCTGATCGTTATGTTATATGGCATAGATACAGAGTAACTTATCATTTTTGTACATGGAACTACGTGCTAACGTTTGGTGTACCAGAAAGCGCTTAGGAGAAATACTTGAAGTGTGAGAGAGTGCTCCTGTTTAAGGTAACAGCTTTTGTGACAAGAGGGGGAAAAAAAGAGGAAGGCTTGAGACACCCAAATTATTTGGTCTTCTGTGTACTACCATTTGTCGAAAACTTCAATCCGGTATCTCGGAGCGTTTACGAAATAAACAGTGCTTTATGTCTTGCACAACTCGCCTTGCATGTACGTCGCATCTCGCTGTATAAGGCCGGTTCGATTCCTGCTCGAAGCTTAGCAAGAAAATTTGGTCAGTTGGTTTCAGTTTTGATATTAATAATAAACGTGGTATCGTATGAAAATTTTAAGAATGAGTCTGCCAGCTTATCTGGGGTGGTAACGTGCTCGCTTCCCATGCAAGCGGGCCCGGGTTCGATTCCCGGCCAGGTTGGAGATTTTCTCCGCTCGGGGACTGGGTAGTGTGCTGCCCTCATCATCATTTCATCCTCAGGCGTTCCAATGTGGCGTCGACTGAAATAAGACGTGAACTTGGCGGCCGAACTTCCCCGATTGGAGCCTCTCGGCCAACGATGCCATATTCTCATTTCATTTTTTTGTAAGAATGAAATAAACTAGAGGAAAATGAAAACAAAAAGACGAACACATCGGGGGAAGATATTGTGTAGAAATACAGTATTTGCTTGGATCACTGATAAGAGGCAGTAAGATTCATATGAGGCACCGTGATCATGGATCAACGGCGTTCAGAGATTGGTTCTGGTGACAGGTGGTGGTGGTGGTGGTGGTGGTGGTGGTGGTGGTGGGGAGTGAGGCCTTAAAATTATCGGACATACATAAGTTATACAGCAGTTGCTAAAACCATAGTACTGTCTCATTCTGATCAGCCACGTAATGCTAGAACTGACTAAACGAGAGGTAGCCGCGCGGTCTCGGGCATCTTGTCACGGTCCGCGCGGCTCCCCCTGTCGGAGGTTAGTCCCCCCTCGGGCATGGGGGTGTGTGTCGTCCTTAGCATAAGTTAGATTAAGTAGTGTGTAAGCTTAGGGACCGATGACCTCAGCAGTTTGGTCCCATAAGACCTTACCACAAATTTCCAAATTTGTAAACGAGAAGTGCAGCTGATTAAGGGGAAAGCACTTGTAAAAGTGTATGAGAATTCGACGATGAATAATTAGTCCTCTAAATTCCCGACCGAGGGCGAGGAGGGGCAGGTGCAAGGCCCCCCACCCTCTAACCGAAGCCTACGGCCGTTATCTGATTTTATTGTTGAGGCTGGAGTAGCAGCGATAACTGCTCGCCATGTTCTGACGTGTGACTGACTGGACTGTGCGCAGAACACAGATGTCCCGGAAGCTGTTAGCGTGTCTGTGAGTCAGTTGAAGGTCCGGGAAGTAACACACACATCTCTCGTCACATTTATCTCGGCTGCGGAAGTTGCTTTCAGCTTAAACGCTTTACTGTTGAAGATTGACGGAGGGCTGCCAACCGCTTGCCCACCCACGTCCATTCACCCCGTCTTGTCCACCTCAGCATCATTATTTTCACGGCTGGATTATGCAGAGTGTTGGGAAGGGGGGAGGGGGGGGGCGGTCAGTTCACAAATCCTGAGGATATTACACACTTTATTTAATGCCTGTTATATTACATCGGGAGCTATAGAAAAACGTACGAGGTTTTATGGCTTTGTAATGCCTACTGACACTGACATTCATTGATAGATCTATACTTTATCAAGACAGACCGTTGTTCATCGTTGCTAACAAAAATCACGAAAAGTACTTGACCGATTTACTTCAAAGTTTTACACGATACACTAATAACCATTAGGACGGACATACCATGTATATTTTTCCACATGTGTAAAACACTGAAGCGCCAAAGAAACTGCCGTAGGCATACGTATTCAAATACAGAAATATTTAAACGAGCAGAATACGACACTGCGATCGGCAACAACTATACGAGTGTCTGGCGCAGTTGTTAGATCGGTTACTGCTGCTACAGTGGCAGGTTGTCAAGATTTGAGTCTGAATGTGGTGCTACAGTCGGCGCAAGAGCGATGGGACCCAGTATCTCCGAGGTAGCGATGAAGCGGGGATATTCCAGTACGATTATTTCACGAGTGTACTGTGAATATCAGGAATCGCTGCAGCCGCAGAAAAAGGTCCTGCAAGAGCGGGAGCAACGACGACTGAAGAGAATCGTTCAGTGTGGCAGGAGTGCAATCCTACCTCAAATTGCTGCAGATTTCAATGCTGGATCATCAAGTATCAGCGTGCGAACCAGTCAAATAACCATCACCAATATGGGCTTTTGGAGCCGAGCCGAAGGCACACTCGTGTACCCTAGACGACTAAATGAAACAAAGCCTTAGGCCTTACCTGGGCCCTTCAACACAGACACTGAACTCTTGATGACTGTAAACATGTTACCTGGTCGGACTAGTCGGGTTTCAAATTATATCTAGCTGATGGAAGTGTACTGGTACAGAGACAACCTGATGAATCCATGGACCCAACATGTCAGCAGGGGACTGTTCGAGCTGGTGGAGGCACTGTAATGGTGTGAGGCGTGTGCAGTTGGAGTGATATGGGACCCCTGATACGTCTAGGTACGACTCTGGCAGGTGACACATACGTAACCATCCTGTTCGAGCACCTAGATCCATCCATGTCCATTGTGCATTCCGGCGACTTGGCCAATTCCAGCAGGACAATGCGACACCCCACAGTCCAGAATTGCTACAGAGTGACTCCAGGGAAAACTCTTCTGAGTTTAAACACTTCCGCTGGACAACAGACTCCCCAAACATGAACACTATTGAACATATCCGGTATGCCATGCAACCTGCTGTTCAGAAGAGATTTATGGACAGCCTTGCAGGATTCATGGTGTCAGTTCCCTCCAGCACTACGTCAGACACTGCTAGAGTCCATGCCACGTCGTATTGCGGCACTTGTGCGTGCTTGCGGAGGCCCTACACGATAGTAGACAGATGCACCAGTTTCTTTTGCTCATCAGTGTATATAATTATATATAGGCGAAGCGTTGTTAGCAAAAAATCTCGAAGAGCTCCTGACTGATTAACAACAAATTTATACCCGATACTCTAAGAAACATTGTCTACAAAGGATATATATCTTTTAAACGAGAATGTACAGGTTTTCTGCCGAAACCGACCGCAAGAAAGAAAGTATTGCGATATGCTGTGACAATATGCGGTTTTGTATTATTTCTAGCCATAAGTTTTAACTGAGAGTTCTGCCATCTCTAAAACTACTTGAACCGATTTACTGCTGTTTTTTACACGCTGCTCGAATAAAAATTAGGACGGAAATAGGCTACGTATTTTAAATATAAATGTGGCATTATGTGCTGTTGTTTCCTTCCTCGTCGTCGGTTTTTACAGAAAGCAAGAACGCTGTTTTTATGGGTCATAGGCTGATGATTACAATACTACTATGGCATCTGAATCGTCAGAAACTTTGTAGTCCTATCCATTCGCTGATTAAAACCATGCAAACTACTGTAATGGAAGCTACTGTCTTCAGACCCAACTGTTGCACAGGTTTCTCTCATACCTCTTACAGCAATGATGCGAACCGGTTTACCCATTCATTTTCACAGACTTTAGCTGAAATTCAAAGTTTTGTTTGCAATAACAATAAGACTCAGAGCAGAAGGACAGAGTGGGGAGAAGCAGGTGGACAGGAGATGGGGAGGGAGGGGCGAGATTACGATGTATATGCAGTTCGCGTATATATTTAACAATTACCAATCATCGCCAGTAATACATACAAAGAAAGAAAAAAATCTACGTAGTCAATTTGGTCGGAGAATTTTTTGCCGTGTCTTTTTCGCTCCTATCTAGAGCCAGCTTCGACTTCGACGGCGCACTTTGCTCAGTGAGCCCATTACTTTGGGGTACCGACTGATGGAAGCTGCATCGCACCGCACGTTTAGCTTGTGCAGTGAGCGGTTGGCGTCGCTGATGTCCCTGCTATTCCGCCCTGCTGTCATCTGCAGTGCCGACTCTTCGTGATTTTTTTTTTTATTTTTAACTCTTCGCTAGGAGGCACGCAAAACTTCAAAGAGCTTGCGGTCTTTATCCCCGCAAGTGCCACAGCCGTACCTCTGCGTATTCGTCAAAAGCGTGAGAGTGCTCTGTGTTTCCACACTGCTCCTCCGCTTAAAGTAACGCGAGAATGTATAGCTGAAAAGCCTTTAACGACACTCTGTCCTTTGCTTTTGTAGCGTTCCCTGCCCTTTTCAGCCTCGCTCTGCAAAAGGCGAAAGAGTGCAGCATGTTGACGATATTTCTAAACATTCACACCGTGAACTATTTCAATGGGCGTTTCCAGTGGCAAGACACCGTACTTGAACGTTGCCGTAGTAGAGGATAGCACATTCGACGGTTTGAGCATATACACGACAGTTAAGTGTAATCAAGAAATAAGAGCAAATGTCGCATAGAGACTTTCGGGACGATTGCAGAAAGAAGTAGGGCTTAATCATTAGGTCATATGAGAGCAAATGTCGCATAGAGACTTTCGGATTGGAGAAAGAAGTAGGGCTTAATCATCAGGTCATTTTACACGGAACAATATCCAAAACCTGTAATTTTAATGAATCTGAAACAGAATATAGAAATTAAAAAAGAAAAATTTGGAAATTCAAGAAACAAGAATGAAAAGCAGAAAATCTCTTTCATCAGTAACAAAACAGTTAGGGTGGGGGGGGGGGGGGAGCGAAATGGTTCTAAAGTTCCATTGACAGCTTATCCCATTCGTGAGAAACAGCTCTGCAGAACATTGTAAGTAACTTTGGTGGAGGCTGACAGGATGGGATTTCCACATTGCCCCTCCCAAATACAAAAATTGCATCTCATAGATGTTCAAAAACGCCTCATAATTGGGTCACATCGCAGATGGATAGCTGGGCCACATCGCAGATGGATAGCTGCACTAGCGAGAACTCCATCCACCAGTGCAGGCATGATCGTCAGTGAAGAGGAAAGAACGAAAAGCGTATAAGGAAGATTGAAGTTGGACGTTCCGTCGATGAAGAGGTCAGTGGAGCTGGAACATAAGCTTGACATGATGCACCACGAGTATTTGCTTCCCCTGTAAATAAACGCACAACGCTGTAATTCCGTATTGCGGGGCTTTAAGAGCATATCCTTGTGCTACATCTACATACATATTCCGTATGGTGCGTGGCCGAGGGTACCTTGTACCTCCCCACTCAGACCACTCGACAGCCGAGAACTTAACTTTCCACTGTGTTGATGCCACTGTACCAGCCAGCAAATTCGCTACAGATGAATGTACGATGGAATTTATTCTGCAGCCTGAAGCGAGATTTGCTGTCTAACGACGATGATTGTGGCGTAAACACCGAGCGATGTGGCGGAGTGGATCAGGCTGATTCCGCGATTGTTCCTTCTAAATGACACTACAGATTGCCTTTTCCATCCCTCCCCAGTAAGACCTTGTGCTCTGTCTCTAATGACCTTGTCATCGGCGAGAGGTTAAGGTCGAATATTCCTTCCTTCCTTCCTGTAAGAAAGACACTGCATTGTGGCCAAAAGTAAGCTCAAACATGAATCTAATAAACTCCTCTGTCTTTTCAGTGAAGTTACTGCAGCTTAATTCCAATTTGTACTCGAATTTTCTCTTTCCATTTTCCTTGTCGTTTATTCTGTCTGAACATTCGACAGACTACATTGCACGAATTATGCTGCCCATACCAAAATCACCCATGAATAATTTAGTTTCCCTATTCACAGATCCTCCCCGGGAATACCATGCCAGTACCAATTTTTCCTGGCGAGCGGCAATACCGATTGTTTCGAACATCAGTAGTAGCATTAACTATTCTGCCCTAGGTATAATCTTCATATCACCATCAGTTGATTGTTTTCTGCTTTCGCCAGACAGTGTAAAAGCGAGTGCAGTAATAATCGACCCGGAGCCGAGAGCAGACTGCACGGTAACTCCGCGTGTTCGGTCAGGGGACAGCCCACTCTCGTTCATAAAAAGAAACTGACTGAAAATCTCATCAAAATAATTGGAAACATCTCATGCGACATCCGCAGAGAACCACTGACGACATAGTGACGAAGAAAAAGATTTAAAGTAAAAACACAAAAGAAATTCATTAACGCTAATCTGTGCGGTAGCGCTAAAATCGGCGGTGAGCCAGTTCGACACCTGGTGGTAGATGAAATTTTCAGGGCCGCTATTTGGTTTGCGGTGGGGTTAAGTTTTTGATCACCAGTCTTCGCGTCAATGCCCTGAATTAAATTGCAAACCTTTCCTCAGTGCCTCATACTTATGAGACACTGTCGATAATGAACCGTCCATCAGATTGTGAAGTTAAGCCCTGCGGCCCCCTTGTTATTATTTGAGAGGAAAAGGCTATCTGCTGCCATCAGGTTTCACCGTCTACCTTCTATCGTCGTCGTGAAAATCATAAAACACACATATAATACTGCACTAGACACGCATCCAAACACCTATACTGCACAAATACACAACATATCTGCTTGGAAAGCGGTCAGTGTGCATGGAGGACCTAACACCGTTTCCGCTAGAAGGCTGATTACATATCGTGGGATATCCAAGCCCACAGTGCCATACGACGTTTACATTTCAACATATGGAGCCAGTTCAGCGATTAGTTCGCTGACTAAACTTCTAACTGCAAGAGGTTATAATGCTGCAGGAACTTCCTTCAATTGAAATTCCCTGGCAGATTCAACCCGTGTGCTGGACAGAGACTCGAACCCGGTATCCTTTCCCGGCAAATGCTTTGCCGATTGAGATATGAATGCACGAATCACTCCCGTCTCCACAGCTTCAATTGTGTCAGTACCTCTTTTCTAACTTCAATGAAGTTCACCCGCGTAAGTTGCGGGACTAACATGGAACCTTACTTTTGGTGTACATAGCTGCTACGAACTGAGCTATCCAGGCACGAGCCACGACCGGCCCACACAACGTCAGTTTTCCCAATTCCCCTCTTCTACTTGCTATACGTTACAGTATCATGGAGAATTAAAGCTGTGAGGGCAGACCTTGAGACATACCTGCGTAGTTCATGCGGTAAGAGCATTCATTGGTTGCGAAAGGCAAGGTACTGGGTTGGGGTGCCATACCTACACACATTTTAAACTGCTAGTAAGTTTCACAGCTGCGACAACTTATCTGAGGAGTGAAATAGTCATTCTGGAGAAATGGTTCAAATGGCTCTAAGCACTATGGGACTTAATATCTGAGGTTATCGGTCCCCTAAACTTAGAACTACTTAAACCTAAAGACGTCACACACATCCATGCCCGAGGCAGAATTCGAACCTGCGACCATCGCAGCAACGCAGTTCCGGACTGAATCGCCTAGAACCGCTCGGCTACATTTTGGAGATTTCCTGCCCGATTCCGTAAGTTGTTCACTGTCACTGAGGTGACAGTCACGGGATAGTGATAGACTCATACACAGATGGCGGTCGAATCGCGTACACAAGGTATAAAAGAGCAGTGCATTGGCGGAGCTGTCATTTCTACTTACGTGACTCATGTGAAAACGTTTCCGACGTAACTGGTCGCACGACAGAAAGTAATATACCTTGAATGCGGAGTGTTAGTTTGAACAAGACGCATGGGACATTCCATTTCGGAAATCGTTAGAGAATTCAGTATTCAGAGATCCACAATGTCAAGCGTGTGATGAGAATACCAAATTTCAGGCATTACCTCTCACAGTGGATAACGCATTGGCCGACATCTTTCACGTAACGACCAAGAGCAGCTACGTTTATGTAGAGTTATCGGTGCTAACAGACAAGCAACACTTAAAGAACCGCACAAATCAATGTGAGACTGCGACGGACGTATCCGTTGGGACAGTGCGGAGAAGTATGTCATTAGTGGGCTATGGCAGCAGACGACAGACGTGAGTGCCTTTGCCAATAACACTTCGCCTGCGGTGCCTCTCCTGGGCTCGTGACAGTACTGGTTGGATCCTAGACGACTGGAACACAGTGGTCCCTCTTTCCGTTGGTGAAAGGTAATGGTATGGTTAGTGTGGCGTAGATCCCTCGGAGCAATGAACCCAAGTTGTCAACAAGGCACTGTGCAAGTTGATGGTGGCTCCATAATGATCGCCCAACATGAATCCCATCGAACGTTTATGGGACATAATCTAGAGGTTAAAAATGTTCAAGTGTGTGTGAGTTCTCAAGTGACCAAACTGCGGAGGTCATCGATCCCTAGACTTAAACACTACTTAAACTAACCTATGCTAAGAACAAACACACACACACACACACACACACACACACACACACACACACACACACACACACACACGCCCGAGGGAGGACTCGGGAGGGGCCGCACAGTCCGTGACACGGCGCCTCTAACCGCGCGGCTCGAGAAGGTTAGTTCATGCGTAACCTCCTGCACTGGAAACGCTTTTGCGATTATGGACGGCTGTAGAGGCAGCACGGCTCGATATTTATGGACGGGACTTTCAACGACTTTTTGAGACCATGTAATGGCGAGTTGCTGCGCTACGCCGGACAAAACTAGATCCGATATGATATTAAGAGGTATAATATGATTTATGCCACCTCAGTTCATGTGTGGCGTACATAAAGCAGGGAGCGCAATTCGGTAAATATACTCAGCAGCACTGACTTTTTGTGTCAGTGATCGCACGGACCTGTAGAGGAAGAACAGGTATGATATTATGCCAAAGGTGAATCAATAGCATGTGGTAAATAAAATTAAAAAAAGTGTTAGGCTTTCACGTGGGATTGCGAAGGCAGAACATATTTTTTTCTTTTTTTTAAATGCTCATTTTCTTTCCGGACTACAGTCTCATAGTTACGGCTAATCAAGATGAAATTTAGGCGACGTGCAAGTTGATTTCATTCCACACTTGCGCTCGTCTGTCGACGTGATGTGTTAATCCGAACTGTCAAGGGCAAGAGAAGCAGGGGATTACGGCATGAGTGATGCGAACGTGGTTTGATCGACTGCCCTGTTATAAGTTGTCTGCGATTTGGGGTTTTACGTCTGCCGACGTAGAGAAACGAGATTGCGAGATTATATCGCTAATATCTCTCTCTCTCTCTCTCTCTCTCTCTCTCTCTCTCTCTCTCTCTCTGTGTGTGTGTGTGTGTGTGTGTGTGTGTGTGTGTGTGTGTGTGTGTGTGTGTGTGTGTGTGTGCGCGCGCGCGCTCGCAGTAAACTGAAACATGCTCGCGATTTCCACTATTATGTGAATTTTTTGGTTCTTCCGATGGAGGGCACAGTGATTATTTGTGAAAGGCGAACGAAGATGTTGAATCTAAACGTAATTGCAAAGTGTTCCACGCTGTTGTGAGTGCGTGCATGAAATATATATGCTTGTAAATTCGAATGGTTTCTTTGATAATAAAAAAAGTAGTGTTATACGTAATATAAGAAGCGTCAGTTAATACGATTGTCTATATTAAACACAGAAGGCGAGGAGAAACAAATACTTCCGTCAAGAGAATTAACACGTTTACAGGATGTCCCAGATGGAATGGCCAGCATTCGGGGATATGAGAGCAATGCTGATTTGAAGGGCAAAACTTTATTTGGACATATTTCTTATTTCGAATTTGTTTTTGTGCTAATTGTGGGCAAGTATATCTTAACCACCCAACCTGTTGGGCGTTTTATTGAACCACGTTGCTTTGAGCATCGCTTGGATGTCCTTCTGCCTTTTAAAACAGGCCCGTTGAACATGCAGTTGTCCGTGGTGTGGCGTGAGTGAAGTAGTGGGAGGGACTGGTTCAAATTCAAATGGCTCTGAGCACTATGGGACTTAACATCTGAGGTCATCAGTCCCCTAGACTTAGAACTACCTAAACCTAACTAAGGACATCACACACATCCATGCGCGAGGCAGGATTCGAACGTGCGATCGTAGCGGTCGCGCGGTTCCAGACTGAAGCACCTAAAACCGCTCGGTCACAACGGCCGGCGTTTATGGGCGCCTGCTATGGTAGTGCTCCTGCTACTATCGAAGAATACCGTGGGGTTTTCCGGCAGTTCGAATACCTGATCGTAGAATGTTTACCAGAGTTTTCAGCACGTGGCGTGAAACGGTTCAAGTTCCCATTTTTTTCTGATCGTGTGGTTCAGCAGCAGGTTGTTGAAATGGTACAGCGTAGCCCCAGTGCCAGCGCACGGCGACTTTCTACACGCATCAGTGTCTCACGGCCACGAGTATGGGGCACGTTACATGCGGAGAACTTGTCCTCATTTTACACATAGCGTGTCTACAAGCTATACACTGGCGAAAACGTCACACGACTTGAATTTTGTCACTGGTTAAATGACAATCGTCATTTGCTTCCATTAATACCATTCAGTGATGAAGCCTCTTCTGCACTGAATGGAGTAAACAACATGCGATGGCCGCAGGAAAATGCACGCGCTACAGTGGAAACCAACAGGTTGGTACGTCCAGCCATTTTTAGAAGAGTGAATGACGGGACGGAATTACTTGAATTTTTTGGAATATGTTCTGTGGGCACGCGGAGTGCAATGTTAGTCGTGGTAGTGGAATTAATTGGCTACCAATATCCCCAGACTATACGCCATTATATTGTTTTATGCGTTTAGATGAAGTCTGAGGTGTACAAACGAAAAAGGTGAGTGCGCGAAATGAACTGCTCGGTCTCATAACGGAAGCTGCTGCTGTCTTTAAGGAACGTGCAGAGACACCCCGGCAAGCAACGCAAAATGTCCACCCAAGAGTCCACAAATGCATTGAAGTTGACGATGGGAACACTTATTATGAACTGTAAAACTCCTGGAATACGACTTTCACAATAAAGGTTAGAGGTGAGTGTATTAAACATATGTATTTTTCGACTGATACTTAATCAAACGGATATCGTTATTTTTACTAACTGTTGTACATGTGTAACCCTGAGAATTTATTGAATAATACAGGAAATAAATAACCGTGTAAACTGAAAGTGTTCTACCTCGAAAACCATTCAGATTAGGGCATACGTGTGTGGTCTTTCTTTTTTTTTTTTCCCCTCTCCAAATGCGCGTTCTGACATGTCCCTGCGACATCCTGTGTCTGGACTACTGTGGACAAAAGTTAGTTTAGTACGAGGAAGGACTCACGGACGACCGCGTGGAAAGGATCCCAAAGGGTAAAACTTTGGGCGCCGTTTGTGCCTGCGGCGCCTATCGCGCGCGGGGAAAACGCGAAGTTCTGGAAGCGGGCCCAGTTTCATCGCCGCTCACGAACAGCGAGCTTTTGTTTCGCCACCAAAACACCGCTGTTGCCAGGCTTCCATTTGACGACCCGAGACAATGCGTTTGTGCAAAGCGGTGGACAGTGACGAGATGGGTGAATAGCCGCGGCTGTCGTAACGCGGGTCTGCGAGGACTGTCAGGAAGGTTAGCCACTGAATCTGGCTCAGAGGTGCGCAGTGCGCTGAGGAAATCAGTTCAGGCAGTTATTGCTTTCTCACTGTCGTGGCTCACCGTTGGACTAAGCATGTGGGATACTCCCAAAGATTATACGGGCACGTTATTGTGACTTAAGCTTAATCAGTGCACGTAGAACCCAGCGATAAAGTCGCGCCACGTTGCCGGCCGCTGTGGCCGTTCGGTTCTAGGCGCTTCAGTCTGGAACGGCGGCCTCACATGTAAAGAAATGAACGTTTGGCTTCTTTCGTATTTCGTGCAACGTTCTCCCCGGTATCGCCCATGTATTGGTTTCGTTCATTAAACAATTCTATTTTTTTTTTCACTGAATCAATTTTTGTGTGTTGTTTATGCGAGTATTATACAGTGAAATGAGTTCACTCTACCCTTTCTTAGTGTGTTATTGCAGGACGTTTTAGGTTGGAATTATTATTACTCTGAAATCGATAACGTATTGTAAATATGGGCATCATACACTCCTGGAAATGGAAAAAAGAACACATTGGCACCGGTGTGTCAGACCCACCATACTTGCTCCGGACACTGCGAGAGGGCTGTACAAGCAATGATCACACGCACGGCACAGCGGACACACCAGGAACCGCGGTGTTGGCCGTCGAATGGCGCTAGCTGCGCAGCATTTGTGCACCGCCGGCGTCAGAGTCAGCCAGTTTGCAGTGGCATACGGAGCTCCATCGCAGTCTTTAACACTGGTAGCATGCCGCGACAGCGTGGACGTGAACCGTATGTGCAGTTGACGGACATTGAGCGAGGGCGTATAGTGGGCATGTGGGAGGCCGGGTGGACGTACCGCCGAATTGCTCTACACGTGGGGCGTGAGGTCGCCACAGTACATCGATGTTGTCGCAGTGGTCGGCGGAAGGTGCACGTGCCCGTCGACCTGGGACCGGACCACAGCGACGCACGGATGCACGCCAAGACCGTAGGATCCTACTCAGTGCCGTAGGGGACCGCACCGCCACTTCCCAGCAAATTAGGGACACTGTTGCTCCTGGGGTATCGGCGAGGACCATTCGCAACCGTCTCCATGAAGCTGGGCTACGGTCCCGCACACCGTTAGGCCGTCTTCCGCTCACGCCCCAACATCGTGCAGCCCGCCTCCAGTGGTGTCGCGACAGGCGTGAATGGAGGGACGAATGGAGACGTGTCGTCTTCAGCGATGAGAGTCGCTTCTGCCTTGGTGCCAATGATGGTCGTATGCGTGTTTGGCGCCGTGCGGGTGAGCGCCACAATCAGGACTGCATACGACCGAGGCACACAGGGCCAACACCCGGCATCATGGTGTGGGGAGCGATCTCCTACACTGGCCGTACACCTCTGGTGATCGTCGAGGGGACACTGAATAGTGCACGGTACATCCAAACCGTCATCGAACCCATCGTTCTACCATTCCTAGACCGGCAAGGGAACTTGCTGTTCCAACAGGACAATGCACGTCCGCATGTATCCCGTGCCACCCAACGTGCTCTAGAAGGTGTAAGTCAACTACCCTGGCCAGCAAGATCGCCGGATCTGTCCCTCATTGAGCATGTTTGGGACTGGATGAAGCGTCGTCTCACGCGGTCTGCACGTCCAGCACGAACGCTGGTCCAACTGAGGCGCCAGGTGGAAATGGCATGGCAAGCCGTTCCACAGGACTACATCCAGCATCTCTACGATCGTCTCCATGGGAGAATAGCAGCCTGCATTGCTGCGAAAGGTGGATATACACTGTACTAGTGCCGACATTGTGCATGCTCTGTTGCCTGTGTCTATGTGCCTGTGGTTCTGTCAGTGTGATCATGTGATGTATCTGACCCCAGGAATGTGTCAATAAAGTTTCCCCTTCCTGGGACAATGAATTCACGGTGTTCCTATTTCAATTTCCATGAGTGTATATTAAGACAGCTGAGTGTAAAATTCCAAACATAAATTATACTGTCCAGCATCGGTATGCCAATCTGGCAAAATCGCCGTGATCATCATTGCAATTATCTCACCGATAAGTGAAATTGCAGATTTCCTATGGTGAAACAGTGTCCTGCTTGCTGCGTGATGGAGTCCGTAATAGCCTTGTGCACAGCGTCGTCCGACAAAACTTGTCGACGCTTTACGGCCTTTTCTAAGGGACCACGGCGTGATAATAGCATGGGAAGAGATCAGGACTGTAGGGCTGGTGCTCGAATGTCTCCTGCTTCAGTTGCGTGAGACTCGCCTCCAAATTCAATGTCTAATCGCGACTAGCACGGAACCTGGCACACCATTCCACAATGGTGCATTTCGACAGATACGCTGCCCCATACACAGTCTTCATTCTCCGAGGGATGTCTCCCGATGTGTGTCGTTCGTCAGCCAAGAAAATAATAACGGCACTTTAATCCTGTTTTGACACATTTGGTAACAACTCACCATAGTTCGTTTCCGGATTTATCGCACGCTTGTTGGAAGGACACAAGTGCTACACTAATCCCTACCTGCATGTCGCTGCTTGCATAGCCTCATGGGAGTCGCGCTATGTCGCATATATGCTGCGGTAACGCCTTCAAACGGAAGCTTCATACTGAACATTTGCTTAAAGTGTAGAAGAGAAAACGACAGAGAAGCGAAGTACAAATCACCGGGTGGAACTCGCGCACCTCCGAATGCAACCCCGTCCTGGTGTTGCGGACTGTGATAGGAACTGGCGAGCAGAGGACGCTCGCACCTGTGTGTGTGTGTGTGTGTGTGTGTGTGTGTGTGTGTGTGTGTGTCCGTCCTCACAATCTGTTCCCAGAACCATGCCTGTTGTTCAGATAACGACCCGTCCTTAGAGAGGCGTGTTGTGTGCCGTTGGCGCCACCGCATTACGTAACTGCAGGTGTGAAGCGATCGCTCAATCAAAATCGGGTGTGGGAACAGAGTGGACGCAATGTCAGTACTATTACACATTGACACTGTTTTATTTGCATGCTGTTGTATACAAATGACACACTGTAACTAGAATCTCTTAGTGAACATTCGAATAAGATAATACTAGTCCACATTTTTCACCGATAATCCCAAGAGTGATCTCGAACGTCTTCGGCATTCCTCTATATGTACGTGAGCGGAAGTAACATGTTACTATTGTGGGCAAAATTTGTAGACACATTGTCTTAAAGAATTCTTATAAAACGTCCGGAAAAACTAATGTACAGATTGATACAATAAATTAGAGCTATAAGGGGCAGTCAAATGAAAGAGACATGAAAAAAGTAAACTTTATTATTTCAAAAGTAATTGCCATAACTGTTAGTATATTTCTCCCACTGTGAGGCAATGCCGTCAATCCGTTACGGAAAAATGTTCGCCGTTATCTACAGAGTTATAATTGTACCCAGGTGTGCATGCAAAAGCAAACTGACAGCCACAATGTCTTTCTTTGCGGCTCCAAAAATAGACTCCTGAGGAGAGATAGACTGTATAGAGGATGTGTAAGGACTTCCCAACGAAACTTCTGCAGCGTATTCCAAACAACTTTCGCCAACACGTGGGCGGGCATTATCCTGCAACACAATGAATGTTGCCACGGTTGTTTCGAGTACACTGCAGAATTTCCGCTGGAAATCCCTTACACGTTCTGCTGATCTCACTCCATGCGATTTCCGTATTTTCAGAGCTCTGAAGAAATACATTCGTGGCTCTCGATTTGTTTCGGACGAAGAGCGCACGCGTGGGTACAACCATGGTTCCAAAGGCAACCGCAATCTTTCTTTTTTCTTCGGAAGGATTGACAGTCTTACAGTTGGATAAATGTATTAACAGCTACGGCGAGTAATTATGAACTGACAAACAGTTTACTTACTTTTTGTCGATTTCTCTAGTTTTCATTTGAGTGGGCCTTACAACTGTTTGATATAAGAAAGTATAGCTAGAAAACTCTTGGTTATTTCTGTAAATGAGATTCTTGGAAGTTAATATCACCTGAAAAACATGCCTGTAAGAGAGTTAATTCCAGGACTTTGGTGCAGCATGTGTTGAGAGGTGGATCGGAAAAGGACTTGTTGGCTGGTCACCGACATCACCAAACTGAGACCGTTGGACTATCTCATTTGGAACCAAACAGAGAATTTTTTTTTGTTTATAACACAGACATTTTCGCTCTGGATGTTGAGTGTGGAATTGTGGAGGAGTAACTGTTCTTATGTATCACTAACATAAAGTACTCCAAATTCAACGACTAGCGTTAAGACTCCTTGGACTTTTTCTGCTTCACCAATGTCCCTAGAGAAAAGAAAAAAACCTGATGTTTTCAACGTGTAATTTCTTTCTAGCAATTTATCGCCCCCCCCCCCCCCCCTCGAAGTTTGTATAAATGTATGTTTCACTCCAACGCAGTGAAAAAACACACCTCTATATACGTAGTTGTCCCTTGAGTACAATATTTCTTGGACACTATTGGTGGTGTTCTAAATATATTTTTGGTACATTAACATAGTTACCATATAATATCTCTTTACAAAGTTCCTGTGCCAACTGGGAAACACTTTGACATTGAGGCATCTGCTTAACATCTGCATTAGAGACGTGTCGATCACACAATTTGACTGTAGTAACTGTAAAGCAGCGTGATTTAAACTGTGTGTGTGTGTGTGTGTGTGTGTGTGTGTGTGTGTTTTGCAGCTGCCGAGAGAAGACATTAGAGAACAGGCGGGAGAATGGGCCAAGTTGGCGAGTCGTAGAGCCGATGTCAGATGGGCATCCGACTCCCAAGCAGATCATAGCGCCACCTTTCTGGGTACGACATGCTGTCAGCTGACTCCTCTCTATCACTAAACCCAAAGCTGGAACCATCCTCTGCTCTCCTCAAACCGGATTTTACGCAAACCTGCGCTACTTTTGATTGAATGGATATGATGGCTGCCGCCCACGTTTCTCTGCCGATAGGGAACAAAGGTGATATCAGGCGGGAACATATATTTGTTTAATGTAATATCAAACGCGCAAGGGTACCAAGTATTTTCTATCATGTTCCTCATTTCCTCTTCCCGTGGCGCTCTGCAAACGTCTCTCTAAACTTCGTCAATATAATATTTATTAAACTGCAATATTGCATTTTAATAACTATATATCGTTTCAGCAGTGTCTCCACTTTTCAGTCATTCTGATTAAGCAGGGTTTCTTTCGTAAAATTCGTGTGTACAAATATGCAATCATCAAAGAAATATTTCGCTACTGGCTACTGTCAATATCACTGCTCGAGATTGTTGGCCAAATACATGAACTTAAACGATAACCTGTCAAGTCTGCACGTCATAGAAGTTGGCAGCAAAAAATCTACAGAAATAATATAGCCATTTAATTTCGAAATATTTAAATAATTCACGCAACGCTTTGTCCGACTCAGAGCCAAAACTATGTTTCGGATTTACATACAATGTGAGGTCACGTGTTAAGTCTCTAACAGAATGCCAGTTGATGAATTTCTATATCTGCTTAATCACACTGCAATTTTCGCTCGGATGTTGGGCAGAAAGGTCATAGAATCACTAAACTGGATAAATATTTGTGAAAGAGCGGACCGGAAAGTTTGTGAAACAAAGTTTGTGCTAGCAATTGTGATTCTCATAATACTCCTAGCGATATTTTTAAATGGGCATAATGTATAACTGTTATTAATTGACGCCTTTTTCAAATGTTGATTGACAAATAGCGGAGAAAAAAGATAAAGGAGTATAGTGCTGTTAAGACAGTCATGTGAAGACTTCCACAGCCTCGCAAGTCAAAATACAATTTATAGGTTCGCGTGAACTGAGCTCTGGTGTATACGATTACTTATTTTTAGCTTAGTGAGATAAACATAGTCTATTAGTAAACAATTTTGAAGCGTATTGCTGCTGGGAACTTAGTCTCATAATATAGTAAGTCATAAAAAAACCTCATGATATGGTAACGGAAGAGCGCAAAATGATCGAGTGCAAGGTGCCTCATACTGTAGGCATTTCGACTTGGCACCAGAAAGAAATACAGAAAAAAAATTAGAATGCTGAATCGCACAATATTTTGTAGAAAATTGCAGACGTTTCTGCACAGATTCGTGTTCTTGGCAGGAACTTGGATCTAACATAATTACCTGCGTCCATGCAACAATGCTAATCATAAGCTAAGGCTTGGAGCGTTATTGTTGGGTAAAAAGTGATGGAGCTTCCTGTCTCAAGGCATAATCTTGGAAGGTGACTCGGACGATGGCAGTCTGTACCGGAGCCCTGTCTTTACAGGATCGTTTGAAATGGAGTTGGTTTAATAGCGACCACGACAGACTAACAAGAGTTTGTTCTTTACCTGGGTAACGCTACAGCCGCATCAGCCGCAGTAACAGCTGTGAACTGAACTGCATCAGCCAGGATTCCAAATTGTTCCTCTTCCAGCCTTGTATTTGCTTAGTTTGTTTCTGTATGTTATGTACGTTGAAAATTTGACCCAAGTAGAAAGAAAATTATAAAAACCGGGAAATGATTGGAATTGTAACGTGGATAATTCTTCTTTTAATGTTACGACGCGTTCTATGGGTAAGAATGAAAAAAAGACTAGAAACCTAAGTGTAAACTTTAGATTCGAGAACATTAACCGCCATGCAAGGAAAGTCAGTAAATTTCCTGACGTCCTTGCGTTACAACTCATGAGCCCATTTTCGTGAAAACTTACTCCATGTCAAAACGTAGACAGACTTTGAAACTCAGATGAGAGCACATGGTACCATTTCCAGCGTCGGACATGCGCTATGCAGTGATTTTTCAACAGCTATTTTCACATGTTAGATATTGACTTCGAAGTGAACTTCCACGAGGAGGGGGGGGGGGGGGGGGGGGGAGAGATCAGATTGCTGACTGATGAAAACCAGAAAAATTTCATATCTTGTCCCGAATTAACGTCCAATGATCACCCTGTCTTGGTCCGAACAAAAAATTTCAGTTAAGTTCTCGTACTACAAGTCAGCAGCCTGTATGAATTGTTAAATGGATGTCATTTTCTGTTTGCGACTGTACAAGATCTTATGTTCTAGCAATGTCGGCCTTACGCCATTGTCCAACAAGCATACAATAGAACGCACCAGGAAATCATAATGAAAGAGAATGATGGCATGAACAACGAACTCGGGAATCTATTAATGTGTACTTGCAAATAGGTCATGCAGTGTCATGGCAACAGATACAAACTATAAGCAGCGGTACATCTACGGGATTGTGTCCCGCTCTATGGCTTGTCAACAAGTATACTGCACTACAAAATTGAAGGATCAGCTTCTCGAAACACCGTAATTGCCTTCTATTCCGACTCCTAACTTTGAAATTTGGTTCAGAGGTGCCTACACCCTTCCTCTGTGGCGCTGCAGAAGCGTGGCGCCCTGCGATTTCATCCTCGGGCTCGGCCACGCTTCAGACAGCAGGGTGTTGGCACGTGCAGAACAAAGGCCACAGCTCAGAAGTTCAATGTGAGCTGTAAGGGCAGTTAATAACGTCACACTGGCACCAAATTTCCCCACACTTCAGTCCAGAACCGCGCGACTGCTACGGTTCGAATCCTGCCTCGGGCATGGATGTGTGTGATGTCCTTAGGTTAGTTAGGTTTAAGTAGTTCTAAGTTCCAAGGGACTGATGACCTGAGATGTTCAGTCCCATAGCGCTCAGAGCCATTTGAACCATCCCCACAATTCTGCCAGACGCCACCGGGGACGCGTCACTTGATGAGAAGGACGTAACATCCCTTCTGCTTCACATTTCACCCCTTCTTTTGAGACCTCTGTGGCGGAAGTCAGAACCACGACACCCAGCGTTGAGATTGGTTCAAATGGCTCTGAGCGCTATGGGACAACTTCTGAGGCCATCAATCCCCTAGAACTTAGAACTACTTAAACCTAACTTAACCTAAGGACATCACACATATTCATGCCCGGGGCAGGATTCGAACCTGCGACCGTAGCGGTCGCGCGGTTCCAGACTGCAGCGCCTAGAACCGCTGGGTCAATCCGGCCGGCAGCGTTGAGATTACGTGGTTTTATTATGCGTGGCCGAACAACACATTTTAGACACTCCGCCACGCACTGTCGACACGAAGAGGCCTCCGGAGGGACTCACAAAGGTCGTCGATGACACACATTTAGTGGTCGGCGACGACTATTCGCAGTTCGATAAGCAACAGACGACGTTCCTCACAACTTCAGACACTGCTGCTGCCCTACAAGCGTTTCAGCCCTACCCTAAGGACATCACGAGGCTGCGACCCCACCGAAAATGATCCGATGCCTTTGGAGTGTAAAGCGACCGCAATTTTCGCTCTGGTATACAGGGTAGAACCACTAGGAACTGTTCAAAACCTTTTGACGAAATCTGAAGGTGATCAGAATCGGCGAAATGAGTTTCTGCTTTCCCACCTCTCCCGTTTCACGACTTCCTGTGACGTGATCACGGGGCGGGAGGTGGAAGAGGTGGGGAGGGGGGGGGGGGGGGGGGGAGTGGATGCAACATTAACATGTGCATGAATAAAACAGCAGAATGCCCCCTTAGGACACCCTCGGTGTCACCCTCAAACCGTTGTTCAGCCCTTTACAAATGCACCTATCCGAAACTATACACACACACACATTGTCTCCATGCTGCGGTTGCGCTGAGGGCTAGTGTACATTAATGATCTCTCATCAGTTACACTGCCAGAAGCAGAATTCGTTTTGTTTGCAGATGACACAAGTATTGCAATAAATAGTATGTCGAGTGTAGTTCTAGAAAGATCTGCTAATGACATTTTCATGGATATCAATAAATGGCTTAAAGCCAACTCACTGACATTTAACTTCGAAAAGACTCACTATATGCAATTCAGAACCTGGAAGAGGTTTCCACCCAACATATGCATAAAGTACGAAGAAGAGCAGATAGGAGAGGTTGACAGTCTTAAATTCCTGGGATTACAACTTGATAATAAATTCAGTTGGAAGGAGCACACCACAGAACTGCAGAAACGCCTTAACAAATCTGTATTTGCAATTCGGGTGTTAGCAGACATAGGCAACATAAAAGTGCAAAAGCTTGCATACTTTGCCTACTTTCATTCCATAATGTCATATGGTATAATATTTTGGGGTAACTGTTCAAGTCAAACAAAAGTTTTCAGAGTCCAAAAGCGAGTAATACGTATTATTTGTGGAGTAAACTCACGGACGTCTTGTAGAAACCTCTTCAAAGAACTGGGTATAACTACTGCTTCTCAGTATATTTACTTCTTAATGAAATTTGTCCTAAATAATATCTCTTTTTCTAACAAGCAGCTCAGTTCATACATACAATACCAGGAACAAAAATGATCTGCACAAGGACTTAAAAGCACTTACTTTAGTTCAAAAAGGGGTCCACTACTCAGGAACACTCATCTTCAATAATCTGCCAGCAAACAAAAAAATTATTTACAAATAGTGATCAGTTTAAAAGGAGCCTGAAAGACTTACTAGTGGCCAACTCCTTCTACTCCACTGACGAATTTTTTAATAGAAACAAATGATGTGTTGTATATATTTATACTATTAGTATTGTTATTTCAGTTTTAAAAAATAAAAAAAAGGTGACATGTTCCACATCCACGAGGATCTCCTCAACACTGATCTATGGAACGACAAACTAATCTAATCTAATCTAATCTAATCTAACCGTTTAAGCCTAGTTTACACGATACTAGGTTGCTGGCAACTGCGGTACCGGCCACTGCGCATGCGCGCAACTCTTTGGTGAAACTTAACACTTTCGGAGTGTTCCAGCGTTGGCGACACTAATTGCATGAGTTTTGAGGTTGTATGTGTACGTAGAGTGTAGCCAAACTGAACTATGAAGTGGGGGAACGGAGAATAATGTTCATCTTTTGGATATGTATGCTTTGCATAGGTGTTTGTGGGATTTCAGTGATGCCGATTACAAAAATAAACAACATATTGCTGCCGCTGAGACCGTCATGTGCGATCATAACATAGGTGCTTTGACACTATCTGAGGTGCAGTGCAAAATTCATTGATTTAGGGGCACATATACAACTGAATTAAGAAAAATACATCAAAGTGTAATTCTAGCTGTGGCATTGCTCTCGTCTACAAGACGGCCAAGTTGGCAAACTCTTTGTTAAGGAATATTGTTGACAGGAGGGAGGGCTATACCAATTCAAGAATCTGCATTCTTTATTCCATATTCATCTATTTGAAACGTCGCTGCAGTGCTCCCCATTCACAATTTTGAAATATTGCCACTGTACAGATCTATTTTCAAGAGAGTAGTTTGCACACCATTCTCTTCTTAATGCGGCCTGCTACGAATAATTATTGTTGCTAATGTTAATAATTGTTACTGTGAATGTTAATAACAATTGGTGTTAAATAGCATCATCACCAACTAAATCCGTATCCGTAGAATGCCTAGTGTTCCTGATTATAAAGCACGTAATATGATACGGGATGCCAGTTCTGGCGATAGTGCTTCATACATTACAGTACCTTTATTCCTTATCGAATAACTAACTCTATTTAGAAGAAACTTGAACAGTTCTAGTTACATCTAAGATAATTAAAAGAACTTCTTGGATCTTCCGTTGTAACTTATTTCAGCAAGGATGCTGAGCAACCGAACTGACTCCTTTTCTTCATCCATTCACGAATCGAAACGTGTTTTTTTTTTTTCTTTTTTTTTTTTTTTTTTTTTTTTTTTTTTTCTTATGCAGCGATTCAAGTGGCTCTGAGCACTATGGGACTTAACTTCTAAGGTCATCAGTCCCCTAGAACTTAGAACTACTTAAACCTATCTAACCTAAGGACATCACACACATCCAAGCCCGAGGCAGGATTCGAACCTGCGACCGTAGCGGTCGCACGCTTCCAGACTGTAGCGCCTAGAACTGCGCAGCGATTCCACGCAACAAGCTACAACTCCATCACAACGCGTGCGATGTGCAGCTGCCAAAAACTTTCATTTCAGACACGACTCAGGGACCCACAAAACGGCGAAACTATAGTGTATACTGGTGTCGCCGTGTCTGCAGTCATATATGAAACCACTTGGGTGCAACTCATTTGACGCAACGAGTGGCGCAACCCAATGTCGTCGTGTAAACTAGGCTTTAGACACGTCTTAGGTGGGGTTTGCTGCCTTCAGACGAAAAAGAGTTTCGAAAAAGAGATCCTACAATTTTGTTGCGCAGTATATTTTCTCCGTCAACGCTCCATTCGTGCTCACATAGAATTTGAATGTGTGACATTGAATGTAACGTACGTACCGTTTATTTGTTAACAGGTTATAAAATGTGACGCAACTCTGTAAGGGTTCCGTTCCTTAGAGCTTGTATCTGTGCCATGACTGTTTCAAATATATTCGGAAGTGCAAGTATCTTAAAAGATTCCGGAGTTTTTCGTTCATCCTAACGTTTTCTTCCATTATAATTCCCTGAATTATTGCCTCGTATAATTGTAGGTGCTTGACGACTAAATTACAATTGCGAAATAAGAACTTCTATAGCCATTAACAAAAAATGACACCCGTTAAAGAATTAACTTATTCTCTGTGCTTATCGGTACTAGTTGTCGCCGTAGAAGCTCCAGAACACAGCTATTCATGATGATCGGTTGTCCCATTACTTCCCTCAGAGACTGGCTTAATGAGAATTCAGGCCCGGCGTTAATGGCCTGTGATTAGTGACGGCTATCTGCAATTACAACGTGTCCCCCCACCACCACGGACCCAACATCGGCCCAATATTACTGGCTAACGGTTTCCGCCCTGTAACAAGGGCGAAGAAGCAGTCACCCAACAAGAACTTGCAGTCTTTTTCTTAGCTCGCGCTTCCCGCAAATCTCACGCAGAGCGGAGAATCCCGAGCGAATGGAAGACGAAGCGCAGATTACTTCCGTGTATAATAAAGGCGGAAAGGATGGAGGTGCAAAATGATAGTCCAGTGTCTGCATAACGTTAGTCTGCTGCAGGATACTTCAGTATATCTCGATTGTAATGAATTTCTCAAAAACAGAAAACTTGTCAGTATATGAGCACAGATTTAGAAGGCATCGCTCGTGTGAACAGCAGCTTCGCCTTCTACATCTACATCTACATCTACATCCATACTCCGCAAGCCACCTGACGGTGTGTGGCGGAGGGTACCCTGAGTACCTCTATCGGTTCTCCCTTCTATTCCAGTCTCGTATTGTACGTGGAAAGAAGGATTGTCGGTATGCTTCTGTGTGGGCTCTAATCTCTCTGATTTTATCCTCATGGTCTCTTCGCGAGATATACGTAGGAGGGAGCAATATACTGCTTGACTCTTCGGTGAAGGTATGTTCTCGAAACTTTAACAAAAGCCCGTACCGAGCTACTGAGCGTCTCTCCTGCAGAGTCTTCCACTGGAGTTTATCTATCATCTCCGTAACGCTTTCGCAATTACTAAATGATCCTGTAACGAAGCGCGCTGCTCTCCGTTGGATCTTCTCTATCTCTTCTATCAACCCTACCTGGTGCGGATCCCACACTGCTGAGCAGTATTCAAGCATTGGACGAACAAGCGTACTGTAACCTACTTCCTTTGTTGTCGGATTGCATTTCCTTAGGATTCTTCCAATGAATCTCAGTCTGGCATCTGCTTTACCGACGATCAACTTTATATGATCATTCCATTTTAAATCACTCCTAATGAGTACTCCCAGATAATTTATGGAATTAACTACTTCCAGTTGCTGACCTGCTATTTTGTAGCTAAATGATAAGGGACCTATCTTTCTATGTATTCGCATCACATTACACTTGTCTACATTGAGATTCAATTGCCATTCCCTGCACCATGCGTCAATTCGCTGCAGATCCTCCTGCATTTCAGTACAATTTTCCATTGTTGCAACCTCTCGATACACCACAGCATCATCTGCAAAAAGCCTCAGTGAACTTCCGATGTCATCCACCAAGTCATTTATGTATATTGTGAATAGCAACGGTCCTATGACACTCCCCTGCGGCACACCTGAAATCACTCTTACTTCGGAAGACTTCTCTCCATTGAGAATGACGTGCTGCGTTCTGTTATCTAGGAACTCCTCAATCCAATCACACAATTGATCTGATAGTCCGTATGCTCTTACTTTGTTCATTAAACGACTGTGGGGAACTGTGTCAAACGCCTTGCGGAAGTCAAGAAACACGGCATCTACCTGTGAACCCGTGTCTAAGGCCCTCTGAGTCTCGTGGACGAATAGCGAGAGCTGGGTTTCACACGACCGTCTTTTTCGAAACCCATGCTGATTCCTACAGAGTAGATTTCTAGCCTCCAGAAAAGACATTATACTCGAACATAATACGTGTTCCAAAATTCTACAACTGATCGACGTTAGAGATATAGGTCTATAGTTCTGCACATCTGTTTGACGTCCCTTCTTGAAAACGGGGATGACCTGTGCCCTTTTCCAATCCTTTGGAACGCTTCGCTCTTCTAGAGACCTACGGTACACCGCTGCAAGAAGGGGGGCAAGTTCCTTCGCGTACTCTGTGTAAAATCGAACTGGTATTCCATCAGGACCAGCGGCCTTTCCTCTTTTGAGCGATTTTAATTGTTTCTCTATCCCTCTGTCGTCTATTTCGATATCTACCATTTTGTCAACTGTGCGACAATCTAGAGAAGGAACTACAGTGCAGTCTTCCTCTGTGAAACAGCTTTGGAAGAAGACATTTAGTAATTCGGCCTTTAGTCTGTCATCCTCTGTTTCAGTACCATTTTGGTCACAGAGTGTCTGGACATTTTGTTTTGATCCACCTACCGCTTTGACATAGGACCAAAATTTCTTAGGATTTTCTGCCAAGTCAGTACATAGAACTTTACTTTCGAATTCATTGAAAGCCTCTCGCATAGCCCTCCTCACACTGCATTTCGCTTCGCGTAATTTTTGTTTGTCTGCAAGGCTTTGGCTATGTTTATGTTTGCTGTGAAGTTCCCTTTGCTTCCGCAGCAGTTTTCTAACTCGGTTGTTGTACCACGGTGGCTCTTTCCCATCTCTTACGATCCTGCTTGGCACATACTCATCTAACGCATATTGTACCATGGTTTTGAACTTTGTCCACTGATCCTCAACACTGTCTGTACTTGAGACAAAACTTTTGTGTTGAGCCACCAAGTACTCTGAAATCTGCTTTTTGTCACTTTTGCTAAACAGAAAAATCTTCCTACCTTTTTTAATATTTCTATTTACGGCTGAAATCATTGATGCAGTAACCGCTTTATGATCGCTGATTCCCTGTTCTGCATTAACTGATTCAAATAGTTCGGGTCTGTTTGTCACCAGAAGGTCTAATATGTTATCGCCACGAGTCGGTTTTCTGTTTAACTGCTCAAGGTAGTTTTCAGATAAAGCACTTAAAAATATTTCACTAGATTCTTTGTCCCTGCCACCCGTTATGAACGTCTGAGTCTCCCAGTCTATATCCGGCAAATTAAAATCTCCACCCAGAACTTTTCACGTAAGATAATCTGCGAACCATGGGTGCAGGTCAACAGACTGATTCCATATTCGTAGATTAGCAGAGAGCGTAAGCCACTGTGACACACTATGTATTGTTAATGAATGTCGTAGCGCACGGAATAGGTTCTGAAATGCATTTGGATGGTTACAAGACTTTAGGACTGATGAAAACGTCATTCTGGTCGGCGTGTGGTCGTCGGATACCCAGATGATGACGGGTGTCGGACGAAAATGTGATACGACTGACTCTAGCCTCCATGCAGGTAAAAGATCCGCCAGACACGGTGGGCAGCAATCTGTTTGCTGATGACGTTATTGCGTATAAGCAAGTGTCATGTTGACTGAATGTAGTGGGGATACGAAATAACACGGACGAGTTTGTATTTGGTTGTATGAATGGCGGCACACTTTAAATGTCGATACAAGTTGATGAAAATCTATAGAGAAAACATTAATGTATCTCCGAATACAGTATTAATAGTTTGCTCTTTGATTCGGCCACTTTGATTAAATACCCTGCGAAGCATTGAATAAAACGAGCACATAAGGTGAGCTGTGAGAAAGTTGAACGGCTGAGTACGGGTTATCGGGAGAGTTCTGAGAAACCGCAAAGCACCTGTAAAGTAGAATGAGTACTTAACACTTGCGCCACCAGTTGTAGAGTGTGTTCGGCATCTCCACCAGATCTGTTGCAAGGAACATTCGAAACGATTCAAAAGAAGTGCTATGTTTTTACGGGTCGTTTCTGTTGTATTCGCGAAATGCCCGTAGCATCAAACGTAAATGTGTGTCAGGAAGGAAACGCCATACCACCGAAAGTGTTTCCTGTGATGCAATGGCTTGCTTGCACACAGCAACTGTACAGCCTGGGCACAGGGCCAAAGAGCGTGAAATAGGCAACATCAATGGCAAAATGCTGCCAACTCAGCAACAATTTTCAATATTTGATAGAACTTTACGTTGCTGGACTGTAGTATGAAGATGGTGTGCGGTAATGTCGATCAGTGTTCATTTGCACTACTGTGTCTGTTGCCCTGGTCTAGTCCTGAATCCAATGAACGATAACAACAATCATTTGTAGAATCTCTAGTTTGGCTCTCCTCGGAAGTGACTGTGGATGAGTACTGATACTGTGTGCATGCTGTCTGAGAGAAATCGTGTGCACTTATATCGGAGTTTTGTCGATGGAAGTCTGTTTGGTAACTGTTTGAATGACTGATCATCATCGTGATTATCATTATCATCAATGTTTTGCTCTAGCGCAGGTCTTCGGATGTAGTTCTCCATACACTCGTGTCATTTTGCTATCCTGTTCGTTTGCTCGTAATTGTTTCCGATCTTTATATCATACACCATCTGGAATCTTCTTCTTCCCCTTCCCCTACCCCTTCTCCTTCTCCCGTTCACCGTTCCTCCCATTGCATCCGTCGTTAAACAATCTCTTCTCATCCAATGTCCAAGCCAATTGCGTTTCCTCTTCCTGATAACGTCCCCCCCCCCCCCCTCACTCTTCCGAGCACCTCTTCATTTCTAACTTTGTGTAACCATTTTATCATTTCCATCCTCCTCCAAATCTACATCTCAGATGCTTCTATTCTTCCTTCTTCCTCCGAGTCCATATCTTAGCTCCATACAAAGCACTTCGGTCCAGGTTCTTGTCGATGCACCCGCATAGAAGCTGCCTCTTCTTATTAAATGCCTCCTTGACAATTTCTGTACATGTTTTCACCTCGTTATTGCATCTCATGTCAGTAATTACGCTTCCCAGAAATCTGAAAGCACTGACTTGCTCTATATATTCCTGCCCTAACTTTATAGTTGTTCTTACTTTTATTGCACATTTCACAGCACATTTTGCCTTTTTCTTATTAATTCATTCCGAATTCCTAACGGGTCTTATTTAATTCTTTTAACATTTCAGTCATTGTATTTTCGCTCTCTGCTAATAACACCATATCATCCAAAAATCGAATACATCTGTCTTCCTACCCGCGCTCATCTTTTTCGTTTCAAAAGTTTCTGAATAATATGCCCCAAATATACATTAAACAGTTCTGGGCAGAGGCGGCATGCTTTCCTCACTCTTCTTCCAGTTGTGCTTTCCTCTGTCGTCTCATTCCCAATCAATGACTTATGGCTGAACCAAAAAATTTGCCTTACCTTGTTAAGCCCTACATTTTCGCTGGCCTTAAATCAATTGTCTGAGTGTAGGCAGCTCGGCGCTCTTCTGTGTATGGCTGTGTACGGTATCTTCTGTAAGACAGAGCAGCTTCGAGCAGTACCAGAGACGTGCCGAAAAGGTCCGTGTGCTTAGATGGGAATTCTTGTAGTGAAGATCTACTTTTTTGGGAGACACTACTGAAAGATTTCAGAGCACCACCATTTGCGACAGGCTGAAGATAAAGTCCGCTGTATCCATATTTCATTTCGCGTACAGACAGACTAAGAGAGCTTAGGTATTTAAGGAGACATACGGGCAATAATAACCGCTTCGTTTGCGAGTAGAATGGACGAGGTAACCGAAGTTGACGTTCGTGCGAAGTATCCTCTGTCATACAGTACTCAGTGACTTGGAGAGTACGCGTATAGGTGTAAATGATGAATCACTGATCTGCAGACGTTTGTCTAATACTGTATACGTCCAAGAGGTGCACTTCTTTTGTTTCATCTGCCAGCAACGACGAAGACGAAACATGTGGATCTTATATGTGCACTGCTCGAGAAAAGAAGTTAGCAAATGCTTGCTAAACAGGAAAGACGTTCCCAGAATTGCTCGGCTCATATAGCATCTACTAATTTGATATTCGGCCGTCTGCAGCACCAACATTAAGTATAGATACGTGACAGTGTAATTCTTCACGGCAGGATTTTGCATACGATACGTATACGTAGGATGAACGAAGTTGTACATCATCCTCTCCAGTTTCTCACAGTTGAGCAGTTTTGAATCTATACCTGCACTTGTCAAGTCAATACAGAGTGCGTGGCAGAAGATTATAGTACCACATGCTGTCTCATAAAATGTATCCGGACACCCGTACATAATGCGGAAGTGGCCACTAGACGTCGACGTGTTGTAAGCAGAGAACAAGTAGCAGAAGAATGGATCAGCCAGGAAAGTTCAGTAACTTCGAACGTGGACTAGCATTGGATGTCACCTGTGCAAGCAAATCCATCAGCGACATTTAGACACTAAAGCTGCCCAGATCGATTGCTGCTGATGTGTGTACTGACGGATAGGGATCGTCGAGCGTTGAAGAGGGTAGTGGTATGAAATCAGAAGCAGGAATCACTCGCGAGTTCCAAAGTGCCAGCCGCTTCCAGCTACCACACTGACTGTGCGCAAGGAGTTATCAAGAATGAGGTACACTGGTCAAGTCAGTGTTAACAAATGGGCGACGCACGAGGTAGTGACTGGAAAGGGGTGACTTTGAGTCATGACTCCAGTCCCACCTGATTGATAACGGAGCTGCAGTGTTTTTAAAATATATTTCTTTGCATCACACTGATATTTTGAAGAAGACCCCGTCTGGGACATTTTGTATGTTTTCCGGACTATCGGTTTCGATTCTTGTTACAGGCCGTCTGTACATCCAATATCCAATTGCTAGCCGGCCGCGGTGGTCTCGCGGTTCTAGGCGCGCAGTCCGGAACCGCGCGACTGCTACGGTCGCAGGTTCGAATCCTGCCTCGGGCATGGATGTGTGTGATGTCCTTAGGTTAGTTAGGTTTAAGTAGTTTTAAGTTCTAGGGGACTGATGACCTCAGAACTTAAGTCATATAGTGCTCAGAGCCATATCCAATTGCTGCGAATCGTAGTTAATCAGCAAGACGAAGATTCGGTTAAAACTTGTGACTATATCTTAGCCTATGATGACGAACTACGATTCGCAGTAATGAGATACTATATCTAAGTACGATCTGAAAAAAGGTCGAAACCCCCCCTCCTACCCCTCTCTTTCCCTGTTCCAGCCACGAGTTACACGTGGGTAGTTGGTAAGCCTCTGCACTAGCTCTTAAATTCTCGATTTTTCTCATTGTGGTCATTTCGTCAGATGTATGTGCGAGGAAGTAAAATGTTGATCGACTCTTCCTGGCTAATGCTCTCTCTCTCTCTCGTACATTCTGTGCAGCTCATTCTCGACAGTCCCCCTTCCACCACAACTTTTCCCTATCCCTTGTTTGCAGAGCTCTCTATTTGTGTTCTGTTCTTTCCCAACAGCCACTGTGACTATCATTTCCGTCTTCTCCTCTTTCTTTCGTTCCTCTTCTGATAGTACATAACACCGCTTCAGAATTGCTAAGCTAATCTATATAATTCTAAATGTCCTTTGCTATTATTATTTTATAGGGAAAGTTTTGCAAAATCTTTTGGCATGTTTTTCCCCTGGTCAGATGCTGCACCATTCATTAATCCTCTGTAGGTAATCCTGCAGATCATTCATGTCGTCCGGCATTGCTATCTGCTAACTGACAACCGCATCATCTGCGACCAGCCGTTAAGAGCTTCCAACACTTTGTACTAGGTAATCCATGTAGATTAGTTGGTGTCTTTCCTCATTGCCTTCGGACGTCATCTGTTCGTTTACGAGACCCTGAAAATCTGTTGAGACTTGACTGCAACTTTTCTTGCGTAGTGTAAATTTCGCTACGGTCGGTTAGCACATTTCGCGATCGGTTTTCACAGCCGCCGCGCAAAGCGATGTGGCCGACAAGGAAGACGCCCCGCCATTCAGGCAGCGGCCGACGCCAGAGGAACAAGGTCGCTGGCTGTGGCGTTTCCCGCTAACTCCTCACAACCGGTTTGCGAGCCCATTTTCGCGAATCGACTCCCCAATTACCGATGCGGCTCTGCCGTCTAAAGTGGCGAACCGCACTCTGAGGTCTACCGGAAAGCGAACGCACTTCTGTACACCATCTCGTGTTCTGCGTAGCCAAATGGGTACCGGCCCCGCTGTGTACGATAAATCTGTGCCTTCGGATTCACTCACGTTTCTGGGAACCTCATACACTGATCGCTCAAGCGAATTCTGCGAACCGTTATCATCTGTACAGATTAGTTCCAAGCAGCGGCAGCAGGAAATCGTTCGGAGAAATTTGCAAACAGCATACGAAATTGGATTGTCAACAATATAGAGAGTTTTTTGAAGGAAAAAAAAGGAGAGAAGAAGAAAGAGCACATCCTTGGAAGTGAAAGCGGATACCTGGCTTCGACTTTACCTGAAGAAATAACAACAGACCATTAAATATGTAAAGTGAAACCTTCGGAAACGGCAAACGGAAGCAGTTGCGAAACTTCTCCGCTACTTCCACGGTCGAAGTGTGGAGACAATATCAATAGAAAATCTCCAAATTTCGTGTTCTTGCTCTTCATTTTTCGAGGGTATGAGCTCCCAGACTTAATCTCGGCCAGTTATCTTGGGAGAATATAGTACTGTATGTTGTATATCTCCACTTGCAGTCTATACGTTGTTGACGAATAGTTTTCATTGTAAAGTTTTCTAGAAAGAAAGACAAAAATATGAGTTAACTGACACAAATATTCGAATTAACAGTAAATTTACTTCGAAGGAGTAGTCAGCAGAAAACCTGCGATATTTAAAAAAAATTATTGAATAAAAGTGGAATACAGGTGTGTCATTTTTCCGCATTGTCTCCCTGTCGTTCAGCACCCTTCCTCCAGCACGTAGCAAGTACACGGATTCCTCTGGAGGAAAAGAAATCTTTCGGTCGTGTGCGCCGCCATCCGTTCACCACCTGTTGCACATCTTCACGGGAACATAATTCCTTTCTTCCCGTCACCCCTTTGAGTGGTTCAAGCATGTGGTGATCACTCGGTGCGAAGTCTACTGAGTATGGTGAATGCGGCAGTGTGTCACAATGCAGGTTATCGAGGGTTGCAAGTGTTGCACAGTTAATATGAGGCAGAGCAGTGTTATGTTGAAAAGTGACACCAGAAGTCCAGATTTTTTTACCGTATTGGAACATGCGACACTGGTGATGGTGTTTCCCTAGTCGTCTAGTGTTCCAAGAGAACGGATCCAAAAAAAAAAAAAAATCAAATGTGTGTGAAATCTTATGGGACTTAACTGTTAAGGTCATCAATCCCTAAGCTTACACACTACTTAACCTAAATTATCCTAAGGACACGCACACGCACACACGCCCGAGGGAGGACCCGAACCTCTGCCGGGATCAGCCGCACAGTCCATGACTGCAGCGCCCGAGACCGCTCGGCTAATCCCGCGCGGCGAGAACGTATCGTTCATCCCAAAAGTCATCAGAACCTTCCTAGCAGATTGCTGCATCCGAAACTTATTGAGTTTCGATAATGAGGAACGACGCCATTCCTCGCTTGTTCCCTTTGTTCCGTGTTGACGGTAGTGTACCCAGGACCTGTCTCCTGTAAAGATTCTCGCAAAGAAGTCATCTTCTCTTTCAAAGCGCTGCAGAAGCTCTTCAGAGATGTCGCCACGTCACTCTTTCACTTCTGAAGTGAGCTGTCATGGCTCCAGTGTCGCTCGACCGACCGGAGTAGCGCAGTGGTTAGCACAATGGACTCTCATGCGGCGTGGGAGGGGGGGGGGGGGGGAGGAGAAGATTGTTCAAACCTGCGTCCGGCTATCCTGGTACAGGTTTTCCGTGATTTTTCCCAAGCTTCTGCTTCGTCTGTAATGACGTCGTTGTCGACCGGACGTTAAAACACTAATCTCTCCTCCTCCTGCTCCCCCCCCCCCCCCCCCCCCCCCCCCGCTCCTCCATCTGTCAGGCACTTTGTGAAACGTAAGCATTTCACGAATGATGATATCTACAGAGCCATGACTAATGTTCAGATAGGCGAGTATTTCATCCACCGCCACACAGCGATTTTCCATCACAATGGCTTCAACTGCTACAGTGCACTCCGGTATCACAATGCGATGTGCCTGACGCGGGCGTTGCGTATTTGTCATACGGGTTATGCCATTTCCGAACTTCCTACACCAGTCATACACTTTCTACAGTGATCGACATGCATTACCATACTGGATCTTCATTCTAATATGGATTTCGATTGGTTTCATATCTTCACTACTCAGAAAATGTCTGGGCCGGCCTCTGTTGCCGAGCGGTTCTAGGCGCTTCAGTCCGGAACCGCGCTGCTGCTACGGTCGCATGTTCGAATCCTGCCGAGGGCATGGATGAGTGTACTATCCTTAGGTTAGTTAGGTATAAGTAGTTCTAACTCTAAAGAACTGATGACCTTAGACGGTAAGTCCCATAGTGCTTAGGGCCATTTCAACCATTTTTGAATCAGAAAACGTCCGAAAGGTCGCTGTTCGTGCTTTATGCATGTTGCAAGCGGAGAAGCCATTCTGAACTGGAATTGTGTCCGCGTTGTGTCTGTGGTATTCTGCAGCCTGTTGGGCATTCCTTACGTCATTGCTAACAGCACTGCCAGCTTATAGAACAATGGAGCGGAATGTTGATTTTTGATTACACATTAAAGGTTTTGATTTGACTCCCCTCGTACAAAATCGAATTAAGTGCGCCGAGCGCATATCTCGGTTTTTTCCAACGTGGTAGTTTGACTGGAGCTAACGAGTTCACCTAAAATGGAAACTGTCGAAAAGTCATTGGTATAGAAAATGATGATATCCCGAAATTCTGTAGATTTAGTTTCTCCGAATAAACATGCTGAAATGACACAAAATAAGAGAGTGAATATGTAGCAAACAATCGAAGACTGGAGAGAGCGTTGAAATTAGAAAACATGTTCCTAACAGTGTGTCAGCTGTTCTGCAGGTGACAGCATAGTTCGGATGCACAAAAAAATGGCACAGGAACAGTGAGAAGACGGCAATCACACTGATAGCTCACACAGGGGACGAGGAGCGTTCTGTTGTTCGGTTTGTGCTTAGTAAAAGCGAGGTATGCATCGCAGAATTACGTTACAGTACGGCGTTGGATGTATGTCGTAGCTGAGAGTCTGCAGATGGAGTGGGATGTTCGCAAATAGTGTGACATCCGGAGCCATGGCGCTTCCCCCGGATAAGATACAACCCAGGCGCCACTACCGGCTATAGAGCGAGTAAGGAACGGCGCCATCCAAACGAAAGCAGTCCGAACACCGCCACGTGCACGTGAACTTACGGCGGCTCTTATAGGACAGAGAAATCCTCATCTTTGAGCGCTCGATGAGAACATTTCGAAAATCAGGAGATTCACTTTCGTCGGGGAGAGGTAGGGGAAGGGATAAAGCAACTTCTTGATGCAATAATTTACCGACAGCCCTATGTATTGTAGAAATTTATTTTATTTTATGAATTTCTGTGTGCTACCAGTTTCGGCATTACATTGATGCCATCTTCAGGCCCCCCTCGTTATACTGCAACCGCATAGTGCAAACCGCCTCAGTCTTTGTCGCCTGGCCACCTAGAGCTGTTGCAGGACGATTGATTCACGGATTCGGTTATATGGCTCCTTCCGTGTAAAGCGATTTTACGACTTTGACGAGTGGGGCCTGAAGATGGCATCAATGTAATGCCGAAACTGGTAGCACATAGAAGTTCATAAAATAAAATAAATTTCTACAATACATACGGCTGTTGGTAAATTATTGCATCAAGTAGTTCACGCCAGCCGTCGGCCCACGATACATAATGGATCAACGAAGATGGAATAAAGCAACAGTTTCCTCACCCTAACCAATCTACCAGGAGACTTCTAAAAGTAAGTTACGCATTATAATGGTCAGACTAAGTAACTTTTATTGAATGCTGCGCTACACTTCTAAGTACACAATGGTCAGAACGTTCTACCAATCATTCAGTTTCTGGCTGATAGAAATCCGCTCCTCGGTCATGGAGCCATTGGATCAGCTGTGTAAAGGTACTCATCATGGGAAAATCACTTTCCCACTAGATCACCTTTCAGCGGACATTGCATGGTGCAAGATGGGGACGTCTGTTTCAGCATCAGCCACGTCTATGCGGCACTGGTCATACTGTTGGTATCGTTTCACCATTGCTGGATACGACGTTGCAGTTGGTCCGCATGCCGGCAGAATCTGACGTTGAATTTGCTTGATACTTTTTGCCTACAAGAATCTTACTGTCCACCGCACTTACAAAGTGGAGAATTTTTTCACTTTCCGCGCCATTGCACTCGCACGTCGTGGTGCACCTGTCATTCGTACCACAAAAGGCAAGGCGCCACTCTTGTTGCGCAATGGTCTTGGCGTGGGTCGATGTGTGTAACTTACTTCCAGGAGTCCCGGGATGAAAAATCACGCAAAATGCGCAAGTTACACTAATATTTTCTCATTATGCCTTCTTAGAACGTCAGCTAAGTGTACAAAGGCGCTCTCTAAAACTAGACATATTAATAATCACACATAGGCTTTCATCACGACTTGGGCAGTAAATAAAATTAGAACTCTTGGTTAGTGTTCTCAGATGTGTCACAACTAACAGTCACTACCTCATTAGTGGTGTTTATTTAGTACAGTGCAGTGAAAAAAATAGTTGACTAAAAATGTCTTTTTAAACGATAGTCACTTACGACGTATACTGGCGCACATACACGGTCCAGTCACAGTTACATGACAAACGCCTATGTTCGAGTCAACGCCCAATAACCAATCACAGATTGGAGGTGGCAGCGCTAGCAGTAGTAGGTGTGCGAGGTGCGACAATAAAGTAGATACTGATGTGAAAAAAAAGTTACTTACCGTTTTAGTGAAGTTTAGTGTTGTCTCCTTCCAAGTGTTTCCCTTCTGATTGCACACACTTTTTCCAGCGCTTCTGCCACTGATGGTAACATTGCCGGAACTCATCTTCTGTAATATCCTCCAAGACCCTCGTCACAGCTTTTTGGACATCTTCTGTTGTTCGAAAATGGTGTCGCCGGCCTGGGCGGCCCAGCGGTTCTAGGCGCTAGAGTCTGGAACCGCGCGACCGCTACGGTCGCAAGTTCGAATCCTGCGTCGGGCATGGGTGTGTGTGATGTCCTTAGGTTAGCTGGTTTAAGTAGTTCTAAGTTCTAGGGGACTGATGACCACAGATGTTAAGTCCCATAGTGCTCAGAGCCATTTGAACCATTTTGAAAATGGTGTCCCTTGAGCGCCATTTTGACTCCTGGAAATAGAAAAAAGTCGCACTGAGCGATATCTGGTGAATAAGGTGGCTGTGGTAGTACTGAAATTTGTTTTGAGGTTAAACATTGCTGTACTGGCAGAGCAGTATGGGATGGCGCATTATCGTGATGCAGAGCAGTATGGGATGGCGCATTATCGTGATGCAGAATCCAATTATCAGTAATTCTGGCACGGACACGAAGAACTCTTTTACGAAGTCTTTCTAAAATTTCTTTGTAGTAATATTGGTTTACTGTTTGTCCAGGAGGCACCCACTCTTCATGAACAATTCCCTTGGAATTAAAGAAGCACACAAGTATGCATGGTTGTACACTGTGGTCTTAATCTTCAACATTTGTTCTGCCTTCACTAAACATTTTATGGCAACGAAAACATGAACTTTTGACATAACCTCCTCTCCAAAAGCCTTCTAAAGCTTACCGTAAGTTGTCGTGTTTTCACCCAATTTAACGCTAAAAGAAATGACATACCATTGCGCAATATTATGCGGTTCCATTTCCGTGAGGAGAGACACAAACACATGTTAACTTATTACAGCACAACTCGGGACTGAGCAGTTGCATCGATGTACTGCTTGGACTAGAAGCAGTTTTTAGACCAAGGTCAAAGATATTGTGCCTAAGCAAGCCTGCAGTGTTGCCACATCTTGCAAAGAAAATAAGTATCATTCCTGTACTGTCGCATCACGTATAAAAAGTGTCGGGGGAAGTGGCAAATAGTGCAGTCGTTGTCGTAATGCGTAAACTGATTGATTTATCTGATGTCATGCGGGGTATGACGTATACGGTGCAGGGCAAAATGGCGCTATGCAAAACCGGCGCTAAGGGGCAACTGTGGTTCTCCACGGGCCATAGATGACAGGGGTGAACGACGTACAAATGTAGAGCATCTGACCGCCCAAATGAACCAAAGGGCTACCAACAGTGTCTCCTGAACGACCATTCAGCGAACGTTGCTGCATATGGGACCTCTGCAGGAGGCGCCTGCTTCACGCACTCACGCTGAAAGCTGTTCATCGGCGGCAATTTGCACTCCAGTACCGCAACAGGACGTTCAGTGAGTGGCGACAGGTGGCATCTTCACGTGAGTCACGATTTATGCCCCATCGTACAGATGACCTTCGGTGTGTACAGTCCTGTAACAATTGACGACAGGGTCCAGGCCGGAGGAGAGATCGTTACGGTCTGGGGAATGTTTTCTCGGCATTCCCTGAATGATCTCGTCATTGAATAAAACGTTCTCGGTTTTCCAGCCGCGTCAATTCGAACAAAAATCCTCGAGCTTTCGATGGCCATCTCTGCCATCGTCGTCATGAGTTCACTGACTGCCGGGGCTGGTACGGAGCTATTGCCAGTGGCAGCACCGGTGACGTCAGGTGGCGCCAGGAGTAGGCGCCACGTTTGAAACTGCCGCTCCCGCGTCGCGCATCTGTCTCTGCTTTCTTTCGCTGACCATCGCCCGTCCCCATGCCCTGCTGAGTATGCATCCCTGGTCTCTGTTGAAATTGTTGTTGTTTAAGCGAATCTCGGCCGCTTCCTTTATAACGGAGTAGACGCATGAGCCAATGCTTTTGTATTTTCGAACTGTATTTTATGTCCGCTTTCTAGGCAATGCTCCGGTATTGCTCAGTACAACGCTCCGCAACCTTGCGAATTGTTTGTCCAATATACATGCTGCCACATTCACAGTGTACACCATACACGCCGGACACTCGGAGAGCAATGTCGTCTTTAACAGGGCGCAACATATCTCGTATCTTGGGGGCGGGCCGGAACACTGGTCTTAGCCCATGTTTCTGCAGCAGACGTCCTAACTTACTACTAGTTGCTTCACAGTATGGCAGGAATACCGTCCGTTTAGCCTCTTCTACTGATTAACCAGGTGTCCTTCGTCGGCGGCCCTTGGAAGCGATTGCGAAGTCTCTTTTGCTGTATCCATTTTTCCCGAAAACATTTTAAGTTCTGAAATTCAGACAAGGTGGTCGTCGTCAGAGATAATATTGGCTCTATGAACCAACGTGTTCAGGACAGCTTTCTTGTGTAGCTGATCCGCTAGCTGCCCGGGTCAACTTACGCGCGCGCTCATCACATATCGAT
Organism: Schistocerca gregaria; assembly: GCF_023897955.1. Taxonomy (NCBI): domain Eukaryota; kingdom Metazoa; phylum Arthropoda; class Insecta; order Orthoptera; family Acrididae; genus Schistocerca; species Schistocerca gregaria. The sequence goes on from NC_064926.1 coordinate 480,409,591, forward strand.
CTGATTGGCTGCTGCTGCTGATATCATCATGCCTATATAAGCGAGGAACCGTAGCAGCGCCGGCAGTCACTGAACTCCTGACGACGATGGCGGAGATGGACATCGAAAGTTCGAGGATTTTATTTTTAATTGACACGCCTGGAAAAACGTTTTATTCAAGTATGCCGTCGCGAAAGACTCGGAGGACACACGATCTCGTCATTGTAGCACAGCGGGTCAGCAAAAGTATGCAGCTAACCTTTATGATCATGTCCACCCCTAAACGCATTTTTTTCTTCCTCGTCACGATGGCATATACCAGAAGGGCAATGCAATATGCCACACACCTCTGTATCTGTGTGTGCGTGGTTCTAAGAGCAACAGGCTGAGTTTACAGCATTCCACTTACCAACAAACACCCTGCCCGCCCCTCCGTTCTCCCCCCCCACCCCCTCCCCACCCCACCGTATTTACACGTAATCGAGAATTTGTGGCACCACTTAGCTCGGGCTGTTAGAGTCCATGGATACTCAACTGTGAAACCTAGCGCAGACAAAGCCCTGGAGTCGGTATGGGTCAACATCCCTGTCAGTACATTCCAGAACCTCGTCTACTCTGTTCCTTCATATTCGCGCTGCAAAAGGTGGTTATTCAGGTTTTTTGACATGTGGTTACATTAATGTGACTGGACAGTGTACTTGTTACCATGTAAATTGAGTGAGGTTGCCGCAACATTGACGTAATTACTTGTCGATACATTAAATGCATTCGCAGTTGCAATTATGGACTACCATCAGCTGTAGAATGGAGTGACAATGAAAATTTCTGCCGTACGGGGACTCGAACTCGGACTTCCCTCTTATCGCGAGCGGTCGCCTTACCATTTGGCTATCCGTACACGACTCACAGCCGGACCCAAACCATATGTCGTCATCATGTGTCTGTGACCTGTAGTCGTACATCCATTGTCTGTAGATTCCCGTAAAAGTGAGACATATTACTTGAAAATCGCTTGCCCGCTGTCGGCGGATAAATACGATACTGCAGTGCCTGCTTTATTCCGAATTACAATGCAAAGTTCCTTTGGATAACTTTGCATCGTAATTCGTTCGTAATCAAAGGCACAATCAGAGATGAGCACTAGGTGTAAATTTTTGCTGACCACCTGCATCCTTTTGTGGTCGATGTCTTTCCCGACGGCGATGGCATCTTCAGCAGGGTAACTGTATGTGTCAGACGGCCAGAACCGTGCTTGCTGGTTTCTTTGACTTTGAGGCCTTGGACACCAAATTCGCTCGATCTGAATCAGATGAACACACGGGGGCGTTATAAGCGCCAGCTCGGCGCCCACAAGACACCAACCCCTAATGAACGATAACTGCGCTAGCTGCGCTTAGGTACCTGCTCAGTCCTACGAAGGACTTTTCGAATATGCCATACAGAATAGCTACTGAATTGCTTCCCAAAGGTGGACCAACCGCTTATAATGAAACTTGCTGGCAGATTAAAACTGTGTGCCGGACCCGGGACCTTTGCCTTTCGCGGGTAAGTGTTCTACCAACTGAGCTACCCAAGCACGACTGACGTCCCGTCGTCACAGCTTTACTGCCAGGAAGTTTCATATCAGCGTACGCTCCGTTGCAGAGTGAAAATCTCATTCTAGGTGGTCATAATGTTTCGGCTGATCGGTGTATGACAATCGATGTATATTACTTAAGAAACAAAGTTGAGTTTTCCTGTAGACTAGCGTCTCGCTGGACGTGAGTCAACTGTTAGAAAATAGTAAACAGTTTATACTGAATGATTGGTGAAGGATCAAAAGGTAGTTTTTCTAACGCTAAGGGGCCCGTGGTACACTTTTTTGTCTTCCCTGGTTTTGCCATAACGTTTCGTATAGGCAGCAAAATTACTCCAGTTCACGTACTACATCTCACCTAATTTGATGCAGAGTTGCTACTCATCTTTCTAGTATTTTTCAAAGCTGTTTTTCGCTTTGTTTACCCGTTGCTTATTTCATGTAATACGTACGATAGCTATCCCAGGCATCCGTTACTTCGTCTTACTTGTTTTTGACGAGACTCACAATACTATGAAAATATTGCGTAACCTGTTAAGGTCAGGTGACTGTTTCCTCTGATGCTGGAAGGAAACTTAGTCGAAAGAGCGTCTTGTTAACCCTGGCAGTCAGGATTTCGTACAGCTTGCAATACTTCCCTATCGTGTCCGTGCTACTGTAACAATATTAAAGCCACTTCTCACTCCCTGAAGATTACGCGGTGTACTGTGTCAGTTACGATAAAATAGTGAAGCGAGTCCGCAACCGCAAGCCACAAGAACCGCAGCGCCGCAGGGGTATCGTGCTGCGATGGCCACAGGGCTGAGGGCATTGAACTCCATTCCCGCCACTTTGTCATTTTGAGGCCGTCAAATTTATTAGAAGTACGACTGACCTCTCAGTTTTGTGGTTGTCTCCCTGCTGCACCCGATACTACACTTGACTAGTTTTAAAAGCTTTGCGGCAAATCACTGGTGGAGAATATTTGGCTGGACGTAAGTGTTATGACAAATGTCTCTTGTCACTGATGCACGCAAGTTGAACAAAACAGTGTGAATGTGGGGTTCTCGCTCGTTCATCTTGCAGACATCTCTTTAGGCAGCTCGCAATATTAACCATAGCCTCACAGAACATTTATTCACTTACAAAATTTTCGATTATCAATCCATATGAGTTTGAGAGTAACAGATGTAACAGATGTATTAATCAGTACAGCACTAAAAGGAAAAATGATCTGCATCACTGTGTACTTTGGTACAGCAAGGCGTGAAATGTATTTATAAAACTGTGTGACAATCTACCATAAAATAAAATAACTGACAGACAGCACAAATGTTTCCAAATGTCAAGATGTTTCTTAGCAACTCTTTCTGTGTTATTAAGAAATTCTTCAATGGAAATAATTATTCATTTATATAGAAAAAACCTGTAAATAGCAGCATGTAGCCATGTAAATATTTTCTGCATAAAATGTGTGTTCCTTGTTGTTTCAACTAATATGTTCCACTTCATAATGTGTATCGTGAATATTTTCTATGGAACAATTAAAATAGCTGAAAAAAGGTAACAATTAGTAGTATCAAGTTGGGCCTAGTTTTATATATAAACGACAGCTTGCATCCCATGTTAGTTACACACAAGTTGCGCACAACAGTAAGAGCAATACGGACCGGTAACTCGTACAAAAAGGTCGCTAATTTAGAAGGAAATAGAACGCACAGATGTCCGACAAAATACCCCAAAAGCTTTAAATTATATTCATATAAGGACTACAGTAAATGCTTTACTTCGTCATCGTTCCGATTAAACTGCCTCGGACAGTTCCAGAATTCTCAGAGATACCAGTTCCGTCTTGGTCCCCGCAAACCCCTCATCCAGGACATAAAGGGGCCCAAGACCACGGTTCGACATTGAGACGTACAACGCTGCGTAATCCCTGCCACGCTACACAGCGTAAAAAAGGTAGTTAACGAGATAGGCTGCTGTTGACGTTCTTAAAACGTAAAAACGCTCACATTGGTTGGAAAAAAATGGAAATGTCGTGTGCCTAGGGCGTCCCGTCGAGAAGGCCGGTCGCCTGGTGCAAGTCTTTAGAGTTGGCGCCACTGCGGCGACTTGCGCGTCGATGGGATGATGTGATGATGAAGACAACTCAAAACCCAGTTCCTGAGCGGAGAAAATCTCCAACCCAGCCGGGAGTCGAATCCTGGCCCCTTAGTGTGACAGTCCCAGTGACATTCATTGTCGTCGTACCTAATGTGTGTCCTCACGACACCAGTTTCGTTATTTCGAGGCACTTGCATAAAGCAAGTTGTATGATCATCCACATTCGTTGCCAATTGCAACAGCCGGCCGTGGTGGCCGAGAATCTAGGCGCTTCACTACAGTACCGCGCGACTGCTACGGTCGCAGGTTCGAATCCTGCCTAGGGCATGGATATGGCTCAAAATGGCTCTGAGCACTATACGACTTAACGTCTGAGATCATAAATCGCCTAGAACTTAGAACTAATTAAACCTAACTAACCTAAGGACATCACACACATCCATGCCCGAGGCAGGATTCGAACCTGGTCTCTCGGTTCCAGACTGTAGCGCGTAGAACCGCACGGCCACTGCGGCCGGCGGCATGGATGTGTGTGAAGTCCTTAGGTTAGTTAAGTTTAAATAGTTCTAAGTTCTAGGGGACTGATGACCTTAGAAGTTAAGTCCCATAGCGGTCAGAGCCATTTGAACCATTTTTTTTTTGTAAACAGCGTTGACACCATAATTCTGCCGATTTGAAAACTGAAGAGGGTTCCGGCGACGGAAAAATGCAACACCAGATGGAACGTCGCGCTGTAGCGAATACTTCCGGGAAGAAACGAGCAAAGGCGATGCAGGGGGCCTTGGCCCGCCCGTCGCAGGCTCGCGTGAAGTTTGGCACGCCGTCGGCCGCCCGTTTATGAAAGCATTAAAGACACTCTGAAAACTTTAGTGTCGTTGCGTCGAACTGCTACGGGTAATCGGTATTAGAGTTCTGAACTTCACGTACCACAAATATAAAACATTACAAAAATCTGAGTTCTTTGTGGTCTCCTGGTAAGTACTTGATTAAAAGTCTGTCATGAAATTAATTAGAGTACGTGATGGACAACAGAATTGCCTTTTTCAGAAGACGCGATTCTCTGTTTCCTCAGTCCAGCGTTGTACGTCATTTATCAAACTGTGAGGTGCATAGCAACTCTGACTGGCTTAGAACCGTGAGAAATGCTCCAGATAACGACATGCATAATACTCTAACACGACTTAGCACAGTGTAATCTGAAATGGTACGTATGAGTGACAGATGGAGTAAAATTGTTATTGATTATTGTCTTCCGGAGTTGCGTGTAATCTTCCCCATGCATTCATTGTGTACGTGGAGATAACTAGCAACAGAGATTGGCAGAGTTTTTCATGCGGCAGGTACCAGCTAGAAACCGTCACTTAAGAGTTAAATTACATTGGCTGTGTTGGCGTTTCCTGTGAGGGGTTGTCACAATTTTAATTATTATCTCGAGAACATTACGTTGCGACCAAGAAATTTTGTAACGGCGTCAGTCCTTTTCATGAACCCACCCTTCAGTGTGACACATTTTTTCCCAACGATGAATGACTATCAGAGACCTTCGTTCTAGAAGTCTGCATTTTGGCTGTCTAGGAAACGGAAATCGGCTCTAAAATCACTACCTCGTCGTTCTAGGAATGCCTGCCAAGCAGTGGTTTCTTCATCTGAAGACAGCAGAGGAAGTCACTGCGTGCCAAGTCAAAATTAATACTGCGGGAGGGGGGGGGGGGGTGATGAGTAAAAATTAGATAGGCCAAAGTAACAGTTACTATGCTTAGAATCGGCGGGCTTTTGGAACGGATGTAAGCAATCGCGGAACCCAGCAAGTGGCGGCCGTTCATGCTCATAATGTTGTGCAACATGTTGACAACTCATCCGCCATTGATTTTGTCACTTTTTCTGCTATCGTCTCGATCGTTACACGGCGATCTTTTTGGATCGTGGCCTCAGCTTCTCTCCCGGTTCTTCGCAAAGAGATTGTCTGCCACTTCGTTCTTTATGAAATGAAATGTATTCACAGGTTGCGAATACGGTACCACAACAGCTATAGAATTTACTGAAAACATGTGAAAATTTGTGCTGGACTGGTACTCGAACCCAGATTTCCCGCTTGCTGCGAGCGGTCGACCCAATCTCTCTGTCCCGGTGTCCTCTCGCCATAGTGCACGCGCAACTGTGTGGTGCCCACACAGGGAGAGATTCGTTTCTTTCTCGTCAGGTTGCTTTGGCTCTGGCACGGAGTACATTAGAGGCAAGTTCCGTATTTGTCCGTGTCTGTACAGTTGGATGGAATGTACCTTCGGACATACAGAAACTGTCAAATACAGACTTGCACTGATGTACTTCGTTCTTCGTCGTTCATACTCATTTGATAACCTCAGAAGCGTCCGCTTCACCTGATCACTGTGTTACGTGATGGTGTGTTACTGGCGTACACTTCCTCCAACTCTTCGTGGATTGTTGCAGCGGTTTTCTCCATCAAATACAGAAAGCGAGTTACCGCGCGCCATTCTACTTAATCAATGGGCTGCGTCATTTCGACATGGTACAATACTGTGACTCTGGGATTTCGGTGTGTAGCAGGAGTGCAGGTATTTTCCTGCAAAGAAACAGATAATTAAGTACGTTACTCTATTTTTTTAATGTAATAAATAAACTTCGACCAACCATATTAGCACTTTCGGTTTCCCCATGGCTCGCCAGGTGGTCTAAAAGTATTAAAAGTTTACGCTGGGATCCGAGTGGTAGCACATGCATTGTACTCCTGTGAACGCTCCAACCCTTTCTGCGTTCAGTTTTGCAATTGCACCGTTTATACCTCTTTTCACAAGCCGATCTGCTTATGGTATGCTCGTTGAGACATAGCTTAACAACCCGAACTAATGTCGATTCAGTGGACGAACTCTCGAAGCTTCTCTTTTGTTACTTACTCAATTTTCGCTACGACGTCGTAATCGAGAGATTAATCTGCAAATTAAATTGGTTAGGAGCTGTTTATTAATTTGTTGTATGCCACGAGGCGCTATATTGTCCATTTGTGACGGCCTCAGTTTGCTGTGTCTTTTCCCATGTTTAAGAAACGATAAGGAAGTTTCCGTTCGAAGGGCATACAGTCCAGGTCGGTAGGCCATTAGGAAAAATTACCGTGAGCATTGAGACAATCATCCCACCGACGCACCATGTTGAAGAGACCTTTTAGGTAAAAACACTGTGTCCTGCAGCGTGAAGAAGTCCGTAACTGCCTGCCGCACATCCTCATCGTACCGGAATCATTGTCTCTTTAAGGCCTTATTTTAAGGTGCTCAAGGCGTGATGATCGCATAGGGAGAGATCAGCACTATAAGGTGGGTGCTGGAGTAGCTCCCAATTGAGTTGGCTTCTACATTACGATATTTGCGATATGGAGACGTGCGTTAACATGGAGCAGCAACGCCCCTTGGTGCACATTTCCACAGTGGTCGTTTTCGACAAACATGCTTCCCCCGAACACATTTTTCATTCTCAGATTGATGTTCACCTGTGTGTGTCCTTCGGTAGGTGAGAAAAGAATAACACCACATTGGTCCTGCTTGAACGCATATGGTAATAACGTCGCCATAGGTGGTTTCCGCGTTTACCGTACGCTCGTCGGAAAGACACGAATGCCACACTAATCTTTAATCTACCCATCAGTGCATACATAGCCCCATCGGAACCGCGCTACGTCGCATATAGGCTGCAGCAACGCTCTCAGACGACAACTTTTTGTCCTCGCCTTATACCAGCTGGTTATAATTAAACTGCAGCTACTTGGAGGTAAAGTGCGGGCAGCGAAACGTGGTAGATATGCTAATGCGGAACCACTTTACACTGAAAAAAAAAAAATTAATTCCAGTTTTGACCAACAGGTATAACTCTGGCGCTGTGAGGGCGAGAACTATAGAAATCTTTCCATATGTAATGGATTAGGAACGGGACGTGAGCAGGAAACGTCAAACATGTGAGGAAGGGATAATGTTGATTTTTGTTATTAACTGCTGCTTACTCAGTTTGTTCAATATGAGCACTGGATACTTCGACGAGGTACTGTAAAATACCAGACTTGCACGTGGTGGCAAAAATTGTAACTAGTTTTATCCCAGCGTAAATCGGTACCGCATAAACATTAACCAAATTTCGCTGCCGTAGGATAATGACAGCTCATTTGGATGTCTGTGAGTAGCTCCACTGCAGTTATAAGCACCCGGTATGTTACGATTTACTCCGGTCACTAAAATAAGAGCTACACGAATAAGGGAAAGGAGGGGGGGTGGGGGGGGGGAGAGAGGAGAGACAGAGATTAGCCAGCGATTGAATTTTCGTCTCTTCCACATATTCTCAATCTCCATTTTTGTCGTCAAGCTCATAAACCTCCTTTTTCTGACTTCTCGCCTCCCCCTCCTCTCTGAACCTCTATACCTCCCTTCCACGCAACCTACTTCCGTGCCCCCTCACTCCTCCGACAGGCAGCTAAGCAGCCGGGTTCGCAGCTGGGTGTCGACTCGTCCTCGCCTCCTGCGCTAATTCCGCCTTTTGTCGCCTGAGCAACGACCCCGTCTTTCAGGGCTGCTTGACGCAGTACGAGTGGCTTCAGGCCAGCCACTGCCCTCCTGCTGAGACCCCGAGGGAAACCACAGGCAGTTTTGACTCAATATTGCTCACATGAAAAATGTCATTCGATTTAACTGCGACTTGATTAAGAAAGTGCTTATGAAATCTCTACAGTGTGGAAAATGATCAGTGTCTTTGCTTTAAATTTTTAAGTAATTCGATTGGGGTTTAAATTACAACAAAACTAAAAACTTGGAATCCGTATCGAGGTATCAATGGGTGCTAGTGACAAACATACTGAGAACTGCTGCGGACCATAAAACGCCCCGAACTGGAGATATTTCTCTGCTTGGGTGTGTCTAACATAATGGATATGTAGGGTCGTGTCGTTCCAGAACACTATGACATGCGAGGTTGATGCAACTGATAAATCAAGAAGGTGCAAGCAGGAAACGTACATACAACTCGGACAAACGCCATCCTTGCTATATAAATGACGCCAGCGCACAGGACTCGTGACATCATCGTTCTAGCCTGATATTCGGTACTTCGCTGGCGTCCAAACTCGAGTGAGGTCTTCAAAGTAGTCTGATGATTCGCCATCACAGTGAATGCAGATCCGTGAAATGGCGCACATTCCGCTTCGGTTCGTTTTGCAGCTAGCATATCGTATCATCCCTTCGATTAATATAGGTCTCGTTGCCCTGTCTAACGACTTGTCTGAATCTTTGTTGTTTGTCCGAATACTGAAATTGAGTATTAAGTGATTGTGATTTATTTGAAAGGGTGTTCACCCCAGCATAATATTCATCAAGATGTTTCCGTGCCAAAACACTTTTTGTAATTTCCTAGACACTTTAGATTCATGTGATCACAAATTTTGCGTGTAGGAATTAACTTCGCGACTGCTTGTAGCGCGTCAGAACTGAAAGATTTTTAACAATTTTGTGAACACAGTGACACATTTTTAATTATATTTCATTATTCATGTGTACTAATTCTAACTATAGCATCCAAAACTGAAATAACATGGTATCCAAATACCTTTTACGCTCACTGAGGTACGTCCTGATGGGACGCAAGAAAGAGTTGTGGTGGCGTGGACTGTTCACGCTGTTTTCCAACGCTTGTCATTCTGGACATCCTTAGACATTTCTTACAGTTTTTGAACTCCTCTCCTCTGTTAATATGTTTACTCTTTCAGTGTCTGTATTGCCGTGCGATGCATTTTTGATTTTACGAACGTAGATTAATTCAACTTAAGCTCCATGTTGTCGTGCGTACCTATTCCAAATAACAATACGTACTGAGCGCATGAGAGTTTCTAACAGTTTTTATTTGGCCTCTAATTTCCCATTTATATAGCCAAGCACATAGTCATTTAATATAATAACTAATTACTTATTCATTTGTTGTCCTTACAGTGAAATTTCGGTACTTAACTCTCTCTTGTTTAGTTACGTATTAGCCTTGCGGAAGTGGAACGTAGAGGATGAGCGTTTCAGACAAGAATAGAAGCTTCCGAAACGTGGTGCTGTAGAAGAATGCAGAAGATTGGCTGGCTAAATCTAGTAACTAATGAGAGCGTATTGTATCAAATGGGGGAAAACACAAATTTATGGCAAAAGTCGACTAAAAGGAGGATCAGTTGATACGACATATGAAGGAATCGTCAGTTTGATAATGGACAAAGTATGTATTGGGGGGGGGGGGGGGGGGATAAAAATTGACGTGGGTGACGAAGGCACGAGGACAGTAAAAAAGTTCAAATGGATTTTGGTTGCAGTAACTATCCAGAGATGAAGAGGCTTGGACAGGATAGACGACTGTGGATGGCTCCATCAGACCAGTCTCCTGACTGTACTACAGCAGAACAACATTGTCATTCCAAGTAACACAAACCTGCGAACTTTCTTCTTATTATTATTATTATTCGTTTATTAAGTGACAAGACATTCTTATGCAGCTGTAAGTTTCTTTTTTGCCTTTCTCTACGCTAACGGTAGATGAGGCTTTTCGAGTAACGGGACGTTGCAGCCAAATACCAAGCAGACTGATTGTGGGCCAGAGGGAATCCCAATTGGGAATATTTGTGAGCCGATTTCCAGTTCCACCATTCATCCCACAATCAAGGGAAACCTCCCGAAAACCTTGTTCAGAACCGAAGGATGGAATCTATTTTTATTTTTATTCTGGGCAGTGCCCACCGAAAAAAATGTGAAAGTCAAGTGCTTCTGTAAATGTTTAAGTGTGTGTGTGTGTGTGTGTGTGTGTGTGTGTGTGTGTGTGTGTGTGTGTGTGTGTGTGTGTGTCTACAGGGTGTTTCATCGTTTACTTGCTCGACATGTGGACTGTGTACATACGCGGTCGTGCAGGAGTGACCATATTTTTATGGGGCTTACCATTGGACATAATTATTAGGTTTGGGGATTAACAACGAGAGAGTAGTCGTGCTCTGGGGTCGCATTGTTATCGTAGTGAGGCGATTACGACGGGCGCCGGCAGAGTGCGAGGCTGGTGGGGGCACCCCAGCGTAACGAGCTCAAGCACGGCACGCAAGAAGCGGGTCTCCGCTCACTTGTTAACACGTACTGGCTTCTGGTTAGCCCCGTCTGCGCCTCGTCCCGCCGCACTCGGCACATCCACGCGTCGCCTGAGCTGACAGCGCGCTGTCGTTCCTGGTAGGACTGTTGGTATTTTCAAAAATATCGGGAGTCCAATACACAGATATTTGAAAAGCATAATTGTCAGCTATCGATACAACGAAAAAATTATCGATATATCTACAAAAAAAATAATGCATAATAGCCGGCCACACCTAAAATATCGGCTGCACATTGTAAATGTACTAGCAGTTTTTGAGCTGTATGTTTAAGTAGTGATTTATTATTAGATATTCTCTACATCAACAAGATAGCAGCCTGCATATCCCTCTTAGTGCAAGAATTAAAAGGAAAACTATGCACGTCCCCACCTGGCTACAACCACTTTGCTAGTAATGGCAACTGCAGGTAAGTTGCACAGTAGCAGGTGTCCGATGGGTCCGTCTCGTCACATATCGGATTTGTCTGGAACGCTTCATGCCGACTTCCCTGTTGTTTTCATTTGTGCAAACGCCTGCGACCTAGCAGTTATCCTCAGTAGTGCGTGGTGAAGTGAAAAGTTATAGTTTCTGTTGGTAAAGCCGAACGTCGATTACGTCAGCATTTCTCCTCACACGTCTCCGCCCACCGCAAAGACTTATCTTGCCATTTAGATTTTTGTTAATCAGTTTCAGCAACTGTTTTTGAAGAATCCCGATGTGGAGAAATAGCGTTAAGAATTGCTTTTTAACGCAAAAAATGGCTCTGAGCACTGTGGGACTTAACATCTGAGGTCGTCAGTCCCCTAGACTTAGAACTACTCAAACCGAACTAACCTAAGGACATCACACACATCCATGCCCGAGGCAGGATTGGAACCTGCGACCGTAGCGGTCGCGCGGTTCCAGACTGAAGCGCCTAGAACCGCTCGGCCACACCGGCCGGCTTTTAACGCAGCTGGTGTGCTATTTCTTCTCATTGGATATCGTGTTATTCCATTCATACACCCACTGCAACCGGAATGCTTTTTTGTATCATCTGTACTTGCTTCACACAGTCGGCAGAGAGGGAGAGGGGGTAGGGAAGGAGAGGGGGGGGTGGGGGGGACGCGCTTGACCCCCGCCCTTTCCCTTACGCAATCTGGAGTATAGAGTTTTTATTCATTACAGAATTCTCGTACACTTTTAGAACTGAATAGATAATCAGTGTAACATTGGCGTTCAACTATCTGCAAGGTTGTCTTAGATGTTGAGACTGACTAATACGAATGTTGATTCTGCTAAGGTTATTGATGTTTTGCACGGCTCATCAGCGTTCCGCGGTGGACGTATTCATTTTAATTTAACTAATGTTGATGTTGTTGAAGTTGGCCAAGCTTGGTTGACTGTTGCTATTGTTCGGACTGATTCAGCTCTTCATTCGTTGGCAACGAGTTTGGACAATTTTTCATCTCGTGACCTTATCGCATACAGGACATTTTTGATAACTCAGTCTTGCGCTGCTACGGGATTTAATTCGTCTGCAATTTTTTTTATTGACAAACCTGTTTGTGTAATTACTCAACATATGTGTAAACTGTCGAAAGATGACTCTGTATGTATTTTTCTTAGAACTGTTGGAATTGTTATGAAGTTTCATTTATTGGTTATATGACTGTTTATTAGTATCCGAAGATCTGTTGCGTCAGCTGAGTGCTTCGTATGAACTTCTGAGTGGCGTGCCCTAGATTTTGTTGGCACGCCGCCTGGTAATACGGGACTTAGTTTTTGGCTCGTAATGTATTCATGTGGCGTAGAACTTTAGTTTTTGTCGCTTTATCTCGTGGCGAGGTCATATTATTATGACGACTGTTAATGACCAATGGGTAATAATGTTTGCTTTCAACTGCAAAATTTAGTTCTTGAGTCAATACGCGTCGCGAAATAGACCAACTTATTTACACAAAAAACGGCAGTTTTAAAGCTAGGACGCGGATGCCTGCGGCTGTTTTCACTAGATAGCCTCTGAAACGCAGGAGAAACTCGAGAAGTACCTCCAACGTAGAAAGCCCGTTCGATCTGAACAGATGATGGTTCACTGGTAAAAGTTAGACTGAGAAACTGAATGCGACTTTTACAGTGTAATTAAATCTGTCGTCAGTTAAGTTCGTGTAAAGAGCTTTTAATTTGATGTAGTTATGTGAATGAAGATCAGAGAACATATTGGTGCGCATGCACTTCAGTTTAACAGTTGGATGCTTTGGACTCTTCCTCCTGGCTTTCTGTAACAATATTGTAAACGATCAGAAATAAAGTCCAAACATTTCCCTAATGTGCCGCTTCATCTGCATCTACATCTTCACTTCGTAAGGCTTCTCACGGGTTACGGCTGAGGGTACGTCTGGTACCACCACCTCCTTTACAATTTCATTTGCGAATGCCGCACGGGAAGAATGATTCTCCGTAAAACACTGTATTAGCTTCACTTTATCGGATTTTCTCGTTGTAATAATTTGGCGAGACGTATCTGTGAGCACGTTATACGCTGACTCTTCCCGGAACGTAATCTTGGAATTACAATGATGCACCACGCTTTTAAATCTACACATATACTCCGCAAGCCACGATATAATGCATGGCGGAAGGTATCGTGTACCATGTCTATTCATACTTCGTAGAAGATGCTGTTTGCTGAGGGAGCGAGGGCAAAAATTACTGTCTACGTGCTTCCGAACGAAACCTGATGTCTTCGTAGACCTTAGGCGAGGTGTGTGCTGATGGCGGTAGGATCGTTCTGCAGTCAGTCTCAAATGCCGGTTCTCTAAATTCTCAAATAGTGTTTTGTGCGGAAAAAATCTGCCTTCCAGGGATTTCCATTTGAAGCTGTCTTCCTTTAATCCTGCTTGGTGGCGTACCGAACACTTGAGCTGTATGTTCTCACAAATGCGTCCTGTACGTTGTTTTCCTTTCACTTAGGCAGTGGCCGTGCGGTTCTAGGCGCTACAGTCTGGAACCGAGCGACCGCTATGGTCGCAAGTTCGAATCCTGCCTCGGGCATGGATGTGTGTGATGTCCTTAGGTTGGTTAGTTTTAAGTAGGTCTAAGTTCTAGGGGACTGATGACCTCGGATGTTAAGTCCCATAGTGCTTAGAGCCAATTTTCTATAATTTCGGAATGGAATTCGTATATTCCTTAAATGCTTCCTTCTCGGACTAAACCTGCTTTATTGGCTGGGAGACCGGGTTGTTCGACCGGTAGGTGCAAGCCTTTCCGTTAGACGCCACTTCGGCGACCCAGACACGACCGGGAATCGAACCCAAGAGCAACGCTAACCACTAGACCTCGAGTTGCTGACTTTCCACCTGATGATACACACACTCTCCAGTAGCACAGACACTCTCCAATAGCACAGACACGACCCCCCCGTCGATTAGGAGACGCGCTGGGTACGGCAAGAAGAAAGGAATAAAAGTGTGATAGTGTTAATACTTTCATCCTTCTTTACCTCCTCTGCATTACTGCTGATGACGTGTCAGTGAGCACATTTGTACTGTGCATGCAGTACACGTGAGGTGCCTAGTAGTTTCTACTGCCCTGTGTGGAATACACAAGTTCTTGTACACTTCACTAACCTGCTGTCTTCATGATGATGATGATGATGTCAGTTTTCTTGAGGCTGAAATTAACTTCCCAAGGAACTGCTGCTACGAATAAACTATAACTCACTTGGAATGCCACTCGCCTTTTTATTGATATAGACAAGAGAAAAATTATTGATCACAACGTATTGAACATATCTTTCCACAGTCATTATATCTGGCTAAAATAGCATGAAATATATCCTGCCACAGACAACATGTCTGTCTACTGTAACAGTCAGAACTGGAGAATAAAATTACATGAATCAAATACTACTGTTAGAGACAACATGTCTGTACCTAGCGACAGTCGGAACTGTAGTAAATGAAATTGCATCAAACAAATACTGCTACAACAAACAACGTGTCTGTCTACTGGAACGATCAGAACTGGAGAGCCGGACTGCCCGAGACACTTCGCGCAAGAACCAGCAAGGCGTGACCCGAACGCCACCGAAGTGCATCGGCAGTAAAATCGTCAGTCTCTTGTTTTAGTAATATATCGATTTTAATAATTTTGAAATGACTGATTGATAGCTGGCTGTTGAGAGATGTTTATTTAAAAAATGAAGTAATTTGGAAGACAGGTTTAATTAATAATAGCAGCTGAAGTTTAACGTTTTACCGCCGAACACAGCAGCCAATCACAGAGCAGCAGCAGCAGCATCATGCAGGCGGTCTTCCTCACGGAAATGGTACCGAATCTAACATGTCACCGGTACCTCATCCCACATTGCGTCATCTCTATGCTTCTTGCATCTCCACTGCCCTGGGAATAGCTTCCTGGAGCCTATTATGATGGCTGAACAAGCCAGAAATATTACGAGGGACACCACTTCTTTGCATTACTCGCGCAGGTACAATTTGCGGGCAGCCAGCCACGTGATAGTTTGTTGTGTGCCCAACGGAAACCGCAAGACGATTCCCGAAGGGGATTTCCTGTACCCAGGCTGTTACCAGCTCGGCGCTACGGAACGTCTTTGTGCTTCCCGAGCCCACGGTACGTTACGTTACGTTACGTCACGTCACGTCACGTCACGTCACGCGGACTCTGCCCCTCATGATCACTGGGCTGCCAAAACAGCCGACAGTGAGCTGTTCGAAGCCAGTGTGTGACTCAACGATAAGCCGACCCGAGTCCGGCACTTTCCACGACCTATGTCCTGGTCACACTGGAGCGGAAGGCCACGCAGAGACTATCGTGTGCATCCCGTGTATCGAAAAGAAGCGTCTTGAATTAGTTGGTAATGCCAGCAAGTCGGCCGGAGTGGCCGAGCGGTTCTAAGCGCTTCATTCTGGAACCGCGTGACCGCTACGGTCGCAGGTTCGAATCCTGCCTCGGGCATGGATGTGTGTGATGTCCTTTGGTTAGTTAGACTTAAGTAGTTCTAGGGGACTAATGACCTCAGATGTTAAGTCCCATAGTGCTCAGAGCCATTTGAACCATTTGAACTACTGATGAAATTCCTGCGTACGATTAAAATGCCGAGTATTTCTCCTCCTTTGTTACCATTTTCAAACCCCCTCTCTCTTCGGCTAATATCCTCATCTCCACTTGCGTAAAGCACTGTCGTTGTTGAAACTTCCTGGCAGATTAAAACTGTGCCCGACCGAGACTCGAACTCGGGACCTTTGCCTTTCGCGGGCAAGTGCTCTACCAACTGAGCTACCGAAGCACGACTCACGACCGGTACTCACAGCTTTACTTCTGCCAGTATCCGTCTCCTACCTTCCAAACTTTACAGAAGCTCTTCTGCGAAACACTGTCGTTCTTGTTAATTTGCTCAACTGATTCTAATCTCCCTCCTACAACATTTTCCGTGTCTTGCTCTCGTTGTCAAGTTACTTATTCATCTATGCTTTGGCACAGTTACAACAAAAGTGTTCCACCGTCCTCTAGTAAGAATTTCCTCATATGACCCTCTCTACGTCTATACTTCTTAGAAATTCTCAAAATTTAAATTGCCACCCAATTTCAGTTTCTGTTAGCTGAACAAATTCAGAGCATTATTGCGCTCTTGCTTCAGTGTGAGGATTTAGTTTGGCCTGCATTGCGCTGCAATAGCCTGATCTTACGGGTTGTGCGATGAAGCATTCGGCATCTCGACACATACAGATGAAGCGGTTTGCGTTTCATACGCCCAAGAATTGTTCTCATTGATAAAATGGGTGACATTTAATATGTGTGGAGTCAGTAATTTTTTTTTTTATTGATAATGGCCGAACGCCACGACAGAAGTGTGCAAAGTCGTGTAATATCGGTTCGATTTTCAGTTGCTTTGCGCTGCTTGAAGTTAAATAATACAACCTTAGGGAAAACCCAACGTGTCGACTGCAGGCCTCAAAGCAAGCACCTCTAACTGAAGAGATTCTGTAAAACTCACTTGACGGCTGCTCTTATTTCTCTAACAGCCAAGATCATATTCTCAAGATGCAGTCATCTGTGGGGCGGGACTCAAGAGATTCAGATTTTACTATGCACAATAGTTTCATTTGCTTCTTTATTGTTTCTCAGAACTTCGTCTCAAAGAAGATAGAGAATGGTGAATACAGGGTGTCCCAAAAAGAATACGCGATTTTAAATAGATTTATTTATTAGGAAGAAGGGCTAAGCACCAACAAATTGCATACCAAATTACTCAGAAAAGACAGAAGTTTATAAAAATCCATCATAAATGTTCAGCATGTCCTCTATTGGCTGCACGGACGACATCTAGCCGACAGCCGAATTCTTCCCAAACTGAGCGTAAGGTGTCTTCTGTCACTGAAGCTACAGCAGCTGATAGTCTGGTTTTTAGTTCATCAGTGTCACGAGGTAAGGGAGGAATGTAAACGCATTGTTTAACATATCCCCACAGGAAGAAAGCACATGGTTTTAAGTCAGGGGACCTATGAAGCCAAGAATGTAAAGCCTGGTCTCGCGGTCCTGTACGCCCTATCCAACGTTGAGGCACGTTGGCATTGAGGAACCTGCGCACGTTTTTGTGTCAGTGTGTTGGTGCTCCGTCTTGCGGATAGATGAAATTGTCAGAAAAGTTGTGGGAATAACCAGTTCCATAGCATTGCAAGGTCTGATTGTCCTGTTACGGTTTCATCCGCAAAAAAGTAGGCCCCATAACATGCTTTGCGAAACAGCACAAAACATTCACTTTTGGTGAATCACGTTTGTGTTCAATTATTTAACGAGGATTTTAGAGTCCCCATATACGCACATTATGACGGTGAACCTTACCGCTAATACGGAATGTTGCCTCATCGCTGAATATCAACCGTGACATAAAGTGTCATCTTCCATGTCCTCTAGAATAGCATTGCTGAAGTCCACTCGCTTCACTTTGTTAGTATCTCGAAGAGCTTGTACCTGTTGTAATGGGAATGGTTTGAGGGCTAAACGACGCGCTGTAACACGCGCCACACTGTCATGCGCGGTAATGCAAGTTCTCAGCTAGCACGGACTTGCGGGGGCTCCACTCAATTGCTCGTCGGAGTTGTTCAACTGTTCGTTCAGGAACGGGTGGCCGACCAGGACTTCTGCCTTTACAGAGGCACCTTGTTTCTTCAAACTGTTGACACCATCGTGGAATGTACTTTGGTGATGGTGGTTTAGCACGAAATGAATATGAAACGCCCGCTGAACGGCGATCGCTGATTGAATACGACTAAATTCAGTAACACAATACGTCCTTCTGTTGCGCGGACGCCATACTGCGCGAGACTGGCTGCACGCTCCAGGTCAGCGCTCTTAGCGACATGTAGCGGATTTTTCTGAAACTCTAGACCATGCCGATTACATCTAGGGCTGTTTCAGTTATTTAGTGACATTTGTCTCAAAATTATTACAAGTTAAAATTGGGTCATTCTTTTTGGGACACCCTGTATGAACGCATACGAGGGTGGTTTGATACGTCTGCTAAATTTCCCTGAAAGAACGGAAAAGTTTTTGTCGCTTTCGTGTTTGGTAAGCTTGATTATTCCAAGGATCGTAAAAAGTATTTCACCAATGTGTAGAGTACAGTTCATTGTTGACAGCTGTCTGAATTGGTCAATGTGTCGACTGCAATTGAAACGGGAGAAAACAAGAGTTCCTTGCTGTTACGAAACAAGTTCATTTGAAGGGCTGGATTGCCACACAAATCAAAACAGAATTGTATGAAGATCACGCGGACTCTGCACTACAACTGAAAACCATTTACCTCTGTATTAATGAATTCAAATGTGGTCGGACAAACGACGACGACGAAGCGCGCTTCGGCTGTCCAATAGAGGTCACCACAAAGGAAACCACTGACAAAATCAAAGATGTGGTTATGCAAGGCCGCCGACGGTAGGCATCTCGACGGAGCGAGTGCGTATCATCCTGCACAGGGAATTGGCTGTGAAGAAGCTGCGTGGGAGGTGAGTGCTGCGATTACTCATATTCGACCAAAAGCTCATTTGGCAAAACATTTCACCAAAATGTCTGGTGATGTTGATCAGCAATCCGCAAGACTCTTTGCACTGATTTATGATTATTGATGGAGTCTGGATACGTAATTACACTCTAGAGTCAAAACGACGTCCGATATAATCGGCAAGGGCTTGTGAAAGTGCGCACAAGAAGACCATTTCGTTGGCTGGCAAGTTGATGACCTCTGTTTTTTTGATACTCCCAAGGAACTATCCTCATAGATTACCTTGAAAGAGGCAGAACCATTATTTGATCCTATTATGCTTGACTGATGGATCATTTGCGTTTGCTGAAAAAAAAAGGTCCATGGTTGGCAATCATAAAAGTGCTCTTCGAACTGGATAATGCGCCATCACACTCACCAACGATAACAATGGCGGAAGTGCATGAATTGGAATTGGAATCGATTCCCCATCCACCCCAGTTACCTGGCTTAACTCTAAGCGACTTCTTCTTGTTCCATAACTTGAAACCTTATCCTGGTGCGAAGTATTTTTCATCAAATCACGACGTTGTAGTCAACGATTATTTTGCTGAGTTCGACAGAACCTATTTTTCCGATGGGATAAAGAAAAAGCTGGAGGATCCTTGGAGAAAGTTTATATTCCTCAAAGGAGAATATCGAGAAGTAAGGGGAGGTATTTACGAAACAAACATTTGTTCTCCATTATTATTATTATTATTATTATTATTATTATTATTATTATTATTATTTCTTTTTTTTACGAGATTTATCATACCACTCTCGTGTTTCAGGCAAGGGCAGCTAGAAACTAGCTGTATTAAATGTTCGGAGTGATTCCAGCGAATCAGAGTTAGCGAGTAGAATGATACAACTTCTATTGTTTCCTCTTTGTTTCTTTTCCATAGTGTTTATCTCGTCTAGTACAGCGTCCGCTTCTTCTGCATCTGACAGATTCTATTTTTCTTGTTCAGTTTTGTTGCCGGATGCTCTCTTCCTGATGCCACAGTAGTCGTGGTTATCTGAGAAAGGGAAGTCGTGCGCGCCTTCTGTGTGTGAATCGTGAAAGCTTTGTTCATTTCATCGCATTGTATCTGTTCGCGTATCGTATGCTATGGGGCAGAACGTGAAGACCAGTCAACCAATTGCCTAAACGGTCATGCCAGGCCGCCTATAAACCACTTTCAGGGTGGCCTGTGTACCAGACCAGTGTTCGTTAATCCGCAGCGCGGATGCGATCCAGCCCTGGTTCACCTCCGTGTCTCGCAAGCTAGCGCGTTGCGCATTACTCTATACGAGCGGGTCGAAACTTTTACCGTTTCTTAATGTTTATTTAACTTAAGCGCTAATGCGGAGTTTTGCATACCAGACAGAATTATTGTTTTGCTTTTTCACTTGCCCTTTAGTGTGATTTTAGTGATAAAGGTTATATTGTTTATTTGGAACTTGTTAAAAGATATACACACTACCGAGAAGCGTATTTATTATTTTTTTCATATCTTTGTGCGGTCGTCTGTGGAGAAAGATAAGGGCTCAACGTCCCTTCGGCAACTAGTTTAGTGAAACTTCCTGGCGGATTAAAACTGTGTGCCCGACCGAGACTCGAACTCGGGACCTTTGCCTTTCCCGGGCAAGTGCTCTACCATCTGAGCTACCGAAGCACGAGTCACGCCCGGTACTCACAGCTTTACTTCTGCCAGTATCCGTCTCCTACCTTCCAAACTTTACAGAAGCTCTCCTGCGAACCTTGCAGAACTAGCACTCTTGAAAGAAAGGATATTGCGGAGACATGGCTTAGCCACAGCCTGGGGGATGTTTCCAGAATGAGATTTTCACTCTGCAGCGGAGTGTGCGCTGATATGAAACTTGTCTCCGCAGTACCCTTCCTTTCAGGAGTGCTAGTTCTGCAAGGTTCGCAGGAGAGCTTCTGTAAAGTTTGGAAGGTAGGAGACGGATACTGGCAGAAGTAAAGCTGTGAGTACCGGGCGTGAGTCGTGCTTCGGTAGCTCAGATGGTAGAGCACTTGCCCGCGAAAGGCAAAGGTCCCGAGTTCGGGTCTCGGTCGGGCACACAGTTTTAATCTGCCAGAAAGTTTCATATCAGCGCACACTCCGCTGCAGAGTGAAAATCTCATTCTGGAAACTAGTTTAGTGGTTCGCACCCTTCCCTAACCAAGCAATTAAGTTGAGATGTGGAATGTTCCTGCAGTGACAAATTACTGTTTCGGACATAACAGCGCAAGTTGTTTGCAAATTGTTTCATGTGGAGGACTGTGTTGAGTATTCCGTGAGCAAACACTCGAGCATTTTGCGCAGATCGTCTCGTAGTGTGACTTCGGAGAGTTGTGGTCACCTCGTGTCTTCTATAACTGTCTCGTCGGCCCCACTGGATTTGATCCTATCATGCCTGTATTATACATCAATCTTTGGAGTAGCGTGTGGGAATACTTCGACACTACGATAATCATAGTTGAAAATAGTGGGATGCCCCGTGATTACGTATTACTTCAGCCAAAATCAGGAAACGACACGTTACAATGAACATTTTGTAAGAGCCAATATAGTAGAATGGATTCCATGAAAGATCACAGAATCCAATCATCAATTATATTGAGCACCATAATAATATGTAAAAGCTGCCTAAACACAAGTTTTTTTGGCGTACAGAAATCGCACAGAAAAGATTCCGATGCAGTGTTAATTAACAATCACTTCTGTGGCAAATAATGTAACGTGCCCACAATAATATTTTCACCCTGCAGCAGAGTGTGCACTAATAAACTTCAAGGCAGATTAAAACTGTGTGCCGGACCGAGACTCGAAGTCGGGACCTTCACCTTTCGTGGGCAAGTCTTCTACCGACTGAGCTACCCTAGCACGACAGGAGACGAGGTACGCGGAATTGGGCTGAGGGGACGAGTCGTAAGTCGTGCTTCGGTAGCTCAGATGGTAGAGCACTGGCCCTCGAGAGGCAAAGGTCCCGAGTCCGAGTCTCGGTCCAGCACAGTTTTAATCTGCCAGGAAGTTACAGTGCAATGTGCAACGCGCACACGTATTGCCTCTCAAAATACTGACTGCAGTCACTGTTTACAGCCTCGTTTAAACTTTAACTTCACTGGAACAAGACACAATATCCACTCGTATCACGAACATGTTGTTGGCGTGAAAGGTAGTTCCAGAATGAGTGATGGTGAATGAGCTAGCATTTCTCGTGCTTTCCCGCTCAGGGCGCGGAGATGATCGGTCGGTTCAGCCCGCCAAGGAGAAATGACATTCAACGAAATCTTTAACTATGCTTTGAGGGTGAAATTAGAGTTACTGAAATCATAATTACAAAGCTAACAGTCATCACAATAGCTTGGAAATCCGCACAGACATTGACAATAAATATAAATAATCAAAGCTCTTGGCGCCAGTGCTAAGAGGTGAGTCAGCTTTCTCTGTGCACGATTCAGCGCGAGTCGACTTCGTTCTCACGCTCTCCGGCTATCTGTCGCTTGTTGGCTGGAGTTGGTATGCAGATCTTGTCTGTTCGATAGCTCACACCAGTACGGACTTTCATATAAAGTGGGCTGAAATGCCACACCAGATCACTATAGTCGTACACTACTGGCCATTATAATTGCTACACCAAGAAGAAATGCAGATGATAAACGGGTATTCATTGGACAAATATTTTATACTAGAACTGATATGTGATTACATTTTCACGCAGTGAGAAACCAGTACCCAGAACAACCACCTCTGGCCGTAATAACAGCGTTGATACGCCTGGGAATTGAGTTAAACAGAGCTTGGATGGCGTGTACAGGTGCAGTTGCCCATGCAGCTCCAACACGATACCACAGTTCATCAAGAGTAATGACTGGCGTATTGTGACGAGCCCGTTGCATGGCCACCATTGTCCAGACGTTTTCAGTTGGTCAGAGATCTGGAGAATGTGCTGGTCAGGGCAGCAGTCGAACATTTTCTGTGTGCAGCATGCAGTTGTGCATTATCCTGCTGAAATATAGGGTTTCGCAGGGATCGAATGAAGGTTGGGGCCACGGTTCATAACGTATCTGAAATGTAACGTCCACTGTGCAAAGTGTCGTCAATGCGAACAAGAGGTGATGAAGACGTGTAACCATTGGTACCCCATACCATCACGCCGGGTGATACGCCAGTAAGGAGATGACGAATACACGCTTCCAATGTGCGTTCACCGCGATGTCGCCAAACGCGGATGCGACCATCGTGACCCTGTAAATAGACCTTGGATTCATCCGAAAAAATGACGTTTTGCCATTCGTGCACCCAGGTTCGTCGTTGAGTACACCATCGCAGGCGCTCCTGTCTGTGCTACAGCATCGAGGGTAACCGCAGCCAGGGTCTCAGAGCTGATAGTCGATGCTGCTGCAAACGTCGTCCAACTGTTCGTACAGATGGTTGTTGTCTTGCAAACGTCCCCATCTGTTGACTCGGAGATCGAGACGTGGTTGCACGATCCGTTACAGCTATGCGGATAAGATGCCTGTCATCTTGACTGCTAGTGATATGAGGCCGTTGGGGTCCTGCACGGCGTTCCGTATTGCCTTCCAGAACCCACCGATTCCATATTCTGCTAACAGTCATTGGATCTCGACCAACGCGAGGAGTAATGTCGCGATACGATAAACCGCAATCCCGATAGGCTACAATCCGACCTTTATCAAAGTTGTAAATGTGATGGTCCGCATTTTTCCTCCTTACACGAGGCAGCACAACAACGCTTCACCAGGCAACGCCGGTCAACTGCTGTTTGTGTAAGAGAAATCGGTTGGAAACTTTCCTCATGTGAGCATGAAGTAGGTGTCGCCACCGGCGACAACCTTGTGTGAATGCTCTGAAAAGCTAATAATTCGCATATCACAGCATTTTCTTCCTGTCGGTTAAATTTCGCGTCTGTGGTGTAGCAATTTTAATGGCCAGTAGTGTAGTTCGTATATGTGTCATGTTGACGAGGACAATGTTAGCATTTGCATTGAGCTACGTGGGCAGACAACGGAATAGCTCAGTGTGTGTTGCCAGACGAGGATTTGGGATTTGAGGCGCCCTCCCTCCGAATGCGAGTCCAGTATGTCACCGACGTGCTGCTGCGCCAGCATGTCGTTCGTGGTCGTGCGTATCAAACTGGTACCCACCGTTTGGGAAATCGTTCTGCACTGAAACAGAAAGTGGGGATCACAAATCGATGTTATGGCCGTACCGCATATCGCGGACTTTAAGCTAAAGTTCATGTGAGCCTTGGAATCAGTGCGATTGACGTGGACGCTGATAGCAGGTAGGCAAACGTCTCCCATTTCAGCCGCGCCGTGTGAGGCTCTCTGCACGTTTCAGCGGCGCTTCCGCGAGCCTTGGTTCCCCTCCGCACGTGACGCCTGCAAAGGTGAGCCAATCAAGATAAATGGTTGGAGAGAGGGGGGGGGGGGGGGGGAGTGTTCCCGGGACCTACCCAGCACCCTCAACCGGTGACGTGCGTGACGCGCCTACTTTATCGGAGCGAGTACTTCCTGGAAAGATTACTTACGTCCCGGAGACTGCCACCCACTGTGTACTTTGGTACGCGACTCCGGCCATCAGGAAAATGCGACAAACAAGGTGTCACGTGTAGATTCCTGCGTCTGGCTCTACTGCATTTCCCGTCAACATCGGATGCGAAACAAAGGAGGATGGAAGGAAGATTTCTTCTTTAGCTTTGATTGGGAAAGGGTAGGAAGGAAATTAAACGTATGCTTTCAAAGGAACTCTGGGATAATAATTGCATTGAAACAGAGGATGAGACGCGTAAAGCTGAAATACTAAACACCTTTTTCCAAAGCTGTTTCACAGAGGAAGACCGCACTGCAGTTCCTTCTCTAAATCATCGCACGAACGAAAAAATGGCTGACATCGAAATAAGTGTCCAAGGAATAGAAAAGAAACTGAAATCAATCAACAGAGGAAAGTCCACTGGACCTCAGGGGATACCAACTCGATTCTACACTGAGTACGCGAAAGAACTTGGCCCCCCTTCTAACAGTCGTGTACCGCAAGTCTCTAGAGGAACGGAAGGTTCCAAATGATTGGAAAAGAGCACACGTAGTTCCAGTTTTCAAGAAGGGTCGTCGAGCAGATGCGCAAAACTATAGACCTATATCTCTGACGTCGATCTGTTGTGGGATTTTAGAACATGTTTTTGCTCGCGTATCATGTCGTTTTTGGAAACCCAGGATCTACTCTGTAAGAATCAACATGGATTCCGGAAACAGCGATCGTGTGAGACCCAACTCGCTTTATTTGTTCGTGACACCCAGAAAACATTAGATACAGGCTCCCAGGCAGATGCCATTTTCCTTGACTTCCGGAAGGCGTTCCATACAGTTTCGCACTGTCGCCTGATAAACAAAGTAAGAACCTACGGAATATCAGACCAACTGTGTGGCTGGATTGAAGAGTTTTTAGCAAACAGAACACAGCATGTTGTTTTAAATTGAGATACGTCTACAGACGTTAAAGTAACCTCTGGCGTGCCACAGGGGAGTGTTATGGGACCACTGCTTTTCACAATATTTATAAATGACCTAGTAGATAGTGTCGTAAGTTCCATGCGACTTTTTGCGGATGATACTGTAATTGCTGTAATATACAGAGAAGTTGCAGCATTAGAAAATTGCAGGAAGATCTTCAGCGGATAGGCTCTTGGTGCAGGGAGTGGCAACTGACCCATAACATAAACAAATATAATGTATTGCGAATACATAGAAAGAAGGATCCTTTATTGTATGATTATATGATAGCGGAACAAACACTGGTAGCAGTTACTTCTGTAAAATATCTGGGAGTATGCGTGCGGATTGATATGAAGTCGAATGATCATATAAAGTTAATTGTTGGTAAGGCGGGTACCAGGTTGAGATTTATTGGGAGAGTCATCAGAAAATGTAGTCCATCAACAAAGGAGGTGGCTTAGAAAAACTTGTTCAACCTATACTTGAGTATTGCTCATCAATGTGGGATCCGTACCAGATCGGGTTGACGGAGGAGATAGAGAAGGTCAAAAGAAGAGCGGCGCGTTTCGTCACAGGGTTATTTGGTAACCGTGATAGCGTTACGGAGATGTTTAGCAAACTCAAGTGGCAGACTCTGCAAGAGAGGCACTCTGCATCGCGTTGTAGCTTGCTGTCCAGGTTTCGAGAGGGTGCGTTTCTGGATGAGGTATCGAATACATTGCTTCCCCCTACTTATACCTCCCGAGGAGATCACGAATGTAAAATGAGAGATTCGAGCTCGCACGGAGGCTTTCCGGCAGTCATTCTTCCCGCGAACCATACGCGACTGGAACAGGAAAGTGAGGTAATGACAGTGGCACGTAAAGTGCTCTCCGCCACACACCATTGGGTGGCTTGCTGAGTATAAATGTAGATGTAGATCCTGGCATTCAGCTTAAGCGATTTGGCGAAGTCGCAGAAAACTTGTCTCGTTGGTCAGCCGGGGATTTGAACCGCCTTCCATACGAATACGAGTGCGGTGTCTTAAAATTGCACCACCTCGCTCGGTCCATCTGAAACAAGCCTTTCTTCCAGGAGTGTTAGTTCTGCAAGGTTCGCAGGAGAGCTTCTGTGAAGTCTGGAAGGTAGGAGACGAGGTGCTGGCGGAATTAAAGCTGTAAGAACGAGTCGGGCAGCTCAGTCTGAAGAGAACTTGCCCGCGAAAGGCAAGGTCTCAGTTTTCGTGTCTGTCCAACACACAAATATCCAACAAATTTCATTTCAGCGCTGACTCCGCTGCGAATGAAAATTTATCTCTCAAGCCTAACAATCGCGCGAAAACACTTCGATGTCAGGCAATGAAAACGTCGTAATTCTATTTTGTTAAATTTGACGGGAGAAGTATAAACGTTTTCTTAATAATGTATGAAGTGATACAGTTAACGTTGCTGTGTGTGTGTAGCTATAGGATAGAAGCTTGGTTATTGACAGACTAGAGAAATACATGCCTTCCCAAAATTCTCTGTTATGATGGAGTTACTGGACTCAGAAGTTTATCACACACTTACGGTTTTCATCGACATGGGTACTCCGCTATCCAGTGGGGAGGGGACTTAAGGTAGAGAACCCAAAAGTGTTCGGTCAGTTTATAAAACGCGATCCATGCATACCCTATGTGGTCGAAATTATTAGGACACTTCCAGAATGAGATTTTCACTCTGCAGCGGAGTGTGCACTGATACGAAACTTCCTGGAAGATTAAAACTGTGTGGTTCAAACGGTTCAAATGCCTCTGAGCACTATGGGACTCAACTTCTGAGGTCATCAGTCCCCTAGACTTAGAACTACTTAAACCTAACTAACGTAAGGACATCACACACATCCATGCCCGAGGCAGGATTCGTACCTGCGACCGTAGTGGTGGCACGGTTCGAGACTGGAGCACCTAGAACCGATCAGCCACACCGGCCGCCTTCATATCAGGGCACTTACATGACAGGGTAGTTATAATTCGTCTCACGTGGACGGGTTCCGCAAATCAGGAGGGGAACCACCTATTAAGTCATAGTGAATGGCTCATGTTTGTGGCTCAGAGGTATTTTAAATGAAGCGCTTCATCGTGGCCTGGCGAAGCCACTGATTCTGATGAGTACTATGTTAATTGATAAAAAAAAAAGCACTGGTTCGCAAATCGTGATGCAAGATATAGTGCCACTACATTCTTGAAAAGAGATTCCGTTATGGACATAAAGTAGACATTGAAATGCAGTCGTCGATGCCACTTTAAAACAGAAGTCTTTGTCTAGTCGAAAGTCTTTGTAAAAACAAGTCATTATCACTTCGAGAAGTGGGTCAACAATATTCTGTACTGTTCTAATGAATGCTCCCACACAATGTTTCTTCCTCAGGGAACGGAGTTAGACGTGTGTTAAGTCAGATCTGCAGTTACCAACCACACATCATTTTATTTTATACATATAAGACTTTTATTCATATATTACCCGGTGAACTGGTGTTGACAAAGCGACAACATCTAATCAGATAACCTTTTAAGCGTTAGTAAGACATTTGAGATACATTCTCTTGTGCAGTCAGAATTCATATCGCAAGAAAAGTGTTTTAACTCTGACAGCCGTCCATAAGAAAGCACTTAAAAAGACACAAATAACATTTACTGTTCAAGGAAAAAAGATAAAACGTCTTATCATTCTAATGCTGTATGAAGGAAATGGAAAATTATTTTAGAAGTACGTGCGAACGATTATTACAGTTTGACATCTTGAATGGTAAATACAGTTTGAAACAGCGTAATATCATACGGGACGTGCTGAAACTGAGAACCATCATTAACAATCCTTAGCGACGTAGCAGAATGGGCACACAACGGTTGCGCGCTCCACCTGACAAAGATCGTGATTTCGGTGCGGATATGATTTTCATGTGGTGTTTAAAGTGTAAGGAGCTGAGAAAGAGAAACAATCAAGTCCTGCTCGTTTTCTTGTGATACTGCGTAATCACTTCACTAGTCATTTGCTAAAATGGCGTGTTTGCGCGAAATCTGTAGTAATACCGAAGAGTGCCACGCTACCACCTGGTCTGTGTTTCCGGCACCACATCTCGTAAATAAAGTAGCTGGTGCTCTGTGCCTCTCCAGTCACCCACCCCTCTACACCATCTTGCCGTCACAGCCCCACCCATTAGCTGGCCACACGCTAGCGGAGTTTAGCGACGGGCCTCGGATATTTCCGACTGATACTGCAAAAATCACCTGCCTGCCTGTACGACCTGAAAGCCGTTCCCAGCAGTTCTCGGAACCGGCGATCGCGCCTTCCCAGCCGGGCACACGTGCGGATTTCTGTGACGGGCCACGTTTAAAAAGTCCGTGAGTTTTCCTGTGATTTTCAGGGGACAGCAAGTTCTAGTTGCAACAGGTACAGTGAAAGAGTGGACCAATGACAAGATCGAAAACCACAATGTACTGCGAAACACCTTGTCTATGGAAATTGACATGATCATTACACTAACTAGAATGTAAAAAAAAAAAAAAAACACTCTGCGGCCTGTGGACAGATAGTAGTTTTTAATTTCCCCTTCCTGCAAACGGTAATAGTGATCTGGGAGCACCACATACGTTCATGCCAGACGTAGCCCATTTCCGTTCGGAAACTCGAGGGCGACCGATGGGGGTCCCCCGTCAACGGAATGAGTCAGGTTGCGTCACTGCAAGCAGCTCGTATTGCTCCACTTGACGCCACTTGCTCACCGACGCTGCGAGGTGTAAGGTTAAGCCGTCTTCATCTCATTGCTCAATCAGTCACGACATTCTTGCGAACCTGCTCAATTTTCGATACAATATCAGCCCTTCGCAACAGTTTTAACCACCTTCGATACTGGCTCTCGTCACGTGTTCGGAGTCATCGTATGGCGTGTGGCAGTATACGAGGGGCGTTTGAAAAGTCTGTGCAAAAATAAAAACTACTTACGTGATTGGAGTAAACCTTTTTTTATCTTTCGACATAGCATCCTTTAAGACTTACACACTTCGTCCAACGCTGTTCCAATTTGTTGACCCCTTCCGAATATAGAAACTGTGAAACTGTCCAAGTCTGTAAAACAACTATTAGTTGCTGCAATCACCGTCTCCTTTGAATAAAATATTTGCCGCACGGCCGGCCGGAGTGGCCAAGCGATTCTAGGCGCTGCAGTCTGGAACCGTGCGACCGCTACGGTCGTAGGTTCGAATCCTGCCTCGGGCATGGATGTGTGTTGTCCTTAGGTTAGTTAGGTTTAAGTAGTTCTAGGTTCTAGGGGACTGATGACCTCAGAAGTTAAGTCCCATAGTGCTCAGAGCCATTTGAACCATTTTGCCGCTCGGAATTAGCCGAGCGGTCTTAGGCGCTACAGTCATGGACTGTGCGGCTGCTCCCGGCGGAGGTTCAAGTTCGCCCTCGGGCGTGGGTGTGTGTGTTTGTCCATAGGATAATTTAGGTTAAGTAGTGTGTAAGCTTAGGGACGGAGGACCTTAGCAGTTAAGTCCCATAAGACTTCACACACATTTATTTGAACATCTTTTTGAATAAAATCTTTGTCCCGCCAGCCATTTCTTCAAATTGAGGAACAGATAGTTGTCTGAGGGAGCCAAGTGTGGAGAATAGGGGATACGTGAGACGAGTTGGAATCCTATTTCCATTAATTTTGCGACCACAACTGCTGGGGTGTGTGCTCGTACAGTGTCGTGATGGAAAAGAACTTTTTTGCAGTCCATCACCGGCGTTTTTCTTGCAGCTCTGTTTTCGAACTGGCCTATAACGATGAATAATATGCACCTGCAATAGTTTTACCCTTTTCCAGATAGTCGATTAGGATTATCCCTTGCGAATCACAAAAAACAGTCTCCATAACCTTTCCGGCCGAAGGAATGGTCTTCGCCTTTTTTGCTGGAGATTCTCCCTTGGTAACCCATTGTTTAGATTGTTCTTTGGTCTTGGGAATATCCATGTTTCATCCATACTGACGAAACGATGCTTAGTCCTGCGGATTCTTCCTGAACAGCTGCAAATCACCCTTGCAACACTTCACAGGATTCGATGCTTAGGGAATTCGCGTTGGTCCTACAGGGGAGTTGTTCACACCCGTCAGTAAAAATAATCATAATTGTGTGAATACATAATATGATTCATAATCATGCAACAAATTGACGTCAGTAGCTTTGCGCATCTCTCCTGCGATCCACCCTATGGACTGAAACACAGTTTCTTTATTGGTCGTCTCAGGCGACCATGTGATGGGACTTGAACCAGTTTGTATGCTGAATGGGGTAAGGTTTCATATCTAAGTTTGTTAATGTCCGCAGTGGTTTGAGCACAAAAAAGCTCACATTGTCCTGACCCCAAGACATTCGCTATCATATTCTCAGCGCGTTATTTAGTTTTGAATCTTTTCCCCTTCATCTTGCGACATTAGAGTACATCTCTTACTTTCTAGAATATAAATTTCCCCCTCAGCATATCTGTTGTTTTGCACCTACACGTTCATTGGTCCCTTCACACGACGGGCATGACACTTTGCCGAGATTCTGGTCGATCGATCATCGCATGTTTGGGATTTGGCGTTACGTATATCCATCGATTACCTTCTCGTAGAGGGCAGTGACCTCCGTCAACGTGGGGATACTCGCTGATGAAGACTGGCTCTGAGCGCTATGGGACTTAGCTTCTGAGGTCATCAGTCCCCTATAACTTAGAACTACTTAAACATAACTAACCTAAGGACATCACACACATCCGTGCCCGAGGCATGATTCGAACCTGCGACCGTAGTGGTCGCGGGGTTCCAGACTGTAGCGCCTAGAACCGCTCGACCACACGGGCCGGCGATTAAGACTGAAACGTATCATGAGTGATAATAGAACATGATGTCTAAAAAATAGAAATTAAAGTTTTTGTTTGACTTTAGTGCACACAAAGCCTATAAAGGTATTTTGTTTCAAGAGCTGCTATTACATATTGCCTGTACACGAAACTCATTAGTGGATGTTTTGTCTTGTTTCAGGTGAGTGTTCCGTCGTGAGATGGGAGGCTGCGATGTTCGCCTGTGCAGCTGTGACGTAAGATATCATATGCGGCGCCTCCTATACACGTATTTTAGTCCCGATGCCAAAAGCCGGTCCATTACCCTTAAAAAAGAGGGGGGGGGGGGGGTACGTTATGTTAGTGTCAGCCTGGTTGATGTGTCACCAAGCGTTTGAAACCGGTGATGTTCCGTGAACATTATTTAAAAGTATGTGAAAAACCGGGACTCGAATCAGTGGGCTACCGATGAAGCATCCCGAACAGAGTACGATATCTAATATACCACACTATCTCGCGTGTAGACGATCCACAGTTTGCATTCCTTCAAGGTGACCTGTTCCAGACTACAACGACAATAAGACTATACAGGTTTTACTTATTCTTGGGTTTTTCGCTACCAACATAATTGAAATTAGATTTCCCTAATTCGTTTAGGGTGAATGCCGGGACCGTTCCACTGAAAAGGACAGGGCCGTTTTCTTTGCCATCAAAACTTAAGCCTCGTTTCTAAGGACCTTGTAATACCCTAATCTTACTTCCTCTTGACTGAAACGGATTTCAGAGGTTCTCTGTAGCATTAAGATAATTTGTGGTGAAAAGCATCGGTGTCACTTCTCACCGGAAGGAAGAAACTGAATAAGTAAATTGCGTAAATCTTGTGTCCCGTACGGAAAAGCAGTGAAGAAAATAAGAGAAACATCCGTTACAGAAGTAATCATTATTTTTCGTAACATTTGATGACATATTTGATTGTTCATTAAGTGATCAAGAAGGGAAATATTCAGATAGTTTTCATAGGGTGGTATGCACCAATTAATGCCAGTTGCATCCACTTCGTCCTGAGTTCGAGTTGCAAAATAAATTTCCAACAACGTGTCTGTTTCGTCTAAGTAACACCTATGAACTTAATGCCATTTATGGCGATCATTTAACTTAACAAATACAGTACTCGCTTGTGTTGCAGATGACGTTGGAGCTTCCAGTACCATACTGACTGTTTACGACATTTTCTTTTAAGTTGCATACGTTCGGAAGGCCGACGGTTCAAGTCGCCCTCTGGCCATCCAGATTTAGGTTTCCCGCGATTTCCCTAAACCGCTCCAGTAAATATCGGAATGGTTCCTTTGAAAAGGGCAAGCCCAATTCCACTCCCCAACCTTTCGTAAACTGAGCTGTTGCTCAGTGTCTAATTATTGTAATGATAACGCTGTTGACAGGTGTTAAATTCTAATCTCTCTCCTTCTCTTCTTCCTCTTCTTCTTCTTCTTCTTCGTTTTTCAACCTGTGTAGCCCACCATCAGCCTAGCAACCGCAACGTGTTACTTTTGTCAAGGGGAAAACTTGCATGGACTCCGTGACGTCTTTGCGTTCCTTTCTATCTCCAGTTTTGTGCTCTTTGTGAGGAAAGCGCTTTTAGCCCGTTCAGTCTATGATAGAAAATTTTCTGGACAGGTAACATTTCTTAAAAAACGTTCAATTTATTAAATAAATAAATTTATCAAACAAATAATTTATATCCAGCTTAAAGGTGTTCCCAAAAAAATCTTCTATGAAACAGATGGAAAGTGCGGTGCGCAATGCATCCGAAATCCTGGACACTTTATTGAACGTCAGAATATAGCATTTATATCACCCCAGTCACCTGCATACTTTTCGTGTACTAGTTTAAATCTGCTCTTACTGAATTTCGGTACGTCAACATGATTTAAAGTGAATAGATTGACCCCTATAAGCTTGTTCGTGCAAGCGGCAAGCTGATAGAAGGTTGTACCTCTAGTAAGGATAGCACCAGTTTCAAAGTAGAGTAGCTCGAAACGCGAAAAGTATGTACTACAACTGCAGAACATATATATGCAGATTTGAAACCTTGACAGTTTTCCTATTTCTAAGAAAATTACAGGCAGCAGCTAAACAAGATTTAGTGTAGGTGTTTCTGTATTATTATTATTATTATTATTATTATTATTATTATTATTATTATTATTATTACTACTGCTGCTGCTGCTGCATGTGTCTAAATTTCGTGGTGCAAGTCTTTCAGTTGAATGTCACTCCGGTAACTTGCGTGTCCGGTAATGCTACCGGAAATGGGGAACCTACAGCTAAACGTGAAATCGGAACTAAGTGTCATTCCTGGCAAATCCATACAAAATTAGGAAGTGAGAGCTATGTAAAAGGAGGACTGAAGAATTCCGTGGTTGGATCCCGCGACCTTTCGGTTTGCAGGCACGCGCTTTACCGCTTCTTCTCTTTTTTAATCTCATTTTTGTTCGCTGTATCTGCTAGTGGCGGACGTCGCAAGACACCCGTTTCAGTTCGTCGTTAATCGATTAACTCAGTTTTTTTATTACAGAGGGCAGCTAAACCTCTGACCGAACGCGCTGCGTAACCGTGCCGGCAACACGCTGAGCTTCCGTGCCGGCCCGCTAGACTGCCAGCCAGCCTTCGCCATTTAATAGTATTTACATATTGACCTAGGCCACGCCCTGAGGTCAGTTTCTAATACGCTCAAAGGCGGTCTTCCTGTTCGACAGTTAGATGAATGGATACTGTAACGTCTGATAGAGGAGAAGGACAATTAGCGCTTTAATTTCTGTCAATCGATGCTAAACTCTGTCATGTCAAAAGCGATATTATAATTCGAGCTGGTGACGAAAGGTAGCTGCATCGATTTGACCCATACAGTAAAAGGCTACCATACGTCTCTACTTTTCCCGATGACTTCCAAGGATTGTGAACAGCGGGGGAAAAAACTATAGTCACACCAGATACTATGTTCTGCCGCAAAGCTCCGATCAGTCGCGAGCAATTTGCAAAATAGAGTTCGATGCTTACAGATGACAGAGGTTGCGTTATCTCCATAGGATTTTATCGTACAGATCTTACCAACGAAACATTTTGAGAGGCAGAGGAAAGAGAAAATTGCCCCACTTGTGCTTTCGTAACAACATTATAATCACTTCAGTAAATGTGTACGGCACGCAGTTCGCGCGTGTCTACTTTCCGTTGTTGCAGTGGCGCAGCTCACTTGATTCCAAGATGAGTTCAGGTTCAGAATAGACAGAGGGCCCAGGGAAGCAGCAATTGTCTCCAGTACACTGCTAGAGGAAAGTCTAAGGTGACATAAGAAGTTAAGAACACGCGCATACGTTTGTTAACTTGAAATACTGCGTTATAGCGTCGACTAGAAGCGTCTTTTTAGGGTAAGGAGACAAGTTGACGTAAAGTGGGAAGACCTATTTGAAGGTGCCTTACTAAAGTAGAAGCTAGAATTCTGAGATGTGGGGCAAGATGACCAGTTGGCCAGAATTAAAAGAGAAGTGAAGCAGGGAACTACTCTGAACACCTACGGTACTAAATATGTACAAGCAGCGAGCATTGAACGAAGAGGAAAACTTAACACATTTAAGAGCACAGTTCTGTGTTTAGAAAATGTGGATGTAATGCGTTTCATAGACGATATATCAAGTGTGTCAGAAAACAATGAAGTAATTCGAACAGAACAGAATGAAACGCGCCCATTTAGCGCGGAAAACATACTGAGAACCAATGCAATATTTAATGTATCCACTCTGCAGTAGCACAATACTAGAAACTGCAGCCATCAATTATTCAGACCACTGTCACGAAATTCTCCATTCCGCCGTGCTGTAATCACTTCATTGGAACTCCCCATTTGTTCTCCCACGACGAATAGGTATGAACGTACGAAAATGGTTCAAATGGCTCTGAGCTCTATGGGACTCAACATCTGAGGTCATCAGTCCCCTAGACTTGGAACTACTTAAACCTAAGGACATCACACAAATCCATGCCCGAGGCAGGATTCGAACCTGCGACCGTAGCAGCAGCGCGATTCCGGACTGGAGCGCCTAGAACTGCTCGGCCACCGCGGCCGGCTATGAACGTACGACAAAACATCAACTTGTATTTTGTGAAGTATGACTCTGGAAGTACTGCATGTGTGAACATAAATTGTTTCAAGGAAAAGATCAGCTGTTTGACCAGTAATATCTCCTTTATTACTCTCGTAAATCTGCTGGTCATAATTATCTATTGTACGGTGTTGCTCCTTCGGCGACTTGTACTTCTGTTGTTGCATTTAGATTCATTAACCGTCAAACATCGATCTTAAATAAATACAGAGTTTCGCAGTTATGAGTGTTGGATGACACAACCGATTCATTTTCGTATTTTGAAACCTTCAGCCTTTCTGGATGGACTTCCCTTGCTAGAGTGGCGGCCTTCAGAGCTGAGCATTTGGCATCGTTTATGGTTCGCGGCTGGCTGCGGCTGTTGTTGTTCTGCCCTGACCGCCTCCTCTCGGCCGTGGCCAGAGCGGGTTCGCAGGGCCCCGGGGGGCGGTAGCAGCCGCACCTGCCAAGGCCGCGAAGTGTTGTGTAAGGCGCGGCCACGTGACACCACACAACACACACAGGGCTTCCTTCCTAGCGGGCGGCTCTGCCCGCATCGGCAGTTCAGCACTGCGCCGGACGAGCAGCCTGGCGGGGATCGGGCGGAAACGTAGCAGGCGTGCCTCTCACGGGTGGCATCGCAAACAGTCAAATGGAGCAATAATGCGAGACAGGTGTCGTCTTGTCCCGAGCTGCAGAGCAGCATACACGCGACCGGAATGCGGTAGTAAGCCGATGTTGGCTTTTACGCATTATGCTGTCAGGTGACCCCTCGGAATGACCTTGTATTCAACCGCGCATATACAGTGCGAAATCTTAATGCAGCGCAAGGTGCAATGTCTGTGTGTTTGATCCAAAAAGGATGTACTTTCCCACGTATTGCTACAAATGACAATGCGTCTCCTTCTGTCATCCGTAGGTTGTGGACACGCTACAGGGAGACAGGTCAGTACACGAGGCGAGCTGGACAAGGTCGCCGAGGTATTAAAATACCTGGCCATCTCTGCGTTGTGGCGTGGTACGGATAACGCCAGAGCACAGCAAGCTGATCTCAGGAGGACCACTGGAGTCTTTGTGTCCTATCACCCTGTAACGAACGTGGTACAGGAAAGGACCTTATGACTCAGACGTTCTGTTCGAGCGAGTACCAGCTTGACACGGCGTCATCTTGCATCTCGCCTTCAGTTCTTCCTTTCGAGTCCAGATATACTCTGGTGCAAGGAGACGGTCGTGTTCGTGTGCGAAGACCGGTGGTGGACAATACTTGTCAGCCTATTTCCAGGTTTCTGTGACGATGTGAGGAGGCTCCAGTGTTCACAGCCGTATGGATTTCGTCGTTGCCTGTGGTCACCTTACCGCCAAATAGTACAGCGAACAGATCATGTTGCACTATACAGTGACTGCTGCATACAGTGGTGGCCCAGAATTCCATGTGCTAGGACGTATGTGGTAGGCTTTAGTAAGAACGTCTTGCGAAGCCTTTACATTGAACGAATGGAATGGCCGGCGGCGAGTGCCGATCTAAACCCCATCGCGCATCTGTGGGACTTGCTTGGCAGACGTGTTCGTGGTCGTCCTGTTCCACCACAGCCCGCATTGAAGAATGGGAATGGATACCACAGGGCGATCTCCATTGACTTATCGTAGGTATCAGGCGGTGGCAAACGGTCACGTAGGGCATAAACGTTGTTGACGCTCTCGAAGTCCAATGAAACGCGCCCAGGGTGATGGGATGAGTGGTTGCGCCCACTTTGTTTCCGACGCCTGTCAGACATTTCAGTTCGTTCATTTAGACGATCGAGGATGTAATGATTTTCTATTCTTAATTTGTGACAGCTCAATGGAAGATGCTTCTGTATCCTGTTTCGTGAACTGAGTCATTCTTTTTGCTTAGTGTTATGATGTCCTTCACGTCGTCAGAGCCGACCTTTGAACTAAAGGAGCAACGTTCTGTACGCCATCTGTGTGGCTCGTGTATGCTTCGTCTGTTTGTCGGGGCTAGTAGTCTAGTGGCAATGTGCTTAACTGGAAACAGAGGTCGCAGGATCGAATACCGCTAGCCTTCGTTAGCTAACGCTAGCCGGATGTGAAGAATAAAGAGAGGCGATGAACGCCACGTTGCTCGGATTCCATATTAAACTGTAGGCTCCCTTTCCCCAAAAAGCTTTACGTGGGTTAGGTTAAAGCGCGCAAATCGCCGAAGTAGCGTCCAGTTGATGGGACTTTCAAAAGAGGCAGCTGAACATCCGTCTTGAGACCCTCCAAGTCAGTCGTGCCATACAAATTTACTTTTGTTTGCCTTTTCGGCATTTGCCTAAACAAAAATAGGAAAGAACCTGGAACCCCACTCGTACTGGTCGGCGAACCATAGAATCGGCCGTTAATTGCGCGCGCGGATTTTGTCCGTTCACCTTCATACACTTCTGCCCGTTAAAATTGCTACACCTCGAAGATGACGTGCTACAGACGCGAAATTTAACCAACAGGAAGAAGATGCTGTGGTATGCAAATGATTAGCTTTTCAGAGCATTGGCGCCGGTGGCGACAATCAAAACCTGCTGACATGAGGAAAGTTTGCAACCGATTTCTCATACTCAAACAGCAGTTGACCGGCGTTGCCTGGTGAAACGCTGTTGTGATACCTCGCGTAAGGAGGAAAAATGCGTAACATCATGTTTCCGACTTTGATAAAGGTCGGATTGTAACCTATCGCGATTGCGGTTTATCGTATCGCGACATTGCTGCTCGCGTTGGTCGAGATCCAATGACTGATAGCAGAATATGGAATCGGTGGGTTCGGGAGGGTAATACGGAACGCCATGCTGGGTCCCAACGGCCTCGTATCACTAGCAGTCGAGATGACAGGTATCTTATCCGCATGGCTGTAACGGGTCGTGCAGTCCCTGAGTCAACAGATGGGGACAAATGCAAGACAACAACCATCTACACGAACAGTTCGACGACGTTTGCAGCAGCATGGAGTATCAGCTCGGAGACGATAGTTGTTGTTACCCTTGACGCTGCATCACAGACAGGAGCTCCTGCGATGGTGTACTCAACGACGAACCTGGGTGCACGAATGGCAAAACGTCATTTTCTCGGATGAATCCAAGTTCTGTTAACAGCATCATGATGGTCGCATCCGTGTTTGGTGACATCGCGGTGAACGCAGACTGGGAGTGTGTATTCGTCATCGCCATACTTGCGTATCACACGGCGTGATGGTATGGGGTGCCATTGGTTACACGTCTCGGTCACCTCTTTTTCGCATTGATGACACTTTGAACTGTGGACGTTACATTTCAAATGTTACGACCCGTGGCTCTACCCTTCATACGATCCCTGCGAAACCCTACATTTCAGGAGGATAATGCACGACCGCATGTTGCAGGCCCGGTACGGAACTTGCTGGGTACAGAAAAAGTTCGACTGCTGCCCTGGCCAGCACATTCTCAAGATCTCTCACCAACTGAAAACGTCTGGCGAATGCTGGCCGAGCAACTGGCGCGTCACAATACGCCAATCACTACACTTGATGAACTGTGGTTTCGTGCTGAAGCTGCATGGGCATCTGTACCTGTACACGCCATCCGAGATCTGACTCAATGACCAGGCGTGTCAAGGCCGTTATTACGGCCAGAGGTGGCTGTACTGGGTACCGATTTGCCAGGATCTATGCACCCAAATTGCGTGAAAATGTAATCACATATCAGTTCTATTATAATATATTTGTCCAATGAATACCCGTTTAACATCTGCATTTCTTCTTGATGTAGCAATTTTAATGGGCAGTAGTGTATGTCGTAAGTTAGGTCGCTGCACGTTCAGGGAGGCTGAATTAACTAAAAATACGAAGAGCAATCTGTGAGCGGTCTTTCAGTCCGTGAAGATCAACCTCAGTGAAATTTGATTCCAGAGACGGGACTTACTCAACAATGCAGGTAGTAAATGTTCGCCGTCATAATAAACATATTAAGTTTTTAGCCACAATTATTTTTACGTTAAATTTCGGAAAAGTAACGTTTTTGTTTGTTTTATTTAATGCTAGGCAGAAAAGTGAAGTAGATGTAGGCGAAAACCCGGAATAGAGCTTTGTTCCTAAACGCGTCCGGCATATTAGAATCACCAAACATAGAGTAGGTAACGACAGAGTATTTAGTAATAACACACCAGACTAATTCAGAATGAGATACACACACCTACGCTGGCTCTCACCTTCCTGTCGTTTCTGCCGCAACGCGAAATCTGTGTGTGCGGTTGGAGATTACGCACCGGATGAAACTGGTTTGTGTTTGTGACACGGCAGAGCTATGGGACCTAGTAAAGAAAGGAAAGATTTAAGTCATAGAACGCTGCAGAGTGCGGTAAACAACTGCAAAAATGCGCTAGCTTGCCTTCGTTACGCCCCGTCTCCTCCGTTGCCACAAAATAGCGAAATAACCGTCCGCTTGCGTAGTCCACTGGATCCCACTAACGAGTAATGCACGCCATTCCGATATGCCCGGTCGACCAAGGAAACATTTCTCAGCTGGCCCGAATCGACCTCCTTCCGCTCCTATACGTGTGAAATAGTTTTGAAAAGGATCGCGATCCCCGCTTTTGTTCACAACATTAGTTAGTCAAAAATCTTCCGGCTGTGATCGAACCAGCACTCCTATCTGAAAATACGACGCTGCGTTCGTCACATAACTTTTAACTGGTTCATTGCTACAACCTAGTCTCGGGATAACGCATAAGTTGGAAAATCAAGCAGTATAACTAATTTAGCAAATTAAAATTTGCGCGTAAACGTTAGTTTTTTTTTTCATTTGAAGGGCATATGCAAAGTTCGTGGGCGGTAATTACGGTAAGTCAGTGAATATTGGTAGATATTCTAACGCACTAATCTGAAACTAATTTTCTCTGCAAAAACGTGCAAATCTGGCGCTTCACAGCACACAGTAGATGTTTCCGGTGCTCATATTGAATGAATTGTGTAAGCAGCGGTTAATAATAAAATGAACATTATACCTTTCTCACTTGTTTGATCTCTCCTGCCCACGTCCCAGTTCTAATTCCTTACCTTTGAAAACATTTCTATATCTCTTTCTTGCATTCACAGTGCTAGATTTGTACCTAATGGCCGAAATTGGAACGACCTTTATCTCCAGCGTAAATCACTTCCACGTTAACCCATTAGCATATCTACTAAATTTCGCTGGCATAAGATAATTGCAGAGAGAAGAAGCTGGAAGTGTAGCTAAGTGTTAACAAATAAAACATTTCTGATTTTCATTGTGGTTTCCATTTCATGATCAATCGGTACTTACTTTCTGGGCAGCACTCGTAGAATTGCGCGCCCATGCAAGAAAAAGCGCTTCAGATTTTTTTTACTCCTTCAGAATATGAAAAGTAAATTTGTTGACCACGAAGTATCACTAACTCTCGGCTTCCGGAATGACAACCACTTTGCAACACAATCTTAGCCACAAGAGGGCTTTACTTCCCTCTTACGCCCCACGAGGGCTACAGGCCGCCTTACCGAAGCAAACTCCACACTGAGCCACAAAACTAACATTTTACGCTTTCAACTAATCAGCATTTGCACTCACCTTTTCTTGATTCCACTAACAATAGTCAACAAGGAGCTGCTCCGTGCCAACATTTCTCAAAGTTTATTTCCAACAGAAGCTGCAAATTTCCGTCCGTGTTGTTGAGGAAATCACTTGCCCTTGAAATCAGACCGTCAAGCCACGACTACAAATAATTTAGAAGGATTTAAGATGGACCGATCCATCTTCATCCTGAACAAATGTCTCCTAACTCGCAGATAATGGTAAATGACTGTGGAGTCTACTGTAGTGAACGCGATGAATCGACAGGCGTGGCCAGGAAAGATACAGTATGTTATAAAGGCTGCCGCAGCCAGGTCCCGTACACTTACATTTACACAGACAGGTATTTCAGAGGGCATCTCTGGTAGGTGAGATTTACGAAACAACTGCCAACCAAACGATTACTCCGATTAGTTTGTAGAATCTATGAGACATACATTCCAACAGAATTTCGGAAAAACGTTACCCACACAATCCCGAATATAGCACGGGCGAATAAAGTGCGAAAACTATCGATCGATTAGCCTAAAACCCCGTGCATCAAAGTTGCAAACATGAATAATGTACAGAAGAATGGAAAAGAGAATTGAGGATATGTGAAATTACGGTCAGCTTAATTTCGGACAGATAAACTCACCAGAGTGGCAGTTCGGTCGTTACTATATAAGAAGTAAGACCTTAGAAAAATTCAAGACACGTTCCTAGGATATGTCGACTTACACAGGTGTTCCAGTATATGAAGCCGTGCAAAATATTCAAAATTGTCAGGAAAATTGGCGTGAGGTACTGGGGAAGGGAGTAATATGTAAACGTTAACTTTGCCCACAAGCCGTGACGGGCACATCGTACCGACCGACCACCGTGTCATCCTTCGCCAATGGCCGCGCTGAACACTCACATTCTAAGGCTGACAAGACGAAGAAATGCTGAAGTAATCAGAAGTAGCAGAAATGAGATTAGCGATGAACTAAGCATCACGTTGGTTACCAAGAAGTAGATGTAGTGAAGAATTACTGTTGGGAAGCAAAAACGAATCACGGACGAAGTAAGGTGGTCATAAAAAAAGATACTGGCACGAACGAAGAGAGCATTCGCTGCCAAAAGAATTCTGTTGGCGTGAAACAACGGCCCCAATATGAGGAGAAAATTTCTGAGAATGTACAGTACGTTTGCAGTACACACTGTGAGGAAGTGAACACAGACTGTTGGAAAACCGGAAGAGAAGAAAATTGAAGAGCTTGTGATGTGTTGCAATAGAATAATGTTGGAAACTGTGAGCTGATACGACAAAGAATGAGCACATTTT
Organism: Schistocerca gregaria; assembly: GCF_023897955.1. Classification (NCBI taxonomy): domain Eukaryota; kingdom Metazoa; phylum Arthropoda; class Insecta; order Orthoptera; family Acrididae; genus Schistocerca; species Schistocerca gregaria. The sequence goes on from NC_064926.1 coordinate 480,451,761, forward strand.
CCGCAGAAATGGCCAAGAAAGGAACATGTAGAAAATACGGACAAGGAGATGGGACGGAACGACAGGAAGTATCCAAAGACATCAGGTAATAACTTCCACGGTGCTAGAGGGGGCTCTAGAGGATAAAAACTGTAGGAGGAGGCGGAGACTGGAATACAAAACACACTATTTGTAAGAGGAGCTGAGCGATGACAGCTAGCGCCCGGAAACCTGAGCAATACTTAAGACTTCACGTGCAGCAACAGAAGCAAATTACAGTTAAAAATCTGATCAGTAGCGAGATCATTACAGACGTCGTATGACCTCAGTTCGTGAAATGTGACGGAAGGAATGGGCGTTAGGGAAGGAACCATCCCGTCAAAAGCCTTGAGTGGTACAGGGAGACCACAGAAGATTTACATGAGGGTGGCTGGACGCAGAGTTGAATTCTAGTCCTGTCGGGTACGAAACCTCTCTCGGTAAGAAGAGTTTCTAGAGAAACAAGAACTCAGAAAAAGCTGTTGATAATTTTTAATCTGATTAAAATACTTAAAATTCTGGTGAAAAGAGCTGTCAAGTACAGATACGACGAATAGCTCACGGAATGTAAAAAAAATCACTGCCTGGCAATAAAATTCGAATGCAAACTGCTGCTAAAATTGTCATCCCATTTTTGAGCTTGTCACCGCCATATAATGGCTACGAAAACGTTGAAAACGAGGAAATCAGTCCTTCTCCAAGCAACTACGCTGCGGTACTTGCATCTATCGTGACAATTTAAAACTTGAGCCAGACCGTGGCCTAAACTTATTTCTTTGGTTGGAGCGTTTCCGTAGATATCAACATCCGTGTCTGTTGTACATCCTCGTTCCTCCACACAATCCGGTCCTCCAGCGGTGCTATTCCCACACATCTCGTGGGATGACCTCTGGTTGAATTGTTTGGGAGTAATAGGAGGGAAACATTCGTGACATGAGAGATTACATCGGTGTCCGGAAAGTGGTTGAAAAGTAACTGAATGCGCAGGAGATCTATTTTAGAATGCCGGTGCAGCAGGAATTTTCAATTCTGACGGTAAGTTAATACCAAAAAAAAGTAATATGTTACTCTTTGCTGTGCAAGTCTCTTTATCTCTGCGTAAGAGTTGAACCGTACATCCACTTAATCCTGGTTGCTGTCATAAAACTTTGCTTTTTCTTTACAGTTGCCTCTGAAACCGTATTCACTGTTCAGTAGTGCCTCAGTATGTGTACTGTCAACTGATCCCTTCTTTTAGTCAGGTGGAAGACATGAGGAGTAACATTAAAAACTGAGGTGGTTTCTGAAACATTGTAACTGCATCATGCCGTATGTGCAGTATAGTATTTTTCTCATGCTGCTACTAATGACTGAGTAAATAAAAGAAGAGCCTTAGGTGGAACGTGGCCAACTATTTTCAAATAGCATCATGGGGAACGCAGAGCTCACCGTCCCCATTCGACGTACAGGTCAGCATACAAGTCACTGTCTAGCGCTATAGCACTAGCGTGTGCCAGATACCTCTCCTGCCAAAGCATGCGCCACGTAAATATTGAGCAGTTAACAGCGCGTTGATTCCGCCGAATGTCGTGCATTAGGGAGGCCGCATGCGAGCCGTACTCATGCAGTCAAGTTGCGACAATCGATTTCTGCGAGTGGGAAATGTTCCCAGGCAACTGGCGTGCTCGATGCTCTCTTCCAAAGCGCATTCTGCACAGCAGACCTTGACAGACTTTAGTGTCTCCCTCCCTCTCTCTCTCTCTCTCTCTCTCTCTCTCTCTCTCTCTCTCTCTCTCTCTCTCTCTCTCTCTCTCTCTCTCTCAGCAGACGTTTGGTATTTCGTTTTCGCATTGTGCGGTTGGAGCCATCCCAAATATGATACTGCTCATCACGTCTTTCGTGCAAACAAAATTACAAATATCTGCACAAACAGAGAAAATGCGCCCGACGATTACTCTTAGGTCAGAAACCCTGTAATTCCGATGTGACTCTTTGAAGAATTCTGGATTTGAGTCTACCTTGCGCGAGAAGATTTTGTCTCTTCCTTCGTAGTCGTGGTGAAACGCTCCTCACAAGTGTGCTTCGGCTTCCATGGCTGTCGTGTAGTGTAAAGCTACCTAGCCTATAGTATCACATCAACTTTCGTAACGTTTCAGACTTTCTCTTCTTCAGAGTGTTAATGAAACGCCGAACAGTGACAGTGGTAGATTTAAATGAGTTACCTATTTCGTCACACTTTTATTTTTTATCTATTTTTAGCTGAAATGATCTACAGCGTATCTTACGGTACAAGACAAGTGCTCATTGTTTGGTTACATTACCGACCGCCAGTCACTGGAATCCTGTATTATCTTCAATGCGTAGGATCTATTTTAGCCTAAACAATTTCATAAAACTACCTGTAATAAACGCGCATGTGAGATTAAGGTTTCCTGTAAGAATCTAGAGTAAGTGCAATTCATCCATGGCGGAATTCGCTTGTATAATGCTGAATGCTACATTCGTGTATTTTATTCCCCAACTCTTGTTTCTTGAAGAGGGAGCGTCACATGAACATATTACAATATGTACTGCAAGACTGTACAGAGTGGGGCAAATAAGTGGCCCGGACGACCTGCGCGTTGCATTGCCAACGCTTTGAAACCGTTGTGGCAGAATTAACGGAGGAGGAAAAGACCTACTTTTACCTGATCGGTCAGTGCACTATTACTTTGTGTGGGGAGCCCTCAAGTCTAAGTTGTATCGAAACAACCCCCATCGTCTTCAAGAACTGCTTCAGAACATTTCGGATGAGACTGCAGCAATGCCAGTAGAGCAGCTTCGACCCACCTTCAACTACTTGCTGATCAGGGCCCAAAAGTGCCAAGAGATGAATGGTGACTTTCAACGTATGCTGTAGTCAAGTTAGAACTGTTTCCTTTCCTACGCTGGCCCTTTTAAATGCCACACCTTGTACATGAAGGCGTTGCCCATGACGAAAACACTGACAAATCTTCAAGAGAATATGTCTGAAGTCTATCCAGGAGTGTAGAGTGCTTTACCGAAAGTAATACAGGCGTGGTCTAGTGATCTTTTTAAAGCTGCAGTAGATCAGTTGCAATTAGCGGCAGGATCGTGGCCTATTTGAAGCGTGGTTTATCGGTCCGCGTTGGCCAGGATCCCACGACTGCCATGTTAATATGGAATCCATGGGTTCAGGAGGGCCATACTCAACGCTATGCAAGGTCTCACCGACCCCGCGCGACAAGCGCCCGAGAGGACAGGTGCCATGCATGATTGTAGCCATGTCATTCACCTTCAATCAGGAAATAGGCATGTTTACAGCACGACAAGTTAGTAACCACAATGCCAGTGTAACATGATGTGGACACACCACCAGCCCGCAAGAAGGTAGCTATTATTCCGGATTCCGTTGACGCATCAGCAGAGAGGCGCCCAACGACAACCCTGGCACAGGAGTGGCACCACGTCGTCTTCGTCGTACGGCCATACAACGGGGGTACATGTGTGTAGAGGAGAAACGATGTTGTCAGATTGCTTTCATCGTCGCCGTATGGGGTGCCACTGGATATACTGCTATCACCTCCTGTTCGCATAGCCTATAATTTGGACATTAGGCCTCGTGTTTCTAATGTTCTTAGCCGATGGCTGTGTCCTATCTGCTAGGTCTCATTGGAGCTACATTTCAACAAGATAACGCAATACGGCATGCTGTCTGTGCTGTCATGATGTACCCAACGACAACCCTGGCACAGGAGTGGCACCACGTCGTCTTCGTCGTACGGCCATACAACGGGGGTACACGTGTGTAGAGAAGAAACGATGTTGTCAGATTGCTTTCATCGTCGCCGTATGGGGTGCCACTGGATATACTGCTATCACCTCCTGTTCGCATAGCCTATAATTTGGACATTAGGCCTCGTGTTTCTAATGTTCTTAGCCGATGGCTGTGTCCTATCTGCTAGGTCTCATTGGAGCTACATTTCAACAAGATAACGCAATACGGCATGCTGTCTGTGCTGTCATGATGTACCTCGATACAGAGGATGTTGGACTGTCGCACAGACCAGCTCGTTTTTCAGGTGTCTCATCCATTGATTGACGAGGGAATGGCACGCCACTAGTTGCCAGACTGTAAGGTTGAACGTGAGCTCTGCAAAACAGGTAAACATGAAATGACATTCCTATATTTGTTGTTAGTTCATTTAGACTCTATCCCTAGCCGGATGAGAGCTGTTGTTGCTCCGTGTAATAAATTTGGCACCGTGTATCCCCGAAAATTTACTTTACGTATATTTCCTACAATGCTGCATTGCTAACCTTTCCGGGGTTACAGTAGTGATGGTGAAAACAGGGTGCATACGACCCGGGACAACCGGGAGATCCGAGAAAACCCGGGAATTTTTTCATCCGGGAGAAAACCGGGAATTTTTTAGAATTCCGGGAATTTTTCGTTGTTTTAGTTTTCAGTTAAATTTTTGTGATTTTATCTGGTAAAAACGAATACTCTAACAAAGAATATTGCTGTATCCCGCTTCTGCAGAATAATACTGCAGTATCAAATAAAAATTAAATCGGAAAGGAAATGCGCCATATACAACAACAAAAGACAGTGCTCATACAAGCGTCTCCCAACAGCAAAGCGTTTTATAGGCTTTAGGAAGATTATACAATGCTTCGTAACAAAAAATTGCCTCCAATGAGCGTGACGTGACAGCTGTTTACACTAGATTCATTTTAATGCAATATCTTTTAAATGTTTTACAAGTACGAACATACGGCCTTCCTGCGTCATCGTAGCTGCGCAAGCGCAGTGACGCCTATTATCTGGCACTCTCTGGCAACTGCTGGAACGAACCTATTTCTGACGGGTGACGGGAAAATGTTGCGAATGGTGGTTTGAAAAGCGTTACTTTAAAAGTAAATTTCCTTTTATGCAAAGATGAAATACATGCGAGAATGTACGACGAATTTCTTAAATCACAGAACGTTTGACTCTCATTTAAAAATCAACTCTTTGGGGACGACCATCTAGAAGAATTTCGAGCCCAGATCAGACATTTACGTCGTAATTAAAAATTTTAGTCGCACATTTGTTATGTATCTTAAAACGTAACACGCGCAAAAAAGATCAACATCATACGTGAAAGCTTAGCTTCTCTTGCAGCTTATTAATTTTAGAGACCAATGTTATATGTGAGAGCTTTGCTTTTCTTGTAGCAACAGTGTGTGTATTAATTTGAACCATTAACTTTTCTTAATTGTGTGTTCGCGCTACTTAAGAGTGATCTTGCTATTGGCTGACTACCTCATGTGTCATATGCTGTTATCAGGTGGCGAGATCACGTGACTTGAGCTGTGACGGGCTTACAAAAGCGCGTCGCAATCTCGATTTCAATGCTTCGGAAAGTAACTTGGGGTGAATGTTCAAATGTGTGTGAAATCTTATGGGACTTAACTGCTGAGGTCATCAGCCCCTAGGCTGACACGCTACGTAACCTAAATTAGACTAAGGACAAACACACACACCCATGCCCGAGTGAGGACTCGAACCTCCGCCGGGACCAGCCGCACAGTCCATGACTGCAGCGCCTCAGACCGCTCGGCTAATCCCGAGCGGCAGTGTTCGGTGCAATTCGAATTTATACCTTCGTAACACAAAAATATGCATGCGTACATGTTGCTGCACTTCAAAAATCTTTCCAAAACGCCCTGAGTTTCATTTTCTAAAGTGCTGGTAAATTCTTCGTCGGTGTAGAAATCCATAAACCATCAAAGGATTAAGTTGTACAGTAGCGAGGAAAAGTGTACCATCACTTAACACGGAAAAAGTGTTTTTTCACCCGGGAGAAAGTGTATTTTCAACCGGGAAACCTGGGAAAAATCTGTGAAAAGCGCAGATGGCTCAGGAACTCTAATTGGACAACGACGTGGAAGCGCATCGACTGTGATTTCCTCAAAGGAATTTTATTGTTATTCGTTTTACGGGAACGACGGAAACCTTAATGTGGATGGCTGGGCGCGTGTTGAACCAACACCGACTCGAAGGAAGGCCTCCGCGCTTGTTCGTGACGTCACGTCAGCTACGCACCCCCCCCCCCCCCCCCCCCAACGTGTACAATCGCAAGATATTTCATTAACATTCAGTTTTCCTCACCCCATAGTCAACCAAGATACCTAGAGCAGAGCACCAATATGTTCAGTTTCTTGTAGAAGCAACCCAGTACAAACGTAACTTCCTCAGATTTACAAATAAGGTAAAGAAGCACGAATTCTGTTGCTGCTGGACCATGAAGTTGTTTTTGTATGTCAATCCTTAAAACAGGTGGAAATTTAAGTTCAGGAGTACACTATTTGTTAAGAAGTGTAATGAATTGCACAATTACTTGACTACAGAAATCTCTCAGAACAATGTGTGTTGGTCAACTACCGCCAATTGTTTCACATTTTCCTGGGTCAGAGAGGGGGAGACCACCATTATGAGTGTGCCTGCAACAGACCTGGCGTTCGCCGTGCCTAGCTGACGTGACGTCGCGAACAAGCGCCGAGGCCTTCCTTTGAGTCGGTGTTAGTTGAACGCGCTACCCAGCTGCGTTAATCACGGCGTCAGCTCGCTCGAGTAAGCGGCGAGAGCGTGCGCGCGGAGACGACTGTGGAATTCTCCAGCGGCCTTGGCGTGGCATCGATCGCGCGCTGTGCTGCGCTGCGGTGCGGTGCGCGAAGCGGCGCCGACAGCCGTCCCAGAGCGGTCGTCGGGTCGCCGCGGCGCGCTTTGCCTGTCTGTCCTCGGCGCGAGATTTTAGGCGGTTTTCCGCACTCGGCCACGCAACAGCTGGCTAGATTACGAGCCACTTTGTCCTCGCACCTGCAGAGGGTTGACGGGTTGGCGGATTGTGTACGAGATTCATCTGAAAAGTTCTATGCAAATGCAAGCAAAATACCCTTATTTGTCTTCCAGGCGTTGGTTCGTATTTACAAAGGTTGGCCAAAAAAACACGGCAACACCGCGAGCAATGCATGCTATCAAGCAGGCAGTTTGCGCTGTTGTATTTGACCTCAAACTGCACCTCAGCAATGTCGTCAATATACGGGCTTGCTGCCGGGGACGTCGTCGACCACCGCCGATATTTCGACAGGAGCACACCCTGCCATTCTCAGGGCACAAATGCAAGGAGGAAGCAATGTGCAAGGGTATTTAATGCCTCGGTTCACAGAGGACAAACTAGGAAAGATAACATACACTGAACAAGTAACCGCAAAGTCAACACACAACCAAAGATAACCAGCCTTACTTTTTATTCAATGGTCAGTACTACGAACAGGCTGATGGAGTTGCAATGGGAAGCCCGTTGTCACCCATTGTGGCCAATTTGTTTATGGAGGATTTTGAGGAACGTGCATTCGAGTCAGCGACCTTGAAACCTGCGTGTTCTTTTTCAGATCTGTGGATGATATTTTTGTTTACTATTAAAAACAGCCTTGATCACGATTTATTTATCAAGGTGACTGGTTTCGACCACTACTGTGGTCATCTTCAGACCATTGAATAGGAACCTACTAGTAGTGATTCTCCAACAGAAAGAGGTTCCTATTCAGTGGTCTGAAGATGACCACAGTAGTGGTCAAAACCGGTCACCTTGATGAATAAATCGTGATCAAGGCTGTTTTTAGTAGTAAATATTTGTAAGACTGATCACTGCCTTTCCCGTAACGTATTCAAAAGTGATAGTTCTGTAGTTTGGCCTCATGGTAGTGAGAATTTAAAACGGTTTTTGGAACACCTGCACTCAATCCACCGGAATAGGCAGTTCACTATGGAGGTGGAAAAGAATGGTTGACTTCCCTTCCTTGATGTGTTGCTCAGACGGAAGACTGTTAGTACGTTGGGACATACTGTTTATAGGGAGCCTACTCACACTGACTTGTATCTGCGAGCTGATCGTTGTCACCATCCAGCCCAGCGTGAAGGAGTACTTCGTACCTTGGTCCACAGGGCCCACGTTATCTCAGACCCTGAAAGTTTGGCAGCTGAGCTATCACATCTCGAAGTAACCTTTCGTCAGAATGGTTATAGAGAGAGATAGATCAAACGTGCGTTGCGCTATCAGCCTTCTGTGCAACGGGTGAGTGACGATAGCAACGAAGTGGCACCTAAATCTACGGCCTTTTTGCCTTACGCAGGAAGCATCTCCAACAAGATTGGCCGTATTTTGCGGAAATATGATGTGAAATCATAAGATTATGGCCCTGTTGGCGTCCGTAAAATATGATCTTGGTTTGCATAATGCTGGTGCTATCGTATTCCTTGCAGTTGTGGCATGTCATCTATTGTGTCATATATTGGTCAGACAATTAGGACTGATGAAGACCGGTGTAGTCTACATCTACATACATACTCCGCAATCCAACATACGGTGCGTGGTGGAGGGTACCTCGTATCACAACTAGCATCTTCTCTCCCTGTTCCACTCCCAAACAGAACGAGGGAAAAATGACTGCCTATATGCCTCTGTACGAGCCCTAATCTCTCTTATCTTTGTGGTCTTTCTGCGAAATATAAGTTGGCGGCAGTAAAATTGTACTGCAGTGAGCCTCAAATACTGGTTCTCTAAATTTCCTGAGTAGCGATTGACGAAAAGAACGCCTTTCCTCCAGAGATTCCCACCCGAGTTCCTGAAGCATTTCCGTAACACTCGCGTGATGATGATCAAACCTACCAGTAACGAATCTAGCAGCCCGCCTCTGAATTGCTTCCATGTCCTCCGTCAATCCGACCTCATAGGGATCCCAAACGCTCGAGCAGTACTCAAGAATAGGTCGTATTAGTGTTTTATAAGCGGACTCCATCACAGATTAACCACATCTTCCCAAAATTCTACCAATGAACCGAAGACGACTATCCGCCTTCCCCACAACTGCCATTACAAGCTTGACCCACTTCATATCGCTCTGCAATGTTACGCCCAAATATTTAATCGACGTGACTGTGTCAAGCGCTACACTACTAATGGAGTATTCAAACATTACGGGATTCATTTTCCTATTCATCTGCATTAATTTACATTTATCTATATTTGGAGTTAGCTGCCGTTCTTTACACCAATCGCAATCCCTGTCCAAGTAATCTTGTATCCTCCTAGTCACTCAACGACGACACCTTCCCGTACACCATAGCATCATCAGCAAACAGCCGCACATTGCTATCCACCCTATCCGAAAGATCATTTATGTAGACAGAAAGCAACAGCGGGCCTACCACACTTCCCCGGGGGCACTCCAGATGATACCCTCACCTCCGATGAATACTCACATAAGCGTCACACACGGTTACAACAGCCGAGCTAATCCGCTATTGCAGAACATTGCCTTGACACCTGTCCTCCTATGGAATACAAGAACACCGAGATTCTGGCTTGCACGTCAAGCTATTGGGATGTGTCATTAAGGAAGCTGTTGAAATCAAACTATCAAGCAACCTTATAAACAGATATGGTGGATTTTGTTTAAATGCTGCTTGGAATCCGGCTCTCTCATCAAAAAACAGAGTGACAGAATTAGTGCTACTACACCTGTTGATTAATAGTCATATCGATATTTCTGTCGTTGGTTATCTTTGGTTGTGTGTTGACTCTGCGGTTACTTGCTCTGTGTGTGGTATCTTTCTTTGTTTCTCATCTGTGAACCGAGGTGTTAAATTCCCTTGTACATTGTTCCCTCCTTGCAGTTGTGCCCTGAGAATGGCAGGGTGTGCTCCTGTCGAAACCTGGCAGCAAACCCGTCAGTTATTTGAACATTCAATTCGCCGGGAACAGTCAAAATCTCACATCTCGTCGATACTTTGTCAGTCATGGTGAGAACGGTGTTCCGTGACGTCGGAGCTGAGAGAATCCGAGCGTGGCCGAATTGTTGGTGCTCTTATGGTGGCTGCTTCCGTAACCAAGGTAGCTGATAACGTATCGAAGATTTATGCCGCAGATACCGTATCGAATATTTATGCCGCGCACAAGGAAAGCGGAAAAACTTTATCCGCCAAGTCACAACGCGGACGAAACCGTGTGTGTGTTTAGTGATAATGACGGGCGGCCATTGATGAGGATTTTGACAAAAAATAAGAGGACGACAGCTGCAAAAATCATTGCGGGATTGAACGTCCCACTCGCGGACCATGTCAGCACCAAAACTCGAAGGGAACTCCACAAGCAGGGAATTGCAGAGTGCGGGAAATGCCCGTAACAGGAAAACGTGTTGCTGGTGCCATAAAACTTGGACTACGCAGCAATGGAATACGGTCAGATCAGGCTTGCGTCTCGTTAACGTCCGACCGAGTTTGTGTTTCAAGAGTGAAGCACGGTCGGGAATTGGACGTTAATTTTGGCGACCATATCGGGTTATTCCCATTGTTATTCAGCAAGGTTGCACTAATGCCAGTGATTGTGTGACCATTTTGGCTGGTCAGGTTCATCCCATGATACATTGTCCTCCCAGTGTTGATGCGGTGTTTAAAGACGACAGGGCAGCTGTTCATACTGATCGAACTGTCCAGGATTGGTTTTATGATCACGATAATGACGTGTCCCATTTCGCTTGGCCTCAAGTCACTGCATCTCAATAGTATTGAGCCGTTGGGGTTTACTTTGGAGAGAAGGGTACGTGATGGCTATCCATCTCCATCATCGTTACCTTATCTTCTAACTGTTTCACAGAAAGAATTTTATAAGGTTCCCTTGAAAACCATTTAGGACCTGTATTTGTGCATTCCAAGATAACTGGAAAGTATTATGAATGCCAATGGTTCTTTTAAGCTTGGTAATGTTAGTCTTTTGATTTGACTATACAGGGTGTTACAAAGAGGTACGGCCAAACTTTCAGGAAACATTCCTCACACACAAAGAAAGAAAATATGTTATGTGGACATGTGTCCGGAAACGCTTACCTTCCATGTTAGAGCTCATTTTATTACTTCTCTTCAAATCACATTAATCACGGAATGGAAACACACAGCAACAGAATGCACCAACGTGACTTCAAACACTTTGTTACAGGAAATGCTCAAAATGTCCTCCGTTAGCGAGGATACGTGCATCGACCCTCCGTCGCATGGAATCCCTGATGCGCTGATGCAGCCATGGAGAATGGCGTACTGTATCACAGCCGTCCACAATACGAGCACGTAGAGTCTCTACATTTTATACCGGGGTTGCGTAGACAAGAGCTTTCAAATGCCCCCATAAATGAGTCAAGAGGGCTGAGGTCAGGAGAGCGCGGAGGCCTTGGAATTGGTCCGCCTCTACTAATCCATCGGTCACCGAATCTGTTGTTGAGAAGCGTACGAACACTTCGACTGAAATGTGCAGGAGCTTCATCGTGCATGAACCACATGTTGTGTCGTAGATGTAAAGGCACATGTTCTAGCAGCACAGGTAGAGTATCCCGTATGAAATCATGATAACGTGCTCCATTGAGCGTAGGTGGAAGAACAAACTAAAATGAGCTCTAACATGGAAATTAGGCTTTTCTGGACACATGTCCACATAACATCTTTTCGTTGTGTGTGAGGAATGTTTCCTGAAAGTTTGGCCGTACCTTTTTGTAACACCCTGTATAGACTTTCTCGGCGTATGAGCATATCAAATTCTTATCGGTTTTCCGGCCGGATCAAACTGTCATCTGAGCACAATATTTCAGCGGTCCACCTGGCCGCCACATCAGGTGAGAAAAGCTACGTTGCTCTCGCCGCTAATTGATTCCACTCGCAAACCGACCACTTTGAACAAACCGACGGTGTGGCTATGGGGAGTCCTTTATGCCCCATAGTCGCTAATATTTTTATGGAGGACTTTGAGGATATGGCTTTGAAAATCTTTTTTGAAGCCTTCTCATTTTCTGAGATGTTGACGATATTTTTTCTTGTTTGGCCACATGGAATAGACTGTTTGCACCGGTTATTGGACCATTTTAATTGCCCTCATCCGAACAAAAAAGACCTCCACCTAAACTTTTAGGCCTGTGACTTCTCTTCCGTATGCTGGGAATTTGTCCGCCAAGGTAGGTAGACTTTTTGAAGAAATATGAGATCAATAGTTTTTTTCGTCTGCCAGCTAAGATTCGAACACTTCTTGGCTCTGTCAAAGATGATTTAGGTTTGAGGAAGTCTGGCGTTTACAAAATACCGTGTGAGTGCGGGAAAATTTACGTAGGCCAAATTATTCGTACCGTCAACGACAGGTGTATTGATCATCATCGCCATACGCGATTATTACAACCAGATAAATCTGCGGTGGCTGAGCATTGCCTTACAGAGGGACACAGGATGCTATACAATGAGACGCAAGTAGTTGCAAATGCTTCCCGGTATTGGGATTGTGTTTTAAAAGAATCTGTCGAAATCAGGCTAGCAGACAAAACATTATTTGCGATAATGGATACCCGCTAAGTAAAACGTGGAATCTCACGGCTGTGAATAATCATTTGTAACGATATATCGTTTTCAACAGCATTCACCACCGTAGGCGCTGCAACTCTTTTTGCGCCAGGAGCAGGAGGAATGATTTAGCGCCTGCGCACTGCATCTAGCGAATGCGCTGTTGTACTTCTGCTGCATATAAAGGTGCAGCTATTTTGCGAGTGTAATCAGTTATCAGCGAGAGTAGCGTAGCTTTTCTCACCTGATGATTGCGGCCAGGTGGACTGCTAGAATATTGTGCTCAGATGTCAGTTTGATCCGGCTAGAAACCCGACAAGAATCTGATTTGCGCTTTTGATGTTCCATATTTTTGTCCACCCGCAGTATGTTAACAAGATTTTTGTTGAAACGCTCTGGGGGATTACAGTTGTGGCGATCTAAGACTCGAACCTGGGACCTTTGCCTTTCGTGGGCTCAAAGATCCCCCACACAGCTCTATTACGGTAGTGAAGGCGGATCGGTATAAAGGTGGGCTGAGAATCTTAGCTTCGATAGCTGAGTTTTTAGAGAACTTGTGCCCTAACGGCTAAAGTCCAGATTCGAATCTCGGTCCAGCACATATTTTCGGTCTGATAGGAACTTTCATATAAGCACACACTGCGCCGCAGCTGTGAAAAGTAATCCTAGAGGATGTTTGTTAACTACGAAGCAGCTCACGTCACTTCCTCCTCTTGCAAATTCTTTAATTTTTCTTTCTGTTTGTTGCTTCTGTATTTCTTCTGCTTTTACCAATGTTGCTTATCCTTTGTTTCTCCTCACCATCTGCTCTTTCTCTTCCCATTCTTGCACCCTTTTTCTTATTTTTCCGCCGCAATCAACTGTGTTAAAGAAGTAATGCTTTCGCTCCATCTGTAGCAAAGATCTACACCGCTTCCGCCATCGTGCAGCAAGCGCGTGTCTCTTGGCATTTGGAAAAGTTTCGTACAGCTTGGCAAAGCTGGAGGCATGCACGAGCAGTTCAAATAACTTAAACGAATGTGGATAACGTCCTCGATTACTACCGAAATTTCTACGGATGAACATTCCCCCGCTCCACCTTCCAACCGCAAGCACTGCCAGGCTGAAGCTGCTTGAGCCGCTCCATTGTTACCCTCACCTGGGGATAGTTTGGATATCTTTTGGGGTTATTGAATTTATGAAGACTAGCGCTCGCACCCGACATGCTGATATAATCATTGTGAATTTTCTCCAAATCCAGCGGCGTTCGTTTCTCTGCGCCACTCTTGACACCTGAACTGTTGATCCGTCCGTAGTGATCTTGACGTCGACGTGACCCCAACCGACCGCTACGGTCGCAGGTTCAAATCCTGCCTCGGGCATCGATGTGTGTGATGTCCTTAGGTTAGTTAGGTTTAAGTAGTTCTGAGTTCTAGGGGACTGATGACCTCAGAAGTTAAGTCCCATAGTGCTCAGAGCCATTAGAACCATTTGACCCCAACCTCAAATCTTATTTCGTTACGGAGATTACATGTGTGTAGCGCAGCCAGTCACAATGGTTACAGTTAGTTAATTTTTTAAAACTAAATGTGTTTGGGTCACGTTTCAAACTGCTGTACTACTAGTGCTTATCTACAGGAGCGAAAGAATACGAAATACTTTTGTACCATTTACGTCAGTAAGAATTTTATTAAGGTTTTGCGAAGATCTTTAGTTTCGGATCGTATTCCTCTTGTACCTACGTCACGTGACTGCTGCGATGGTTGCACATCTGTGTTCCGTAAGTTGGATTTTCTTCACTGCTTTTCAGACATGTTTGGCTTCTCACGGTTGGTTTTGCGTACGTTTTATATATAGAAGATTGTACTCGTACATAGGATCTGAATGTGTCTTTCAGAAGGTGAGGAGACTGAGTGTCCAAGACTTCACAACACAAACAAGAGATGCCGCTATACGCCTTGTGCGAGCCTATCTGTCAGTACGAGTGCAATGCACTGAGTATAGCCTCGCGTAAAAACATTGTGAAAAGTCCAACGTTACTTAATAACACTGCAAAATAATGCTACAAATGAGAGCAAATGCTCGACCATTACAGCAGCCAGACGACATACGTACGCAAAGGCTTGCTAATAAAGATGCTTGCAAACTAGCAGTAAATGAGCTAATATGTAACAGGCGGCCATCGGCAGGTTTCAGGTACTTCAGAATCTTGTATGTCCGCACAGCTGTACGGTTTCCTTATTACATACCGAATTCGGTTGGTTTAAGACAATTTTCAGGTCATCGCTATCATAATGAGAAAGTAAAACAGTGTAAACGTAAAATGAAGTCCCGTAAAATAATTTTGTTAAAATATGTCGTAGTTATGTAAAAAAAGTATTTCAGTGTTTCGTATTTGGTGACGTCTTAAGATAACCGCCGGTGGATCGAAACGTATCGCAGATAAGTTAACGTTATGAAATCAATAATCATAAACATTGTAACTGGTTGCTACGTACACAAATAACCCAGTTACAATACTGTCACAGAAAACCAGCACTACCAGTATAATATATGTTTATTTTTTTTATTTACTGAAAGACATCCGGAAGTCAGAGATTAAATGATACAGCAAGGCGAGATGTAGCATACGTATTGGTTCAAACAGCGTCCAAATATTCTGTAAACTTCTTTTGCTGTACAAATGATGCACACAAGTGCAAATTAAATAATTCTGATAATAAGTGTCAACAAAAACTGCAAACACTCCATCTCTCTTTAACTACCTTTACCCAGCACCTTTACTGTCGATGCATTTTCAAAAGCAGGCTTGCTTCTCTCTCTCTCTCTCTCTCTCGCTCGCTCGCTCGCGCGCGCGCGTTCTTTCTGTTTCGTTCTCTCTCTTCCTCAGTCTGGCTCGTCCGCCAACTCTTTCTCAGTCCTCTTGCTTCTATTCCCACTCGTCGTGCACGCACGAGTTCTCTCCCTTTTACTGTCAGCCTCGCTGCTCCTTTGCCTCCTCCTCCTCCTCCTCCTCAGCACCGTAACGTTTGCTTCCTTCCATTCGCGTATTGCTCGTGTCGAGAGCGGAGCAGAATAGCGCCCGAGGCCACGTGACCCCGCCAGCGCCAGCCCGTGTCCCATTCAACTGCTTGCTGGGAGGGTGCGTGCACTCCGCCAAGCTGCTGAGTCACCCGCCCTGCTCCCCCAGTCGCTGCATAAGTAAAACCTCGCTGTGCCGGCGCCCCGCAGCCCGTGTCTTTACAAGCCGCTACTCCTCGCGTCTTATAAACGACTCCATCGTAGCCACCCTTGCAGTGCATTCAGAAGTAGCGACGAACAGCAAGGCGCTCCGCGTGCAAACGACCATCTTCACGTACCCGTAGTTGTAGCTTCAGACGGTGTACCACGGTGGACTGATAAATTTGGTAAATGTCTCACAGGGTTTGGAAACTTGCAAAGTGCAATAACTATCGGAATGCGTAATTCCTGTGACGGTTCTTATCAGGCTTTCAAACTGACGTAAGGAGACATAGTTTCGTTGGCAGCTATGTCAAGAAATAGGCTCCAAACGTTTCCTGGAAATCGATAAAGACGGTATCTTTCAGTGATAAATCATTTCGTTTAAAAGACGAACCGCGTCCAAATGCCAAGTGAGTTACGTTCATAGGGAGTACGCTCGTACTACCACTGAACATTCAGAGTCGAGTTCTTCTGAAAGAATGATCAGTAGAGTTTTAATATGCCGTGCTACCAGATTCTAGTATTCAAATTCCAGTATTTCAGTTCGTTGAGTCTCATAGGAATGGATACACAATGTCTTGAATCACATTTGACGTATAGCGAAGCCTCGGCACGTTAAGTGGCGCTTTTGTTGACATTCACAAAAAAAGTTCTACATGAAAGGCATTTAAAAATTTATCTTGGTAAATTTGATACATATCTACAGTACATACGACGACGTTATGTGATACGTAGGCCCTCAGTTCAACTTGGTGGGAAAAACTACATCTAAATAATAAATCGGCGAGGTGAAAGTGTACCGGAAAAAAACAATTTTTTGTCGGCTGGAAGATATATTAATGGACATTACTGTATCACACAGGGTGTATGGTCCCAGCTGATTGCTTCGAGAAGGTGGGGGGGGGGGGGGGGGCGGGAGGAGGCGAGACAATTGTTCAAAACATTGTTAAGCATCGTTATAGAGACGAGACGGTTTTCCAAGTAGTTATCGCCCACTCTGATCCTTTGATTCGGCTCCATTTGACTGTATTTGGTTTCTGATCCTCAGATACTGTGTTAAAAACGCAAATAACATGACTTAATTTCTTTAAAAGAGCTTTACAGGTTTGGAACCTCACTTACCGAAAATGTTACACTAATAAAGCAGAGAGAAATTATTTTCATCAAATGAGATTATACGAGACGTAAATGGGGATTATGCAAACAATCGTTTCTGGGATGAAAAAATTAATATCTTTCGTCAAATTGAAGTGACGTCAGTAGTGATTGTGGTCAGAAATAAATATTTGATTTTGCGTTCCCTTCTTTTCTCTCTCTCTCTCTCTTCTTCTTCTTTTTTTTTTTTTTTTTTTTTTTTTTTCCTCACACTGTGTATCAACCTGCTGTCGCAATGCACAGTAAAATCTCTCTTTACAAGACTGTGTTGGCTGGGTGCGCTTAAACGTGAAGGAAGCCAGATATTTGTCGTGCAGTCTAATATGTTATGAAGAGTCGCCGTGGCTCAGCATATTATTACTTATGCCTTTTCCTGAAAACAGTAGAGTCTTCTAAATGAAATATCGGTACACGGTTCCATTGCCTCAACTGTCGGATGTATGCTGTTAGACCTGTTGACAGGGCGTAATCACATAGTATTCCATTTGGTATTAAGGTCAGTGATGCCTTTGTCGCCGACCGTTATAGTCGATAGAGCTTGCCAGGTGACTGTGTAATGTTTCGAAGTCTACTTCTCTATCGCGTTTTTCAATGCCTACATTACATCAATAGATATAATTGGAGAATGTTTTGAGAACCAGAAAAATATTCAGTGGAAAAGAAAGGATCGCTAACATTCGCAAATAGTAAAACAATGCTGGTGGAATGTAACAACTTAAGGCACTTACTAGTCAAGATGGAGATAGTACTGAAAAAAGTTAAAGCTAAACTTTAGATGTGAGAAAAACTGGTATAGAAAGAAAACTGGAGCCTGTTGCCAATGGAAAATGTATAATGTACCTACTGAGGAAGTACACTATATGGTGGTGGTGGTGGTGGCAGCAGCTGAGAAGTTGAACTCGGGAGATCCAGAGAGCATGAGAGCTGAGGTCTTCCAAATGTCGGACTGTCGTCGAATGTCGATGGGCATGGAAAAGATCAGTATGATACGGTGTACAACAAGAAAAAGGTGAAAGAGTAGGATAGGGTATGTTTAAGGCAACTAAGAGCGCAGAAAATATTATTGGAACGCACTATTGATGTAGGCAAGAACAGCAGATGAAGAAGCATGCATAAATACACCGAACAAGTGACGAACGATACAGGATGGAACAGCAGAAGAGACTCTACAGACAGACAACAATAGAAAAAAAGCATAATAGCTTCCAGTCACACAACATTCCTGCTAACCTTTATCTCGATCCTTTTCGTATACGAGGAGATTGGGTTGACTCTACCGACACCGGAAGCCGGCTCTTGTCCGTTGACGTCACATTCCGAATGGTTAGGTGTGCAGAGATGGAACAGACTATTGACAATATAATTATTGTTATGGGCGTTGTTTAACACACATTTTCTGTCAGCAGGTGGCATTAGCTCTGAATCAAGACAGGCTATTGGTGTTGGTAGGTCCAGGATTTCCTGCGAGTTTCTCTGAGTTACAGTATTATGCCGGAGTGGAACTCGTATTCATAGTCCTGTATTTCGCGAGCAAAGCGATACTCGCTGCGCTGTACGTGCTTCATAACTTGCAAGTTCATCTCGTAGCGCATTAAGTCACTCCGATTTTCAAGAGTGAGATAAAACGGAAACCAAGCACTCAGTAATAGCAGCGGCAGTTTCTGGAAATTCATTTTAGTGGCGAAAGTTATGTTCTCCGCAGATGACAAAGTTTGCCCCAACAGTGTAGAGAGAAGAAGCTGTAGGTGTTTTAGTTGCAATCGGCGTGTGCTTTGTGGTTGGCGGCGATGTCGGGGAAATTGCTTCTGTAATAAGTAAGCTAAGTGGACGGTGCTGTGTGACAAAACAGAGTATTACAACATGTGAATGAAGTATATTCACTATAAAGGCTTTGCGGGCTTAAAAGGCCCACAAGACTCGCGCGTCACACGGCGAGCAGATTCTCGCCTCAGCGATAAGACAAGCCATTCACGGACGACCGATGCTATTAGCACACAATCGATTTCTGGTGACCGTTATCTACAGCAGCTTTCCGTAGACCTCCATTCGGTGTGTCACGGAGCTTACATATTGTAAGTCTGTCAGTATAGGGGGCGTCCCAAATCTTTGGGGGCAGAGGTATACAGATAGTAGAAGATCATAAAACTAAGTACTTCAAAATAAAGAACCATTTGGGTCGGAATGAACGTTAAGCCTCTTCTTGATGCATATAACTGAAACATTATGGTAAAAACGTAACTTCATAGCTGTTGTAAGTAACGACCATTACTCGCAGTACAGATTACATCATCATGCATAGACAGTACTGCATTATGGGCTCAGAATAATTTAGCCCAATTACTTGCACGTGTTCTGTTGTGACAGGCGGTGTCGGTCTTTTTCTGTTAGACCAGTGATCTTCGCGCTTTGTTCTTAATAGCGAGCAGTTGACGGCAAAGCTGACGGGTTCTTATTGTTGGATGTGCCCCCACGTGATCAAACCATAATCTTCTTAAATTCTACTGTGTGAACGTTTCTTTGTCGAGTAGCTGTCTGTGACGTAAGCGACCCAGATTCTCTATCAGTTTCCATCTACAGCTTTTGTTCCAGTTCGGAGGGCACCTGTTGCGAAATTTTTCCTTGTATATTTGTCTCCCTTAATGAGCACTACATCCTGGTACAACACATTTATTTATACGCCTGCAAGTTCCATCTTGGACAACCTTTTATAAAAAGTGGACGGCGGTAAACGCCGCGGACACATCGGGTATGGTTTGCATCGTGTTTAAAGGCAGTTGTCTGTTGCGGAAATATAAGCAATTTACACACGTCTCATTCAAGGCTTCCTACCCTGAGACATTAATTTTTCACCATTGGTGTCGTATCTCAAAATACTCACTTTAGCATCTGCTGTCCACTATATTATTTTGGCCGTAAAGGTTTGGGAAAGTATACAAGGTGTATCAAAAGCATGTTACAAGGCGGCATGGTTCGTAGATGGGTACTATATGAGCATATTGTGCTAGTAAACTTCTGTTCGCAGACGCTTCCTTTTTGTGCCGGGTTCTCTGAAATGTGGAAGAGGACGTATAGGCAGTTTCGACCGCACAAGCTAGTCAACGAGTAAAAGAGAGAATGTACATTACTGTCAGTATATATCAGTTTAATTCAATTACAGAATGTGCTCAGTATGAGACTCGCCAATTCGATACGTTTTGCGAACCGTCTGATAATGATGTCTTGCCGAACAGTTTGAAAGAATCCCTGCATATCATGGGTGGCCCAGGCTGCTACTTGTATCGTGCCACAAAATCATTTGGTGACTCCACTGGTGTCAAATACACTAGGGTTTTCATGTAGCCCCAAGAGTGAATATCCAGTGGTGTCAGATTCGGTGAGTGAGGAGGCCAAGGAATCGACAAATCTCAGGCGATCCTATTGAATACCTTCTATAAATGAATTTAACTGGTGTTTGCTGACAGTAATGTGCAGCTTTATTCCTTCTCTAGCTTGTGTGGCTCAAACTGCCTCCTCCACATTTCAGAGACAGTAATACACAAACGAAATCATTCAGAACATAAGTTTATGATCAAAATATGCTCACGTGATATCCATCTACCAACCAAGAAGCCTTTAACGTACCTGTTGATACTCTCTGTGCTGTGCAGCACGAGGGAGCTAAGACAGGCGACTCCAAATCTATCCAGAACGAGTAAATACACACATCAAAAAAAGTTTTGCAACACCTCGGTTCCGAGAGTTCCGGAACCTGTACAGCCTTTTTATCGCCCATGCAAAAGCACACATTGCATGTTGTACCACCACAAAGCGAGACCTTCTGAGGTGGAGATACAGGTTGCTGTACACACCGGTACCTGTAATACCCAGTAGCACGTCCTCTTGCATTGATGCATACCTGTATTCGTCGTGGCATACTATCCATAAGCTCGTAAGGCACCGTTGGTCCAGATTGTCCCTCTCCTCAATGTCGATTCGGCGTAGGTCCCTGAGAGTGATTGGTGGGTCATGTCATCCATAAACAGCCCTTTTCTATCTATCGCAGGCATGTTCGATAGGGTTCATGTCTGGAGAACGTGCTGGCCACTCTAGTCGAACGATGTGTTCATACCAGCCGCGGTGGCCGAACGGTTCTAGGTGCTGTGGTCCGGAACCGCGCGACTGCTACGGTCGCAGGTTCAAATCCTGCCTCGGGCATGGATGTGTGTTAAGTCCTTAGGTTAGTTAGGTTTACGTAGTTCTAAGTTCTAGGGGACTGATGACCTCACATGTTAAGTCCCATAGTGCTCAGAGCCATTTGTCTGTTCACAACTGACTAGGCGTATGTACATGTTGCCTACATTTGTTAGTAACTGTGCTGACGTCATGAATAAAGTAAGTCTCTGAACTTTCTGGATGGATGGAGCACGTAAGAAATTTTTTTAGCGGCTGTAGCTTCTGGAGTGCGATACCGGAATTTTTTATGGAACTAATACTTTTTCTGTGCAATTGCACAGATAAGAAGATAACAGCGACTCGAATCACTGTCTCGTCTTCCCGATAGGGGGTCTCACAAACTTTGCCCTGTTGCAGCATAGGTACAATTACCTACACTCCGGCTGTTACGGTGATATTTGACAAAGTTCCACGTACATTATGTCGATGAAGTCCTCTTCAACGACTCTTTCTAATACAACAGAATAAAGTAGATAGCCTTTTACCTTGGTTTTTTAAATTAAACTATTTCATGATTAGGCAGATGTAAACGTTACAAGTTACATGTGAACATAAGAAAATCGCCACATTGTCAGCTTTAACTTAGCGGAGACTGTGCCTTGATATACTTATTCGTTCTGGATATATTTTAGCCAGACTGCCGTAGCTGTTTCATCACGCATAATCATTAGTAACGGTCCTACCATTCTTCCTCCGGACACACCCGTATTGAACTCTGTTAAGCTGCAATAAATTCGGCCACACGGCTGGTTTGATGTTCTACAGTCACAGACTTGGCTTTTGTACTGAGGTCAGCCTCCACGCTAGTTACGTTATGACGTAGGAGCACTCGTGCGTCAAGTGTTGGACAATGCAAAAACAAAACGTGGATGCTAACACTGTCGTTGCCCTTGGGACTGCACTCCAACAGAAGCCAAAAAAAAATTGCAGAATGTGCTTTCCGGCTCGTTACCGCCGAGGTCGGACAGTCAAGGACAGCTGTAGTCCGGAAGCTAGCAGGGGAAGGCGCTACAACGCGCTAATGGCAGCTGCGAAGCATCCGCGGCGGTTAGCGGGGGCCGTGCGCGAAAGTAGCTGGCCCATCGCGCAGGCGAACCAGTGTGTCGGCGGCTTGCTGCGGCACGTCTACCGGCTACACTTTTACAGAAGCAGGAAAAAAAATTAGTTCTTGGCACCACGAGTACAGAGAAGCAGCGAACACCAAAAAATTACGACGCGTGAAACAGAAAAGTTCTTGGTGACGATAAAGGTTCTGTGCGTGTACTTGAACTAAGATACATAAAGTAAATGCAAAACTTAACAGTGGTGTATTTTAAACAGTTTTTTGTCAATGTTGACATCCTAAGTGAAACACAGTTGCGTCATATTAAAAGGTCGTATGCGTTTCAATCAAGAATGAATATAATTGACGGAATACTCTTAATACTGTAAAGGAGGCACGGGCAACCATTGACACCCGCGGGCCTGAATTTACATACTTAAGCTCGCGGGTCTGCTCGTAACCTGAGGAGACAGCAGCGCTGCTGACGTCAGAACTGCAGCTCCCTGAAATTAATCTTAATGAGGTAATTCACCGATATGAAAGGTACCTACTTCCCGGTACGGCATGCCAACAAATTGGGCCTCAAGACAGGCATTTTTAAGGTCTATTCATTTTAGTTCGCCCCCATATTCAGATATCTACATTTATGTACACGTTGTGAACTTTCTTTTTTACCTACGATGTTGTACAATAGCTGTGTTAGAAGCTTCCGTTGCAAAATTTTGGGAAAAAACTATGTTCACGATCCACCAATAAATATAAACATTTGAAGAAAGAATGCCAGGTATTTTGAAATTCATCGTGGAAGAGTAAACGCCTATAAAAGCTGCTGATTGCAGCTAGTTCATTATAAATTACATTAAATTTCAGTAGCTGCAGTGTTATAATACGTTCACACTGGCAAAGAATATTATTTGCTAATGGTAACACAGTAAAGAATAAAGTACGGCAATGATACATACAATCCCAGTTGGCAAGCGATTAGAATAACTTCGCGAATTTTGGCCACAGGCAAGGTCATGGGAGTAATTGATAATTAATTGAAACCCTCAGCTGCAGACAGCTGTTGTTGACATACCTTGTTGGGGACAGCTGAAAATGTGTGCCGCGACTGGGACTCAAACCCGGGATCTCCTGCTTGCAGACCTCGCATGACATCCGTTCAAGTTCGTTGTTGATCCTTTCTCTCAGTTTTTTTATTACAGAGGCCAACTAGATCTCTGACCGAACACGCTGAGCTACTGTACCGGCGATCCATCTGAGCCACCGAAGACACAGATGAATAGCCCCACTGCAGGGACTTATCCCTTGCACGCTTCCCGTGAGACCCACATTCCCAACTGTCAACAATCTACATACGTAATGTTCCTAATAGACACTTTGCCCATCCACTCGTTACTCGCGACCACCTAAGTTGACGATTCCCATAAGAGTTCAGGCAACCTGTGCACTCTCGCACAGACGAAGGGCAGTGGCCGGGTAGCCATTCAACTATATATGAAGATAGTAACTGTTCTTGAAAGAACAGATACCGTTGATGACCGTAAGCAGGAGATCCCGGGTTCGAGTCCCGGTAGGGGCCCACATTTTAGCTGTCCCCATCAAGGTATGTCAACAACACCTGTCTGCAGCTGAGGGTTTCAATTAATTATCATTTATTCTAGAGAAGCTGCATGGTCATCAATGGATTCTGTTCTTTCGAAAATAGTTACTATCTTCATATAAGGTCATGAGACTGTTTGAAGTTCACTGCATTAATCATCGCCCGGGTTCCCGGGTTCGATTCCCGGCGGGGTCAGGGATTTTATCTGCCTCGTGATGGCTGGGTGTTGTGTGATGTCCTTCGGTTAGTTATGTTTAAGTAGTTCTAAGTTCTAGGGAACTGATGACCATAGATGTTAAGTCCCATAGTGCTCAGCGCCATTTGAACCATTTTTTGCGTTAATCATTCACGAACACTATTAGCAAGCACTTTTAAGTACTTGCCCAAATATAGTTTTGATGTCCGATAGCTTAGTCATGGGTTGTTTCTGGAACACTAAATAATTTAAGCCATCAAGTCTTCGTTCATTTAAAAAAGTTTAAAACTGTAATTCGCTCGCACTTGGCATACATTGGCTGTATGACACTGAAACCAAACGAGAATAAAGCTAAGGACAGAATGAGGAATATCCGAAAACAAGTCACGGGCGCAGCTCAGTGTGAACGCTTCTCTCTCTCTCTCTCTCTCTCTCTCTCTCTCTCTCTCTCTCTGTGTGTGTGTGTGTGTGTGTGTGTGTGTGTGTGTGTGTGTGTGTCCCTCTCCCCCCTCCCTCCCTCCCTCCCTCCCTCCCTCTCTCCTCGAATTTTTCCGCGGGCCGCCGGTTGTCCATACGTGCTGTAAACAGATGTTGCAGCGCGGTTATAGAAGTCGACAGTGGGAGCCTATGTTTTCCGCTTTGTATGTTGTAGTGACTGTTAGGGTTGCTAGGTCCAAAAATAGAAAAGTCGGACTGCCAGTTTTGAGTAGAAATTGTCAGTTAGGACTTTTAGTCGTTTATTAATAATTAGGTACAGCCAGTTTTTGTGCGAGGTTAAAGTGAAGAGTGCTTAAACTAAAAGCGCAATCAACTCGGGAATTCTGATAGCAACGAAGTGCTCAGTGTTCTTAATTGCTGAGTTTTTTTTCCTGGTCTGCCACTGACTGATAAAACGAACGCTGTCGCGTGCGAAAGCAAGCGCGTCACGCATTCCTAGCGAAAGCGCAGCGCAGACCAACTCTCGTGTGCGAGTCGGGGGCTGGTTGTTTGATTTGGGGCAGGGGACCAAACAACTAGATCATCGGTCCATCGGATTAGGGAAGGATGGGGAATAAAATCGGCCGTGCCCTTTCAGAGGAACCATTCCGGCATTAGCATGAAGCGATTTAGGGAAAACACGGAAAACCTAAATCAGGACAGCTGGACGCAGGTTTGAACAGTCTTCATCCCGAACGAGAATCCAGTGTGTTGTCATTGGCTGATCGGCACGTTTTACTGTGCCTTGCTCCCGTTGCGCGTGGCGTGGTTAGGCTCGTTCTGCCTACGAAGAAAGACACAGACATAAGAATAGCACTGTATGGTATAGCTATACATCCATATGTGATATCGCCTTACTCCTCCCTACATCTATTCCTAGCGCTTACTTCAGTAGCTTGGAACGTGCCTTAGTTGTGCATTCTCCACTTCATTGTTAAGAAGCCTAACAACATCTGGACAGGCGGGACATATATTAGGCCGGACATGTGCGGCAAAAGCTGGACACCGGGGAATCCTACTGGAGTATCGCCTCTGTTAGGACAGCCAGTATTGTTGCTGTATCAAGGGAATGAGCCAGTGGGAGGTCGGTATTTTCCGTAGCAGTCGTGGGTGAAAGCGAGCATCTCTGCAGAATTAATCTTCACCGTCCCTGAACTTAAGTCACTATCAACGGGTTACTTTGCCGGCCGCGGTGGTCTAGCGGTACTAGGCGCTCAGTCAGGAACCGTGCGACTGCTGCGGACGCAGGTTCGAATTCTGCCTCAGGCATGGATGTGTGTGATGTCCTTAGGTTAGTTAGGTTTAAGTAGTTCTAGGGGACTTATGACCACAGATGTTGAGTCCCATAGTGCTCAGAGCCATTTGAACCATTTTTTTTTTGAACGGGTTACTTTTGGCATAATATCTACCTTTGAATGTTGAATGTCTTGTATTCTGTGCTCCACACTTCTCTGGTTACTAGTCGGAGGACGCGTAAGAGGTTCACAGCTGATATCTCGAGAGTTTCTGTTTCTCCGTAGTGAACGGATGCTTAGCCTAGACTGTCTGCTGTTTCAGTTCCAGGAATCAGCAATGAGCTTTTGTACAGGCGCAAAAAAAAAAAAAAAAAAAACTGTAAACTTTAATATTAGGCTCATGATTTCGTATGGCACTGAGTGTGTGTTTAAATTGTCACAGCTTCACCTGACAGATAAAAATGGACATGTAATTAAGCCTAACATGACGCATTACCTCAGGAGGTACTTAAAGTAACCTACCTTAGTACACAGTATTGCAGTGTGACCTTTTACGGGGCTCTACATTCTCAGAATAAACCAATTTGTAGCTCTGTAACAATTACGTCCTTATTAACATGGGTACATAATTAAATTCTACTGTACATTTAACGGCAGTGCTTCATGTGCTAATATTACAGGTCAATTTTATTGCGTTTACCACTTACGTACCAAATCTGACAGCTGCTAGTGATAATTGAGTGAATCATGTGGGGACCCAAACTTCTTTATACACATTTTGCGTTGAAGTAATTTTTCATGTTGAAATTAAGACGGGAGACACGAAGTTGTGAGATGTAAATAGAAGCATGTAACCGTTATCTTTCTGTGTAATAAGTTTGCTAACAACGTCGATGGAAATAATTGTGCATAATTTGTGTGAAACACGTCACATAATACGTAGGTATATCATCAGTGACAACGATATCTTTGTTTCTGAAGTACTTCAGCCATAACAAGTGTTTGCTTTTAAATTTGTTACGAAGTAGTTACTTCGTTGCAGTAGTCAGCTGTTGTGTAGTGTATGGTTCTACACATAACTTTTGATACATGAGTGTACTTAGTTGGTGATTGCTTATACATGTACTTATGAGTTTGTTTTCACGATAAGTATTAGTGTCAAAACAATTGCACGCATACCACCATGTTTTCGTTTGAATATTTTTGGCAGAGTGTTTGTAACCATTTATTCCTGAGCTCCACAATATTTATTGATTTTCATAGTTTGTATAGTGCATTTAACACATCTGTAACATTCTGTTAATCATCCGTTCGGTGCCTCGACTGACATTTCGACAAAATTCGTTATTTTTTTTTACGTCATTTACCCTGGGATTGTTGGGACGGTGGAGGAAATTTGATTCAGAATGGGAATTCTTATCTTGTATACGTGTACCTTAAAACGTGAAAGTCTTCAGCATATGCAAATAGCTCTCTTTGTGTGAATAGTACTCCGTTGACTTTCTGCGCTGATGTGAAAACTGCATGTTTTACCAAGTTGTGGTTTGTCTCCTGTACGGCTGTTTTCTCGCTGAATGCGGGTATCCTACTCCCGTAAATCTTATTTGTAAATAAACACCCCTTTGTGTGGGTTTTGTTGACTTTGAAAGACAAAAGCGTTCTTCAAATGTATTGCTGAATGTTCAGTGTGACTGTTGCTCTGCAGAATAGTAAGAAATTGAGACGGGAGACACAAAGTTGTGAGATGTAAACAGAAGAATGTAACCGTGTATCTTCCAGTGCACAGTCTCTGGGTATTTAGCACGTGTAATGCTGCGGAGTTGGCTCGGTTATCGCGCGCTCACGACCACGGCGGCGCGTAAACGCAACGCTGCTCCCGTGGCCGTTGGCGCTGCAGGCGTTCAAGCGGCGAGATGGCCCGACCGGCCACCTTGGCCTTGCGTACTGCAGGTGTTGTGTAACTGCTAAGGCGAGGCGCGCCGGGGGCGTTGTGCAGATGTCCGTGCTCGGACAGGCGGGAGGGAGAGGTGACGGAGTTTCAGGTTAAATTCAGATCTCTCCGCAGTTTCTCATTGTAGTGAGGGTGTGTTCATCATGTTTCGCCCGTCTGATTCCCTTAGTGCTGTTGAAAACTTATGCGTTGGCAATTATTAATTATAGTAAATTAGTCTCCTCTGCCACAGAGTCTTTTATTAAAGGCTGGCGGTGTCTTCAGATTATCTTCAGGCGTTTGGCCATGGGTAGTTGTACCACTCAGCATAGGAGAGATGACCAACCATCAGTTAAATTGACCGATACGCCAGGAAGAGCATTTCGAGATCAGACACAAAGCGCGCTGCGCAACACGCTGTATCAAACGGACTACGAATTGCCCACGAAAGACGAAGGCTCCGGGTTCGAATCCCGATCTGGCACACAGATTTAATCTGCCAGTAAGTTTCCGAAAAGCACACACCACGTTGTAGAATGAACATCCATTTCGAGAAAGTTTCTTATTTAAATATTGTGCTACAGGAGAATGCTGAAGACTGGATGGGAAGACCGAGTAACTGAGAGGTATTCCATCGAAATGGAGAGAAAATAACTGTGCATCAGTTGACAGATCACATCCTAAGGCATCAAGGCATAGTCAGTTTGGGAATGAAGGGAATCGAGGGGCAGTGAAAGTTGTAGAGGAAGACCAAGGCTTGAATAGAGTAATTTGCAACGGACATAGGGTGCAGGAGTTACTCTGTTCACGCTAGACAGCTACTGTAGTCGAGTGGCGAGCAGTTTGATATCCAAATAGTGTTGGAGCAAAAGCATTATCATGTTGTTTAGTAAATCCCAGTTGTGGACTAGGTCCACTAAACTGGATAGGAGATGGTAGAGTAGGTTCCCACATGACGACTCGCTCGTTGGTAGCGGCCCCTGGAATAGGTGTCACTGCCGTCTGTTTAATGCAGCTCATTTGTAGTTCCTCTCTTCATTACGCTCTCTTCCTTGTCACCTAGCCTTCTTGCCGATCAGCCGCATTGTTAGTTGGAGTTAAGATAGGACGATCGTTGCAACTTACGATGGACAAGAATGATTGTGCAAACTCGTTTGTATAAGAGCACATAAAAAAGAAAACGAAGGCAGACGCAATCGAAATCGAAAAAGCGGGAAGTGTAATAAGACTTCGAGGAAGGGAGATCAGATAGAAAATGAAGAAATAACCGTTACTTCCTTGCACATCAAAAGAGGTGTTCCATAGTCGCTAAATAACACCCAGCTGAACGGCTTTAAGATACTTCTTAAGTGACATCATAGTCTCCGTTGACTGTATGTTACATTTGTTATTATGATTGCAATTTCGGCCTTAGGGCCATTTTCAAGTAACACTGCAAAAGTTACCTAAACACAAAAAATACAAAAATGAAGCACAGGGTTTATATACATAGTTAAACATTCCATTAAGATAGTAGCGTAATTATAAAAACCTGAGCTTTATTTGTGATAGGTTATTAGAACGATGGTAACACTGACAATTCAGCACATATTTAAGAATATTTTACGATTTAATAAGTGTCGTACTCATCGGATCTTGTGGGACTCTCGCATTAAAAAGGCTGCATTTTGACGACGACATGTACTCATGTCAGATAGTCTTATATTCTGACAGAATGTAAGTTATGTACATTTCTTACCAATTTTTTATAATTACGCTACTATCTTAATGAAATATTTGTTTAATTATGTATATACACCCTGTGCTTCATTTTTGTATTTTTTGTGTTTAGGTAACTTTTCCAGTGTTACTTGAAAATGGCCTTAAGGCCGAAATTGCAATTGTAATAATATCATTTAAGAAATGTTATGACTGTGGATCCCAACCATGAGGAGTTAAAGCTTTAAGATAGTTTTCCCAGTTTTGTTTTTGCAAAAATGCCTTTAGATGATTGTCCGGTGCACTGAATTTTAATTTGTATTGGAAAATTAAACCAACTTCTAAACATTATTTATGATATTCAGTTCAGAGTTACTTAAAATTCACATGCGGGGCCTGGATGCAAATTTCTGTTAGGAATGCACTCTTGTGACAACTTTTTCTTTTCATCCGCTTCTTCTGACACGCCTATGATAAGCATTACTGCACGCTTTGCTTCACTTTAGCAGATCGTTCTGTAGTACGTACTCCACAGCCACCGAAACTTGACGAACAACGAGCAATAATCGTCTGTTGCTGTTTTTCCCAGTTGCAAGACGTAGTAAATCACTCGCCAGTTAGCTATATTATTGGTCTAGTGCGAACCAACTTGCTGTCAAACATTGGCTGCGTATAGTCTGGCTAATTTGAACTCCATTTTAAGCAAAATCTAGTTTGTCGCACACCTGAATCTTTGCCATCGTATCTGAAGAAGTAGCCGTTGTACAGTGACATAATTTTGTAAGTATATTTGGCATTGTATGTGGATATTGTTTCCAAAATGTTTTGCATACAGTGTTAGTAGTAAGGAAATTACAAAATGAAACGTCATGCTAGTTGTTGAAATTTTACTGTATGGACATCGAAAATATACAAGCCATAAACTTTTTCCTTCCATCATTTTATGGGGCATGTTTTGTAAAGGTTCAAAATTACATGTGAAGTCTGTTGGAAGGCGCTAAATTCTCTTTCTCATATGCTGGAAAAATATAACCTGGGTAATTGCGCTCTGTGAGTTGCTCTGCCTCATGAGATATACACGGTTCGTAAAGGTAACACTTGTCTTAAAGTGTTACAACTTTAACGTTTAGATTATGTGGAAGTAGTCAAATGAAAACTGAGCACCCACCACCACGGGACCATGGAATGGTTCGATTCAAAAGCAATAACAACCGTTAAGACATGTAGCCCACTGGAACTATCAATTCCAGTTCCGTGGCAAGATCCAAAACCGCACCCCACTTGTGCACTTCCTCGTCCGACCGAAACCGACGTCCACGCACGTGTGTCTTCAGATCGCCAAAGCAGTAAAATATCACACTGTGAAAGATCCGGGCTGTTCGGAGGATGTTCAGTGTTTCCCAACCATATCCCTGAATCGTAGCCTTCGTCCAGTTGACAATATGGAGGCGGGAGACATCGTGCAACACGATGATTCCGTCAGACAGTCCAAAGGGCAAACGACAAAGCCAGCACTGCACACACCAAGCATCTCCCCTGTCAAAGAAATCCAAAGCTGTCCACACAAAGTCCGAAAAGATCATGACTTTCTTCTCGGACTGCAGGGACCTATTGCTCGCAGAATTCCTTGAGAGTGGAACTACCACAATCAGTGCGCCGCGCTTTGAAGACACTTTGCAGAAACTGCAACGCACCACAAAGTCAAAGCGTCCAGGAATGCTGTCGGACGGAATCATCCTGTTGCCCCTACATTGCCACTGGGACGAAGGCTACACTTCAGCGATTTGGTAGGGAAACACTGAAAATCGTCCGTACAGCCCGGATCTATCACCGCGTGGTTTTCGCGTCTTTGGTGTCCTGAAGAAAGACGTGAGTGGACGTCGGATTCATTCGTACGAGGAAGTACAGGAGCGGATGCGGCTGTGGATCCGTCAGCGGATGACGGCGTTCTACGAAACTGGAATCGATCGTTCCAGTGGCGTAAATGTCGGAAGGTGAGTGGTGATCACTTTTGTAAGGAACCATTCCGTGGTCGCGTTGTTGCGGGTATCCGTTTTCGATTTGACGAACCCTTATTACCTCTTAATGTGTGGTTTACGATAGTATTTTAAATTCGGGCAGTAACTGTCTGAAATTTTTTGTCGCCGCTGGAAGCCATTAGACAGGCAACTTGCAACAGGAATCGCCCTGCAGGTTAGCCGTTTAGCAATACAGCGGTGGCGCTCTGTTTAAGACAACACTGGACTCACTCTCGGGTGGAGGGTGGTTCATATCCCTGTCCGGCCATCCCGATATACTTTTTGCCCGTTTCCCTAAACCTGTCACGGCTGGTGCCGGGATGGGTCATTCGAAAGGGGTATTGCCCATTTCTTCGCCATCCGTGTTTATGTTCCGTTTCTAATGCCCTCATCGTCGACGGCACATTAAACCCGCAATCTTCCTTCAGCTGCCATCTGAAATTTCTTAACCCGTTTCCTGTACTCTTTCATACCCACTAATACGTTGGTAAAAGTTAGTCGTGACAATAGCTGACATACAGTAGCATTTAAGTGCACTTCGGAACCAAAATATATGGCTTTCTTTGTCGTAATGGCCGTAGATAACAGTAAAGTAGTGTAAGTTAGTGTGGCGTGTGAAGCCACCAGAGAGTTGTTACGTACAGTAGATGTACATGACTTCAGTGACCCTGAGACGTCACGAATTTGAGTCTCACATGGCGATCATTACCAGGTTGGATCTTTAATTCAGCAGCGTATTGTACGCTGGCTGGCAGTGTAGGACGGACGGTAATCCGAACCCAGAGTCTTATTGTAACGTCTTCGCCTTTTGCGTACTAAAATAGGTCTAGTCAGCATCGTTCGGTCGTACGACCTAGCTATGTGTGGGAAAATAAGTGTAAAATAGTATTTTAGTGCAACTGCAGCTTACGTTTACGTAGTTATGAATCATATAATGTGGAACTACGTCTTTGTAGAGCAGAGTGATCTGAAAAGGTGAATTTTTGTTTGACTAGAGGAATTACAACTTGTTTTTCTCATTTGTACTTCAAACTTGGGCCTCACGATAATTTGTCAAATAAGGAGTAAATGAGTGAAACAGCGCACTATTCTGTGGAGTGAAGGCAGACTCCATCAAGGGATGCATAGACCCAACGAGGCACTCATTCTTCTCATTTTTCTTATTATTGTAGGACATAAGTTTTTTTAAAAAAAAATGTCGTGTGACTAGGGCCTCCCGTCGGATAGACCGTTCGCCGGGTGCAAGTCTATCTATTTGACGCCACTCCGGCGACTTGCGCGTCGATGGGGATGAAATGATGATTAGGACAACACAACACCCAGTCCCTGAGCGGAGAAAATCTCCGACCCAGTCGGGAATCGAATCCGGGCCCTTAGAATTGACATTCCGTCACGCTGACCACTCAGCTGCCGGGGACGGACTATAAGTTTTGATGCTTTGCGTAGAAAACTAAATTTGAACGGCTATTCATTTCAAGAGTAATGTGATGGTTTTCCGATATCATTATTAGAAATCAAATGTCAGGAAATGGCATTCGCAAAGCACAGTCTGTACTATCTCCAGAGGGTTCGTAAATCTTAGAACGTGGATTTCACGAAAACGTTAAAGAAGCGCACCGTAGTACAATAAAGTACTGAATTGACAAAATTAACGGGACACCTCCTAAAATACCCTGCTGGGCCTCATTTTTGCTGGTATAGTGCAGCAGCTAAACTTGGCCTGGGCTTACCAAGTCGTTACAAGTCCCTTGCAGAAATACTGAGCCAAGCTGCCTCTATAGAGGTTCGTAATTGGGGAAGTGTTGCCAGTGCAAGATTTTTCACATGAAATGACCTTTCGAATACGTTCCACAAATGTTGTATGGGATTTATGTCTGACAATCTGGGTGGCCAAATTATTCTCTCGAACTGTCCAGAATGTTCTTCAAACCAGACCCGAACAATTGTGGCTCGGTGACATGGCATCGTTGTTGGAGACATGAAGTCCATGAATTGATGCAAATGGTTTCCAAGTACCCTAAAATAACCATATCCACTCAATGATCGGTTCAGTTGGACCAGAGGACCCAGTTTGTTCCATGTAATCATAGCCCACACTATTATGGAGACAACGCCAGCTTGCACAGTGCCTTGCCGACAACTTGGGTCCACGGCCTTGTGGGGTCTGCGCCACACTCGAACCCTACCATCAGCTCTTACCAACTGAAATCGGGATTCATCTGACCAGGCCACAGTTTTCCAGTCGCCTAGGATCCAACCGATAAGACCATGAACCCAGAAGAGGCGCTGCGAGTACTGTCTTGCTGTTAGCAAAGGCACTCGCGTTGGTTATCTGCCACATTTCCCACAAATGTCGTAACGGATACGTTCGTCGTATGTCCCACGTTGATTTCTGCTGTTACTTCACGCAGTGTTGCTTGTCTACAGCAATGCTAGTGCACTCGGCTGTTAAGTGAAGACGTTCAGGCACTTAGTTGTCCGTGGTCAGAGGTACTGCGTGAAATTTGGCATTCTCGGCGCACTAATGACATTTTGGATCTCGGAATACCGTATTCCTCAACACTGCCGAGATGTAATGGCGCATGCGACTAGCTCCAGCCAGCTACCATTCCGCGTTCTAGGTCTGTTAGTTCCCGTCGTGCGGCCATATAATCAAATCGGAAACTCCACCAACTCACTGCCCTCTTCTATGATGTGTACACGACACTTCCTTTCGCTTACGCCATAGTCCCGCAGCGATCGCAGGATCGGCGTGGTTACAACGGATTTGGCATGTTAGGGATGGCCGGATGCCCTTCCTGCCGCCACCCCGTACTCCCCAGGACGGAATCAGTGTACCCCAGCTGTCTGTGTCTAGTGTAAATCGTGAAATAGTGCATACGTGTTTCAAATGTCTGCGACGCGTGTGACTGAGGCGGAACGTGGGGACCAGCCCGGTATTCACCTAGCGGGATGTGGAAAACCGCCTAAAACCACATCCATGCTGGCCGGCACACCGGCCCTCGTCGTTAATCCGCCGGGCGGATTCGATCCGGGGCCGGCGCGCCTGCCCGAGTCCAGGAAACAGCGCGTTAGCGCGCTCGGCTACCCTTGCGGGTCGTGTACACGACACTACTGCTACTTATATATGTGCTACTT
Organism: Schistocerca gregaria; assembly: GCF_023897955.1. Lineage (NCBI taxonomy): Eukaryota > Metazoa > Arthropoda > Insecta > Orthoptera > Acrididae > Schistocerca > Schistocerca gregaria. The sequence goes on from NC_064926.1 coordinate 480,486,084, forward strand.
GCATATCGCTATTGCATGACGTTTTGTCATGACAGTAGTGCGAAAGATAAACAAAATCGGCGACCCTTGTAGGCTGAGCTACGAGTGATGGCTTCCGCGAATTTTGAAAACTTAATTGTACCGCTACAATAAAACAGATAGCAGACACAATCAAAATACTAAAAAAACAACAAAGCTCCAGGGGAGACGGAATAAAAGCTGAACTGCTAAAGAAGGGAGCAGATAAAATTGCAAAACAAGTAGACAAACTCGCTACCAAAATTTTGAACGGAGAAAGAATGCCACATGAGTGGGCAGAAGCGATCGTAATAACAGGAATGTAGGAATTATAAAGGCATCTTATTAATTACCACAACCTAGAGAGTCTTAGAGACTCTCCAGAAAAAATTGGAACAGCATTTAAAAGAGGTAATAGATGAAAAATAAGCGTGATTTATGAAGAATCGATCCGCCATTGATCTGATATTTGTACTGAAAGAAACAATATCAAAACATTTGAGAACACGGTATAACAATGGCGATATTAAAACTTGATTTAAGAACGCCTACAACAAAAGACACAGAAAAGTTACGAGAGAAAATGACGAAGTTTGTAACACCAAGGAAGATTACAAACGTTGTAAAAGCTACAGTGGAATACCCGACAGGGATAATGAAAATCGATGGAGAATATTCCAGGGCTTTTGACAAAAAAACAGAAGTCAGACAGGGAGATAGTCTATCATCTCTTGTTCAGCACTATGATACAGGAAGCACTGGATGCAGCAAGCGAAGCAGAAAAGGCAATTAGCATAGGAATAAAAATGAACGATCAGATCTTTGCAGATGATGTAGCTCTAATCGCTGAAATCAGGGTGACCGGAAAACAGTGTCAAGAAAACTGTTTTCATAAAAGTATAGGATGTTGGCTTGGAGGTAAATCACGAGAAAAGATAATTCGTGAATGTAGAAAGAGAATAAAAGACAAAAAGGCGGAGAACTCTGCAAATTGATAAGCATGGGTTTGAAGTAGTAGACGAGTTTAAATATCTGGATCTGGTACTTAACAAGTGAAATGATAAGATACAACAAGTAGAAGCGAGGATCAGAGCGACATCCAGAGGTCTTTTATTTAAAGTGTTTTGAAGAGGAGCCATAATAATGGTATATAAAATTATAATCAGACTAGTAATAATATTAGATGACGCAGAAATGGGGAGAATAGAAAATATGCTGAGAGATAGATAAGTTTTTGAAAATAAAATCCCGCGGAATATAGTTGGACCAATCTGTGAGCGAGGTGAATGGCGAAGAAGAAAGAACAGGAAGTTCAGACAGATGTATAATAAACCAGATATTGTTGCTGATCCCAAGGTAGGGAGACTGAAATGGGCCGGCCACGCCTATGGAAAGCAGAACTGTCAGACAAGAAACCCGAAAGACGACGACCTTTAAGCGGACCGAAAATGAGATGGAGAGAGCACGTGGCCGAGGATCTTGGGAGCAAGGGAAGAAGATGCCAGGGACAGAACGCTGTGCATGAGGGCACTGGACGAGGAGAAAAACAGACTGCAGGTTGTGGCGCCAGGAGAGTGAGTGAGTGAGTGAGTGAGTAAGAGTAAGGAGAGGGGTGACATGTGGAGCTGTGAGTAGTAACCTGGTTAGCTTTGTCGCCAAAGACAAGATCCCAGTTTAGAGCCCTGGTATGGCAAACAGTTTGACTCAAACAGCAAGTTTCAAAACCGCGCTCACTCCACTGCAGAGTTCCTAGTAGAGGAAATAGGCTTGCGTGAAAAAATGCGAGAAATCTGTCAGTCTAATACGGTTAGAAAAAAATGTGAGTTGCTTCACAGAGTCGTGTGACACATTATTGTATCGGTGTTGACGTGACCGGGACAACCAGTCACACGGCAAGAATTTAATCTCTTGCTTACCCGTCAGAGCTACGAATTAGCACGGCCTTGTCCGCACGATGCGTCACGTCAAGTGCAGATTCCGAAGTTTGTGATTACTATTGACGCGTTTTAGCGTTGCTGGCATTTCACTTCATTCCGCATCCGGCGCGCAGTCGACGCAGTTCACTGAACAATAAAGCTAGAAATGCGGACAGATATTCGCAGAAGTGATCATGAAATTTGTACTGCTGCTTTGGCACTTTATTGGCTGCTTGGGGATGCCCATATTAAATTGTAGTTTAGTTTCAAAGTGGTATAGATACCTCCGGTTGCTGGTGTCCAGGTAAATACTGCGATGAAAAGGACCTAGCTGATCCGTTCTGCCCGCCTTGCAGAGGCTGTACTGTCGGGCGTTAACCACTCTTCCTCCTTGTGTTCCTTTCAGGATACATTTCGCTTTCCGAGTATTATGCAGGCGAATATGATTTTATGTGCGATTACTTGGCTTAAGCCGGCCGTGGTGGCCGAGCGGTTCTAGGCACTACAGTCTGGCACCGCGTGACCGATACGGTCGCAGGTTCGAATCCTGCCTCGGGCATGGATGTGTGTGATGTCCGTAGGTTGGTTAGGTTTAAGTAGTTCTAAGTTCTAGGGGACTGATGGATGACCTCAGATGTTAAGTCCCAAAGCGCTCAGAGCCATTTTTGAACTTGGCTTAAGGGGGTGCAGTGATATGTGCACGTTTCCTCATGAAGACGGTAAAGCCAAACAAATGTATATATATCTTTCTGCTCCAAGTCAGGGACCCATTTGTTCCTTTGTGTTTTGTTGTGAAAACACACACACACACACACACACACACACACACACACACACACACACACAGTGGCTGTCTTAGTCGCAAATTGCGTGCATATGTTTTGACACCTTAGTGAGGTCACTAGGTGCTGCTGACACCACTAATAAGAGGAGCGACCTTCATATTCCCGACCGCTCATCACGATATAGGTTTTTTGCATCAAGAAAATGCTGGGATAACTTCTTCAAACAAGTTCACTGCCAGTTTCTTGCCTCGTTTTTACTTTCTGATGTAATGTTCCATCTGTGATGTCCTAGATACCCGTGGGACCCCAAACTGTAACCATCCTATGTTGTTTTGGACATTCACAGTTAATCATTTTCCTATTGAGGTTTCGGAAGTTCCACAGTAAAATTGACAAACTGTATGTTTCACTGTATGGGACGCGTTGGCTATTAATTTTTCTGGATCGCGAGACTTCAAAGGCCGACCTGTAAGTCGATTCGTCAGGTGTTGCGCCGGTGGTGGTCTCACGTGTTCGCCCGCTACAGGAACTGTAGCCGGGCTGGAAGCTCCTGCAGTCTCGCCTACTTCCAGCGTTTGAACCTCTGCTTCCGCTGCGCGCTGTCACACACGTGTATTTCCCGTCGTCTGAATCCCCTAAACGTTTTCAACTCTGATCGGTGAGATAATTGCCGTGAGCTTACTATATTGAATGATAGCCAGATCCCAGACCAATCGCTGCCTAGTCAAGTGATGTACACTCGAAAAGAGGGAGAAACAGACGCACCACGAAGGAATTATCTGAATGGGACGGAAAATGGCGGATGTGATGTACAGTCGTGGACAAAACGAGCGAGACCCCCCGCCTTTTCGTTATGCTGATCCGCACAGCTTTAAAGTCTGCTACACAGCATAACAGGCAAGGCGACGAAGTGCTACCAACATACTGTGCACAGGAGTGAAATTGACTGTGCACAGGAGTGAAATTGACAAACTACCGGAATTTTATCACACTGTTTTCAATCACGTTTTCAAGACTATATTAATGCTGATTTGTGTGTTAAACACAACACGTAAATATAAGATGTAAATGAAAGAAGATACGCTAATTAGTATGAACAGTACTACTAAAATGAATTTCAGCTTATGGAGATAACATAACTGTTTTAGTAAAACAAAGTACCCCAGATCGTTACGAAGTAGCAAAACGGGTTTTAAGGATTGGGTAGACAGATAGACGATCAAGAAAGTGAGACTAAAAGGGTTCCATTTTTACAGATTTAGTTGACGAAATCCTAACAACGAAAATACGCACGACAGTTACTGAAGATGAGGGCCGCATAAATAATTCCCCGTACTCTTTATTGGAAATGTTCCAGTTGCAGTTGATACATCAGCATATTACTCGTAGCCCTGCTTTCGATCCAAATCACGTTTACAGGAATACAAATAAAATCCATTTGCCTATACACGTGGTAATTCAGATCCCAGTATTAATGCCACCGCGTTTAAGTAGTGCGAGCATTTCCATTGCTATCAAGCTTAAACACTTCAGCTAATGAACGTTTTCTGGCTGTGGCGAATCTAATGGAGAATTCGAAACATTGTAGAATTCGTTTGGCAGCTATGTCGCCGTTCATTTCCTGGGCTGGTGCAGAATTATCCTACTAAATTTACTCGCTAATAACAGTATTTTGTTGTCTCGATAAACATCCCCAGTGATTGTCACATAAGCGGTCACATAAAGGTAGAAAATTCTTGTTTGAGTCCAGAAAGCTCTATGCAACAGAAACTGCATATCATTTTGCCATTTTCATTGCGATATTGCCGGCTTATTCAAGTCTGGGGTAATAATAGAGGGCTGTTTGCCTGTGCTGTCTGCTAGCCTAGTGAAAGGTGTTTGCTGCTGCAGGGGAGGTCTGGTTTGTTTTCTGTTCTAATCTCGATGGATGCAGATCGGTAAAGCAATTTTAAGAAATTCTCAAAAATGGCTCTGAGCACTATGGGACTGAACATCTGAGGTCATCATTCCCCTAGAACTTAGAACTACTTAAACCTAACTAACCTAAGGACATCACACACATCCATGCCCGAGGCAGGATTCGAACCTGCGACCGTAGTGGTCCCGCGGTGCCAGACTAAAGCGCCTAGAACCGCTCGGGCACTCCGGCCGGCCAAGAAATTCTGCCCCCCCCCCCCCCCCCCATGCGTTTCATTGCTACCTTTATTCTCTACTGGCGCCCTATGGATGTAAATACGAATACGAAAATCTTGTAGTACTTCATACATGTTATTGCGTACTTTTTCCGCTTCTGTCAATAACTGAATTGACTTACGTGTGGCATTGAATGATTTTTAACTGAATTTCGTTATGAATCTTCACGCATTTCTAAATTTGCGCACTTTAATGGTAGTTCAGCAACGGTAATCCAGTATGACAGGTCTGAACGTTAACACAGGCCGTTTCGCGGCCGGATGCGTATAATATTTTGCTGATTCGTAACGATCTGTGGTACTTTGTCTTCCTAAAACAGTTATGTTATCTCGATAAGCTAAAATTCATTTTTATTAGTACATTTCGCACTAATTAGCGTATCTTCTTTCATTTATATCTCATATTTACGTGTTGTGTTCAACACACTAATCAGCATTAATATAGTCATACATGATTGAAAACATTCTGACAAAGTTCGGATAGTTTTTCAATTTCACTCCTGTGCATAGTATGTTGATAGCACTCCGTCGCCTTGCCTATTATGCTGTGTAGCAGACTTTAAAGCTGTGCGGATCAGCATAACGGAAGGAGGAGGGGTCTCGCCCGTTTTGTCCATGAATGTAAATCTACAGACGAAGAAAATGATTCCAATTTCAGAAAAATTGGATGATATATTCAAGAGAAAGAGCTTCACAAATTGGCCAAGTCACTGACGCTTTGGTTCACCTCTCGCCCTTATGCAAGAAGTTAATCTGTTTGGCACTGATTGATGGTGTTGTGGGATGCCCGCCTGACGGTTATCGTGACAAATTCTGTCCAACTGGCGCGTTGCATCGTCAAAATACCGAGCTGGTCGGAAGGCCCTGCCAATAACGCTCCAAACGCTCTCAGGTGGAGAGATCTCCGTCGATCTTGCTGGCTAAGACAGGGTTTGGCATGCACGAAGACAAACAATAGAAAAACGGGCCTAGAGCGGGCGGACATTATCGTGCTGAACGTAAGCCCGGAATGGCTTGCATTAAAGGCAACAAGAAGGGCCGTAGAATATTACCAACGTACGTCTGAGATGTAAGCGTGCAGCGGATGGCAGCCATAGGTGTCCCGCTAAGAAATGAAATGGTACTAGAGACCCTCACTCCTAACTGTCGGCCCGTATGGGGGGCGACAGTCACGTTGGTGTCCCACTGCCGTCCGGGGCGCCTGCAGACGCGTGTTCGCTGATCATCAGTGTTCAGTTCTAAGCGGGACTCGTCAGTGAGGACTGATCTATTGCAGTCAATGAAGTTCCAGGCCGAAGACGTGTTTGGCGACGCCCCAGACAGCGATTGGATACCAACTTGACCGTCGCCCGCCATAAAGCCCGACAACCAGGAGCGAGTCTGGGCTGTCATTTCTTTATTGGCAGGACTCCTTTGGTTGTCACCTAAGCCATCCTCAAAGCACAGTGGTACGTCGACGGTATTTACGCCCCGTTTTGTTGCCCTTCATGGCAGCCATCCTGGGCTTACATCACAGCAAGATAATGCAGGATCGCACAAGGCGAGTCTCTCTACTGATCGTCTTCGTGCTTAACAAAACTTACCTTGGGCAGCGAGGTTTCCGGTACGCATCTCAATTGTTAACATTCGGAGGAGCATTTTGGGCAGGACCCGGCAACTAGCTCGGGATTTTCACGGTCCAACGCACCAATTAGACAGAATTTGGGGTGATATCCCCCTGGAAGACACCAACCAACTCTATCAATCAATGCCAAGCTGCATAAGGACCGTAGCTGGATCAACGCATTGTACACTTGTTCAATTTGTGAGGCTCTTTTCTCTTGAATAAATCATCTAGATCTCTGAAATTGTGATCATTTTATCATCTACATCCATACTGCGCAAGCCACCTGACGGTGTGTGGTGGAGGGTACCTTGAGTACCTCTATCGGTTCTCCCTTCTGTTGCAGTCTCGTATTGTTTGTGGAAAGAAAGATTATCGGTGTGCCTCTGTGTGGGCTCTAATCTTTCTGATTTTATTCTCATGGTCTCTTCGCGAGATATACGTAGGAGGGAGCGATATACTGCTTGATTCCTCGGTGAAGATCTGTTCTCGAAACTTCAACAAAAGCCCGTACCGAGGTACTGAGCGTCTCTCTTGCAGAGTCTTCGATTGGAGTTTATCTATCATCTCCGTAACGCTTTCGCGATTACTAAATGGTCCTGTAATGAAGCGCGCTGCTCTCCGTTGGACCTTCTCTATCGCTTCCATCAACCCCACCTAGTACGGATCCCCCACCGGTGAGCAGTATTCAAGCAATGGGCGAACAAGTGTGTGTATTGAATGTAAGTGACTGTAATTTTGTGTGTGTGTGTGTGTGTGTGTGTGTGTGTGTGTGTGTGTGTGTGTGTGTGTGTCATTTTTTGTGTTGCCTGTGGATGATGGAAAAGAGAAGGTGGAACATGGTGCCGGCACATAGACTTCTCCTATGGAATAACATAAAGGGGTCCGACGGAGAAAGCACCCTCGCGGAATCCGATACACTGTGTTGAAGACCTCGTCCGTCGGAGCTGTTAGCAGTCGTGGAAGCACTAGACGTAAACATAAGAAGCACCAGAAGATAGCATTGTGATCATATCGGATTATCGATGCGCTTTGTGAGTGCCAGAAAACAATTTCAAGTGTAATTATGAGAATCATTGTGTATGGGTGAACGTGAGAGTTGCAAGGAAGCTGGTAGTTGTTGAAAGTGCAATTGTACTAACGTGGGTGAAGGTTCGTAGCAACGTTAGAGTAAAACAGAAGGTAGAGCAACTAGCAAAGGTCAACAACTTAATTGTGAAATTCCTATACTTGACTTTATCAGATATTTAAGTTGTCAAAGACAAGAGTACCAAAAACACACGGCGTAGATAAATTTCAGTCAGCAGTATAGATTCGCGCAACCACAGATCCCGTGATAGCATCGGTAGTCACTAATTAAATGTCAAAGGGAATTTTCCACAGCGAGACACTATTGGTAACCTTCATAATGACCGAGGACTCATACATGGAAATTGTTTCTTTTATTAACAACTAAATGAAATGTAGTTTAGTATGTAATGATTTCAGTGACACTTGAAAGCACTGTGTGTGATATGTATTATAAACTAATGAAACTGCGTAATATTATAGATGTGTGTAATAAATTAATGTACGAAATGCTGTAACATACAGCTGGACGTCAGGATACGTGAGCCTCTTTCAAATATATGAGTAACAACAATTGTAAACCGTTATATGAACTTCGTTTTCAGTGGTAGAAAAGTAAATGGCGAAGCAAGATGCGTAGAGGTTGCAGGAAGTCGGGCTGTGCTGTAAACAAAGGCGAGACATACGTAGGCATTACGTACCAAAAGACAGTGGCAGTACACTTCACAGCTGAAAGGCCAATATTGCAAACTAGATTACGGAGGCGTGGACAAAGAATGAACAGCGATAAAACAGTCAAGTATTTGGGGGTAACTTTAGATTCCAAACTAACATCTAAGCTGCACATTCATGGAAAAACTAGATATGGTAAAATCTCTACTGTATTTCTTACTTAACAAAGAACTGAACATCAACAACTAAATCTAATTTCAAAATGCAGCCTTTCATCCAACAATCATTTACAGCAGGCCCTTGTAGGTGATTGCAGGCAAATGCCAATTAAAGAATCTACAAGTAGTTCAGAATAAATGCCTAACGCCGAGTGTAAACGCCCTTATCTGTACTAGGGATCCAGAATACCCCGCGACAATACAATATATATATTACGTGGCACTATTGGACAACTGAAACAGCCCTCTTCGGAGCTTCCGAGAACCCAAAAGCGACATGCCACTCGCAGATGCTTCTCACTTCTCCACAGCAGTCTGAATAATCTCACGAAGGTTTGGAGATCCGGCCACTTTACCGATATATGTACACCTCTGACACACATTCCGCTGCAGCTGGCTTCTAGCAGCTGCCAGTAATGTTCACAACAAAAATTACAGTACAGTGTAAATAAATGAAAAGACACGTAAGAATGCCACACTCAAATTTCCAGGGAAACAATTTTTTTGTGTGTTTCAGTGCAACCTTGCTAAGTCCGCTTCACGTAGTGAACACTACTTTCAGCTAGCTAATGGCTCCAATCTTTGATATAAGACACCTCTTCTCTCAATAACAGTCGACAATCCCTTAGAAAAACCGGAAAAGGACGGAACAAAAATCGACGTGGACGAACACTAAAACGATCTTCGTTAAATCATTTTCTTGCCGAGCTCTGTCCAGTGGCATTATCCCCAAACATGGCGCAAATGTTTGTCGTCTCCGCTGCTGTCACCTCTTTGTTCGACATAAAAAGAATAGTATCTCGGAAATGGTTGAATTTCTCCATTGGCTCTACATTTTCTAGCGTCCACAACTCCACTCACTATATCCAAATGACAAAAATGACTCTCTCTAAACTGAAATACCAAAGGAGGATTAAAAGTAAAAAGTTACCCTAGACAAATAAACCCATACCAACCGGAATACCAATAGGCAAAACAAAAACGCCACGAACTTGTGCACTAACCTAATAATAATAATAATGGAGGACGTCCGCCACGTGCCTTTAACACAACGTAAAGCAACCAGTAGCTCATAAACTGACTGCGGTTTACTTAAGATCGCCGACTAAATCGGCGGCGTGTGGCAGCGTAACGCGGGAAGGTTCGGGTTCGCCGGCGCTGCTGTGGTCGGTGGTGCAGCTGGGCAGTGTGTCCCTGTGTAACGCGAGCTGGGGGCGGGCCCGCATTCCCCGGCTATCTGGCCGCTCCCGCTACGCCCCCGGCCGAGATAAGGGCGGCAGCTGGCTGCCTCGACTCGCCTGACCCCGTGCGCCGCTTCCCCGTCAGCGCCTGCCTACGTCAGCAGCCCCTCACTCTCTGCAGGTGCCCCACACCCGTCCACATGCACGCACTGCGTTTGCTTGCGACGCAGCTTGCGGGAAACGAGAATGGAACTTCTGGAAAAGACTTTCGCCGCCGTCGTGTTTATATGACACTGCTCAATAGATATCGCTGACACAATCAGTATCTATGTTTCCCGAACGTCATTTGTTTTGCAGTGGTATCTGTAAAACAACTGTTCCGATTTGTTGAGTACAATGAACTGGAATTATCAATTGCTTCGAAATATTTTTAATAAAGAGAAAATACACTGAAGGTACATTAAAGTCTTGCGATAGCTATATGCACGTATACAGATGGCGGTAGTATGCCGTACACAAGTTATAAAAGGGCAGAGCATCGGCGGAGCTGTCGTTGTACTCAGGTGATTCATGTCGAATCGTTTCTGACGTGATTATGGCCGCACGACGGGAATTAATAGATTTTGAACGCGGAATGGTAGTTGGAACTAGTCCTGGGACATTAAATTTCGGAAATCGATAGGGGATTAAGTATTCCGAGATCCACAGTGTCAGAGTGTACCGAGAATATCAGATTTCGGGCATTACCGCTCACCTCGGACAACGAAGTCGTCTATGGCTTTCCCTTAATGACCGAGAGCAGCGGCGTTTGCGTGGCGTTGTCAGTGGCAACAAATAAACAACACTGCATGGAATAACTGCAGAGATCAATGTGGGACGTACGACGGACGTATCCTTTAGGACAGTACGGCAAAATTTGGCGTTAATGAGACCAGACGACCGACACGAGTGCTTTTGCTAACTGCACGACATCGCCTGCAACGCCTCTCATGGTCTGTGGACCATATCGGCTGGATCCTAACAGATTGGAAAGCCGTGGCCTGGTCATATGAGTCCCGATTTCAGTTGGTAACAGCTGATTGTAAGGTTAGTGTGGCGCAGACCCAAATTGTCAACAAGGCACTGTGCTACCCAAAATGGTGTGGTTATGAGTACGAGGAATGGACTGAGTCATCTTGATGTTCAGCTACTTTGAGACCATTTGCAGCAATTCATGGAGGTAATGTTCCCAAACAAGTAGGAATGTTTTTGTATGACAGTACGGAATGACTCTGGGACACAGTTGTTCGTAATTGGCTTGAAGAACAATCCGAACGAATGGCATGGCCACCCATATCGTCCGACATCCATCGAACATTTATGGGACATTATAGACCAGTTCGTGCACAAAATCCTGCACCGGCAAAATTTTCGCAGTTAACGGACGGTTGTAGAGGCAGTATGGCTCAGTATTTGCTACAGGGGACTTCAAACGACTTTTGAGTCCATGTCACGTCAAATTTCTCCGCTACGCGAGGCAAAAGAAGGCCCGACAGGATATTAAAAGGTATCCCACGAATTTGTCATTTCAGCAGCTAAATATATTTTGCTAACACAATCAAGCGTCGGTTTTCGGAACACCTTTTATTTTGCAATGGTGTCTGTAAAATCAGCTATTCGGATTTCTTCAGCATGTGTAACTGAGTTACCAGTACTTTTAAAATATTTTTAATAAAGAAAAAAAAAATTGGTTTCTGTATAGATGTCGGTGAACTCGAGAAGAGGTGGAGGTAGTGAAGCAGATTGTGTAAGAACAGAAGTTTAAAAAAATCTTATCTACGCCAATTAATGCATGCGAAATTGTTTCATCACAACCACGTAGATCACGCGAGTTGTTTAAAAATGGTGCGAAATTATCACTGTGCTAACTGTTGTACTCCCAACATTTTGGAGACCTCTGTTGGCTAGAAAAAATCCTAATGAGTGACCACTCATATTCCTAATCTTTTGCACACAAATAGCGAATGTTTTGTCACCAGCCAGTGGTTGTGTGCAGTGTGTGGATATAAGGTTCTTGCCAAGAAGTTCGATTTTCGTAATTCAGCAAATATATCAGCATTTATTTAAAGAAAAATCCTTACACTTAATGAAATTGTCACGAACGCAATCCACAGAGACTGGGAAAAGAGGTAGAATTAATTAAAAACTGAGAGAGAAAAATTACATGCAGTACAGATTTTAATGAAAACAGGAAATGGATAGGAATATTGCTGTGAGATTTATCCGTTGTTTATTTTTTGCAATCTAGATTATTGAGTTTTGGTATATAAACTCAGACTTCTGCAAAAAAAAGAGTATTTTTTGTCTATTGTTGTAAGGCGAAGTTTAGACCAAGGGAAAGAAGTAAACAGGAGCTGCCAACCCGAGCATAGATTACTAATACGTGTGTGTGTGTGTGTGTGTGTGTGTGTGTGTGTGTGTGTGTTGTCAGTGGAAGATACGAATCGTGTCATTTTCATGCAGGAAGTAATACTGAGCTTTTTACACAAAAAAGAGGGAAAGAGGACTGTTCTTGGGCACAGACTACGAATTACCCACCAACAACGTAGGCATTTTTATATAATATTACCTAAGAAATTCCATAAACTTCATATATTTATTTAAACACATCTATTTTTACAGCCACGCCTCCAGGGTGCTGCAATGAACAAAACACTTATTTTTCCATTTTACCAAGTCTAGGTGCTGCAAGACCGTCGTCAGAGAATTTATTCACAAAATTTACTGAAATACAACGGAATGAATGTTCCACGAGCATCGATTTCGGCTGGTGGACGCCGCCTCATTTTAAAGGCACAAACGCAACGGACAGACTGCAGGGCAAGGCAGTTTGAACCGTGGGTAGTCTACGACCCAAGTCTACGGCTTTTGCGTCACATGGATAGCATTTCCAACAGTATTTGTCGTTTTATGCGAAAACACGGAGTAAAGTGTGTGTAAGATTTCTACACTCTCTAAGAATGCGGCCCTTTTACGGACTGTGAAAGACGATGTAGATTTGCGCAAAGCTGGTGTCAGTTGGACCCCACGCAGTTGTGGCATGTAATATCTTGGCCAGACCACCTGGACTGTGCAGCATCAGTGTATAACAGAGGTTCTGAAACTTCCTAGCAAATTAAAACTTTTCGCGGAGGGACACGGACTCGAACCCAGGATCTTTCCGTTCAGGGGCTAGCGCTGTACCAACTGAGCTACCCAAGCACGACTCTCGACCCGTCCTGACAGCTTTACTTCTGCCAGTACTTCGTCTCCTACGTTCCAAACATCACAGAAGTTTTCCTGCGTACTTGCGGGGCTAGCACTCATGAAGAAAAAAAAAAATCTGGACTTACGGCTTAGCCATAACCTTGGGGATTGTTTCCAGAATGAACTTCCACTCTGCAGTGGAGCGTGCGTTGATTTGATACTTACTGGCAGATCAAAACTGTGTGCTGGAGCGGACCCGAGCTCGGGACATTTGCCTTTCACGGGCATGTGCAAGTTAGGAACGTAGGATACGAGGTAATGACGGAAGTTTAGCTGTGGGGACGACTCGCGAATCGTGCTCGCGCACCTCAGTTGTTGGGCACTTGCGGCAAAATCGGTACTTTTTGCAGACGATATTACTGTTACAATAAATCCCATTAGAGAGAAAGCGACAGAAGAGTTGATAAGTAATACTTTGCAAAGAATTATGAAGTGGTTTTCTGAAAACTGATTGTCCCAATATTCAATGCTCTACAACAAATAATCATACCTACATTTTATGCAGCACGTGAGTAGGAGCCAGTAAATAGGAAGAATGCTGCAAAGTTTTTGGGTGCACATATTGATGAAAACCAGAACTGAAAGGAGCATAATACTGAGCTTCTCAGGCAATTATGTTCAGCTACTTTGGCTCTTCGTATAATTGCTAATCTTAGTAACAAGCGTATTATCCCTTAACATATTTTGCCTATTTCAAGTCAATAATGTCGTAAGTAATAATTTTCTGTATTAATTATATAAAAACGAGTAGTAACAATAATGTACAGTGTTCAACAACGGACGTCATGTAGCTGTCTCTTCAACGAGCTACGCCTTTACAGTACATAATATTCGCTAATGAAACTGGTCATAAATGATCCATCACAATTTGAGAAGAATAGTGATGTCCATACGTACAACACTAGAGGGGGGGGGGGGGGGGGGGGATGGAAAGTAACCTTCATTGCCTTTGTTACAGCTGTCAGTGGCTCAGAAAGGAGTCCAGTATGCAGCAACAAAAATTTTTAATCACTTGCCTGATAATATAAATTATCTGACAGGTAGCGATGCAAGTTTTAAAACATTGATGAATTTCTACCTAAAAACTGATAGACAGAAGAAAAACTGTAGTTGCTTGAGTAGGACTAAACATAAAGTGGTCTTCAATGTTAACACTAATCATGTACACACATCCTGTAAGCTAACTCGTTCCACATCATTTCGATAAAAGAATCGTTCAAACGATCTATGAAACATGTAGCTAACTACGTCCCTGTCCGGCACACAGTTTTAATCAGCTAGGAAGTTTCATATCAGCGCACACTCCGCTGCAGAGTGAAAATATCATTAAAGTATATTGTTATATGATTGTGTTAACTAAACTTCTCAACATGTAGACGACTGTAGTTCCGGCACAGCTAAATACCAAATAGACAAAAGCACAACTAAATAGCAAATAAAGAAAATACTAGTGGCTGTACGTTAGTGTATTCCTCCGCAGCTAAGCGCAGGACCCGATTTCAATTTCCAGTATGCCAAGGATTTTTCTTTCGTGGGAGGACTGTAACGGGGTGCACTCAGCACAGTGAAGTCAGTTGAGGAACTACATGGGCGAAAAGTAGAGATGCAAAGGTCTGGGAAGCTGTCAACGGCTGGCAGAGCGCACTCACGTGTTTGAGGTTACAGTAATGCATAGGAGGCAGTATTTTGGAGGCCAGTCACTTAAAGTAAACTACAGAAGAGAAGTAGTTCTGGAAGAGAACGTACCGAGAGGTCGTTTGTGAGTCACTGTGACGTCCTGGAGTAACTTATCTACTAGTATATTTCCTACGGTATCTTGTTTGCTTGGCCCGGGAACTTACTTGCTGCAGAGGCTGCCGACTTACGAAGAGTCGTCTCAGAAGAGCCGTAATGCGCCTCGCTGCTTAGTCCTGTTGTACAACAGCGTTAGTGCGGACACAAATATTGGGCTACGAGCGGACGTAACCAAAGAGCGGCTATATCGCTTTAACAATGGCGGCGACTTACCAGCGCTTTCTGCTGTTAAACTTGCCCGTGTCTTGTTTTCTCTTCTTTAAGCGTTATTGTACTATTAGTAGAGACATCTCTGACACGTCACACCTACGATCTACCACAGGCCACTGAAGGAAACGACCCTTAATTGGATGGTGACAATCGGAATCATGAATAGACGCACAAGTGCCAGGGGCATAAAAACAAGAGAGAGAGAGAGAGAGAGAGAGAGAGAATCTGTACCTTACATCCACCCACATGCGTAATGTAACAGATTTGTTGGCAACACTGCGAGTTCCATTCTAAACAGATGAAAGTCGTTTCAAACCAAAAACATGAAAGTGTAAACTATGTACGTGAATATCTTAAGTTACGTATAAAACGCGCGCTTTTGTGTGGGTGTACGTGTATGGAAAACCCGTACAGGAATAGACACGAAACCAGATGAAAATCGTCAAAGAGGATAATAATGCGTGTGGACAACACATCCTTTGGGAAGTTGGTAAATGTATTAAGTTGGTGAACTTCATTCCATTCATACATACCTTGCAGGCAGAGCCATAGTACATTATTAGTGCATCGGAATATTAAAAAAATGTAAAGGGTGTATAGAGAATATTTGCACAGAATCTCCGTCGAATGATGTGAGATATTATCTATAAATAATTATATCTCACGATTAAATATTGCATAAGTATTTATGACATAAAAATACAGATGTCGAGGACATACTACCTATTACTGAATCTACACCGATATCAAAGGTCTTCTGTAGGGCGCATTAGTGACTAGTTGGAAGTATTAATTTAATTTTGTGTCATGGGGTTACTCTCTCTTCTCGAAATTTAGATCATCCTAACAATAAATTGTGTTCATAAGAAACAGTCGAACTGTGAGGCGCGAAGATGTATCCAGTGAGGGCTGGCTTTCATATGCTCCACAGTTAAAATATTTTTTTCATGCGTCCGTAAAACTGATTTTGAAAAATTCCAAAACTCAGAATGTATTTTCTGTACGGAAAGAAAATGTCTGACAACGTTTTGATGGATGGCCACGTTGTCGGCGCGTGCTGTGATATAAGAAACAACTGTTCCTGAACTCTTTCACATTTCAGCTTCGAAAATGTTGTAGACGTAACTAATTAAGAATATAAATAAAATCGTTTGCCTTCTGACAGTAGGCTGCAAACGATATGGGTAACTGCAGACTGCCCCAATTACCTTGCGCTGCAACAAAAATGGTTCGCTATGTGACCATGTATGGAAGAACGTATTAACTGTGCTACATTTATACTTCCACGGAAATTACAGGTTATTACTGTGACAATACAAACGTACAATTCACCTACTTTCACGACATGGGATTAACTTTTCTTGAAAGTCCGCCTCGGTAGCTGCGCGGTCAGTGCGGCGGATTGCTGACTGAAGGCACCCGGATTTGATTCCCGGATGGTTCGGCGATATTCTTCTGACGGTTATTAATAATCGCCAAAAATAACATATTGTTAAATATTCCAGTGTTGCAACAGGAAGTGATTGGGTTGGCTCTCTATTCTCCATTCGTATAATGGGCGGAGTAATTTTTGACAACAGTGTGGACCAAAACGTGTTGTAGACCAATTCACGTTTTAGCACCGGCAGTGTGGTTAAATAGAAACAAAACTACAATGGCTTAAGTGGGAAGGCAGGGTTTATAAGATCAAAACTGCCGTGAGGCTGCTTTTTTCTTTTACATATTCTGTCTAGTTGTGTTTTTCCTTTATTATGTAGTGATTTGTTTATGCTTGTTGATCAATTGCCTGAAAACTGTTACAAGGTAGCAAGTGCCTGTAAAGATACTTAGGGAAGTGCGGAACGAATTAAGTATTGCGATCGATGGTGAAGAACGTCTACAGTGTGTCTTTTGTCTAAGTATTTTGCCGTAGATAGCATGAATCAGTTGAATAAAAATGAAACACAGGTTTCTACAAATGCCGGATGACTCCCCTAAGAGTCGTGACGCGCATTATCTCTGGTGTTTCGGCAGATGTTTGCAATTCCGTTTTTGTACTGTGTAGCTGAAGTCAGCCCAAACAATTCCTGCTCGTCATATCATGCGACGCCCATTGTCTACAGAAAGCATCGGTTTGTTTCCAGTTACAAACAAAATTATTCTTAAATACGGTTTTTGTGTGTCCATTCGACAGAGCACTCCCAAATCAGTCTAGTCCGATATTCGTTTTATCGATATGTATTAACAGGGACAGTGATACACGAAGAATAAATAGCTGTTCAACAGCGACTCCGTAGCGCTGCATGCGTGGTGGTACGTCAGAGGTCGTGCCAGGGTGGTCCTGTCGTTACTGGAGTACAAGCACGTACAGCTCCGAACTAAAAATTATTTTGTTTGCAACGGGAAACAAACCAAAGCTTTCCGTCGATACTGGACGTAGCATGAAAGACTTCATGAGCACTAATTGTTTTGGGCTGAATCCAGCTACACAACGCAAAAACAAAAATGCAAATATACGCCGAAACGGCAAGAAAATGCACCTGACGACTCTAAGGAGAGAGGCACTCTATTTGCTTATAAGGAAAATAGAACAGGAGGGAGGGTTGCTGCACTACTGGCCATTAAAATGGCTACATCAAGAAGAAATGCAGATGATAAACGGGTATTCATTGGACAAATATATTATACTAGAACTGCCATGTGATTACATTTTCACGCAATTTGGGTGCATAGATCCTGAGAAATCAATACCCAGAACAACCACCTCTGGCCATAATAACTGCCTTGATACGCCTGGGTTCGATTCCCGCAGAGATTTTCTCTGCCTCGTGATGGCTGGGTGTTGTGTGATGCCCTTAGGTTAGTTAGGTTTAAGTAGTTCTAAGTTCTAGGAGACTGATGACCATAGATGTTAAGTCCCATAGTGCTCAGAGCCATTTGAACATATATAATACGCCTGGGCATTGTCAAACAGAGCTTGGATGCCCATGCAGCTTCAACACGATACCACAGTTCATCAAGTATAGTGACTGGAGTATTGCGACGAGCCAGTTGCGCGGCCACCATTGACCAGACGTTTTCAGTTGGTGAGAGATGTGGAGAATGTGCTAGCCTGGGCAGCAGCCGAACATTTGCTGTATCCAGAAAGGCCCGTACAGGACCTGCAACATGCGGTCGTGCATTATCCTGCTGAAATGTGGGGTTTTGGAGGGATCGAATAAGGGTAGAGCCACGGGTCGTGACACACCTGAAATGTAACGTCCACTGTTTAAAGTGCCGCCAATGCGAACAGGTGGTGACCGAGACGTGTAACCAATGGCACCCAATACCGTCACGCCGGGTGATAAAACGCCAGTAGGGCGATGACGAATACACGCTTCCAATGTGCGTTCTCCGCGATGTCGCCAAACACGGATACGACTATCATGATGCTGTAAACAGAACCTGGATTCATCCGAAAAAATGACGTTTTGCCATTCGTCCACCCAGGTTCGTCGCTGAGTACACCATCGCAGGAGCTCTACATCTACATCTGCATCTGCATCCATACTCCGCAAGCCACGGTGTGTGGCGGAGGGTACCCTGAGTACCTCTATCGGTTCTCCCTTCTATTCCAGTCTCGTATTGTACGTGGAAAGAAGGATTGTTGGTATGCTTCTGTGTGGGCTCTAATCTCTCTGATTTTATCCTCATGGTCTTTTCGCGAGATATACGTAGGAGGGAGCAATATACTGCTTGACTCTTCGGTGAAGGTATGTTCTCGAAACTTTAACAAAAGCCCGTACCGAGCTACTGAGCGTCTCTCCTGTAGAGTCTTCCACTGGCTTTATCTATCATCTCCGTAACGCTTTCGCGATTGCTAAATGGTCCTGTAACGAAGCGCGCTGCTCTCCGTTGGATCTTCTTCTATCTCTTCTATCAACCATATCTGGTACGGATCCCACACTGCTGAGCAGTATTCAAGCAGTGGGCGAACAAGCGTACTGTAACCTACTTCCTTTGTTGTCGGATTGCAGCTCTTGTGTGTGATGCAGTGTCAAGGGTAACCGCAGCCATGGTCTCAGAGCTGGTAGTCGATGCTGCAGCAAACGTCGTCGAACTGTTCGTGCGAATGGTTGTTGTCTTGCAAACGTCCCCATCTGTTGACCCAGGGATCGAGACGTGGCTGCACGATTCGTCACAGCCATGCGGATAAGATGCCTGTCATCTCGACTTCTAGTGATACGAGGCCGTTAGGTTCTGACACGGCGTTGCGTATTACACTCCGGAACCCACCGATCCCATATTCGGCTAACAGTCATTGGATCTCGACCAACGCGAACAGCAATGTCGTGATACGATCAACCGCAATCGCTATAGGCTAAAAACCGACCTTTATCATGGTACCCATTTCTCTTCCTTACACGAGGCATCACAACAGCGTTTCACCAGGCAACGCCGGTTAACAGCTGTTTGTGTATGAGAAATCGGTTGGAATGTTTCCTCATGTCAGCACGTTGGACGTCTCGCCACCGGCGCCAACCTTGTGTGAATACCCTGAAAAGCTTATCATTTGCATATCACAGCATCTTCTTCCTGTCGGTTAAATTTCGCGTCTTTAGCACGTCATCTTCGTGGTGTACCAATTTTAATGGCCAGTAGGGTATGATGCCTTCATTAGTCCACTGAAGATGCAAAAAGTTTGCAAACGCTTGAACAACATCGCTTACTTACGGCATATCATTGCCAAAGCAAAGCTACACAGACTGACCGTGGCGGACTGTACAGTATGTCTGCGACCGGCCACCGGGTCTTCCTCTCCCAGTGTCGTCATTCGGATGCGGTATAGAGGGGTATGGCGTCAGATAGCGCTCTCCCCGCCGTTGCCTGTTTCCCAGACCTTGGATCTGCTGCTTGTCACCCGAGCAGCTCCTCAGTTCGCATCACGAGGCTGAGTGCACCCCGTTCCACTCCTCCCACCAAGGAAAAATCCCTGGCAGAACCCGACTGCTCCACGTAACAGTCCTGCACGCTGACCACGTTGCTTCGGAGGCAGCCGTGGCATGCCGTTAATATATTTGTATTTTGTGTGAATGTGTCGAGTAAGTTCCAATTCCTAGTTTCATAATTGTTTATTAGGAACTTACCTTTCCATGCATACAGAAATTGTTGGATCATAGATGGTTTAGGGTATTTGGTTGGATAACTACGTAATAATTTACGTTTTACTACTTAAGAGTCCATTCAATGCCTATTCAAACGTCACTAGAAATGTTCTCTTTATATACACAAAATCCGTATAGAGAAGCGGAGTAGATAATGTTTCCTCGTCGAATGCTTGCCGTTGTACCTGTTACTTTGCCGTACTGTTATCCTTACGCCAACTCTAAACTCTAGATGTGTTTGGTTTACGTATTTACAACGTTTCATTTGTGTAGGCTATTTTAAAATGCAGCATTGTTTTATAGTAGGAAGAAAGGTGATGAGGAAATTGCACAACGGTGACACAGTGACATGTACTTACAAATATATCTCCAGCTGCCAATCGCCTTGGGGCTTACGTGAGTACGTGAGCTGGACGGAAACGTCGTCTGTAAGTAGGTTAGTAATTAGCCGTGTATTGCGTCGACTGACGGGTGAGTATGTCGCTTATCGCTGGCTGCAGATAACACGGTCAGCTTTTGCCAGCAGGAAAATGCCCTTACGCAAGTGTCTGTCCCTTCCCCGGCGAGATACAGACTTTTGTTGGTACTGAAGACAATGTCCAGTTACCACTGTCAGTTCAAATTAAGCTGTCATTAAACGGCTGAGACGGCTTGATTACGACGAATATGGTACAGCCTCCGGTAGCACTTTCTATGGCACTAGAGGCCAAGAGTGTGGATGTTACTTAACTCCCCCCTGTTTCATGTTTTAGCTATATTTGATTGATAAGTAACTGCGAATCTCCCTGTTTCATTAAATTTGTTTGTGGTCTACGCGGAAACAAAAATGTCATTGATGTGTTTGGGGTGTTGTGTTCTAAGCATCCTCTGTCCATTCTGGAGGTATTCATCATGATCATGATTGAAAAATGTTTTAAATGGCTCTGAGCACTATGGCACTTAACATCTGAGGTCATCAGTCCCCTAGAACTTAGAACTACTTAAACCTAACTAACCTAAGGACATCACACACATCCATGCCAGAGGCAGGATTCGAACCTGCGACTGTAGCGGTCGCGCGGCTCCAGACTGAAGCGCCTAGAACCTCTCGGCCACAGCGGTCGGCAATCATGATCATGATCATCAACAACATCCATTTGCCGTCAAGTGCTGCATAAAGAACTGCCTGACTTTTCCATATACAAGCCTTCATCTCTGCACATCCACGCTCTCCTACATTTTTTTTTTCCTAATGCTATTCACCCACCGTCTGTAAAATTATCATCTCGATCTTTTGTCTCTTGCACTTCAGCTGAAAAATCCCTTTGTGCAGCAACCATTCATGCGTTTGGCTACATGTTCAGTCCACATCCATTTATTTTTCATTACAAGCACAATTAAGTCTTTCCACCTAAATTTCTTCCCAAATAAATCAGTTTCTTTCCGTGTCTCCACTGCTCGCTGAGCAGCTCTGTTTTTAATGGTTTATCACGTTAAAAGCCCATGTCTCACTGCTGTTCACCGAAATTAATAATACAGACTAATTGTAAATTTTACGTTCCAGGCACGTTGGTATCGTCGTTCTGAATCCCATTTCTCCAACTAAACAATTCAGGCTATTTTTACTGTTGTTATTTCGCTGCTCATCCACTTGCCTCCCACTGCTCTAAATATCAAAACAATAACGGTCATCTAACTGGCTGCACACTGGAATTAACCGTGGGCGTGATTGAGTGCGGGAATAGGAAGAACTAGAAAATTTAAGATATAATAGACATAATTTAGCCCGATTGATGAGAATAACTGCCGTCGGAAAGTGAGTGTATGAGTACTGGAAATCTAATAACGAAAGCAGATAGTACGATATGCAAGCGCTGCCCTAAACTGTCTTAAGAAATAAGTCGCCATTAGTGCTAGAATTTTGGCTACGAAGGAACAGCTGCCTGGATTATTCCATGAGCTTCCGTAAGAGAACATCGACGGCCCGTCTCAGGCGTGCAGGCGGTTGTTTGTAAAATATGAAATTCAATGACTGACATAGCAAGGAGCTTATGTATAGAAGATGGACCTCAGCACAAACACGGTAATCGCTGCAGAGGCCTCTACGTTTCTGACCAGTGTATATCATCCGATGAGTGACAGGAACTTTCACGTGCCAGTCACTTATGTAACAGATCGACGTGACTCCCTTATTAAAATACTTATTCGTTGTGGAATTGAGAGTAATGCAGCTTAAACAGATTTTCTTCTTCTGAGCGGAATTTTTCACAACTGTTAGCGTATTTAAGTTGGTATTTTCTGTTTTCAAACTGCTTGCAACAGTAAACAGGAACATCTGTTTATTTCTAAAACTGCGAAAATGCGTGTTCTTGAGTAATCAACTTTTCCCTTACACGATGCAGTCCGTATATCTTCTTGTTCTGTTCAAGTCTATTTCGTTTTTTCTGTCTTTACTATGATCTCCGTCTTCACCAACGAAGCTTAAAAATTTGTATGCCTTGACTCCTGTAACATCTCTTACTTCTGTAACCATTAGCAAATGCTTGACTGGTACGAAAGTTTCTGACTAACATCTCTTTTTCTGTTCCGCATTTTTCTGTACTCATTAATCTTTTTTTACATTTTGTCGTTTCAAAGTTACCAGCGCTTCTAATATTTAATATCATTATCCGTATAATGTTAATCCAAAACGAGAACCCTTACAATGTCTCGTGCATTTGACTTCCGCTTTTTTCAAGTTTCTTTTAAGTTTTGTTCTTAATGAAGACATTCAGAATACTTTTACCAAAGAGTAATTAAAATTTTTACTGTAGTAGGTCATATTTTGCAGTAGTTCGCGTTTTGTGATTTCCCTACTGTGTCTGTGTCGCTAGTGTATTTCATTCCTTTTACCTCTCATCTTTATAGTGCCAGTAGATTTTATCTGTGCTTGCTTCACCCTTCCTTCTCTCCCGTTCCCTCATTAACTTTGCCTTCCTTAGTATTCTTTCGAAGTGAAGTTCTTCGCGACTCATTATATTCACTCCGGGCATTTGTCCTTTATATTAGGACGACAATTTTGTCTTTAAAAACACAGTATTACTATAGTCTTCGACTGCACTTTTACCCGTAGTTTAAACTTTTGTTATATTGCGTTTCCGTCATAAAAAGTGACATAAAACCTTCCGTGTTGGTTTAAATTTTCAGTCCTACTTATATCAGAATTCATATGTTTTCCTCATTGTATTTTCCTCTCTGGCCACTCACAGCATTTTTTTAGCAAAGTGGGTAGAATAACAACTCTTAAAACCTCTCTTGGATATTGCCCAGGACTGGAGATAAGGACGTAGTTACAGGCCTTCAGACAATACATTTTCGCAAGCGGAAAGATTGCTTTAGTGGCTTTTGTGGCTGATGTGAAGTTCAGTGAACAGAGGTGTCGGAGCACATTAACTGATAAGCAGAAAAACACTCGATTCTGAAAACGTGAGATATTCGATAAGCAGCCTTGTGTTCCCATCACGTGTCAAATGAATCAATACCTGTCAGAGAACAACACGTGAGCCGCGGTCCATCGTGTGTGGAATTTTGCAGATATCTGAAGAAAAGGCAGCTGTGTTACACTAACTCTTACTGTTGTTGTTACTGTCTTTAGTCTTCAGCACCTCCTCATTAATTACGTGATCTGCCCATGTAATCTTCAGAATTCTTCTGTAGCAGAACATTTTGAAAGCTTTTATTCTCTTCTTGTCTAAACTGTTTAGCGTCCATGTTTCACTTCCATATATGGCTACACCCACAAATATCTTCAGAAAAGACTTCTGAACACACAAATCTCTATTCGATATTAACAAATTTATCTTCGAAGGGAAGGCAGAAAGGTGGAAGGAGTATATAGAAGGTTTATACAAGGGCGATGTACTTAAGGACAATATTATGGAAATGGAAGAGGATGTAGATGAAGACGAAATGGGAGGTAAGATACTGCGTGAAGAGTTTGACAGAGGACTGAAAGACCTGAGTCGAAACAAGGCCCCCGGAGTAGACAACATTCCATTGGAACTACTGGCAGCCTTGGGATAGCCAGTCCTGACAAAACTCTACCATCTGGTGAGCAAGATGTATAGGACAGGCGAAATACCCTCAGACTTCAAGAAGAATACAATAATTCCAATCCCAAAGAAAGCAGGTGTTGACAGATGCGAAAATTACCGAACTATCAGTTTAATAAGTCACAGCTGCAAAATACTAACGCGAATTCTTTACAGACGAATGGAAAAACTGTTAGATGCGGACCTCGGGGAGGATCAGTTTACATTCCGTAGGAATGTTGGAACACGTGAGGCAATACTGACCCTACGACTTACCTTAGAAGAAAGATTAAGAAAAGGCAAACCTACGTTTCTAGCATTTGTAGACTTAGAGAAAGCTTTAGACAATATTGATTGGAATACTCTCTTTCAAATTCTGAAGGAAGCAGGGGTAAAATACAGGGAGCGAAAGGCTATTTACAATTTGTACAGAAACCAGATGGCAGTCATAAGAGTCGAGGGGCATGAAAGGGAAGCAGTGGTTGGGAAAGGAGTGAGACAGGGTTGTAGTCTCTCCCCGATGTTATTCAATCTGTATATTGAGCAAGCAGTAAAGGAAACAAAGGAAAAGTTCGGAGTAGGTATTAGAATTCATGGAGAAGAAATAAAAACTTTGAGGTTCGCCGATGACATTGTAATTCTGTCAGAGACGGCAAAGGACCTGGAAGAGCAGTTGAACGGAATGGACAGTGTCTTGAAAAGAGGGTACAAGATGAACATCAACAAAAACAAAACGAGGATAATGGAATGTAGTCAAATTAAATCGGGTGATGCTGAGGGAATTAGATTAGGAAATGAGACTCTTAAAGTAGTAAAGGAGTTTTGCTATTTAGGAAGTAAAATAACTGATGATGGTCGAAGTGGAGAGGATATAAAATGTAGACTGGCAATGGCAAGGAAAGCGTTTCTCAAGAAGAGAAATTTGTTAACATCGAATATAGATTTATGTATCAGGAAGTCGTTTATGAAAGTATTTGTATGGAGTGTAGCCATGTATGGAAGTGAAACATGGACGATAACTAGTTTGGACAAGAAGAGAATAGAAGCTTTCGAAATGTGGTGCTACAGAAGAATGCTGAAGAGTAGATGGGTAGATGACGTAACTAATGAGGAGGTATTGAATAGGATTGGGGAGAAGAGAAGTTTGTGGCAGAACTTGACTAGAAGAAGGGATCGGTTGGTAGGACATGTTTTGAGGCATCAAGGGATCACAAATTTAGCATTGGAGGGCAGCGTGGAGGGTAAAAATCGTAGAGGGAGACCAAGAGATGAATACACTAAGCAGATTCAGAAGGATGTAGGTTGCAGTAGGTACTGGGAGATGCAGCTTGCACAGGATAGAGTAGCATGGAGAGCTGCATGAGACAAGTCTCAGGACTGAAGACAACAACAACAACAATCTTCTTCAGAAACGCTTTTCTTGTCTTTGCCAGTCTACATTTTACATCTCCTCCGCTCCGGCCGTCACTTATTTTGCTGCCCAAATAACAAAAGTTATCTAATACTTTTACTGTCTCGTTTCCTAATCTAATTCTCTCAGTATCCTAACTCTTAACAAAAGAAAAATGGTGTCCCACGTCTCGTCGGCGACGTGCCCATTAGCGACGTGGCGCGGTCCAGGAACAGGCAAGGACAGGGAAGAGAACGCGTCGTGTCCTGTTCCAAGGAAAAAAATCCCGTCTTTCAACACGAACGAATTAAAGAAAACATTAAACATAAAAATTCGGATGCTAGTTCCACTCTACATCCAGTCGCTTTAAACTGTGGGACGTGGCACCTTGTAGTCAGGAAGCTTTTAAAGACGGGACTTCCAAAATGGAATCATTAGCACATTGTAGCTGTGATTGTGCAGAAGTAATAGAAGAAGAGACGGTCGGATTTTTTGCTGTATTAACTGCTCTCGCGTTGTACATGTCACTTCGATTCTCTGCGAAAATTCGAGCTTTGAACAATAACCACTTTTACCATCATCAAGAAGGCAACTGACTGGTGAAGAAGTAAAGGAGTCATACAGAAATACTATTATACGAGCGCGTGCTGAAAAGTAAAGCATCCGAACTTATTTATATGCAAACTCCCTAAACTTTTTTCATAAAACAAGCGCTATTAACATTCTACGTGGTAGAGGTAACGTAACTACGTCGGTGCGTGAGAAATAAAGTTTCGAATTCAAAAAGTTCCGTACACACATGGTGCACCAGACACGAGCGCTGCGACATCTGCAACAATCCACCACCTTGGATGCGCTATTATCTGTTATTCGCCATATAGTCCGGAATTGGCTGCGTCCGAGTTTCAACTGTTTTCACAACTTACAAAGTACATCTTCGAGGACTTAACGTTGAGAATGATGAAAACGGTACAAGCAGAGTTGAGGTTTATCTCCGTTAACGAACATTCTAAATGACAGTATGAATAAACTGGTCTCTAGTTTGGAGAAATGTGTTCGTCGTCGAGGTGACGGTGTTGAGAAATAAATATGTAGACATGAAGAATAAAGGTGTAGATTGTTAATAAAACAAACAAAACCCTTTTGAACAGTAGCCTAAATGCCCAACAGTACCGACCGTACGCCGTGTCATCCTCAGACCGCAGGCGTCACCACATGTTGATACGGAGAAGCAAGTGGTCAGCACACCGCTTTCCCGGCCGTTATCAGTTTTAGTGATCGGTGCCACTATTTCTCAGTCAAGTAGAGCCTCAATTGGCCTTACCCCACTTGCCGACAGCACTCGGCAGACGCAGACGGCGACCCATCCGAAGCCCATCGGTGATCTGACGGGAAACTGTGTTAAGACTGCGGCAAGGACGTTGGCTAGAAAGTTAATTCTCTTCATGTACAATGCTTTAAGAGGAACAACAAAAACATTCGGAGGCATTACTTTTCAGCACGTCCTCATAGTGATGGCCGCATTACTCCCATGTTCGTTGATTGTTCTACTTGTACGTGTGCAGGCAAGGGAAACTTAAATGATTTTTCTTCTCACAGTTTAAAAATATTGTTTCTGCAGCTAAACGGATATGCGATACGATTGTCTTCCTTTTATCAGTACAGGTGGCAGATATTTCTCACGCAGTTGATGAAGTACCTAGCATTCTATGCCCACTGATACTCATATCCACCAGAGCAGGAGAATAGGGGGATACATACATATTTAAAAAAAGGCCAGCTTCTAAGCAGGTTTTAAAAATATTAGGTCTGCGTGCAGGAGCGGCTCATGATGTCCATACTGGGAAAGGCTGCGACAGTTGTCGATCGGAACTAACCTAGATCTCCGGCTACACTGCAGATCGGTCTGTCATCACAAGCAAGATTTCAGGAGAGGAGGGAAGGCAACATCACACACTAGCTAAATGTTTACATACTGTGTTTTCATTCCGTTTAGTAATCAACTGCTAAATAACATCAAAAGCTAACTCCAAGGTAAAATGTATGGGCGGCTTATTTATACCCCAGCATCAAATTTCCCCACAGTTTACCGCAACAAATCGAATTAAAAGTCGCATTTTGGAGAGAGCTTTAATAAGGTGTAGGTTAGCTTCGCCGCATGCTTAATGTTTTTGGTATTTTCATTTCTGAACTTAAGATGTTTCATGTTTTGTGCGCTCAACCCGCAGCGTTTGAGTTCGCGTGACGAAATAGTTAAGTTTCTATGACGTCGGGGATCTCATGCTGTGATTGACTGGCATCAGCAACCCAAGCAACCGCCATGGTAATTTTCACCGTATATATAGATTTTAAGTGATCTAACGCACACAACCATTCAGCTGCATTGTACATGCTCCGTTGAAATTGCGTGTATACCTTGCCTGGCTTTAGACTTACTTGTTTTTCCTGATTCCTGTTTACATTAAGTTTGAACGCTCGAAGTTCCTTCACTTTTGTCCTAACCGCATGTTCCTAATATTGCCATATAAATTGCACACTGAATTCATACTGTTTTGTTTCAGAACTTTTGGTATGCTACTGTTATTCACGAGACTTAGTAAAGTCATTTGTAGTACACTCGCAAAAGGAAACTTGCTAACTTTACCGCAGCCAAAAAGCAAGGAATCTGAAGTAAAGGGACGTATTTCGCGCCCCTTTTTCTCTATCATTCGTAAAATGCTCGCTAGACGGTGGTACTTACGTTGTCGTACACTAGTGCAATCTGGCGAGAAATTTCCAACCTTATTCCTATGGTGGATAGAGCAGCCCGATTAGTGACACATCAGAATCTAATAGAGATATGCAGAGACAGGATTTCATTAGCAAAGTCTGAGCATCTCTGTTCATTCCCTTTTATGTAAGCAGTGCAACGTGAAAATTATTTGTGCGTTGCTAGAACACCCTTAGGCTGAAACACCAGAGCCTTCGGGACGCCCATATGAGCTGTACGTTGAGGAAGCCACGCCCCCAAACCATTGCTGCATAGGACTAAGCGACATTTCAAGGCGCGGCCTTAAGGCTAGCTAATACCCGTTCAAAAAACATAGCTTCATATCAACAGCTCGAAATATGTTCACTGGAATTATTGAAATCAGTGTGGTAAATATGCGAAATGCGTTCTGATAACTTCAGTTCTGTAGTACATTATTGAGAAATTTAATATATTTTTTGGGGTGGCTCCGCCTTAGAGCATTTAATTACGAGCCGCTCCTGACTGCGTGAATGTTGAAATGGCTTTGAAAGTAAGGAAATGATCTGATTATGAGAGACAGATATGGGCATCGAACAGCAAGAAAAAGCAAGATTAAAAAAATGTACATGCCGTTGACAACGAGGCCATTATAATCAGAGTGCAACGACCTATATCGACAGTGTATGGGACAGAGTATTTCCTACTACTATCCTAGATTTTTTGTTATGTTCCATCGCTGACTGAGAGACTGAAAAATGTCTCTTTGTGCACTCAGCGATCTCTTCTCTTGTACGTGTGACAACCGCGCGAGATGTGGGTGCTGACAGCATGTTTACCAAACAGGTTGTCGCTATAACTATTTAGTCTTTCTTCCCGGGATTCCCTTGTAAGTTCCACCACGGCATTCATTCATTCGAAGTCCACTGTTATGCCTACCTGGTAACACTCCTAATGGCAGAACAATAATAAGAATAATGTTGGCGCTAGTGTCTTGTACGCAATTTATTTTACATGTGCTTGTATTTTTCCAAAATATTTCCAATAAATCTCCCATCCGCTTTCGCTAACAATAACTTTACGCGATCGTCCCGTCTTCATATTGCTTCTTAATATTAACCAAGCATCGTCTTGCATGTATCCACGTTTGAAGACAGCTGCCTTCCACTACACTAGGCGGAAATTTTGTGCAAATATTTCTGCATTTTTTTTGCTATCATCAATTTTTCCTGTAAACAAAAGCACGATCAGCGAGCAGTCTCGTAGTGCTGCTAATCCTAACTTATAAAACGCTTGTGTATATTGAGAACACTGGAGATCCCATTACCCTTTCTTGAGACATACCCGACGTTACTGTCGTTTCTGTAGAACAAGACTGGCCAAGGATGGGGAAGAAAATCGACTGCGACCCATTCAAAGGAACATTATAAGCACTCGTCTTAAGTCAAACTGCGGAAAACCGTGAATCTTCTGTCTTAGTAGTGTATCTGAAGCCCGTCCAACAGGTAAATGAATCCAGCGCCGTAACCACTCCGCCAAATAGTGCAGTGGGCGTCGGATGGCGTTCTCCAAGCACCTGTCGCTACATAAGCAGACCGCGCGATTATTTCTAGTCCAAGCTGAATCATATGCGAAACTTCAAGAAACTTGGAGCAGAACTTCTGTTCTCAGCAATCACGTGGTCGTGTGGTAGCGTTCTCGCTTCCCGCGCCCGGGTTCCCGGGTTCGATTCCCGGCGGGGCCAGGGGTTTTCTCTGCCTCGTGATGACTGGGTGTTCTGTGATGTCCTTAGGTTAGTTAGGTTTAAGTAGTTCTAAGTTCTAGGGGACTGATGACCATAGATGTTAAGTCCCATAGTGCTCAGAGCCATTTGAACCATTTTTGAAGCCTCAGCAATCATATACAAACGCTCGCTTGAGTAAAGATCCGTACCAGAAGATTGGAAAGTTGCTCAGGTTACACCAGTACTCACGAAAGCAAATGCGAGTAATCCGCTGAATTACAGACCCATATCAATGATGTCGACTTGCAGTAGGATTTTGGAACATGTGCTGTGTTCGAACATTATCAGTTACATCGAAGAAATTTTATAAAAGAAATAACATGTAATACTTAGGGATCGGATTCCTTGGATAAAAGTGAGAATGACATATCAACATGCATTCGGAAGGCGCTAGGTTGTGAGTTATGGAGTATGGCAGACGAAGCAACTTTTAATCGTCGTTTGCTGTTTATTACGGAAGGGCCACGTGCGACACAGGGTGTTCAGTACTCCCATCTTCCGCCAGAGTACAGGATTCCACATGTCGGAAGGCTGAGGATGGTCTCATGCGTTGGCGTGGTCTGAATGGCCAGATAGGAGTCAGTTTCCGGGCTGACCTCGTAAATCCGTTCCAAGGCCTGCAGGAGTGGTGCGCACCCTTGTCATGTGTTTTCACAGCGTCTCGTCTGAGGAGGTACGTAAATGCGTTGCTAGAAGGTAACCTGTTGGGCGTTGCGTAACAGCGTGTTCTTTTCCAGCGCACTCTCGGCCGTACTGGATGGAAGTGCCCGCCTAGCAGAAGGTGACTCGCGGGATAAGATACAGCCGGCGAATGCGACAAACCAGGCTGTCAGCCCAGTTGCAGTTGTGCGGCAGGCACGAGTACCCTCCAGAAACCGGGGCGGTGGAAAACCTCGAACCCAAGACCATTCCCATTCGCGAGCACGTGATCTACTAACTCAGCTATCCCGAGCGTGACTCACGGCCCGCCCTCGCAGCTTCACTTTCGCCAGTACCTCATTTCCACCTTCGAAACTTCACAACAGCTCTCCTGCGAAAGTAGCAGAAGTGGCACTCCTGGAAGAAAGGATATTGAGGAGACATAGCTTAGCCACAGCCCGGGGGATTGTTTCCAGAATGTGCGCTGATACGAAACTTCCTAACAGATTAAAGCTGTGTGGTGGACCAGGACTCGAATCCACGTCCTTTGCGTTTCGTGGGCAGGTGCTCTACCGACTGAGCTACCCGATAACGGCCTACCCCCATTGTCTCTTCCGCAAGTACTTCATCTACCACCCTCTAAACTGCGAGGACGGGTCGTGAGTCGTTCACAAAATCTTATGGGACTTAACTGCTAAGGTCATCAGTCCATAAGCTTACTCACTACTTAAGCTAAATTATCCCAAGGACAAACACACACACCCATACCCGAGGGAGGACTAGAACCTCCGCCGGGACCACCCGCACAGTCCATGACTGCAGCTTCTTAGACAGCTCGACCAATCAGGTCGTGAGTCGTGCTTGGGTAGCTAAGTTAGTAGAGAACTTGCCGCGAAAAGGAAAGGTCCTGCGTTCTAGTCCACCACGCAGTTTTAATATATCAAGAAGTTTCGTATCAGCGCACAATCCACTACGAAAATTTCATTTTGCGATCTTAGAGATTTCATGACAGATACCTATGAGTACATTAGCTATTCGTTAGTAGACTAAATATTCTGGCTTTATTCAAATGCTAGTTCGGTTTGCAGAGATTTTTTTCGAGGGAGGGGGGAAGGGGGGAGTAAGCAACAGGTCTCCCCTGCTGAGTCGTTCTAGGACGCCCTCGGCGATGCGTGGTCCAAGAGAAGTGTAGCTACAAGGGCTGTTCAGTAGGTAAAGAAATACTTTTTTCTCAGACAGTTTCAATTAAAAATTTCGGAATTTATTGTGGGATATCGTGAAATGTTTCTGCTTCAGTCCCTATAGTTCCATGAAGCCCCGACCGGCGGCGGTGGTGGTGTACGTATCCTCAAAATGGTGTCCGTTTTGTGGTTGCGCTCCAAACAGAGGGTTGTCGTTGAATTTCTTTTGGGGGAAGACCAGAGCGTCTCATATATTCAAAGCCGCTTTCAGAACGTCTACGGAGACCTGATAGTGAACAAAAGCACTGTGAGTCGTTGGACGAGCGGCTGTCATCAGCGCAACAATGTCACGCAAAACTCTTCCATCTCCTGTGTATCGGCCGGCCGAAAACAGTTG
Source organism: Schistocerca gregaria (assembly GCF_023897955.1). Taxonomy (NCBI): domain Eukaryota; kingdom Metazoa; phylum Arthropoda; class Insecta; order Orthoptera; family Acrididae; genus Schistocerca; species Schistocerca gregaria. The sequence goes on from NC_064926.1 coordinate 480,518,295, forward strand.
TGGTGCCGTCAGGAATGTGAAGAAACGACTTCAGCGTGTTCGTCACTATCTCCTCCTCCACTACAACGCAAGGTCTACGCATGTCTGCACATACGGGAGAAGCTCACAGAACTTGCATCTACCCTGCAGTCTAGATCTCGCACCTAACAACTTCCATCTGTTTAGCTTTATGAAGGATGCATTCCTGTAGGCAGAAGAGTGCGGAGTAATTTATGTTGGAATCATGAATAAAACCAACCTGCTTTCATAAAAAGATGTGTTGCATTACTTATTGAATGCACCTCCTTCAAACAACATTCGCAGTTACGGATTAGTGTGAGAAAGACTCATCGACGATAGTGCTGTCTTCTCGATTAAGTCAAGCACGATGAATACTGGTGGCGCGTTACAAGATCCCGTGTGATTGTAAAATGTAAACTTTCACGGCCGGAACTGTCATGATTAATAAAATTCTTTTCCGGGCTATTATGCCGTGGTCTGATGGATTTCGCACTGTAACCCAACGTTTCGTCCCCATCTGCGGAGGACGTCTTCAAGGGGGTTCGTGGCTTCTGTTAACTTCCGAAACACACACTGTCTCACTACTGACTGCAGCAAATTTTTGTTTTCGCGTGCTCCCGCGCATATGCGTGACGTCACATGTTTTGAATACGCGAGCGCAATTGGCCGTTGTCGGTTGCCGCCGTCCGCTGTTGCTATCATCCCATGGCGGAAGACTGGTACACATCTTCTTCAGCACCGGCATCCAGATGTCATTCAATTTCACGCCCTCCTCCTTCCTATTAAAATTCCTGGGGTGTTTCATAATCTCTATAGCCTCTCTGTAAAGCCTTTCACGATATCCGCTTGTGGCTGCCAGTACTTGAGTTCTATCAAAATAAATGTGGTGGTCTCCTGACTGCAAAGCGTGTTCCGCAACAGCTGATCAATCTCTCCCCTTCTACAATTGCCCTTGTGCTCTTCTAGTCGTTTTTTGACCGTTCTTTTTGTGGTACCCACATATACCTCCCCACAACTACACGGGATCCTGTAAATTCCTGCTTTTTCCAGTGGTTTACGAGCATCCTTAGCCAATCTCAGGTGTTCTTGTATCTTCCGGGTAGGTTTGTAAATCACCGCGATATTCCGTTTTTTCAATATGTTTCCCTATGCGGTCAGTGACGTCCTTAATAAAAGGCAGGAAAACTTTCGATTTTGCAAGCGCTTGTGCATTGCTATGATTTTCACGCGGCGGTCTTAACGCTCTTTTTATCTCAGCAGCCGAGTAACCATTCCTGAGTAATGCATCAGTGAGGTGTTCCAGTTCCGTATCCAGTAGCCCAGGTTCACAGATGTTCCTCGCTCTATCCGCCAACGTTTTTATTATGCCTCGCTTTTGTTGTGGGTGGTGGTTCGAATCCAGGTGTTACAATGCGAAATCCATCAGACCACGGCATAATAGCCCGGAAAAGAATTTTATTAATCAAGATCCCGTGTGGCACTAAACGTCAGTCTAGTTAAAAGTACGTAGAACTGGTCGTTCCTGTTGGAAACTGTAAACGTTAACCATTTCCTAGATCGTCTTAGTGCACCTAAGCGTACTATTTCCTCCTACCTCTGCTGCTAAATGTGTTCGCTGATGTAGTCACTTGAAGCAGTTCCCTCTGTGTATTGGATTCGTTCGCATATGCAAACGGCCCACCTATGCGGCTACGAATGGAAGCGCTGGAAGCCAATATACTTTTAAAAAACTTTCTGGATCCCATCACGATGCATTTATTAACAAACACCGTAAAATAGTTAACAATTAAACGGTTTGATACAAATAATCTCAAAGGTACGGAACATTGATAGCATGGTTTGCAGAAAGAACAGACTCGGACTGCATTCTAACGCCGCCTGAACAGCTTGGTGGTTAACAGAAACCTCTAGTACTGTTCGTATAACTTCGTAATGATTTGCACATTGTCGACAAATTAGTAATAGTCAGTTGTTTCCTTATTTCGGTAGTTCGCTACACCGTGGAATTATTAAGGTAACGAAACTTCAATGACACTTCGGTTCGCATAGCATTTAATATGCCATAAGTGGAATCTAACAGTTAATATTAGATAAATAAAATGTCCCAGTTTATCGCAAAATGTTATTGGGTTCTCACTGTGTAAGAACACAAAGTTGAAGTCACTCTCACGGGTTAAGTCGTGCCTGCACAATCAACTGTCGAAGCTTCAACATAATTATGTCGTTGCCAGCCTCATTGCCTGGCTTTCAGTCGTGGGGTACTGATTCGCTTCTCGTCACAGTAGCGATCTAAACTGATGGTTAAGGAATCTAGTTTACTCATATTAACTGCAGCGATGGGATAAAATAATAAAGTAAGAAAATAAATAGGTTTCTAAATTAAAAGTAAACTCACTCGGAGCATCACGCTTAAGTCTCCTTTATTTAAATATTATCAGTCGTTAGTGTTTTTCATATTGCCTTACATCTTTTTCCTTTGTCTGCTCGTACTGTTTTCTGCTGCTCCTGTGCAATGTAGAAAGTACTCGTCCTTTTAATGTGTCTACATCCACATACGCAGACCGCAAGTATGGTACGGTATGTAGCTGTCAGTGCTTAGTGTAGCGCTGTTATTATTATTTTTCCCCCGTGCAACCCGCGAATGCTGTGGCGAAAGAACGGTTGGTTGGAAACTTCCGTATGTAATCTAAAATTTTACCTTCGTGGTGTCCTAGCGAGAACTTCATGCCACCGCATCTCCCCCCCCCCCTCCCCCCGCCGATCAAATACTGCCAGTGAAAATGCTTTTCATCACCACAATTCGAACCTGTTTACCCCCGGGTCGAGCCGTGCGTTAGCGACCTCGGTGACGGAGGTCGGTGTGTTAATCCAATAGTCACTTTTATATACTGTGAACGGTAATGGTCCTTTAACACTCCTTCGGGGTACGTTTGAAGTAGTTTTAAATCTGAAAATTTATCTCGTTACTGTTCTGCATGCCACACTAAGCAACATTCAGCTAAGGCACTTTAGGAGCCGTAGTTCCAAATTGATTTCATTAAACTAATTTACTCTGCAAGAGGTGCATTTCGGAAGTATTCCAGTAGGCAGCAGATTCGAACAGTAGTCACGCCTGTTGCGACTGCAACCCGCACGGCGGCTCGGAGGAAGTGCCCCTCTTCGCTGCCACTGCAACTCGCCTTGCCCACGCTCTTCCGTGACGGCCAGCGAACTGTGACGCCGTCGAGTTGTGACGTTGAGTCAGCGCCGACGTCATCCAGGCGCTGTTTTGCACCTCGTCTCGCGCTACGCCCGTTGATCAAATTTCCGCCAGAAGGACAGTTATCATATCAGCGTTCGCTGCCCTTCTTCCACAAAAACGTACCTTTTAAACTCTGATGTTTGTTAAACTCGTTTACACCAGATTTAAGTTTATAGGTTCAATCATCACCTTCCACTCGACCCGACCGACCCGTGAGCTCATACGAGCTACTTTTTACGTAAACCTTAACATCCTTTTTCAACCAGTTCGGATCCTGAAGTTTGGGAAGTAATTTTTGTTGCCAGATTTTTTCCAGTATAGTGTGGAGATTGGGAGGGGGGCGGAGGTTGGCCGCAAGTGCCTTGAATTAGTTTCCGAATGTCTCAGCAGTTGAAAGCATGTTGACAATGCTCCGATAGCTGGAGAAATTTAACGAAGAGTGCTACTAGAGAAGAAAACGTATTTCCCTAAAACTCGTTCCAACCGCAGCCTTACCCTAATTCCCTTACTTTCGTATTTATCGATAAAAAAGAACACGTGTTTTAGATACCATGTACTTCGAGAATGAGTGAGTCTCACTGTTGCCCTTGCGCAGCAGAGAATCCGGGTACCACGGTTTCGTCCAACCAGAATAGTGTAATTCTCCCTCTACCCCTCCACCTCTGATAAAACGGTACAAAAAAATTAAATAATATGTCATTGGACCCTACATGGGACTGGTGCTTCCGTTGTCGCAATGATTGTCCTCTTTCATAAGATGAGGCAGCTGTGACACGCGATACACATTACATCCAGAAGGAGTAAATAAGTGAAAGCGCAGTTTTCGCATAGTTGCAGCTAACGATGTGACAAATTATAATAATAATAATTATTATTTTTAACATTTATAGTTTCATAATTATGATATCGATCGTATTTTTTATAATGAAACTGTATGGTTTTTCCTGTGGAATATGTCCATAAAATTTCAGTCTTTGTTTTTTAATGTTTTCTGCCAAGTTTGATAATTTGTTACTTTAGGAAACTGTATCCGTCATTTTTTTTTTTTTTTTTGTGGGGGCAACAATTTTCTTCCTAATCCTTCATTGTTCCTCGTTTTCCGGATCACTTTTCTTGTTGGGAATTTTCTCTTGCGTACAGAGCTTCAGGTTTGATCACCGTGCTGTAGTGTCTAATGTTTGTTTATGTGGAGAATGAACATGCACCACTTGTTGTAAATATCATGTTTTACCGTACATTCTCTAGAGTTTCAGTAATCGAACTGTGACCATCCTTTAGTACCCGTGTTGGTTCCATGATCTCACCGCAAATACTTAAAGTGACGGATCCTCTTGGCTCTGAGCACTATGGGACTTAACATCTGAGGTCATCAGTCCCCTAGACTTGGAACTACTTAAACCTAACTAACCTAAGGACATCACACACATCGATGCCCGAGGTAGGATTCGAACCTGCGACCGTAGTGGTCACGCGGTTCCAGACTGAAGCGCCTAGAACCTCGCGGCCACACCGGCCGGCGGACCCTCTTGATCTGCCCGTACTTCTTGTTTAGTATTTAAGAGTTAAGTTTAGTGCAAGTGAACTCGGTTTTTTTTTCCAAAAGAAATTTCTAGTCCAGCCTTTTTCGACGCATACTTTAAGAACTTTCCTCTGTTGATAGCAAAGATTTCATTGTTCTGTAGTTAATTTTAATTATTATATTACAACTTTTATTATATTAGTATTGTTAGAATCATTGTAATCTAATAGAAAGCATGACACCAAGTTACAGTTATGTAGGAATGGGGGAGGGGATGCAGTAAAAAGGCCCCCCTCCCTGCCCTCCAAAACCGAACGCTTGACCCAGGAATGTTTTTCTCCTAGTGTCTTGACCCGTGAATGTTTCTCTCCTACTGTTTTGTTAAGAATATCTGTAATTGTGGGTGTGTGGAATGAACGGAACATTCGTCTTGTTGATGGGACATGTGCCTTGTGTCCTCTGGGATGCCTTCAACAATTATTGCGGCATACCTGTTAGAAAAATAGATACTTGTTGGTATTTGAGAACCGTCAGTAAAAAAGGGACCAAAGCAGCGATTCTTGAAAAGCATAAACCACACGTAAACAGACTTACGTTTTTGTTTATCACTTTCTCTCAGACAACGTTGGATTTTCAACTGGAGAAACGACCGTGTCCTAACCACCCCAGCGTTCGCCTGATGTGATTTAGGGGAAATCAGAAAAGACTAAAATCTTGATGATCGGCTGATGATTTGAACCTTCAGTGCCGGAGCCAGTCATTTACTTCGAATAATTCCACTTAGTGCTCGTGGCCATTATTTTGGGAACAAGAGTTGCCAACTGCTAGAGTAAAAGAAAACTTTTAAGTTCGTCAGTTAACCAAACAACAGCTGCCAGCACCTTTGCTGTATATTTTACAAAAATGAAAGGGTTGTGTTACTTTCAGAAGGCCACACTACCTTAACCTTAAACTGAATCTAAATGAACTACCTATTCCTGTTGAATTAAAGTCTCTTAAATGAGGTTTAATGGAATCAATGGTAATTACAGCGATGAAATGTAATAACGTCGATGAAATCTATATGATGAAACTACAGTGTAATAAATATGCGGTGACAATTTAAATATTTTTGCCAAACCGGAATGCAAACCTACATGCCCTGCGTATTGCAGACAGTCACCGTAACCAGTTAAGGCAACGTAAGCATGATCCGGTGTCTATTCGTTGTTGTTGTGGAAGATGGAGACTTTTATTGCTACTTTACTGAGCCAGTAGGATGGTGTTTGAGCCATCCAGTCATGCGGATGTACGCTTTCCATGGATTTTCTGAACAGCTTAATGTAAATGTTCGTGTTATCTCCTCAGAGGAGGACACGCGTAATTTCCTTCCCAGTCGTTTCACGAATCCACACTTTTGCTTCGTTCATATGATCTAGATGTCGACGAATCGTCAAACCCTAATCTTCTTTCCTTTTTTTTTTCTTCATTTCTCAGATTTTTTTAAACATGTTACAGAGAAAGCTACGGTGAACTTAAGTGGATGTTTGGGTAAGATCCAGAGGTATGTTCGGATCGCCTATTGGTTAAGCCAGCTGCTCGCGATTAGTTGACTTTCAGAGTTCGAATCAGGTCCTGGTGCAGATTTTTCGTCCGGTGCAAATTCTCGTTCGACACAACCTACTCAATGAACAAGGTATTATTGGGAGTGGACGCTGTACAATTGTCAAGTGATTCCACTAGAGCGCAAATGAAGTTTAAGTGAGATCGCTAGGACGTTGCTGAAATTTACTTACCATCGGTAGTGTGTTCACTAAATTCCCACCACCAAGCGCTAGAATGGGTTTACTGCACAGCATATTCGTGAGGAAGATGGCTACTATGGGCATACAAGATTTTTTGAAATTCTGAGTGTTCTGTAAAATCGAGTTAGTAACAGTGGTGCAGTGTGCATTTCTTTATTAACATCCCATAGCCATAGAGAGACAATATTCGTCGACGGAATGAACATTTTGATGAAAATGATGTACAGAAAGAAGACTCCATCCTTGTACACTGTCCCTGATATTACATTCATTTTTGGGGGGGGGGGGGGGATGGTTTCATAAAGGAATCTTTCGTACCTATTACCAACGGTGGTTTAATGGAAAACAAAGTCACAGCTATAATGAACTGTAGCACGCGAGATTTTTTCATACGTTGTGGATGTTACTTCTGCCACCTAAGAAAGGATCGCGATAGGTAGAGCAGCTGTGAACTTCAATGATTAAGTTATACAACCCACCTATCACGTGTTTTTCGTGGAGAATACAAACATGAAGTTGAGTTCGCCATTATGGATAACCATGTTTTTAGATAAATACATTGTTCGTCGAGTATATGCGAAGCTGGGCGAGCTGACGCAAAGCGCACAATGTCCTTGAGACGGGCAGATGGCGAAATAGCTGTGCCGCCTTTACATAAAGATGGGATGCGGCGAGCTTCCGGTCAGGATGGACATGTCGCTTCCTCGAAGCAAGAGATAGCGTTTTAGTCTTTTAACACGCCTTATGAAGGCGATCTGGCAGTATAGCCGCGTACGAGTACGTCGCCAATGCCACCAACGGACAGCAGCCAGGTGGTGGCACTACGCGCCGGTCCTTAGCGCGGTGGTGGAAGAAATTATCTTTGCTCGTGTTTCATCTTCGAGAGGTGGAATGCACAGATGAGTCATATGTTTTGTAGATGACTTAGCCGTTGATGTAGCCAATGGCTATCAAATGATAAAAAATTGGCAGAACCCATCTCCTGGTTTTCCGGTTGGCAGTATACACATTACACTCCACATCCAACGTGTCGACTTCAGATTTCGTACAATTATAAAATGAAATGATTTGTGGCTTGTTATTCTCCACGTATACGTCGTGGTGCTTTGACAAAGGTGAATGACAGGCTTCAAAAATTTTTTTTTCTTTTTTTTTTTTGCACACACGAGAAAAGTGTGAATGCTTTTGTGAATCCATTCAAGAAGACTCAGCAGTCCCTGCGGCTGTCGCAGACTTGCCTCACAATGCCAGTGTCATCCTCATTACACCGATTATCTACAATGTGATCATAGTGGTTCTGTCCAAAAGCTTGCCTAATTGTACCACTGGTTGCGTCGGCTTCTTCAGCTCTGAGAGTCACTCCATCACTATCTTTTCCGACATAAATGTAGCCGTTTGAAAGGTAAAAATTTCGAGTGTCAATCGGACAAACTAATTTTATGCCATTTAGCTAATTTGTTACACATATACACCCAGTATTTGCATCTTCCCCAGCATAAATGTCTTGACACAAGCAAAGGCTCCGATTTCGCTGAATGGCTGGCTTTGTTTTATTAACCTATTGGATACTTGAGAAATCGCAGCTGCCGGATCCTTTCCTTCCCTGCTTCGGCGGATGCTAGCCATGCCCTGACAAGGATACTGAAATTGTTTTTCACAGCCCAGTATATTCGCTTGCCTGTGGCGGGCTCTGTGGGCAAAAGCTATGATAGCGGCTCTCTAGTCGATTTGTAGTCGCGTGAAGTAAGTTATTACTCAATTTAGAATTCTCCTACAATGAATTGTTTCATATTAGTTCATGTCACAAAGTTGTCGAGAATATCAGGAGTAAAAAGGAGTGTCCAAACGTCTTCACGGCTGGTATGAAGTAAATTTTTCGCGGGGCCTTTGAGTGCGAACGTTTTAATTTTTAAAATATTTTTGCTGGAGCTGCTGTTCGTGGGATGGACGGGGTGTTTTTCCCCACTTTTGTCGCCCTCATGGTCGGTAGGCGATCCCACCTCGTCTACCCCAATGTAGTTGAGTGTTGTTCTTCATCAGGAGAGAGTTCTCTGTGTTGTGAAATTTCCATGGAACGTAAGAGTCTTCAGATAAAGCAAGTTCCAAAATTTTGCTGGTGCGTGCAGATACGTTGACGTTGCTGGGTGCTCCGCTCGTGTCTGCCAATCTGAAACAGACGATATAAATTCTATGAATTTGATTGAACAACTGAACATGATTAAACAAACATAAAAAATGTACGTAAAGAGGAACATAGGTCTCATAGAAGGCTCCACGATAAAGGGAAGAGTGATGTCTGCGACCGGGTGAATAATACACACCGGTCACACCGATAAGAAACGTGCCCTATGTGGAACACCAGTCCAGGAGAACCAGTAGGTGCCTGAGAGGTGAAACTGGGCGACCACGTGGTTCAAAGATCCGTAAGCTGATGGAGCCTACGTGCTGTCCAAAGGTGCACTGCGACTCCTCTAGTGGAGGGGTGAGGACGGCGACGCCCGGCGTACTCTACGGCCCAAATTCGAAACTGTATCGGCCCACAGGCCAGTGTTCCGTGCAGACGATTAAGGTAGGCAGCCCCTTTGGTAGCTCCGGTTTTCGCCTTCTTCTTCCCTTTTCATTTATCTTCATCACGTCTCGCTCAACTGGCAAACTGTGTATGTAGCCAATGAGGCACCCTATATAAACGTTGTGCTCGCTTTTCACCTATCCTATTAAAAGAATTTAGTAGGCAGGCTATTTCATAACCGCCAATATTACCGAAACATTGGTATTCACACTTATAACCACGGTCTGTAACATACCGTAATTTGTCTTTCCCATTTTTGGCTTCAAAACTTTTTTTTAAATACCGAATGCGACTGCAGTTTGTGCGAACCCCTAAATGATTTCTTCCCACCAGCGGGATCGTATAAATCGCTGGATCCAAGGAACTTTATTCTTCCGAACTCGCTCTTATATCAGAAATATACACCCTTACGTTTATTAGAGCCAGAAAGTAAGATATTATTGAAAACTCTGCTGTTCCTAACAGCGCACCAAAGAGGATACACCTCTTTTTTGCAACAAAGTAGTAACTAGGCAGCGACATCACTCGAGTTACAAGAGAACTAACGACTGGAGCCACATCATTCATAGGCAGACGAACCGTCTTTTTTAAACCACAGCGTAGTAACCCTACATCCAAACTTCCTGAGAATGAAGCCACGTCATTTCTGTTCCTAAACGTTGATTTTTGTGTTCTACAGTAGCGCAGAGGGTGACTATGCTGTTGATCATATCTTAGAAATTCATATATTCAGTACTTGTCATCCAAAGAGGCACAACGCCGGAAGATAAAATGAGATCGCTTTTTATTTTCATAGTCAGACTGAATGTGTGACTGTAATGTTGCAAAAGTTTGGGAGGCGCAATTAAGTAAAAAGAATAGTTAAACAGTTTACGTGTGTGTTTGTTCATCAGATCACACCCTCTCTAACACATTTATAGAATAAAAAACCGCGTCAGTTGCCAGTAATTTTCTTAGTTTATTCCTCCACTTGTTGTTGTTTCGAAGCTTAAAGCTGAATCTTCAGTGCCACCAAATAATTGTGGGCGCACAAATGTGTGGCAGTCGGGAAAGTCAACTTTGGGCAATCACACCCAAATCAAATACACACATGGAAGCATAGGACCAGCAAACATAGCTTTAAGCATCGAAACCAGTCGTGGAATAATTCGAGAAAATTACTGGCAAGTGAAGTGGATTTTTATTCTATAAATGTTCTTCAGTTGCGTATGTTCACTTCACTAAATATTTCCTCTATAATACAGTTTCTGATAAATTTATGACATTACGTGTGCGCGCCGCATAGGGAGGAAAAGGTACAAGTACATGTGTACTTGTGTCTTTCACAGTCGGTTATGGGTGTCCGTATTTGGATTTGTTACCAGCCGGAGAAATGTGCGCTTATCAGGGCGTTAAATCGTGGTGCTGGCGTCAAGGGGCAGATAGCAGCCGTGGCACGATTCTGGTTGCCTCACGTGTAACGTGAATCAGTGTGCACGTGATGCGCGCGCATCACCCTTCCTCGACTGCGCGTGCGCATTCCTCAGCCGATTTCTGGGAATCCCCACCAGCTGAGCGCCACCTACTTATCTGCAAGTCTTACTGCTCCAGGAATCCATTGTACGTTTATTGGTGTTTAAGGCGTAGAGCGATATTAGTCGGAGTTTGACACGGCATACTGTTAACACTGGCATCGAGATAAATTCGCTGTCAGTAAGATTTTTACACAAGTCAGTCTTTTGTACTGTTCCAAGAAATGTTTTCCCTATGTTCTTAACAACAACGCTCGCGTTTATTGTAATCTTAGGACCCGTCGAAGCATTTCAGAGTGTGTGTTCCACGAGACGTACGGTACCTGTCGCCACACAGGGCTATTCAGCTGCCTTAAGCCATTCCGTTTGTGCAGACGTAGGTCAGTATCAGAAACGGTATCCAGACAGTGGTGTAGTCATACAGGTTTTGGATGTCTGTAAGTTTATTCCATCCATAGTACTTAATCTTTCGTAAGTGGTTAGTAGGTTATCTACTGGAAAGTTGCTACTTCCACACTTCCCATTTTATATGTCCTGTTAATTTCGTTGTTTCCGATAGTGAAACAAAACTTTATAAGGCTACGTTTCTGAGTCATTTAAGAAAGCGTAAGTACTATAAACGCATGGAGACATTCATAACATGTGACTACACCCCTAATTACACAAAGAAACACTGGAGACACTTGGATAAGTATGGCAGCATGTCTTGGTCCAAAGTAAACCCGTAACTCATCGCCAATCGCCCCTCGTATTTTTTTTTTTTTTTTTTTTTTTTTTTTTTTTACCGTATGATTCCGTTTGTTAAGTCGCCCAAAGTTCTGAGACGGAGCTTATCACCCGTTACGTGGCTGTTGCCTGTCTGGATACCGTTCCTTATAAAGACGTAGTGCGGGTTGCATAAAACGAATCGGCAGGGGAAGCTGAATAGCCCTGTATAATTAGCCAGACGTCTGTTCGAAATCATTACGTAGTTCAAGATGGGTTGTTTGCGCTGCAAGATTGCTAGTCGCTGTTTCAACCGCACCTCCCCTCCCTCTCACCACTCAACTAATCCCTTCTTAAACGCGTTACCGCATCACATCTTCCACAGACAACCAACAACAGTATCCAAAAGAATCGAAGTGAAACATGAGAGTTTGTACAACTACAGCTCATATACGATTGTGGGAAAAGTAAATACAATACTTACAGTTGTTGCAGGAAAACTTTGCTATTCTAATACATCTTCACAATTGATATGAAAATCACTAGTATTTCTGTTAACCACCGGAAGTATATAAAAGTAGCGCCATGTAGATTTAGTACGTTAAGGAAAGATTACACATTGGTTTTCTCATTCGAAAATGGTGTTTGGATATTTGTTGTTCGTTTGCGGGAAGATCGCGTTTTGCATTGTGTAAGAAGCAGGAGACTGAGGTTTTTCGTTCTACATGTTACCCGCCCGCGTTGATCGAAATCCAACGAGTGGCTGGCACGATTGCATAGCCACGTCACCTGCCCTGAGGCAGAAGGTAGGCTTGTCTAAAGTCAGACAAGCAACCACACTGGCGCTACGACTTTTGGACTGTCAGCGCGGGGACATTGTTGCGGCTTCTCTTAACGCGGCAGGAGAGAAAGGCATGCCGACAGTGGGACTGCCAACAACAATGGTCGCAGTAGCGGCACCCTGGCGTCCTTGCAGCGTCGAGATGGAATTGTTGATGCTTCGAGGAGAACAAACGTTGCCAAACTGTATTGTTATCACACCGGCCCAGCAACTGGTTTGGTGGTATGGCTTGCCTTTGGGTACAAATTATGGATGGCCGTTACGGATGACCGGTAACGCTTACACGACCGGTTTTCAGTTATACCGATGTTTTCATCGCCATTTTAACTTGACGGTTAAAGCCAGTCAAAATAACCAATTTCTGAAATAAGTTATTCTCCGTTTTTTTAATGCTTTTCTTTGGGGCAATAACGCAGACATCGAACAAAGATTGAAAAGTTCTGAGACTCCCTGAGATTTTTAAATTATACGTTTCAAGAAGATTCGTAGAATTAAAATATTAAACAAAATAGGTAACAAAAAAGGTTAGTCCATCCACTGTCCCCTCCTTTTTTTTAGAAAAGTAAGGAGGTGTTGAATACTACAAAAAACTTACCTGTATTCTCCTGCTGATTCAATTTTTTTTTTAAATCTCTGGTCAAAAATCTTGTACTCGAGGATCATACCAATATTTGGGAATTACGAACAGTCAGCGTTAAAGGGTGGAAACTGAGATTGTTTTTCGTATTAAATTGTGTGTTCTCTGGGGCTACAATCGGAGAGAGGCGTATTATGTAGACACAGACGGCTGATCAGCACACTCTAGTTTCATTATAAACTATGAATGAACTGTTAAGCTTTTAAAGTAAATCTGTTGTCGTTTTTTTCCCTTCTCTTTCGTTGTTTCATAGAAATACAGGCATGGGCGTACACAGCGGGAGGGGGGGGGGGGGGTTGCAGGGCAGCTGCCCCTCACTAGAAGATGTGCGCAGTTTTTCATTAGTTTACCATTTAATTTAATAAAAAATTCTGCTTGTTTTCTAGGATTGTACAAGTGCATTCTTGTATTTAAAATGTTTATTAAAAGCAGTTTTTCACTGGTTTACTGTCTTATTTAATAAGAAGTGCTGTATGTTGACTAAAGTCATTGTTTCCTGAGACTAGTATGACCTGCCCCCCCCCCCCCACCCCCCACCCCCGTTCAGATCCTGGGTACGCCCTTGAATACAGGCTTCTGCGTAAAATTTATAGCGTTTTTTCGTCAATTATTTTGGATGAAAACTTCCATTATTCAAACACAGATCTTTACTTTTTATTGGGAATTTGAACGTAATTAATTTCTTAGGCTCTTTCCAAAAATGTAATTGAATTTAGTTAGTAGACGAAATATAGTATTTACTAGAAAAATTACATGGCAGTAGTTAAAATTTCAATGATTAATTAATTAATTCGTCGGTCGATATTTACTGTCCTATCTGTTCGTAAATACTCGTTGTATAATGTGTTGATCTGCAAGTTGATTGGTATCGTCTTTGAATTCTATAGATAAAAAACAGTCTTTCAGAACGTCCTACAAACTCGTTTTTTTAGTTTTAATTAAAAACCAAAAAATTTAGTACCACTGCTATGGCAAATTCATGCATCGGTTTTACACCTGGCAATCAGTAACATACAAAAATATATCTTATAATCGAGACCGAACAAATAACAAAAGTACCTGTTATTCAGAACTAAACTACTGGTATCGGTTTTAATCGGGCTTCTTTTCCTATCCTCACACACTACACGATCACGTCCAGTTCGCTCAGCTGGTAAGTTTGAAAGCAGCGCTATGGAATTGTGGGTCCGCCTTGATGCAAAACACTTTTCTTCTTTATGTATTCCCAAACTAGTTCAGCAACTTGATTTGCAACAGGGTGGATCCTTAATCCTATATTGTTGTTTCTTATGCAAACACGAACCAGTGGGACAGTTTCAAGTTGAAGTTATTAAAAACGTAAATGTCGTGTGACTAGGGCCTCTTGTCGGGTAGACGGTTCGCCGTGTGCAAATCTTTCGATTTGACGCCATTTCGACGACTTGCGCGTCGATGGGGATGAAATAATGATGATGATGATTAGGACAACACAAGACCCAGTCCCTGAGTGGAGAAAATCTCCGACCCAGCCGGGAATCGAACCCGGCCCCTTAGGGTCGACATTCTGTCGCACTAACCAATCAGCTACAGGGGACGGACATAAAGTTATTGGAAAGCAGCCTTTATGCTTCCGACAGCCCAGTGGCTGCGCCTTATTTTAGAGGTCTCCGTGGTTTTATCTTTCAACAAGATAACGCTGTTGCGCATGTTGCTGTCGTGACCTGCCTCTTGATGCAGAGGGTATTAGACTGTTGCCCTGGACCCCTCGCTTTCGATGTCTCTCGCCTGTTGAAAATGTGGTCATGGGTTACCTAGAGCGGGCACGCCATCACTCGCCAGCCAGTAGGATTGAGAAAGTCTGGTATAGAGATGAAGTAGAATGGTATGATGTATCCATATCCGTAGTTCATGCTCGGTTCGACTAGATCCATTGTTCCTTTAGCTGTGTGTGCTAAATTATACACGGTGTATACCTCCAAAGCACAAATTTAATCAAGTATTCTTCCTACTATGCTGCAAACGGACAATAAGTAAAATTTCGTTGTTTGCCTTTCTTTATGTTGTTGCAGTTTTAGTGGCCAGCAGTATAAAACTTGATGTACACGGAAATGTGGCCCGGGTTGCACCCGAGAAGCTAGGCGGGGTGGCGGTTAAGCAGGCTTCAAATCACGCCAGCACGTGTAATCCCGGTGCGGTGTTCGCTTGCTGCGAAACGCACGCAGCGGCATCGGGGTGGGGGGTTGGTGGTTCCCATGGCGGTCTGGCGCCGCGAACTGGGGCGCTCGATACGACGCACGGCCACGCCCTCCGTTCAATGCCGTGACAGGCGACGACACGACACGCCCACACGCTGGAATACACGCCTGCGTGATCTAGAGTACAACCTGGCGCTTTCCGGCGCGCTGGGAAGCCACAAGGCGCCGCTTGCATCTGTGTCGCCCCCCCCCCCCCCCCTCTCCCACTGCCTCACGCACCAGTACGCAGCGCAGTTCAGTTGGTGCCATTCAAGAACTGACTTCTTCTCCTCGACCGAAGCGGCTTCCAGTCACTTAAGGGCCCACATTTCCGATCTTCGGAGAACCCTTTTTCCTATCGCCTGCAACCTATGCTTAGATCGATCACATCGTCTCCTGCCATTCGTTTTCAGATTGTACACAGTTTGACATCATGAGGAGGTTCTGGTGTCTACACGTGCGCAGGAACTTACGTGCGCAGGAACTTACACCTTTGCCCAGCACGGAGGAGTCTCGTTGTCATTTATTCATTTTCTAAAAGAAGACAACTATTCCATCAGTTGCTTCTCTCCGAGTATCACGTCTAGATCTGACGTTGATCCCCACCATTTTTTTCGGGAGTTATTTTGGCTTCTTGCTAACGCCTTGTCAAATATGTTCATGCCCATAGAAATGACCCAAAACCCTCACTTTCCTTCTATTTGTTGTCTATTTGGCCTCCTGTCCTCTAATTTCAATAGTATCTCCAGATTTGAAACTTCCTGGCAGATTAAAACTGGGTGCCGGACCGAGACTCGAACTCGGGACCTTTGCCTTTCGCGGGCAAGTGCTCTACGCAAGCACGACTCACGCCCCGTCCTCACAGCTTTACTTCTGCCAGTACCTCGTCTCCTACCTTCCAAACGTCCATGTACTCGCAGAAGTAAAGCTGTGACGGGGCGTGAGTTGTGCTTGGGTAGCTCAATTGGTAGAGTATTTTCCCGCGAAAGGCAAAGGTCCCGAGTTCGAGTCTCGGTCCGGCACACAGTTTTAATGTGCCAGGAAGTTTCATATCAGCGCACACTCCGCTGCACAGTGAAAATCTCATTCTGGATCTCCAGATTTGTTTATTTCTTTCCATCGGGCTTCCTAGTCATTTTATACCTTCTCCACTTTCTGATCTCTCCAGTTGGCCTTCTTGACATGCATGCACACGTGTCCAAAGGAACATCGCACCGTTCTTCTTAACATAGGCGGTGCAATATTGTATTTATCCGCCGATACACGACGACTTTCAGTTGAAATGCCCTCCCGTAACGCGGGAAATCCTATTTCGGGTACTGGTCCGGCACATATTTTGACTGTCGTTATTCCCTTACACAGCTGATGGCTGCTTGTATTCGCGACTGCGAATGCATTACCTGTGTTTCATAACGGCTGTAGTTGCTGTAGCGCGTGTACGGCATCGTGATTCTTAAAAACACAGGAGCTCGTGGTCTTGCGGAAGCGTTCTCGCTTCCCGAGCACGGGGACCCAGGTTCGATTACCGGCGGGATCAGAGTGTTTCACGTGCCTCGAGATGACTGGGTGTTGTGTTGTCTTGTCTTAATCATCATCATTCATCCCCATTACGGTCGGAGGAAGGCAATGGCAAACCACCTCCACTAGGACCGTGCCTAGTACGGCGGTGCGGATATCCCTCCTTGTTCCACTACGCTCTGTCAAGGAGTATGGGACTTCATCATCGTCATCGTTATCATCATCATCATCGTCATCATTATATTCTGTAATTTCATCACCGAGAGTATTGTTAATGCTCTCAATATGTAATCCCATGTTCAGTTTTTCTAATTTCCGTTAGTTCCCTTTTTCATTTTATTTACTTTTTTATTTTGCCACTGGTATTGCACAATAGTCAATGCTTTTCGGAAGTAGAGGACAAATAACAGTATTTCATATTATGACGTTGAAACACAATTGGCATTTACGTATCACATACCACATCGGTTAATTCACCTTCTTTAGATTGGATGCATGATACAGAGCGTTGCAGAAGTGGCAACTGTTACCAGTCATTCATTTCTTGCTACACTCAGTCGTAGTCCAAACTGACAAAGCTGGTTATACCACACATGGACTTCCCTCTGCAGTTTCTGAAACGACTCTGCGATATTGGTGACAGGACTGCTCCGTCCGCCACCATCACAGCCCGTAACATTTTACACTTTTGCTGCTGGTGGAGCAGGGGAGCAGTGGAGCACGGATAACTGGGTTCACAGTTTGGGACGGGCGCAACCGGCCTGTCGTGCTGGTATTTTTTGTGGGAAACCAGTACACGACGGTTGGTAACGCGTCAGCTGGGGCTAGTCGCAGTACGGCTGGTGCAGAGTGATTCCGGTGGGTAACTGGTATATCGCCACGGCATCCACGAAGTTCACTGACCGTTGGCCGCCCCTCAGACCGTTGTAGTGTTTTATCCTTGGTGTCATCGGTTTTAGGGGCGTTAGAGCGTGGTTGTAGGCTGTTTTCTGTGCCTTACATTCCGTCTCCTCCTGCACCAGGAACCCTCTGGAGCTAAAGCAGCAGTCAAATCGTAACGTCCAAGATTGTGGAGTAAGTGTCACGGGATCTTTTGCAACAGAGAATTAACTTCTTTGGTGTGACGGTGTCCGCTCGCCTGCCTGCTGCAGGTGTCTTCCTAGGCCAACCCCGCCACAGCGGTGTGTCACGGGCCCATTTGACGCTGCACTGCGAGCTGGGCCTAGTCCAGTTCGGCCGACGCGCGTGGTCCATCTGCCGCGACACGCGACAGACGGGCGCCCTGGCGTATTAACTGCGATAACGAGCCGGGCGTGGGCCGGTGGAGGGGAAATCCTAATTTGTAGCGCGCGTGCGCGGGACGCCGTGCCGTCATCTCCAAATGAGCCTCCGCCTCCGCCAGTGGCGTCACTGAAGACGGACTACAGTCTGACTGAGGCTGGACACCCTCCGACCACTGCGCAAAGCACCACTGTCTCTTCTTAACGGCTCCAATAGCTTCGTATTGAGGTGGTCTTTGCGGAAGTGAAAAATGCTAGACAAGCGAAGTACAGAACACAAATTTCACACAGTGACTTAATTACGAGAACAGCGGTCCTGGATTGTACGAAACCAGTAAAAACATTAAAACCTCATTTCATCTACAAATTAAAACAATAACCATGTAAGTATAAGTTCAACGGGTAAAATACGCAGTGCAGTCACATCAATGTTGGCGATAACCTTATTGGACATAATCGTGCGTGCATTAACCACTCAGACGGCGGATGGCAGCACTAGCAATGGAGGGTATGTAAAACGGGGCGGAGGGGGGGGGGGGGGGGGAGGATAGTGGAGATACAGAAACGAAGCGATTTATGTGACGTGCAAAAGGACGTGATCATTGGATTTCGGCTAAGGGTGAAGCATTTCCGAAATGGCTATGTTTGTAAACTGTTCTAGTGGCTCCGTGTGTGAAGTATACCGTGCTTTGCAAGATGGCGCTCTATACAATAACGACGTCGATGCAACAGAGGTGCGCCACAGGCCATAGATAACAGTGGTGAACGACTGCTGCGGACGTGTGTACGCGCGAATACACGTGCAGCTGGTGATCAACCGATCGCCCAGGTAAACCAAGGTGCTACGAACTGTCTCCTCAACGACTGTTCAGTGAACAATGCGCAGCGGGTGCCTGGTTCAAGCACCCATGCTTCATGCTGTCCACCGGCTGCGCAGACTAAAATCTGCACATCAGTACAGCAACTCTGCGACCGCCGAGTGACGGCAGATGGTCTTTTCTGATGAGTCATGTTTTATGCTCCGTCGGACAGATGGCCGTCTGAAAACATTTGCATTTCACGTTAGGCACTTACGAAGATCTATGGAAAGCAGCTTCTCGGTTTCTTAAGAAATTACAATGCCATTAACTTGACACTGTAACTCTATATTTAACTGAAATGCTCTCTGAAGATTTGTTACGGCAGGTAAACTGTCTGTAGTTACTATTTTCAAAGTTCAGTTACTCTGACTTGGCCACAAAGTATTTCTATAGCCAAAACTACAGTTGAGCCCTCTTTCTGATGTGATTGTTTGCAAGACCAGGAAACTTTGCATTTGACCATGTAAATGATGGAAGGATATTAATATACGGGCCTCTATCGTGCTGGACACCACAAGTACTTACTTTCTAATCTGACGAGAACTGGCAGCTCATCACATAATGTTTTCTATTGACACCCTCCTTGTCTTCTGTGTTTTCATCTAATAGCTTTGTAGTTCATGCAGTGCTGGATACTTCAATTTATTGGGTTTCTTGGAATACTCACGGCGTACGTCCTTTGCCGCCTGCTAGAGCTCATTCTATTGTTAAATGCTATTTATTTAGCCTCTTACTACCTAGCTATTTAACTAATTAAATTTTTATTTAAGTTGTTTGCAAATTACATATTTATTTGCTATGCGTAATGTGAAATTCCGATAAAAAATCTCTCTCTATCTCTCTCTCTCTCTCTCTCTCTCTCTCTCTTTCTCTCTCTCTTTCTCTTTCTTACGTATTGCCACTCCTAA
This sequence comes from Schistocerca gregaria, assembly GCF_023897955.1. Lineage (NCBI taxonomy): Eukaryota > Metazoa > Arthropoda > Insecta > Orthoptera > Acrididae > Schistocerca > Schistocerca gregaria. Next base: position 480,537,881 of record NC_064926.1, read on the forward strand.
TAATAGAAACATGTCAACTTCCTTCCTATTTATTATTATTTGTCTTTATCATGTTAGGTTTCAGTCTTGTCTCGAGAACGTTAATAACTGGCAGTCCTATTTCACTTCTAGTAAATTTTATGCGGTTACTTCTTGCAGATAACTATTAAAGGCCAGGATTAACAATGTGAACAAATAGTCAGTTAACTGAAATTTGTGCAGATGGTTTCTTCTTCTGGAATTAATTCCTTGTATGCGTCTGTGGCCTCAATCAAGTAAAGCGACAACTGTGGGCTGGTATTTTCAGATCTTCGAATTTTTAAATGAATGCCCCCCCCCCCCTCTTGGAAATACCTTGCTCTGTGCACATCCTTTTTGGCTGTCGGGTAAAGTCCGAGACACTTCCAAGAGGAATTCCGGTTGGCAGTTGCGTTCTAGAGTTTGACCTACTGACTGATTTATCGGGAACAGCTGAGGAGCAGGTGATTTAGATCTGCCCAGGTCTGAAGGATGGCCTTAGCAATACGGACAGCTTAAAACTTAGGGTGTGTGGAGACGTGCAGGGTAACATGTGTGTCCATTACGTATTCTTATCACTAATGTGTATGATGCCGTGAATAATAATTAAAGTCAGAATAAACTGTTCTTCTAGGAATGAATGGATGAATCCTTGCCAGATATCTCCCGCTAATCACCTGAGAGGTTTTCCATTCATCAGATACCCATTTCGTGACAGGAGCTACAAAGTTCTGCAGAACAGACACACATAACAGAGATTTCGCTCATCAATAATACGTTATCCTGAACTATTTACAACAGTCTGCCAACGCTGGGGTAACTTTTCGATTCCGTGACTAGAAATCATGTAGTTGTGTGTGTGTGGGGGGGGGGGGGGGGGGGGAAGAACTGGAAGAGCCATGTTCGGAGCGCATTTTCATCCGAAATGGAAGTTCCTTGAAGGCTGTTCGGTAGGGAGCGGAAAAGGTGGAAATGTGAGGGTGCAAGATCAGACAGGCGAATACGGGGGGAAGCGGAATGACTTCCCAACCCAATTCCTGTTTTTTTCTCTATCTAGCAGAATGCGGGTGGGCGTTACCATGGAGTGGCATCACATCACGCAGTCTGCCTCGTCGTTTTTCTTGGATTGCGTGTGTAAGAGGTCATTTGTTGGCAGTAAATGTCAGCAGTGATGGCTACACGTCGGGGAAGCGATTCATAGTGAACCACACCGGCTCTATCCCACCAGAAGCACAACATTATCTTTTCTGCCGGCCGGGGTGGCCGAGCGGTTCTAGGCGCTACAGTCTGGAACCGCGCGACCGCTACGGTCGCAGGTTCGTATCGTGCCTCGGGCATGGATGTGTTATGTCCTTAGGTTAGTTAGGTTTAAGTAGTTCCAAGTCCTAGGGGACTGATGACCTCAGAAGTTAAGCCTCATAGTGCTCAGAGCCATTTTTTTTTTTTTTAGCATTATCTTTTCTGAATGCGCGCAGGTTTTTGTGCGGAGACTTTCTGCTTTGTTTGGGTTTAAACTTTTCGTTTCTTTTCCATATGTTTGCACAAAGACAATTTCTCGTCGCCAGTAACGATACAGGTTTGGAATGGTCGGTGTTTTTCAGGAGCCAGTTGATGACGAGCAAACAGAGACGCACACATGGCTACCTGCTGGCTTGTGATATTGGCTTAAAGCATGCAATACCCATACACCCGATTTTTTGAACCTTCCCCATTGCATGTAAAGTCGCACGATGGTGGAATGACCACAGTTCGTAACATTTGCCAGTTCCTGAGTACAATGACGTGGATCATTGTGGATTAATGCGTTTAGACGATCCTCATGGAACTCCGAAAGTCGTAGAGAGTCACTAATGCTCTGTCCAATGGCATTATCCCCACACACCGCGCGAATGTTTCTGGCTGTCGACATCTACATCTATGCTCCGGAAACCACCTGACGGTGTTGGCGGAGGGTACCACGAGTACCTATACCGGTTCTCCCTTCTATTCGAGTCTATTATTGTTCGTGGAAAGAAAGATTGTCGGTATGCCTTTCTGTGGGCTCTAATCTCTCTGTTTTTATCCTCATGGTCTCTTCGCGAGATATACGTAGGAGGGAGCAATATACGGCTTGACTCCTCGGTGAAGGTATTTCCAATGGAGTTTATCTGTCATCTCCGTAACGCTTTCGCGATTACTAAATGATCCTGTAACGAAGCGCGCTGCTCTCCTTTGAATCTTCTCTATCTCTATCAACCCTATCTCGTACGGATTCCACACTGGTGAGAAGTATTCAAACAGTGGGCGAACAAGTGTACTGTAACCCACTTCCTTTGTTTTCGGACTGCATTTCCTTAGGATTCTTCCCATTAACCTGGCATTTGCTTTACCGACGATTAATTTTATATGGTGCATGGGGGCTTAATTAAAAGAATAAATGCAATAATTTTAGTAGCTGTGTGACCTGTTACGAAGTCTCTTAACCGGTTGGCCCTGACTAGCATTAGCACGCAATGTGACTGCATAAAATAAAAATAAAGAACAAGGAATTTCCATTAACACAGTTGATTAATTAAGTCCCCTGCAATTATAAAAACTACGAAACAACAAAGGACAAGTGTAACTGTTCTGTGTGTGGTCGTGTGACTCAACGTACATTTATCTGACTAGGTTCTTTCTCAGTACGACAAAATATTTTAAACACCATTTACAGTGAACTAATTGAAAAACCAGAAATACTATAATTGCACATAGAAACCAGAATTACAATTCTAATAAATGAACACGAGCCAGATGCTTTGTTGACTTTACCTGTGAGCAAGAGGCATTGTCATTAAAACTGTAATACCTTTTTACCTCATTATATATTGACGAAAATTTTCCATTACACCAACATCGTAAATCAAAAGCCCATCTCCTTTCTCAAATGCACTGTGACAATTGCAACTTCTTCCATCTATACATTAAACCAACCGAAACGCATCTACTCTCTCGCCCAACAGAGCAACAACTGCCCTCGACATCCTCTGAACTACTACTGCACCAGTGGAGGCGGCGGAATAATAATCTTTGGCGCAATCTCTGATGCTGTGACTCAGTGTAGCCACCTTTCAATGGTCATTCCATTTTAGACCACTCTCAATTCCTACTCCCAGATAATTTATGGAATTAACTGCTTCCAGTTCCTTATCTGCTATATTGTAGCTAAATAATGATCTTTCTTTCTGTGTATTCGCAGCACATTGCACTTGTCTACATTGAGATTCAATTACTATTCCCTGCACCATGCGTCAATTCGTTGCAGATCCTCCTGCATTTCAGTACAATTTTCCATTGTTACAACCTCTCGATATAGAACAGCATCATCCGCAAAATGCCTCGGTGAACTTCCGATTTTATCCACAAGGTCATCTATATATATTGTGAATAGTAACGGTCCTACGACACTTCCTTGCGGCACACCTGAAATCACTCTTACTTCGGAAGACTTCTCTCCATTGAGAATGACATGCTGCGTTCTGTTATCTAGGAACTCTTCTGTCTCCGCTGCTGTTGAGCATAAAAGAAGAATACGCCAAAACGTTCAGATTTCTCCATTTGTCACTCCATTTTGTAGCGCCCACAGCTCCATTCCCTATCTCCAGATGACAAAGTGGCAGATGTAAACTCAAATAGCAATAGTGAGCTACAAGTAGAAAATGACAATTGATAAATAAACCCATAACAACCGGAATACCAAAATGCGAAACATAAACTCCACGAGCGAACATACCAACTTAATACATGGTAGTTAGTTGAATAACGAATTGTATACAAAGAGGTCATGTGTATAGGCATCATAAAAACTTATCCCCTGCGCGCGTGCGTGTGCGTGTGCGTGAGAGAGAGAGAGAGAGAGAGAGAGAGAGAGAGAGAGAGAGAGAGAGAGAGACCGCGCGTGCTGCTTCGAGACGTGCTGCAGTGTTCTTGCGTGCAGCCGTTCATTAACTAAATAGGAAAATAAATAAGAGGCTGCGGTGCTTTTGCTTTGCGGCACGGGATGAAGATTTGCAGGGTAAACACTCGGAACGAGGCTCAGATTTGCGGAAAGTTTATGAGAAGGCTTGGCAGTCACTGTCACATATTTCATTCAATTTTACTCGTGAGCAGCGACGCAAAAAGCGACGGCGGCTTTGAGGCCAACGGATCTACATGCTATAATTCCTGCTTGGCAACAGAAATACACGTGGGAACTGAGCCCTTCGTAAACGTTTCCACAAGAAGTACCGCCTGCTTTTTCCTGCTGCAAAAGTGGTCGCCTTTATCAGGTCACTTGCGATCTTGAAACAGTTGCACGCACAGATTCCAACTGAGCATTCTTTTCACAACAGTCAAAATCTACAAACAAAAAAAAAATTCAGCAAGAAAGTTTTATTGAATTACTTGAACAGTAAACATTGCTGATGCCTTACAAAATCATACTTCACAAACTGTAGATACATAATACTACGGCGGAAAAACATTACTGTGAGCTTTCAGTTACAAATAAAAACATGTTAAAAATCCTTAACTTTTCCCAAAAATGAATATCTACAGATCATTTATAGCAGTAATGTTAACTTACTGAACAAATTATAATTCAATAAACTGGTTCATTAAGGTACTCTACCTCATTATCATCGTCATATTTAACAGAACGCTCTATGGCCATCCTATAGAACTCGCGGGCTGCTTCTGATGATATATCAAAGCATCTCTTTAGTTTCTTTACATTGTCAGCTTTTTTTGACACCCTCATGGTTCCTCAGTTTTATTGTAGGTGATTGACCAATGTCCTTGAAACTATTTATGTTAGTTTTCTTCACTTCAGTAATGATCGGAGAGGAAAAGTACATGGTTCGATTTTGCGGATGGAACTGCCTTGATTTTTTACTTTTATATATAAGTACTCTGGCTTCAGACCTTTTGAACGGTAGCGTATTTTTATTAATCAGTGAGCAGTGTCTTGGAATCGTACAAATGACATGGTTGGTCAGAACCTCGTGATAATATGATGGTAAAGTTATGGCTTAAAATTTTCTCAGACCCTTTTTAATAGTATCAAGTACCCTATCAGGGAGCTCGTAACTCCTACCCCTCGTGGGGAAGTACTGAGCTACTTTGTCTAAAACTGTTCAGAAGTAACTACCAGAAGCAGTAGACCTTCACATTAGGCGAACATCGTTTTTGTAAATGGGTTTGGAAAAATTTACGTTTCGTGCAAAAGGTTGAACATTTCCACCAAATCCGTATACTGCAATAAATTTGCCCCATTTACAAGAGTACGAATACACATTTGACTCATTTTTGAGAATTTTGTAGTTGTCGAATTTTGTGAAAACGGCCCTCAATTAGATTTTATCGTATGAGCAAGTTTCGTCCCGCGAAGGGTGCACACAAATTTGGAAGCCTTCACGATCCTGTCGTCATTGAAGGAACAATACAGCGTAGCTGACTTTTCAGATTTTCTCGATATCGATTAATTGGTATATTTAACTGTGTGCACCTGCTGTTGTCGCGTGAACGGTTTTTGTTCAATTCTTTACAATGAAAATTAAGCAGAAAGAAATCCGCGTACGTCAAACAAGGTGAAAAGAAGTGTAAATTCTGCGCAACTGGAGCGTTGGAAGCTCTTCTCGGCCAGAGCTGTTGTCTGTAAAGGAGGATCAGAATGCAGGAAGACCGGCGCAGGTTCGGCTATCAACTGTCAGTCACATTCGGAAACAAATCCCCACTTTTATTTTCAAGTGAGCAAAGATTTATTTCTCGGTGAATCGATCGGCTTGTCAAACGTTGTCCATTAACAACAGAAGCCATGACTTGGAAACTACTTTCCAACGCGGAGAGATACATAACGTGCAATAACCATACCCTGTGGCTGCACGCGCTTTGGCATTTGAGGCAAATCGACACTCAGTTATGCAGTATAATTTCTGAGACGATTTGAAGGTTTAGCGGAGGTAGACACCAGTTTGAACAAGTCTCTGCTTATAGGGACAAAAGTACAGGATATGAACCTTGTGGTGTCCTGCCCACTCGCCTCCTATACGGTGCCAAGGAATGCTGCTTTCTAGGATAGCTGTACAACAATTAAAACAAATCACATTAATGCTTTTACTACAATAAAGTAGATTGACAATACTTAAATTTGGTTTGCAATTTCGTGTTGCAAGCTATCGGCGACAAGCAAATAATCAGTGTCTGTCGCTATATAGAATGTCCACGAAAGTAATGGATGTGGATCACAAGTAACATGTCTTCTAGTCCGGGTCTACTAAGTGTCCGTCTTCTACCGTTTGCCCGAGGCTGGCAGGAGCAGAGCTTGTATTCTCTTCGGCTAGAGACCGTTCCTGTCATGGTACGGTCCTAGTCAGCGAACTATAGGCTATCGTCGTCTCACAGCCTTCTCTACTCTTGTGTTCTTCATTTTCGTGCCGGCGCTTTTCGTTACGCCGGAACAGACCTGCATCTGTATACAGCCATTTATCATAAACAGTGTGCCCGAGATTTTTATTATTACTGAATCAGACATTATTGTTTCCTTTAATTCCCTTCGCGAATGGGACACGGAAAGAATAATTGCTAACGTGCTTGTGTGGCAAGCTAATGGTGTTCTGAATTTATCTTCACGGACTTAGGAGGACTGATACGTTGGGGGAGAAGAGTCTCGTATAAAAACCGGCTCTACGAAATTTCTAGACTTTCAGATTCATGGTTCTACCGTGTCCAACACCATAGCCCAAACACTGCAAGGGGTTTCGTTTTCTCTGTGTTTATGGTCCAGGTTTCACACCCCTAAAGTGTTGTGTTCCAGAAGCAGCTTTTAAGCAGATTTTCTGTATTTTACCAACAGCAATTATGAAAAAGCTAAAGCTTGTAAACCTTCGGTCGATCTCTGATAGTCCGACCTATATTTAATCCCAAACCTTCGAAAAAAAATCACAAACCTCTGGGAAATTTTCCATTATAGACAAAACAAGCAATCTTCTTGGTTGGCAAGCAGCGGTGTCCCTCTATCCCACCAATAAAACGGTACTTGCCATTCACATCACTTACTACTACGGTGTCTGACCAAAAATGTCCGTACATCCGTAAGTAATACGGAATTTAACTACTAGATGTCACTAGAGGCGAATCCGACGCTAAATAGCTAATCAGTGTGTATTGTGTTGTCATTAGGAAAGCAGTACAGCAGAATGGGTCGGTCGCGAGAGCTCAGTGATTAAGAACGTGCACTGGACATTGAATGTCGTCTGAGTAGCAAATCCATCAGGGACAACTTAGTCCTAAAGATGCCCAAGTCAACTGTTGGTGATGTGATTGTAAAACGGAAACGCGGAGGAAAGGCCAGACAGGCCTCAGTGGACGGGGATAGTGGAGCACGGCAGAGGGCTCCTCATGAAACCACACAGTCCTATAGTCAGTGCAGTTACTTATCCCATTCACGGCGAAGTGTCATCACTGCGGTTGGTAGTAACTGCAGCATTTATCAGACTCTGCACATTTACTATCGGTAGAAAAATACTCCTTCTTTCTCAGTGTTCCTTCATGTGGACTGGTCCCCGCAGCTCGTATTTTCCTTCAGTAAAACGCATCTGTCGTAAAGTTGTTCGTTGCCAAAGTCGGACTGATCCCGCAAGAGCACAACGTTCCAAAAAGTCGCACGCGACAGTGCGATTCTTCAGCGGGGCATATCTCGGGTTCCATTGATCAGAGATAAGGGGTTAAGCGTTTTGAATAACCTTTGGCCTACCGATCATTTGTATCCCTATCGGAAGAACACACACACACTATACCTATCCTACAGTATAGTGTCAAAATTTCAACATTACACACTTACTCCTGTTCAGGCAACTTGAGCAAATCCTTTGTGTCTTTTAAGTATGGTCTAAGGTTGTCTTTAAGGTTCCTGAGAAAACCGTGAGCTGTCATGATTTTGGGTACCAACAATACTAATTGTGGGAATAGCCACCTCTGCAATTTTTATTCGTGGCAAATCGTCGAACTTTTTACCGTTTGTTCTTAAGACGTGATCCATGGAACCTGAAACTTTTTGCGATGTAAATGTAGTTTTAACTGGCATGGGCTGTGGAGTCACAGCAAGTGTTATGAGGTCACCAAACTGTTTCAGACGTAATTTTTTTTTTCATAAATAAAATTTTATGGCGCGCTGTCAATGTTTAATGGGCCCATCACACCTATACAGGTTGTTTGATCTGGAAATTATTCGGTGGTGCCTTACACATTACAAAAATTATTTTGCCAGATGAAATTCTTTGTACTTGACGAAATAAATCTCGGGTGAACAGCCTAGTATGAGTGTGCATACGACACAATGTTTCGGCAGTCGACCACGTTGCCATCATCAGGTGCGCTTTACTTGCAAATCGAATACCGCATTTTTCCGATACTGGAGGTGTAGCTTAAAGGTGATGTGTGTTTTTGTGTAGGTGTAGCCTTAAAATGTTGTATATTTTTGTATACAATAGTGTAAAGTGAAACTGCGTTGTCTAGTAGACGAATTTGATTCAACTTTATATGATGCGTACTTATTTGTTATTTATACGTCTCAGTGTATGTTAATGAGTCGAAGTTTGTTTATAAACTGTCAAAACTTCACCGACGTACAGAATTCGTTTCGATAAGCAGCACTTCCTGCTGTAACAGAGTAAAGAAGGGAACCAGCTGAAAAATGGTCATGTTGGAGAGCACAAAAAGGGCGAATATTCTCCTGTTTAAAAGTTCTTACAGGAAAGTGGGGAACTGCGTCAAACCTCGTTCCGCCATTCATACCAAAAAATTCTGGCATGCAAACATAGTAGCGCTATTTTGTGCTAAAAGGGAGTACCAGAGAAGAGAGAGCGACGGGAGAGACGTGAGACATTGCCAGTGCAGGGGAGGGAGAGGGGGAGAGAGAGAGAGAGAACTGAAGAAAAAGGAGATGGTGTGTTCGCATACCAAGATATTTTGGTCAGAAAGGCGGAATGAGGGTTGAAGCGTCTGGTTTCCTACACTTCTGTATCTTTTTCTGATCCGACTGGAGCATTTTTCTGCTGGTATTAAAGTATGCTTGAGATCTGATTGATGGGTAAGGGTTCCATGGTAAAACAGCAGCAGCGTGCGGAACATACACTTTTGCCCCGTAGGTCTGAATCAGCACGGGCAGTCTTAACGACCAAAAATACTGTGTGTAGTTAACGGTGTAGCAGCTATAGTGACCGCCACGTATGTGAGAACTGATACGTAATTTGTAACGATAGTTGTACCATGACTACACATGCCACTGAGATACATTAGATTTAGATTAACCGAACATTGAAGTTAGTTACTTCAGTATTCACTCATACTTTATAGTACATGCCTTTTACGAAGCATACATTGCGTGAGAAAGATGAAGCCAGCGTGCTTCAGTATCCCGAAAATTTTGCGAAATTTAGCGATCCTGAAAAAATATTAAGTAAACATTTCCGTGTAGATGGAGTACGGAAGGTAATGATGAGTTTTTAAATATCGCGATTACATCTGTGTGTGTGTGTGTGTGTGTGTGTGTGTGTGTGTGTGTGTGTGTGTGTGTGTACGCACGCAGGCGCACACACACATGCGCGTGCGCACACACACACACACACACACACACACACACACACGAGAACTTCCATACCGCTTGAGGCTCGTACTACGTGCTTTTGCCTTTCTTCCTTTAGTTTGTCACCTTCTCCCCTCCCCGCCCACCCCTCCCTTTCCATTTGGACAGCTTGCACGCTTGTATAGGCTGATTGTCATTATGGTGAATATAGGTAAGATATTCAACAAGCAAACAATTTTCGAAATACGATTCGCTGTCTTCTGAACGAGTGTAGGGAGGCTGGAGTCACAGAATGAAATTGCATGAGAGCAGGTGCTGGACTTTGCCTTAGGGCAGTCACACTCTTTGATCGGCAAGGGCCGCGGGCGAAAAGCGAGCGTCAAACGGGACCGAGTGCGCTCTGTCGCGTCCGTGACGTGTGCCGTCCAATCAGCTGTGATTGGAGCTGATTGGAGGCGCTGCCACGCTGCTATCGATTGTATGGAATCTCGCCTCTCGTTTCGCAACTCTTGTGTCTAGCGCCTGTAGGTATCACTGCGGCTATCGTTCCACTTTTTAAAACGTTCCGATTACATTTATGTTACTCAGCGCCAAATTCCAATTGAATTTGGTCTTTTATTCATGAATTCAATCTACCACATTTTTCGAAAAGGTGTAACTTAACTGATATTTAGTATTAAAAATAATGTTCACACCGAAAACATCCTTATTAATAAATGCAGTCTCCTTACTAATAAGTGCAGTTTAGAATTTAATTACTGGCGATGATTTGCTAGGCGTTTAGACATAAGGAACCTCTCTGCAGTTTCCCGCAAGCACACGTGGTGTTCGTCTCAGTACAGTACTGGTATAAAGGAATTCTTGAGGTGACGTCGGTTCATCAAACACGTGCAGGCGTCGTGTACGGCAGTTTATGCGTGTCGAAAGATGAACCCTGTACACTGTTGACCTCAGAAACCCGCATTCCTCTAGAATCCCCGATAAGCTATATGACCTATGCGTCTTGTATCCGCCTTGCAGTTCAAGTGGTAATGAAGGTACGAGCATACGCTCTAGGTTTCCAGATATGAGTGTGGCTCGAAAAATTCTTAATAGAACGCAGTACGTTGCCCTTGACGGCGAGTGTTCATCAGAGAAGAGTGTATCGTCAGGAGAAACACTGGACAGTGTGATACGACCGCACCAAAATTATTGGCACAGTTACATTTTAGTGGTTGTAGGTTAAACGAAACATATATTTAAGAACAGAACCCAGACACTTGCCACCTTACATTACATAGGTTACAAATATGTCCAAATCAGTTGTCCGTAAAGTAACATACAGTGTTATGAAAATAAACATCGCTCTTGTGAATCCAAAAAAGTATTGGCACACGCGTATGAATCGGGCAGTGTGTTCGTTTTCTTCATTGACGTTCACCTTCCAATAGCTACTGTGCATCCCTTTAGCACGTAACGCCTAGGAATGCTTTGCATTAAATTTCGGGTGATATCAGGAGTAATTTTCGACCATTTCTCTTTCTCCAGGTCGTTTTTACCGGACGGACGCCTTTTTCTCACTTCTGAGTCAAAATGAGCCCACAGGTTCTTAATGGGGCTCAAATCAGGGCTCTGAGGTGGTGTTAGAAACCTTCTGGAGGCATTGTACAGTAACCACACCCGGGTTTTCATGGCGGTATGTTGTGGGTCGTTGTCTTGATGGAAATGCAACATCCCAGTAAGGCCCAATGTCTGTGCACTAGCGTGTGAATTACCTCGCAACACGTCGATGTACCTCGTATGATCCATTGTACCATGGATTACAGCTAGAGTTCCAACGCCGGACGCCGGACGCCGGACGCCGCCATACAGTCCCAGACCATGCTACCGCCCCCACCGTGTTTGACTGTGGGATGCATGTGTTTGATGTCGAAGAGCGTATTCGGCTTACGCCAAACTTACTTTCTTGCATCAAATCCGAACACACTGCACTTCGATTCGTTGCTAAATATCACAGTGTTCCAAAACTTCATCGGCTTGCTGATGTGCTTGGCAAACTGCAGGCGTTTGTGCCGGTTAATTTCCGATATGTATGGCTTTTTCCTGGGAGAACGTCCATACGTATCAGCCTCATTCAACACATTTCGTACAGTTTGAACACTAACAGTCTTGTGGGACGTTGTCTGAACAACCTCAGCAATAGTTGCTGCGCTTGTAGCAGGATCCTTCCGAGAAAGTGCGATGATACGGCGACTCTCTCGGGTTATAAGCACTTTTGGACTTCCAGGACGACACTTACTGTTGTTCCAGTCTCTCTATATTTATGAGTGATGGCTCGTACCGTGCTGTAGCTAACAGACACCTCTGCTCCGATTTGTCGATAGCTTCTCCCTTGTGAATGGAGCAATACCACTCTTTCACGCAACGCCACTGAATATTCCTCCTTCTTCGGCCCCATGCTGACAACTATCGCGCAATACAGCAACATACTAGCGACTGGGCCCTCAAGAACACGCAATGTCTATTGCGTCAGCAGATAGCTTTCCGGTACCTGAAAACCCAGCAATATGCGGAGAAGCCACGCTCTGTGCCGAGATACATGTTTTCCCTTAACACTGCATTTCTTTGTTAAATGGTAGGCACTGCGGACAGAATAGTAATGTCTGGCATGTGAGGTAGCACGTACATGTGCTGTGTACCGGAAGGTGCGGCGTTTATAACCAGCAACGATAAATACGCACGTGTGCCAATACTTTTGGTGCGATAGCAAATTATCTATCGGACGGATGAGTAGCAGTCTGCAGTTGTTGTCTAGAAAATTTACGTTAAAAAGGAAACGCGACGTTCTTTTCGGGGAAAACCGTTGAGAAAATGTAGAGAATCGGCATTTGAAGCCGACTAGCTGACTGCAGAACGGTTCTACTACCCCCAACGTACATTTTGCGTAAGGACCACGAACATAAGATGCGAGAAATGGGGCTCGTACGTAGGCATGTAGATAGTATTTTTCCCTCGCAGTGTTCGCGAGTGGAGTAGGTAAGAAAATGACTAGTAGTAGTGCAAGAAACTCTCCTCGCCGGTGGCTTGCTGAGTATGTATCTAGATGAGTCGGTTGATTCGCGATATGCAGATGTGCTCACTACACACCTGCCTTTAACATAGCGTCAGATATCGCCATACAGCGCTTTTAGCCGTGTCATCGGGTGTCATGCAAAGTACATCTTGAAGTCTGAAAACCCTTTGCGTGACTTCGCCCACTCAGTTTACTTTAGGTACTCAGTTTACTTTTTCTGGTACAGTTTCTTTATAAGCGCCAACTTAAAGATGGTCTACCGTACAGTTGCTTTACGAAATGTGGGCTCCATATAGCGCAGAGGAGTGTATCCCAGAGGGGTCCTGACAGCAAGGAGTTCAAGGGAAAAAAATGGTTCAGATGGCTCTGTGCACTATGAGACTTAACTTCTTAGGTCATCAGTCACTTAGAACTACTTAAACCTAACTAACCTAAGGACATCACACACATCCATGCCCGAGGCAGGATTCGAACCTGCGACTGTAGCGCCTAGAACCGCTCGGCCACCCCGGCCGGCAGTTCAAGGAACATAGCCGAAGCGCAACTGTGAACAACTCCCAGTCTCACGTTTACAACATTTGCCGGAATTCTGACTGCACGGGCACAGCATAAAAAATTCTGTTGTGCGAAACGATTCAGCTTGGTGGAATGTAGTAACACGATTACGGATCGTCACATTCCGTGGTATAACAAACTGTATACGAAAATTATGCAGGGGAGGAACATCGGAATTATTATTTGTAAAGTACAGCACAACAGCAGAAATAGGACACACTACTCTCAAGTGCTATCTGATTATTAAAACTGCTCTCTGTCAGTGGCAGAAGGTCGATCTCCCTCCTCTTCCCAAGTACAACTCGCGTCAAAATGCGCATTCCTTTTCGCCAACTCCGTATTGAGTACGTTAAGTCTTCCAACCACCCGACGAATGCTGTATTATAAGATGTTGAGATAAGTGATCGCCGAATAGAAAATTCGGCTGAAATCGCCCATCAGTGGAAAAGCATCTAGATTTGAGACCTGTGAGATTCTACAGTGACTATGGGAAAGAACTTGCTCCCATTCCACCAGCAGCGTGTCGTAGCCCGCTAGAGCAACGAAAGGTACCAAACGACTGGAAGAACGCGCAGGTCATTGCCGTTCCCAAGAAATGCCGTCGAACAGATGTTTTTGCGCTGACGTCAGTCTGTTCTAGAATTATAAAAATACGTTTTACGCTCACGCTTTACACCGTTTCGGAGAACGGAACTCTCCCCTATAAAAATAAATGCGGGTTCTGTAAACGAAGATCTTACGAACACAGCTCGCTCTGTTCGTTCATGAGTGCAGAAACTAGGTTTGTGCAGTGTTCCTTGACTTCGGGAAGACATTGGGTGCAGATTTGTGATGGTATTCGGGTGTTATGGGGCCGTTGTAACGAATTGCAGAAAGACCTGCAGAGGACTGATAATTGGCATAGGGACTTGCAGTTGACGCTGAACGTAAATAAATAATTATAGCGCTCAAATAGGCGAAGAGATGTATCATTGTTGGAATACGCTATTCGTTGTAAATAGTTGGAAATAGTAAGTATAGTAAAATACGTAGGAAAACCGTGAAATGACCACATAACATTAATTGTAGGAAAAGCAGAGCAAGGCTGAGATTCACTAGAAGAAACTTGTGAAAATTTAATTCTTGAACGAAAGAAGTGAGTTACAAAACACTTGGTCTACCTGTTCTTGAGTGTTGCTTATTATTCCAGGACTCTTACTATGTTTCATAAATTGAAGAGATAAAGATACAAAGAAGAGCGGCGCGTTTCGTCACATAACCGTTAAGCGAGCACATGAGCGTTACGGAGATGCCCAACAAACTCCAGTAGCAGATGCTGCAAGAGGCGTTATGTATCACGGAGAGGTTTACTGTTCAAATTTCTAGAGCGTGTGTTTCAAGGAAAGTCGGTAACACAGCTTGTTCCCACAATCGTTCCTTCCTCGAACAATTTGCTGATCGAGGTACAGGCAAAGGGGAGGGCAATGGTACCAGAAGTATCCTTCACTACGCACTAAAAGGTGGCTTGCGGATTGTACATGTATACTAGCCCTTTTCAGGAATGTATTGTTAGAATTACATTACATATGCAAGTAAATTTGCTGTTTCCCTTAAGCAAGTAAATATGTGGTGTTTCAGTAGGTCACCAAAAAACTCTTAGAGGTCATTACTTGTTTACTAACATGACCATTTAAGGTGAGATCAGAATAAATGGGCAAGCTATGAATAACATTAGATACGCGTACCACACCATAATAGCAGACGAGCTGTATGCTCTTCAGTGCGTGACAAAGTGCCTAATTCAGCTCAGCCTAAGTACTATCCCTTCCAAGACCAAAATCATGGTATTCTCTAAAATCGAAATCGAAACAAAACGAACAATGAATTTTAGTACAGTTGAAAAATCCCTACAGATGCTGGTATCATGTGAGCCCAACGAATTCTGAGAATCCCTCTGTAAAGAGGTGTACTAACACACATCCAGCCAGTACGCGTGCTTTGACAGGAGCAATAGGCACGTGGTACGTAACTGTTTGGACGGTATTTCAGAATTACAACGCACTACGAAGTAACTGGGTATTATCTCCCCTATTGTCCAACATCTATTCTGAGGCAGTTTTCGAGGAATCGTGGAGGGATTTGAGTGAATGGGGAAGTTATGAACATAATCAGATACTTGGACCTCACCATCACTAATAAAAGACGAGCACTAGGGTCTTCAGTGCATGACAAACTGCATAATTCAGCACAGCGTAGAGTTCAGCGGAAGCATTAAACATTCCAAGACCAAACTCATGACATTCTCTAAAAGAGAAATCGAAACAAATCGCACAATATGAGGCAGTGCGGTCAAATAGTTTGACGGTGGTTCGATGAACCCTCTGCCAGACACTAAATTCTAAATGGCATAGTAATCATGTAGATAAGTGTGCTCCCTTAAATACTTAGGAAGCAGTTAGGACTAGCTATGAGAGTCAAAGCGAGAGATGAAATGCCGAACTGAACAGGCCAGGAAACAGTTCATGAGAATGACAAAATTCGTGACGAGGCCAGGCCTCAGGTTGCAGCTGAGTACGAGATTAATTCTGTGCAGCATAGCGGCCTATTCTCCGTTTTGCTCTATGGGAATGTAAATTCAACTTTGGACTAAGTACTGAAAAAGAAATGAGCCCTTTGAAATGTACCGGGTGATCAAAAAGTCAGTATACATTTGAAAACTCAATAAACCACTGAATAATGTAGATAGACCACTGAATAATGTAGATAGAGAGGTAAAAATTGACACACATGCTTGGAATGACATGGGGTTTTATTAGAACCACCCTATATTGCTAGACGCGTGAGAGATCTCTTGCGCGCGTCGTTTGGTGGTGATCGTGTGCTCAGCCGCCACTTTCGTCATGCTTGTCCTCCCAGGTCCCCAGACCTCAGTCCGTGCGATTATTGGCTTTGGGGTTACCTGAAGTCGCAAGTGTATCGTGATCGACCGACATCTCTAGAGATGCTGAAAGACAACATCACCATAATTCCGGACATGCTTTACAGTGCTGTTCACATTATTTCTCGACTACAGCTATTGTTGAGGAACGATGGTGGACATATTGAGCATTTCCTGTTAAGAACATCATCTTTGCTTTGTCTTACTTTGTTATGCTAATTTTGCTATTCTGATCAGATGAAGCGCTATCTGACGGACATTATTTGAACTTTTGTATTTTTTTTTGTTCTAATAAAACCCCATATCATTCCAAGCACGTGTGTCAATTTGTACCCCTCTATCTACGTTATTCCGTGATTTATTCAGTTTTCAAATTTATACTGAATTTTTGATCACCCAGTATTTGTATCGACGTATCGCTACACATTATAAAACTAAGAGAGATTCAGTACCTGTGACATAATATGAGAGGGGAAGAGACATCAGTTACTTGTTATTATTGAAGGAAAGTTATACTCTAAAAGATCCATTAGGAGTCCGAGAACCTCGTGGCTGAAAAACATTCGAAAATGGCAGAGCTGTTCGTCAAAATCTTTCCATACTACACTATCAAGATCAGATACGTGGATCGCCAACATTCGTTAGGAGGTGGCGTCTTGGAAAAGACGAATCCAATTACCCTGTAGTGTGCCGAATGAGGAAAAAAGCCAGCCAAAATATAAAAACACACACACACACACACACACACACACACACACACACACACACACACTCGCGCGCGCGTACGGCAGCCGCTTGGATCTGCAGCATGAGGTGGGAGCCCTGCGGTAGAAACTAACTGGGAGCAACAAGTAGGTGAGCGTTCGAGGGCGAAGGGCCCTCCGCAGCGATTCTTCTCCAGAGCAGCCCAGCGCCTCTGCATCCCTCCTCCTCCCCCTCCCCTCTCCCACCCCACTCCCTTACTCCTCTCTTGAAGCGGTGCATCAGGTCCTACACTATAGAGACGGGAGTGCACAGTGAAGCCCAGTTGAATATCACATGTTTCTGTGAGAGATACAGTGGGGGAACTGGAGAGAGAGGGTGAGCTTGTTTTACGGATCGTTTCCCAGTTAATTACACTACCGGTGGCAATAACGTTTAGGGATTGAACGGAATACACTTCTAACTTGCAGAAATGGTTGCGTGACACCATTTATGAACTGATATCTTCCTCGCTGTTGTATTATGTCTCTAAGGAAAATACGAGGACGTGCTGAAAAGTAATGCCTCCAAATTTTTAAGTGAAAATATTAAAGCATTTTAAATAAAGTGACTGTTATTAACATCTACATCTTTATTCTTCATGTGTACATATTTGGAGCACTCCGCCGCTAGAGGACTGTAAAATGGTTCAAATGCTCTGAGCACTATAATAATAATGTCGTGTGACGAGGGTCTCCCGTCGGGTAGACCGCTCGCCTAGTGCAAGTCTTTCGATTTGACGCAACTTCGGCGACTTGCGCGTCGATGGGGATGAAATGAGTATGATTAGGACAACACAAAACTCAGCCCCAGCCGGGAATCGAACCCGGGCCCTTAGGATTGACAGTCTGTCGCGCTGACCACTTTTTTTTTTTACCACTCAGCTACCGGAGGCGGACTCTGAGCACTATGGGACTTAACATCTGAGGTCATCAGTCCCCTAGAACTTAAAACTACTTAAACCTAACTAACCTAAGGACATCACACACATCCATGCCCGAGGCAGGATTCGAACCTGCGACCGCAGCGGTCGTGCGGTATCAGACTTAAGCGCCTAGAACCGCTCGGCCACCCTGGCCGGCCTACAGGACTGTAATAGTGTTTCGAATTCGAAGAGATAGTCCACGCATGAAGCACCTTTACCTTGAGCATGACAATGCCGGAACACACACGAACTCTGCGACATTTTCAACAATTCGACGCCTTGGGTTCACTGTCATAGATCATCCTCCATACAGTCCCGACTTGCTCCCATCCGATTTTAATCTGTTTCAAAACTTAAAGAATTCCTTAGAGAACTCTACTTTGATGATGATGATGATGATGATGATGATGAAGTGGTGCAAGCAGAGGTGAAACCGTAACTCCGTCAACAAACATTCTACAATGACGGTATCAACAAACTGCTCTTTCGTTGGGGAAATGTGTTCGTTGTCAGCGTGACTATTTTAAGAAATAAATAGGTGGACATGAAGAATAAAGCTGTAGAACGTTAATAACATTTGATTTATTTAATAAGCTTGAAGAGTTTCCACATAAAAATTGAAAGGCATTACTTTTCAGCACGTCCCCGTACCATTAGAAAGCTCTTCTTTTCTGAATATATTGGACCTGAAATATCAAACGCGTCATGCCATCTGGTAGATTCGCCCATTGTCGGTATAAGGTTCACGATAATAGAGGATCTTGTCTACTATTATACATTTATTATCTCATGTCGTAATCTAATTCCCTCGGCGTCTCCTGGTTTACTTGACTACATATAATTACACTTATTGTAATTACACTTACTGTATTTTTGTTAATGTTCGTATTTAACCTCTGTTTCAATGGAGATACATTCAACTAATATTTCAAGTTCTTCGATATCTCTGACAGAATTATCATGTCCTCTGCAACATCAAAGTTTCAAATTATTTATCCTGAATTTTAATTCCTTTTTCGCTTTTCTCCTCATTTTCCTTCTGTCCCAGTGTACGGATTGAATAACTGAGAATCTGGTACACGTCGCAGATAATCTTTCACTCCCTGTATTTTATTCGAAGAGTGTATTTCAGTCATCTTTTCAAATACTATAAATGTAGGTCCTCCTTTCTCTAATCTGTCTTCTAAGCTAAGTGGTACGATCACCAGTAACTGCATGTTCCTGCGTTTCTCTGGAGCCTAAATCATCTTCCCCAATGTCGGCATCTACCAATCTTCCCGTTCTTCTGTAAATAATTTGTGTCATTATAATCAAACCGGCCAACGGCTTTGCCGCAGTGGTAACACCGGTTCCCGTCAGATCACTGAAGTTAAGCGCTGTCGGGCTGGGATGGATGACCATCCGATCTACCGAGCGCTGTTACCAAGCAGGGTGCACTCAGCGCATGTGAAGCAAACTGAGGAGCTACTTGGTTGAGAAGTGGCGACTCCGGTCTTACAAGGTGACATGCGGCCGGGAGAGCGGTGTGCTGACCACATGCCCCTCCATTTCCGCATCCAGTCACGCCTGCGGGCCAAGGACTGAGGATGACACGGCGGCCGGTCGCTGACGTTGGGACTTCGGACGGAGTTTAGTTTTTATTCAAACCATAACTTCTTAAACAGATAGTTCTGCAAGTTCTGCAATATACACACGTCAGCACTTGCCTTCTTAGATTTATAGAAGGATGTACTAACTAAAATACCCAAGTGTATTTAGCCTGTCGCGTATATCTTTCATACCACGTGGAACAGGTCGTATTTACGAAAAATGTTAATAGTATGAAGCTGGTACCCGCCCATTATTTTGTTAAATTGGGTGAGACACAAGGAAAAAAGTATTCATAACTGTCTTTTATAAAGTCTAATTTTGGATCAGAAGTCAGGTACGTACAATAGCTAAAATATCTGGCACATAGAATAAACTCGTTTAAAAACAGATTAAAATTCTTTCGTCTACTCAGCCCCTTGACCGTACAACCCCTAATCAGTACCACATAAGTGGCAACAAGTAGCTGTATATAAATGTATGCACATATTTGTAACCGTTATAGAAACGAAAAGTATCACATTATTACCGAGCGAGGTGGCTCAGAGATAGAGAAGCTAAGAAATTGTTTTTCTGGAGGACTGGACCTCAAATCGTTGTTCCGGCACCGTGATTCTAATTTTTCCTCGCAAATTCTTTTTATCTTACTCGACTGGATTTTGTAGAAGCATCTATTACATAATACTTCTTTTTTCATTAAGTTCGTTGTGAATGCACAATTACTCTGTTTTATTTCAAATTTGTCTGTGAAGAACTTCTGGGAAACAATGTTATCGTGGTAATCGTTGTCGCACTTACGAGCGAGGTTTGAATAATAGTTTCTTAAATGTTGTGCGTTTACCGGAAACAAGTTTTTTGCTTCACTGTGACCCTGTAATGTCTGTTCGTCACGACTTTTTCGTTATCTGGTAATCTCATTAATTACCGATTGTTGAAAATCATTCCAAGTAACGGGTCGAGATAAATACGTTATCTTGCTATCTGTACTGGTTTGTGTAAACTGTTTTCTGAGAAGTCTCAACAGTTACACAAAACTAAAGGAAGCTACAACCAGCAATGTTACGCATTATTTTCCACGAACTATTGCTTTTGTTTCTTACTGTTTTCTATTTAAGGCTTTCGTTGGCAAAACAAACTTTCAGTTGTCAGCTCGAAAATCAAGCACTGATGAAAAATGTTAATTGATTCTTGTAAGCGACTGTTACTTCGTCACCGATAAGAACAGGGAGAGTATGTTCGCATAAAATGAAGACAAATTATTGAACTATACAATCTCCGTAGGTTTTTGCCATCATTGGTGGTGGAATTAAACGTAAACGTCGTGTGACTAGACCGTTCGCCGGGTGCAAGTCTTCGGATTTGACGCCACATCGGCGACTTGCGTGTCGACGGGGAAGAAATGATGATGATTAGGACAACACAACATCCAGTCCGTGAGCGGAGAAAACCTTCGACTCAGCCAGGATTCGATCCCGGGCCCTTAGGATTGACATTCTGTCGCGCTGACCATTCAGCTACCGGGCGGGGACGGTGGAATTAAATAACATCGATGGAAGCGATTATTTGAAGCCATACTATCAGTTGCGGAGAAACTTTTTTAAACTGACCTACTGAACTATCACCGTAACGGATTTTTGGAAGAGTCGATATTTTTTCCCGTTATACGTCGGGCTAAATGTTACTAATTTGTGGATGATGTGATTTCGAAGTAAAAAATTTCGAAAACAGTAATTTTTGCTACGAGGGGCGTTCAATAAGTAAGGCATCACATTTTTTTTCTGAAAGCAGGTACGTTTCATTCACAATTTCAACACACCATACTATTCCCCCAATCTTCTGGCTACAAAACCCTGTTTTGCAACGTAACCTCCGTTCAGTAGGTTGGCCTTACTGGGAGGGCCTGTATACCCGCATGGTACCACTCTACTGGTGGATGTCGGAGCCAACGTCTTGCTGCGTGAATAATTTCTTCACCATGCACTTACTGCTTCCCGCGGAGTGCATCCTTCATCGGGCCTAACAGATGGAGGGTGTGAGATGTGGTCCGTAAGCTGGATGACGAAGACAGTCCAGTGAAGTTATGTGAGGTGCTTTCGCCGGCGGTTCTAGGCGCTACAGTCTGGAACCGCGCGACCGCTATGGTCGCAGGTTCGAATCGTGCCTCGGGAATGGGTGTCTGTGATGTCCTTAGGTTAGTTAGGTTTAAGTACTAAGTTCTAGGGGACTGATGACCTCAGAAGTTAAGGCCCATAGAGCTCAGAGCCATTTGAAACATTTGAGCTCCTTTAGTACGCGCAGACGTGTGTGAGGCCTTGGGTTGTCGTGAAGTAGTAGTAGTTCATATGCTTTCACACTAAAGCCGTTTCTTGAATTTCCTGAGGGTAGCACTGCTGTGTGCTGCCGCCGGTACGTGAGAGATCGGACAGGTTTGAGCGACCTTGTTGTGATGATGACAAACGCCTCGCCCAACGAATCACCGTGCTTTTGTTCACTGCCAGGTCTCCTAAGACGTTCTGCGATCGCCTATGAATATCTGCGATGTTCTCGTTTTCCGCCGAAGGACTCAATGACGGATCTCCATTTTGAAGGCTACATATAGCGCCGCCAACTATCGGAACTCCATGAAACTACAAGGGCTGAAGTGGGAATATTCCACAATGTCCAACAATAAATTCCGCAGTTTTTTTTTCAACTTAAACTGGCAGAGAAAAAATGTGTTGCATTACTTATTGAACGCCCCTCGTACAATATAATCCAGTGCTGATGTCGAAATCCCATGAAATTGCAGAACGATGCAACACCCAACAAAGGACTTTCTGAGAATGAGAATTTCACTCTGCAGCGGAGTGTGCGCTAATATGAAACTTCCTGGCAGATTAAAACTGTGTGCGGGACCTTTGCCTTTCGCGAGAAAGTGCTGGTTAGAGCACTTGCCCGCGAAAGGCAAAGGTCTCGAGTTCGAGTCTCGGTCCGGCACACAGTTTTAATCTGCCAGGGAGTTTCATAACAGGGCTTTCCGTCTCTCGTCTTTGTTAACCTATGCTTACACGAAAATCGTCACAGAAATTGACTGTTGCCACTTGTTCGTTCCTGAAAATACATACATACTGTTCTGGACTTATTTTGTCAAATACGGTAAGTAGCTGCCCTCTTTATTGTCATTGCCATAGCTAATGTTTTTTTTTTTTTTTTTTTTTTTTTGCAATTGTAATACGTTCGATCATCCAGTGATTACTGTACAAACTACATAATCAAAATATTTCAGAACGCTACTGAGAATGTACGTTTAGAAAAGCTTGGAAGTGTCATTTGCTATCGTTAATTACAAAGATGATGTGCATTAACCTATATCAGTTCATGGCGAGAGTTTCGCAATTATCATTTCTGAGGTTGTTTGTCGGCTGAGCTCTTGGTCACCGGATCGTGCCGCAATGACCCTGATGAGGACGTTGTGCTCCCCGAATAACGGCGTAGTGGTTGTCGCCCGCGGGGCTAACCCCCGGGCTAAGGACAAGCAGTTATCAGTGGTGGACTGTGAAGTGTCCTTAGCGGCTGCACAAAAGGGCAACTGACGGCTACAGATACTACACGCCCGACGCTACAAGGCTCGACTACCAACGTCGGCCCACTTACCGTACTAACAATGAGGCGACTCACGACCGTCGCGAAGACTTGCCTACTTGTGTCTCGTATGCAAACGACCCTTTCCTCTTACTGTATCCGTAGTCTTGACAGCGGAAATCTCACGGCGCGAGCATAGTAGATTTCGCCTTCCTAAACTTCAGAGAGCCGTGTCCCATTATACCACGGTGCCAGGTGGTAACGAAGATATCGTTGTGCGGGATCTCTCCCTAAATACACTGAAGCGCCAAAGAAACTGGTATAGGCATGCGTATTCAAATGTTGAAATATGTAAACAGGCAGGATATGGCGCTGCGGTCGGCAACGCCTATGTAAGACAAGTGCCTTGCGCAGTTGTTAGATCAGTTACTGCTGCTACAACGACACGTTACCAAGATTTAAGTAAGTTTAAACTAGGTGTTATAGTCGGCGCACGAGCGATGGGACGCACCATCTCCGAGGCAGCAATGAAATGGGAAATTTCCGGTCGACCATTTCACGAGTGTACCGCCAATATCAGGAATTCGGTAAAACATCAAATTTACGACATTGCTGCGACCGGAAAAAGATCCTGCAAGAACGGGGCCTATGACGACTCAAGAGAATTGTTCAACGTGACAGAAGTGCAACCCTTCAGCAAATTGCTGCAGATTTCAGTGCTGGGCCATCAAAAAATGTCAGCGTCTGAACCATTCAACGAAACTTCATCCATATTGGCTTTCGGAGCCGACAGCCTACTCGTGTACCCTTAATGACTGCCTGGGGCCATCAACACAGACATTGGACAGTTGATGACTGGAAACATGTTGCCTGGTCGGACGAATCTGTTCCAAGCTGTATCGTTCGGATGGACGTGTACGGGTATGGCGACAATTTCACGAATCCATAGATCCTGCATGTCAGCAGGGGACTGTTCAATCTGGTGCAGGCTCTATAATGTTTTTAGGTGTGTGCAGTTGGAGTGATAAGGAACCCAGCCCCCCTCATACGTCTGGATACGACACGTACGTACCCATCCCGTCTGATCGCATGCATCCATTCACGTAATTCCAGTATGACAATGCGACACACCACACGTCCATAATTGCTACAGAGTGGCTCCAGGAACGCTCTTCTCAACACTTCTGCTGGCCACCAGACTCCCCAGACATGAACTTTATTGAGCATATCTGGGATGCCTTGCAACGTGCTGTTCAGAAGAGATCTCCACCCCTTCGTAATCTCACAGATTTATGTACAGCCCTGCAGGATTCATGGTGTCAGTTCCCTCCAGCACTGCTTCAGACATTAGTCGAGTCCATGCCACGTCTGATGTGGCACTTCAGCGTGCTCGCGGAAGACCTACACTATATTAGTCAGGTGTATCAGTTTCTTTGGTTCTTCAGTATTTATGATTCTCTAATAAGTTTTGTCTGCTACATACCAATTGCAGTATAGTGAACGGCAGATGTTTGACATCAAGTAAAGTAATAGGAGGTGTATTAATAGTGTGCTTCCGGGTGTGTGTGCCGAGACGTTTTCATTTTATGCACAATATTTAGATTACCGACCCGGCCGTATTCTTAGGCTGCTGCGAGTTTTGCTGTTGTGTGTACACTCTGCCTGGACTCCAGCGAGACTGTGAATTATTGTTGATCTCACGCCGTGCTTTTTAGCCGATCCCCGTCGCCCATTACGCCGTTTGATGCGCTTTTGTTTTTCAGAGCTCGCACAGATATTCCGTGAAACGCAAATTCTCTCGACGTTTTCCGACTAGGGTAGCTGTGGTGGCCGAAGAGATTTTAATAAACTGTGTTCCAGCCCCCAAGCGTTATACAACTTGAAACCGTCGTCACTATTTATTAGGTTTTCTGACACCTTAATTACAATTGACTCCTTAATAATGCTGTCACAGGAACTTGGGCTTTCGCACCACGTTACTGGTCCCATCGTATTTTATTTCATGTCTATATTCGGGGCAGTGCTCGGCGATAGTTGATTTGCTTGGTTGTTTTAGTCGGGTATCTCGCTTCCATTTATCCTCGACTGTTGTGATACGATACACAAGCAGCATTGGAGGCCTAGATCGTCTTTAACATTGCAAATAATACTTTTTATTTTAGTTGAAGGGAAGGAAATACATTGGATGCCATGTTTCCGTTAGAAATCTACCGATCTTACCAGGTATCGGGCCAGCGTTAGGTAGATAAGCGAATTTTGGCTTTTCTTCTGTGGTCTACGTCTCAACCTCGTTCTCCGACGTTATTAATTATTATTGCATCGCCCAGATATGAATACCCATTCAGTTGGAACCCTATTCGTAGTTGTAATTCTTCGGCCAGGCTCTCATTGTCCGAAAATGTTCGCTCTCTATGGATCAGAGTCTTTGGCACCGAATTTCCTTGTGACGGATGGTGATGGCTCGTTGTGTGGTGATTGGTCAAAATATTGTACATAAAATGAAAACAACAGCTCGGCAGAACACGCGGAAGCACTCTGTTTTGATCATTAAAATTAATCAAAACCTGAGAGATCACAATGTGAGGCGTTGCACAGTCAGGCATAAGATGTACACTAGCCTTCTCGACGTACGTAAACTATTTATCCGGTGGATCAAGATAACTGCTCACTGATCGATGCAATTCTGGGAAAGCTATCGTAACGGAGTGCAGAATGACATTAAGAACATCTCTCCTTGGTGTTTTGAGTTGCACCTCTAGTTACATGTGAATAAATTAAAGACAATGCTCACAACGAAAGCAGAGAATCCGATAGTATTGGAATAAAAGAACAGTGTTAAACGTCTGGGGCCTATCTATCACAACATTCAAATGCTTAGAGGTGATACAGAGAAGCGGTGTGAATTGAGCGGGATACGTGCAGTCAGTTGTACGAAAGGTGAACAGGAAACATACATTTGTTGGAGGGGCCGTGGGAACGTGCGGATCATTCGGAGAGAAAACTATATCGAAGACGTTAGCGTGATAAACTCCAGAATACTGCTATTGTGTTAGAAGGCGTTACGAAGTAGGCATGACAACAGGTATCGAATGAATTCAGAGACTCTTCGCTAGGATGGTAACTGATAGGTTTAGCACATACGAAAGGGTTGCACTGATGCCCGCAGAATATATGTTGGCATATGTGTACCTTTCGAAGAAAAGGGATTTATTCTCGTGAAGCTTTATTCGATAAATTTATGTTATCGGTATCGGAGAAGTGGCTCAGTGCTAAGGTGCTAGATAACAAGTCCAAAGGTCTAGGGTTCGATTTCCAGTCAGTACTAGGATTTTTATCTGTCACTTGCCACTTCTTTCACCTATAGCAATGTTTGTTAATGTGAAAAATTCTTAGCTGCACTTGATTAAGTCCGCGTTAAAATGTAAGTCCCTTATAACTGACTGGGTCAGTCTGTTCAAAGGTCGGAAGAGGGCGCCATACCACTGCTGCCCGATCAAGTGAAATTCGTGCTAGGTGGTTTTAGCCATGTTGCACTTTGGTACTCAGGGCCAAAAGTAAGCGAAGTATACAAAAATTTACCAGTCGCATATTATATACAACGGTCATCCAGAATAGTTTTTCATGACACCGGCACACAGACATTTCTTTGCGAAAAGCGAGAGTGCTTTTGAGAGAGGTGGTGCGACTAACGTGTGCGACCTTCGGCACTTCGTGATTGCTGAGACTACCTGCGTTGTAGCGTCTGTGATTCACCCTTCAGCCAAGTGTGAAATTACGGTAGTGACGTTTTCAAAGAGACTAAATTGAGAGGAATTGAATGTTTTTTACTTACACACACACACACACACACACACACACACACACACACAGAGAGAGAGAGAGAGAGAGAGAGAGAGAGAGAGAGAGAGAGAGATCTGAATCAGAATAACGTTTCCCCTTGACACCGGCGTCGTACGAAAATTTCATGAGAACTCTGTTCGGACTGAACCCACTTACATATCATGTAGAAAGAGGGAACAAGTTTAAAGACTATATTAAACACCTAAAACAACCTAACAATTATCTTAAGACGTCAGTGCAGCTGTGGAGGAAATCAAAAGCGCAAGACCTTCAGCCAGCACAGATAACTTTCAGCTTCACCTTGCTCCATAATTAGTTCTGGGCCGACGCCAGTCGCACCATAGAGAAAAAATTGTCACCGCCGCGATAGAGGCAATTAAATGCAGCCAGCGCCTACGGGTAGGCTTGCTGCACGCCAGTGCTGTGTTGCGGGAGCCCGCGCCGAAGCAATCCTTGGCCCCGCTGACAGGTGTACAAGGGCATCATTAATAAGGGCCGTTGACTGCTGCTTCAGTTTACGATGAACCAAGTCCTCCATGGGTTTTCCATCTCGTGACGCCCTGCTGCAGGCACGGAATACGTTTCATGCCTTGCAGAACTCCGCAAGTACTGGTGACAAGTCGCTTCCACACTGTCTCCGTAGACGAGGTCGCTAACGCAAAGCCGGAGGCTGCCAGTTCGAGCCCTGATGGCAGAAGAATTTTTCACTATTCGTTTGGGAAGGAGAGGACACGTGGTTTGCGTAAAATTTGTTTTTACCCTTTTTGACGTTTGGTTCAGTAAGGCAATAAAATAATCCTATTTTTACACCGACATTACCGCGTCACAACGATAGTGCAAATGGCTCAAATGGCTCTGAGCACTGTGGAACTCAACATCTTAGGTCATAAGTCCCCTAGAACTTAGAACTACTTAAACCTAACTAACCTAAGGACATCACACGCACCCATGCCCGAGGCAGGATTCGAACCTGCGACCGTAGCAGCCTAGCGATTCCGGACTGCAGCGCCAGAACCGCACGGCCACCGCGGCCGGCCACAACGATAGTCTCGGATGTCAGACGAACTACGCAAAACTTCTTAAATCTAGTTGTAAACTTATGTATATCCGTGAATAAGACCGCTAGAATACACAACAAACGTTAAAAAAGAACTCTTAGCATGCTGGAGTAATTGCAGAGCAACAACTTGTATTTACTTTGAGTAGTTTCGGTTCGGGATCCATTTTAGAATCATCGATATATTCAAAACGATATTTCCCAAAACGTAAGAACCATACCAAGATAAGTTACAAAGCACACAGATGACGGTGTGTATGTTCTGTAACTGCTCGTATGCTATTTGGTGTACATACATGTTTGTTACCTTGTCATGGTTCTTATATTTTGGGAAATACCATTTGACTATTTGTATGATTTGAAAGCAGGTCCCGACCCGAAAATTTGTAACTTTGGTTTGGACGCTCACCTCCGCGTAGAACCGAAAGACTTTTCACGTGTTGTATTGCTATCAGTGCCACACAGACAAATTTCGTCGCGTGGAAGCTTAAAACTAAGACATCACACGTTAAAAATATTGCCTGCTTTGCCAGATAACTTCGTTGTAATAATTCATTCTACAACGCTTTAATTCAAACGAATTGTACGACTTCATTGCAGGTTTTTTAATTATTTTTTTTACCACCCCTATTGGTGTCTAGTTCCTAAACATTCAATTGTGCTACAGTGTGCTGTTTTATATCCCAGATCTCTCCATAGTGTATCTCGGATTGAGATCATGTAGCTGTTGCAGTTCCGCCGTCAAATGGGGACGCTAAACTTGGTGGCGCCTCTCTGTTACTGTGGCGAGGAGTAGACTCTGTGCCGGCAACGCATTTCCATTACCTTCCCTTTCTTTTATTCCGTATCAGCTATAACAATGTACGTCAGTGTTACCTGCACGCATCTAAGATTAAACACCACACCATTCATAATTGATAAAGTAAGCATATCTGCAGTGCCTCGATGCTCATTGAAGAGTATGGGTCTTGCTGAGTTATTTATCATGGGCGAAGATGATTTTCTGGCTGCTAGCCTTGTTTCTGCCACTGCAACGAACTCGAGTGGAGGAAAGTCATATGCGCCACCAGTGTATGAATCGTACGTAAGCTTTGTTCTGCGTGTTACCATATTTTCATATTGTTCTAATCTGAGGCGAAAATTGGGAGCAAGCCGACATTTGCCTAGTCGAACGCGGGGAACACCCTAAAATTAAAAGGTTACATTTCTATTTCTTATCAGTTTAATAAGTCACAGCTGCAAAATACTAACGCGAATTCTTTACAGACGAATGGAAAAACTGGTAGATGCGGACCTCGGAGAGGATCAGTTTGGATTCCGTCGAAATGTTGGAACACGTGAGGCAATACTGACCTTACGACTTATCTTAGAAGAAAGATTAAGAAAAGGCAAACCTACGTTTCTAGCATTTGTAGACTTAGAGAAAGCTTTTGACAATGTTGACTGGAATACTCTTTCAAATTCTGAAGGTGGCAGGGGTAAAATACAGGGAGCGAAAGGCTATATACAATTTGTACAGAAACCAGATAGCAGTCATAAGAGTCGAGGGGCATGAAACGGAAGCAGTGGTTGGGAAAGGAGTGAGACAGGGTTGTAGCCTCTCCCCGATGTTATTCAATCCGTATATTGAGCAAGCAGTAAAGGAAACAAAAGAAAAATTTGGAGTAGGTATTAAAATTCATGGAGACGAAGTAAAAACTTTGAGGTTCGCCGATGACATTGTAATTCTGTCAGAGACGGCAAAGGACTTGGAAGAGCAGTTGAACGGAACGGAGAGTGTCTTGAAAGGAGGATATAAGATGAACATCAACAAAAGCAAAACGAGGATAATGGAATGCAGTCAAATTAAATCGGGTGATGCTGAGGGAATTAGATTAGGAAATGAGACACTTAAAGTAGTAAAGGAGTTTTGCTATTTAGGAAGTAAAATAACTGATGATGGTCGAAGTAGAGAGGATATAAAATGTAGACTGGCAATGGGAAGGAAAGCGTTTCTGAAGAAGAGAAATTTGTTAACATCGAATATAGATTTATGTATCAGGAAGTCGTTTCTGAAAGTATTTGTTTGGAGTGTAGCCATGTATGGAAGTGAAACATGGACAATAACTAGTTTGGACAAGAAGAGAATAGAAGCTTTCGAAATGTGGTGCTACAGAAGAATACTGAAGATAAGGTTGATAGATCACGTAACTAATGAGGAGGTATTGAATAGGATTGGGGAGAAGAGAAGTTTGTGGCACAACTTGACTAGAAGAAGGGATCGGTTGGTAGGACATGTTTTGAGGCATCAAGGGATCACAAATTTAGCGTTGGAGGGCAGCGTGGAGGGTAAAAATCGTAGAGGGAGACCGAGAGATGAATACACTAAGCAGATTCAGAAGGATGTAGGTTGCAGTAGGTACTGGGAGATGAAGAAGCTTGCACAGGATAGAGTAGCATGGAGAGCTGCATCAAACCAGTCTCAGGACTGAAGACAACAACAACAACAACAACAACAACAAGCCATTTGAGCAGGATGCATCACAATTACTTGAAAATAAACGCAGTAAATTATTGCAGTAATTGTTTTTAACATTAAAGCCAGAGCTACGCTGCATGGCAGAGTTATAATTGGCCCTAATTTTCATTTCGATAACATCATTTATTGTTATAATTGTAATTATAATTTCGAAGTGTTCATGCTTTAGTAAATGATGAGCGAAGTTTCATAGTAAATCATAACATCGAAGCTGATATATCATCGTAGTGTGGAGCAAAATACAAACCACGTGTTGACTTCTACTTCTCTTTATACCGGTGTAGTGACAAGTTTGTGGCCGGCGAGAAATGTACTGGAAGCAAGCACAATTGTCAGATGCCATGTTCGACAAATGTCGCGCGCCTGCATACCACAAGTCACTAGTTATGTTTCCGAACATTCTAAGTACAATCGTGCAAACTTATACATGAATTATTAACAACATAAATTACAACCATGACGCCATAGAGTTGAAAGATGAACGTAGAATGACAGAGTGACAACATCGATTAAATATTCATTTTTGTTGACCTTCGTCTGTGTTTCACCAAGAGAGGTACAGGTCACGGCGTAAGCCTGTCCTCAAGCGCCAAAGCAAAAACTGTCGCATTGCTCGACGCCACTGCAGAGATGTTTTTCACTGTGCGCGCTGGAGCAGCGGCCGAGCCATCTAGCGACAGTACTGTGAACGACGTTCTGTGTGCGTTAACCATATAGAACCCCCCTTTAAATACCGGGTGTACTAGTAATAATTCTCCGCACCTCAGTTGGTTAAGTGTCATGTTAAGTGCGGGAATTAGCACACGGGTTGACTCCATTTTTCTGTAGTTTTAACTTTCGCCGCGTGAAACTCGTTAACTACTGTGTCACTGGCTAGTTACTACGTTATTGGCTGCGTGTTCTTGGCCTCAGATCTTAATGTTTTTTATACAAATCATACGAAAAGGTTTTAATCGTACGTCCGGTTCTAATAACCATCCTACAAGAATCGGATACCGACCATGGCTTACGATAGCTCCGGCACGCCAACCACGGAAGCATTCTTTGGCAGAACTAGCCCCTATTCTATGTCCAATTCTTTTCAATAACACCTGCCCACGTTAGGCTAAATTTTCCTGCCTGACTCATGTAGTACTGACACCGTCAGAGGGTTGTACGGGACTAAAAGTCCCACCGCCACACCTCCAAAGTGAATTGCAGAGACGCAGTCACTGCCCTGTGGATAAATTTACTGCCTCACCAACACAGTTAGACCGCAATAGACCGGTGATGCTGTATTGTAACATATCACACAAAAAAAATAATTGTACATGGTGGAAGATCTCTTCCAACTGCCATCGCTTCAATCTATCCGTGCGAGAGCGAATACAGGCACTAAATTAGTTGTACAGTGAATCCCGAGATTCAAGTAACTTTGAACTAACTAAAAAGGAACCTATAATGATAACGTTAAAGAACATATGCTGGCAGTGGTGGCCATCGGTATCCAGGCATCGCCGACTTCGTGTGATGACGCTATAAACAAAACGCTGTAATTCTCTAGTGACGTCCCGTTTAAGATCGTCTATTATTAGAGTATTGTCAGCACAATCTTTGCTTTTTAGTGTGCCCCGCAAATAAAAATCACACAGTGATAAGTCCAGAGATCTTGGAGGCGAGAGACTACTGACAAGTCTGTCTACTTGGAACACGTTGCTGATGTGGGCCATACTACGGTTGGATGTATAAACGGTTACTCCATCTTGGTAGAACACTGCGTAAAACTTACCTGCATTTGTTAATTGTGCATAGAAAGAGTTCTAGACCTCTGACAATGTACAAGGTATAATTGAAAAATATGGGGGCGAATAATGCGGAAGCCGGACAACGCACACCAAACACTATCTTCTCTGAATGGAGAGGTTCTTCTTGCAGAATATGTGGATTGCTTCTGCAATTCTCGGAGTTTACCTAAACTGATAAACGAAACCAAGACTCATCTGACATGAAGCAAAGCAAGGGGCCATTAGCAATTGATGTCTACAGACAGTTACAATACTGAATTGTTTTCCTGATCCTGAAATTTAAACTCTTGCGCTACTCTCACACGATAAGCTTTTAAATTCATATCTTTTAGTAGACGATGTACGAGGTGCACCAATTTGCTGCGATAATCTCCTTGCCAACATGCACGGGCTTGAGAAATGTGTTTATAGTTGCAAGAGTTCTCCCTGTCGGTAGCCTGTTCCTCTGTATTTCTTGAATAGTGCAGGTCTTGGAGAGTTTCCTAGCACGATACGTCTCTTGAAAAAATGTCTTTACATTCCTTGGGACCTGTCTCTTTATAATACTCCACAATATCGATCCGCTGTTGTAATGCAAACTATCCGTTTCTGTAACAACTCAACAACACGAGCTTCTCACAGCTTCTGACCCAACAAACACAGAGTTTCGCGCGCGCGCGCGCGCAGACACACACACACACACACACACACACACACACACACACACACTACCCCCGAACGGGCCATGAAGGCCCAATGGTACCGACGGCCGCCGTGTCATCCTCAGCCCACAGGCTACACTAGAAACGGTCCGGTACGTTTTGTGTAGGACACACTGTACATGCTGCCTGCAGTAGCATTGCAAGTAAAGAACACCATCTGTCTTCCGACGATTTCCATATTTCCATGGATATATTCCGGAGCATTTGCATAACATTCTCGTAGTGACTGAAAGGCAGACACACACCAAAATTTCTCCCCGTCGCTGAGGATTCCAAACTCTCCAATAGTACTCAAGAACAGGTCGCAGAAGTTTTTAGACGCAGTTGCATTACACTTTACGAGAACGAAATCATACTCTTTCCTTATTGAAAAACATTCCTAAAACAAAGAACGCCCGGAAAACAGATATGTGATCGAGAAAACAAAGTAGCTTCATGTCTGACATGCAAATTACAGCGAAAAATGATTTCCGAAATTCGCTTTTCGTCTCAAAATTCTGTGCCACATAAACGTGGTGTTCAAACGCTTGATGATAGCTTGGGCCCTTGATCTTATAGTTGTAACATTTATAGTCGTTGGAAAAACGAATCAGTGTTGTATCACAGAATCAATTTCGTGTACTGCCGTTGGTCACATAAATTTCGTATTGTATGAACGTGTTTGTGTTCATAAAAGGAAACAGCTGTGTTTGAAAGTGTTGGGCGCTACGGCTTCTTTTCCTTTTGCGCAGTTGTTGAGAATGACGTTCTTGCTTGGCAGGTGGGCGCAGAACGGCAGGTGTCCTTCGACAACGGGCCGGACGGGTCCGTGGCGGAAGACTGCTTCTTCGCGATGCGCGCCTACACGCAGGGCTACTCCTTCAATTTCGTGGAGGGCGAGATGTGGGAGAAGTCGCCGTTCTCGCTGTGGGACTTCATGCAGCAGCGGAAGCGCTGGCTGCAGGGCATCTTGCTCGTGGTCCACTCCCAGGCCATCCCGCTGCGGCACAAGTGGCTGCTCGCCGTCTCCTGCTACTCCTGGGTCACCTTGCCGCTCTCCACCTCCAACGTGGTGCTCGCGGGGCTCTGCCCCATCCCCTGCCCACCGCTCATGGACTTCGCCTGCGCCTTCATTGGCGCCGTCAACATCTACATGTACGTCTTCGGCGTCGTCAAATCCTTCTCACTCTACCGTTTCGGCATGTTGCGCTTCCTCATGTGCATATGTGGCGCCCTGTCCACCATTCCCTTCAACATCATCATAGAGAATGTGGCTGTCGTTCTAGGCCTCTTTGGACAGAAGCACCGCTTTTATGTTGTTAACAAAGAGATCCGGCCACCTATAACAGTGTAAAGAAAGTGTGTGTGTGTGTGTGTGTGTGTGTGTGTGTGTGTGAGAGAGAGAGAGAGAGAGAGAGAGAGAGAGAGAGAGAGAGAGAGAGAGAGAGAGAGAGAAATCTGAAACAAGTGGAATATGCACCTTTCTTGGTGCCCTTGTATAATGTCAGTATTTTCGTTGTTATTAGCATGTGCCGGGAAGAAATTGCCCATACCCTCGTGTTATCTTGTGCCAAGTGGCGAGAAGATAAGGGGTTGGTTGATCTCTGCCACCAGGCCATTGACTGCTTTGAGGGGGAGGGGGGAGTTACAAAACCAGCGTCCTATCTTACTACGGGTTGGGGTAGGTACTCCTCATTGAAGAGAATAAACTGGATCTACCCTTTTTCCATTGTTGTTATGTTACATACATGACCTACTGTGCAGAGTTTCATTTAGCTGCATTGTTGATTTTCAACCGTTGTGTAGCTATTCTCTTGTTTCGGACACATCCGAAAGCTGAAGAAAATAAACGTAGTACAGTCACTAAGAAAGGAATACGGTGAGATATGTCACTTGTCGAAGTGTCACTTACCTGTTGCACATCCTCCTGTAACAACTGTTACATTGACCCTCTCGTATGTAGTATTTTTCCCTATATGGGGCGCTGGTTTTCCTCGCAATGTTTACTACTGAAGCTATTTTTGTTGCACCTTTAGTTTTATTGGACAATTTTGTGATCTTGGTTTAATTTTTATGCCTCATATTGAGGCAGAGCACTGCTACGGTGATCGCATTGTCCTAGTCCGAAGTGAGACTGGCCACAGTGATTAGAGCCCTGCGTGTAGTCTCCTCTGCAATTTTTGTTGAAAGATTCCTGTGAGCCTGCCACTTTTTTCCCAGCTTAGCTATTTCCATTAGGCCAGCCAACTTTCCGTAACTGACAGAGGTATTATGTGAAACAGACACTGCTCTGCCGTTTATGATCTCCCGACAGATTACTTTATATCTATCGGTCCTTAAGAGTTGTCGGGGCCACGCACTGCGAACTCGAGATGGTATTTCCCAGTCATTTCTGAATTGTCACTGTCTAATACTGAATGTGATGATTGGGTGATAACTTTGTTCTTAATGTACAGATATATAAATTTGGTGTGAAGTACAAATTGTAATTATGAAAAGTTGATAATTAGATATTTAATAAGTGAGTGGTTTATAAACACTTATCATTGCACAGTTGATTGGTGTTGTTTCATAATTTTAAATTTCACATTCAAATTAAAGATGTACTTAACTTCAGATCTGGCAGCCTAAAACTGCCAGAAGGAGCTGAAACTGTTGTGCAGTTTATAAAGAAGATAATGTTCTCTGATTTTAATTTGGGCAGTAAATGTTATACATCACATTTAATTTTTGTTGTGTTACTACTGAGGCAACTGTGGGTCCCACTTTCATCATAGCTATGTCATGCACTCCATATTTTGTGTACTTTGTGCTACTATACTCAAGAATCTTGTATCAAATGTTAAATATTGATAATAAAAAAAGTCATTTAAGTCTGCGAAAATTAAATTTCTCTTCACCTTGACTTCCGTACCAATTTTGATGTTTAATGTGATTCCAGCTACATTAATTTTCACTTTTTGTTAGTGTGGTTCAGAAACTGCACTGTGCTGCACTCAAGGCATCATAAAAGTTTAACTCTTGGAAATATGATGCAAATTCCTTTAACTTGAAATTTAAATGCTGTATTTATATCAGGAAAAGAAAAGTAATCTCAAACCTAAAAGAAACTGCTACTGACTCTACAATCAAAAATACTACAGTATCCATTCCAGATAGTTGATACCACTCAGATGCCCCTATTAATCAATATTTAAATTACTCTCCCTTTTGTATCTCGTAAATGCTGTCCTTGTAGCTTCATGTGATGGATTTGTAATATTACTTTATGCTCTCTGTTACCTATGTTTAGGATTGCTCTGCAAGTCTTTGAGCTTGGAGAGAGTCTGTTTAAAAGTGGTGACAGTATTAGAAAGAAATGAAGGCAAGGTCAATATTGATGCAAGAAGTGCAGCAATTTGAAAGGTTGAATGAAATACATGTAGAACACACTAGTAATCATTTGGTTAAATAACAGATTCACTGTTCAAAGGGCGAGACAGGAAATGGAGCTAAATGTTGATTGAATACATATGTCAGATCCTTGTAACTATTGTGTGGATGCTGTTTTTTTTCCCCACAAGTCCTTGGACACAAATCACACTCCTGTTTCCTGTTTGTGCTGCAGCTAAGTAAATAAATTGTCAGCAAAAGTGTTGGTCGGCTGTCGTGAACTGGTTATGGAAGGCATAAAAACTTTTAACTTGCCAACACAAAACACAACCGAATGTGCACAGATGGAAGAGGAGAAATGATTTTGATAATAGCATTTTCAAAAAGAAAGTATCACAACTGCTGCTAAAAATTAACAGCATCTTGTTCATCATTGGTGGATGGAGAAACCAAAAGTGGAACTATAATGAATAAGAGATCAATTTTATTACAAATTTAAGTACTTACATTACATACAGAACAAAACACATAAAATGTAGTTAGAACTTATGTAACATACTAAAAATGTACACAAATGTATAACAGAAAAAGTTGGATATATAAAAACAATTTACTCACCAAGTGGCAGCAGGAGAACACATATATAAAAAGGTACTGAAATTTGGAAGCTTTTGGGACAAATGTTTCCTCTTGCAGAACAGTTGAAGGGGAAGAGTGGTGAAGGAAAATGACTTTCCCTTCAACACTTCTGCCAGGAGGAGGAGTCACTGGCTCTGTAAGCTTGCAAATTTTAATGACTCTTTATATGTATGTTCTTCTGTCACCACTTAATGAGCAGATTTTTTCTGTCCACTTACATTACATATTTTCAAAAACTGAATATTTTTGTTGTTAGAAAAAGGAACTAACTGTATTATAAAACTATGCTTACAATGCTTATTTCTGGAAACAGACTGCTTTCTGATAGCAATACATCTGTAATTGATGAAATAGAAAAGTGCCTAAACGAAATGTGCTACACAGTGGAAATGAATCACAGCAGTTATCCTACAGGTTGTAATGCTGTTTGCAGCTTACTCTGGTATCACAGGGATATGGCAATGGTGAGTAAAAAAGAATACTACTTGCTGTTTAACTATGGTTATGGTTGCTGTCCTGTAAACAAGTAGCTGTCAATCACTTCGTTACTCTTTACATGTATAACGTTATGTCAGATTTTCTAAATTCTATCAGTATTATTATCTGGCTGCCAAAATGAAGTTTTCTGTCTCACGTATACATATAAAGGAGGCCAAGCTTGTATTTACTATTTCTATTTCGTAAATTCAAACATAGTCAAATAATAGATAAAATACGATCATTCATTCACACATAACGTTCTTTGAAGGACAATGATCAGGGATGTGGAATGAGTCAAGTTATACATTTAACAGGCAGAAGCAGCCAATGCACGCTACCTTGTGAACTATAATCACAACAAATTATGACAGGTGCTAATCTACTCACACAAATAATTATGGGAATCACGTCTCTCTCTCTCTCTCTCTCTCTCTCTCTCTCTCTCTCTCTCTCTCTCTCTCTCTCTCTCTCTCCAGCAACTTACACTTCCTCCAACACTCTTCAGCCCCTGCTTTTACATACTGATCTAGTTTAACTTATGTAACTTTACTAATTCCAGCAAACAGTACTGTAGTGTGTATGCATCTTCTCATGCCTCCTTGTGGAATGTGTGAAATTTGGCATTATGAACACTGTTAGCAGTCACTGTACCAGTAAGCAAAGCAATCCAGGTTTGCCAGATTGGCAGCAGGGAGAGGTTGTATCTGGAATGATGCAATGTTGCACAGCTACAACACAAATACGACTCTGATCTGTCATCAAAAAGTTGGAAAACGCATTTCTCCCGATCTTTGGATCACTAAGATGGAGAGTGTGGGATGTTAGAAGTTGTGCTGTTTCAAAGTGCAGAAAAGATAAATTGAGTAGGGATTTGCCCATCTCAAAACTGGCAATGTTTAATTCAAAATTATATAGAAGAGATGTGGAGTGTATAAGCAAGGTGACTTTCACATCATAATCATCATCATTATCTTCTTCTTCAGTTTACATCCCCTGGCTGGATCTCTTTGCAATGGAAGCCTCCATCTTTTCCTGCAGTCCCAGCTCATTTCTCATTCCACTCTGTCCCAGTCTTCTCTTCATCATACATTACTGCCAACTACTCATCCCTTGCCTCATACAAATTCTATCATGTAATGGGCCTGTTTTAGTATCCTGTCAACTATCTTTCGTTTAATGTGCCAATACCATGTTAATCTTGTCTTTTCTACAGGCTCTTACCTGGTATTCTCTTTCACTATTTCTCTGACCATCTCATTTCTGATGCCATCCATTCTACTAAGCCCCATTCTGCTTCTTCAAAATTTCATCCCAAAAAATTGTATCTCGATCACCTCCCTTTCCTTCACTATCCACATTTCTGATGCATTCATGAGTCATTTGCTTACTTTTTTGCTGTACTACTTTGCTCCAGACTGAGCGCCTTACACTCTGCAGGAAACTGTGGGTTTACATATGCCTTTTACATCATTCCTTCTACTGTCATCACTTATGACCTCAATTGTTTTAGCACCCCAGAACAAAACTGTCGTCTATTATGCTTGAAACATTCCACTCTCTTTAGTACTTGCCCTCCAACACTTATATCTGTTGCTACTATCTCCTTATTCCTCATTGGCACAATAACTTCACACTACTTTGCATTAAATTTCCATCCATATTGTTCCACCACTTCCTCCCATACATGTAGCCTTTCCTACACTGTTGCTTTTATATTTTCATCTCACATTCATAGTGTCACTCATTCCTGTCATTACCTCATTGATTTTTCTGTTAAGGCCATTCTGTCTTCCATTGTCCTACTTTTTAAACAACTCTCACTTCTTTGATACACTTCCTCCATTCTTCTCAAAGCTAACCTTCAAATTCCCCCTTTTTGAAGGATTTTCCGGATATTTCTCCTTTCCACATTATTATATTCATTCTCAATGTTCAGGAACACTGTTGCCGAATACTTATCATATTCACAGTTTTGCTCTCAGAGCTGCCATACACAGGAGTACACTGAGGCAAAATATAAAATCCAATGCAGAGAAAATCTAGAAAAAGACAAATAGATGTCTTCACATTTGAACAGAGGCTCACAAATTTTGTAAGTGATTTCATGGTTAATAGATTAGAAGTATATGTAATATTGGATATTTATTATCTGGAGCTTACAACCGCACCTGTTTGACCTCTGCTGTGAAACTTCTGAAATAAAATTAATCACTTTGAGAATTGATTCTCAAAGTATAATAAAACAAATAATTAATGACTTAAATTATGTTGGGCAAACTCTGTGAACAGTAGTCTAATATTTTACAAATTATTTAAACAGCAACAACCAAACATGGTTTCAAAAAGTCATTAACTGAAGATGATAAACTGCACTGCTTAGAAGGCGGTAAAATGGATTTCAAGAACAGAGAGCAAATTCCCAGGTACTGATGGTAGCAAAAATTTTGCTACATAGTTAAGCATTACACCCATTATCATTCATCCTCACTGGCAAGTTGTTGTTCATCACACTGGAATGGGAAAGTGGAAAGTAAACTTTTAAGCTGGTATGATATGAATTCCATGTAGATATTATTTTGCTTTCATAGATGGCTTGAGCAACACTAGAAAGTTCTTACTTTGGGTGGGTTTTCTACTACAATCAGATTAGATTAAATACAGTATTCATTATGTAAAGGCAAAGTGAGCAGATTTTTCAGGATTTGGAACATGACAAAAGACAGAAATTCATAATACATATTTACAAAAGAAGTGCCATGCAAATATTCTTGCCACAGATTCTAAGTGAGATCATTCTTGAAGATAAGAACAGCATAAAATAAGTTATACATTTGTTCATTTGCTTATGAATTAAAGAATTTGTAATGTTTTATGTACTAAAGCACATGAGATAATTACAAGGCTATTGTAGTCGAGCAATGTCAAAAACAAAAACAGTTCACATACAAACATCACATTACTACTCTGAAGGAAATGCTACTGGCCAGAAACACATTTACACCAATGGCAACGTATCTGTTAAAATGAATAGTGATACTTACATATGTTAAATAAAACTTAGCAAAACATTATACACTCCTGGAAATGGAAAAAAAAAACACATTGACACTGGTGTGTC
Source organism: Schistocerca gregaria (assembly GCF_023897955.1). NCBI lineage: Eukaryota > Metazoa > Arthropoda > Insecta > Orthoptera > Acrididae > Schistocerca > Schistocerca gregaria. Next base: position 480,578,284 of record NC_064926.1, read on the forward strand.
AGACTCACCATACTTGCTCCGGACACTGCGAGACGGCTGTACGAGCAATGATCACACGCACGGCACAGCGGACACACCAGGAACCGCGGTGTTGGCTGTCGAATGGCGCTAGCTGCGCAGCATTTGTGCACCGCCGCCGTCAGTGTCAGCCAGTTTGCCGTGGCATACGGAGCTCCATCGCTATCTTTAACACTGGTAGCATGCCGCGACAGCGTGAACGTGAACCGTATGCGCAGTTGACGGACTTTGAGCGAGGGCGTATAGTGGGCATGCGGGAGGCCGGGTGGACGTACCGCCAAATTGCTCAACACGTGGGGCGTGAGGTCTCCACAGTACATCGATGTTGTCGCCAGTGGTCGGCGGAAGGTGCACGTGCCCGTCGACCTGGGACCGGACCGCAGCGACGCACGGATGCACGCCAAGACCGTAGGATCCTACGCAGTGCCGTAGGGGACCGCACCGCCACTTCCCAGCAAATTAGGGACACTGTTGCTCCTGGGGTATCGGCGAGGACCATTCGCAACAGTCTCCATGAAGCTGGTCTACGGTCCTGCGCACCGTTAGGCCTTCTTCCGCTCACGCCCCAACATCGTGCAGCCCGCCTCCAGTGGTGTCGCAACAGGCGTGAATGGAGGGACGAATGGAGACGTGTCATCTTCAGCGATGAGAGTCTCTTCTGCCTTGGTGCCAATGATGGTCGTATGCGTGTTTGGCGCCGTGCAGGTGAGCGCCACAATCAGGACTGCATACGACCGAGGCACACAGGGCCAACACCCGGCATCATGGTGTGGGGAGCGATCTCCTACACTGGCCGTACACCTCTGGCGATCGTCGAGGGGACACTGAATAGTGCACGGTACATCCAAACCGTCATCGAACCCATCGTTCTACCATTCCTAGACCGGCAAGGGAACTTGCTGTTCCAACAGGACAATGCACGTCCGCATGTATCCCGTGCCACCCAACGTGCTCTAGAAGGAGTAAGTCAGCTGGCCAGCAAGATCTCCTGATCTGTCCCCTATTGAGCATGTTTGGGACTGGATGAAGTGTCGTCTCACGCGGTCTGCACGTCCAGCACGAACGCTGGTCCAACTGAGGCGCCAGGTGGAAATGGCATGGCAAGCCGTTCCACAGGACTACATCCAGCATCTCTACGATCGTCTCCATGAGAGAATAGCAGCCTGCATTGCTGCGAAAGGTGGATATACACTGTACTAGTGCCGACATTGTGCATGCTCTGTTGCCTGTGGTTCTGTCAGTGTGATCATGTGATGTATCTGACCCCAGGAATGTGTCAATAAAGTTTCCCCTTCCTGGAACAATGAATTCATGGTGTTCTTATTTCAATTTCCAGGAGTGTAACTTTGTTCACAGTGCTCAAATAGAAGTAAAATTCGACTGGCATGAGCAGAGTGGCTTTACTGAGACCTTGTTATTGACTGCATTTTAGTGCTCAGATTAGTAAGATGTTAATCATATGACTATAGCCTATTCTGAAACCTCCCAGCAGATGAAAATGGTGTGGCACTTAAACTTGGGACCTCGACTTTCGTGGTGAAAGCTCGTATCAACTCAGCTATCTGGGTATGACTGACAACATTCTTTCATAGTTTTATTAATGCCAGTATCTTTCTCCTACTTCCCAAACTTAATAGAAGCTCCTCTGCAAGCTTTCCCATACTCTTGCTGAAGTGAGGAGATAAGATGAGAGAAAATATATTAGCCAAGACTAGAAGGGGAAAGATAAAATTGGGAGTAATTTACGAATGAAGGGGCCAAATGAATCTCAAGAACAAAGAAAATTCCCACCTAGGAGGTTTTCAGATACTGGAGCTGGAGTAACACTCCTGGGGGAAGGATAGTATGAAAACCATGAAAAATTATTTACTATAAATGGAAGCTAATTCATAGTGGAAGTTTTGACTAACAAATGATGAAATATGAAGCCAAATAAAGAATATATAAACTAGTGCAGTAGCATATATGAAATCTTTTAAGAGCACCAAAGCAAACCCACCTCTAGAGACTGAATGACAAGAATTTCCATCCATCTGTTTCCCAATAATTTGCAATATGGCTGTATAAATCAAGATTAAGAACCAAAATGCAATGCTGTGGTAATGGCAGTGACAAGATTTCAGTGTTGAAAAAAATTGTTACTGACATATAATGGCACATTTTGGAGTATTCCTTTTGTTTTACAAGTTTTCATAACTGAAATGTTTTTGTAGATGCTGAATTCATTTATTCCTGAATCTGACAGATGAACCTACACAAATTGTACTCACAACCAACAGCTTAGAGACAGCCGCTGCACTTGAGAAAATGTGATCCTATTGCTATTGTAATTTGAATAATTTGAGTGTCACTTTGAAACATTACTGACCTGTTTCCCTTGTTTCAAGTATCCTCTCTGGTTTAACAATAAAATAGATGCGGACATGAATTTCCACTAGACAAGGTCACATATCAGAAATTTAATGAATAATCAGTATGAAATTGTCACAGCCATGCAAATGAAGATCAGCTTTCAGTTTACACTCTTCATTACTTTTCACATAATCACATCAATAACTGACACAGAGTCTAACCTACTAATATGAGTGATGATTAACGCTAATTTTTAGTTGGTGCTGTCTGACTGAACTTGAATGTGGCTTCACAGTCGCTGAAGTTTTGCCTGTTTGTAGCATTTTCTGTGATGCTTATTTAAATATGCACACACATGAACTTTTCTACAAATTATTTACACGATGTTAAAATTTGGAATAATTAAATTTTTAGTTATGACTAAATGACAGGTGTCACAAGTAGTACGTACACATGTTTAGAAATTAAATGTTTGAATTTTTTGGACTGTTGACTATGTATACTTTAAAAGACTTTATTGCTAAATTCAACTTTTGTAGGTAAATTTTTCAGTGTGCCAGTTTCTCTCATTTCTAACAAAGCCCACTAAGATTATTCCAAAAATGATTCTTACTGAAGTATTTTCTCAGTTCACATGTAAATAAAAAATAGCCACAAAACATAAACACAGGATCTTGGAAAGGTTTACAGGATGCAATTTGTGTTACCTATGAGAACTACATTTTTTGACTTGGATAAGGAAACTTGAAAAGAAATTATCTGTGTTTAGGGTGATATTGGAGTAAATAGAGCTATTTCAGCTGGCTATGTTTCAACTTGAATGGTAAGTCATTGATTCTCATACTGGCCTTTTGCATGACAGACGTGGTATCTATGCAACTGACCAGGTTGGTAGCACCTTATGTGTAGGACACACAATCTCGGAGTTCATGCAAGCTCTGGTATTATCACATGCCACAAAGTTAAGAGTGTACCACGTGTACTATTATTTGTGGAAAACTACCACCAGAATATACTTCTGTGGGTGGCAACATGTTGATGACAGGCATTGCCATTAACTGTTGTGAACCGTAATTGAGAACACAAAATCCACAACGCAGCAAATCAATTGTCAGTTCAGTGTTAAATAGTAGCAACCATTCTTTTAACTTTCACATCTTTGCTATGTGTACAAAAGGCACTGCCACACACATGCACTGCACCTCTATTCTCTGACTTTCACAAGGCATAGAGACTGGCATGGGCATGTGCATGTGAACATTGCCTGGAAAAAGGTTTGCCTGGAAAAAGGTTTGCCTGGAAAAAGGTTTGCCTGGAAAAAGGTTTGCCTGGAAAAAGGTTTGCCTGGACTGAAGAGTTGTGGTACATGCTGCTACACGACAGCAACAGTATAAAAGTATACTGAAAGTCACATGGAAACTATACACCCCATGTGCCAATGGGATACCATCTGAATAGGCCATACAGGTATTTTTGTGAGAGAAATGTTTACATGGAGTGTAATGGGCATCTCTGATAGGTTTGCCTGTTTTTGTGAATGAAGCTGTCTAGCTTAGTTAACATGATGTCCCAAGAGGAATGGTCAGTATTCAGGTATGACAGAAGCGACATTTGAATCAAAAAAGTCTAATAAACATGGGCTCCAAAATGCACACCTTAACAGCTATTAGCACTTGTTCATCTTTTCTATTGAAAAAGTGCTCATAAATGTTAAGGTATGTGTTTTTAAAGCCCATGTTTTCTTGACTTTATTTCTTCTTCGGCTTCTTTCTTTTCTTCTTCCCCCCCCCCCCCCCCCCCTCTTCAAATGATCATTCTTATCATATTCCTGAATGCTGGTCATGCCTCCTAGAACGCCATGTATTTTAATTTATGATTATGTTTTGGGTAGTGTTATCATTGTGCCTGTAATTAAGTATAAAGTAACGTATAGGTGTTGTTTGCAATCGTAAAAGAATAATGTCATGGTACAAACAATGTTTTTTCTGATTAGTGCCCTTTATAAGTAGGTGCACTCACTTGAGGGTTAAACATAACAGCTATTATTTGTTAGATCTGTTTTAGAATGAATACTTGTTATATTTAGATAAATACCATAACTGAAATACTAATTTTATGATTATGGAAGTGTACTCATTAAAATCATATTTTACAATTGAAATTGTAGTATTTATAGTTTGAAAAACAAAGGGAACATATTCTCCACCAGCACAACTCTTTGTTACCACTTGTATTTCTGTAAGCTTTAAGAGACAAGTTTACAGCTGATGTTCTACTTAAGCATAGGTTTTATTGTAACTGACTAGATAAGAACAACAGTACAATAGGAATTAATTTGGACCTCTCAAAGGCATTTGATACTGTCCAACATGATATCCTGCTAGACTAATTAGAATATATCGGTATACGAGGAGTAGCTAAAAAGTGATTTCAGTCATATCTCCATAATAGGAAACAGGTAGTAGAAATTGCAACAACAAACAGTAAAAACCAAAGTATTGTTTACAGATCGGATATTCAGACTGTGCCAGTTGGGGTACCGCAGGGGAGTGTTCTAGGACCTCACCTATTTCCTCTTTACATAAATGATATCAAGATTCCACTAAATGGTACTCATATAACCCTGTTTACGGACGACACAAACATTGTAGTAACTGACATAAACCGGGTATTGCCAACATCTGCAACCAGAGTTATAGAATATTTGCAAAATTGGTTTGAAGTGAACAAATTAACCATAAATATCTCTAAAACTAATTATATACATTACAGGAAAGCAAAGTCACACTCTGATCTAGATCTCAGAATACAAAATAAAGAAATTGTGAGAGTTGCTACCACAAAATTCTTAGGTGTACATATAGACGAAAATTTAGACTGGAAATCCCATATCCTGAATCTGTTGCATAAGTTAAGCTCTGCTTGCTTTGCTTTACGTGTTACTAGTTTTGTATGTAGTAGGGAATGTAGCAGAACTGTTTACTTTGCTTATATACATTCTGCTATTACCTATGGCCTCACCTTCTGGGGTCATAGTAAGAAAAATCTCAAAACCATCTTCACTCTACAAAAACGAGCTGTTAGAATAATTACCAACAGTTCAAGGCTAACTCCTTCAAAGCAATTATTTAAACAGCTGAATATTCTACCCCTACCGTGCCTCTATATACAGAAAAGTATAATTAATGTAAGAAGAAATATTAACAATTTCCAATCCAACTCGGATCTACATACTTACAACACAAGAAAGTGCAATGACATTCATATAAAAAGAGTTAACAAGGCTTTGGCGCAGAAACAAACAAACATACAAGGGAGCAGATTGTATAACAAATTACCGGTAAAGATAAAAGAAATAAAAAAATTGTCTTCATTTAAAGAAGCAGTATTCAAATTTTTAATGACCAACTGCTATTATAGTGTAAAAGAATACCTGGAATAGCTTCATACTAAACAATTATATTTATGTACTCTATGCCAATAGTAATTTTTATCTTACTGTTGCTATGATCTAAATAAATAATATGTGCAAAAGTGCTTTAATTATATGTGTTATATCTAAATATCAACTGTGTATTCTATGTAAAAAGTCTTTCTCATACATCAATGTAAAAAATCAAAGTTGTACGTGCTATTTCAATGTGGTCTGATGTTATGTAGTCTACTATGCACATCTGTATTTTGTATAGTATTGTTCACCCTACATGTGTGTGTGTATATATATACTAAAAACAAAGATTCCAAGACTTACCAAGCGGGAAAGCGCCGGCAGACAGGCACAATGAACAAAACACACAAACACACACACAGAATTACTAGCTTTCGCAACCGATGGTTGCTTCTTCAGGAAGGAGAGGGAAAGACGAAAGGATGTGGGTTTTAAGGGAGAGGGTAAGGAGTCATTCCAATCCCGGGAGCGGAAAGACTTCCCTTAGGGGGAAAAAAAGGACAGGTGTACACTCGCGCGCGCGCGCGCGCGCGCGCACACACACACACACACACACACACACACACACACACACACACACACACACACACACACTGTACACCTGTCCTTGTTTTCTCCCTAAGGGAAGTCTTTCCGTTCCCGGGATTGGAATGACTCCTTACCCTCTCCCTTAAAACCCACATCCTTTCGTCTTTCCCTCTCCTTCCTGAAGAAGCAACCATCGGTTGCGAAAGCTAGTAATTCTGTGTGTGTGTTTGTGTGTTTTGTTCATTGTGCCTGTCTGCCGGCACTTTCCCGCTTGGTAAGTCTTGGAATTTTTGTTTTTAATATATTTTTCCCATGTGGAAGTTTCTTTCTATTTTATTTATATATATATACACTAAGTATTTTTTGAGGAAATCCATGCAATGTACTTTGTCTCTGGATGAATAAACTACTACTACTACTACTACTACTACTACTACTACTAATACAGGTATATTACCTGATATAAACAGCTTTATTCACAATGAAAATTTATAATGATTGTAGACTCCTTTAGGCTGCATATTCCCTTTATTAATAGATATGCTCTTGTGTTTCACTATTGAATAATACAGGATCCTACAGTTCTAACATGTATATCAATTTGTTCACCTAGAGCACACAAGAAGTGATCTGTCCTTTCAGCTAGATAATGCATTATCATATTACCCCCACATGGTATTAGAAACATTTGAGAAACACTCTGTGGACATCTGTGCTCCCATGTCCTCTGACATCATTTTTGCTGAGTACATCTGGGACCCATTAGTGAGAGATGTGCCTTGGACTGAGCTCAGACCAATCTTTGTGAACTGTGGGTAGCACTTCAGCAATTCTGGATCAGCATGGCTCCCCAACATTCAGTGTTTAAGTGAAGTCCATGCTACAGTGTGTTGCAGAACAAAATGGAATGCTACACACTGCTTGTCAAGTGCCCATAATTAAACTGCCCATGAGTATAAACATATTTAAAAATTCAACAGATTTGTTGGCTTTTTTCCCACTTCCATCTCCATACAAGTGACAACTCTGTCATGACACTACTGTATCTCTGTGTTGTGTCTTTCTTTGTTGCATTCTTACAAATACTATTTGCTCTAGAAAGAAGAAAAAGATAATTCTGTGAACTCCACTAATTGATTTGATTCCAAAATATGCAAGTGCACAGAAGATTACACACTGAATTTCTTATCCTTCATACTAGCACTGTCAAGTGATATCATAACCTGCTACACTCATCCCTTTCCAACAGCAATTTGAATTACTGTAGACATAGCTACAATCTAAAATGAAACAGTCTGTGATGGACAAATTGTTCTTGTTCACAATGAGCAATCAATAAAAGGATAGAAAGCAAAAACAGTTTTTAATGGATAAATTGTGATGTAAAACGTATTTTTCAGGTTAAAATATAATGGAAGTAATATAAAAGGTCTGTAAAAATTTAGGTACACATTAGATAATGACCACTGAATCCTACCACCTTACACTTCAGTGGCAAATGAACTGCATACATTACAATCATTGAGCATTGCTGCATGCACCACAATGGGCAAATTATTATTATTATTATTATTATTATTATTATTATTATTATTATTATTATTATTATTATCATTTTAATTACACATAAGGTGGTATCAATTTTTATAGGCATTTAAATTGTACTTCCAAAATGCTGGATTTTGCATCATAGCTTGATAACTGCACTATTGTACACACACAATTCCTACTGTATGTATGTACTGTGAAAAAAGAATGATAAAGTTATGAAGTCCAAACTTGTACTAGACTAATAATGCTTTCCAGGTTTCCACTCAAATTGAATATTCTACTTTTGTGCACAGATGTTTGGTAAGTGACATACAATGTGAAAAGTCGATTATTGAAATTTTCAGTGCAAAAATGTAATGAACAGTTTGGCAGGCACTCCTGGAGAAATCACCGATGAGTCACACCAAGAAAATATCTTAAAACTCTTTACTGTAATTGTGTTCTCATTCACCTGACAGCAATTACTTTTTAGATCATATTTCAGAAACTGATGATAATACTCATATTCATCCCCATTATCACTCATCTCTCACCGTTATTGTTGGAGGATAAGTAGTGTGTCAACAGTGAAGATGGCCTGAAGACAATACCTGATGAAGTTAAGGTTTACACAGAAAAAGACATTGGAAAGTTGAAGTTTTATGTGAAGATATCAATATTGATTTCCTCTTACACACTACTGACTGTGTTCAGTCCAGAGTTACTAATTTCCAGTTTTAGTTTGTTTCCAACAAGGAATAGGTAGACATGTATCAATAGTTGGTAATTGATTTCTAAATCCAGCTGACATTCATGAAATAGACGAGTCCCATTAAAAAGTGGTTTGTCTGCCCATTATTGTCAAATTGCAACAAGAAAGCTTCATAATTAATTATGTTAAGAAGGGCAAAGTACAGTTCCAAAGAACTCCAGATACTGCCTCAATCGACACTACTCAGGAAGAATTTACTGGATGCTCAACAGGAACAAATTTGCAAGGACACACATGACACAAGAACTTGATGCTTACCTGAAAGTATTCTTGGAAGCCATTGAAACCAGTTTGATCAGGGGCAATTACAGTGAAAGCTAAGAGGAGGTGTTATTAACATTTGGGATCAAAGTATCTTGTACTAGGAAGAGAGAGCCTTGTTTAAAAAGACTTACAGGTGCACTGCAAATTATATTGCAAAAGTCTACACTGTATCACCAACGAAGTGAAAACAATACACCTTGCACAAAAGCATTACTATGTGTGAAATGAAATGAAATGAATAAATTTGGTAAGGCAAATGATGTTCATCTGACTGATGACAACAGTGAGACAGTTGATGTTAAGGTCAATTTAGTTTATAGTTGAAAACAGAGAGAGAAAACTTGAGCATCTGTTTGTTTTATTTTGACAGGCATTGTGTACTTCATCAGCAGACATCAGTTTTGTCAAATTAATTGTTGACAATACCACAAAAATCGTTAGGCCACTGATAAGCAGTAACATTATTATGGTATTTCATGCAAAGTGCCAAAAATACAGGGGATAATGATTGTAGACAACTAAGGGTAGCAAGAATGGTCATAGGTTTGTGTGATCTGTGGGTGAGTGTCAAATTGCAGACTTACATTTCATGCAAATGCATACTTACAAATTTTCAAGAACCTGTAGTAGTAATTGAGAAGTCTAGAAATGAACTGTGATCTCCTCATATTGCCATATTGCTCCCACAGGCACCTCAATCATAAGATTAGACTAATTACAATAATCACAGAATCATTTAAGTAATCATTCTTCCCATGCTCCATATGTGAATGAAACCGAAAGAAACCTAATACAGATGTAGATGTAGATGTAGAGGTAAATCCTGGAGCAACTTGATAGGGCCCTTCTTCAGGTAGCTTCGTAATGTGTATTCCCACTAAGACTGGAATATACACAGAAACATTTATTTATAAAACTGAAGATAAACAAATGACCTCCAATTACAGAACCATCTCCGTCTTTACTACATCTTCAAAATTTTTTGAGAAGGTAGCTTATAGCAAAATAATGAACATTCTTTCTGAAATTTCCTGGCAGATTAAAACTGTGTGCCCGACCGAGACTCGAACTCGGGACCTTTGCCTTTCGCGGGCAAGTGCTCTGCCATCTGAGCTACTGAAGCATGACTCACACCCGGTACTCACAGCTTTACTTCTGCCAGTACCTCGTCTCCTCCTCTCATTCTGGAAACATCCCCCAGGCTGTGGCTAAGCCATGTCTCCACAATATCCTTTTTTCAGGAGTCCTAGTTTTGCAAGGTTCGCAGGAGAGCTTCTGTAAAGTTTGGAAGGTAGGAGACAAGGTACTGGCAGAAGTAAAGCTATGAGTACCGGGCGTGAGTCGTGCTTCAGTAGCTCAGATGTAGAGCACTTGCCCGCGAAAGGCAAAGGTCCCGAGTTCGAGTCTCAGTTGGTCACATAGTTTTAATCTGCCAGGAAATTTCATATCAGTGCACACTCCACTGCAGAGTGAAAATCTCATTCTGGGAACATTCTTTCTGATAATAAACTTTAACACCAACTTGATTTGGATTCCATTTAACCTATTGTTCTTGAAAAGAAGCATCAGCCTTTTCATCAGTTGCAGGGGCAAAGTCTGGATGACCAACTGGTGTGGATTTCTAATGTTAGCTACTATGTTTGAAGTATGAACAGTTAAAAGCAAGGGGAAACTACAATCATTATTTTTCCAGAGGGCATGCAGCTCTACTGTGCGGTTAAATGATGATGACATCCTCTTGGATAAAATATACCTGTGGTAAAATAGTGTCCTGTTCTGATCTCTTTATTCGGGATAATTTCATCATCAAGGAAAACAAATCTTAAATTCTCCAGATTTAAGTATGGAATATTGTAGCTCTGAATCAGGTAGGTTGGTTGAAGAATTTAAAAAGGGAAATGGATAGGTCGAAGTTGTAGTGGCAGTTAGCTAAGTGTTGTAGCAGTATGAACAAAACTTCTGGTTAGGTCAGTACAGGTTATGAACAAAAAAATCAGGGTAATGCCGGAGTAGGCCTAATATTGAGTAAGAAAATAGGAATGTAGGTAAGCTGCTATCAACAGCACAATGAATCCATTATCATAGCCAAGACAGACACAGACTCAATGGACACCACAGTAGTATACATTTACATGCCAACTATCTCCACAGGTGATGGGCATGGAAGACGGTACAATGAGTTAAAGAAAATTATTCATATAGTTAATGGAGACAAAAATTTGTAATGAGGACTGGAATTCAATAGTAGGAAAAGAAAGAGAAGGAAAAGTAGTAGGAAAATATGGACAGGGGAAAAGGAATGAAAGAGGAAGATGCCTAACAGAATTCTGCATAAAGCATAATTGTCAATAATGCTTGGTTCAAGGATCTGCAAATAAGAGGGCCTCACTACTCATACATTGTGCACCAGCTGCGAACACACAAAAGCTCAATAAAACTGGACGAGACGCACTCTGTCTGCTCCCAAAGACCTGTGGCTGAGGCACTTGAGGATGTTAATGCCTTCAGGGTTCTGGATTTCAAGTCTCACCGGTGTGACAACCATGACAATCTGGAGTCAAAAATGAGGCCCAGAAACCGCAATGTGTCTCTAAAATGTAGGATAGTGTCCCCTATATGCAAGGCAGGCCAATTAAAAGGACAACGACAATGATTGAAATGTGCGTGCACGCGCGCACACACACACACACACACACACACACACACACACACACCAGCACAAAACTGAAAACCCACCTCACACACACACACACACACACACACACACACACACACACACACACACACACACACACACACCAGCACAAAACTGAAAACCCACCTCTCAGCCCACTCCTCTAACTGCCGAACTAAGTTGCAATGAGAGCTCACCATTGCAACACTGGAGGAGGAACAGAAAGCAGCAATGTCGTCCAAAAATAAGGAGCACTGTACTGGACTCCTTACCATAGATGTTATACTGTTGATGGCAATGGAAAAGAGTGTAATACTTAACGCACTGCCCTGGGGGATATCATTCTCCTGCTCAAATTGATAAGACAGTATTTCACCAACTTGGGTCCAAAAAGAAAAACGCTGAGACAGGAAAGACTGAATGAAAATGGGGAGGTGGCCACAAAAGCCCCCTTTGATGCAGTGTGCAAGAATACAGTGTCTTCCTGTAGTATCATATGCCTTACTGACATCAAAGAGTATGCCAATACAATGGTGCTGATGGAGGAAGGCCTGCTGAATAGCCGCCTCTACGAGGGTCAGGTTGTCGACCGTGGACCAAAATTTTCGGAATCCACAATGAGAGTGGCTAAGGAGTTGCCTGGTCTTTTATAGCTAGACCAAACGATGGTTAACCATCCATTCCAGGGTCTTTCCTACACAGCTCGTCAAGGTGATACTCCAATAACTTCTGGGACATGTGAGGTCCTTTCCTGGTTTGAGGAGAGGAATGAGAATTGTGTCCCTCCACGAGTTGGGGAAGATGCCTGTCTGCCATATTAGATTAAAACATTCGAGGAGGATTTCCTTTGACACCGCTGGCAGATGTCGAAGCATGCAGTACCGTATGTGGTCGTGACTGGATGTAGTGTCAGAAGTCTCAGTCAGTGCCGATTCGAGCTCCCACATTAAGAAAGGGGAGTTGTAGGCCTCAGAATTGTTTGACATAAAGTCCAACTTTTCACTCTCGACAGTTGTACGGTAGCGATGAAACACTGAATCCTATCTTGCATTGGCAGTAGTTTGTGCAAAATGCTGGACCAGCATCTGAGCAATGTTTCTGGTGTTGTTTGGAGGCACCCCTGGTTCAGCACTGCAGCTATTGGTAAATGGCTTCCCATACTTTTGTGGAACAAGTGAAATGATTGATGGAGTGCAGGAACTCAAGGCATGACCGCTTCTTGCTCCCTTTAATGACACAGTGAGCCTTGGCTCTCACAATTCGAAAGGTTGAAGACTGTCCACTGTCAGGTGGCATTTAAACCATCGAAGAGCCACACGCCTGTCCCAGATAGCTAAATGGCACTCTTCTGGCCACCAAGGGACAGGTCACCTCTGAAGAGGACCGAAACACTTTGGTATGGATAGATCAGCAGCATGATGGATCACATCCGTGATGTGATCCACCCATTCCTGGACATTGTCATGGTGTTCAAACACAGAACAACTGGCCAAACAGCATCCAGTTACCCTTGCCAGTCATCCATGTTTGTGGCTTCTGTTCCAGCAACACACCATTGAGTAGCTGAAGGCAGATCAGGAAGTGGTCGCTGGAATGAAGGTCATCAGTGAGCTCCCAGTGAACAGAGTCAGCGAGGGCTGGAGAGCAGAAAGATAGGTCAATGGCTGAGAATGACCGCGTAGCTGTGCAGAAATGAGTTGGAGCACCAGTGTTTAGGATGCACAGCTCTCAAAATGTCAGGAGACTCTCCAAAAGTCAACCCAGAAGGCAAGTAAGCATTGAGCCTCACAAGAGACGGTGGGCATTGAAGTCGCCCAGGAGGAGAAATGGTCGGGGGAGTTGTGTGATAAGATTTTTAATAGCCCCAAATGCTACTGCATCCAATGGAAGTAAAAAAAGAGAACAAACTGTAAGCCTCTGACGTGCAGAAATTCCAACTGCAACTGTTTGCAGGGAGCTCTACAATGTCAGCAACCACAGCCTTACAGCTGTCTCGGGGGAGCGACAGGCTTAGAAATGACTGCAGTAGCACAAGTGCGTGGACACACGCTCACACTAGCAGCCTCCGTTTGTGTAGCAGCATCAGCTTGCCATGTGGGCTGTTTCACAACTGAAGTGAAGGAGATAGCAAAACACAGGGCAGCATGGCTTTATACAGCTATTTTGCCTCAGTATACAGGATGTGCTTAAAATTATTAAGCTCCTGTATCTTCCTTTCTTCCAGATACACGCTGCAGTCCTGACTCCAGATGGGGTGAGGCCCAGAGCAATTCACACACTTCAATGGACACAAACAACGGGCACCTTCACGGCTGTCCTGACCGTACTTGCCACAAGTAGCTCCTCCACAACACCCAAGTATGCGCAAAGCACTGGCATTTGAAACACTGCATTGCTTTGGGTACATGAGGCCATACACTTAAGCGAGGGAAATCTGCCTTAATATGCTCAGGGAGTTTTGTGCTATTAAATGTCAGGATAAAGGAGTCAGAATTAACAAGAACCCCATCCACCCTTTTCATGATATTTTGCATGTGAACTATTCCTGCTGGAGCCCTCCCACCTCTTGGACACTACAGCAGATGTAATTAAACATAAGAATATTATGTCTATAAATTTGTAAATTATATGTTTAACTGTATTTCTAAAGTGGTATGTAATTACCATACAATTAATAATAATAATTTAACAAGACAGATTAAAGAAACCCAAACGCATGTTTATAGCATTGTTAGATTTAGAGAAAGCTTTTGACAATGTTGACTGGAATAAACTTAAAATTACGAAGGTAGCAATGATAAAATACTGGGAATGAATGGTTATTTACACCTTATAAAGAGAACAGTTTGCAGTTACAAGATTTGAAGGACATGAAACAGAAGCAGTGGTTGTTCTCAATGTTACTGAATTTTACCAGAGATACTGTGATTCTGTCAGAGATGAGATGCAAGAGCAGTTGAACACAGTATGGAGATCAGTGGTTGAACAGAATGGATAGCATCCTAAAAAATTATAAGATGAATCTCAACACAAGTAAAACAAGGGTAACAGGACGCAATGCTGAGGGAATTAGACTAGGAAATGAGACACTAAAAGTAGTAGATGTGTTTTGATGTCTTAGCAATCAAATAATTGATGATGGCCTAAAATGCAGATTGGCTTTAGCAAGAAAAACATTTCTGAAAAAGATGAGTTTCTTAATATCTGACATATATTTTAGTGTTTTCTGTGAAAATATTCTTTATGGCAAAATTGTAAAATATTCTTGAATTAACTTTGGTTTTCATATATCAATCCCTTAATTATACTTTCTTATTTTTGGAATAACCATCAACTGATTTACACAGTTTGTAACACTTATTAATGAGTTCGTACAAATGTGCTTTCAGCGTGGATATCTCAGTTAGACTGATTGGCTTGTAGATATTTTACATAACATTTTATTTATAACGTTATTGTTTAATGTTCTTCATTCTGCCGCCAAGATGGCCGCGAGTGTGAAAGTGTGTAACTCTAATACGTGAAAAAGTTACAGTTCTGTGCTAAAAAAGGGGGTTTACGAGAATTGTAATGTCGAAATAACAAATTTAAGACAACGCGTTTCAGGTCTACGATTCTTAGTCAACACTTTAAGAAGCGAAATCACCACACTCAAGAATGAAAATCGGTAACTACGGTCGAAGAACAAATCAAGAGAAGTGGCACCTGACCTAAGGTACAAATCGTCCGTGTGGAAATAAGTGAGACACAAAGGTAGGACTTTAGCTGGAAAAGTAACAACGAACTTTGCAACAGCAGTTACATTTACGGATAAAAACAAATACGGTGTTCTGCAGTCCAGTGACGGTGTTAAAGACAGTGTAAATGATCCAGACCATTCAAAAGCCAATGCGCTGAAAACGAATAATCACTCTGGGAGAAATGATAAACGGGGAACACCAGGTAAAAAGAACAGTGTGCTTTTTCTAACAGACAGCCATGGCAGGAATATATCTAGTATGTTTCGAGAAATAAATCGAGACATCGCAGTGACCAGTGTTGTTAAACCTGGAGCAGGAACTGAACACGTTTTATACCCTTGCATTCAAACAAAATCCACGCAAGAAAGTGGCTTTGTCGTATGCATAACGGGATAAAATAATGTTGCGAAAAAAAAGATACCTGCGTAAAAGCGCTTCAGAACTTTGTGGAAAAAAATAAATCAGGGGATACAGTTTTGCTACAGTGGCTCATAGGCACGATCCAAACTTTAGTTCGTGCGTTAATAAAGAAATTCGAAGAACAAAAAAATAAAGAAACTGTGCTCTGAATACGCAAAGAGTGCTGCTGTAAGTAAACTGCAGCGTAACCTTCACACCAGACATGGGCATCACCTAAACTATGGAGGGAAAAAGTTTTTGTGCGAACGTGTCAACGAAATAATTAAAGAAAGACTCACACGGAATAAAACAATGTGCGAAAGTAGTTTGGCTGGAATGTACATCATTTTTTAGTATAAATGTCAGTGAATCGGCGGGTAATAAACCTCGTGTACTTGAACTAGGTGCTAAAAGCGACATTCGAATGAGAGAGTGTTCACAGACAATAAACATAAATCTGTTACTGTGATGCAAACGAATTTTCGCTGCATTAGGAACAAAGTATTACAAATAGAACATTTTTGCAGTGTTGAAAACGTTTATGTTGTTTGTATCTCAGAACATTGGCTGACAGAAGATCAAGTACAATATTTTGTTCCTCAAGGGTATGCTGTTGGAGACATTGTGTGTAGAATTGAAAGAAAGAATGGAAGTGTCGTAATATTTGTTAAAGATAGTACAATGTTTACCAAAATAGATGTTAGCTCTTACTGTGGAGAACTAGATGGAGGATTTAGCCGTATAAGACTAAATGCAGAGAATACTATAATTGTTAGCTTATATAGATCACTAGGAGGAGATGTAAATACATTTTTCGAAATATTTGAGCTGTTTATGAGGAAAATACTAAAATCTAAAATAAAACTAATTATCTGTTACGATTTTAACATAGAAATGGCCAACAGTGATGAACATGTTACTGGAACATTTTTTAATATCTTAAGATCACTAAATTTACAATGTACAAATTACACACCAACACAGGATAATGAATGCTTAGATAATATTATAGTAAATTTTTCTAGAGATATGTATGACGTCAGACTTGCCAGTGGAGCCCTAGCTGATCATGAACCATTGATTTTAACATTCTGTTGTGATCAGTTGCCTAAATCCGTCAGAATCAAGTCTAATGCCACATGGGTAAGAGGGCAGAAAGATGAATATATTAATTTATTTATTGACAAATTATCTGATGTTAACTGGGACTTTGTAAACAGCACACAACCTGAAAATGGTGCTGGTGAAATGCTGTTTAACAACTTCCTGAAAATACTCACAGAGTTATGGTACTCCTGCTCACCATTACTCAAAAGTAGCCCTAAGCATAAACAGAAAAACAAACAGCTAAAATGGTATAAAGATGAGCTAGCTCTCACTAGGGAGGAGACACACAGACTGTACAGAATTTATAAAAAATCTTGTAAACAAGGACCTGAGCTAGCTTATCTAAAATGTAAAAATATCTACAAAGACAAACTGCCCTTCCCCAAAAAACAGGCATGTGAACATTACATTGTAAGTGCTCCCAACAAATGTAAAGCAGCATGGGATATCATCAACCAATATAATTCACAAAACCATAAACAAGATGCAATGCTAGTCCCAGAAGAAGTAAATAATTACTTCCTAACCTCAGTGAGTGAGCTGAAAAAACAATATCAAGCAACATGGCACATGTGCACTACATCATCTCGGTGCTGTGCCCCATAGGAGGTATACTTTCCACTGGAATGTTGTCACCCCAGAGGATACTCTAAAAGCTGTGGCAAGGTTCGACAACTCCAAAAGTATGGTCTGTTATTGGTTTTCTAACTATGTAATGAAAAAAATATAAAACTTATATGTCAACCTCTTTCTTTCATTTTTAATACCGTATGTGTTGAGAATCTGGAGTTTTCCCAGATGCACTCAAAACTGCTAAAGTGGTATCAGTCTTTAAAAAGGGAGATAAGCGTCTGCCCCAAAACTATCGACCAGTTTCTATTGTCCAAATTTTCTCTAAAGTTTTTTAATATCTAATGTACAGTCAACTAAATAACTATTTTGAAAAGAATGACCTCCTCTCCAACAGACAGTTTACATATCAACATGGTAAAAATACCACGACTGCTGTCACTGAAGTTGTTAACCAGGTATTAACTGCATTCGAAAATAAGAATCTAGTATCAGTTGTACTTTGTGATCTTAGCAAAGCCTTCGACTGCATACCATCTGACATCCTACTTGTAAAACTGGAATTTTATGGCATGCACAAACCAACTTAAGATGTAATTGAATCATACTTAAGTAACAGGGGACAGTTTGTATCAATTAAAAATAGATGCTCCTCGCTGAAGGGAGTTCAGATTGGAGTGCCTCAGGGCTCAGTCCTAGGTCCTTTTCTGTTCATCATTGTAATTAATGACTTACCTTACCATGTAGGAGCAAATTCAGTTGTGTGTTATGCAGATGACACAACATTGCTCAGTACACATCATGACACAACAGAACTGCATCAGGCAACACAGGAAAAACTAGAACTAGTAATGAATTGGTTTTCTTCGAATGAACTCCTATGTAATCCTGATAAAACACAAGAACTAATTCTGGGTTTAACTACAGCTGTTGAAAGCAAATCAGTAAAATTGTTAGGATTCCACATTGATTCAAAATTAAATGGGGAGGAACACATTAGTCATATCTGCAAGAGTATAGCAAGAGTGTGTTATCTCATCTGGAGACTGACAGATGTAATCATTGATGAGTATCTAAAGGTGGTGTATTTTGGCTTGTTTCAATCACACATTTCCTACAGCATATGGTTATGGGGACATCCTTGCTTTGTTAGTGAAATTCAGAAAAAGAAGTAATCAGAGTAATGAGCATAGTCAAGCCCAAGGAACACTGCTGCCCCCTCTTTATCAAGCACATGATATTAACTGTTGTGAATCTATACATCTACACAGCACTGCTTTATGTCAAAAGCAACTTGAATGAGATCGAGACCAGAGAGAACATACATCCCCACCAGAGGCAAACTGGACTTCGACATACCAAGACACGGACTCACAAAGACTGCAAACTCGCACAAAATAATGAGTTTAAAACTCTTCAATAAACTTCCAGCATCTGCTCAGTCACTGACGAGTAATATTTTCAAACATAAGATTTATGACTGGTTACTCAGATACTCAGTTTATAAGATAACAGAATATTTTAAAGTAATCATTGACATTAGTATATAAGAATATTCCTAAAAGAAAAGGAATTAAACTGTAAAAATTTTACTGTAAAGTTATTGTTAATTGTATATTTAATGTTCAGATCTATTCCACTGTAAATAGTCAATGGTGAATAAACTCAATACTGAATTGGTAAATCCTGTTGCCACCTGTTCTGAGGGAGCCCTATAGTGTCTGTGCAATGCTGGAAGCTCTGTGAGATTTTGCTGTGCTGTAAAGGCATCTGCCAGTGAACTCAAAGTATTGCATGCTGCCCAAGGCAAATACCAAATAGATGATAATACAACAAAAACATCTGTATTAACTTATAAAAATACAGACCTGTGTGCTATTTCAAATATTTCCCTTTAACCTATCAGTGATAAACTACACGATTTCTCATTTACATATAATGCCGGGGTACAGAAAATTTTTCAGTTTTGGTTTTAAGTGGAAAGATAGCAAATTTAACTGCATAATAATTCTGTACCCTTACATCTGGAAAATACATAGTCTTATACATAGGTGAAATGTGGATGATAAGCTGTTCAGACAAGAAGAGAACGATGGAAACATCACGTCAGAATATCAACAATATAAGGAAAATTATAGATTGCTATTCACCGTGAAAGTGACACCTTGAGTCACAGACAGGCACAATGAAGAGACTGTTGCACATTTACCTTTTCTTCAGAGAAGAAAACACACACCCATTCATTCATGCAAGTGTGCACATCTCACACACGTAGGAGATGGTGGTCAGAAACCTGTAAGGAGCCCTTAAACCTATTAAACATAATGACCCTTCCAAGTCTCTGTATGTATAACTCCTTGATATACGTAAAAGAAAATAAACAACAATTTACACATAAAATGAATTTACATTTGCACAGCACTAGGAACAACTGCATGCCTAATACACCATATTCTAGGCTGTCACTGACACACATCAGTCACAAACACCTAAGTCTAAATTTATGTAATAAACTGCCACAATCAATCAAAACCCTCACTCTCTTTAAATTTAAGGAGGTATCAGACACAGGGCTTAAAAATAAAGCATACTACTCAATTGAAGAATATCTTGGGAGCAGTTTGGAAGTAATTTGGAAGGAATGTATAAACAATGACATAATGTAACTAGAATGACTAAATGTGTAAAACTGTATACTGGTTATTGCTGATATCTGATTAATAAGAAGTTCATGTATATGTAAAATGATGATGTGTGTAAAATGTAAAAATTACTAACTACTAAAAAGATGTATGTATATATATGTATAATGTAAAAATCAGTAACAACTATACTGTTATGAATATGTAAAATGTGTTTTGATGAAACCAATTGCATGGTAAACATGCTGAATTGCTAATAAATTAACGTATGAACATATGAAACATATGTTTGGGTTAGGTGTGCTTGCCTGTGTGAGATGTGGGGCGACAATCTGAGAATATATCAAAAGAATAGAGAAATGAGAAATAGAGGTTGTGTATTTGTTGCAGTAGATGTGAAACTCAAATCCACCAAGACAGAAAGTGAAGCTGCATGTTAGATGGTTTGGGCTTATCTACTCATGTAGCCAAAAAGTTTAGAGAAACCATCAGTTCACTTGTACATACATTCCGCAGTCACACTTTATCATTGGTGGAGACATTAATCATTCAACAATTAATGGGGAAAATTACAGTTTTGTTTGTGGTGGGTGTGATAAGACATCCTGTGAAACATTACAGACCTGACGTCTTTGAGGATGTCCATATCAAAACTGGTATCAGTGACCATGATGCAGTTGTGGCAACAATGGTTACCAAAATACAAAGGGCAACTAAAACAAGCAGAAAGATATATATTTTTGGTAACATAGAAAAAAAAATCAGTAGTATCATACCTCAGTGAGGTACTTGAAACTTTCAGCACAGGGCAGGAACATGCAGATGAACTATGGCTCAAGTTTAAAAGAATAGTTAGCCATGCACTGGATAGATATGTACCCACTAGAACAGTTCATAATGGGAGGGACCCTCCATGATATACACTCATTGTAAAGAAACTTCTAAAGAAAGAGAGATTACTGCATAGGCGATATAAAGATGGATGCTGAATGAAATGAATTTGGCTGTCAAGAGAGATGCCCCATGCCTTCAATGACTACCATAACAGAATAGTGTCAAATGATGTTTCACAAAACCCAAAGAAATTCTGGTCATATGTAAAGGCTGTTAGTGGCGCCAAAGTTAGAGTGCAGTCCCTAGCGAATGAGACAGGAACTGAAACTGAGGGTACCAAAGCAAAAGCTGAAATACTTAACTCCAATTTCAAATGTTCCATTACAAAAGATAAATGAGGAGAATTGCCCCAATTTTATCCTCATACCACTGAAAAGAGAATGAAGTAAGTAGTAGTGTCAGTGGTGTTGAGAAACAGCTGAAACTGTTAAAATTAAACTAAGCTCCAGGGCCCGATGGAATTCCTAACAGATTCTATATTGAATTTGCAGCTCAGTTAGCTCATATTCTAACCTTAATCCATCATAGATTCCTCGAACAAAAAACCATGCACAGTTCTTAGAAAAAAATACAGGTCACACCTACCTACAAGAAGGATAGCAGAAATGATCCACAAAGCAACCATCCAATATCCTTGACAACAATTTGTTCCACCATCTTAGAAACATATTCTGAGCTCAAACATAATGAGGCATCTTGAACAGAATGACCCCCTCAATGCCAACCAACATCGACTCCAAAAACATCGATCATGTGAAACCGAACTCACACTTCTCTCACAAGATGTACTGAAAGGTCTCACAAGATATACTGAAAGGTAGTGGGGCAGATGTAATATTTATTGATTTCAGAAAAGCATTTGACTCAGTGTCACAACTATACTTATTAACAAAAGTATCATTATATCGGGTATCAAGTGAAATTTGTGAATGGATTGGGAACTTTTTAGTAGGGAGGATGCAGTATGGTATCTTGGGTGGAGAGTCATCGTCAGATGTTGAAGTAACTTCAGGTGTGCCCCAAGGAAGTGTGTCGAAACCCTTGCTGTTCCTGTTGTGTATTAATGACCTTGCAGACAATATTAATAGTAACCTCAGGCTTTTTGCAGATGATGCAGTTATCCTTGATGAAGTACTGTCTGGAAGAAGCTGCATAAATATTCAGTCAGAACTTGATAAGATTTCAGATTTCAAAGTGGTACAAAGATTGGCAAACTAGCTTTA
Organism: Schistocerca gregaria; assembly: GCF_023897955.1. Taxonomy (NCBI): domain Eukaryota; kingdom Metazoa; phylum Arthropoda; class Insecta; order Orthoptera; family Acrididae; genus Schistocerca; species Schistocerca gregaria. Next base: position 480,600,445 of record NC_064926.1, read on the forward strand.
TATGTTCAGGTTATTCTTAGAATACTGGGAAAGTGCTATCAGTCTACAAAGAAGACTGCTCACAAATCACTCATGCGACCAGTTCTAGAATATTGATCAAGTGTGTGGGACCCATGCCAAATAGGACTAACAGGGGCTACTGAACATATACAAAGAAGGGCAGCATGAATGGTCGCAGATTTGATAGATCCATGGCAGAGTGGCACAGAGATGCGGAAGTAACTGAAATAGAAGACTCTTGAAGATAGACATAAAGTATTCCAAGAAATTTTGTGCACAAAGTTTCAAGAACTGGCTTTAAATAATGACTTTAGGAATATATCACAACCTACTATGCACCACTGACATAGGGATCATGAGGATAAGACTAGAATAATCACTGCACACACAGAGGCATTCAAACAATCATTCTTCACACATTCCATTTGTGAATGGAATGGAAAGAAAACCTGATAACTGGTATAATGGGATGTACACTCTGCCATGCACCTCATGGTGGTTTGCTGAGTGTAGATGTAAATGTGTGAGGTCCAGAGGCATGCAGCGGATAACAAACTGTGGAAGGCATCAGCACGTGACAAAGTTAGTCAAAAATTCAATCTTGCCTGCTTTGCACTTAGCAATCTCTCTCACTGTGTTGGTTTAGAGGTGTGACTGGCAACATTTCTCATATACTTTCAGTCAATACTGTTCTATGACATAATCATCTGGGGTAAGGTGGTTAAGGAGATAAAGTAATTATAATATAGGAGATTCTAAGAATATCTTGTAAAATTGATAATCTAGCAACTACAGAAGCATCAAGGACTATAGATTATTACACTTTCTTGCTGTATATATACTTTCTAATGATATTTTTAGTTCATAATAAGTGTGACCTCAGGAAGAACTGTGAAAGTCACAACTGGAGTACTAGAAGCAGAAAATAGAGTTCAGAAATGAGTTTTATATTTTGGAGCAAAAATCTATAAGTAATGTGCCTGCAGGTATCAGGCAGGGAACAGGACGTCCAGAGATAATCCAAAATAAATAAAATTAAATTAAATTAAATGAGACATTCCTTCTACATACAAAAATATCTGGACTCAGGAATATAATTTCTCTTTACCACTAATTATGATATTTAAACCACGGATAGAAAAAAAAAAAAAAAAAAAAAAAAAAAAAAAAAAAAAAAAAAAAAAACTCAGGCACATTGTTACATTCTATTCTGGATTTTCCATTGTTTGATTTTATATTAAATAGATTTTTTTCCTAACCTGTCCATTATACACCCAGTCAATAGTGTTGTCAGATATCAGTAAAGCTCACAAATGCTTTATATGATGTAGCAGATATAAACAACCAAATAGTATCAGAGGAGTTGCAGTGGCTATTATCGAATGTCTGTTTGGCACTCCAAGATTGTGTTGGGTGGGTGAGCTGCAAACAGCTTAACCATGTAGACTGTTTTAAGCAATTGGAAGAAACCAGTACACTGATAAGACAACACACATTCTTCAGGCCTGTAGTCACCAAATGATGATGATAACAGTTTTACAGTATTCAAGTAACTGTTAATTATATAGTGATGTAGATACAGCTAAGTAATATAAACAAAGGAGCAAATAAATGAAGTCTCGACGAGGCTGTCTAAAAATTTTGATGTTGACTTGGTTAACAAATTATATAGATTTATAGTTTAAGAGTCCTCTTTAAAGTCTATGATAAGCAAGAATAATTATTTCAAATAAGCCTCTATTCTTAAAGCATTCATCCTAACTGTTCTCTTTATTTATGTCAATATGATTGCACAGTTACTGATCTAATGACAGTAGACAAACAGCAGCCAATTATTGTAACTGAGGAAGCAGTACCTTTTGTCAAATTGGTCGCATTTACGGATTATTTTATGTTAAAGCTAGTCGGTTTAATCACAAGTAATGTATAGCAGAATTTGTTGTGCTATTCACTTCTGAAGAATAGTTTGATGCATCTCTCCATGCTATAGGAAAGCTGCATGCCCTTGGGGGAAATAACAGCTGTAGTTTTTCCTTACATACAGCCTTTTGCAGTACCAACATAGCAAGGCCATGTTGGCTAATGTTACAAGGTCAAATCAGTTAATAATCGAGACTGTCTCTCCTCTTCAGGAGCCACAAGTTTTTCTGACTGCTCTGATGATCCCCTTTCATTTTGGATGCAACTATGGTATGGATACCTGTATTGTTTAGGCACACTAGCCACCTCCATCACAGAAAGGTCATGGTTCACAGGGGGTGGGGATTAGCAGTATACTTGTAGTGATAGTTTATCATTCATACACTGTGCTGACTGAGTTTCTCACTGTGAATGTATAGCTTGTCTTATGTCATGTGCATGAAGGTTCTCCTTCATGATAGTATCTACAGAACAAATGAATGTATGAATGAATGAAATAATAACTGAACAAGTATAGTTATGCAAGGACTAAATTCAACCACACCAGGGACAGCCAATGCCTAAATCGGTTTCTTATCAGTTCACAGATAATAAGATAAATCTTAATCTTACAAAAGATGCCATCTTTTACATTTAAAAAGTAATACAATGAGGTATGGATGCTATACTTAAAACTTATTAGATTTCACTAATTGAAATTTCATTTATAATTTTCTTTTATGTTCAAATAGGCAACAAATTAAACTGCAGTCATGAAGCTTATCTTCATTTGCTGAATTTGAAATTAAACCATGTTGTATGAAAATACAAAATGTACTTTACATCTAGAGATATTTCTATAATGGAAGTTTAATTACTCCTGCTATGCGTGTTTTCATTGTACATTAAAAGTAATACTTCATTATTGCTGCCACAGAGGTAAGTATGCCACAAGAACTTTCTCATTCACATATTCATTTAAATGACACCATCTTGAGGCTTCAGAATAACAATAAACTGAGATATTCCGTTCAGAATAAAAATTATGTAAAGCAGTAAATAGGGAGTCTTGAGAGATTAAAAACAAATTAGAGGTTTTTCTTAATAGCCATATCTTCTGTAAGTAATTTGTGTATCTGGCTTCTAGGTTTGTAAATCACAATTATCAGTACAAACAACCATGTATACTGTAAGTAAGCTTGCACTTGTACAATAAACAGTAACTGTTAGTCTACGGTGATGTTACATCAACAAGGAAGCTAAATTCAAAATTTCTTGGAAAATAAAGTTATATTTAATAACAAAAAAAGTAAGTTGGTCTTAGCATGCAAAATTAGATGAAGATTGCTCATTGAACAAGCCCAGTTATAACATAAACACAGTCAAATGTATGTCTAAGTGGAAGTCCAAAAACATTCCAAAACAACAGTAACAGCTTCTGTAAAAGTATAAGTTTCTGCACACATTGAAATTTTAAGCCTACTGAGTATACAAGAACAATATGTCTCATGGTAGTATCATGTATTATTTTTGGAAAACAAATAATATAAGTAATTTTACCTAACAGAGTTAAAATACAGAGATAGATTTGAGAGCTCTTGCAATTTGTTCTATCATTGTATACCTGTTTTAAGCTTCTTCATGTTAAAGCAAGTTCCTTTAGTTATCAAGTAAGGCATATTTTATTCATATATCTTCATTGACTTGTCCAATATCCCATCATGGCCTGAGTGTGTAGTTTCACATCAACAGCATAAATCAGAACAAAATGCCTGTGTTCTACATGGCATAGCCTAATAAGGATCAAATAACTGTATTTTTACATTAAAAAGTTTCTGTGTACATTGATTACTTCCATCAACAACTTTACTGAAGCAAACTGTTTTACTGCTCTATTTCAGTCACAAACTGGTCTTAAGAGTGGGAGGGAGGAAATGTTATTTATAGATATTTTTTTGTCACACATGTGGGAAGACTCAGTGACTACAAACTGAATTCTGTAGAGTGCATAACAATAATACTTGTGGCCTTTGTGTTTCTTATGCTAAATCAAATTATAATGCTCAGTGTAACAACTGATTAGTGTATATGTACTTTTTGGAAAGGGTTAAATAAGTCTTTTCATACACTATGTACTGCAACCACATGGTCAACATAAAGTGAAAAAAGAAGTTTCAGCAACTAGAGATTGCTTGTAAAAATTACAGTAAGTATGGTACTGAAATAAATATCAGCTAGGCTTGTTTCTTAATTTGTGTCTGTTTCATCAAAGTTAAATACAAATACTCAATTTTCAACAGAACCATTAAAAATAACATATTCACTATTCTTTAAAATTTTGCAGCTACCCATACATAAGTACCTATAATTCTTGCTTTAGTTTATGCTCTTATAATTAAACTGTTAAGACAAGAAATGTGACTTCACATTCTTTTGCATTTCCCTGCTAATGTTTTCAGTTAATTACGTGACACAATTACATACAGTGTTATTGCAACATTAGATTACATTTAACCCTTTTGAAGGCACCTCAAGCTTATTTCTTTCAGTCAGTACTCATATTACAATACGACAGTGAGATAAATTTTTTCCTTATATTTTTCTTCCTTTAACTACTATTCTCTTGTTATTTTTATGAGAATACAATTGATTTTATCCTTTATATGCCTTTAATGCCTTCATATAAATGTCAGAGTATTGAGTATTATCCTTCCAAATCTTCCACTTGTACTTCTTTAGCATCTGGAACAACTTTTCAAGAAAATATGTACCTAAGAGTGTGCATAATACTAATAGATTATTCACAATGTGGGTGATGTCTCTCTTCAGTAGAGTAAACATATGTAAGCAGGAATTAATCACATTTCTCCTATGCCCAGTTTCTTCAGGTCAGTCTCAATGTTGCACGACTGAAATCACAATGTTATTCATTAGCAAATAATAACACCATTATTGGTCAGAAGCAATAACACTTTCAAGAGACTGAATTGATCAGCTTCTTTATAATTACATGCAATTAATAATACTTGGATTTTTTAAATGCAACTTCAATCAATTATTGTGTGCATATGTAGATCACAATCAGAAAATTTTACTTCTTTTCTCCACAACCTTGAAATGCTGCTAAATCAACTCAAACAGCAATTAACAAATACAATTGTCCTTGGAGATTTTAATGTTAATTTTAAAACCAACTGCAGTAAACAACAAAAACTGACCAATCTGTTCTTATCTTATAATATGACATCAACAGTAACAGAAGACACTCGATGTTTAAATGGGTCTGAAACAATAATTGATCAAGTATTTGATGAAGTATAAGATTAAATGTGAGCATATCACTGAAGTATTAGAGACGAGGTTCTCAGATCATAAGGCAGTCACGTTAACATTATATAATATATCTATTAAGGATCCAGTGGTATATGAAAAATACAGAGAGAAACGATTTGTAAATGAAGACAGCATAAGAGTTTTTAATCACATGTTAAAAAGTATAACTTGGTACACAGAATCGACCTGTGATGTAGATAAAAAATTTGAGTCCTTCCTACAAATTATTGACATTGTTATGATATTGCCTTTCCTATTAAACGAGTCAAAATTAAAACCAAAACAAAGACATGGGTAATACAGGGAATAAAAAAATCTGCAAACACTGTGCGAAAGTTAAACAAATCTGCAAAAAATACTGTTGCATTAAAACCATATGTGAAAATTTACAGGAAAGTATATTAAAAAGTTATAATAGTGACTAAGAAACTATATAATGACTCATATATCAGGGAAGGTACTAACAAAATAAAATCAACCTGTGAGGTAATAAATAGGAGCATAGGTAAACAAAAAAGTAATTAAAAGTGAAGGGGAACAGTTGAGGACCTACTACAGGTAGCCAACATATTCAACACACATTATCACAAATATCGCAACAAAACTAATTCAAGGAAGATGTGATTTCAACTCCAGAGTGCAACTACCAATGAATGATAACACCATGTTTCTATACCCTGTTGCTGCATTAGAGGTACAAAATACCTTAACTCAGTTAAAAAATAAAATGACATGTGGCTGTGATGGGATTCCAGACAATGTAATAAAGAACAGTGCAAGATACATAGATTCACCACTTGCTGACATGATTAACATGTCATTTAGCACAGGAGTCTTCCCAGAAAAACTAAAAAAATTGATTGTCAAGCCTATTTACAAGAAGGGTGGCCAGTATGATGTTATCAATTACCGGCCAATATCATTGTTATCTGGATTTTCAATAGTAATTGAAAGGGTAATGCATGAAAGACTGTCTTATTTTCTTAATAAAAATCAAATTCTAGTTAAAGGGCAATACAGTTTTAGGAAAAATAGGTCAAATGACACAGCAATTTATAACTTTTTAAAACTGATCATAAATTCTGTAGACAAAAATGAATTAAACTGTGGCCTGGTTTAGGACTTGTCTAAGGTTTTCGTTGTCATTGACCATAGTTTACTGCTCAGGAAACTATATTGCTACAGGTTTCGTGGAGTAGCACGTGATTGGTTCAAATCCTATCTTTCTAATATGTATCAGAAGGTAGAGATACAGCATGCGGGGGGAGTCTACTCATCGGCATACCAAAGAGTCAGGTATGGTGTGCTGCAGGGCTCTGTACTGGGGCCATTGCTGTTCTTAATATTTATAAATGATTTGCCAAGCCATTTATCAACAACAGATGCAGTATTGCTTGCTGATGACACCAGTCTATTTGTGAAAGCTACGAATGAAACTGACTTACTGGAGAGAGTGCAGTAGCCACAGAAGAAGCAAACATGTGGTTTACAAACAACAAATTAATTGTTAATGAAAAAGCAGTTTGAATGAACTACAGATATATAACAAACAAGGTAAAATGTGACCTAACTGTAAATATAGAGCAAAGATAAAATAGAGCAAGATAGAGCAAACCCCCCACACTAAATTTTTAGGATTTTGGGTACATGAATATTTAATGTGAGAGAAACACACAGAAATGTTAAACAAAAAATTAAGTCAGTATTGTTATGTTCTTAGAATACTAGAAAATTCCTGTAGTGTTGATGCAGTGTTATATTCATAATTTGCACTCATACATAGCACACTAAGATATGGTATCATATTTTGGGGGAATTCCAGTTTGGCAAAACACTCGTTTGTGTTTCAAAAGAGGGCAATAAGGATAATCAGAAGTATGACACACAGAGAATCATGTAAAAGAGTTTTGAAGGAACTACAAATCACGACTCTACCATGTATCTATATTTATGAAAGTATATGTTTTATGAAGGCACACCAGGAACATTCTTTGTTAAACACTTTGTTCACAACTACAAAACGAGAAATAGAGACAACTTTCATAGAGAAAGTCACACAAAACCTATGTACTAAAAAAGTTTTCTTTATCAGCCAAAAATCTTATTTAGTGCACTACCAAAGGAAATTAAAAGTGTACCAAAATTCCACATATTCAAAAAAGAATTTTAAAAAAATGTTAATTAGCAAGAGTTTTTATAGTGTTAAGGAATAGTTAAATCACCAGTATTCAATATACAGTAAATTATTTCCTTCATCGTAATGACCCAACATGCTCATTGAAAGCTGAATTGTATTTATCTATTATTCTAATTTAGCATGTTATGAATGTTGTTATGCATATGGTTTCATCTTATATGTAATAATATTTTATTTATGGTCATATAATTGCAAATCTTTTCATGTCCTATTTTCTATGCAAGGCAATGTATGACAAATCCTATATCATTTTTATAATGATGAGATACAAGGATGCTAATTAAATAACTAACTAAATAAATAAATCTATTTCACAATTTGTGTTTGATTTGTAATAATTTCTACAACAGAACAAAATAATTTTACAGAAATTTTGTAGAAGCATAAACACTTTTGAACTCAGAGAATAGAACAAAGTCCATTAATATTTGACCATTTTACATGTGATTTGTGTAATCAGATAAAATTTCAGTATAAACAGACAAGCATGTTTATGAGGAAGCTAAAAACCTCCTTATTTAAGTGAAAATTCAGTTATATTATCACAATTCATTCGTGTGGATTGCTCCTTTATATTATTGCAAAAGTATAATTTAAGAAACAGAAGGTGAGGAAGGCAATCAGTCACCTGCAGCTGATTGGTGTTTGGTGAATAGCCCACAAGGAAGCTCTTGGAGTCATAATTTTTCACTTGCAGAATTATACATGCACTTCTATACCAACAACTTTAGCTGCCTACTTCTGTTATTTATCTCTTTTTTGTATGTTCCATGGATAAATGTAGAAATGACATTTCCATGGATGTGAAACATGTGAAGATTATGCTTACATAAATTTACATGTCTATTCAATTATAATTTACTACTCAATGAATAGTAAAATGTTAAATATAAAACAATAAATGATTCTGACTCTGATTTTTATCTTCACTCTTTGGTGATGGCATGTTCAGGACAGTTTAACAGACATAGTTGTTGTCATACAACTTGGAAATCTGTTCAGTGATAAAATATACAGTAAAACTGCATATATACAGACACTAAACTGCATTTGAATGAAAATAACATGATTTACATAAAATACTTCTATTGACATTTGACAAATTATCATCTTCATTCTTTCATGGTGACACTTTCAGAACATTTTAGCAGGGATAGCTGTTGTCATACTACTGGTAATATGTTCAGCAATGCTTATACAGTAAAACTACATAACCACACTACATAATGACCAAATGAAAATACCCTGCTCTACATGAAATACTCATATTAACATTGACAATCATGCAATTGTTTAGCTGTATCTTTTTTTGTGTTGTTGTTAAGCATTCTTTCACAAAAAGGATTATATAAATAATGCTCAGATTTTGTGCTTAACTGAGCACCATATTACTGATAAATGTGCCTTGCCATCTATAGTAAGTTACAGTTTAGTGTCATACTACTGTAGGGAAAGTAAAGACAAAGGTAGAGCAGCAATTTATGTTAAGGATAGTGTAGCATAGAAAGCTATAGATATTAAGAAGTATTGTGGAACAACAATTCGAGGCATGCGCAGCTGAAATAATAAATAATTTCTACACATTAGGAGTGTTGGCAGTAACACCTTAACTTTTCCCCGCAAACTGAATGTTCAAATAACTTATGGCTTTGCTGCCAGGTGCCGGGTGAAACTTTCAACCATAGGTTGCAGCAAATGGATTGGTCTTTAGTATGTAGCCTTGATAATGCTGATACTAAATTTAACAGTTTTATAAATATTCTGTGCTCTTTTTGAAGAAATATTTCCAAAGAAACGGGTCAGAAACAATTCCTCTAATGTTGTAAGTAAGCCTTGGATTACAAAAGATATAAAACAGTCAAGTAAAACCAAAAGGAAAACTTACGCTGCAATAACATTATCTAAAGATATAGGAAAATGGGTACACTATAGACTATACTGTAAAATTTTGAAGAAACTAATACGGAAATCAAAAGCCCTATATTATAAGAAGAAAATAGATAATTCTAATAATAAAATAAAAACAATTTGGAGCATTGTAAAAAAAGAAACAGGAGGAGATACAACAACCAAAGAAGATGTAAATAAAATCAGATATGAAGGTACCGTAGTAGATAACCCCAAAACTGTGGCTGAGATTTTTAATAAACACTTTCTATCAGTAACTCAACAGATTGGTTGCAAGCCCAATGTTGATGAATCTGTAACTCTTTCTCAAGCAGTATATTCAAACACAATTTCAGAAATGCACCTTAGTCCTGTCACTGTAGAAGAAATTCAAAAAATCATCATGTCTCTAAAAAGTAAGAAGTCTGTAGGGGTTGATAATATTTCTAGTAATGTATTGAAATATTCATGCGTGTGGCAAGGGACATGCTCTGTCATATTTTCAATGCTTCCCTTCAGAAAAGTGTTGATCCCAGTGGACTTTAGTATGCCATTGTGAAGCCCCTGTACAAAAAGGTCATAAAACTAAACTAAATATCAACCTGTCTCTTTGCTGACAGCTTTCTCTAAAATTCTGGAAAAGCTAATACATGTAAGAATTACTTATCATCTCATGAAGAGTCGAGTTCTCAGCAAGAGCCAATTTGGCTTTCAAAAGGGCTGTTCAACAGAAGATGCAGTCTATGCACTTGCAAATGAAATCCTAGAAACCCTTAATGAAAAACCAGCTTTAGTCAGTTCTGTACAAAAACAGAAAAAGAGAGAGAGATAAGTGTGATGTGGTAATCAGCCAATAGAAAGAATGGAAGCAACAAAATTTCTTGGATTGCACACTGATTAGAAAATGAACTGTTCTTCACATATTATAGATCTCTGTAAGAGGCTTAGCTCCACAGTTTATGCTTTACTGGTAGTCATCACATGTGTTGAACCTAACACTGCAAAACTGGCACACTACAGCTATTTTCACTCACTCAATGAATACAGCATTATTTGTTTGGGCAACCAGCCATTAGCAAGGAAAGTGTTCATTGCTCAGAATCGAGCTTTAAGAGTTATATGTGGATTGCACCCATGAGACTCATGTAGAAATAGCTTTCAAAAACTTAAAATATACACAGATACATGCCAATATATTTTCTCTCTCATGTGTTTTGTCTGTAAATATATAGAAATATTTCAACCAAACAGTAATTATCATGAGCATAATACACAGAAGAAAAATGACATACGCAGCAAACATAGAAATTTGTTCTTGGTGCAAAAGGGTGTCCCTACACTGGAACAAAACTCTTCAATGCTCTTTCTCCTAAAATAAAGACAGAGATTCATAACAAGAGTAAGTTTAAGAAAGTGCTAAAAATATTTCTGTTAGAAAAAGCTATTTACAGTCTACATGAATTTTTAAATAAATAAATTGTAAAATTTTAATATTATATAATACGAGTTGACATAATGCCCTTAAGAATGTTATTTGACTTGAGGCCTGTATTTGTGTGTGCTCTGTGTCTGTTTTTTCATAGTGCAGTGATAATTCTAAGAAAATATGAAGGGCTTATTTCAATAGTTGTACAAGTCCATTTTTGTTCATTGTGATGTACAGAGTCCTAAAGTTAAATGAACACTGAAAAATCTGCAGTTGAGATACCAGAAATATCCAAGCATATAGCTTCCTGCTAGAGCTGAACCTTTCTTTCTGTTTGTTTGGATCATTAATTGCAGAAGCATTATAGGCAGAAAAGTGGAGGTAATGGACTTGTACCACTATTGAAATAAGCCCTCCATATGTATTGTCTTTTTTCTGTATTGATGTCCAAAGTATTTACTGTATAATTTTTTATATAATTATGTACTCAAATGTTTGTTTATACTATAAGATTATCATATTGTATTTTTATAAAACTGACACATTCTACATGCTTGTGATCACAACACATTTGGACCTATTGAGTAGAATGAGTTATTCAAGAGAAATTGGCAGTGTTTGGTTCTGAAAAAAAAAAGGATTCACTATTCCCTAAGTCATTAACCTCAGGGACAAGGAGGTTAAAATTTTTTGTACCAGCTTACTTCGTCTCTTTGCAATAGGGATAGATTTTTAATTATAGAGGATAATTCCCATGACTAGTGTTATGCAGATGAGATATTGAGTAGCAATACTAAAGTTGCACAGTTGGCTAAATAGTAGTGACAGAAGATTCTTGTGTTTACTCTACATATAACTGTAATCACTCTTTTCTGTACTTAGAGTTTTTTTTATAGGAGAAGAGAATTCCTGCACAAAATAATTCTGTATCACATGATAAAAATATACATAAACAAAATAAGCTGCCTTTGTGACTGTTTGGTCTTCAGTATAACTGAATTCTAAGTGCAGAAGCTGCTGAGCTCAGTCTCTTCCCAGTATGTTGAATGTAATGTTTCCAGTTTAGTTCACAGTTGAACAGTAAGTGAACTTCCAGGCACTTGGTGTTTTTAATGCTTTGTAACTTCTGGTTTTTGAATGTCACTGTGCACTGTTCTTGGTGTTTGGGACATGATCTGAAGTGCATAACATTTGTCTTGTTTAGGCTGGCAGAAAGGGAGTTAACAGTTAATTAGTTACAGACTTTTCATAAAATGTTGTTGGTAATTCTGTACTTGACAGATTTTCAGTTACTGTACTACTACCATCAGCTAACATGTTAAATTAGCATTCAACACTATTCACAGGTGCAGGCAGAACACTAACATACATCAGAACCAATAAAGGACCCAGGATAGAACCTTGTGGGACTCTATGATAAGTAATACCCCTGATTGATGTGACAGTTACTACTGATTTGTAATCCACAGTTTCCAAAATTACATTTTCTTTATGTTTTTGAGGCAGAATTTTATCAGATTACTTAATGGGTTCCTGATGCCACACACCAAAAGTATTTGGTGTCCCATCCAATGGAAGGTTTTAGTCAGATCAAGAATGTACCCTCCAGTGAACTATTCTTGTACAGGGACTCCAAAATACCTTCCAAAAATATGAAGATTACCATCTAGTCAATATATTCTTTGCAGACCAAATTGTCTTTTACTGTATTTAAAATACTGAATATTTCAAGGTGTTTGACAATCTTAACATGTAACAACTTTTCAGATACTTTTGAAAACACTATATGAAGTGAAATCAGCCTGTAAGAGTCTCCCCCTTCCTCTGGAAGAGGTTTCATGGTGGCATATTTCGTCCTCTGTATGGGAATACATCTTGGTGTATTGCTGAGCTAAGTATATGGGTCAGGACCCTAGACATTAAACTAGAGCAACGTTTCAGTAGCTTGCCCAAGGACTATTTTTTAATGACACAAAGATATTCATAAGCTCTCAGTTAGCTATAGGAGATAATATTATTTCACCAAAAGTGTTTGGAGCTTCCTGTTTGAGAATATCCATCTCCTCATGCAGACTGGCTCTACAGCTCATGCACAGTGACACGCAGGAAATGTTAATTGAAGATCTGGGCTATCTTTCCTGTATAACTAATTTCATTATTGATGTAGTTCAGGAGTAAATGTATTGGAAAGTCAATACAAAAAATTAAGATTCTTGAAAAGTGCTCTGCAAGTGGTGAAATTATCTGCTTTACATTTGTTGTTACTAGTAGTTTCAGATGAATAAATACTTTATTCACTTTAGGTCACTATGTCAGAAGGTGATTCCACAAGACAGCAGGTAGTGGAAAAATAACAGCTAACTCCCCCATCTTTTGATCAACAATTGAATGTGTGTGTGTGTGTGTGTGTGTGTGTGTGTGTGTGTGTGTGTGTGTGTGTGTGTGCGCAGGGGGGCTGTAAAATGTAAAATGTGATTTATTAGTCTCATTATATACATTGTACATCGTACAGATCAGACAAGATTAGCAAAAATATAATGTGTACTGATTTACAGACATTCTTTTTACACTATTTTAAGAACAATGCCACTAAATACAACACTACAATAGTTACTAAAAATTAACTGTTAACCAATTTCCTTTGTTGTACACAGACAACACTGCAATATTCGCTATAGATGTTTATTGTTCGAAGGGTCAGACTGTCTTTCATGAATTCTTCAATGGTGTAGTAACATTTCCCTATCAAAATATTTTGGAGTAAACTTTTCAGCAAAACAAGGTTCACTATTAATATGTTTCTTCCTTTTAATTTGTTATATATTTTTGGCTGCAAGTAGAGTGGTGTCTGAGCATAAAGCTTTAATTTATGTGAAGGAATATTTAAGTTTTCCTTGTGGCAAGAACCATAGCTATGCTTAAAATGAAACTTTTCAAGATTATATTGATCATTATATACAAAAATCAAAATTTCAGAAATGTACAATGAAGTAATTGTTAGTATTTTTAATTTCCTTGAGCAGTGGGCTACATGACTCATTTTTGTACACAGCACATGTGTTTCTAATGATTTTCTGCTGAAGAATTAGTAGCCTTGTACTGCTTCTAGAGTTTCCCCAGAAAATTATCCCAAACTAAATAACAAATTCCAAATAACTGTGGTGGACTCTCTTTCTTGTGTCCACATGAGTGGCACCAGATAAAATAAACATTGCAAAAGCTTTTATCAAGGTTTAGGCCAAATAATTTCACATGACTCATGTCTGTCATCAGTTGATTGTTATGGGCTGTTTGTACAGGACAGATTTCTGACAATTTAGAGACAAATTGCATTATCTGGATCTTATTGACATTGAACATTGGTCATTTTTATGGAACCGGGATTCCATTTTCCCCAGAACATTTTTTATACTATCTGGAATCTCTTCTATTGTATCATTTTCTATCAGGACTGATGTGTCATATGCGAACAAGACTGAATGAGCACCAATGGTAAATAATTTATATACAACAAGAACAGGTAAGGTCCCAGTATTGAACCCTGTGGAACTACTTGGGAAATTATTTTCCATTTGGAGTGGCAGTTAACTGAATTTGAAGTTAAAATAGCTCTTTGTTTACTTTCTGTCAGATAAGAGTTGGTCCGCTGTAATTCAGTATTTTCTATCCCATAGCTCTTCAATTTGTGAAGTAATTATGAGTGGTTCACCAAGTCAAAGGCTTTCATTAAATCACAGAATATTCCTGAGACTTTTGTACCCTGGTCTAGTGATGTGCTTATTTTTCTGCAAATTCTCTGATGGCATTTATGGTGCTTTTTCCTCTTTGAAAACCAAACTGATTTTTACAAGTAATGTCATTTACTGTAAGGATGTTTTCTAGTTGTTTTGTCTCAAGTTTTTCAAGTATTTTAGAAAAAATAGGAAAGAGAGAGATAGGCCAGTAGTTTCCCATATCTCCTGGTGATTCATTTTTAAATAATGGCTTAATCTCTGCATATTTTAGGAGATCTGTGAAAGACCCATGTTCAATGGACTGATTTACAGTAATAGTCAGTGGGTATGAAAAAATATGGTGTACTGCCTTGATTACCACAGAAGGTATTTAATAATAATATTGTGTCTTCCACATCTTTCTGAGTGATTTTTCTGAATTTCTTAAAACAAATGTTTTGTATGTCATCTCTATGCTTGATAATCATATTGTCCTGATGGGCTGTCATGTCTACGTCAGATTTTGATATATCTGCAAAGATATCATTGAAGCAGTTTGACATTTGAACATGATTTACAATAATATCACCCTGAACAGACCAGACTGCCTTTGTTTTATTTCTTTGTTTTTTATGAATATACTATTTGTCAGTTTTTTTGCTGCCAGTATCACTTTTTTTAATGTAGTCGTATAGCACTTAACATAACTTACAAAGTTAGGGTTTCTATTTACTTTGAGCTCATTGTGCAGCTGTCTTTCTCTGGCACTTCACATTTTTATGTCTGGTGTAATCCAATTCCATTTATTCCTGACTCTCTTTTGATAAGATTTTGGGTGAAATGTTTCATTGAATACCCCCAAAAAACTATTTAGAAATTTATCAAAATTTTTGTTGCTTGAATCACAGTGGTGTAAAGGCTAGCTTATAATACTTAACTTATCACAAAAAACTCTAAATTTTCTTTGCTAAAATTCCTTCTTATATAAGATTCAGGTTTTAGTTTCTTTGTTTTGGGGAGCTCTATAAACAAAGCTGAGTGATCAGAAATCCCTGGATCTCAGCAAAACTTCCTTGTATCATCAAACTGATAATTTGCAGGTTGCTGAGTGGAAGTTTTCTCTAGTGCACATAGTAAAGTTTAACTTGAAACCAGATTTTTCGATTAAATCGCAAAATTTTTTAATTTCACTACTTTCAATTAGTGTATTTAAGTTGAAATTTCCTGCAATCATAATCTTTTTCTTGGTTTATTTTTTAAGTTTACCTAGGAGATATTGAAATTGATCTAAGAACAATTTAGTAGCAGAACTCCCAGGAATTCTGTAAATTGATACTTTCACAGTACTTAAATCACACAGCTCTACACAACAGCTGTCTAAAATACATTCTTCATTTAGATAGCTAAATTCCTGTTTCACCTTAAAAGCTTAAGGAGGTATGCAGTAAGATACACGAGCCCCCATGAGATTTGTTTTTTCTACAAAAGCTGCTGGCAAGTTTGGAATTACTTATTTTATTTAGAACATCTATGCATTCTTTTGTGAGCCAGTGTTCATTTAAGCAGACTACCTTTGTGTTTGTCACTTCAGAATGTATAACTTGCAGTTCATCAATTTTAGAGTAACCTAGATTTGGACATTTTTCTGCTAAACCATTTAAATTAAGATGCATCAAGATAGAAGTTTTGAGTTTGTTTATACTTTGAAGAGCCTCAGTTGTTCCATTATATTTACAGTTTCCATTTTGGATCACCACTTTTGTTTTCTCACCCCTTTCGGACGTTTTCAGTTTTCCTTGCTTTTAAACATTCTGTGGATGCCTACAATCATTCTGCTGGAAGTCATTGAACCTACCTATTCAAGTTAAGCCCATCCTTTCCAGACACTTACCAATTACAAATTTATTTGAGCCTACATCAATTGCACCCAGCTTGTCGCACTGTTCCCTGATTCCACTGTTTATCAATTTATGTATGTATCACTTAATGACCTTCTGTGTAAAATTGCACTAATGACAGTTTTTGAATTTGCAAACACATTTTTTGCTGAGCAGATCAAGTTCTGTTCTGGATGGAATTTATTCCGACATGAATGAAAACACCTTTGTATTTGTCCTTTTTTCATTTACATTTTCAGTTTCACTTCATTACAAATTTAGAATTATTTAAAAGTGTCTGATGCGATCGGATTGCAGGATGAACATCGATTTCACAGCCTGGAGCTGTAACATTTTTCAGTATGGAGTTGCCAACAACAAGAAAGTCCCTTTTTTCAATCAGTTTTGCTGTATGTTCATCCTTTTTGTAGGTAACTGTTTCCCATTTATATTTGTTTACAGATAGTCTGGTGGGTGGCTTTTGTACATGGTGTGTGTGTGTGTGTGTGTGTGTGTGTGTGTGTGTGTGTGTGTGTGTGTAGTTTTGTAGTTTGACAAAGGATGGGACAGGTAGATTAGTTTGTTTATGTATTAACTCCATTTTAACCATTTACCAAGCTGGACCCCAAGGAACTTTACATCATCATGGAGTCCTTGCAGCAAGCTGCTCATCATAGCATTCCATGTTTCTTCTTTCCTTTCAATGTCTTCTTTAATTTGGTCCTACAGTCTCTTTCTTGGAAGTCCAGTTGGTCTTTGTAATGGCACATTCTTTTCCAAGTAGTGGCAGGGAATTTGGTTACGCTACCTCCTTTTCGCATTACCATACCATTGAAGTCTTGCTGTACTCAGCCTTTAATCCATGGTGCCTTCCACTGGCAGGTCTCTCCTTGTGTGCATATTACTGACTGGCCTCTCCTTGTATTTTGTAGAGCACACCTACAGAATTCCGTCTCACAAGTTTCTAGCTAAGTTCTGTGTCTTTTGATTATGACGGCCATCCAGGCTGTAGGACATGATAGGCAAAAGGAAATTTTGAATATGGCCTGTTTAGCCCTTAGAGATACTTTTTATCCCAGACACATCTTTGTACTAGATTGAAGAATTTGGGTCCTTTGATTACGATGTTGAGAACCTCATGATTGTTACTCCCATCACTTGCCACAGCACTACCAACGTATGTGAAATTATTCAGTCTTAGTCTTCTTCTCCTCCAAAAATAGGTTACATGGAGTGGGTGTTCTACTTATTCACAATGACACTATTTCATGAAGAATCCAGCATGCATGCTTGCAGTGGTAAGTGCAGCTTGATGCCATCTGGCTTTATAATGCAATGCTCTCTGCTTATAAGTGAGGGACCAGCACTGTTTAATTTTACATAAGCTTATAGCTGATCATATTTGGTCAGTTTTTGATCATTTTTTTCAGTATATAGGGACTTGTTATCTCACCAGATACTGGTACGCATAGTATCACGGGACCATATCATAGGAGCATTCTACACTACGTGATCAAAAGTATCTGGACACCCCAAAAACATACATGTTTCATATTTTGTGCATTATGCTGCCACCTACTGCCAGGTACTCCATATCAGTGACCTCAGTAGTCATTAGACATCATGTGACAGCAGAATGGTGTGCTCCACGTAAGTCACGCACTTCGAATGTGGTCAGGTCATGGGGTGTCACTTGTGTCTTACATCTGTACAAGAGGTTTCCACACTCCTAAACATCCCTAGGTTCACTGTTTCCAATGTGATACTGAAGTGGAAATGTGAAGGGACACATACAGCACAAAAGCTTACAGGCCGACCTCGTCTGTTGACTGACAGAGACCACCGACAGTTGAAGAGGGCTGTAATGTGTAATAGGCAGACATCTATCCACATCATCCCATAACAAGAGTAAACATTGGATGATCAAAGACAGGAAAAATGTTGTGTGGAGTGATGAACTACAATGCACAGTGTGGTGATCCGATGACACCTTTTTGATAAATACTTGTATTGGCTGGGAGTAAATGCAAGTTACCTTTTAATCTAGTGTTCTGATGGATGTAAGTCACCATTTTTCCTAATACTGTTATCATTTCCAATTACATTTTTTAAAATATTCGTTAGTGTGCCATGAAAGATTGTGTTTCAAATATTGGTTAACATGACTGTCTAGCTCTGCTCCTTGCGATAATCCTAATGGGTCTTTTTTGGATTCTGAAAGTCTTTAGAGCTGCTGGTAAATTTCCCCAGAATATGAGTCCATATTTTAGAAGTGCATTAAAATATGTGTAACAGGCAGAAATTAGAGCCTGTTCATTTATGCATCCTTTTAGAGTCCTTAAAAGATAGCAGCCTGTGTTCAGCTTGGAATTAATGTGTTCAATATGTTTGTTCTGCTTAAGGTCACTTTTAATCCAAATGCCAAGAAATTTTGTTACTTCTTTATTCAAAATGCATTGTTGGTTGATTGTGATATTTGGTTGTTGTTTTGATACTCAAAGAAATTTATTGCTACTGTTTTCCTGTTGTTATTAAAAGCTGATTCATTTCTAACCATTTACTTAATTAATCTGTAACAGAGTTCACTTCTTGTTAGATATCTAATGCATGCTTCTTGCTTGCAGTCACTGAGAAACAAACAAATCCATTCATTTGCTAATACCCTAATGCCATAGTACTTAAGTTTGTTTATGAGAGTTCTGTGGTTTAATATGTAAAAAGCTTTATTTAAGTCTAAAAATATACCTGCTGTTTTTCATCGGTGGCTTCTAGAATAGTGGGTATGCTCAGTTGATCTCTTACTTTGGTGGAAACCAAGTTGAGAACTGGCAAATATTCAGTTTTAGTTCATACCGAATGAGGTAGCACAATGATTAACAAACTTACATCTGGGAGTATGAGTGTTCAAATCTACATCCAGCCATCCTGATTTAGGTCTTCCATGACTTCCCTAAATTGCTTAAGGCAAATGCTGGAATAGTTCCTTTGCAAGGACATACTAATTTCCGTCTTTCATCCCCACCCCCATTTACGTTCATAAACTTTATTAACTCATTCCAGATAATTTTTTGTCCAGTAGTTTTAGAAAACAGTATGTTAACGTAATGGGGCAAGAGTTTGTAAATTTAATTTTGTCACCAGCTTTGAATATTGGCATAATTTTGTATTTTTTTAGCTTATCAGGGATGATGCCCATCTCTAATGAACAGTCACGTACATGAGTGAGGGAGTCAATAATGTTTTGGAAGGAGAGCTGTAAGATTCTGTTAGATATGCCATCAATTCCTGATTTTTAAATCTGTAAATCTTTGACTGTTTCCTCCCTGCTCACATCATCCTCGAACACTGATAATTTCAGCTTTGATCTTGTTTCCCGCTGGTAGCTGAATTCCAATAGAATTAGTTTTTATTACATTTTAAGCTATTCTGATGAAGTATCTGCTGAATGTATTTACTGTTTCACTTATTCTGTAATAACAAGACAATATTGTAATTAGTTTTCTTGTTTTTCCCCACATTCCTTTAACTTTATTGTACAATTTTTTGCCTGTTTTGTGACCTACTGTAAAATTTTTTGTGTATGTTTTGTAGTGCATGTGCACATCTGCTGTGCAATTATTTTCATTACAGATTTATTTCAGTTTTCTTTTTTTCTGGCAAAGAAGTTCTAATTCCTTTAGTAATCCAGCCATTGCCTCTTCCATTACTTCTCATTTTAACCATTTTCAGAGGGCTTCCACATCATTCAGATTACTAACTTTACCCTGTTCCACAGCATCAGTATGGTATTATGGTATATTTTGGGGTAGCAACAACAACAACAGTCACCTTCTTGACCCACAAAAGAGTTATAAGAGTAATCCACTGTGCACAACAAATTGATTCCTGAGGGCCCCTCTTCCAAAAGTCTTTGATATCCTCCAGCTCCTCTGTATTTTTATGCTAGAAACATGTAAATATGTGACAAAGAATTTAAAAGAGATAAACAAAAGCTTTAACACAAATAGATCCAGAAATATTTAGAACTCTTTGATAGTTTATCTCTTTGGAATAAAATGACATGTCAATGCAATTTTGCATGGTAGCATAGGCCACTGTTTTTACAATAGATCTTGGTGTACATTTTATAGCAGATGACAGTGCAGCACTCAGTGAAGTAAGATTGTCATTTGAGGAGTGCAAGACTGTACTGAAGTGGTACTAGAAGTAAGAAAACATGATGGAGGTGCAACTGCAATGGCATAATGTGTATGTAACTCAGCCACCAACATGTATAACAATTTATTGTATTCAACATAAATTTGAAGCCAATGGTACTGTTCAAGATGTGCATAAGGAAAGGTTTGGACGACCAAAAACATCAACAAGTCCAGCTACCAGCACTGCTGTGTTTGCAACATTTTACTACATTACCTCAAAAATCTGTGAAGCTGGGTGCATGTGGCAGTGGGGTTAGCTGATCAAGCATATAACCATACTGAGGGCTGCAGAGTGTATGGAGTGCATTCCAAGGTCACTGCACACTATGAATGAGGGTGACCCAGATTGAAGGATGGAGTACTATGGGTCATTTGAAGTGATGTTTTGCTAGAATGTATGGTTTGCAGGGACGGTTATCTGGTCTGATGAGGTACAATTCAAACTGAACTGTGATGTAAACCACCACAACTGCACATACTGGGCTCCTGAAAATCCTCATGTTCACGTGGGCAAACATGTGTATCTACCAGATGTTAATATCTGGTATGGACTGTCATTGTGATTTGATTGGCCATTCTTCTTTGAAGATACCTTAACTGGTGAGGTGTATCTTCATATGCTGCAAACATTGATTTTACCTGCCATCTGAGAGGTGTTTGAAATGAAAGATTTTACCAAAAACAAGATCGTGCCCTGCCTCAGAGATGTCAGAGCCTATTTGGATGAAAAACTACCTGTGTGATGGATAGGTCGAAGAGGAACTGTTGAGTACCCACCATCATCTTCAGACCTTACACCTTTTGACATCTACCTAGGACGACCTTGAAAACTGAAGTTTATCAACAGAAGCCAGCTACACTGGATGAGCTACAAGAAACCACTGAGGTATCCTCTGTGGCTAAGTCACCAACAACACTGACAGCCCCAGTTCAGTCAATAGTTCAGTGGCATCGGTGTTGTTTGGCTGCAAATGGGGCAAGAAGTATAATGGTGTATAATTTTGTTCCCTTAATATTGACTATCAAAGAGTGTTTACATTTTTCTGGACCTCTCTGCATACACAAACAATACCAGGCAAAAAGATGAATTCCATGTCCAGTCCGTAATGATATCAGTTTTTAAGACCTTCACTACAAACAGTTCTATAGGAATGTAGAATGGTTTGACACACAAAATAAAAGGTGTTTCCGCATTGTCCTTGTTTTATAAATCCCTAAGGACATTCTTATTAAATCACTTTTTCTACTTAGCCGCAGAACTTTTACATCATGTGAATTACAGCAGACTTGAACAAAAGAATGTGCAAAAACTGCAACTGCTCCTAAAGTAAGAACAGAATTAATTTATTGGACTATTACAATATATTTTTATATTATATGTAATGTGTGTGTGTTTGTGTATGTTTGTGTGTGGGTAGGTGCATGCCGTGTGTGTAAGTGGGCATGCATGCTTGCATTCCAGACTGCATCTTCATGTGCAAATGACATTACCGCAATCAGCAGAGATTTTCTGGATGAATAAAGAACACATCAAATACTTTTCAGAAGTTGAGAAAGACTGCCTATTTATGATTGCCTTGACACATGGCTTTCAGGATGCCGGTTGGCATGAAGGAGGTCATTCTGTTTGAGATACATAATTACATTTTAGCCAAGAATATCTTCTCAGATTCTACAACAGATGGATATCAATAACACTGCACAAAATTTTCATGGATCACTTTTGCTACTATTCTTGTATATGGAAGTGACCTACGCTTTCTTCCAGATACTGAACACAGTTTTTAGTTCAAGATATCTACAGTATATTGTAGTTAAAAGAGGTGTTAACTCAGTTGCAAATTCTGTACATAATGTGATAGGGATTCCATTGGGCTATGGACTATTGTTTCATTTTTGCCTGTATTGCTCATTTTTGTAGTGATGTGGAATTTAATCTTTGGCAGTACTGATCCTCCTTTGTAAGGAAACATTTGAAAACAGATTTTAGCATTTATTGTTTTGTTTTGATTTCAATTCCTTTGTCATCCTTGAGAGTTTGGACAACTTTGGTGCCACTGATAGCCTTTCCTTGTGATCACGATTTCTTTGGGTATTCGGAGGAGTCTTTCAGGAACATTAGGCTACGGTAATTGTTGAAGACTTAACACTTTGCCCTTTTGACAGCTAAATGTGTTTGATTCAGCATCTCTGTATCTATAGACCTATGCTCTGTTTTATATTTATTAAGTAGCAGTTGCTGTTTACTTAGAAGCTTTCATGTAGAGCATGTACATTTTGGAGGGTCCCTCCATCATAAACACTTCAATTGATCACTTGGTCAACTGTCCTTCCAAACTTTAATCACAGTCCCTCTAAATGATCCTGCCAAGACTTAAATGTTTCACATTCATCCTTGAGACACAACCCTGCTGCCTATTTTCCATTTTACTGAACATGTAGATCTTTTTATTTGTCTTTGACAATATAATGTAAGTGGATAGATACAAAAATCTACTCACCCAGCTGCACCAGGAGAAAACATGCACACACAAAAAGGTTTAATTTATGCAAGCTTTTGGAGCTAGTGGCTCCTTCTTCCAGCAGAAGAGGTGAAGGGGAAGGAAGAGGGATGAAGGAAAATGACTGCAGAGATTTAGGAAAAGAGGTACAGTTCAGAAATGTCACCCAGAATACTGGATCAGGAGAGACTTACCAGGTGGGATGAGAAGGAAAGGCTTTCCTTCTCATCCTATCTGTTCAAACATGTGTGAATTCCTAAGGGACCAAACTGCTGAAGTCATCACTCCCTAGACTTGTTGTTGTGGTCTTCAGTCCTGAGACTGGTTTGATGCAGTCCCTAGACTTACACACTACTTAAACTAATTTATGCTACGAACAACACAAACACCCATGCCCGAGAGAGGACTCGAACCTCAGGTGGGAATGGCCGTGCAATCTGTGACATAGCGCCTCTAACCACACTGCCACTCTGTGCAATGCTAAATCTCCCCTGACCTGGGTTTCTGGGTGACTTTTCCGAACTGTACCCCTTTTCCCGAACCTCTCCAGTCCTTTTCCTTCACCCCTCTTCCTTCCCTTCAACTCTTCTGCCAGAAGAAGGATCCACTGGCTCAAGCTTGCATAACTTAAAACTTGTGTGTGTGTGTGTGTGTGCATTCTCTGGCTGCCACTTGGTGAATAGTGGTTAGTAGATTTTTTTAATCTATACAATTATATTATACTGTCAAAAATTGATTATTTTCATTTCTACTTGTTTTAGTTGCCATTTGTGTTTTGGAAACAATTGTTGTTAGAACAGCCTTGTGGTCAGTGATATCAGACATCCTCCGAGAAGTCAGGCCAATTTATGCCATTAGAACTAATATATTTCTGCCGTAAGTCAGCATCTGTGCTACCAGTTCTACTAATAAGTTTTCAGAGAGGTAATTAAGAACTGTTTTGCAGGATGTCTTCTCACATGCACCATTGACAAAACTGTAATGATCCTAATCAGTTGCTGAATGGCTTAAATTCTTTTCCAATGATGAAGGTATGATAGGGGTAAACATGTATTATCGAGCTGTCTTTTCCTCTAAAGTTTTCCAGGTACATCAGGGAGGGAATCTACTGGCTGATAGAGGGATCCAGTTATAAGTTTATGCCCAACCTGATACTGAGTCTTGCCCAAACAATCTCACATGCAGCTTCAATTTATGCCTCAGTGGATTTGAGTTTCTTCTGTACTGCAATGAAAATATCACCTTCACCTCTCCATAGCCTCTTCCTTTGATACACACTTAGATTTACTCCAAAAGTCTCGCTACGATCACTCTCCGTAGCCTCTTCCTTTGATACACACTTAGATTTACTCCAAAAATCTCACTACAATCAGTTTCAGGTTTCTGCCATCTTACTATATCTAGTAGTATGTGAGCTTCATTGCTTTGTTGATACATCTCAACAAGACAACAAAAAATTAAAGTTTTGCATGTGAAGTCACTTATAATTGAGTAACATACAAAAAGAAAGCTTCATCTTATGGTGGCTCTCAAACAATATGTACAATGTGAGTATTCCATAACATAAATTCCTACACTTTAATTTGAAAAATTGTTTGTAGGTTCTTCAGGATGGAAGCAAATAATGTTAGTATTGATCCAGAATTCACCAGGATATGCTCTGAAGCAACACTGCAATCAAAGAAGGAAGGTTTTTTCCTTGTTTATGCAGAATCTGTTGAAGACCAGCTTGGAGAAAAATGGATTCACAAGACATTTTCAAAGCTCAGCACAGATGAAGAAAGAATATCAATTTGCTACTCAGATCCACAGGTATAAATAAAAAGTCATGAAATTATCAGTTTAAAAAAAGTGTATTTTATTTATTCTTTATTTGGTCCTGTTGATTACATGTTATACAGGCAGTGTACAAGTAATATAGGACAAGTCAATCGATGCACTTACATTAGTACATGAAAATTTATACATTACACTGCACAGACATTGGTATATTTAACAATAACAATTACTTGCATGCAGTATTAAAGCCTGCAAACAGTTTAAGTGATTGTTTAAAATAGTAGAATAAGTGACAGTGCATATTTTTATGCTACTGACATTTAAGTAAATTTTCTTCATGGTCGTGGTTTGAACTAATTAAAAGTTTTAACTGCATTTCTTAAGAAGAGGTTTAAGTGAATGTTCAAGAGAGTGGGATACATGGGAGTTCACATTTTATCGTAATGAAACAGATAAATTTATATTTTTGTTACCACAATTTCAGTTAAACTACAAGTAACAGCATCACACTTTATTTTTAAGGGAGTGCTTTTCTTAGGCAGTTTCCCCCCACTCTTATACCTTATAGCTCTAAGTATTCATTCATTGTATAGAAAGTTTGTTTGATGAGGAATAATTTTATTTCCTTTTGAAAACCTGTACATTATTTATTTCTTTTTTTATATTGATGGGGAGCTTATTGAAGACCTTTGTAGCTGACTCAGTAACTCCCCTATGTACTTTAGTGAGAGTTGCAGAGGGTTGGTGAAAATTTTTCACCTGTCGTGTCATGGTTGTGGATGTCACAATTTTTCTGAAAAAAATCCCTGTTGTTGGCTACAAATAACATTGGTGATTATATAAACTGACATGTGATGGTAAGTATCCTGAGAGATTTGAAGAGACCTCTGCAAGATATCCCATTATATTCTGAAGACTTTTTCAACACCTACAGCATTTCACCAGAAGATTATGCCATAGGAGAGAACAGAATAGAAATATGCAAAATATGACAACAACATTATTTCTCTGTCTATTAACTGATGGAGAGCTCTTAGTGCAAAGCACAATGAGCTAAGCTTCTTGACCAGCTGATCAATTTGTTCTTTCCATCTTAGGTGACTATCGGGATACCTAGGAATTTTGTATGTGTGGTTTCATTAATTTTGTGATTGTTAACATGTATTTCAGGAGCTTTATTTTTTTGTCAGAAACTGTATCATATTGGTTTTTGAAAGATTTGAGGTTAGGCTATTCGCAGTGAACCATTTGTGTACTTGAGTAGAGACTGTCATGGCTGTATCCTGCATAGTGGAGTTGGGTGTCATAATCGTTATAGACTGTCTAATACTATTGTTTTGTTAGCATCCTGCTTTTTGTGATAATGCTTTAACATTAAAAAAGATTGCAATCAACCTTCATTTACAAACTTAGCAAATGGGACTTTGTAGGTGAATTACATAAAATATCCAACTGGCCCTTTTCTGTAAACTGAAACGTTAATTTGGAAATTCACGTTTATACTCAATAATGAAAATGACTTATCACAAGTAATAAGAAGTAGTTTTTGGAGCAGGAAATATTTCATTCAAGAACTGAGGATCACTTGACAAAACTCAAAATTTTACAGGAAAAGTATTTTTTAGTGTATTCAATATTGCTGATTCAAAAAACTTCAAAAATATAATTCAGCTCATCCCATAGTGTTATAACCTTTAATCACCAATAATTGCGTGGATATTCAAACACACTCACTTAGAAACAAAAGCTGGTTACATGATAACAACTCAGTATCTCTTATTCGACTGCTGTACAGTGACATGCGGCCGGTGCCGTTCATAGCTAGGTGGCGCTCAGCCGAATTGCGGAGT
This sequence comes from Schistocerca gregaria, assembly GCF_023897955.1. Classification (NCBI taxonomy): domain Eukaryota; kingdom Metazoa; phylum Arthropoda; class Insecta; order Orthoptera; family Acrididae; genus Schistocerca; species Schistocerca gregaria. Next base: position 480,627,106 of record NC_064926.1, read on the forward strand.
CCCTCTATTGGCGCTTGCGTGTACTGTCGTGGCGGCACTGTTAAATGTCATGGCACTGTCACAACACTTCCGCGCCCCCCCCCCCCCCCAAAAAAAAAAAAAAAAAAAAAAAAAAAAAAAAAAAAAAAAAAAAAAAAAAAACCACTCACTTCCTTGGAGACATGGACAGTGCGGAGACATCCATGGCCTCTTGTGAGGCCCTGAGAAGTTCCCACGGAGAGGCATGAGAGTATGGTCGAAAATGTCCAGGACGGAAGTTCGTGCGTGGAACGTACCTCCTGGACGAGATGATGGGTGAAAACTCAAGAGCAGCATCCATAGGTGTCGTGGACCTGGGGGTGTGCTCCAGTGAGATGGGTCCTGGAGAAGGCGGCGTCATGACTGGGGCCGGTTCTGGCGTACTCAGAAGTGGTAGCGACATTGGCTGCATCAACACATATGGTAGATCAGCAGCAACAACTAAACTAGCTTCTCAGGCTGGTGGAGGTGAAGGAAGAGGTGGTGGCACCGGCGTGGCCACCGCTCGTGGGCGCATCTGGTCATAATGGCGAACAACCATGCCGTCGTCCATACGTATTTCACAAAGCCGGCGGCCGCGAAGAGCCTTGACCACCCCTGGAATCCATTTAGGGTGAGATCCATACCCTCGTGCCCACACATCGGCGCCCACTGAGTATTTTCCCGCACTAGCGGACACTGCACAAGGCCTGACAGGGTGAAGCAGGTGCAGTAGAGTGCACGGTTGGCGGCCATGCAAGAGTTCAGCAGGGCTGCGATCACCCAGAGGCATGAAGCAATAAGAACTCAGAAATTGCAGCATCTGTGGAGAAATCACTAACGAATTTTTTCATCTGGCTTTTGAAAGTGAGGACAAGGCGCTCGACCTCCCCATTCGATTGCGGATGGAAGGGCGGTGCTGTAACATGATGAATCCCTTGTTCAGTACAAAAATCACGGAAGGCCTGCAAAGAAAACTGAGGGCCATCGTCCGTGACGATCGTGGATGGAAGACCTTCTAGCACAAAGATTTTGGACAAAGCCAGCATCGTCACCGCAGTGGTGGGCGACGGACATCGAACAACAAACGGAAACTTCGAGAAGGCGTCAATCAACAGTAGCCAATAAGTACCATGGAAGGGGCCGGCAAAGTCAGCGTGCACCCATTCCCATGGCTGTACTGGATCAGGCCACGGAGAGGGCATTGTACGATGTGCAGCCAGTTGTTGAGCACACTGACCACACGCAGCAACTATGTGGGCGATGTCCGAACCAATACCGGGCCAATAAACGTGCCTGTGGGCCAGGGACTTAGTCCGAGAAATACCCCAATGGCCTTCATGCAACAGTTTGAGAACATTTTTGCAAAGAGAGGCTGGCACCACGACCCATGGAGTAGCGCCATCCATGGCCAGAAGAACAACATCATCACGAACAGACAGACGAAGGCGCAAGGCATGGTAGTTGTGAAGGGGATCTGATGCCCGGCCCTTGGGCCTGTCTGGCCAACCCCATTGAATAAAACCGATCACCTGATGCAGGACTGGGTCCCGTGCAGTAGCTGACGCGACCTGCGAACCTGTAAGTGGAAAACCCTCAACCGCACGACGTTCTTCCTCATCAATGTGGAAACAGAGTAGTTCATCACGATCAAAAACCGGGTCGGGGCACATTGGCAATTGCGACAATGCGTCAGCGTTGGCATCCTGGGCCATGGGGCAATAGTGAATCTCATAGTGAAAACGAGACAAGTATAAGGCCCAACGTTGCAGGCGGTGAGCTGCCTTATCTGGAAGCAATGCCGATGGGCTGAACAGAGACACCAGCGGCTTGTGGTCAGTGATGAGGTGAAACTTAGAACCATACAAAAAACGCTGAACTTTTTTAGAGCATAAATGATAGTGAGTGCCTCCTTTTCAATTTGAGAGTAACGCCGTTGCGCATCGTTGAGGGTCTTGGAAGCATAGGTGATGGGTATTCCGACCCATCCTCATACCGATGGGCGAGAACAGCCCCTAGGGCATACTGTGACACATCAGTCACCAGAACCAAGTGCTGACCCGGACGGAATGTGGCAAGACAAGGCACTGACTGCAAATGAGCCTTCAGGTGGACAAAAGCCTGCACACACTCGTCGGACCAACAGAAAGGGACTTTTTTGCATAACAGCAGATGCAGAGGATGAGCTACCACTGCCACAGATGGAATGAATTTGTGATAATAAGCAATCTTGCCTAGAAACTCCTGAAGTTCTTTGACTGTAGATGGCCGGGGTAGAGCGTTAATGGCCACAACGTACTGACGTAGAGGATGTATACCCTCACGGGACAAGTGGAAACCAAGATACACAATGGAGGGTTGGAAGAACCGTGACTTGTCCAGATTTCTCCTCAACCCAGCTGAATGCAAAACCTGAAACAGTGAACGCAAATTGTGAAGGTGCTCCTCAGAGGAGGCCCCCATGACAACAATGTCATCCAGATAGTTTATGCAGCTGGGAACGGAAGCCGTGAGCTGTTCCAAAAACCGCTGAAAAATGGGCGGCGCACTAGTGACGCCAAATGGTAACTGCTGGGACTGATACAACCCACAAGGAGTGTTGATGACGAGAAATTCCTTAGAAGAAGCATCCAACGGCAACTGATGGTACGCCTCCGATAAGTCAAGTTTGGAAAAGAACTGGCCCCCAGCGAGCTTGGTAAATAACTCCTCAGGACGGGGAAGAGGATAAGTGTCAATGAGGCTCTGAGTGTTGACAGTGGCTTTAAAATCATCACACAATCGCAGACTCCCATTTGGTTTAGAAACCACCATGATTGGCGATGCCCATTTGCTGGAGGTAACAGGAAGGAGAATCCCTGAAGCTGTTAACCTGTCTATCTCAGCCTTGACAGGTGCACACATCACCACCAGAATAGGGCGTGCCTGGAAAAACTTAGGGTGAGCTGCAGGTTTAAGAGTAATGTGGGCTTCAAAATCCTTGGCACGACCTAGACCAGCAGAGAACACGGACGAAAACTCAGAACACATTCCATCCAGCTGTTAATACGGAATATCCTCAGATATGAGGTGTACATCATCATCAATGGAGAACCTGAACAACTGGAAAGCATCATAACCGAACAGGTTTTCAGTGCCCACATGATCCACCACATAAAACGTGAGGGGCCTAACAACAGACTTGTAGGCAGTGGAAGCATCAAACTGGCCAATGATAGGAATTTTCTGTTTATTATAAGTTCTCAGATTTCGCGTAACTGGAGACAAGGGAGGGGAGCCCAACTCCAAATACATGCGAGAATTAATGAGAGTTACTGCAGAGCCAGTGTCCACTTGCATGCGAATGTCTTTATCCAGAACATGAACAGTAACAAACAACTTATTTGTTTGAGAAAGCACACAGTTAACATCCATGTCCGATGCCTCGTCCTCGTCGACAGGTACTTTAGGGGACTGACACACAGAAGCAATATGGCCTTTTTTCCTACATGAATTACACGTGGTCCAACGTTTTGGACATGCCGCCCTGTCATGCTGTATGAAACAACGTGGACAAGAAGGAAGTGCGGAACGAACCTGCTTCTGTGGTTGCTGTTTTCGCTGCAAGCATTGTGGCCCAACGCAATGTTGTTTACACAAGTGAACTGCCACCTCATCTTCATTCTCCTGTGAAACAGGCAAATTGTTCGTGTCGAAAGTTGACTGTACAGTGCCTACATCACACTACGCGTCTATTTGCGCGCCAGCAACGTAAGACACTTCAAAGGATTGAGCGATGCTTAGAATTTCCGACAATGATGGGTTTGGCAGTTGTAGGGCATGTTGCCAAACTTCTTTATCAGGAGCAAGATGTAGAATAGCATCCCTAACCATTGAATCAGCATAAGACTCATGATGAGTATCCTTGACAAACTGACATTTCCTACTCAGACCGTGTAGTTCCGCTGCCCAAGCCCGATAAGATTGATGGGGCTTTTTACGACACCGGTAGAAAGCCACATGGGCAGCAACTATGTGGGTGTTTTTTTGGTAATAGTTAGACAATAAGTCACACATTTCTGGGAAGGACAGAGAGGCAGGTTCCCGCAGAGGGGATAACTGAGATAGCAGCTGATAGATCCGTGGGGAAATCCAAGATAGAAATAACGACTTACACATAGGAGCATCGACAATGCCAAAAGCCAAGAAGGGTTGCCTCAAACGCTTCTCATAATCCTCCCAGTCTTCAGCGGCCTCATCGTAAGGAGGGAATGGAGGCGGAGAAGAGGAAGACAGACGATGAGTAAGCGACGTCGACAACGCCTGAATAGCAGCCGTCAGATGTGTTTATTGTTCTATGAGCGCTTGCATAAACTGTTTCATGTCTGCCCCATCACGAACACACAAATCCACAACGCAGTGGAAATATCCGACCTCGTCGCCAAAAAGTGTTATAACCTTTAATCACCAATAATTGCATGGATATTCAAATACACTCACTTAGAAACAATAGCTGGTTACATGATAACAACTCAGTATCTCTTATTCGACTGCTGTACCGTGACATGCGGCCAGTGCCGTTCATAGCTAGGTGGCGCTCCCACGCTCAGCCAAATTGCGGAGTGCCTCTATCACCGCTTGTGTGTACTGTCGTGGCGGCACTGTTAAATGTCATGGCACTGTCACAACACTTTTCCCCCCTTGAAAAAAAAAAAAAAAAAAACACTCACTTCCTTGGAGACATGGACAGTGCGGAGACGTAGAAAAGGGCAAAAAATATGCTCTCCAGAAATGAGGCCTTCTCAAAGTCTATGACATCTAGCACAGTATTGTGACAAACTGGAGAGACAAGGATTACCTTGGTGTAGTCTTAGCCTGCCAAAAGTTGATTCTACTGGCCAATTTGAGGATGGTTTTGGAAAGTTTTCCACATTCATCTAGTTATATATTGGCCCTGAGCTACAGTTTATCTAACCAACTGAAAAAATAGCTTTTAAAACACTTCTTGTTCACCTTCAATTATGCCCATTAACCTAAAAAAAAGGAATTATGAAAGTACTACAATAAATCCATTAACCTGAACAAGTGTGAAGTTTAATAAGCAAACAAAGTTTTATGGAGGGCATAAACCACCTTTTTTTTTTTTTTTTTTTTTTTTTTTTTTTTTTTTTTTTTTAAAAGTCTATTCCTTGGTCTCCACTTCGAGAAATATTAATATGACATTTTTGTTTATTTCCAACATGATTTTCTCATGTTTCACATTTCAGATTTTTATTTTTAAATTTGAACATAACATCATAGGAGTATGAATAAATGTTGTGACTGTTTTTTAGATTTATTTCATAACTCATTGGATAACATGTATTTAATCATATTAGGATTTAAGTTCAGATTGTGGCATAATAATAAGATAACGTTTAGGTTTGAAAGTAATCTACCTTAAAATACTAAGTAGATAACTATCTGGCTTTTGACATGCAATGAGTTCTGTGTACGTTCTGCCAAATTTAGTTATTGGCGAATGACATGTTTTCATACCACCAAATCAGTTATTTCAAAATGAGGAAATTTTGATATTACTCCCTCCTGGCAAAATTTCTGCATATGCCCATGATTGCAATAATGATTTTTATCAATATTTCCCTTTTCTACCAAAATTACAAAACTTTTCAAATTTATGTTTCATGCTTCTTAATTAAACAGTTTTTCCCGTTATTTACTTTGAGCATTAATATTCACTCAAAAGAATTAGAATATTAATAAGTATAATTTTCTTTCCAGAAAATACAACTATTCAAAATTTGACATCGTTATATGAAAACTACATGAATTATGTGATGTTAATGATACAATGTTTTATATATCCCTATTATTATTATGTGACTTGTAATGAGTCAACCTTTTCATTTATAGAATGATGAGTACAACAAAAAGAAAAATTATAGAGAAATAAGAAAATTGAAAAATGATAATGTAGTACTATGAGGCAATTTTAGGACTGAAAGATTAACTACGAAAAATGTTATATGCAAGTGTATCATGTTCTATATTAGTTGTGCATCATATTTTACGATATATGGATTTGGGTCTGTTACAGCACAAAACTCAATCCTGTATCTATACTCTATGACCACTGTGAAGTGTATGGCATAGGGTACTTCTCACTGTACTGTTTATAGGGATTCTTCCAGTACCATTCACGTATGGAGTACAGTAAGAATGATTGCTTAATATCTCAGTGCTCACTGTATTTAGTCTATCTTGTCTTCATGATCTCTACACAAAGGGGCTTCTAGTGTATTCTTAGATTCCTCTTTTAAATCTGGTTCCTGAAACTTTGTAAGTAGGCTTTCAGGAGGTAGTTCACATTTACCTTCAGGCACCTACCAGTTCAGTTTCTAAGCATCTTCATCATTCTTTCCCATCGGTTAAACAAACCTTGCTCTTCACTGTATATATTCAATATCCCTTGTAAGTCCTATTTGGTATGGATCCTACATGCTTGAATAATATACTAGGATGGATTATGTGAGTAATCTCCTTTGTAAGCACTCTCATATTTTACCAACGAATTAAAATCTGCCAATTGTTTTACCTACAACTGAGCCAATATGAGCATTCCATTTTATATACATTAGGACCTTGATTAGACATTGAAAATCTATTTAAAAATGCAGAACAGTTTTTTTTCTATTTCTTAAATTTTAACTTTGCGACTGGATCATGCCATTTCTTTCCTGTCTATATGTGCATAGCTGCATCAGTTGGCTGTTGTTCCAGGTGTTTGAGGGCACTCTTAAACCGCTTCTTTGCTGTATACTGGCTGATCTTTTCATCTTCTTCCTTTTCTTCACCATCTGACTCCTCTTGGTCAACACTCTATTGTCACAAAGTAAGATCGATGACCTAGTCATCTTCCAAATTCTTCATTGGTGACAATAGCAACATTATCTTCTACTAGCCATTCCTCTACATCAGCGCATTGGATATCATTCTGAAATGTTTGCTAATCAGTCACTAAATCTGTATTGTCTGACTCATTAGCTTCTGGAAGTTCATACTCCTGGTTTAGGCTAGGAAAACATTTCTCCATGTTTATAGTTTTGAAGGAGCGTGACTCGTGCATTGGACCTTTTGTGACATGAGTAAAATCAATCAATAATGCTAGCACACTTTTTGGCATGAGGTGTAGATGGATGGTTGAACACGTGGTCAGATAATCTCAGGAGTCGGTTAACTGAAGGCCAAATAATTGAGGCTCTACTGTACTTACAAACTTTTGTACCCAAGTATTTGTATGATGTGACTGATTCAAATTTTGGCTTACTGATATTGCAGTCATAGGATACTACATCTATGATCTTTTAAAACCTGCAGCCAATCTTTTGACCCTTTTGACTTCTTGTCAAGACCTGACAGAATATTTGAGCAGTCTTTTCCAGACAGTACTTCATTATAGATAACTACACATATATGAAAAGTCTGAGATTACAATTAACACTGTCTGCAAGATCATAAATATACAATACTAAAATTTAAAAAAGTCTGTCTTAAAGGGAATTTGTAGAAAGGCTTGGACTAAAAGTAAAGATGTTTATGTTATAACTCAGTGGTCCACTGACAAGTTAGTTACATGTTTCATGGGTTACTTGTGTGAAATATCATACTCACATGGAACTAGCCTCTTTATAGGGATTTAACTTAATTTATGTTTAAATATGGCCACACATGTACTATTTGCAAATGACTTCACATAACAAAAAATAATATTTAATTTAAAAGCCAAATCAAGTGTGCAAAACTTCTTTACTAAATTAGCAGCATGATTCAAAATAAAAATTATTCTTTGAAGTAAAAGGAGTTACCAGAAGGAACTTTTTAGCTATCATGTTTAGCTTTGCTCTCAGTCATTTACTATTATTATAAAAGTGATCAAAAATCTTGCTAGCAGCATTATTTGCCTCTTTTTGAACTAAAGTCAGTTTTAATGAAGCATTATAAAGGCCATTCTTCATCTAGTCTTGTTGTTGCGGACACCATTCAATCTTGGTATTTCAATGAAAGTACTGAAATACTCTGCTGACTTAGCAGCAACACCTTTATTTACCTTTGTCATTAATTGGTGTAACATGGCATATATCAAAATGTGTTGAAACATCCAATAGTAATGACTATCTTATGCAATGGTGTAGCAAATGCACATTTATACCTCTTTAGAGAACTGCCCTGACTCAGTGATGCATTGCGTATTTCAAAAGGAATAGTACATACTCCGCCAGCCGTCAGGTACTTCTGCCAGCAAACCTTGCCACAGTGACCACATTCCAGTAATCTAGCAGGATCTCCAGTCCCTACTCAAATCATTAGGTGCATTCCAGAACATCTCCCTCATCTCTCTACTTACCCCTGCCACTCCCTGCACTCCCACCTTCTACATGATTCCTGAAGTCCATAAACCTAACCACCCAGAATGCCCCATTGTGGCCTGTTACTGAGCCTCCACTGAGAGAATCTCTTCTCTCGTAGACTAACACCTTCAACACATCACCCGGAATCTACCCTCCTATATAAAAGATACCAGCCATTTCCTCCACTTACACTTCACAGTTCCTGTCCTTTACCACGCAGTGCCCTGCTCATCATGGTTGATGCCACCTCCCTGTACACTAACATTCCTAACGCCCATTACCTTAATGCTGTTGAACACTATCTTTCCCAATGCCCTATGGATTCCAAACCAACAACCTCCTTCCTAGTTTCCATGACCTCACCCAATATTCCTTCTGCTTTGAAGGCATTTCTTACAAACAAATTAGGGGTACAGCTATGGGCACCCGCATGGCACCATCCTATGCCAACCTATTCATGGGCCATCAAGAGGAATCCTTCCTAAACACCCAGAAACCTAAACCCCTCATCTGGTTCAGATTCAGTGATGACATCTTTGCTATCTGGACCAAAGGTGAAGACACTCCATCCACATTCCTCCAGAATGTCAACAACTTCTCCCCCATTTGCTTCACTTGGTCCTATTCAACCCAGCTAACTGCCATCCTAGATGTTGACCTCCACCTCAAAGATGTCTACATCAGTACCTCCGCCCATATCAAACCTACTAACCACTAGCAGTACCACCACTTCAACAGCTGCCACCCATTCCATACCAAGAAGTCCCTTCCGTACAGCCTAGACACTTATGGTCGTTGCATCTGCAGTGACAAGCAGTCCCTCTTGGAATATACTGATGGTCTCACTGAAGCCATTACTGACTGTAATTATCCTCCCAACCTTGAACAAAAACTAATCTTCTGTGCCTTATCTTTCCAGTCTCAAACCACCTCCCAAAGTTCCATCGTCCGGCCATAGAGGAGCATTCCCCCCATAACTAAGTACAATCCAGGACTAGAGCAACTGAGTTACATTCTCCGCTAGCATTTTGATTACCTCTCATCGTCCCCTGAAATGAGGAATATCCTGCCCACTATCCTTTCAATCCCTCCCCCAAATAAAAATTTTGTCTAAGTCCTCTTGTATCCTTGTACAATTAATTTAAGATGACAGTCTCCCATCACCAGCAAATGGCCTCAGATGGCTGCTCATACTATCAGTCAGATCAATTATATATATATATATATATATATATATATATATATATATATATATATATATAGACCAAGATCAGTCCTATTACACTTCCCTGGTCCACTCCTGACAACACCCAGTGTTTAGGACATTGTAATGAGACTTAAAAAGTCCTTGAGCCACTCACATGTCTAAAAATCCATTCCAAATGCTCAGATCTTCATTAGCAATTTGTAATGTGTCACTTTATCTTTCTAGAAATTTAAGAATATGAAATCTGCATGCTGGCCTTCATCCATGGTTCACAGGATATTGTGCAAGAAAGGGGCAAGCTGAGTTTTGCATGAGCAATGCTTTCTAAATCCTTGTTGATTTGTGGTTATAAGCTTTCCTCTCTCATATTTATTATATCCTAATTCAGAATATGCTCAAGAATTCTGCAGCAAACAGACATTATGGATCTTGGTCTGTAATTCTACATGTCTGTTCTCTTACCCTTGTTATTGCAAGAGGCACCTGCTCTTTTTTCCAGTCTAAAATGTAAGGCTCAGTCTACTGATCCTGTCAGGCCATTCAATGCTGACCACATCATCCCCTTCCAATGGTATCATCCAGATGTGTTATGGAGGGGCACAGGTCAGAACACAACTCTTCCAGACATTTCCAGCTTTCCAGAGCTTGGAGCCGTCATTCTCAGTCAAGTGGCTCCACGATTGGCATTGCGAGGCTGAGTGTACACCGTTCCAGTCTCCTCACCCAGCAAACCTGCTTGGCAGCAGCAGGAATCAAACTTGGGTCCTCCACAGAGCAGTGAGAAGTGCTGACCTCTGAGCTGCAGATGCAGACCTTTTTTCCAATCACTTGGAAGTTTCTTCTAGGCAAGAGATTTGCAATAAATGCAACATTAATATGGGTCAAGGCTGAATAGTACTCTCTGTAAAACTGAATTGGGATTTCTGTCTGTATCTGGTGACTTATTTCTTTTCATTTCTTTCATGTGCTTTTCAAAACCCATGATGCACATTTCTTTGTCCTCCATATGGGAGCTAGTGCAGTGGTCAAACAGTGGTACATCGGTACAATCCTGCCTGGACAATGTTTTAAATGCGAGATTTAAAACTTCAACTTTCCTTTTGCTGCATTCTATTGCCACTCCAGATTAGTCTATGACTGACTGAATAGAAGCCTTTCATCTGCTTTGTGGTTCAAGTAGAATCAAAATTTTCTATGATTTATTCTGATACGAAGTCCTGTATGCATACCAGCACTACAGTTCAAGAACTGTTTTGTCTCATTTATAGAAAGCATCTCTCAATTAACATGAGCTGTTATTTCCCTACTTACCACTGACTATGATTATTTCAATGCTAGAGCATTCTTTGTCATGCAGGGCAAGCTTTGGTACCCTGAAATTGTGTTTTTTCTTATTGTTTATCCCTAACACTGGTGATCACTCATACTCACGCATTCTTCTCTGTTAAGTCTCCTATGCAATTGTGTATTGACATGTTAGGGCTGTCAGATATATTCTTGTACTTTCAAATAAGAATTATATTCTAATGATGGTTTGGAGGAAGCATTAAGTTCAATATCTGTGACGAAAAGGTGAGATATCAAACTGCTACAATAATGATGTACATTGTCTTGTTGAGCTGTGCTTTGAACTTCTGCCATACATGATAAGTTTTGTCACACTGGAGTACAGTTTTACGCACATAATGAGGGCCTTCAAGAATTAAGAAACACAAAGAACCACTAAGTGGTGCTATTTTTCGTATCTAGAAACAGTCAGGAAGTTATTTCTTGTTTGTATCTTAGTTGAAATATTTTTCAGATGCTTATTGAAACACAAGTGTTGCTTACATACTTGAATGATTATTCCACTGAGCAAGAGAAAGAGCATTTTCAGCATTCTCCTGACATGCATGTACATTTTGTGCTTTTACAGTGTTTTTATTTTGTCCCTGTTGTGACACTCCTGGTCATATAAGAGCTTGTAGTTGCTTGGTGGCAGTGATCACAGTGAAAAATGGCTGTAAATATGGGTGGGTACAGCACTATCTACATCCAATAATGTGGTCAACACACACACATTTGTTTTCATAGATTTTACTTCCATAAATGTCAGACCCCTCACTGAATCAGTTATGGCCTGTCTGCATCTTAATTATGTAATTAAGTCTCATTTATCAGGTATGCACATGCTGCACCTTCTAATTATATGACAACAGTCACTTGTGCAGTGAATCCTAACCAACCATCAACAGTCTCACTCAGATGATCAATACATGTGGCACTTTAATACAAAAGTTAATCATTATTGATTGTCTTATGTCACTGTCTGTCTTCTTCTAATTCACAGTCTGGTTTCATAAACAGTTAAACACATTATTGTACAGGTACATTATGGCTGTTTTGACTGACACAGGTCCCACATTTGAAATTTTAGAAGAGATGGGCTTAAAATGGCTTCAGGCCCACTGCTTATATAGCTTTTCAAAAATGGCAACTTAAGTCTCACATTGTTGAATATGTAATTTTGGAAATTTACAATTAAAATTTTACATCTCAAATTAATTGATAATGTAGAAAAATTGCTTTTGGTCTGAACATTATGTTACAATAAGTGCTTTGACTGAAATAAGCCTTCTTGATGATGAAATTGCAAAAATCATTAAATAAACAATACCGTACATTGAAGTGCTAATTACTCAGGAACTAGTTAACTGCTAATGTTCCTGCCATGTTTTGAAAATTATTTACATGAATACTTTAAGGATTTCTATGGGTTATTTTCCTATCAGTAATATAGTAATTACGTCTGTTTACGTGTCGACAACATGACTGGAATAGGAAATAATTACTGTTAATTAACTGAACTGAGCTTTAGCAAAACTAGTTACTTGAAATTGTTTAAATTAAGTGATAATTATTGTGACTAATGTAATTTAGCAAAGATGGACCTGGTCTTATACTCTGAATTACAGAATAACAACTTTATATTATGGTACATCTCTCACTAACACTAATGATAACTAAGAAAGCAAAAAAAATCTTGTAAAGAGGAAAATAAGAAATCAAATTGCAAATGGGTCCCAGTGGGCTTTATTTTGCCATCTGATGATATATGTACCAAGTACTGTGCAACCAGAACTCTATAGTAACTAAACAGCCATGTGATTGATGGTATGACTTGACAAATTGTTCCACTGGCATGTCAACTTCTGCAGCTCTGGCCTGATGAGCTGTGCTCATCCTTTCATCTTCTAGTATTACTGTAGTCTTCAGTCTTTTAGATTTGATGCAGTTCTCCAAAGGGGACAGTAACTGACCCATACAGAAAGAGCTGATAGGCTGAGTCTGGTGGAATGTAGAACTCTGTTTATAATTGGATCACCTAAGTCAGTGAAATATCAAGTTTGGTAGATCTTCCAGTCATTTTCACTTCTAAAAAGTGGACAAGTATAACCACAGAATGGGCTGATGTGCAAAACAGATAATAAAACAAATCTGTATGAAAACATCTTATGAACTGTTCATATAGTTAATGTACAATGCATTGGCATATGTGCCAACACAGTGAACCAGACCTCAATTCAGTTCACACACTGGATTAATGGCCAATAGTCTGGAACACCAGACAGTCCAGATGTGGTTTTTAGACAGTTTCCTACACTCATTTAGGCAAATGCCAGGCTGGTTGAAAATCTGTGTCTTTAGAAAACATGATGCACAAACAACTGAAACATGATAAAACATAAAAGATAGTTTACACAATTCACAAACAGACAGCACACAAAATTTCCCTCCATTACATTAAATAATGCAGGTAAGGCTTTGAGCTTAAGTTAAAAATAAATAAATTGTCAAATCATTAAAGAGCAGGTCCACAGTATAATTACCACAGGAAGAGGAATAAGAAGCAGAGAAGAAGCATACTTAACAGAACAAACTGGAAGGAGGATAGGAAGGCCACTTCCTTAACAGGAATTGAAGAGGCTGGAAAATGTAGGAGCAGTATTGGTATTCATATTATTATTCATATTATTATTATTATTATTATTATCAGTAGTAGTATTAGTAGTACGGTAGTAGTAGTAAAAGAAGTAGGATAGGAAGGCCACTTCCTTAACAGGAATTGAAAGGTCTTGAAAAAGTAGGAGCAGTATTGGTATTCATATTATTATTATTATTATTATTATTATTAGTAGTAGTAGTAGTAGTAGTAGTAGTAGAAGATGAACAAGAACAGGAAAAATAAGAATGGACAAAGTTCATAATCATTATTTCTTTAGATATAGATAGTTTTGCACTCTTGGAGAGCTGTATACTTTTCAAATAATTTCCACATTTGTGTACTAATGTAATTCAGATAAATTTTTCTAAAAAATAAGTGATAAACTAACATAGAAATTTCCATTTCCATCTGTTTGTCGCTAGATGATGAGATTGTAATTTTTCCTCTGCTTAAACTATGTTGCTAAGAGTGAAATATATTAAAATATCTACATCAGCTTTGGCTGAAGATGCGATACTTCTGCAGCTATAGAACATACCTTCGTCACCTTCAAAAAAAACTACCACTTGTCTGATTCTTGTTCACTGATAATATTATCATGATCTGGACATAGGGCCAGGACACCCTATTCTCATTCCTCCACAACCTCAATACCTTCCTTCCCATCCACTTCACCTGGTCCTGCTCAGCCGAATGTGCCACCTCTCTGATGGCTTCATCCATACCTCTGTTCATATCAAGAACACTAACCATCAACAGTACTTGCAGTCTGACAGCTGCCACACCCTTCCACACTAAACAAGAACTCCCTTACCCAGTACGCTGAAAATTTCACAAAGGCTTTCACAGATAAGCACTAACCCACCCACTACACATCTTAAACATAGTCTGCAAAGAGACTTATCATGCCATATCCTGATACACCCATAACCCTTCCACAATCCCCAAGAAATAGCAGCACATTCCTCATTGCCCCAGACTGGAGCAACTAAACAATGTTCTTCGCCAAGACTTCGACTTTCTATCATCGTGATCAGAAATGAGGGACATCCTACCCAAGATCTTCACCACACCTACTAAAGTAGTATTCTGCTGCCAGTCCAACCTAAGCAACTTCGTGATCCATTCCTATGCCGTTCCCACTCTTGTCACAGGGGTCAGATCCATGTGGAAGATCTACGTGCAATACCTACCTGATTCACTCACCCAGCACATCATACTCTGGTGCTATTATGGGCTTACCCTAACTCATCAGAGGCAGGTTGTAATAAAACTGCTTATGGTGAGGTAAATGTACTAACCAATCTTGGATCATACGAAATGTCCAGTTCCTTGAAGATCCTAACCTAGAAATCCATTACCATACAGTAATATGAAAATGTATAACCATCAATATTATGAGAAGGAAAGTTGCTACTCACCATATAGCAGAGATGCTGAGTCGCAGATAGGCACAACAAAAAGACTCTCACAATTAAAGCTTTCGGCCATTAAGGCCTTCATCAACAATAGACACACATATGCGCACATACAAAAACACTCACTCACATGACTGCAGTCTCAGGCAACTGAAACCACACTGGTAGCAGCAGCACCAGTACATGATGAAAGTGGCAACTGGGTGGGGGTAAGGGGGAGGCTGAGATGGTGAGGGGGCAATAGTATGGTGGGGCCATGGGGGTGGTGAGCAGTGAAGTGCTATAGGTTAGGCGGATGGCAAGGGAGAAGTGGGGTGTGGGGACGAGGAGGGGACGGGGGGGGGGGGGGGGGGGCGGAAGTAGAGGAAAAGGAGAGAAACAAAAAGACTGGGAGTGGTGGTGGAATGACTGCTGTGTAGTGCTGGAATGGGAACAGGCAAGGGGCTGGATGGGTGAGGACAGTGACTAATGAGGGTTGAGGCCAGGAGGGTTATGGGAATGTAGAATGTATTGCAGGGAAACTTCCCACCTGCACAATTCAAAAGAGCTGGTGTGGGTGGGAACAATCCATATGGCACAGGCTGTGAAGCAGTCATTGCAATGAAGGATATCATGTTTGGCAGCATGTTCAGCAACAGGGTGGTCCGCTTGTTTCTTGGCCACAGTTTGTCAGTGGCCATTCATGCGGACAGACAGGTTTGTTGGTTGTCATGCCTACATAGAATGCAGCACAGTGGTTGCAGCTTAGTTCATAGACCACATGGCTGGTTTCAGAGGTAGCCTGCCTTTGATGGGATACGACTGGAGTAGGTGGTGGTGGGAGGATGTATGGGACAGGTCTTGCATCTATGTCTATTACAAGGGTCTGAGCCATGAGGTAAGGGATTGGGAGCAGCAGGTGTGTAAGGAAGGATGATCATATTGATGCTTGTTACTGGGCTGGAATAGGTGGTGGTGGGAGGATGTATGGGACAGGTCTTACATCTAGGTCTATTGCAGGGGCATGACTCATGAGGTAAGGGATTGGGAGCAGGGATTGTGTAAGGATGAACGAGTATATTGTGTAGGTTTGGTGGACAGCAGGATCAGTGTGAAGGGTGGAAGGAATAGTGGGCAGGACATATCTCATTTCAGGGCACAATAAGAGGTAATCGAAAACCTGGCAGAGAATGTAATTCAGTTGCTCCAGTCCTGGGTGGTACTGAGTTATGGGGAGAACGCTCCTCTTTGGCTGGATGGTGGGAGTTTGGTAGGTGGTGGGAGACTGGAAAGATAAGGCACAGGAGATTTGTTTTTGTACAAGGTTGGGAGGATAATTACGGTCAGCGAAGGCTTCAGTGAGACCCTCGATATATTTCAAGAGGGACTGGTCATCACTGCAGTTGTGAGTACCACAGGTGGCTAGGTTGTACAGAAGAGACTTCTTGGTATGGAACATGTGGCAGCTGTCAAAGTGGAAGTATTACTGGTGGTTAGTAGGTTTGATACGGATGGAGGCACTGGTGTAGCCATCCTTGAGGTGGAGGTCAACATCTAGAAAGTGGCTTGTTGTGTCGTGTAGGATCAGGTGAAGCAAATGGGGGAGAAGTAGTTGAGGTTCTGGTTCTGGAGCAATGTGGATAGGATGTCCTCACCTTTGTTACAGATAGCAAATATGTCATCAATGAATCTGAACCAGGTGAGGGTTTTAGGATTTGGGGATTTTAGGAAGGATTCCTGTAGATGGCCCATGAATAGTTTGTCATAGGATGGTGCCCTGTTACCCACAGACATATGTATTTTTTATTAGTTATTCTTTACTTTGATCCTTGTGACTTCTCACCGATTAGTGAGTTTTCACCTTTTGCTATCACTGACTCCCACAGATTTCATCTTGTTTCCCCCTTTGCAACAATTTCATCCTTTTCATGAATTTTCACATGTATTTGGGTGTATTTTTGCGAAATTTTGCAGACATAATTCTGCATTATTTACATAATTTTTCGCATTTTTCCACCACAATGGATCCTTGCCTGTTCCATCTGCATCAATAAAGTAAAGTTTCCTTATCCCTACCCAGATCCCAGTCCCACATCCTGCCCCTGCATTGTGGCTTGGAACATGGAATTCCCCCAAATGGCCTTACCATCAAATTACCCATTTCTGGCTACCATCCCTCCTTCCACAATGCCCTCCACCTGTTCAGATTCCACCAGTCCTAAGCCCTCACCAACATAGTCCTGCAAAACCATATCAACAAAGCCCAATCCTCCTTGCAGTACCATCTTTCCACCCACAAAATTCTCCTGTTGCACAATCCCAAATTCCTGGAACCCATAACACACACTGAAGCTCTTGCCCTGCAGGAACTTGAGCAACATGCACAATACCACCTCAAAAAGCTCTGCATCCTGCTCACTTCCTATTCCCACCTTGGAGTACCACTGTCCACCACCCCTAAAACAACCTTCAAACTTCCCCCACATCCTGTCATAGCTGAGAAACCCTGTCTTGCAGAACTACTACACCTGCCCCATCATCCAAAACTCCCTTCCAACACCACACAGAACCCAGAACCTAAACAGACCCACAACACAGTCATGAGCCTTTCCTCCAGAAGCCTTAGTCCCACAGAAGTATCAGTCCTTTCCAAAGTCCGAAATTCAGTCATGCAGGACTTGTTAAAGACCTTCTCTCCTTCTCTTGGTCCCTACAGCAGAAACACTTTTCTGCTAACAACTCTACCAATCAGACTTAACCAAAGACCAATATTGAATCTTGCCTAACTCAGTTCACTCCTCCATCCAACCATGATCCACCCCCAATGCCACCAAACCACGCCATGTTAACTTTCCAGAATTTTTTGCCTCATCATCATTCCCAAAATCCCTCAATGTGCAACCAACCTTACATATGCAGCACCACAGTCCACCATCTAAAAACTGATCCCTCAACCTTATAAACCTACCTGCGGACAAAGGTTCCCCCCTTGTTGTTCTGTATCACAAGGATTACCTGGTGGAAGGACTCCACCAGCTGATAGATACTTACACCTGCAAACCTTGCCACACTGACCCAATTCCAGTAATCCAGCAGGATCTCCAGTCACTACTCAAATTCTCAGGCCCATCCCACAACATCCTCCCAGAGTCCATCTCTTTACTCACCCCCTACCACTCACCGCACTCCCACCTTCTACATGATTCCTAAGGTCCATTAACCTAACCACCCAGGATTCCCCATTATGGGCAGTTACTGTGCCCCCACTGAGAGAGTCTATGCCCTTGTAGACCAGAACCTTCAACCTAATACCTGGAACCTACCCTCCCATATAAAAGATATTAACCATTTCCTCCATCAACTCTCCACAGTTCCTGTCCCTTTACCACACGATGCCCTGCTCATCACTATTGATGCCATCTCCCTGTACACTAACATTCCTTACCACTATTCAACACTACATTTTCCAATGCCTAATGTATTACAAACCAATAATCTCTTTCCTAAATCGCCATGACCGACTATATTCTCACCCACAATTACTGTTCCTTTGAAGCCATTACCTACAAACAGATCCATGATATGGCTATGGGCACCCACATGGCGCCATCCTACGCTAACCTATTTATGGGCCATCAAGAGGAATCCTTCCAAAAAATCCAGAATCCTAAACCCCTCACCTAGTACAGATTCATTGATGACATCTTTGTTATCTGTAACAAAGGTGAGGACATGCTATCCACCTTCCTCCAGAACTCCAACAATTTCTCCTCCATTTGCTTCACATGATCCTTCTCAACACAACAAGCCACCTTCCTAGATCTTGACCACTACCTCAAGGATGCGTACATCAGTACCTCCGTCCATATCAAACCTACTAACCACCAGCAACACCTCCACTTCGACAGCTGCCACCTGTTCCACACCGAGACATCCCTTCTGTACAGCCTACCCATGGTAGTCGCATCTGCAATGATGAGCAGTCCCTCTTGAAATATACTGAGGATCTCACTGAAGCCTTCACTGACCGTAATTATCCTCCCAATCTTGCCTTATCTTTCCAGTCTCCCACTATCTCCCAAACTCCCACCGTCCGGCCACAGAGGAATATTCCCCTCATAACTCAGTACCACTCAGGCCTGGAGCAACTGAATTACATTCTCTGCCAGGGTTTCGATTACCTCTTATTGTGCCCTGAAATGAGATATGCCCTGTCCACTATTCCTTCCACCCCTCACACTGATCCTGCTGTCCACCAAACCTACACAATATACTCGTTCATCCTTACACAATCCCTGCTCCCAATCCCTTACCTCATGAGTCGTGCCCCTATAATAGACCTAGATGTAAGACCTGTCCCATACATCCTCCCACCACCACCTATTCCAGTCCAGTAACAAGCATCACTATGATCATCCTTCCTTACACACCTGCTGCTCCCAATCCCTTACCTCATGGCTCATACCCTTGTAATAGACATAGATGCAAGATCTGTCCCATACATCCTCCCACCACCACCTACTCCAGTCCAGTCCACAGCTCATGGTCTTGCAGTCGCATTATCGCTTCCCGAGCACAGGGTCTTGGGTTCGATACCCGGCTGGGTCAGGGATTTTCACTTGTCTTGAGATGACTGGATGTTTGCGTTGTCTTCATCATTTCATAATCATTCATGAAAGTGGTGAGTTTGGACTGAGCAAAGGTTGGTAATTTGTACGGGCGCTGATAAACACGCAGTTGAGCGCCCCACAAACCAAACATCATCATCATCATCATCATCATCATATTCCAGTCCAGTCACTAACATCACGTATCCCATCGGAGGCAGGGTTACCTGCACAACCAGCCATGTAGTCTATGAGCTAAGCTGCAACCACTGTACTGCATTCTATGTAGGCATGATAACCAACAATCTGTCTGTCTGCATCAATGGCCACTGATAAACTGTGGCCAAGAAACAAGTGGACCACCCTGTTGCTGAACACTCTGCCAAACATGACATCCTTCATTTCAATGACTGCTTCACAGCCTGCACCATATGGATCCTCCCCACCTACACCAGCTCTTCTGAAATGCACAAGTGGGAACTTTCCCTGCAATACATCCTACATTCCTGTAACCGTCCTGGCCTCAACCTTCGTTAGTTGCTGTCCTCACCCATCCAGCCCCTTCCCCAGCCTTTCGTCTAACTTGCAACACTTCACTGTCTCCCATCCCAACCACACTATCCCTCCCCCTTCCTGCCCCAGCATCCTCCTTACCCCCACCCAGTTGCCACTTCCATTATACACTGGTGCTGCTGCTCGCAACGTGGTTTCAGTTGCCTGAGACTGCAGTCATGTGCGTAAGTTTGTTTTTTTGCATGCATATGTGTGTCTGTTGTTGATGAAGGCCTTATTGGGGAAAGCTTTAATTGTGATAGTCCTCTTGTTGTGCCTATCTGCAACTCAACATCTCCTCTAAATGGTGAGTAGCAATTTTTCCTTCTCATAATATTGTTACATTCAATTCTGGATTTTCCATTGTTTGATTCATATAAAAATCAACATATATAAACACTTAATGTTATAATGATGATGATAATAAACTTTAAATCCAGATTCAGTGGCGAAAAAAGGCTATGTGATATTATACTTCAGTTATGCTACTACTCAGTTGAAGATTTCATATAGGATGAACCAAATATTCAAGAGGAATGTAGTTTATCAATTGTCTTGTTATGTAAATATAGATGTCTTTTCACAAAAAAGTTACATTAACTTTTAAACACTACTATAACTTTTTAACTATAGTTTTATATCAGTGAAGTTGTATTGCCCAATTTTTGATGTGTCTCCTGAACACTAATCAAATGATTGGCATTGTATATTATGAGATGAATTAATCACAATTCACAAGCCACTTATGAAAAACATGAGTCAGAACAGTACACTAAATTCTTAGAAATCTTCCTGGAAAGGAAATGGGGTTAGCAGTCCACAGTGTGAAAAAATTTAAGTATGCCATGCTAGCCTAATGTGTTACCACAAAAATTGTTCATATGCACTCACCAAATCTCTTGTTCACTTTTTAGTAGCCACAAATTTTATGTATGGCAATAACTCTTTTGAAATTCTTAAATCCATGGATTCTCATGGGCAGTTTTATGTAAAATTTCTAATCATCCTTAGAAAATGCTGGTACATACTCGCGACCAATGTTTTGTTGTATTCACCAAAGTAATTTGTCATCCAGAATAAAGGGTAGCAGAAAGTGAACCCCCTATCAAAGAAATTTGGTACTGTAATTCAGTGATATGCTTGTACACATGCAACCAGACTCATCACAAGGTGAATACTATTAGAGTCAGTGATGATCGGCAAATTTAATAGTTCAGACAAGGCTGCTGATAAACAGTTTAAAAAAAAGTGCATCTAAAAAGATCAGCGAATGGTCTCAAATAATGCAGGAAACAAGAGTTACAAACAAATACCTGTACTGGCTTTCAAAGTATTCATCATTAGGTTCAATGCACTTCTGACATCAGTTGTAAAGCTGTTGGAAACTGTTAGCAAACACTTCTTGTGGAATCACTTGAAGTACTGTGATCATGTGTTGTTGAATATTTGCATCATTACAGCAGATAAGACCTGGTGCTACCAATGCGATCCAGAGACCAAGAGACAGTCAATGGTAAGGAGTTCATCTTCCCTGCCTCCCAAAACTAGTGGGATGACAAAATTCAAGACCAAGACAATGTTGATTGGCTTTTATGATGGCAGCTGCTTGACCCTTGATGAATTTCTACCCGCGGGAGGTAGGGAAGATGATGAAAACCATACCACTGACTATGGCTTGGTCTCTGAATTGTATTGGTGGCATCAGGTCCCATCTCTTGTACTGATACAGATATCCAACATCCTGTGACTACAGTGCTTTAAGCAATTCCACAAGAAGTGTTTGTTGACAGTTTCTGAAAGCTTTTCAGCTAATGTCAGAAGTCTGTTGTAGCTAATGGTGATCACTTTGAAGGGCAGTAAACATAATTTATTTGTAAATCTTGTTTCTTTTATTTTTCAAAACCATTCACTAAAATTTTCAGATTCACCTTGTTGTCCAATTTAAAATAATAATAACCACTTTGACAATCAGCATTGACTGTCCAGTAATCACTTGTTGATAGCTTCAGGCATAAACTGCAATAACTATAGATCTGCGACAACTATGACAGTGGTGACAACTGGTCAAAACTGGTCATTAACTTCTGGGCAAAGATGTGCAGCTGCTCTTACTCATGATCAGCAGATGAGAGTGCATTTATGATCTATTTGTCAGATGCACAAAGTAGCTCCTAGTTTCAGTGCTCCATGTGGCACAAGACACAAGTATCGGCAGATAGCTGGACTATTTTAATGTCTTGTGGTGGAAGCACAACAAGGTTACTGTGGTGTGAGCCCCCTATATGGCGAACGACCAGGATGATGTGGTGTCACTGTGGAGAATGCTTGGTTGGTAGTGCTTCTGTAGTTATGGCTGTGTACTGTGTCCAATGGTCTAGACAGTACTTGGTCTAGAACAAATTCTAAATGCTTTGCCTTTTTTGGGTAAAAGTGTACAATGCAGCTGCAACTATTTAGTAGTTGCTCAAATATTTAGCAACACTGTTGAGACCTTTTGTACTACAATATGCATGCTATCACTATAATTCAACAAATTTTATTAAAGGTTTAAAAATGCTTCAGTTTAGTGGCTCTGGTATATTGATTCTTTCTCAGTGACTGGCTCCAAATTTGAGTTGTTTGCATCATTATTATGGATTTGTTAAGCCATACTTACTTTTATATGTTTTGAAAGAATTGATGGTGCATCTTGGGTAGTGCACTTTCACGGAAAGTGTTGAATTGATTTATGGAGGATTCTGAAGAAAAAGCAGCTAATATTGAATTTCTGATGGTATTCTTGAGGTATGTTCATGATGCCATCATAGTGTGTCCTCATGGTGAAAGTTAATTGATAGGGTACTCATAATTATCAGGTCCCTCCAAGGGAATATTAAGTGTACTATTGAATGGGTATCTGCTGTCTTACTTTGACAGAACAAAAGAGGGTGTCTAGCACATTTTATTTAGCGTGAGCCCTCCCATACAGACCTATACTTGCAGCTTTTCGGTTGCTGTCATTCTTCACAGACTACGAGAGTCCATGAAATTCCACAGAAATTTGTCTAAGAGGAGGCAAGTTGCTCAAATTGACTTTCTTTATATAGAAGATTCAATAAATTGGAAGACTTATCCACTAAGTGCTAAAAGGTACATTAAATGTAACATATGTTTAATGACTGATACTTTTTCCACTCGGTATATTTTTGAAAGTAAAATAGTTTTAAACCTAACAGCTAAGCATATAATATTAGCACATGCAAAGGACATCTTAAACATATCAAATAAGTTAGGAAATGGAGCTATGAAGTATTCACTGAATGTATTTGTATTCGTTTACCAGTAACAAAAATGTTAAAATGTTTAGAATTTTGAGTAGAAAACGAGTCAGAAGGACAGAAAACCTATCTATGCATCAACAAAAATAACTATCAAGAAATTCCACTATTTAAAACTGGAGGACCAATAAATAAGGTTTAAAAATTGCTCTTACAACTTTGATGATATACATATACCATATTTCTTACAAAACTTTGCACTGAATTGTGGTAAACCATTTACTAGGTCATGGGTCACTTTCATGTCTTCTATTTTTTAAATGTTGGGTGTCATAATTGAAGTTGTGCAGAATATTTTATGATAACAACTTTTTTGAGCTGTTTTGGTAACCCAGGCCAGCATTCAACAACCTGAATTTAGGAAAATTCTCAAAACCATGCACATATTGGATGGCAGAGCTGACTTAACAGCCTAGGACTCAACCAAGACTAGAACTAGAGACTAGAAATCTACTCTGCCTACAGCATGGGTTTTGAAAAAGATGATCATGTGAAGCCCAGCTTGCGCTATTCGTCCACGAGACTCAGAGGGCCATAGACACGGGTTCCCTGGTAGATGGTGTGTTTCTTGACAAGGCATTTGATACAGTTCCCCACAGTCGTTTAATGAACAAAGTAAGAGCATATAGACTATCAGACCAATTGTGTGATTGGATTGAAGAGTTCCTAGATAACAGGATGCAGCATGTCATTCTCAATGGAGAGAAGTCTTCCAAAGTAAGAGCGATTTCAGGTGTGCCGCAGGGGAGTGTTGTAGGACTGTTGCTATTCACAATATACATAAATGACCTTGTGGATAACATCGGAAGTTCACTGAGGCTTTTTGCGGATGATGCTGCAATATGTCGAGAGATTGTAACAATGGAAAATTGTACTGAAATGCAGGAGGATCTGTAACGAATTGATGCATGGTGCAGGGAATGGTAATTGAATCTCAATGTAGACAAGTGTAATGTGCTGTGAATATACAGAAAGAAAGATCCTTTGTCATTTAGATACAATATACCAGGTCAGCAACCAGAAGCAGTTAATTCCATAAATTATCTTGGAGTAGGCATTAGGATTGATTTAAAATGAAACGATCATATAAAGTTGATCGTTGCTAAAGCAGATGCCAGATGGAGATTCACTGGAAGAATCCTAAGGAAATGCAGTCTGAAAACAAAGGAAGTAGGCTGCAGTACACTTGTTTGCCCACTGCTTGAATACTGCTCACTGGTGTGGGATCCGTACCAGATAGGGTTGATAGAAGTGATAGAGAAGATCCAACAGAGAACAGTGCGCCTTGTTACAGGATCATTTAGTAATCACGAAAGCATTATGGATATGATAGATAAACTCCAGTGGAAGACTCTTCAGGAGAGATGCTCAGTAGCTCAGTACAGGCTTTTGTTGAAATTTCGAGAACATACCTTCACCAAGGAGCCAATCAGTATATTGCTCCCTCCTATGTATATATTGTGAAGAGACCATGAGTATAAAATCGGAGATATTAGAATCCACATAGAGGCATACCGACAATCTTTCTTTCCACGAATAATACGAGACTGGAATAGAAGGGAGAACCAATAGAGGTACTCAAAGTACCCTCCGCCAGACACCGTCAGGTGGTTTGCGAACTATGGATGTAGATGTAGATGTATGTGTCCCTAATTAGACTTGGTGTTGTACAGTCATGCAAACTAGAATTTCAAAATTTGTAACTGTATAATTGCACCTTTCATTCTGTTCTATTCCACAGAATTCAAGATTTTCCAATATCCTGGTGTGGGGGGGTCTATTTTGATTTGATATTTCACACTTTTTTCTGTTTTCTAAAGTAGAAATTACTTTTTCTCTTTCCAACTGTTGCATTTTGCCACAGATGAACACACTTAACATTCTTCAAGGTCTAGTAAAATCACTCTGACATTTACAACTGTATGTAGTCTCACATAAAGTCTTGTTTCGGCATTGAGAAAATGTAGACTACCATTTTAATTATATTGTGGAGTGGGGAAAGCGAGGAATTGAGGCCAGATGTTAGACTAGTGAGGAAGAAAAGAAGCGTCCTTGGAAGTTGGGATGGATATTGCATGTCAGGGTGTTGCTCTTCTTTTCTGCAGCTCGGTAAGGGCCATATGAGGAAGCAACAGATGGAAGATAGGAGCCACTATTTTGGCAACAATCTGTGAAAGTTTGTATTAGCCTTGACTGCAGGACAGCATCAAAAGTGCTTCCGCACCAAGCAAATGGCACAATTTCTCATGAATCTTCTAACAAACATGCTAACCCAGGTAATACAGTCATAGCTGAGTCATAATTTGCAGTTTAGAAGAATCAAATGAATTACACACTGGACTCGCATTCGGGAGGACGACGGTTCAATCCCGTCTCCGACCATCCTGATTTAGGTTTTCCGTGATTTCAGGCAAATGCCGGGATGGTTCCCTTGAAAGGGCACGGCCGATTTCCTTCCCAATCCTTCCCTAACCCGAGCTTTCGCTCCGTCTCTAATGACCTCGTTGTCGACGGGACATTAAACACTAACCACCACCACCAAATGAATTATTTCTAGTAACATGTGAGAATTCTGTAATTACTTGAAATTCTTCAGAGGAGATACCAGGAGGGACAAAATACTCCTTCTTGCCCCAGTGTCAAGCAGATACCTATGTGACAGTCTGTAGTAGTTTGATTCATAGGGCCCAGGCAGTGCCTGAAGCTGACAGCCTCTGGGATGAGCTGGTATACTTAAGAGATTGTATTGAGGAAAAATACTGGAACACAACATCATATTAAGAAAGCTGTACATGTCAATGTACGAGACCAACCACATGAAGAGAAGAGAGACATGAAGTTTACAGCTTTCCGAAACATCAGCTGAGAATCACCTTTCACCTGCCAAGACAGCAACATTCCTGAGTGCAGAGAAGGATGATTTGCCTTTGAAAATGGTGGAAATCTACCAAATTTTATACCAATACAAGAAAATTTATGCAGGGAAAACTGTATACCTGTGGCATACTTGCCTTCCACAGCTGAACAAATCTGTGGTGGCTAATAATTGTGTTTCCAAAAGTAGTGGAAATACAATTGAAAGACAGCCTCATCAACTGGAATGAGGGCCTCCATCCAGTCATTTCATGGAATTATCTAATTTTATACGTTCTCTCTCACAGAAATACCTGAATACCTGTTCTGAGTGTTCACTCCCTGACAGTCTGCTACCTGCCACAAATGTGAATAATGAACCAGCTGAATAAAAATCATAGTGGATTTATGGTGTCACGATAACCTCTGTGCTTGTTTACACTTGGTGCTTGTAATATATTATCTTTGACACATGAATTTTGTGCATTACTTGTGCTGTTGTGACAACTGACATTTCTTATTGTTTCTAGTGAAATATTTCAGTAAAATTTTCATTCAGTGTTTTAACTTCATTGAGTGTTCCAGTGGCCATTTGAATTGTTGGTTTTAGATAATAAATTTTGTGAAGTTTTGTTGGTATTGGTATTAGCTGTGGTGTAGTAGTATTAATACAATTAGTTGCTTTCTTAGTAGTTCTATAAATAGTTCTACTGGCGTTACTTCAGTAATGGAGACGTATAACTTTTTTCAGTAACTGTAAAATTTTACCATGCGTGAGAAGTGTGGGTTTTTTCATAGGTTTGTGAGTAGTGGTTTATGATGTGGGATTTTTTCAAAGTATTTTCATTGGGGGTGGGGGCAGTGGCGGGGATGGGGGGGGGGGGGGGGGGGAAGGGTAATGCAGTGGGGAAGCCAGTGGGCATTATAGCAAGATCCTCTCCTGGGAATGCAGAATCTGTAGTAGAAATAAGTTGATAGAGGAGAAGGAGCATAAGTTCTGTGCCTTTCATGTGCAGTTACAACATGCAAAGGAGGAACTAGATAGGTTGAGGAGGCTGAAGGGTGGTAGGGAATGGGAACTGGCAATTAGCAAGAAGGCAGCTATGAAGAGGAGGTATTCAGACAGTTATACTTTGCATATATGCAATAGATTTGAGTGGAGAAGAGCCTCACATAGCTGTAGATGTAGGGAACATGCAGCAGCCCTCAGCAGTTAGGAGGCTTAGGTTAGTTGCAAAGTCAAACAGAAAGAAGAAGGTTCTGTTGCTAGGTAGTTCACAAGGTAGAGGTGTGGGCCAGGAGTTGCAAGAAGTGTTGAGGAGTGAGTATCAGGTCACCAGCATTGTGAAGCCAACTGCAGGGTTGGCTCAAGTGACTGACAGCATAGGGGGGTTATGAAGGAATTTTGTGAAGGATGATAAGGTAGTGATAGTGGTTGGAGCAGGGAACAGTCTTGATAGCAACAGGGAATATGATGTAGGTGGTGACCTGGTAAAGATATCTACTCAAACTGGTGGCTCTAATGTGCATTTCCTGCAACTGTTTTAGCATCATGATCAGCCTGATCTTAATGCGGCTGTTAGAGGGTACTGATGGCAGAGGGCATGGGTCACATCTCAGTGCTGCCAATTAGGTCTATCAGTAGATCGGGATTCACTAGGCATGGCCTGCACCTCAATAGGTATGGGAATGGGAGGATGGCAAAGCTTATAGGACAGTGCATTGGGTGGTGGGACCACTCATGGAAAAATTCCTGTACTAGTTGGTGTTAGAGCTGTGCCTTTTTTATATTGAAGTCAGCTGATAGGTGTATCTGCTTAAAGGAAGTCTCTCAACTAAGTGGTCACCTTCTGAGGATGTAATGTTTCCAAGTAGAGAAGGAATTAGCACATTTCATCAAAATATAAGAGGTATTAGGGATAAAGTTAGTGAACTGCTTATAGATGTTTACTCTGAAATTATTGGTATATCAGTGCACCACTTAAATAATTTGACAATTCAGAGGCTACCTTTACCAGGATACAGATTTGCTGGGTGTTTTTCAAGGAGTTTCTTGTGGGGTGGGGGAGTGGCAATGCACGTAAAAAACAGTATTCCATTTGAGTCCATAGATGTATCATGGTTCTGCATGGAACAGATATTTGAATGTTGTGCAGGGGCTGTTGAATTTAGCGTAACTAAACATCTAATCGTTGTTGTTTATAGGTCTCCTAGCTCTGACTTCAGAGCATTTCTGCTCAAGATAGAGAAGGTTCTTGATACACTTTGTAGGAAGTACCAGAAATTAGTTATATGTGGTGACTTCAATATAAATTTTGTATATGATGGTGCAAGAAAAATGATGTTGGTAGATCCCATAAATTCATATGACCTGATACAGACTATGTTTTTCCAACGAGAGTGCAGGGGAACAGTTGCACAGCTATAGGCAATAGTTTTATTCATTCTTAATTACTGGATGGGCATTCTGTTAGTAAAAGGGTGAATGGCCTTTCAGACTTTGATGCAGATATTTTAACACTAAAAGGCTTTAATATTCAAACAAATTTCACATTTAATTACAAACTATGTAGGAAAGTTAATCCAACAGCAATAGAGATTTTTCTAAACCTTGTCAAGGAATAAGAGTGGCAGGATGTTTATAGTGCCGATAACACAGATGACAAATATAATGCTTTCCTTAACATATTTCTCTTGCTCTTGTGAGTTGCTTTCCATTAGAGTGTTCTAAATGGGGTACTAGCAGTAATAGGCAGCCCAGTGGCTGACTAGTGGGATAAGGATATCTTGTAGAAAAAAGCGGGAATTATATCAGAATGTTAGAAGTATCACAATCAAGCTACTGTAGCCCATTACAAACAGTATTGTAAGGTGCTTATAAATGTTATTAGGGAGGCAAAGAGTATATGGTATACAAATAGAGTAGCTAATTCACAGGATAAAATTAAAACCATATGGTCAGTTGTGAAGGAAGTGTCTGGTCAGCACCACAAGGTCGACGATATAAAGTCACTCCGCAGTAAAAATATTTCTGTTACTGATAAATCAGATATATGCAGTGCTTTTTTCCTAAAAAAAGTTTGAGGGTACTCCGACATGGGACATAATAGAGTGAAAATTAGTTATAACTAAAGCGTGGGATACCTTCTGTCTGCTTTGAGCCATGACATCATCAACATGTAAAACTACAAAAAAATGGTATAGGATACTGCTTGAATACTGCTCAGCAGTGTGGGATCCGTACCAGATAGGGTTGATAGAAGAGACAGAGAAGATCCAACGGAGAGCAGCGCGCTTCATTACAGGATCATTTAGTAATCGCGAAAGCATTACGAATATGACAGATAAACTCCAGTGGAAGACTCTGCAGGAGAGATGCTCAGTAGCTTGGTACGGGCTTTTGTTAAAGTTTCGTGAACATACCTTCACCGAAGAGTCAAGCAGTATATTGCTCCCTCCTACGTATATCTCGCGAAGAGACCATGAGGATAAAATCAGAGATATTAGAGCCCACACAGAAGCATACCGACAATCCTTCTTTCCACGAACAATACGAGACTGGAATAGAAGGGAGAACTGATAGAGGTACTCAAGGTACCCTCCACCACACACCGTCAGGTGGCTTGCGGAGTATGGATGTAGATGTAGATGTAGACAATGCGCTGACGCAGGTTGTCAGGCGTTGTTGGTGGATCATGATAGCAAATATCCTTCAACTTTCCCCACAGAAATAAATCTGGAGATGTCAGATCCGGTGAACGTGTGGAGCATGTAATGGTGCTTCGATGACCAATCCACCTGTCATGAAATATGCTATTCAATACTGCTTCAACTGCATGCAAGCTATGTGCCGGACATCCATCATGTTGGAAGTACATCGCCATTCTGTCATGCAGTGAAACATCTTGTAGTAACATCGGTAGAACATTACGTAGGAAATCAGCATACATTACACCATTTAGATTGCCATCGATAAAATGGGGGCCAATTATCCTTCCTCCCATAATGCCGCACCATACATCAACCTGCCAAGGTCACTGATGTTCCACTTGTCACAGCCATCGTGGATTTTCTGTTGCCCAATAGTGCATATTATTCCGGTTTACGCTACCGCTGTTGGTGAATGAAGCTTCATCACAAAATAGAACGCATGCAAAATATCTATCATTGTCCCCATAATTTCTCTTGTGCACAGTGGCAGAACTGTGCATGACATTCAAAGTCATCGCCATGAAATTCCTGGTGCATGGATATATGGTACGGGGTGCTCGATGTTGATGTAACATTCTCAATACCAACAGTTTTGAGATTCCTGATTCTTGTGCGATTTGTCTGCTACTGATGTGCAGATTAGCCACGACAGCAGCTAAAACACCTACTTGGGCATCATCATTTGTTGCAGGTCGCGGTTGACATTTCACATGTGAGTGAACACTTCGTGTTTCCTTAAATAATGTAACTATCTGGCAAACGGTCCGGACACTTGGATGATGTCGTCCAGGATACCGAGCAGCATACATAGCACACGCCCATTGGGCATTTTGATCACAATTAACACGATGTAGACCTTTCCCGCAATTGGTTAACGGTCCATTTTAACACGGGTAATGTATCACGAAGCAAATACCATATGAATTATTACATTCATGTTGTGTTTTAATTTAACCATGCATTCCGGAGTGTCTATTACATTTCTCTGTAACTCTTCCACAGATCTTTTAGGATCATTTGAGCCACCAATAATGATTGACATATAGGTTCCTGAAGTCAGCAGATAATTTGTCCACATTTTTAAAAATAATTTCCTTGATTTGTGCAGCAGGTTTTATAGCAATTGGCACACAGAAATGGTTACCTAATTTGTCTTGCAGTATATTCCCACAGTTTCTTCCTTAGTTGTCAGGTATGATAATAACTTTATCTCCTTTAGCAACAGTTATTTTATATGGCATCTCAATGAATAAACAGATGTGATTTCATACTCGGAAGCAAATTACTGACTTGCCTTGGCACTGGACGGGAGATTATCAGCCAAAACAACAAAACAAGAAATGATGATGCCCTGGATGTATATCTGAAATACTTCGATTCACATATAACCAGCTTTTTCCAAATTGTATTCCACCACAAACATATTTAAAATGAAATGATATTTCAGTGTAATGTGCTATCGACAAGAAGTTTCAGGCACAAATAAATACTTTTGGCTGGGTAAATGTGTTTTTCATTTTGTGTAATAGTGTACTGTGTTATCCAATATCATATGGTATATTTGTGCTGCTGATGTGATCAAATCAATGAAATAGTGAAATTTTATTCCAAAAGTTCTGCAGATCAATATTATGATGGTCTACAATCAAACCAAAGAACACAATGCTACTTTCTGAAATAACTTAAATAAGTCATAAATAATAAAACTTTTGTTAATGTTAATTTTTGTTTACTCTTAGAAGAAGACAAAGCATAAACTATTACCAAAAACCTCGATATTGTACTGTTCATGAAACAATGTGGCAAAAGTCTCCAAAAAATGAGATAAGGAGAACTCAGTCCATGGAGAGAATCCAAAGAATTTTAATGGATCATAAGTACAGGAGTCCACAAATTGGGACACTCTTTCAGGAGGATGTCATAGGAGCCATTTGTTCCCAGGTCCATTGTTAGTGATGTTACTGTAATATGGAAATGTCAGAGGAGCACTAAACCAAATAACTCTCTGGTTGTTTCAAGGAATTAATAAATGTAGTCTACTAATGATCAGGCATCACTGTCCAATACTGCAAAATATCTTCAGTTGTCAGTGACAGAACAATCTATCAAGAGATGATGCAACCCAGTTTCCACCATCATGTTGCTACACAGAAGCCACTGATTACAAGAATGAATATGCAATAATGCTGTCATTGGTCTGTGGAGCTGTGGAAGATGGTTTCATAGAATGATAAGTTATGGTACTTGGTACTCAGAAGGGCATCCCTGGACATGAGAAATGCCTGGAAAATGGTATTATCTCAGTATATCATACAGTAGTGGAACTGACATGATAATCTAGGACTGCTTTTCCTAGTTTGGGGTCAGAGCATTGTTATTACCAGCAGCAACTGTTCTACAGTCTGATGAAACTTCATAGAACTTATACTAAACACAGGCTAAAACTGTGTTGGCAAATACCAGTGATGTTGAAAAGAGTGATTAGTTTAGCCTAAACACTGACTATATAAACAGCAGCCAATCACAATAAGAATTACTTAAAAATATATCTGATAGCATTTTAGATGCACAAGTGTTTTAATGCTTTGAAAACATTACAGGTGGTCCTTTTTGATTAGGTCTAAAAATACTATACCTACTTGGTGAGTCATGTAAGACATTTTAAATATGATAATGGAAAGTTTTGGTAGAATGTAAATAAATCAGTAGTAAAGACAAAAACTTACTGAATAGTAGAGGCATTAAGTCACTGACAGTCATTAAAGAAAGAATGAGGACTTTGCTAGCTTCCGAACAAATCCATTTTTGAGCTAGAGAATATATACATACACATACATATCCGTTAAGACATCCCCCCCCTCTTCTTCTCTGTCTCTCTCTCTCTCTCTCTCTCTCTCTCTCTCTCTCTCTCTCTCTCTCTCTCTCTCTTACTGTCTCTGTCTCTCTCTCTCTCTCTCTCTCTCTCTCTCTCTCTCTCTCTCTCTCTCTCTCTCTGTGTGTGTGTGTGTGTGTGTGTGTGTGTGTGTGTGTGTGAGAGAGAGAGAGAGAGAGAGAGAGAGAGAGAGAGAGAGAGAGATTTTACACTTGCTCAAGCCTGAAAATGGATTCATTCAAAATCTAGCAAAGATTTCAGTCTTGTTTATGTGCTTTTTGATGACTCAACCTCTCTGCTATTTGGAAAGTTTTGCCTTTACTCCTAAATTATTAATGTAATACACATTTTATGTCATGAATGGGACAAGACATGAAACAATATTTTTCTGAAGTGAAACTACACAGAAAGGCATGTAATTTTGTTGTATGGTTAATATTTATAACATTTCTATCAACCAACATATTGAAAGCTGATAAGCTCAGCACTGAGCATCCATTAAGCTCCAAGCTACTGAAGAAAGTATGATTACTTTTTAATGGAAATGTATACTTTTTAATGGAATTCAAAAGCTCTTGACAATACAGGTACAGTGATAATGCTTCTTAATGCTGGCTTTGAAAAATTTCATGAAAGTATCCAAGTAATATGTTGAAATTGAGAGGCAAGGTTGCCCAAATCCACTACTGTGGTGTAAACATATCTAATATTGTTGCTATATATAACAACAGAGCCTGGCCTGAGATCTATGCTTAGTGGTGTTTACATTGCAGTAATCAGTTCTAACCATTTATCACTCAATATCAGCACATTTATTAGATGATTCTGTGAAAAGTTTAACCAGCAAGTAACTGAAGGAAACAATACTTGGTTCAATATCTAAGTTGATGCAAGAGTGAAGAGTGTTATTCATGAACAAACTTATGTGCCTCTCTGCACAGTATCATTGTCCAACAACTTTGTTTGGTATATTGGACTGACCACGGGTTATCTGTGTGTGTATGTTTTGGAATTTTTCTGTCAACTTTAAATATTAAACACAGGACTCACATATGATACTCATGAAGCTGATGGAAAATTGATATCAGATAATGTTATTTATTGTTATAGCTGTAGTTGTAATTTTAGGTTCGTGAAGCAATTCTGAGTACAATGAAGCACGTCCGTCCTCTGTACCGTGCAAAGGATCCTGTTATAGCACAGCAAAAGTTGCTGGAGGGACACAAGGAAATGTCTAATGGAGATAATGCCAAGGCACTCATTTTATTCACGCAGGCTCTCCTGAGGGCAATGCCAGCAGGTCAGTGCCACTGTCCATGTCTGAATATTGCACTGATTTTCACCTGACCCTTACTGTGATATGACCACTTTTTGTATGTGTAGAAAGCCACCCTCCCAGACTTAACGTCTGTTGATGCTCAAGCGGGTGCACTGTTTCTCATAATATGAGTGGGTGTGTGGCATATTTTGTACACATGTGTAGAGTAGCTATCTTCACGTTACCAAGATAAACTAGTATGAGCAAAATCAAACTTTTTATCTAAGTTTAATGAAAAATGATAACTAACATTACATGAATTGGAGCATTGTTTAATTAAAACCAAGAAAAGAAAAAAAACTTTCATTCTATCTCTCTGTTACCATGGATATTTGTTACCCCAACCTACTCACCCACTTGAAGCATTAAACAATGCAGCTGCACCAGATCCCAGCTAGCTGTTTATTTGATTACTAATTATCTCATAGACAATTGCCTCATTGTGATATTGAGTTACTAACTGATAATCTGGGAGATTTTCTTGCATGAAATACAAATATTTTCTCATCCAGCTCGCTGTTTATTTTATATTACTGCTGCTCACTTGGACATATGACAACACAATTTATTACTATGTTT
The DNA here is from genome assembly GCF_023897955.1 of Schistocerca gregaria. Taxonomy (NCBI): domain Eukaryota; kingdom Metazoa; phylum Arthropoda; class Insecta; order Orthoptera; family Acrididae; genus Schistocerca; species Schistocerca gregaria. The sequence continues at coordinate 480,661,888 of NC_064926.1, forward strand.
GCTAAAACAGTAATGAAGGAATAGGTATGGGCTCACAATTGTGAAACAACAATGGATGGTACAAAACAATTTTATTTGTTCTTGATGCACTTTATACACAAACGTGTCCACTGGAGGGAAAACTACAATCTCCCTCCTCCTAACCCCACTCAGATCTTATATCATCTGTGGATGGAAGCTGGTACAGTCAATATTTGACTCCCTATCCTCTCTGATATCTTGCCCTTCACCTTTGGTCCCCTGACCACCATTACTGGTAGGTCCTCTCAACTTTTTCCTCCTTTCTCATTGAGTGAGGAACAAACAATATTATGAAAAGCATAGGTGCTCCCCCCAAATAGCGAAGATGCTAAGTCACCAACAGGCACAACACAAAGACTGTCAGAAAATGAGCTTTCAGTCAACAAGGCCTACATCAGAGATAGAACATATACTTACACAAACACAACTCACACACACGACTGTGGTCCGTGGCTGCTGAGGCCATGCTGCAAGCAGCTGCACATGATGGGAGATGCAACCAGATGGTGGGGATAAGGAGGAGGCTGTGACAGGGAGGGGGAGGGATAGCAGGGTAGGGGTGAGGGACAGAAAAGTGCTGCTTGTGGGAGCATACAGCGATGAGGTGGAGAGAGGGTAGGGCAGCTAGGTGCAGTTGGGAGGTTTGACGGAAGAAAGGAGAGAGGTAAGAAGACAGTGGGTGCATTATAGGGAGATGGTATCTAGAATGAAATGATAATTTAATCAAGACCCTAAGCTGTTGACAGATGTTGAGATACATCAACGGGGGCAGGTTAAAATGTGTGCCCTGACTCGGACGCGAATCCGGGATCTCCTGCTTACAAGGTAGACGCTCTATCCATCTGAGCCACTAAGGGCACAGAGGATAGTGTGACTGCAGGGATTTATCCCTTGCACACTCCCTGTGAGACCCACATTCCCAACTTAATGTCCACACACTACATTCGTGGTGCCCCTGCCTACTACACTCATTACTCATGGCAGACAATCTGACAGAGTCCCGTAAGAGTTCGAGCAATGCTTGTGCATCCGCACAGAAGAAGAACATGTCCAAAAGAACAGATACCATATCCATATATAGTTAAGGCTAAGCAGCCATTGACCTTCTTCTTCTGTGTGGATGCACATGCATTGCCCAAACCCTTACAGGACTCTGTCCGATTGTCTGCCATGAGTAATGAGTTCAGTGGTCAGGGGCACTACGAATGTAGTGTGTGAACATTAAGTTGGGAATGTGGGTCTCACAGGGAGCATGTAAGGAATAAATCTCTGCAGTCAAACTATCCTCTGTGCCCTCAGATGGATAGAGCGTCTGCCATGTAAGCAGGAGATCCCGAGTATGAGTCCCAGTCAGGGCACACATTTTCAACTGTCCCCGTTGATGTATATCAACACATGTCAAATGCTTTGGGTCTTGATTTAATTATCATTTCAGTGGGTGCACTGGTCGAATAGTAGACTGTGTATTGTTTGAACAGGAATAGAGAAAAGGCTAGAGGATAAGGACACAGACTAATGAAGGTTGAGGCCAGGAAGATTACGGGAACATAGGATATAATGCAGGGAGAGTTCCCACCTGCACAATTCATGGAGAACATTATGCTGAGAAGTGTGTTCAACAATATGGTGGTCCAGCTGTTTCTTGGGCATAGTTTGTTGGTGGCCATTCATCTGGACAGACAGCTTTTTAGTTGTCATGCCCATGTAGAATGCCCTCCGTCTAACCTCCTGACTGCACCTAGCTGCCCCACCCCCTCTCCACCTCGTCCCAGTATGCTCCCATGAGCAGTACTTTACTATTCCCCACCCATACCTTGCGATCCCTCCCCCTTCACATCCCAGCCTGCTCCTTACCCCTGCTACCCGGCTGACGGTCTTTTTGTTGTGCCTATCTGTGACTCAGCATCTCCACTACATGGTGAGTAGCCAAATATCTTTTTTACAATTATGTTACATTCCATCCTGGATTTTTCCATTGTTGAGTAAGGAACTAACAGTTCCAAAACAAATAGTTTCTATCTTTAAATGTGTCTGTTGGCAGTACTTTAATTTTGCTTTTGAAGGTAAGTATTGGTGAGCCATCTGTTGTTGTTGTTGTGGCCTTCAGTCCTGAGACAGGTTTGATGCAGTCATCTCCCAGTACCTACTGCAACCTATATCCTTCTGAATCTGCTTAGTGTATTCATCTCTTGGTCTCCCTATATGATATTTACCCTCCACACTGCCCTCCAATGCTAAATTTGTGATCCCTTGATGCCTCAGGACACGTCCTACCAACCAATCCCTTCTTCTAGTCAAGTTGTGCCACAAACTTCCCTTGTCCCCAATCCTATTCAATACCTCCTCATTAGTTACGTGATCTACCCACCTAATCTTCAATGTTCTTCTGTAGCACCACATTACAAAAGCTTCTATTCTCTTCTTGTCCAAACTATTTATTGTCCATGTTTCACTTCCATACATGGCCACACTCCATACAAATACTTTCAGAAACGACTTCCTGACACTTAAATCTATACTCGATGTTAACAAATTTCTCTTCTTCAGAAACGCTTTCCTTTCCATTGCCAGTCTACATTTTATATCTTCTCTACTTCAACCATTATCAGTTATTTTGCTCCCCAAATAGCAAAACTCCTTTACTACTTTAAGTGCCTCATTTCCTAATCTAATTCCCTCGGCATCACCCAACTTAATTCGACTACATTCCATTATCTACTCGTTTTGCTTTTGTTGATGTTCATCTTATACCCTCCTTTCAAGACACTGTCAATTCCGTTCAACTGCTCTTCCAAGTCCTTTGCTGTCTTTGACAGAATTACAGTGTCATCGGCAAACCTCAAAGTTTTTATTTCTTCTCCCTGGATTTTAATACCTACTTCAAATTTTTCTTTTGTTTCTTTTACTGCTTGCTCAATATACAGATTGAATAACATCGGGGAGAGGCTACAAACCTGTCTCACTCCCTTCCCAACCACTGCTTCCCTTTCATGCCCCTCGACTCTTATAACAGCCAACTGGTTTCTGTACAAATTGTAAATAGCCTTTCAATCCCTGTATTTTACCCTTCCACCTTCAGAATTTGAAAGAAAGTATTCCAGTCAACATTGTCAAAAGCTTTCTCTAAGTCTACAAATGCTAGAAATGCAGGTTTGCCTTTCCTTAATCTTTCTTCTAAGATAAGTCGTAAGGTCAGTATTGCCTCACGTGTTCCAACATTTCTATGGAATCCAAACTGATCTTCCCCGAGGTCAGCTTCTACTAGTTTTTCCATTCATTTGTAAATAATTCGTGTTAGTATTTTACAACTGTGACTTATTAAACTGATTGTTCGGTAATTTTCACATCTGTCAACACCTGCTTTCTTTGGGATTGGAATTATTATATTCTTTTTGAAGTCCGAGGGTATTTCACCTGTCTCATACATCTTGCTCACCAGATGGTAAAGTTTTGTCAGGGCTGGCTCTCCCAAGGCCGTCAGTAGTGCCAATGGAATGTTGTCTACTCCCGGGGCCTTGTTTCAACTCAGGTCTTTCAGTGCTCTGTCAAACTCTTCACGCAGTATCGTATCTTCCATTTTATCTTCATCTACATCCTCTTCCATTTCCATAATATTGTCCTCAAGTACACCGCCTTTGTATAGACCCTCTATATACTCCTCCCACCTTTCTGCTTTCCCCTCTTTGCTTAGAACTGGGTTTCCATCTGAGCTCTTGATATTCATACAAGTGGCTCTCTTTTCTCCAAAGATCTCTTTAATTTTCCTGTAGACTGTATCCTTCTTACCGCTAGTGAGATAAGCCTCTACATCCTTACATTTATCCTCTAGCCATCGCTGCTTAGCCATTTTGCACTTCCTGCCAATCTCATTTTTGAGACGTTTGTATTCCTTTTTGCCTGCTTCAATTACTGCATTTTTATATTTTCTCCTTTCATCAATTATATTCAATATTTCTTCTGTTACCCAAGAATTTCTACTAGCCCTCGTCGTTTTACGTACTTGATTCTGCTGCCTCCACTACTTCATCCCTCAGAGCTACCCATTCTTCTTCTACTGTATTTCTTTCCCCCATTCCCGTCAATTGTTCCCTTATGCTGTCCCTGAAACTCTGTACAACCTCTGGTTTACTCATTTATCCGGGTCCCATCTCCTTAAATTCCCACCTTTTTGCAATTTCTTCAGTGAGCCATCTGTCTCTCCTTAATTTTGTGCATTTCTCAAGTCAGCTTTCCTTTGGCTACATAAATTTTTCCATAGCTTTTACACTATATTTATTGTTTATAATAATAAATCACAAAATGCATTTATTGTTAAGGCACTCACCAGCCATCCATCTCTTCATAATCTTCTATTGTAACATATAAAGGGGAAATGAGGGGAAAAATTGTTTCCAAAAATCTTGAAAATTCTTGATTGATGTATTTTGCATGCTACTCTAACAAACATTGGGACGGACAAGTGCTACATATTTTTTGAAGACACACACATACACACAGGGTTATTCCATGATAATGTTACAAACATTTGGGGATGTCAGAGAAGGATAAATGTATCAATCTGAGGTAAGGGGCCCTAATCTAAAAATGAGCAAGTCAGGGGTATAAGCAGAAATTTACATATTTCTGCCTTAGCCTCAATCAGTACTCATGGGCTCCACTCTCCAAACCCTGATATGCAGAATTCCTTCTGAATACTCTCCAAAATCCTCAGATAATTTCCCCTATTGTTGGACTAGTAACTTGATGTCAGAGAGGCCAAGTAATACGAATTCAATTTACCTGCAAATGTTTCACAAGCTGCTACACTTACAACAGTTGTTCAGAAAGCCAACCATCAGTGTCAATGCAGGCATGGCATCAGTGCACAAAGTTCTGTCGTACCTGTTCTGATACCCTGTGTGTCATTTGAAAAGTGTCGCAGGCAGCAAGCATTCTTGTCAGGAGATCCTCTTCAATCTTGACAGGTGTCTTGTATTCCTGACTATTCTCAAGGCCCCACAAGAAGAAATCAAGTAGGGTGAGATCAAGAGTGCATGCTTGCCAGGAAATGGGTCATCCTCTGTCTCTCCACTTTTCAGGGAATGTCTGATCCAGGTGTTCACGAGTGAAGTGGAGCTGTGTCATGTTGGAGCTACACCCATTGACAAATAACAAGTGGGATATGTACAGAAACCTGGGCCACAGGTCTCTGATAATAACTGTGTCACTGGCACATTTATGCAGGCAGGAAGAAAAAATGGACCTAGTGCTTAATCACTGGCTATGCCTACCAATAAATTGACTAATAGTCTGTGCTGATGGCTCTTCACAACTATAGCATGCGAATTCTCATAGACTCAGACATGACTATTGTGATTATTTAGCATTCAGTCTCTGGTGAGACAGGTTTCAGCCATGAAAAATACACATGCAGGGAAGTGAGAATCGACTGTAACATGCTGCAAGAACCATTAGCTGAATGTGACATGAGGTCCAAGTCATGATGGTGGGAGTGTAGCTGCATTTTCCTTAACACTTGCCACACAATACTCTGCAAAACATTCATTTACGTGCAACAAATTGGATGCTGATTGCAGGCACCTCATTGACTCTATAGAAAGCACTGGATCTTCAATGTTATCCTCCTTGGTTGTTGTACTGTGGTACCAATTTCCCTGTTTCACTTAATTGATGGAACATCTTTGGGTTCATGGTGTGAGCCAAATGTCTTCTGTGCACATATTTTGTTCTGTACAACCTTTCTGCTTCTGTGCTGCATTCATCGGCTTGCCCATACATGAAAATCAGTTTGCAAGTTCCATCACTATGTGCAACTCAAACTGGTTAGGGCTGATCAACGTTAGTGCTTCCACTTGTATACACAGACTGCAGTGTACTATAGTACAGACATTGTACAGCACCATATGTCACTACGCAGCATGCCATTTGCAGTGGATTAGTTAAGTTATCATCCCAGCCTCAATGACTAAGTCTCACCAGGAATGCTTGCCCTACAATTTTAGCAACAGCAGCAGTGATGCATGTATTTCACTGTCAGAAGTATCATAAAGATAGTAACTTCTAACTTTTCACTCAGTAGTTTCTGGACCAAGGTCCCTTACATCGAATTGATTCATTTATCCTTCTCCTTCATCATCCCTTAAAGTTTTGTAACATCATCATGCAATCACACTGTATAAAGGGTAAACATTCTTGAAAAGTTCTTGTCTGATTTACTTCAAATTTTTACATGATACACTAATAAATATTCAGACAGACATAGGCTATAGATTTTTTTAAACAACAATGTATAGGTTTTCTGTGAGAAAGAAAATTCTGCACTGTGATGTGCTATGAAACTGCGGAAAATCGATTTCTTTCTCACAGTTGGTTTCAATTACAATAGCAGGGCATTTGTACCATTAGACAAACTGTTTCTCCCATTTACCACAGGACCAATGCCCGTAGCAGTCTGGTCTCTTTAATCCCACAAACCAACCATTTACCACATATTATTTCTCCTTACATACAATTTTAAACAAAAATTGTACACACAATAATGTGCTGTGTTTTTTTTCTCACACTCAGCTTCAACAGAAAACAGGATAGTTGAATTTATGGCTTATTGACTTATGATTAGAATACTATTATGGAATCAAATCATCCAGTGCCTTGTAATCCTACCTGTTTGCAGATTAAAACTATGCGAAATACTGTCATTGAAGCTACTATTCTCATATATCCAGCTGGAAAGGTCCTTCTTATACCCTGTGTACCAATGATCCCTACTGATTTACCATTCATTTTAAGATTTTAAGTGACTTCAAATCCCAGTCAAAGTTTCATGTACAATAACAGTAATAAGGTTCAAGGTCAGAGACAAGGGAGAAGAGAGGTGAGCAGAGAGGGGCGAGGGAGGAGTTGGATAGAGAGAGGGGGGAGGAGGAGGAGAAGGAGAGAGGGACAGAGAATGGAGAGGAGGTGGTGGACTGAGAAAGGGGAAGAAGGAGAAGATGGACATAGAAGGGGGGAGAGGGAGATTAAGATGTATGTACAATTCTCACTCATGTTTAGCAATTGTGAAGCACTGCTGGGTTTGCTAGTTTTATATACTTCACAAGTGAGTTTTCCTTTAGCTACATAGAATGATATTTAAAATTTTCAATGCTTTTTCACTGTGTATATAGCTGATCACTGTGTATATAGCTGATAATGCTTATGAAAATCACAAAATTCATTGTCTATTAATCCACCATTAATCCTGAAAGCTTGACAATGTATTTTAAGTAAACAACATTTGATCTCTGCCCAAACTCTCTGCCTTTACATATGTCTGCTTGTGTCTATATATGTGCGGATGGATATGTGTGTGTGTGTGTGTGTGAGTGTATACCTGTCCCATTTTCCCTCCAAGGTAAGTCTTTCTGCTCCCAGGATTGGAATGACTCCTTACCCTCTCCCTTAAAACCCACATCCTTTCGTCTTTCCCTCCCCTTCCCTCTTTCCTGATGAAGCAATCTTGGGTTGCAAAAGCTTGAAATTTGTGTGTGTGTTTGTGTTTGTTATTGTCTCTATCAACATACCAATGCTTTCGTTTGGTAAGTTACATCATCTTTGTTTCTAGATATATTTTTCCCACGTGGAATGTTTCCCTCTATTATATTCAACATTAACTTCATGTTTGTTCATGTGCCTGTCTGCCGGCGCTTTCCCGCTTGGTAAGTCTTGGAATCTTTGTTTTTAATATATTTTTCCCATGTGGAAGTTTCTTTCTGTTTTATTAACATTAACTTCAGTTAGACAACTGTTTTCAATGTTAAGTGTTAACTTTTCTGTTCTTCATCGCATTACAACTTGCATTGCAAAATTTTTTGTTTTTAAAAGTGTCCTCATACATGGAACATTGGAGGCTAATTACTAATATTTGCAATTCTAAAAGATGAAAACATATTCTTTTATTGTTTTTAACTGCCACAACTAGTAAGCTTGTGGCTTGGCACCTCGCTGAATATATATCAATGTCAAATAAAAGAGTTTGGAGTCCGACAGTTGGTCGTAGCACTTAGTATAACTTCGCCCTGGGAGTGCTTTTGTGTGTGAATAGTGGTATTATACACCGAAGTACCTAAAATTTTGCAGTTAAGATATATCCTACGTGCCTGGCCTCAACCTCCATTGCCCTCTGCCCTCCATTTCCTCTATTCCCTTCCCTGCTCCACACATTCCTTCTATCCCCTCAGACTGCTTGCATAATCATTTCCCCATCTCTGCTCCTCTCCTCTCCCAGCACAGCCTCCTAATGCTACACCTAGCACCCTGCCAATTTCCTGTGTGCTCTCACAGGCAGAACTATAGCATTTTGCCCAGCCCTACCCTGCTGTCCCTCCTCATTCCCAACCCCCACCTCTTCCATACCCTACTACCCAATCCAACTGAGACCCCTACTTATCCCAGTAGGGGGACAGTGCCCAGAGGTGACAATAGCCATGTGTCTGTAAATTGTGTATGAATGAGTGTGTGTGCCTCTTCATCTAACAAAGGACTTGGTCCAAATAAAATAGAAAGAAACTTCCACATGGGAAAAATATATTAAAAACAAAGACTCCAAGACTTACCAAGTGGGAAAGCACCGGCAGACAGGCACATGAACAAAACACACAAACACACACACAGAATTATTAGCTTTCGCAACCGATGGTTGCTTCTTCAGGAAGGAGAGGGAAAGACGAAAGGATGTGGGTTTTAAGGGAGAGGGTAAGGAGTCATTCCAATCCCGGGAGCGGAAAGACTTCCCTTAGGGGAAAAAAAGGACAGGTGTACACTCGCACACACACACATATCCATCCGCACATACACAGCCGCCTTCTGTGTATGTGCGGATGGATATGTGTGTGTGTGCGAGTGTACACCTGTCCTTTTTTTCCGCTAAGGGAAGTCTTTCCGCTCCCGGGATTGGAATGACTCCTTACCCTCTCCCTTAAAACCCACATCCTTTCGTCTTTCCCTCTCCTTCCTGAAGAAGCAACCATCGGTTGCGAAAGCTAGTAATTCTGTGTGTGTGTTTGTGTGTTTTGTTCATGTGCCTGTCTGCCGGCGCTTTCCCGCTTGGTAAGTCTTGGAATCTTTGTTTTTAATATAAAGGACTTGGTCCGATTGATTATAATATTCTACAGTCTCTTTTTCATATGTGCCTTTCCAACTGCTTAATGCCTCATCTATGAGATGAGTAGTAATCTATCCTAATTCATATTGTTATTTCATCCTGGATTTTCCATTACAAAATATTACTGGCTTATTTGGTGAAAAAGTGATACCTGCTAGCCACAGTCTGTAAATAACTTCCTCAGACAAATTGTGTGTATATTATCAATAAATATTGATCATTGCTAATTGGAATGCTGCTCCTGCCACCACATTTCATCCATCCGGCTTCATCAAACTTATGGGAATTATCTGTCTATCAAATGCTATGGTACTGATATTTCCACATTCCTGTCTTATAGTAAAATATTAAATATAAGACTTCAGTTGCTTAAAACTGGAAGGTGGAGCTAAGGTGGCATTAAGTATAAAACGTGTTTGGGTGAATTAATATCAGTTTACATTTTTCAGACTCAGAACCATCAAAGACACTGCCACATGCCTTTGCTGCTAGGTCTGAGGTTTTGTTTGAGATGGGCAAGTACCAAGAAAGTATTAAAGACATGCAGTTAGCAATTCGTGAAGGATTTCCTGAGAATCGCAGGTGAGTCAGAATCCCAGCATCTCTTTAATCATTGAGTTTTATTCACAGCTGTGAGTACAGTGATGTCTTAATTAAAACATTATAGTTTGTCAATGAAGTAACAAAAAAAAAAAAAAAAATCTTCATTCTTTGTGGACATGAGCTACGTATCATGCTTCTTCACACTCATTTTCAGTTTAAACACTGACTCTCACTACTGTTATAATATCTATGAGAAAACCAGATCTCCATGATCTGTCCCAGAAAGGTCCTATCAGTTTTCCATACAAAATTTTTGCCTCTACTAGTAAGTTAAATATGATATTTGAATGTATCAAAAGCACAGGTGGGAACTACATGAAGTCACTCAATACTTAATTTTTTGTGCAGTCTGAGCAACATTTCTGTTGGAAATTCTGCAATTGTGGTAATAGTTATGAAGAACACGTCTTTTCTGTTTATTTAAAATCATGACTGGCTGCAACACCTGAGGCCATTACCTAGTGGTATTAGTCAGACGCACTGTGTCCTCTGAGGATACCTGACAAACATGACCATGGTCTCTGGCAGATGAAGCTAAACCAGCTGGCTTCAGGTGCCAGAGACTGTGGTCAAGTGTTTGCAAGTTGTGTGTGTGTGTGTGTGTGTGTGTGTGTCTGTTTTTGATGAAGGCCTTGTCTGAAAGCTTATTGTATGACAGTCTTTTTGTTGTGCCTATCTTGGACTCAGCATCTCCACTATATGATGAGTAGTGACTATTGTTTTCATACTACTGTTACATTCCATCCTTGATTTTCTATAGTTCAAAAAATAATAAGAATTTTTTAATTTCTTGGCCTTCATACACCCAATTTTTAATTTTTTTAAAACTTGTTACACATGTTGCAGAAGTACGTTTCCATTTTTAGCTGTTTAGAATATTTAGTTTATTGTTGACAGTCAAAAAAGTTATGTGTGTTTTCAAGTACTCAGCAAATTTTTGCATTCAGAAAATATGGCTCAAAGAAACTGCATTAAATTTTGCTTGAAAAATGGAATATAGCATAGCTTTGCATTTGGAATATTGACTGTGATTTTTTGCAAATCTACTATGAATAAATCAGGAGTTTAGGAGAGGTATAAATGTTTCAAAAAGGACTGAGAAGATGAAGATGATGAACACCTTGGACATCCCAGCACATCAATTACTGATGGCAATGTGGAGGAAATAAACAAAATTGTTTTGGAAAATCACCATCAGAGAGGTTGTTGATGATGTCGGCATATCCTTTGGCTCATGTCAAACAATTTTTCAGATGTTTTGGGCATGAAATGTGCAGCAACAAAGTTTGTTCCAAAATTGTTGGACTTCAACCATAAATGACATTGCATAGACATTGCTCGGGAACTGCTGAATGAAGTTTACAACAATCCAGAATTTCTAAAGAAGATTATAATAGGTGACGAAACATGGATTTATTGATTTAAAGCTGAAACCAAAGTCCAATCATCCCATAGAAACTGCCTGAAGAGACAAGACCAAGAAAATTGACAAGTTAGATCCCATGTGAAGGTTCTTGTCACTGTTTTCTTTGATCAAAATGGGATAGTGCCTCAAGAGTTCCTGCTTTATGGTTGTAAAGTTATTAAGGAATATTACCTGAAAGTTACGTGCTAGTTACTTGAAGCAGCCTGAAGAAAACAGCCAAAATTGGGGCAAGCCCAACTGTGGAAACAGCATCACAATAATGCTCCCACTCACATCTCAATGCTTGTTCATGATTTTCTGACAAAAAAACAAAACTGTTATATTGCCTCAGCTACCATATTCACTGGACATGGCCCCTGTGAAATTTCTATTTATGAGGCTAAAGAGTATCATGAAAGGATGTTGTTTTACCAGCATTAATAAGATAAAAAAGTATTGTTGAAGGAGCTGAACACCATACCAAAAAGTGAGTTCCAGATATGTTTCCAAGATTGGAAAAGTGCTGGCACAAGTGCATTATATCTGAGGGGGAGTACTCTGAAAAGGGCAAGGCTGATGTTGATGAATAAATTAAGATACTTCAAGAAAAACAAATATCCCCATTACTTTTTGATCAGACCTCGTGTAACATTAACAAATGGTCTTGGAGGCCAAAACCTCACAGCTTTACTTCCACTAGTACCTTCCAAACTTCATAGTAGCTCTCCTGCAGGAGTGCTAGTTCTGCAAGGTTTGCAGGAGATGAGGTACTAGTGGAAGTAAAGCTGAGAGAATGGGGCATGAGTCACGCTTGGGTAGCTCAGATGATAGGGCACTTACCCATGAAAGGCAAAGGTCCCAAGTTTGAGTCTTGGTCCGGCACATGGTTTTAATCTGCCAGGAAAGTTTCATATCAGTGCACACTCTGCTGCAGAGTGAAAATCTCATTCTGGATCACTAAAATTCCCATCTTTGTTGAATTTTGTGCGGTGCACATTAGGCTGAGGTCTAACACATGTTTTTGTGCCTAACATTTTATCTCGTAATGCTGGAGATATCATCAGAGGCTATAAAGACGCAGGGAGTAGCTACAAACTCAAACAAAGCACAGCAAGCTGCTGGAACAAAAATCAACAAGGATGCGAGGATGCATAAAAGCTAGTATTGTATGGCTAAAATTACCATGACACACATTGAAACTCATTAGTCTCTAATCAGACAAATGAACAAACTTGTTTCAGAAGTGGATATTGTACAATGTTCCATCTGCATGTCATGAACGAAATCATAGAATGAAGCAATGAATATAAATTACTTCTTTGCCTGGGGTTACTAGATTTTGAGAATCTTTTGACCTAGTTTCAACAATATTACACTAAAAGTCCTTGAGAATCAAGACATTTTCTGAACTGAAAGAGAAGTGAAATAAGGAAATTCAATATCGGCAAAACTATTCTTAGCAGTCCTAGAAAGCTGCAACAGAGAAGGAGAAATATGTGTTACTATGTCATATCTGCATCACCTTTCTTTTAAGGATGACATTTTATTTTATGGTCTCTATTGCAGACAATTTCACAATAAATGATATTGAAAGTTGGCTTCAAAACAAGGTACAATAAGACTACACTAATGTGACAAATCAAAAAGAAAATAGAACAAATTGCCTTTTAATGAAGAGAACTAGTTGACCATTTTTTGTACTTAGAGCAATTAAAGGCAAAAACTGACAATATACCAAAAGAAATAAGCAGGAAAAAAATATGACTGGGAGTAGGATTGGAAAACTAAATATGATCTTCAAAACAAAGGACAGTTCACAATCAGTGTGAATTACTAGTTCCGAGTTAGGACAAAATCAAACAATGGAAAATCAAGGGTGGAATAATGACAATATCATGAAAAGGCTAGATTACTACTCACCATATAGTGAAGATGTTGAGTTGTACGCAGGCACAACAAAAAGACTGCTAAGCAAGTAAGCTTTCAGCCAAAAGACCTTCTTCTGAATTAGACAAAACACACACACACACACATTCACACAAATGTAACTCATACACGCATGACCACTGTCTCAAGTTGCCAAGGCCATACTCAGCAGCCAGAGGCAATGGTCATGTGTGTGTGAGTTGTGTTTGTGTGCATGTGTGTGTGTATGTTGTTTAATTCAGAAGAAGGTCTTTTGGCTGATAGCTTACTTGGTTAGCAGTCTTTTTGTTGTGTCTATTGTGGCTCGTCATCTCCTCCATAAGATGGGTAGCAATCTATCCTTTCGACTTAGGGCAGTGAGATGTAGACTGGAGATGGGAAAACAAACAAATGACTCAGGCACAGGCTGGTGAAGGTGATGTAATTATGTTCATCTTGAAAATGAAGTGGGGTTAGATTGGACCTGCAGCCAGGTAAATGTTATGATAGATGGACCAAGCAAGATTCCAGGACATCAGAAAAGACCATGCTGACAAACTAAAGTAAGAGGGTAAATGGCATTAGAAAACATGTAGGCAAGAATTACGAGAATACATATGGCTGAAAACCATAAGTATGGAAAAGTTTAGATAGGCATTTATCCAGCAGTGGATGTCAAACACCTCATGATGTTGTGTAGCAACAATTGTAGAAACTTTATATACACTATGTGTCTGATAAGAATGTTAATGTAAGTCAGTATTGTAGATGTGTAAATTTCCAGGAGTCACGAGTTCAGTGAGAGAATTATATATTTCTTTTTCAAAAAATCAGGTAATGTGTCCCACATCAGAGTGAGATATTGCGAACAAGATGTACATTATGTGTGAATAACTATCTAACTACCAATGTGTCAGATTTCAGCTATATTGGCGAATGGCCCGCTGCCACCGAAATCTTGGAGAAACTGCAAAAGCTCGTGTCTGCTTACAACTATCACTTAAGTTGCTGGAGAACGCTTCATCAAAGGATCAACATTCAAGGATAATTATATTAGAAGAAATGGAAGCTCTGCATAAAAGTGCCACAAGCACCACACAGCAAGAAAATAAGGAAATGAAACCAGGTACACATGGAAACTCTTCTTTGTGATTACTTTATGTGCACTACTAACTGTATACCTGTTTAATTCCCAGCTCTATCACATCCTTATTTCAGAAAGAACTATCAGTCCATAATTTGGAGAAAATTACCATTTACTGTATTCCATCTTTCACATACACAAGACTCCATGAGCTCGAGATAACAGCACTCCTCTGGAAATCGGTGGTCCAGGGTTCTAATCCTACCTCAGGCATGGATGTAAGTTGGTGGTCAAATTCCATATGACTAAATTACCACCTAGTAGCTGAACAGAGATTTATTATTTCCTCATTACTTTCTAACGTTAAATACTAAAATCTGTGAAGAAAGAATCATGGATGATCTAGTTATCATTTTTATGTTGGTAGACGACTGCCTGTAAAAGGCATAGATCTAAGATTCAAGTCCCAGTTCAGCATAGGGTTTAAATCTGCCAGGAAATTTAAAATCAGTGCATACTCCACCACAGAATGAAAAATGGATTCTGGCATTTATGAATAGTTTAATTCAAAGGAGTGTTAATATAAGAGTAAAGGAACTCACAAAAGGCAAAACATATTGAAGCAGTGGACTAATGGAAGAAGGAGAATTTTGAATTTTGTGTGGATATCAGCTAACTTTTTACAGAACAGAAGAGAAAAATGTTTATTGGGGAAATACTTCTTTTCATTATAATTTTAATCTGAATTGTAAATATACAACTTATTTTATTTTTTGGTAGTTTTTTATTTACCATTCTTAATTACTGACTTACAATCATATCTGAAGGCTGGGAGGAATGGCAAGCATGCAGGCTAGGCATTCGACACATTGGTATCAGAGCCAGTGAGGTGTGGCGCATGATCAAGAAGACATGGAAATTTTGACTGGGAGGGGCTGATAGGACAGAGGAAGAGGAAACTGTTGGATAGACACCCCTGCACAATGAAGAGGAAGTGGAGGTGTGGATTGGGAGGGTCAATACGACAGAGGATGGGGAAATTGTTGGGTAGACATCTTCTAACCCCTTCCTGTGTTCTGTTACCTCCTCCCAATCCATGCCTCCACATCATCTTCATTGTGTGCCACACCTCACCAGCACCAGTACATGTGTGCCACATACCTAGCCCATGCACCTGCTGCCTCTCCCTCCTGCATTCCTAACATTCACACCTGTTGCCCCCCTCCAAGCTACTAGCTATCTGTTCCCAATCCCTCATCCTGGTCCCATCTCTTTCTCCCTCTACCCACTCTAGCTGACATGATTTTATTCCACTGAATCCTGGAATTGTGCATCCAGACAGCACAACGAATGTGCCCAGCTTGTGTGGGTGTGACACAAAGCCTGTGTATGAATGGATGGATATGCGTGTGTGTGTGTGTGTGTGTGTGTGTGTGTGTGTGTGTGTGTGTGTGCGCGCGAGCATATACCTATCCGTTTTCCCCCTAAGGTAAGTCTTTCCGCTCCCGGGATTGGAATGACTCCTTACCCTCTCCCTTAAAACCCACATCCTTTCTACTTTCCTTTTCCTTCCCTCTTTCCTGACGAAGCAGCCGTCGGTTGCGAAAGCTCAAATTCTGTGTGTGTGTTTGTGTTTTATTCATTGTGCCTAAATAGAAAGAAACTTCCACATGGGAAAAATATATTAAAAACAAAGATTCAAAGACTTACCAAGCGGGAAAGCACTGGCAGACAGGCACAATGAACAAAACACACACACAGAATTACTAGCTTTCGCAACCGATGGTTGCTTCTTCAGGAAGGAGAGGGAAAGACGAAAGGATGTGGGTTTTAAGGGAGAGGGTAAGCAGTCATTCCAATCCCAGGAGCGGAAAGACTTCCCTTAGGGGGGAAAAAAGGACAGGTGTACAGTGCGTGTGTGTGTGTGTGTGTGTGTGCGAGTGTACACCTGTTCTTTTTTTCCCCCTAAGGGAAGTCTTTCCGCTCCCGGGATTGGAATGACTCCTTACCCTCTCCCTTAAAACCCACATCCTTTCGTCTTTCCCTCTCCTTCCTGAAGAAGCAACCATCGGTTGTGAAAGCTAGTAATTCTGTGTGTGTGTTTGTGTGTTTTGTTCATTGTGCCTGTCTGCCGGCGCTTTCCCGCTTGGTAAGTCTTATAGATATATATATTAAAAACAAAGATTCCAAGACTTACCAAGTGGGAAAACGACGGCAGACAGGCACAAGAACAAAACACACAAACACATACACAGAATTACTAGCTTTCACAACCGATGGTTGCTTCTTCAGGAAGGAGAGGGAAAGACGAAAGTCTTGGAATCTTTGTTTTTAATATATTTTTCCCATGTGGAAGTTTCTTTCTATTTTATTTACATCATCATATATATATATATATATATATGGTCTGTGTATGTGCGGATGGATATGTGTGTGTGTGCGAGTGTACACCTGTCCTTTTTTTCCCCTAAGGGAAGTCTTTCCGCTCCCAGGATTGGAATGACTCCTTACCCTCTCCCTTAAAACCCACATCCTTTCGTCTTTCCCTCTCCTTCCTGAAGAAGCAACCATCGGTTGCGAAAGCTAGTAATTCTGTGTGTGTGTTTGTGTGTTTTGTTCATGTGCCTGTCTGCCGGCACTTTCCCGCTTGGTAAGTCTTGGAATCTTTGTTTTTAATATATATATATATATATATATATATATATATATATATATATATATATATATATATATATATATATATATATATATATATACTCCTGGAAATGGAAAAAAGAACACATTGACACCGGTGTGTCAGACCCACCATACTTGCTCCGGACACTGCGAGAGGGCTGTACAAGCAATGATCACGCGCACGGCACACCGGACACACCAGGAACCGCGGTGTTGGCCGTCGAATGGCGCTAGCTGCGCAGCATTTGTGCACCGCCGCCGTCAGTGTCAGCCAGTTTGCTGTGGCATACGGAGCTCCATCGCAGTCTTTAACACTGGTAGCATGCCGCGACAGCGTGGACGTGAACCGTATGTGCAGTTGACGGACTTTGAGCGAGGGCGTATAGTGAGCATGCGGGAGGCCGGGTGGACGTACCGCCGAATTCCTCAACACGTGGGGCGTGAGGTCTCCACAGAACATCGATGTTGTCGCCAGTGGTCGGTGGAAGGTGCACGTGCCCGTCGACCTGGGACCGGACCGCAGCGACGCACGGATGCACGCCAAGACCGTAGGATCCTACGCAGTGCCATATGGGACCGCACCGCCACTTCCCAGCAAATTAGGGACACTGTTGCTCCTGGGGTATCGGCGAGGACCATTCGCAACCGTCTCCATGAAGCTGGGCTACGGTCCCGCACACCGTTAGGCCGTCTTCCGCTCACGCCCCAACATCGTGCAGCCCGCCTCCAGTGGTGTCGCGACAGGCGTGAATGGAGGGACGAATGGAGACGTGTCATCTTCAGCGATGAGAGTCGCTTCTGCCTTGGTGCCAATGATGGTCGTATGCATGTTTGGCGCCGTGCAGGTGAGTGCCACAATCAGGACTGCATACGACCGAGGCACACAGGGCCAACACCCGGCATCATGGTGTGGGGAGCGATCTCCTACACTGACCATACACCTCTGGTGATCGTCGAGGGGACACTGAATAGTACACGGTACATCCAACCGTCATCGAACCCATCGTTCTACCATTCCTAGACCGCCAAGGGAACTTGCTGTTCCAACAGGACAATGCACGTCCGCATGTATCCCGTGCCACCCAACTTGCTCTAGAAGGTGTAAGTCAACTACCCTGGCCAGCAAGATCTCCGGATCTGTCCGCCATTGAGCATGTTTGGGACTGGATGAAGCGTTGTCTCACGCGGTCTGCACGTCCAGCACGAACGCTGGTCCAACTGTGGCGCCAGGTGGAAATGGCATGGCAAGCCGTTCCACAGGACTACATCCAGCATCTCTACGATCGTCTCCATGGGAGAATAGCAGCCTGCATTGCTGCGAAAGGTGGATATACACTGTACTAGTGCCGACATTGTGCATGCTCTGTTGCCTGTGTCTATGTGCCTGTGGTTCTATCAGTGTGATCATGTGATGTATCTGACCCCAGGAATGTCTCAATAAAGTTTCCCCTTCCTGGGACAATGAATTCACAGTGTTCTTATTTCAATTTCCAGGAATATATATATATATATATATATATATATATATATATATATATATATATATATATATATATAAAAACAAAGATTCCAAGACTTACCAAGCGGGAAAGCGCCGGCGCGTCCTCCATCACAGCGGGACCCACCTCCTCTTCCTCAAAATCACCCTCTCCAAACCTTCCAGGAATTTCTCACTTCCAGCCTTGCCTCTCAATCTTTCTTGAAAAACCTTAATCCTACTCCCAACATCACCACAGCCGAATCCCAGGCTATCCGTGATCTGAAAGCTGACCGATCCATCATCATTCTTCCGGCTGACAAGGGTTCCACGACTGTGGTACTTGATCGTCGGGAGTATGTGGCTGAGGGACTGCGTCAGCTTTCAGACAACTCTACATACAAAGTTTGCCGAAGTAATCCCATTCCTGATGTCCAGGCGGAGCTTCAAGGAATCCTCAGAACCTTAGGCCCCCTACAAAACCTTTCACCTGACTCCATCAAACTCCTCACCCCACCGTCACCTCGCACTCCTACCTTCTACCTACTTCCTAAAATTCACAAACCCAAACATCCTGGCCGCCCCATTGTAGCTGGTTACCAAGCCCCCACAGAACGCATCTCTGCCTACGTAGATCAACACCTTCAACCCATTACATGCAGTCTCCCATCCTTCATCAAAGACACCAACCACTTTCTCGAACGCCTGGAATCCGTACCCAGTCTGTTACCCCCAGAAACCATCCTGGTAACCATTGATGCCACTTCCCTATACACAAATATCCCGCACGTCCAGGGCCTCGCTGCAATGGAGCACTTCCTTTCACGCCGATCACCTGCCACCCTACCTAAAACCTCTTTCCTCGTCACCTTAGCCAGCTTCATCCTGACCCACAACTTCTTCACTTTTGAAGGCCAGACATACCAACAATTAAAGGGAACAGCCATGGGTACCAGGATGGCCCCCTCGTATGCCAACCTATTTATGGGTCGCTTAGAGGAAGCCTTCTTGGTTACCCAAGCCTGCCAACCCAAAGTTTGGTACAGATTTATTGATGACATCTTCATGATCTGGACTCACAGTGAAGAACAACTCCAGAATTTCCTCTCCAACCTCAACTCCTTTGGTTCCATCAGATTCACCTGGTCCTACTCCAAATCCCATGCCACTTTCCTAGATGTTGACCTCCATCTGTCCAATGGCCAGCTGCACACATCCGTCCACATCAAACCCACCAACAAGCAACAGTACCTCCATTATGACAGCTGCCACCCATTCCATATCAAACGGTCCCTTCCCTACAGCCTAGGCCTTCGTGGCAAACGAATCTGCTCCAGTCCTGAATCCCTCGACCATTACACCAACAACCTGAAAACAGCTTTCGCATCCCGCAACTACCCTCCCAACCTGGTACAGAAGCAGATAACCAGAGCCACTTCCTCATCCCCTCAAACCCAGAACCTCTCACAGAAGAACCCCAAAAGTGCCCCACTTGTAACAGAATACTTCCCAGGACTGGATCAGACCTTGAATGTGGCTCTCCAGCAGGGATACGACTTCCTAAAATCCTGCCTCGAAATGAGATCCATCCTTCATGAAATCCTCCCCACTCCACCAAGAGTGTCTTTCCGCCGTCCACCTAACCTTCGTAACCTCTTGGTTCATCCCTATGAAATCCCCAAACCACCTCCCCTACCCTCTGGCTCCTACCCTTGCAACCGCCCCCGGTGTAAAACCTGTCCTATGCACCCTCCCACCACCACCTACTCCAGTCCTGTAACCCGGAAGGTGTACACAATCAAAGGGAGAGCCACATGTGAAAGCACCCACGTGATTTACCAACTGACCTGCCTGCACTGTGATGCTTTCTATGTGGGAATGACCAGCAACAAACTGTCCATTCGCATGAATGGACACAGGCAGACAGTGTTTGTTGGTAATGAGGATCACCCTGTGGCTAAACATGCCTTGATGCACGGCCAGCACATCTTGGCACAGTGTTACACCGTCCGAGTTATCTGGATACTTCCCACCAACACCAACCTATCCGAACTCCGGAGATGGGAACTCGCCCTTCAGTATATCCTCTCTTCTCGATATCCGCCAGGCCTCAACCTCCGCTAATTTCAAGTTGCCGCCGCTCATACCTCACCTGTCTTTCAACAACTTCTTTGCCTCTGTACTTCCGCCTCGACTGACATCTCTGCCCTTAACTCTTTGCCTTTAAATATGTCTGCTTGTGTCTGTGTATGTGCGGATGGATATGTGTGTGTGTGTGTGCGAGTGTACACCTGTCCTTTTTTTTCCCCTAAGGGAAGTCTTTCCGCTCCCGGGATTGGAATGACTCCTTACCCTCTCCCTTAAAACCCACACCCTTTCATTTTTCCCTCTCCTTCCTTCCTTCCTGACGAAGCAACTGCCAGTTGCGAAAGCCTGTAATTCTGTGTGTGTGTTTGTGTGTTTTGTTCATGTGCCTGTCTGCCGGCGCTTTCCCGCTTGGTAAGTCTTGGAATCTTTATTTTTAATATATATATATATATATAAAAACAAAGATTCCAAGACTTACCAAGCGGGAAAGCGCCGGCGCTTTCCCGCTTGGTAAGTCTTGGAATCTTTGTTTTTAATATATTTTTCCCATGTGGAAGTTTCTTTCTATTTTTTATATATATATATATATATATATATATATATATATATATATATATATATATATATATATATATATATATATATGTGTGTGTGTGTGTGTGTGTGTGTTTGTGTGTGTGTTCATGTATCTGCACTCTACCTTCTTTCATTCATGCTTTAAAATGTGAGTAAAACCTGCAGTTCCTGCTCTTAGTAGACACACTCAGAAAGCTTTCCACAAACAATGTTGGCTTTTAAAGGACCAAATTTCATTTATCCATTTTATTCTTATCTGTTATAAAAATAATTTCCAAAACTTCAGGTAGGGTAGGTGTTTCAGAACTATGATATTTGAGGTCTAGAAACAATGGCTTCAGTGTGAAACCTGAGTTTTTCCCGGTGTGTAAAATGTTCAAATAATTTATGGGAATGTAGCCAGGTGAAGATGGCATCTTGTTCGAAGACAGTATCTGGCTGCATTCCTGTAAGTTACCTGACCAATGACTCCACTATTCTTCCAGTGGAGTAATTAAGGTTGAAATTCTTGGAGAAAGTTGTCCATCATTAGTTATTATACATACTCTGAATAACAGTAATATAATTTCAAAAACAGGTAATAATGACCAATGAATGCAAAATTTCACTTTAAGTTTCTGAAGCTGTAACTCTTCATATTATATTTTGTCTATGTACTTCAGTAATTTATTCTTTTTCCTGGTACTACTGTTTGGTTTGCCATGAATTTCTTGTAATGGGCCTGCCAATTAAGTAGATTCTCTGAATTACAGTTCTCTTTAGTTCTCTAACTCAGCACCAATAGAATAATGGCAACATGATTAGTTCTGGCAACACTATCAGACTTCACTTGTGGTGGTATATCTTGTAAAAATATGGACAGCAGTCCTCAGTTACATACCAGTATATGAAAGTTGATATAATAAGTTCCACAAGAACACACAGCCATAATGTCTATTCTTATCAACATCTGTTGAGTTTCTAACCCAAACGTCTTATCAAAATTGGGGGTACCGTCAAACGGGGTGATTTTGGACACCAGGGCAAATTCAAACAGTATGGCTTATTTGCTCTTTGCCACTGCATAGAAACAAAGAGTTATTTATTTTAATGTCCGTGTGCCAGTTATTTTAAGTGCAAAATTGTATTTATTGCTTTCCACAACTTTTATTTTGTGTCAATTGTTTCCCTAGGTGAATAATTGACAAATAGTCTCAGTGTTAAAAATCCATGCATTATTGTAAAGTGGAAACTTTCTATTGTTGCACCAAGCGGGAAGTTACTGTAACTGTAATTGTTGACATGCTCAGTAGCTAACAGCAATGAGACAATTTCTGTACAAGTTTGTCGAGTTTCTCATGCAAGGTTATAAAATATCAATAGTTTTCGTAAAACTGTGTACAGTGTGAGGTGATTTTGGACAATGCCAAGAACGTACAAGAGCAGGAGAGGTGCCTTAGTATGGTGTAATTATGACCCGGAACTTTTAGATAAAACTGTTCGTGATATTCAGAGTGGTAAATTATTGTGCAGAAAAGCATGTGACTTGTATGGTATACCTAAATCACCCCTACAAAATAAAATGTAGGAAGCACATCTGAGAAAAATGGGAGAACAGCCAGTGATAAATAAGGAAGAAGAAGTAATGTTGAAGCAAGGTATCTTGATGGCTGCACATTGGGGATTTCCCTTCACTAAATTGGATATTAGATATTTAGTTAAAGGCTACCTTGATAAATCTGGCCAAAAAGATAAGAAATTTCGTAATAATTTGCCAGGAGAAGAATGGGTGCATTTATTCCTCAAATGACAGTCAGAAGATCTTTCCGTTTGCTTAAACAAAAATATTAAATGAGCTCGTGCAGAAGTGAACAAAGAGACTGTTAAGATGTTTTTCTCCAATATCAAGGCAAAGCTGGAAAGTCTCTTCCAAAATAAAAACTTACCTGTAATATATAAAATTCATTATATCATCCCATATCACTTACTCATAACAAAGAGCTACCTTAAAATGTGTAAAACGTGACCAAAATCAAATAAAAAGCATGTAGAATTTTTAAAAAGGCACTAACTGTCCGAATTCACCCTCTACATACTGTAACTTTGTACAGAGATTTAAAAAAACACATGTGTCCGAAATCACCCCAATCCATGGGGTGACTTTGGACACTTAATTTAACTGCCTCAGATAAATATACCTACACATACACTTCCTGGTTCTGGGATATTTTATTCGTTACACATATAAGCTACCACTTCCATAGCAATCAATTTTATCTAACAATATATATGAAAGTTACAATCAAAATAATGACAAAACCATCTGAAATCACCCCATTTGATGGTATAATTAAATAAAGTAATAAAATGCTTCAGTTTCAAAATCCCTAACTGAACCAGCTAATGATATGTAATATAACTTGAAATTTAGTTTTATTATTTTAATTTAATTAAATACAAAACTAAAAGTAAAGAAGAAATAAGGAATTGATGTTGTGAAATAAAATGCAGGAAGCACATCCGAAAAAAATGGGAGTACAGCCAGTGCTAAATAAAGCAGAAGAAGTAATGTTGAAGCAAGGCATCTTGAGGGCTGCACATTGGGGATTTCCCTTCACTAAATTGGATATTAGATATTTAGTTAAAAGCTACCTTGATAAATCTGGCCGAAAAGAGAAGAAATTTCGTAATAATTTGCCACATTTGGATAGCAACAATGAGCACTCATGCACTGATGCACACATATATTTATTTATCAATGAAAATAATCAGTTTTTGAAAATATAATATAATTGGGTAGGTTAAAAATCTACTCACCAAGTGGCAGCAGGAAAAGCCACATACAAAAATTAAGGAAATGTGCAAGCTTTCAGACCCAGTGGCTCCTTGTTCTGGCAGAAGGGTTGATTGGGAATTCAGAGGGATGAAGGAAAAAGACTGGTGAGGTTTAGGTTCTATAACTCTCCCCATTTATTAAACCTCGCATAAGGAGCCAACTGCTCCAAAAGCTTGCACATTTCCTCAATTATTAACATAAATTTATTTTAATAATTCCTACTGTTAGTATTAGGAATTTGATTGACCAATACTCACCACATAGCGAAGATGTTTAGTCACAGATAGGCACAACAAAAAGACTCTCGAACAAGTAAGCTTTTGGCCAAAAAGTCCACATCTGAACTAGGCAATATACACACACTCACTCTAGCAAACACAACTCAGATACACCCGACCACTGTCTCTGGATGACAAAGCCAGACTATGAGAAGCAGTGCATGATGGGAGAAGCATGATGGTGGGGTAAGGAGGAGTCTAGGGTGGGGAGGAGGATGGGGTAGCAGGGGAGGGATGGGGGAACAGTAAAGACCTGCTCGTGGGTTCATGGGAGCATACAGGGACCAGGGACGAGATGGAGAGATGATAGGGGAGCTAGGTGAAGTTGGGAGGTTAGACGGTGGGCAGGGCGGGGGGGCGGGGAGGGGGGGGGGGCTGAGGGATTTGGGGAGAGGGGGAGCAGCGGAAAAGGAGACAAATAAAAAGACTGAGTGTGCACTGATGGAATACAGCACTGTGTCGTGCTGGAGTGGGAACAGGGAAAGGGATAGGTGGGTGAAGGACGACAACTAACAAAGGTTGAGGCCAAGAGGGTTACAGGAACACAGGATATTTAGCAAGAAAAGTTCTTAGCTGTGCAATTCAAAAAATCTGGTGTTGATAGGAAAGATCCAGTTGGCATAGGCTGTGAAGCATTCAGTAAAATGAAGAATGTTTTGTTGGGCAGGGTGCTCAGCAATTGGGTAGTCCAGCTGTTTCATGGCCACAGTTTGTTGGTGGCCATTCATGCAAACAGACAACTTGTTGTTTGTCATGCCCACATAGAACACAGCACAACTGGTGTCACAGGTAGCCCTTCTGTTGATGGGGTAGATGATGCTTGTGATCTAACAGGAGTAGGTGCTGGTGGAAGGATGTATGAGAGAGGTTTTGCATGTAGGTATGTTAGAAGGATATGAGCCCTGAGGCAAAGGGTTGGGGGTAGGAGTTGCATACAGATGGATGAGGATATCATGTAGGTTCAGTGGGTGGTGGAATACCATTTTCGGAGTGCTGGGAAGAATAATGGGTAGGACATTCATCATTTCTAGCCATGACGAGAGATAGTCAGAACTCAGAAAGAGAATGTGATTCACTTGTTTCAGGTCTGGGTGGTACTGAGTCATGAGTGAATGCTCCCTTGTGGCTGGATTGTGGGACTTGGGGAGATAGAGAGTGACTGGAGGGATAAGACATGGGAACTCTGTCTCTGTACAATGTTGAGAGAGTGATTACAGTCTGTGAATGACCTAGTTACATCCTTGGTATATTTCGAGAGGGACTGCTTGTCACTACAGACGTGATGAGCATGGGTGGCTAGGCTGTGTGGAAGGCACTTCTCGGTTTGGAATAAGTGGCAGCTGTCAAAGAGGAGATATCACTGGTGGTTGATAGGTTTAATATGGATGGAGGTCCCGCTGTAACCAACTTTGACGTAGAGGAGGCTTGTTGGGTTGAGGAAGAGCAGGTGAAATGAATTGGGGGGGGGGGGGGGGGGGGGAAGGTGTTGAGATTGTGGAATATGTGGATAGGGAGGTCTCACCCTCAATCGAGATGACAAAGATGTCATCAGAGAGTCTGAAACAGGTGAGTGCCTTGGGACTCTGTGTGCTTAGAAAGGACTGCTCTAGATGGCCCATGAATAGGTTGGCATAGGATGGTGCCAAGCAGGTGGCCATTGTTGTGTTATGGATTTGTTTGTAGGTGATGCCTTTAAAGGAGAAGTAATTATGGGTGAGGATATAGTTGTTCATGGCGTCCATGAATGAGCTTGTGGGTTTGGAATCTGTCGAGTGTTGGGAAAGATAGTGTTCAATAGTGACAAGGCCATGAGCATTAGGGATATTGGACAAAGGTAGAGACTTTCAAGGGTGATGAGCAGGGCACCATGTAATAAATGAACAGGAATTGTGGAGAGTCTGTGGAGGAATGGGTTATTTTTTGTATAGGAGGGCAGGCTGCTGGAAATAGGCTGAAGTTGTTGGTCTGTGAGAGCAGTGATTCTCTCAATGGGGGTACAGTAATCAGCCACAGTGGGGTATCCTGGGTGGGTTTATGGACCTAAGGAAGCATCTAGAAGGTAGGAGTGTGGGGAGTGGTAGGGGTGAGGAGAGAGACTCCAGGGAAAGTTCTTGAATGGGGCTTAGGATTTAACATCAGACTGGTTATCCTGATGGATTTTTGGAATGGGGTCACTATGACAGGGTTTGTAGATGGATGAATCTGATAGCTGGCAGAGTCCTTCTGCCAGTTAATCTTTGTGGCTCAAAACAACAGTGCTGGTGCCTTTGCCAGCAGGTGGGACTATAAGATCATGATCAGTTTTTAGGTGTTGAATTGTGGTTTTCTCTTGCGTGTTGAGGAATTTTGGGAATCATGGTGAGGCAAGGTTCGACACAAGAAATTCTGGAAAGTTAACAGGAGGTGATTTTGGGGCAGTGGCGGTGACTGCAATTGGATGGAGGAGTAAAGTGAGTCAGGAGGGTTCAACATTGGTCTTTTGTAGAGTTTTATTGGTAGGGTTGGTGGCAGAAATGTGTTTCCATCGTAGCAACTGGGAGACAGACGGAAAGGTCTTTAAAATTTCCTGCATGATAGAATTTGTGAGTGAGGCAAAAGGTTAGATCTTTGGAAAGGACTGATACTGCCACAGAACTAAGGCTTTTACAGGAAGGGTTCACGACTGTGTTTCAAGTCTGTTTAGGTCCTGGATTCTGTAAGGTGGTGGGAGGGAGTTTTTGAGGGTGGGGATAAATGTATTAGGTTGGTGAGGTAAGATTTGTCAGTTATGAGCTGATGTGGGGCTGCTATGCAACCCCGGATTCCTGAATCCCATATCACACATTGAAACACTTGCCCTTCAGGATCTAGAGCATCATGCACAAAGCCACCTCAAAAAACTCTCCAACATGTTCTCCACCTACTGCCTCATTGGACTACCACTATCCACCACAACCTACAAACATCCCCCACGTCCCCTCATAGCTGACAAGCCCTGCCTCATAGACCTACTGCACTTATCCCACTCTCAAAAAATTTCTCCCGCCACCACACAGAATCCAGAACCTAAACAGACCCAAAACATGGCCATGAACCTTCCCCTCCAAAAGCCTTTGCCCAATATAAGTATCAGTCCCTCCCTTTTGTCTCATTCACAAATTCAATCAGGCAATACTTGTTATAGACCTTCTCTCCGTCTACCAGTCCCTACAGTGGAAACACCTTCTTGCCATCAACCCCACCAATCAGACTCAACTGTATCCCTATGTCGAACCCTGCCAGACTCAGTTTACCACTCCAATTGTGATCCACCCCCTGTTAATTTTCCAGAACTCCTTAATCTTGAACCATGCCTCACCATTGTTCTCCAAATCCCTCAACATGTATTATAACCTTACATTCACAGAAAGAACCACAATCAACTACCTAAAAACTGATCCTGACCTTATAATGCTATCTGCTGACAAAGGCTCCAGCACTGTTGTTTTGAACTACAAGGATTACCTGGCAGAAGGACTCTCCCAGGTGGCAGATTCATCCATCTACAATCCTGCCACACTAACCCATTTCAAAAATCTGGCAGGATCTCCAGTTTCACCTCAAATCCTTAGATCTATCCCAGAAACTCTCCCTGGAGACTACCTCTCTCCTCAACCCTACCACTCCCCTCACTCCCACCTTCTACATGGTTTCTAAGGTTCATAAACCCAATTACCTATGACGCCCTCATTGAGAGAATTTCTGCTCTTGCAGACCAACACCTTCAGCCTATTGACAGCAGCCTACCCTCCTACAGAAAAGATAATAACCTGTTCTTACACAAACTCTTCACAGTTCCTGTTCCTTTACCACACTGTGTCCTGCTCATCACTACTGAGTCCACAATCCTAATGTTCATGGCCTTACCTCAACCCAAAAGCCACCTCTGCCTCAAAGGTAGAGCAGTACCTCCATCCATATTAAACCTACCAACCATTAGCAATACATTCACTCTGACAGCTACTACCCATTGCATACTAAGAAGTGCCTTCCATACAGCCTAGCCACCCATGGCCTTCACATCTGTAGTCCCTCTCAAAATATACAAAGGGTGTCACTGGGTTGTTCAGAGACCTTAATTACCATCCCAAATTTGTACAGAAACAGATCTCCCATGCCTTATCTCTCCAGTAACCTTCCACCTCCTGAAGTCCCACAATCCAATGACAAAGGAGAATTCACTCATGACTCAGTACCACTCAGGACTGGAACAATTGAATCACATTCTCTGCCAGGGTATTGACTACTCACGTCATGCCCTGAAATGAGGAATGTCCTACACACTACCCTCCCACCACTCCCACAGAGGTATTCCACTACCACTGAACCTTCACAATATCCTCATCCATATGTAAACAACCCCTTCTCCCAATCCCTGCTCCCAACTCTTTGCCTCATGGCTCATATCCCTGTAACAGACCTACATGCAAAACCTGTCCCATACATCCTTCTATCACCACCTACTCCTGTCTGGTCACAAGCAGTATCTATTACATCAACAGCAGGGCTACCTGTGAAACCAGTTATGTGGTCTACAAGCTAAGCTGCAACAACTGTGCTGTGTTCTACATGGGCATGACAACTAATAATCTGTCTGGTCACATGAATGGCCACCTACAAACTATTACCATGAAACATCTGAACCACCGAGTTGCTGAGCACATTGCCCAACAAAACATTCTTCATTTTAATAACTGCTTCACAGCCTGTGCCATCTGGATCTTTCCATTCAACACCAGCTTTTCTGAATTGCATATGTGAGAACACTTCCTGCTATATATCCTATGTTCCTGTAACCCTCTTGGCCTCAACCTTAGTTAGTCATTGTTTAGTCATTGTCCTTCACCCACCTATCCCTTTCCCTGTTCCCACTCCAGCATGACACAGCTCTCTACTCAACCAGTGCACCCACAGGCTTTTCATTTCTCTCTTTTTCCACTGCCCCTCCCCCCTCCCCCTAATCCCTCATCCTCCTGTGCCCTCTGTCTAACCTCCTGACTGCACCTAGATGCCCAATCCCCTCTCCACCTCGTCCCTGTAAGCTTCCGTGAGCAGCACTTTTCTGTGTCCTCCACACTTCACCTGTTACCCCCACCCCCCCTCCCCCATCGCCCAAACCTCCTCCTTACCCCTGCCACCCAGATTGCTTCTACCGTAATGTGCTGCTTCTTGTAATCTGGCCTTGGCAGCCAGAGACAGTGATCATGTGTGTGTGAGTTGCGTTTCCGTGAGTGTGTTTGTTTATGTTTTCTAATTTGGATGAAGGCCTCTTTGGCCAAAGCTTACTTGTTAGACAGTCTTTTTGTTGTGCCTATCCATAATTCAACTTCTCCACTATGTGGTGAGTATCAGTCTATCCTTTTCAGAATATTGTCATTATTCTATCCTGGATTTCTCATTGAATTCTTACTGTCAGCTTTTTATATATGCCTGACAGTGAGTCTCACTCACTGTCAGGCATATATAAAAAGCTAACAGTAAGGACTAACTTCAGTAAATTTAATTTTGTTGAATGAATGTGACACATATGCTGATGGAGCACAAAATGAAGGGAATGTATCCGATACATATAATTTTTTGTATACAGGTCTACCAGCTGTAGTTGGTGGTGAGAATCGCTCGATGCCAGGAGCATCATCCTATCTTAAGGTTGCTCATAGTGATAGCAAAGGGAGGTACTGTGTCACCAGGAATCCAATTGGTGCTGGAGACTGTGTTGTAGCAGAGCATCCCTATGCATCTGTTTTGCTCCCAGAAATGGGAGGAACACATTGCCACCATTGCTTCCAAAGGTGAGGTATAAATATTTAAGAGCCTTTTATTTCATATTTTACATCAATAGTCATTACACAGACATTTTCAGACTGCTAAATAACTCATTCAGAGCAGTGCAAATTTATTAATAGTGTCAAACTCCATCAAACTGATGTAAGATTCTTTATAAAAGGAGAGGGAGTGAAAGTGTGTGTGTGTTGTGTGTGTAGGAGAGAGAGAGAGAGAGAGAGAGAGAGAGAGAGAGAGAGAGAGAGAGAGAGAGAGAGAGAGAGAGAGAGACGGAGAGGGAACCAGTTTGAAACATTTATTTTTCAAATAAAACAATGTAAAATTAAATTGTCCACAGACACTGGAATAATTCACAAATTTGCAGTGTCATACAATGTTAGAAATTGCCTTTGTCCTTGTTGCTCTTTGATAACAAATTTTCCATTGTGATTAATTTATATATTTCAAATACTTTGAATTATACTAATATGAAAGTAACTTCTTGTATGCTTCATTCAGTTTTACTTTCATAAAAAAAATAAAACTAAATTGTATTTCAATATTTATGAAATATCATCTAATAGAGAATCACACTTCCTGTTTAAAATAACAAGACTGTTACAGCACATTTGTGGAGTATGCATATGCAAAAAAAATTATCATTTGCATGCAGAGGCCTCTGTTTCCAAAAAAGGTGCAGCCAGAAATCCAATTCTTAAGTGCCTAATTAAGGCATAATACATTATGCCTTCACCCCTGTTCATTGCAAGAATACTTTATAAATAATCTCCAATATTAAATATTGGATGGATTATAAACAACGGTATGACAACTGAACATTACATACAAATGTGGTGCACCAAATAGTTCTACAAACAAAGTACCAATGGCTGTAGCGCATCTACTGAATTTATATTCATTATCAAAGCACACATGCATGCAGGCACTTACACTCCTGCTGCTTTGTCCCCACTGTTTACGTAGTTGGCTGAGGTGCACTAAACATGAGAATAAGTTACGTAAAAGGCCAAGTTCTGTCTGCATTGTGCTTAGAAATGTCTCTCATTTTACTGATCTGCAGACAAGACAGCTAGCATATGAGGGCTGTTCAAAAGGTATCTAACTTTTATTTATAAAATCAGTCTTCATACAGATACAACTGTTTGCAATTAGTCACCTCCAAAGTAGTCCCCTTCAGCTTGTATGCATCTCTCGTAATGCTGCTGCCACTGCTGGAATCATTGATGGGAAGCCTCTTTTGCTATGGTGCATAGCTGCTCTGTTGAATTTTGCACAATATCATCAGTGTTCCGAAATCTGGTCCATTTCAGAGTCATTTTCAGTTTAGGAAAAACC
Source organism: Schistocerca gregaria (assembly GCF_023897955.1). NCBI lineage: Eukaryota > Metazoa > Arthropoda > Insecta > Orthoptera > Acrididae > Schistocerca > Schistocerca gregaria. The sequence continues at coordinate 480,693,095 of NC_064926.1, forward strand.
AGAAATCACTTGTTACAGTGTCAGTGGAACAGGGAGGCTGACAAACCACAGCCATGTTGTGTTTTACCAAAAAACTCTGAATTAATTGAGAATGATGAGTGGTTGCTTTATCATGGTGAAGGTGCCAACTGCCTGCTGAACAAAACCCTGGTTGATTTAATTATGGGAAATTGAGAAAGTATCTCCCTAAACAATTATTGGGGAAACAAGAATAAATACCTTTTATTATTATGAACTTCTCTTCCAACATTTAATAATGGAGATTGCACTTCAAACATATATACTTTATATAAAGTGAAAATATTATGATGTTTGGATTATTATTCTGAGATTATAGATATATTTTACTGCTACAAAAAATTACCTCTGGTATGGATATTAAATATTATTTTTTCTGACTCAAAATAAATTGAAAATTCTTTTAATTCTGAAATATTACTTCATTAGGCTCAAGCCAAAATAGTGCAACCTTCTGCTGGAGTGGTTTTATGTAAAGATAAATTTTCAACAATGAGAAATAACTATGCTGTGTAAACTGAAATTTGGACTTTGTAAATAAAATTAAAATGTAGGTTGTTTGGACTGAAGAGTGCGAGAAAAGAAAGAAAACATTTTACGCTACTTCTGGGAATTAAAATACCACACAAACTTCCATCCGCACAAAGCATTGGCCACATTTATGTAAATGGTAAGGAGACAAAAAGGTTCCCATTTCACAGCGAGAACAAATTTTTAAAGTTCAGCACTGATTATTATTTAATGGTAATTCAACTTATATGAAGAGTCAGCAAGCCTCAATACATTGAATTGCATACAGAACCACGAGTGTAGGACAAGAGCTAAGCAACAACATCAAAAAGACAAACAATAAGAAAAAGATAACATGGCATCTTTCCTTCGTATAGTAGCTCATGGAATCTAAAGTTTCAATACACTACTTTTGATAAATATTCTTTGTTAAGCATACATCACTGCAATTACTTTTACCAATAATTAGAGGCATCACACAACTGCCCACAAGGCTGGACATTTGCGTCTGCTTCAGAAAAGTGACTTAGAACTTCTTGATATTATTCCTTATTGACATTAGTGCTCATGGTGGACCATGCCATTGAAGTTAAAAAAGGTGCTCAGCATGACTTTTACATTGTTGTGGACCTGCCTTGCTTCTTTAGGTCTCGCAGTGATGCATGCTTCCATTGTGATGACTGGAACTTTAGTCCTGTGTTGTGTCCATAAAACCAGGACTTATAACCAGTGATCACTGTTTAAGAAAGTTTGGATTACTGTTCACAGTATCCAGCATGTCCTGTTTGATCTCTGAATGAAGTTGCTTCCTTTCAGTGAAATATGTGCCTAATAGGCACACATTTTGCGGAGATACTCTGGAGACCCAAATGTTATATTAAAATAAAATGAATGAATCCAGTACTAACTTTAACCCTATATCACCAGGAACCTTACAGGATCAACAGCAACCTCACTTGCAAATGTTGAGGGCATACCTGAACATGCTTCTCTGTTCACTGATGTGCAGCTGTCTTTGCCATTGTGCATCTCCTTTACCTGTGTGCTACCATTGCTCCATCCCCAAACACCTGTTGAGTTTTGCAGATTGTTGCAACTTTACAATTGCCAAGCTTGAAACAAAATTTATTGCAATAATGTTGTTCCACTTTTCCTTTCATTTACCCCACATCATAAAATCCAGTAACTACCATTTGCACCTGTTCATTTCTCAATGGCTAACCTGCAACCAGTTGTTTCCATAGTCAAGTAAATAAATTAAGCATGAGCACTATGTATGCCAACAAATGAAGAGAATGTGCACACCATGATACCATTGCTGGTTTCAACAATAAAAAATAAGGCAAGATATTTCTTGAAGAACCCTCATACATTCACTCAATACTGCCCTATGGATTAACATCCTGGAGAATTACAGCTTAAAGTCAAAGAAGTATTTTTTCTGCAGAAGCATACAATAAGAATATGCTGTAACGTTGACAACCATGTCTCTTCAGGGTCATAGGAATTGTTACACTTACGTACCAGTACATTAGTGATTAATAAAAAAGAGTGAATTTACAATGAACTATGCAATTCACAACCGAAACACTACAAGTAAAAATAATTTATATATAAAAAAAAGAAAATGTTGGAAACATAGCTTCGTGTAAAAATATAACAGTATCACACAAAAATAAAAAAAGTAAGAAATCCTTCAGAAGCACCGAGCATAGGTAACAATTTTTTCAGAGGTGTTGGAGATAATATAATAAGAATGGCTAAACCAATAAATTTAAAATAAGAACTGTACATCAGCATTGTCAAGATAAAGTAGAAAAGCAATAAAAAGACTAAAAAAACTCCAACTCAGCAGGCGTTGATGTAGTTCCTGCAACAATCATAGAGAAGAGTGCTCTAAACCGAGCTGAAATACTTACACACTGTTCAGTTTAAGCAGGAACTTTTCCTCGTTACTGAAAACATCTATAGTAATTCCAATTTATAAAAAAAAGGTGGGAGAAGTATGTAGATAGCTGCAGACCCATCACTATTTCCTCTTACATTTCAAAAACACTTGAAAATGTTATGTATGGCAAATTTATGTAATCTGTTAACAAAACAAAATCCTTTGTAATGAACAACATGGATTCAGAAATAAGAGGTCAATAATATCTGCCTGAGTGAATTAATTGAATACTAAGCTTGATGGACAAGAAACACGAATCTACAGGAGTATTTAATGACCAACTGAAGGCTTTTGATGAGATGGTTCATAAGATTCTGCTATCAAAGCTTGAAATGTATGATATTCAAGGTCTGTCCAACAGTTGAATCAATCTCTTTCTGAACAATCATAAACAAGCAGTCAGTATCAAGCACACTAGTGTTAGCCTTGAAACTATTTCTGGCCACTTACCAGAGTATAATCTAATCAAACAATGGAAACTCCAGTTTGGACTATCAATAACATAAGGAAAGATGACACATTGAGTTGCAGACAGGCACAATGAAATTACTGTTGCACTTTTAGTTTTCAGCAAAAGCCTTCTTCAGAAAAGGAAACACACACACATTCATTCACACAAGCAAGCACATGTGACCACCACCTCTGGCAGTTCAGACTGGAGTTGCACTCCAGTCTGAGCTACCAGAGATGGCGGGCATGTGTGCATGAGGTGTACTTGTGTCTGTGAATGATTGTGTGTGTTTCCTTTTCTGAAGAAGGCTTTGGCCGAAAGGCAAATGTGTAACAGTCTTTTCATTTTGCCTCTCTGCAACTCAATGTGTAATCTTATGGTGTGTAACAATTTCTTTTTTTCCTTATAGAATCTAATTAAAAATGATGTAACCCAAGATCAGTAATGCGACCACTTCTGCTCTTTTTGTATGTTAACAATTGAAGCTTAAACACAGATGCTCATACAACTTTCATATTTGCAAACAACACCACTACTATATTAGAGTAGGAAAGAAAGGAAGAATTACAGCAATCAGTAAACACTGTCACAAAACCCCTGTACAATGTGCAAAAAATAATAAGTTTTTAATAAAAATTAAAAATCAATAGCACTAAAGTTTCCCAATGCTCCAAACAAGGACACATACACTGACGTGTACATAGAGTCTACAATGAAATTTTACATTCTGGTGCAAAAGTCTATAACAGGTTGCAGGTACACATCAAGCAGGAAATTGAAAATTAGCAGACATTCAAAACCAAATTAAAAGAATATAGTTATCTCATTGTAGCCAGACACAATGTTCCCACAGAATTAACCTCTGCCTTCATTCATCAACACTTCCAAACTATCATCTGCAACACGTTGCCCTACAATCACAACACTGCTCACTGTCTTTGCCACTTCCGCTACCACTAGACTCCTTGTTAGTCACTGTGGATGTGACATCCTTGTACACCAACATCCCCCATACCCATGGCCTTGCAGCCAAGGAACACTATCTTTCACAACATCTTCCTGATACCAAGCTCACCAGCTCTTTCCTAACCCTTCTAGCCAAACACATCCTAAACCCACAATTAATCTACCTTAAAAGGCCAAAATCTATAAACAAACCCATGGTACTGCCATAAGTACTCACATGGCATCTTAGTATGCCAGCTTATTTGTGTGCCATCTGGAGGAAACCATCCTATCCAGTCAACACCTAAAATCTCTTGTGTGGTTCAGATTAATTGATAATATTTTCATGACGTGGTTGCATGGCAAGGACAACCTATGCTCTTTCCTCCATAACCTCAACACCTACTCCCAAATCTGCTTCATTTGGTCCATCTCAGCTTAGTCAGCCTCCTTCCTACATGTCAATCCTCACCTCTTTGATGGCTCCATAAATAAATCTGTTCATATCAAGTGCACCAACTACCAATAGTACTTGAACTCTGACAGCTGTCACCCATTCCAAGTCAAAAAGTCTCTTCCTTACAGCTTCACCACCAGTGAATACCACATCTGCAGCAGAAAGCAGGAGTTTTTGGAATATCCCAATAACTTTACCAGAAATTTTATTGACAGAAAATCCTACCCAGCTTATCCATAAACAGACCTCCCATGGCATCTCCTCCTTTGACACCAGTAAATCTGTTAAGCAGCCACTGACAAAACTCCTCTCATCAATCAACATCACCTTGGCCCTCAGAGGCTCAACCACATCTTTCACCAGAATTTAGACCACCTCTTGTCAGAGGGAAATGCTAACCACATAATCTAAAGTAGTGTTCTGCCATCAACCCAACCTACAGAATGTCCATCCCTATTCCAGTCCTACTCCCAATCGTGCTTCTATAGATCATTCTCTTCTGGTCAGCCTAGGTGCAAGGCCTGTCCCATACACCCACTCACTACTGCCTATAGCAGTCCAGTCACAGGCCTACCCAATGAAAGGCAGGACCACGTACGAATGCAGCCATGTTATATATCAGATGTGCTGTGATAACCGTACAGTGTTATATTTGTGCATGACAAGTAATCAACTGCCTAGTGGCACAAGTGGCCACATACCAAGCTGTGGGAAGCCATAAACTTGACAATGCAGTTGCTGAACACACTGCACACCACAACACGAAGACCTCAACAGCTACTTCACTATATGAGCCATATGGATATTCCCTTCCAGCACAAGTTTTTCTGAACTAGGCAGGTTAGAATTTTCTCTCCAGCACTCTCACAATCCCCCTTCCCTACATGCTCTAACTCTTTATCTCTTTCTACCCTCTCCACCTTTATCTCCCCCTTTTTCACTCCTCTCCCTTTCTCTCTTTCTTCCCTGCCTCCCTCTTCACATCCACCTTCCTCTCCTTCCCCTCCCCCCTCTTTTTTTGCCTTGCTGTGCAACTGCCGAGTCATCAGTCGAAATACATACCTCACTCTGTCCCACTACCCCCATCTTGCCTAATGTTTCCTTCCATACCCTTTCCTCACTTCCACTAGCCCAGGCAACTACCTTCATTAGTCAAGAATCAGTCCTAATGAGGGAGAGTGCTTTTGGGTGCCTGTGTGGTTGTGCATGAATATGTACACTCTTTCAAGAAACCCAGAAAAAGAACTCGAAAGCTAGTGTGAATACTGTTTTCTGTTACATGTTTCTATACTCTGCACATTAGTCAGCTATAGATGAGTGATTGTCTTTCCCTTATTTTATGTATTATTCCATCTAAGAATTACCATTATTGCTAAACTTATTTTTTTGCCTATTTGTATGTTTATATTTGTACGTTTATATATAATGAACAAAACACACAAACACACACACAGAATTACTAGCTTTCGCGACCGATGGTTGCTTCTTCAGGAAGGAGAGGGAAAGACGAAAGGATGTGGGTTTTAAGGGAGAGGGTAAGGAGTCATTCCAATCCCGGGAGCGGAAAGACTTCCCTTAGGGGAAAAAAAGGACAGGTGTACACTCGCACACACACACACACACACACATATCCATCCGCACATACACAGACACAAGCAGATGTATGTCTGCTTGTGTCTGTGTATGTGCGGATGGATATGTGTGTGTGTGTGTGTGTGTGTGTGTGTGTGTGTGTGTGTGCGAGTGTACACCTGTCCTTTTTTTTCCCCTAAGGGAAGTCTTTCCGCTCCCGGGATTGGAATGACTTCTTACCCTCTCCCTTAAAACCCACATCCTTTCATTTTTCCCTCTCCTTCCTTCCTTCCTGACGAAGCAACTGCCAGTTGCGAAAGCTCGTAATTCTGTGTGTGTGTTTGTGTGTTTTGTTCATGTGCCTGTCTGCCGGCGCTTTCCCGCTTGGTAAGTCTTTGAATCTTTGTTTTTAATATATTTTTCCCATGTGGAAGTTTCTTTCTGTTTTATTTACATCATCATATGATCATACAGGTATGATATGCAGTTTTTGTTGTCATGCAGGCTGGAAACAGCAGTGGGCTGTCCTACATGTTCAGGAGTTGCCTTTTGTTCATCAGAGTGCCGTGATAAGGCTCTCAGTACTTACCATCAACATGAATGCCGTTATTTGGGACTCATGTTAGGATCAGGCATGAGTATCCTTTGCATGCTTGCTCTGAGAATAATAACACAAGAACCTGAAGGATTGCACTTTTTTTGCAGACTGAAGCCTCACTTGACTACAGATGGGAAAGGTAAAACAATGCCAGATTTTTGTCACTAATTTAATGTGCTATGACAATGACTTGGAATAAAAAAAATCAAAACATGTAACAATGCTGCTATTTGTTAAAAACTTTCATTCTGATTTGTAGTTTGAACTGAAATGAATGTTCTTAAGAGATTATAAAACTGTGTACAGGATAACTATCATTTACCAAAAAAAATACTCTCACATTTGGTCAGCTGCAGAGGGGGCAGTACCTGATGGAAAAAGCAGTAAAATAAACAGTTGCCATGACTCAGAGACCTGTGAAGCTTACCAAAATCTATGCATGTTGTTGTTGTTGTTGTTATTGTGGTCTTCAATCTGAAGACTGGTTTATTGCAGTGCTCCACACTGGACTATCCTATACAAGCCTCTTCATCTATGAATGACATTTATACATACTCTTTCTCAGTACAGCATGCAAATGATTTCTTTACTCCTTAAAAATATCATATTCTTTCAGTGTTTTAACATATACATCATATCCTTCAAATATTACTACCTATTTTAAACTGTCCTTCAGACTTAGTGAATACAAGAAAATTGATTCTGTTCACTTTCAGACCTTTTCCCTTCTCTCTACTGTCCATACCATTCCTTCCCCATCCAGATTCTGTACTGCCTTCTCCCACCACTCTTCCACGCCCCCCCTCCTTATCCTGTGCTACTGTCTTCTTTGAACTTTGATTGTTACTGACTTTTCAATATGCACTGTAAATAGTTCAGTGCTCAAGAAAAAGGATGTATCATTAACACTAGAAGGCTCAAAAGTCACAGACCCAAACTCAGTTTGTGGAAAAATTCAATGAATACTTTACCCCACTAGCTGAAGACCTCATTCAAGTACACTGTCAAGGACCAGTCCTAAGTTTCTCCAGCAAGTCAGTGATCTCGACTGCTTATATGTATGTGTATGAAACAAACCCCAATGAAATTATAAGTAAAATTTAATCATTAATCAATAAAATGTCAAGTGGTCTTGATGAAGTACCTAATTTCATATTAAAAGCATGTGCTCATCACATAGCGAACACCTTGGCAAAAATTTTCAACCCCTCTTTAAAAACTGGTGTATTTCCAGATATTTTTAAAATATCAAGTTTTACCACTGCTAAAAAAAGGTTCTTCTGAAAAAATATCAAACTACCAACCCATGTCACAGTTGAGTTCCTTCTCAAAAATTCTAGAAAAACTCTTCTATGACAGGCTTTTAAGTTTCATAAATAAATATGCACCTCTTACAGTGCAACAACATTGTTTTAGAAATTCTAAATCTACACAGACAGCAATTATCAAATTCTTAAACTGCATTTTAAAATCCCTTGATCAACATAAATTAGATGCAGGTTTCTTTCTGGATCTATCAAAATCCTTCGAATTCCTGGACCATAACATTCTGCTTGAAAAATTAGACAGATGAGGAGTAAGAAGTATAGCACATAGCTGGTTGTGTTCATACCTAAAAAACTTCAGGCAGAAAGTATCACTTCAGTATGAATTCAACAAAATGAATAAAACAAGAAACAACTCTCAGGAATTACCAATAAAATATGGTGTACCACAGGGCTCAATCTTAGGTCCACTACCCTTCTTGATTTATGCAGATGACTTAGTTGAATATATGAGTACCACAAAAACTATCCTGTTTGCCGATGACACCAGCATGTTGCTCACTGGATCCAGTCCAGAAACTTTGCAGTCCACAGCAGAAAGTTCTATGAAAAAACTTTCTGAGTGGTTCACAGAAAACAAACACATTATAAACACTGAAAAAGCTGTGTGTGTCATTTAATTCCTCCAACTAATTAAATGTATATTCAAGACCAATTAAAAAATGATACCCTATAAAATGTGTCACTAAATTTTTGGCTCTACGGGTTCAGCAAGACTTAAAAGTGGGACACACATATAAATAACTTGTGTAAAAAACTATTATCTGTGTGCTACGGCCTAAGAATTTTAAAGGCTACGACAAGCAGAACAATAGTACTGCAGGCATACTGTGCACAGTTCCACTCACTAATCTGATATGGGATCATTTTCTGGGGGTACTCAACTCACTGTGTAAAGGTGTTTAGAATGCAAAAAAGTGCTTTAAGAATAATTTGTGGCCTTAAAAACATGGAGTTCTGTAAATCCCATTTTACTGCTCTTCGTGTTCTAAATGTTCCAAGTTTATTCATTTATCTATCTTGTTCACCAGGGACTGCCTCCTGAAAACAGGCAAACTTCTACAGAACAAAAATGTTTACAACTATAGTACCAGAGGGAAATGAAATATACATAAAAATATCACAGAACAACCACCTATCAGAGGAGCATAATTAACATTGGTGTAATACTACACAATAAGATACCAGAGGAAATAAAAGATGCTACGCATCCTATGTTTAAAGCTAAACTAAAGGCCTTGCTAATAAAGCACTGTTTCTATTCTGTCAGAGAATTTCTGAATACGTAACAAAATTAATTGTAATAGGTACCTAATTTTAATTTGCCTACTATTTTGCAAATACCATGTATTATTGTAACTTAGCTATGACCTGTCCAATATGAGTTGTACAATTTGGGCTGTATGATAAAACTAGACCAATAAAAAAATCAATCAGTCAATCAATCTAGTGCTTTTGCCTCCAAAATATTCTGCTCTTGGGCTACATGCAGAAAATTCTGATTCTGCAGACTAATGATTTGTGTTATATGTCTGCAGATCTACATTTGTTGTTGCAAGGGACATGGCTGCTTTCTTTCAGAATAAATATCATAAAACTTTTAAAAAGTTTTGCAATTAATTCAGAATTCAGAAACCAAAAATATTTTAAAAGAGGACTCTTTTAAGGGCAAGAATGGGAATATTTTACTAGGTGCAAAAATTTGGATCATAACATTAAAAAGAACATTCAAGGGTACAGAATGCTTCAATGCAGAGAATTAGTGGCATGCTTCTGTTACTGTTATTATTCATAGATTTCTCAGTGCCTTAGCACCTTAGAGCTCCTAAAGGTATGGGAATGACCAAAAGTTCACTCCACGATTGATCTAAGAATGACCTCCTGATATTGCAGTTGATGCTGTGTTGTTTGTGACTATCAATTGTACTAGCATCCTTGAAAAAATATAGCCCATGGTTAAACCAGTAACAAATTTCTCCATTTGTTGCAGAGTTGCCCCATTTGTACTTGGAACTAGGCTTTTATAATTCTATGCTACTAGTTCTGACATTTGATTAGCCTTAGCACCTTAGAGCTCCTAAAGGTATGGGAATGACCAAAAGTTCACTCCACGACTGATCTAAGAATGACCTCCTGATATTGCAGTTGGTGCTGTGTTGTTTGTGACTATCAGTCGTACTAGCATCCTTGAAAAAATATAGCCCGTGGTTAAACCAGTAACAAATTTCTCCATTTGTTGCAGAGTTGCCCCATCTGTACTTGGAACTAGGCTTTCATAATTCTATGCTACTAGTTCTGACATTTGATTAGCTTTGGTTAGAATTTTTATCTTGAGCTTCAAATCAAAAAGGAGTTTTGTAAATGATCCTATTTGGATTGTGCTTCATTTAAAGTAATTAACAAGCTGATGGTTGCAATGATGAAACTGAAAAATAATTTTTGGGAACAGAATATGTTCTGAAACAAAAACCATTGTCTACATAACTAATCATAAAACTATACTTGTAAACTCACAACAGAAGCAAGGCAGGTTTGAGAATATTTTTTCCATAGGAGCAACTTATCATTGGGGATGCCCTCTCCCCTTCCTTTTGCCTTATACGCATTCACCTTGTCAGGTTTCGCTAATAATTGTCATACAAGTTGTATACAGATCTTGCTCTTGGGACCCCCTCTCAGATTGGTGTTCCAAGTGGCAGCTTTTGTAGCTTGGGCCTTAAACTGACCCTGATGACAAGCCACAAACATGTAACATACTTTTCTTTTCCAATGTACAGGTTCCAGGTAGTTTTGTTATTTATTAACTACGAGGGATGTCCAGAAACAACAGATGTTCTGAAATAAAAATTAACAACATGAAAAAAGAAACAAATTTTGTGATATATTTTTTAAAGGCAAATGCTTAAGCTTTTTTTCAACATATCATACTGTGGCACACGTTTTTCCAATGCTGTCTCTGTAGGAACCTGCCGCCTGTGATTGCAGTCTCTGGTTTATAGCAGCAAGTAGTTTGACACCAGCACCAAAGCACTGTGTAATGAGCCATGTATTCATTGCTGGTAAGAAGTAGTAGCCACTCAGCACTAAATTGACGCTGTACAGTGGATGATCAAATTCGTCCCTTCTAAATCCCATAGGAGCTCTTGGGTATGATTGGCCACTTGTGGACGTCCAATGTCGTGAAAAACCAAAACTTTTGTGCTAAGTTTTCCCTAACACTTGTTTTTTATCACCAACCTGAACTTTTTGTCAGTGTTTTACAATACCTCCCTGAGTTAGTTGTTGTGCCGTATTCAAGGAAATCGATGAGAATCACTCCCTTAGAGTTAGATTAGATTAGATTAGATTAGATTAATACTTGTTCCATAGATCATGAATACGACACTTCGTAATGATGTGGAACGTGTCAGGTTAATAAAAGATGTCTGTACAAGAAATTACATTACACAAAATATTGCATGACACTAATGATTAAGTTTTTTTTTTTTTTTTTTTTTTTTTTTTTTTTTTTTTTTTTTTTTTTTTTTACTTACTTTATATCTAAAAATTCAGCCAATGAGTAGAAGGAGTTGTCATCTAGAAATTCTTTTAATTTATTTTTAAATGTTAGTTGGCTATCTGTCAGGCTTTTGATGCTGTTTGGTAGGTGCCCAAAGACTTTTGTGGCAGCATAATTTACCCCTTTCTGTGCCAAAGTCAGATTTAACCCTGCATAGTGAAGATCATCCTTTCTCCTGGTGTTATAGGTATGCACACTGCTATTACTTTTGAATTGGGTTGGATTATTATCAACAAATTTCATAAGGGAATATATATACTGTGAGGTTACTGTGAGGATCCCTAGATCCTTAAACAGATGTCTGCAGGATGACCGTGGGTGGGCTCCAGCAATTATTCTGATTACACGTTTTTGTGCAATGAATACTTTTCTACTCAACGATGAATTACCCCAGAATATGATGCCATACGAAAGCAGTGAATGAAAGTAGGCATAGTAAGCTAATTTACTGAGATTCTTATCACCAAAATTTGCAATAACCCTAATAGCATACGCAGCTGAACTCAGACGTTTCAGCAGACCATCAATGTGTTGCTTCCAGTTTAACCTCTCATCAATGGACACACCTAAAAATTTTGAAAATTCTACCTTAGCTACAGACTTCTGTTCAAATTCTATATTTATTACTGGAGTTGCGCCATTTACTGTACGGAACTGTATATACTGTGTTTTATCAAAATTTAAAGAGAGTCCGTTTGCTGAGAACCACTTAATAATTTTGTGAAAAACATCATTTACAATTACATCACTTAGTTCTTGGTTTTTGGATGTTATTACTATACTTGTATCATCAGCAAAAAGAACTAACTTTGCATCTTCATCAATGTGGAATGGTAAGTCATTAATGTATATCAAGAACAGTAAAGGACCTAAGACCGAACCCTGTGGGACCCCGTGCTTGATAGCACCCCAGTTTGAGGAATCAGCTGTTTTAACATTACACGAACCACTTATTTCAACTTTCTGCATTCTTCCAGTTAAGTATGAATTAAACCATTTGTGCACTGCCCCACTCAAACCATAATGATTTAGCTTATCTAAAAGAATTCCATGATTTACACAATCAAAGGCCTTTGAGAGATCACAAAAAATACCAATGGGTGATGTCCAGTTATTCAGAGCATTTAATATTTGATCAGTGAAAGCATATATAGCATTTTCTGTTGAAAAGCCTTTCTGAAAACCAAACTGACATTTTGTTAGTACTTTATTTTTACAAATATGGGAGGCTACTCTTGAATACATTACTTTCTCAAAAATTTTTGATAGAGCTGTCAGAAGAGAGATTGGGCGGTAGTTGTTGACATCCGACATATCCCCCTTTTTATGCAATGGTTTTACAATGGCATATTTCAGTCTATCAGGGAAAACACCCTGCTCCAAAGAGCTATTACATACGTGGCTGAGAATTCTACTTATCTGTGGGGAACAAGCTTTAAGTACTTTGCTGGAAATGCCATCAATTCCGTAAGAGCTTTTACTTTTCAGTGAGTTTATTATTTTACTGATTTCAGAGGGAGAGGTTGGTGGAATTACAGCTGTTTCAAACTGTGCAGGTATGGCCTCTTCTATTAATAGCCTTGCCTCTTCTAGTGAAGATCTAGATCCTATTTTCTCCACAACATTTAAAAGATGATTATTCAAAATATTTTCAATTTCTGATTGTTTGTTAGTGCACTTGTCATTCAATTTTATTGCACTAAAGTCTTCCTGTGCTCTTGGTTGCCCTGTTTCCCTTTCAATAATATTCCAAATTGCTTTAATTTTATTATCAGAGTTACTGATCTCAGACATGATACACATGCTTCTGGACTTTTTAATAACTTTTCTTAGTACCGCACAATAGTTTTTATAATATTGAACAATTTCGGGGTCAGTACTCCATCTTGCTGTTAGATACAGTTCTCTTTTGCGGTTGCAAGATATTCTTATTCCTTTAGTTAGCCAAGGTTTTTTATATGTTTTCTTGGAATTATGTTTAACTATTTTCTTGGGAAAACAATTTTCAAATACCCTTAAAAATGTATTGTGAAATAAGTTATATTTCAAGTTTGCATCGGGTTCCTTATACACTTCATCCCAGTCTAGCTGCTGTAGGCTTTCCCTAAAGTTTGCAATATTTATATTGTTAATTGAACGCACTGCTTTGAAAGTCTGATTTATTATACTGCATGGAGCTATGTCATGTACTGTAACAAGCTGTGCACTATGATCTGAAAGACCATTCTCAACAGGATAAGCATTTATGTCCTTAAACTTATCTTGTCAAAAACAAAAACAAAAACTCAGTAGTTATGATATTCCTTGCTGACAGCATTTGCAAACACTTCCTCAGTTTCTTGTGTTGCCATTCCATTTTTAAAATCAGTGCACCATTGCTTCACTCAGCTTTCACTCATTATTCTTCTTTTTTAGGCATCAGAAAGACTGCAATAAATTTCAGTAGGTTTGCAGTTCTTTTCCAACAAAAACTTAATCACAGAACACACCTCACAAGTGGTGGGATTTTCTATTGCAGTGTATATTTTAACACATCACAGAAAGTAAATTACCAGAGACACAGACCACATGCTACCACCACTGGATACATACTGAGAGTAGGAATTTATGGCACCAAAATGGCAGCTGTGGCCCCACCCACAGCTGCAATAGCCCAAAACAACTGTTACTTCCTGGGTAACCCTTGAAATAATTATGCACTAAACATTTGAGGTAGAGAAATGTAAAGTAATTTTAATAATATCATTAAACATATTCCAGGTTCTAATAAAAAGAGTGAACTAGATTCTCACGCTAAAGAGTATTTGCGTGTTTGGAATCTTGAAACACACAAGGAGGAAAGAACTCCACATGACTTCTTTCAGCGTACCTTGATGGCTGTTTTCCTTCTTCGAATTCTGCAAGACAGTGGAAAATTCTTCCCAGCAAAAGAGAAAAATGCAGAAAAGAATGAAGGTAAGATTTTCAAACAGCAGAAAATTGAAGATGTAATGTAAAAATATTATGAAAAGGATAGTTGCTTCTCACCACATAACAGAGATTCTGATTTTCAGATAGACACAACAAAAAGACTGTCACAAAATAAGCTTCCTGTGAACAAGGCCTTTGTCAAAAATAGACAACACACACACACACACAACACACATGTAAACACAACATGAATGCATTTTTATTTATTTATTTATTTATTTATTTATTTATTTATTTATTTATTTTTTTGACAAAGGCTTTTGCAGCCCAGAAGCTTACTTTGTGACAGTCTTTTTGTTGTGCCTATCTGCAACTCAACATTTCTACTCTATAATGAGCAGCAACTATCCTTCATTAGACTTGTTTCATGGTTATTTCTCCATATCATAAAACTGAAGAATGGTTTGATATTTAAAGAAAAAAAGGATTTCCTGGTAATTATGCCTGTTAGATGTTTTTCAGTGTATGGATGAACCTGAGTTAACTAAAAAAATTCAGTTTTGTATTATATCAACAATGTGTAATACTGTCTTGGTTACAATGTTGTTGTTGTGGTCTTCAGTCCTGAGACTGGTTTGATGCAGCTCTCCATGCTACCCTATCCTGCACAAGTTTCTTCATCTCCCAGTACCTCCTGCAACCTACATCCTTCTGAATCTGCTTAGTGTATTCATCTCTTGGTCTCCCTCTACGATTTTCACCCTCCACGCTGCCCTCCAATGCTAAATTTGTGATCCCTTGATGCCCCAGAACATGTCCTATCAACCGGTCCTTTCTTCTCGTCAAGTTATGCCACAAACTCCTCTTCTCCCCAATTCTATTCAATACCTCCTCATTAGTTGTGTGATCTACCTATCTAATCTTCAGCATTCTTCTGTAGCACCACATTTCGAAAGCTTCTATTCTCTTCCTGTACAAACTATTTATCGTCCATGTTTCACTTCCATACATGGCTACACTTCATACGAATACTTTCAGAAATGACTTCCTGACTCTTAAATCTATACTCGATGGTAACAAATTTCTCTTCTTCAGAAACACTTTCCTTGCCATTGACAGCCTACATTTTATATCTTCTCTACTTCGACCATCATCATTTATTTTGCTCCCCAAATAGAAAATCTCATTTACTACTTTAAGCGTCTCATTTCCTAATCTAATTCCCTCAGCATCACCAGACTTAATTCGACTACATTCCAATATCCTCGTTTTGCTTTTATTGATGTTCATCTTATATCCTCCTTTCAAGACACTGTCCATTCCATTCAACTGCTCTTCCAAGTCCTTTGCTGTCTCTGACAGAATTATAATGTCATCGGCGAACCTCAAAGTTTTTATTTCTTATCCCCTGGATTTTAATACCTACTCCAAATTTTTATTTTGTTTTCTTTAGTGCTTGCTCAATATACAGATTGAATAACATTGGGGAGAGGCTACAACCCTGTCTTACTCCCTTCCAAACCACTGCTTCCCTTCCATGCCCCTAGACTCATATAACTGCCATTTGCTTTCTGTACAAGTTGTAAATAGCCTTTTGCTCCCTGTATTTTACCCTCGCCACCTTCAGAATTTGAAAGAGAGTATTCCAGTCAACATTTTCAAAAGCTTTCTTCTTTAAGTCCTCAAATGCTAGAAACGTAGGTTTTCCTTTCCTTAATCTTCCTTCTAAGATAAGTCATAAGGTTAGTATTGCCTCACATGTTTCAATATTTCTACGGAATCCAAACTGATCTTCCCAAGGTCAGTTTCTTCCAGTTTTTCCATTCATCTGTAAAGAATTCGTGTTAGTATTTTGCAGCTGTGACTTATTAAACTGATAGTTCGGTAATTTTCACATCTGTCAACACCTGCTTTCTTTGGGATTGGAATTATTATATTCTTCTTGAAGTCTGAGGGTATTTCGCCTGTTTCATACATCTTGCTCACCAGATGGTAGAGTTTTGTCAGGGCTGGCTCTCCCAAGGCCGTCAGTAGTTCTAATGGAATGTTGTCTACTCCTGGGGCCTTGTTTCGACTTAGGTCTTTTAGTGCTCTGTCAAACTCTTCGCACAGTATTGTATCTCCCATTTCATCTTCATCTACATTCTCTTCCATTTCCATAACATTGTCCTCAAGTACATCACCCTTGTATAGACCCTCTATATACTCCTTCCACCATTCTGCTTTCCCTTCTTTGGTTATAACTGGGTTTCCATCTGAGCTCTTGATGTTCATACAAGTGGTTCTCTTTTCTCCAAAGGTCTCTTTAATTTTCCTGTAGGCAGTATCTATATTACCCCTAGTGAGATAAGCCTCTACATCCTTACATTTGTCCTCTAGCCATCCCTGCTTAGCCATTTTGCACTTCCTGTCGCTCTCATATTTGAGACGTCTGTATTCCTTTTTGCCTGTTTCATTTACTGCATTTTTATATTTTCTCCTTTCGTCAATTAAGTTCAATATTTCTTCTGTTACCCAAGGAGTTCTACTAGCCCTCATCTTTTTACCTGCTTGATCCTCTGCTGCCTTCACTATTTCATCCCTCAGATCTACCCACTCTTCCTCTACTGTACTTCTTTCCCCCATTGCTGTCAATTGTTCCCTTATGATCTCCCTGAAACTCTGTACAACCTCTGGTTTAGTCAGTTTATCCAGGTCCCATCTCCTTCAATTCCAACCTTTTTGCATTATCTTCAGTTTTAATCTACAGATCATAACCATTAGATTGTGGTCAGAGTCCACATCTGCCCCTGGAAATGTCTTACAATTTAAAACCTGGTTCCTAAATCTCTGTCTTACCATTATAGTTACAATAGTGGCATGAAATCAATGACAATTTCCAAAGGTAAGTATAATTGGGGAAAGAAGGAAGCAGAGCAAGAAAAAGATGAGAAATCATTGTAAATGACAAAATTTACCCCAAAACTTGAATGAATACTTCCTGCTTCAAGTATAAGTAATCTCTGCTTCACAAATGCATAGAGGGAAATAATTATGACAAGCAAAGCATTAAATGCATTATCTCCAAGTCATGTTTGTACATTCAGTGTGAGTAGTGTGTAGTCTCTTGTTGAAGTTACGAACATAATATTATAAATAACTCCATCAAAGGAAAATTCAACTGAGAAAACTAATAAATTAAGACACACAATTTCTGGACAGTGCTTTCCTTCAGGAGGCAAAATATGTATTACTATTAATAGACACAAGTAAAAGTAAAAGTGGTTCACTTCCTAACTTTTGGAACAAATAAGTTCTTCCTAATAAGAAGGGAGGGATACTTTGGTGAAGGTTGGGAAGATGTTGAAAGTGTTGAAGAGCAAGAAAAAAGCAAAGTTTGTTGTGAGTGTTTTTAAAAGGCAGCAACCAGAACAATAAGTATAACGTGAATTATGTAAGAGTGTGTATAAAAACAATGGGAACTGCAGGTTGGAATATCAAAATGTAGGGAAAGATGGATTGTTACTTACCATAATGACAACATGGAAGCAGCAGCCTGGAGGGAAGGGAAAGAGATAGCACTGTCTAAGTGGGGGAGAGAGGACTGCCGTCTGGCAGAGTGTGGAGGGACTAGACTGCCAACAGGCACAGTGCCAGGAGGTCAAGGAGCAGGGAGGTGGGGCAAACAGGGCAAAAAAGGAGAGGAGTGGGGAAAGATGGGTGGGAGTGTTGACAGAGGACAGCACACAAAGTGGCTGGGAGATGAGAATGGGAAGGGTGAAGTTGGAAAATGTTGGGTGGAGGATCATATCCCTGTGGAAGACCCACATGCAAGTCCTGCCCAATCCATCAACTACAGTGTTGTCACAGGTTAATCCTACCCCATCAGAGGCTGGGCCACCTGCCAAAGCACCCACATCATATCCTAGCTCTGCTGCAATCATTGCACACCTTTTTATTTTGGTTTAATTACCAATCAACTGCACACCAGGACGAATGGTCACCGCTAAACTGTGATCAACAGCAAAGTAGACAATCCTGTGGTACAGCAAGCAACTGAACATAACATGCTTGATTTTAATGGCTGCTTCACTATCCAAGTAATCCAGAGCGTCCCATCCAACACCAGATCTTCTGAACTGCATAGACTGGAGTTATCCTTACAAGACATTCTCTGTTCCTGTAACTATCCCAGCTTCAACCTGTACCCATACCCTCTGTTCCTGTAATTGTCCTGGCTTCAACCTACAGTAACATACTGTTCCTACACCCTTCACCCTAGAGTTTTCATCCCCACTGTCCTATCAGCTTCTCCCCACCCTTGTCTCCCAATCTCTTTGTGTGCTTCACTTTACCACTGCACTCATTCATCTTTTCCCGCTCCTCTTCTTTTTTGCTCTGTTTTTCCCACCTCCCTGCTCCACAACCTCCTGATGCTGTGCCTATTGGCAGTCTAGTCCCTCCACACTTCACACTCTGCCAAACAGTGCCTCTCTCTCCCTCCACTTAGATAGTGCTATCTCTTTCCCTTCCCTCCTCCTCCAGACTGTTGCTTCCATTCCATGTGACAGTTGCATTCTGGTCCGAGCTGCCAGAGTTGGCAGTCATGTCTGCATGAGTTGTGCTTGTTTGTGTGAATGAATGGAGTATGTTTCTCTTTCTTTTTCTTTTACTGATGAAGACTGTGGCCAGAAGCACATGTGTAAGTGTCTTTTACTTGTGCCTGTCTACAACTTAATGTGTCATGTTTATGGTAAGTAGCAATCTATCTTTTCTTACATTATTGTTAGTGTATATAAAATTTGTCTGTGGGCTATGTTGTAGGAAGATGGCATTGCAACAATTTATGTAGCTCTAATCTGTGCATGTATCTTATAAAGTTCATCAAAGGAAAATTCAACTGAGAAAACTAATAAATTACAACACATAATTTCTGGACAGTGCTTACCTTCAGGGTGCAAAATGTGCATTACTACTAATAGACACAAGTAAAAGTAAAAGTGGTTCACTTCCTAGCTTTTGGAACAAATAAGTAATACACAGCAGGTTATGGGTGTAGACCTCTAAAGAAAGAAACAAAAAAAGGTAAAAAATAGAAGACATGAATAATGAAAGGGGGTGGGATGGTAATAATAATAATAATAATAATTTAGCAAGTTGGGTGTAGAAATTAGAATATTGTTTAACCACAAGATCTGTGTGATACCATGTATGGAACTGAATCACTTGAAAAATGTGAAATAGTAGAAACAAAGAGGAAATGGCAGCAGTGGGACAGCAGATTGAAACATTATGAGAACAACAGACAAAATGGTAAAACCACATGTATTGTGTTGTGAAACTTCCAAGTCTGTGTACAATAAACTTAAACAACGTACAAAAGAAATGCTTCTCAAAGAACTCAACAATTGCATCAGGAATTTTATAGTTTCAAATGTGATAAAACTAATGACATGGAAAGTACTGTAAGTACATTGCAGAATGTAGCTCTTGAAGTGAATTACCAGCAATCAGAAAAGATGTCAGATAGTATGTTCTTACCCCAGTTTATGTCTATTTTACCAGATGAAGTTAAACAGTTTTCCTCACTATGCGATTTGTCACCTAGTAGTGAGAAGATTATGAGAAATGTTATTCCACGGGCTCATAACAAAGAGGAACAGCTATAATGATGAAGAGAATATCACGTTTAATATTCCTTTTAACAGGAATGATCTAATATGTAACAATTGTGGGGACATGGAAATTTTTCAAGGGAATGCAAGAAGCCTAAGAGGAAAAAACACTGTTCTAAATGAAAGAAAAATAATCATAGAGAACAAAGGTGCTACTTTAAAAATAAAAATAAAGTTCAGGAATAAAAACTAAGGCCTTTCAAGTCCTGTCCTCACCACAAAAGGACAAACCATAAAAGAAAATACTGTTGTGCTATGAATAAAGATACACAAAAACACAGGTGTCTGAAAAATTTATCCAAGAGGATACACACTTCTAAAATTGCTCTTTAGCTATAACTAATCTGTGCCCAAAGAACTTAATTTGAGGGGAAGAACACAAGAGATATTGAATTTAAAAATTTAATACTTATCCAGCCATTCGGCATTTCTTTGCTCACAATTTTTGCTCTCTTCCAGAGCAGACAATGCTACTCTGAAAAATGCATTTAGCTCTACATATGAAGTATAATATATGAACACATCTACAGTGTTGGATAGTTGTGTTCTTGAGAGTCTACTACAATCAATCTGGCATGTAAACCTGAATATATTCTCAGCAAGCCTTGACAGGTTGTTTTAGCCTTCAGGCAGAAGGTAAACCACTTTTGTGATTAAGTTGTGCAGCAGTGAAAAGGGTCCCCTTTGGTAACTGGAGACAAATGTTGGACAAGTATTCTGCAGACATGATTACTTCAAGCTCTGTGTTGAAATTGCCCCTTTCTGGATTGTGATAAGGTCGGTACAAGGAAATGGCAGAGGGAATGTTGGGGACTCTATTTCGGCTGTGCAGTGGTTCACAACTGCTATGACTGGAAAACAGTATCAAAACTGCCACTGCAACAAGGGAACAGTATAATTTATCATGGCATATTGATAATCAAATAACGGGAAGTTATGTTGTGCATAGTAAAGCTACCATGTTTCCCATTTCACTCGGCAATACTAAATTTAACATTAATAGCGCTGCAGACAACCTTTTTTAGGAACAGTTCAGAAGACAGGAAGAGTCAATAGCAGCAGAACCAACTCCTGAAACAGTATCTCCACCAAAACAAGTAAAACATCAAGAACAGTTACAGTAACAACAACACATGCAATAACAGCTCCATCAATGGCAGAGCCAGCTCTAATACCAGCAGCAAAATCAACAGCAAGAACAACAGAATAATCATTAGCAACAGCTCATCTAAAATGTTTTCAGTGGAAACCAGAAGGAGGAGGAAGCCCACAAGATAAACAGAGATAAGACTTTATTTAAGTCGGAAAATCAGAGGAATTTACAACACAGTATTTACAACTTTAAAATAATCCAACTGAATGTACAGTGCCAGAGCAATAAATATGAACAATTAGATATCTTTGTAAATAAAACTATGCCAGATTACTTGCTTTTAATGAATACTGATTATCTGATGCCAAATTAGAACTTTTTAAACCTTTATACAAGATACTAGCTAGTAAGTTTTGCAGATCTTCTACCAGAGGTGGGGATGCAGCAATGTATGTAAAAAGCACATTTGATTTTAATTCTGTGAATGTAAGTAAATATTCATTAGAAGGGACAACTGAATTATGTGCAGCAAGTGTAAAAATACCAAGTGATGTTATTTATGCTATATGTTTATATGGACCCCAAAGTGGAAACTTTGAAGTTTGTTAAAGTTTTGTGACATGATAGATAATGTCTTTATGTCACATCTGAATAAGTTAGTAATTATCAAAGATTTGAACATAAATGTATTTGCAGATAAGTTACACACTAGAATATTCAAGTATCTCTGCTTGAATATAAAGTACTATACCTGATAAGCACTGTAACTAGGGAGACTGAAACATCCCAGTCTGCAATAAATAACACAATCATTGGTATTCATCTTTATGATCTTACATCTTATGTTGATATAAGTGCTTTGTCAGGCCATCATGCAGTAGAACTAGGTGTGAACATAAGCAAAGCTCCTACACACGATAGCTATAGATATGTTAGGATAAATACAGACCAAAATATAACTCATTTAATAATATGCTAAGCAATGTAGATTGGAACAATATTCTAACAGCACATTACAGTTATTGCAAATTCTCAAGTGTGCTGTACTACATTTTCAACCAACCCTGTCCATTAATAAAAAAAGAGCATTCCATCACTGCTGTAACCCAAAACTGGATATCAAGTTCCGTCACTGACACTAGAGAAAAACTAAGATGGTACGAGTATGCTTTGTTAAATGACTTGAGCAATAAACAATTAAAAAAAGAGTTCAAAAACGTTAAAACACTATATAGACCTCCTAAACTCTGAAAAACAGGAACATTTTGCAAGTGTCATTCAAAACCCAAATGATGATGATGACGATGATGAGCATAGGGGACGATGCAGGAGACCATCACCAACATACTAGGCAATGTCCTAGCGGAGGTGGTTTGCCATTGCCTTCTTCCGACCGTAATGGGGATGAATGAGGTTGATGAAGATGACACAACTACACACAGTCACCTCGAGGCAGGAGAAATCCCTGACCCCATTGGGAATCGAACCTGGGACCACGTGCACAGGTAGCGGGAACACTACCACAACACCATAAGATTTCCAAAACATAACGGTCACTAGAAAATAGGGAAATAGTTAAATCTGGGAAACATACAACAGAAAATCACTTGATGATAAATGGGAAAATAGAAACTGATCAGAATAAGATATCAGATCTATTTAACAATTATTTATTGCCTCTGTTGGCTCCATCATAAACAATCAGCTTAAAAATCACAAATACAAATTCAGAGGAACACCAGTGTCAGGAAATATATTATTGACTCCAGCAAGTGAAGAAGAAAAATTAAAGTAGTGAGTAGTTTGAAGAATTCTCAAGCAACAGGAATTGATGGTCTTAGTCTGGACGCTCTTCAGAAATTTATTCATAAAACTGCATCACCTTTATCAGCAATTATCAACTTTTATATGGAAGATGGTCTATTTTCAGCTGAGTCAAAAACTGCTCAAGCTGTGGATATTTTCAAAAAAGGAAACAGAAATCTAGCAGAAAATTTTGGACCCATATCTATTCTTCCAATAATATCCAAAATCTTTGAGAAAGCAATGTACACAAGAATCTGGAATTTCCTGGTAAGCAAAAATGTCAAGGGGTCATCCACCATTACAGCAGCATCCAACTTAATCGAAGATGTCACTCAAGGAATAGATAATAAAGAACGTGTATGTGGCATCTTCCTAGACTTACTAAAAGCAGTTGAATGTGTTGATATGACCATATTGCTGGACAAACTGTGGAACTATGGCTTTCAAGGCACAGCCCATAATCTGATTAGATCCTATTTGACAAATAGGAAGCAGTTTGTGTCTATTAGCACTAGAGAGGAGCATAATTAATTTTGGTATTCCACAGGGGTCAGTATTAGGACCACTTCTTTTTATTATTTATGGTAATGACATTCAGTCTACAAGAAACCCAGCTACAGCTATCTTATATGCAGATGATACCACATTAATATGCTGTAATCCTAGCTATTCACAACCTGAATTTGAATCCAATATTGCAGCAGGCATAATTCTGCAGTATTATAATGAAAAAAATACAATTAAATACAAGCAATTGAGTCTACATTGAATTTGACCTTGGGAGGCAAAAAAACCATGAAAACCAAATTTTAAAGGTTGTTGAATACATTAAAAAAGAATACTCGACCAAGGTTCTTGGCCTGACACTTGATGCACAGTTAAATCAGTCTGATCACATAAATGATATTTACGAAAAGCTATCTACTACCATATATGACCTAAGAAAACTGACATCTTTTTGTAACATTACCACTCTGGGGCAAATATATTTTGCACTATTTGAATCCAATCCAAACTATGGGATAGAGGTGTTGGGATCCAGCAGTAAATGTAATACAAAAAGAGCACTTACCATACAGATGAAGGCACTTAGAATTATGGGAATGAAGTGTGCCAGGGAATCTTGCAGAAATTTGTTTAAAGAATTTAAAATATTATCTGTTCATAACCAATATGTAATCATTATGGCACTCGAAACAGTAACAAAACACTTCATTCATTTCATTCATTCATTTATTTATTGGTCCATTTGACTCATTACATACTTAAACAGTACATTGAATGTAGGACAAGTCAAAATTGCGAAAGGAGCAGAAACACGCAAGTGCACACACACACACACACACACACACACACACACACACACACACACACACACACACACACACATGTAGAGAGAGAGAGAGAGAGAGAGAGAGTGAGCATGGCAAAATTAATTTCAGATAACAATCATAAATTACAAGTGACAAATATAGCAATTTGAATTTAACCATTATTACATAATCATTGCTCACAAGGCTATTTTTTGCAATTTAAAAATTCTTTTACAGAGTAAAACATTTTTCCACTAGAAATGACTTAAGTATACGTTTAAAGAAAAATTACGTTGCTGCAATTTTAAATCACTGGGTAGGCTGTTACATAGCTGAACTGTTATCCGTGATACACTTTTTTGGTACAGTGCTGTTCTACACTGTGACATGTGGATATTATTTGTGTTGTGACTGTGTATATGTTGATTTTGTTGAAAATGTCCAGTTTGGTTTAAAAAATACTCATTTGCGAACAGGATACACTCATATATGTAAAGGCTTGGTAGGCTCATTATTTTCATCGGGATGAAATGTAGTCTACATGTTTCCAGTTTTCTTGGGTTGCTTATAGTCCTGATTGCTCTTTCCTGTATTCTAATGATCTTTATACTGGTGGCTGAATTTCCCCAGAAGATTAGCCCATATCGAAGTAGTGCATGGAAGTATGCATAATACGCCGGAATAACTTTTGACTTGCTTACACTTTTATTTAACACACGCAGAGCATAACAAGCTTTTGAAAGTCTTTTCTCAAGTTCTTTTATATGACAGTCCCATTTTAAAGACAGAAAAGAACAAAGGAAACACTGCACTTATTGCATTTGAATGCAAAAAAGGGAAGATTTCTGAAGAAGCTAACGAGAAAGAAGAGATAGTCATGGCTGTTGATAGCTCATGTGCAGGATACATGTGTAATAAAGTGGAAAAGTTAACAAATGTGAAAGACTATGATAGTATGTACTGTGAAAGTTGTCAAACAAAGTAGATCAATAAAAATAGTAACAACAGGAAACAACAAAAAATATTCTGTTCAAATTTATAAAGCTAAAATACTCATTCTAAAAAGACTTAAAACAAGAAGTGGACTGTATGAAGCAAACATTAAACCTGAAATGCAGTCAATCTTGACAAAAGAAGAAAAACAGGAATGGCATGTTGTACTTCAATGATCAAGTTAATGGCAATTGAGTTCCTAATAGTTATTGCTCAGCAGAAAAACTGCGTGAAGCTTGTGTGAGAGCTAAGCTAACCAACAAAGCCATTTTCAATTGTGTGAAACAGAGCATCAAGAGAACTTGAAGCAATATATACTGATGTATGTAGACAGATGATTGCCCAGCACTTATTGGATACAGATTCTACATGACAGTATTAGACAATTTCATTCATTTTTGTGTAACCTATTTGTTAAGATTTAAGTCAGAGGTTACAAAATTCATAAGAAGCTATGTGTTAGAAAATGAAAATCAGTTCAGTGTGAAAGTGTCAAAAACAAGGTGTGATAAATGTGGTGAATACATCAGTTGTGAGTTTAAGAATTGGTGTGAAGGAAAAGGTATTCTGCTACAGTACAATATCCCTTATAGCTTTCATCCCACTGGAAAAGCTGAGAGACTAAATCTGACACTAATGAACAAGGTAACATCTATGATCTCCAATAGCAAACTGAACAAGAGCTTTCATGGGGTTGGTGGAGAGAGGGGATGTGGGGAAAGAGGGGAGGGGGAGTTGTACTCACAGCAACATATTTAATCAAAAGTAACTCAATTATTAATCAAAGTACAAAACCTGCAGAAAAGTTGTTGATAAAAGACCAGATCTGTCCAGAAAACAGACAAAAGAAGTAATATCTAGTTTTTGGTTGGTTTGGCTCAAAATGTCTACAGACTATTAGCTTATAAAGTTCATAATAAAGTAATCCAATGAATGTAAAAACACAACACATGGAAGGGCATCTCACTCAGACCCCCTGATGAGAGGGATCCACCAGTATGTGGGATCAGAGTGACCTGCCTTTTATTTTTAACCTTCCCCAACCGATCTCTGTCCTCTCTGAGAAAGGAATTATTATTTCCAAAAGTTAGTGAGAGTATCACCTTCACTTTTATATATGTATAATGACAGTACTACACATTTTGCCTCCAGAAGCTTAGTAATGCCCAGCACTCTCGCATAATTTATTAGCATTATGTTATTGGTCCCTGTTTTGCAGGACAAAATCCTCAAACACCCTTAAACAAATCACACACAGTTTGCAGAATAAGCAGTGCTGAATGTGCTAGAATGAATCATTTAAAGGTTTCGAAACTAGTTCTGAGATATGGGAAACATTTGTCATAGGCCAATATAAAGTTGACAAAGAGTAACAAAGTCACAATACGGCTATTATCCCATTATGCTTGAAGTGTTACTGACCTGGATTTTACGTCAGAAGTCTAGCTGCTTTACTCCATCGTCTGTCCTCCTGTGGTTATTTGATTTAAGGGAAAGTTATTAAATAATGAACACAGCATTACAAAAATTAACTTGCCGTCTTCTTATATTTATTAACACAAGAAGCATTATGACAGTCAGCTCATATCCAAGAATGTTAGTAGGTCATATATCACAGGTTGGAACTTCACCTTCACTATGATTGTTTTAACACAGTGGCAGCATATCTACTGTACACCTTCAATATTAAGTTCTGACTGACAAAGAACATGAGATGTAAGTTTGTTACATGGCAAAGTGGACCCTTTCTCTGTTCAGCCTTGACTTCAACAGATATAGTTGCTGTACTGAATCACATAGATAATTAAATTCCAACAGCTTGGCATGGACATAGAAGCTGACTGCATAATGTTAATGAAATAAATGATATTATCTGACTGACTGATAGCGCCACAGAGATGTTGACAGTTTAATTAATTAACAAGGATACTTAACACAATAGTTACATCTTCTTGATGTACTGAATGGGAACTAGAAAATTATTTATAACATTATGTTCATATTCTAGTAGCTAAATAAGAACTGACTCTGCTATTGTATTAATGTCTACTTATAGATGCATACAATAATAAATAATGTAATTTATTATTACATTTTGAATATTAACACAAAATTGAGAGAAATTTTTCGAACTAAAATTTTATTAGAGTCTACTTAGAGATGCATTCAGTTATAAGTAATGTAATTTATTATTACATTTTGAATATTAATATAAAAATGTGAGAAATTTAAAAAAACATAAAGAAACAATCAGCAAGGAAGCACATCCATTTAATTATGAGTTAGATGACCAGAAAATGACAAAATTATAGGTACTATGGTATGAAGATGACTGCTATTCATTGGGGATTGCCAAAGCCTGCCAGAAAGCTTAAAGATGGCGAAATTTTCCAAATTGAATAATTAACAAACTAACAATATAGCAGAGATGCTGAGTCACAGATGGGCACGATAAAAAGACTGTCACAAATGAATAAAGCTTTCGGCCATTAAGGCCTTTGTCAACAATAGACATAGACACAACACCTTGACGAAGGCCTTAATGGCTGAAAGGTTTATTTATTTGTGACAATCTTTTTATGGTGCCTATCTGCAACTAAGCATCCGCACTATATGGTGAGTAGCAACTTTCCTTTTCATAATATTGTTATATTCCATTGTTTAGCAAATTAACAAGTCATTTTCATGAAATCGGGTATTTTTGGAATCAGAGAAATCTAGGCTACAAAACTATGGTACTAAATATGGGAAATAATTGCAAGTTAAACTGGAACATTCTGAAACAGGAATTCTTTGAGTATGAATAATTTTTTTAATCCGGAGTTTTGGGAAATAGTGAGATGTTTGTCGAGAAGACATGAATTTGGGCTTTCAAGTGAACTAACCCATGTTAGAAACAAACAGCTATTTGCTCAATGTAAATTTCGCCTTCATGTGGTTTGCATTTATAGTTGATCACTAATATTTAAGGAGAATATTTCTGGATGAACTAATCATCTTATTGTTATCAGTGAAACTTTGCAGTGAATAATAAAGTCATAATAGTCTCTGCTTAAATAAGAAATTGGGTATTGTAAGTAACTACTGTACATGTGATATGTGTAAAAGGTAAAAAAAAATGTAGTTAAGAGATAGAGTTCTAGCAAAAGGGGCTAGCCCAAGTTTGCTATGTCTCATGATCTTCGAGGAGTTGCAATTGAAATGGTATATCAGAAGCTCAGAGGAGTAGATCTGTGAGCTTTTGTGTCCTGCCTAGAGCAGTTCATGGATGGGCCCATTCATTGCGGAGTCAACAACATATGGACAGGGTATAGAATAATGTTAGGAAAGTGTTTCTCCACAAATTAATCCCATTTCAGTTTACAGAATGATTGCACACTCAAATCTGAAGAGATGGTGGTAGGCAGTATAGTTATAGGTACACTAAGGTTAAAGATCAGAGGTCTTACTGTGAGTAAATTAACACTCTGGATGGGTATACTGAGTTTCATGTGTTCATTTGTTGTTCCCCAAATACTGTTATGCTCCTTGATTTCATTAAACTTTGAGGTCATTAGTATCTTTATCTTCATGATGTTTCGTATAGGGTGAGATTAATATCAATGTTCTCACTTGCACAGAGTTTTTTTGGTGCAGCACAGTTGGTGAAAATTCTGAGTAACATGAAGGTGAGGTAGTCAAGGAACCAATATACTACTATGAAGCAAATAAATGAAGAGATTGCTGTAACTCTGTTGACTGAGAGTTTCAATTTGGAGCAGTCAATGGCTGGTGTGCCTCCCACAACTTGTCCACAGGAGAAGACACTCCATTTCTTACATTCCCTCACAAACCATAGGGCTCACTGGTTTCTTCATCTTCTAATATGAGGGAAAGATCAGAAATCAGCCAGTATAGAAAACCTAGTGAAGATATATGCCACAGTTAGATGGGAACCACTCAGACACTAGACCACATCATGGGGGAACATTGTTTGGCCAATGTATAATCTGTACATTGCAATTAACCTCTTCGAGGAAACTTGGTGAATATATGCTATACAACTGGAGTTTCTGTAACTGTCCTTAGTTTGCTGAGAGTGGTGGTGGCTTGCTGCTCAATGTCTCAGGTTTTTAGGGTGATGCATCTTACTTGTAGTTTTATGTTTAGTAATTTCAGCAAATCCACTTCCTGAGATACCCGCATGACCTGGTACAATACAAAGCTTACCTTAGTACCTGTTCTGTGAAGCTCATCACATAGGTCCTAGGTTTATGAGACTAGGATATTACAACACTGACTACTGTGCTAAAAGGCAGCTCATCAAATCACCGACATAAGTAAAATTTTTATCTTCCTTGCCTGGAGTTAGTTTACAACTTGAGTGAGAGATGCCAACCCTGCTGTAAAAATTCTGTCCATGCTCAGTAAAGATCACTGCTTGCGCCCCTTAGCTGGGCAAAAATGGATAATCAACCCTTTAACTGTTTCTAGATCCTTCTGTACAAATCATTCCAGGTTGAGATTTTCATTAATTGTTAACATGCTAGGACCTAAGTTTTCTTTAAATTCTTGAACAGGTGGAAAAACATTACAAGATGGTCTTCCTGCTGTGAAAGTGTTTGAGAATGGGATCTATGTATGCATCTTGTAAGGGATGTTGAAGATTATTTCTTAAAATTTTTAATCTCACTCCTTGCAGACTGTCAGTTCTGAGTTGATTTCATTGTGTATGCCACTCCTAGTTAAACACAAATGGGTATCATGAGTGGTTCGGCATTAGGCAGTTGCTCTTTTGAGAATGAATTTAATTTGACACTGCTCACTTTACTGCATGATGGCAGCACACAGTTCACTCTTTTTTTATGTCCACTTCATGGCCTGTCTTTGACATTGCATGAAATTGGCAAATTGCCAATAATCACGGTTCACAGTGTAACTATGTCCACTCACATCAGTCATGGCTTCACAACTGAAAAGATGAAATGCTGAAACAAAACAATACAATGTTAACAATGATGCTATTTGTCAACTTCAAAGCAGAGACACCAGTGAAACAACCTTTACTTCTCCATGTGAACAAAAACAAGAGCTGTATGAGAATTTCTTGGATGCCGTGTATACAGTACTACAATTTATGGAGTCTAATACACGTAGCACCAATTATGTTGTGGATCAACATGCATCATAACATTATTTTAGGCGTGATAGTCGCACAGATTTATACAGGCATAAAAAAACTTTGATGTTAGCTTCCAGGTGCTGCTGCTAAGGTAACCAATAACATTTAATTTTAATATAAGTCTATATTTAGAATACATATGTAGTGTAATGTCAGCTTGATGTCAAACAAGTTGCCAGGCATCATGTTTCTTAAGTAGTATTCAAGGTTACTGTGTAAACCCAAAAGTCTTTAGAAGTGTGTTAATAGCCTTTAGGGGGATGGGGGCTGAATCAAAATCCATGCTCCAAATTCCAATTTTGTACTCTACAGATGGGTCCCTAAAATTGATTTTCAGCAGCACATTCTGATGAAACAGTATAGTGTACACTAAAGTCACCCACATACAGTGAAAATGAGCTGTAGGGCCCACAGCAGATACAATTTCATTGATGGCAACTGCTAAAATGGACACTCTGAGGACCAATCCCTGTCGCAGTTCATTGACTTGAACATATTGATTGCTGACAGTGTTTACAGTCCAGATGTGGAACAATAGAAGTGACAGAAATTTTCAGTTAAATATTGGCATGCAGCCTCTGAAACCCCATTCATAATGTGTGCCAAGGATGTCGTGCCTGCAGGAGGAGTCATTTGCTGCTTTTGGGTCAAAGAAAATATGAATTCCGTGGTGGCTGTGCATGAAAGATTTTCTAACTGCCATTCTCAAGCACACACAATGGTTGGTGGTGGGTCAGAACTTACAGAAACTACTTTGAATCTGAGACAAGAGTTCTCACAATCTGAAGCATCAGTGTAAATGCCAGTTAACCATGCTATCATGTAGCTTGCATTATCTGTTGGAGAGGCAGACTGGCCCATTGAAGAACGTGAAATGTGACAGCTTTGTTATTAATGTACAAAATAGATTTGACCTGTTGCCTCAGTCAGAAACTGATGAGCCTCTCACAGAAGTAGATGTAGACAGGGCTCAACAAGCTTTCAGCAGCAAATTGATTAAGAATGTAGGGAAGTCTGCAAAGAGAAAGAAAGTCTTGTTGCTAGGTAGTTCGCATGCTAGGGGTGTGGGCCAACTTCTGCAGGATGAATTAGGGTTGGATTACCAGGTCACAAGTTTTTTCAAACCTAGTGCTGAACTTGGGCAGGTTACAGAGGATTTAGGTTCACTATGTAAAGGTTTTACTAAGAAAGACACCGTGGTTATTGTGGGTGGGCCGGGCAACAGTATTGACAGAGATTCGGGGTACAGCATAAAGTGTGACCTGGCAAAGATTGCATCGGCATCGAATCATACCAGTGTTGGGTTTGTGTCGGTTCTGGAGCGCCACGACCAACCTCATTTGACCTCTTCTGTCAGGAGAGTTAATTTGGAGTTGGAACGGCTACTTGGATCTGGTGCAGGGTCACACATTGGTGTGGTTCCTGTTGATTCACTCTGTAGGTGGGACTATACTAGACATGGCCTACACCTCAACAGGAAAGGGAAGGGTAAACTGGCTGGGCTGATAGCAGGAAATTTAAAAAGGGGAGGAACTACATCTCATGGTGGAAACTCTTTTTTAGTGTAAGATCAGTGTCCAGTGGGAAACTCAGCCAGGCAAGTACTAAAGATGTTAAAAAAGTTCAAGATACTCACAAAAGTAAAGTGAAAAATAATGTTAGTATATTTCATCAAAATATTGGGGGATTGAAGAATAAAAGTACTAAAGATGTTAAAAAAGTTCAAGATACTCACAAAAGTAAAGTGAAAAATACTGTTAGTATATTTCATCAAAATATTGGGGGATTGAAGATTAAATTGATGAGCTTCTGCTTTGTTTAGAAGATATAGAAACCAAGAATGTAATAGATATACTATGCCTGTCTGAGCATCACATTGTCACTGATATGCAAAAGGTTAGCATCAATGGGTACAAATTAGCTGCACATGTAAGTAGAGATAATATGATGAGAGGAGGAGTTGCCATATATGTCAAAAGCTTCCACAGTGCAAAAAATTTAGAAACTAAAAAATTT
Source organism: Schistocerca gregaria (assembly GCF_023897955.1). Taxonomy (NCBI): domain Eukaryota; kingdom Metazoa; phylum Arthropoda; class Insecta; order Orthoptera; family Acrididae; genus Schistocerca; species Schistocerca gregaria. The sequence goes on from NC_064926.1 coordinate 480,725,424, forward strand.
TGTGTAGAGCAACATATGGAAGCATGTGCCACTGAACTTAAACTAAATGATGGCACTTTCATAATTGTAACAGTGTATAGGTCCCCCTCAGGGAATTTCCAGCTATTTCTAGAAAACTTGGATGCTTTGTTGTGCTATCTGTCAGACAGGGGGAAGCAAATTATCATTTGTGGGGATTTCAATGTTGATTCCCTGAAAGAGTGTAATAGGAAGAATGACCTTTTAGTATTACTCAGTTCTTTCAATTTGAGCTCCGTCATTGATTTTTCTACTCGGATAACAAAGAACAGCAGTACATTGATAGATAACTTTTTTATAGACCAAGATAAGTTTAAGGGCATAAATGCTTATCCTGTTGAGAATGGTCTTTCAGATCATAGTGCACAGCTTGTTACAGTACATGACATAGCTCCATGCAGTATAATAAATCAGACTTTCAAAGCAGTCCGTTCAATTAACAATATAAATATTGCAAACTTTAGGGAAAGCCTACAGCAGCTAGACTGGGATGAAGTGTATAAGGAACCCGATGCAAACTTGAAATATAACTTATTTCACAATACATTTTTAAGGGTATTTGAAAATTGTTTTCCCAAGAAAATAGTTAAACATAATTCCAAGAAAACATATAAAAAACCTTGGCTAACTAAAGGAATAAGAATATCTTGCAACCGTAAAAGAGAACTGTATCTAACAGCAAGAGGGAGTACTGACCCCGAAATTGTTCAATATTATAAAAACTATTGTGCGGTACTAAGAAAAGTTATTAAAAAGTCCAGAAGCATGTGTATCATGTCTGAGATCAGTAACTCTGATAATAAAATTAAAGCAATTTGGAATATTACTGAAAGGGAAACAGGGCAACCAAGAGCACAGGAAGACTTTAGTGCAATGAAACTGAATGACAAGTGCACTAACAAACAATCAGAAATTGAAAATATTTTGAATAATCATTTTTTAAATGTTGTGGAGAAAATAGGATCTAGATCTTCACTAGAAGAGGCAAGGCTATTAATAGAAGAGGCCATACCTGCGCAGTTTGAAACAACTGTAATTCCACCAACCTCTCCCTCTGAAATCAGTAAAATAATAAACTCACTGAAAAGTAAAAGCTCTTACGGAATTGATGGCATTTCCAGCAAAGTACTTAAAGCTTGTTCCCCACAGATAAGTAGGATTCTCAGCCACGTATGTAATAGCTCTTTGGAGCAGGGTGTTTTCCCTGATAGATTGAAATATGCCATTGTAAAACCATTACATAAAAAGGGGGATACGTCGGATGTCAACAAATACCGCCCAATCTCTCTTCTGACAGCTCTATCAAAAATTTTTGAGAAAGTAATGTATTCAAGAGTAGCCTCCCATATTTGTAAAAATAAAGTACTAACAAAATGTCAGTTTGGTTTTCAGAAAGGCTTTTCAACAGAAAATGCTATATATGCTTTCACTGATCAAATATTAAATGCTCTGAATAACCGGACATCACCCATTGGTATTTTTTGTGATCTCTCAAAGGCCTTTGATTGTGTAAATCATGGAATTCTTTTAGATAAGCTAAATCATTATGGTTTGAGTGGGGCAGTGCACAAATGGTTTAATTCATACTTAACTGGAAGAATGCAGAAAGTTGAAATAAGTGGTTTGTGTAATGTTAAAACAACAGCTGATTCCTCAAACTGGGGTGCTATCAAGCACGGGGTCCCACAGGGTTCGGTCTTAGGTCCTTTACTGTTCTTGATATACATTAATGACTTACCATTCCACATTGATGAAGATGCAAAGTTAGTTCTTTTTGCTGATGATACAAGTATAGTAATAACATCCAAAAAACAAGAACTAAGTGATGTAATTGTAAATGATGTTTTTCACAAAATTATTAAGTGGTTCTCAGCAAACGGACTCTCTTTAAATTTTGATAAAACACAGTATATACAGTTCCGTACAGTAAATGGCACAACTCCAGTAATAAATATAGAATTTGAACAGAAGTCTGTAGCTAAGGTAGAATTTTCAAAATTTTTAGGTGTGTCCATTGATGAGAGGTTAAACTGGAAGCAACACATTGATGGTCTGCTGAAACGTCTGAGTTCAGCTACGTATGCTATTAGGGTTATTGCAAATTTTGGTGATAAGAATCTCAGTAAATTAGCTTACTATGCCTACTTTCATTCACTGCTTTCGTATGGCATCATATTCTGGGGTAATTCATCATTGAGTAGAAAAGTATTCATTGCACAAAAACGTGTAATCAGAATAATTGCTGGAGCCCACCCACAGTCATCCTGCAAACATCTATTTAAGGATCTAGGGATCCTCACAGTAACCTCACAGTATATATATTCTCTTATGAAATTTGTTGATAATAATCCAACCCAATTCAAAAGTAATAGCAGTGTGCATACCTATAACACCAGGAGAAAGGATGATCTTCACTATGCAGGGTTAAATCTGACTTTGGCACAGAAAGGGGTAAATTATGCTGCCACAAAAGTCTTTGGGCACCTACCAAACAGCATCAAAAGCCTGACAGATAGCCAACTAACATTTAAAAATAAATTAAAAGAATTTCTAGATGACAACTCCTTCTACTCATTGGCTGAATTTTTAGATATAAACTAAGTAAAAAAAAAAAAAAAATAAAAAAAAAAAAAAACTTAATCATTAGTGTCATGCAATATTTTGTGTAATGTAATTTCTTGTACAGACATCTTTTATTAACCTGACACGTTCCACATCATTACGAAGTGTCGTATTCATGATCTATGGAACAAGTATTAATCTAAACTAATCTAATCTAATCATTAGTTTAAGTACAAAACAATAATGATGCCTTCTCATTACTGAAATAGGAATACTCATTTTTATTTGAGGCTCTCAAGTTTTTTTTTTTTTTTTTTTTGCTGAGGTTAATAAAAATTTGGGTGTGGTTTTAGTCACGATCTGGTGGTACAGTCTAGTTGTAAGCATTTCATATATGTGGAGAGTCAAATTTTTTAAGAGAGAGATATTAGTTAGGTATTGTAGGGTTGACAACATAAATTCTGCAATTTAAGAGTGCAGATGTATGAGACAGGTGAAATACCCTCAGACTTCAAGAAGAATATAACAATTCTAATCCCAAAGAAAGCAGGTGTTGACAGATGTGAAAATTACCGAACTATCAGTTTAATAAGTCACAGCTGCAAAATACTAATGCGAATTCTTTACAGAGGAATGGAAAAACTGGTAGAAGCAGACCTTGGGGAAGATCAGTTTGAATTCCGCAGAAATGTTGGAACACGTGAGGCAATAATAACCTTACGACTTATCTTAGAAGAAAGATTAAGAAAAGGCAAACCTACGTTTCTAGCATTTGTAGACTTAGAGAAAGCTTTTGACAATGTTGACTGGAATACTGTCTTTCAAATTCTAAAGGTGGCAGGGATAAAATACAGGGAGCGAAAGGCTATTTACAATTTGTACAGAAACCAGATGGCAGTTATAAGAGTCGAGGGGCATGAAAGGGAAGCAGTGGTTGGGAAGGGAGTGAGACAGGGTTGTAGCCTCTCCCCGATGTTATTCAATCTGTATATTGAGCAAGCAGTAAAGGAAACAAAGGAAAAATTCGGAGTAGGTATTAAAATCCATGCAGAAGAAATAAAAACTTGGAGGTTCGGCGATGACATCGTAATTCTGTCAGAGACAGCAAAGGACTTGGAACACCAGTTGAATAGAATTGACAGTGTCTTGAAAGGAGGATATAAGATGATCATCAACAAAAGCAAAACGAGGATAATGGAATGTAGTCAAATTAAATTGGGTGATGCTGAGGGAATTAGATTAGGAAATGAGTCACTTAAAGTAGTAAAGGAGTTTTGCTGTTTAGGGAGTAAAATAACTGATGATGGTCGAAGTAGAGAGGATATAAAATGTAGACTGGCAATGGCAAGGAAAGCGTTTCTGAAGAAGAGAAATTTGTTAACATCGAGTATAGATTTAAGTGTCAGGAAGTTGTTTCTCAAAGTATTTGTATGGAGTGTAGCCATGTATGGAAGTGAAACATGGATGATAAATAGTTTGTACAAGAAGAGAATAGAAGCTTTCGAAATGTGTTGCTACAGAAGAATGCTGAAGATTAGATGGGTAGATCACATAACTAATGAGGAGGTATTGAACAGAATTGGGGAGAAGAGAAGTTTGTGGCACAACTTGACAAAAAGAAGGAACTGGTTGGTAGGACAAGTTTTGAGGAATTGAGGGATCACAAATTTAGCATTGGAGGGCAGCGTGGAGGGTAAAAATCGTAGAGGGAGACCAAGAGATGAATACACTAAGCAGATTCAGAAGGATGTATGTTGCAGTAAGTACTGGGAGATGAAGAAGCTTGCACAGGATAGAGTAGCATGGAGAGCTGCATCAAACCAGTCTCAGGACTGAAGACCACAACGACAACAACAACAAGAGTGCATGTGTTGGATAGTAGTCAGGGTGAGTTTAGTCAGTATGTCGCATGGCGGGTGGAGGAAGGCAGAATTTTGAGGAACCGAGTTATTTTAAATACTAGTGGATATTAAAACTGAAATAAATGTTGGTGATAGACAAACAGTGGAAATGATATGAGAGGGAGAATATTAGAGGATTCAAAGGAAAAGATGCTCTGGCCAAGAGCTTATGTGCTTAGTAGGATATGTTGTCTACTCAGAAGAAGGCGTTCTGACCGAAAGCATACATGTTTAGTAGTCATTTTGTTGTTTAGTAGTCATTTTGTTGTTTAGTAGTCATTTTGTTGTGTCTGTCTGCAATTCACCATCTCCACTATATGGTGAGTAGCAACCTATCCTTTTCATAGTACTACACATTTCTTTCTTGAACATACGTATAGGCCAGCAGTTCTATCGGATAATTTATAAACCATATTGAGATAAAGATATGAGTCCAAGTAGAATGATAATAATAGTAATAATAATAATGCATCATGAAAGTTAAAGAAATGCTATTTAACTTTCAGTCCTCAATTACTTCAAAAGTATATATGTTGTGTGATTCCTCTGTCATTACTACATCCTAACATATCTACAGCTACATCTACATCTATACCCTGCAAGCTTCTGTGAAGTGCATGGCACAAAGAGAATAGCATTGATAGAAAAAGATAACTGAGGCAGATAAACAGAAAAGATATATAAATGATATAGCACAAAGTAAATAATATAGAAAATAGTGCTACATGGCTCGAAGCCTGTATTCGTCAAGCACATAACTCACTTGGGGCCCTCCCTCATCCTCACAACCTTCTCATCTAGGACTCCTGGTGACCTGCCATTCATTTCTAACCTTCTCCAACCTGCTCCTCTTTATTTTATGAGGCAAGAACTAACAGTTCAAAAATCTAGGCTTAGTGTTTCCACTTTTAAACGTGTTTATTGGCAGTATTGGAATTTCATCTCAAGCAGTAAGTAGTTTCCTGAGAGTGTAGATTTTATATGTTTCCTTAGATTTTCCCAGCATCTTACATGTTTATGCTCTTCATGGGTATGCTCTTGGACATGATCGTCTTCACTACATGATATTTCAGGGATCCATCCGACCACCATCTTCAGGTGCGATCACTGGGTACACAATCACAGTGGAACTGTATGAACATCAGAAATGGATACTAGTAAATCAGTTGTTTTTCTACCCTTTGCTGGACGTATTTCTTCTAAAATTTCTAGAATTCTAAGGAAATATGATATATAGCCCTGTTTGGAACTGTTAGAGATGATTTGGGATTGAGAAACCCTGGAGTTTATAAAATTCCCTGTCATTGTGGAAAAGCCTATGTTGGACAGACTATTCGCACTGTTCATGACCGATGTATGGAACAACAGCATCACATACATATGTTCCATCATGAAAAATCTGTCGACGCCGAACATTGTCACAATGAAGAGCATAACATGTCATCTGAAGGGACGCAAATTATTGCTCTGGCTTCTCTTTAATGGAATCGTGTATTCAAGGAATCCATTGAAATACAATTATCTGATGACATTATTAATAGAGATAAACGTTTTCCTTTAAGCAAGATATGGAACCCATTTTATCTAATATAAAACAACACTGGTCTGGTTTTCAACCCTCTACATCTTAATTTGCGATTTATCGCTTTCGTCAGTTTCTATTGCCAGAGGAGCTGTAATTCTTCACTTCTCAAGGAATGAATTAGTAAAATAAATTGACAAAGTCAATTAAAGAGCTTACTAAAATAAAAAGACAGTTAAATGGCATGTAGCGAGCAATATCTTTTATACAGTAAGTGATTTCATAGGGTAGGGAGCTTGATCTAAAAAAATGCAACACAAGTCATATGCATTGTACTTGCCTCCCCAATCTTTTTCTAAAGTCCTGCCAAATTAATGGTTTGTTACATGCATGGCTGATTTTAGTAACATTAGGCTTTGATAAAATCTAGGGGATGACTACACAACTCCTGCATTACCCAATAAACAGTCCTACTGATTACAAAATAATAAATGCAGACAGACTGTGAGCAGCGATCAAATAATGTTCACAACACTCACTGGTTTTAGATTGAAATAAATAATGTTTATTATAACTTTAGCTTCTGACTACCGTAACATCAGACTGAATACTTTACAAATAAAATTCTAAGAGCAGCACACCACATTATGTTGACTACTCAGTAGTTGTAGCAAACTATTATAAATTATCCAAGTTCACAGTTTGTGTTCAAATGTTTAAGTACCTCAGCTAACTGGCAAAAATAATACAAGTTCAACACCTGTTCTCAAAATCAAAGTCCAATCCAAGTTACATCTAAATCTACATCCATACTCCGCAAACCACCTGACAGTGTGTGGCGGATGGTACCCTGAGTACCTCTATCGGTTCTCCCTTCTATTTCAGTCTCGTATTGCACGTGGAAAGAAGGATTGTCGGTATGCTTCTGTGTGGACTCTAATCTCTCTGATTTTATCCTCATGATCTCTTCACGAGATATACGTAGGAGGGAGCAATATACTGCTTGACTCTTCGGTGAAGGTATGTTCTTGAAACATTAACAAAAGATCGGACTGAGCTACTGAGCATCTCTCCTGCAGAGTCTTCCACTGGAGTTTATCTATCATCTCCGTAATGCTTTTGCGATTACTAAATGATCCCATAACAAAGCGCGCCGCTCTCCGTTGGATCTTCTCTATCTCTTCTATCAACCCTATCTGGTACGAATCCCACACAGCTGAGCAGTATTCAAGCAGTGGGCGAACAAGCGTACTGCAACCTACTTCCTTTGTTTTCGGATTGCATTTCCTTAGGATTCTTCCAATGAATCTCAGTCTGGCATCTGCTTTACTGACGACCAACTTTTTATGATCACTCCATTTTAAACCACTCCTAATGCCTACTCCCAGATAATTTATGGAATTAACTTCTTCCAGTTGCTGACCTGCTATTTTGTAGTTAAATGATAAGGGATATATCTTTCTATGTATTTGCAGCACATTACACTTGTCTACATTGAGATTCAATTGCCATTCACTGCACCATGCGTCAATTCGCTGCAGATCCTCCTGCATTTCAGTACAATTTTCCATTGTTACAACCTCTCGATACACCACAGAATCATCTGCAAAAAGCCTCAGTGAACTTCCGATGTCATCCACAAGGTCATTGATGTATATTGTGAATAGCAACGGTCCTATGACACTCCCCTGCGGCACACCTGAAATTGCTCTTACTTCGGAAGACTTCTCTCCATTGAGAATGACATGCTGCGTTCTGTTATCTAGGAACACCTCAACTGAATCACACAATTGGTCTGATAGTCCATATGCTCTTACTTTGTTCATTAAACGACTGTGGGGAACTGTATCGAACGCCTTGCGGAAGTCAAGAAACACGGCATCTACCTGCGAACCCGTGTCTATGGCCCTCTGAGTCTCGTGGACGAATAGCGTGAGCTGGGTTTTTACACGACCGTCTTTTTTGAAACCCATGCTGATTCCTACAGAGGAGATTTATAGTCTGCAGAAAAGTCATTATAATCTAACATAATACGTGTTCCAAAATTCTACAACTGATAGATGTTAGAGATGTAGGTCTATAGTTCTGCACATCGGTTTGATGTCCCTTCTTGAAAACAGGGATGACCTGTGCCCATTTCCAATCCTTTGGAATCCTACGCTCTTCTAGAGACCTATGGTACACCACTGCAAGAAGGGGGGAAAGTTCCTTCACGTAGTCTGTGTAAAATTCAACTGGTATCCCATCAGGTCCAGCGGCCTTTTCTCTTTTGAGCGATTTTAATTGTTTCTCTATCCCTCTGTCATCTATTTTGATATCTACCATTTTGTCATCTGTACGACAATCTTAAGAAGGAACGACAGTGCAGTCTTCCTCTGTGAAACAGCTTTGGAAAAAGACATTTAGTATTTCGGCCTTTAGTCTGTCATCCTCTGTTTCAGTACAATTTTGGTCACAGAGTGTCTGGACATTTTGTTTTGATCCACCTACTGCTTTGACATAAGACCAAAATTTCTTAGGATTTTCTGCCAAGTCAGTACATAGAGCTTTACTTTAGAATTCATTGAATGCCTCTCGCATAGCCCTCCTCACACTACATTTCGCTTCACGTAGTTTTTGTTTATTTGCAAGGCTTTGGCTAAGTTCCCTTTGGTTCTGCAGCAGTTTTCTAACACGGTTGTTGTACCACGGTGGCTCTTTTCCATCTTTTACTATCTTGCTTGGCACATACTCATCTAACGCATATTGTACGATGGTTTTGTCCACTGATCCTCAACACTACCTGTACTTGAGGCAAAACTTTTGTATTGAGCCATCAGGTACTCTGTAATCTGCTTTTTGTCACTTTTCCTAAACTGAAAAATCTTGCTATCTTTTTTAATATTTCTATTTACGGCTGAAATCATTGATGCCGTAACTGCTTTATGATTGCTGATTCCCTGTTCTGCGTTAACTGTTTCAAATAGTTCGGGTCTGTTTGTCACCAGAAGGTCTAATATGTTATCGCCACGAGTCGTTTCTCTGTTTAACTGCTTAAGGTAATTTTAAGATAAAGCACTTTAAAAAAATTCACTGGATTCTTTATCCCTGCCACCTGTTATGAACGTTTTAGTCTCCCAGTCTATATTCGGCAAATTAAAACCTCCACCCAGAACTATAACATGGGGGGGAAATCTACTCAAAATATTTTCCAAATTATCCTTCAGGTGCTCAGCCACAACAGCTGCTGAGCCAGGGAGTCTATAGAGACATCCAGTTACCATGTCTGAGCCTGCTTTAACCGTGACCTTCACCCAAATCATTTCACATTTCGGATCTCCGTCAATTTCCTTTGATGCTATTGCACTTCTTATCGCTATAAACATGCCTCCCCCATCACTGTCCATCCTGTCCCTGAGGTATACATTCTAATCTGAGGTTAGGATTTCATTACTGCTTACGTCTGGTTTCAGCCAACTTTCTGTCCCTAGTATGGGCGTTGTGACCGTTTATTAATGAGAGCAGTCTAGGAACTTTCTATAGACGCTCGTGCAGTTTACTATTAGCACATTAATATTGTTATTCCCTGATGCATTTTGACTACTCCTACCTTGGTGCATCTCAGGAAGCATCTTGTCGGGCCTAGGGAGGGAATTCTCTAACCTAAAATACTCCCATGCGCACTCCGCACGTACTCCGCTACCCTTGTAGCCACTTCCGGCGTGTAGTGCACTTCTGACCTATTCAGGGGGACCCTACATTTCTCCACCCGATAACAGAAGTCGAGAAATTTTCTCCGCAGATCTCCGCAGAATCGTCTGAGCCTCTGGTTTAAGCCTTCCACTTGGCTCCAAACCAGAGGACCGCGATTGGTTTTGGGAACAATACTACAAATAGTTAGCTCTGATTCCACCCCACGAGCGAGGCTTTCCGCCTTCACCAATTCCGCCAACCGCCTGTATGAACTGAGGATGACCTCTGAACCCAGACGGCAGGAGCCATTGGTGCGGACATGAACAACAATTTGCAGTCGGGTGCACCCAGTGCTCTCTATCGCCGCCAGCAGGGCCTCCTCCACATCTTGGATGAGACCCCCCAGCAAGCAGACAGAGTGAACACTGGCCTTCTTCCCTGACCTTTCTGCTGTTGCTCTAAGGGGTTCCATCACCCGCCTAACGTTGGAGCTCCCAATAGCTAATAAACCCCTCCCCCCGTGTACCTGCTCGGACCTTGCTGAAGGAGCAGCCACATATCCACTCACAGGCAGAGCGGGTGATGTGACACGGCCAGCCTCCATATTGACCCTCTGCCTCGTGCGCCGCGAACGCCACTGAACCCGCCACTCCCCTTGGGGAGAGGGTGGCCCAACTGCATCCGGTACCTGCGAAGATGTCTCAACAGCAGGGACAGTGGGAGAAGCATGTAACAACTGGGGTGTACCATGTGACACACCAGACTCTCCACTGCCGCTACACTCTGAGGCAGCAGCCTGTAGATGGCTGACTGAGGCCATCAACACGTTCAGCTGTTTGCGAACAGTGGCCACCTCCTCCTGCGTCGTACACAGCAGTCACACATCCTATCCATCCTAAGGAATCAATTTACTGTAGAGAGTTAATCAACTTTTAACTAGACTGCTAATTCACTAAAGGTGGCTGATTATTGACTAAACTGTGATTGCTAGCCACTTCTTGTAGAAAACAATAAAAATAGCACTACCTGTCTCTGGACTGTATTGAAAACAAACACTGGCACTACTGGCACTATGGCTGACTAAAGGGACTCTCTCTGACTGTATTCAAAACAAACATGAAATCTATGGAACACTATTACTAGCACTCGACAATTAAAGCTTCCTAAAAGCAAAAACACACAGAAGAAGAAGTGACAAGTAGGAAAAATACTGTTAATAGTTAAATTAAGGTAGCTTGCTGCACAGCAGACGTGAAGCAGACGGCAGTTAGGATGACACTGACTACTGGCACTATGGCTGATTAAAGGGACTCTCACTGACTGTATTCAAAACAAACATGAAAACACATGGAAGAAGAAGTGACAAGTAAGAAAAATACAGTTAATACTTAAATTAACGTAGCTCGCTGCACAGCAGACATGAAGCAGATGGCAGTTACGATGACACTGACACTACAGGCACAAAAATAGTATAACTCCAGCACTTGCTCTCAGAATCAAAAACAAACCCAAGTTAATCATCATCATCATCATCATCATCATTTAAGACTGATTATGCCTTTCAGCGTTCAGTATGGAGCATAGCCCCCTTATAAAATTCCTCCACGACCCCCTATTCAGTGCTAACATTGGTGCCTCTTCTGATGTTAAACCTATTACTTCAAAATCATTCTTAACCGAATCCAGGTACCTTCTCCTTGGTCTGGCCCGACTCCTCCTACCCTCTACTGCTGAACCCATGAGTCTCTTGGGTAACCTTGTTTCTCCCATGCGTGTAACATGACCCCACCATCTAAGCCTGTTCATCCTGACTGCTACATCTATAGAGTTCATTCCCAGTTTTTCTTTGATTTCCTCATTGTGGACATCCTCCTGCCATTGTTCCCATCTACTAGTACCTGCAATCATCCTAGCTACTTTCATATCCGTAACCTCAAACTTGTTGATAAGGTAACCTGAATCCACCCAGCTTTCACTCCCATACAACAAAGTTGGTCGAAAGATTGAACGGTGCACAGATAACTTAGTCTTGGTACTGACTTCCTTCTTGCTGAAAAGAGTAGATCATAGCTGAGCGCTCACTGCATTAGCTTTGCTACACCTCACTTCCAGTTCTTTCACTATGTTGTCATCCTGTGAGAATATGCATCCTAAGTACCTGAAATCGTCCACCTGTTCTAACTTTGTTCCTCCTATTTGGCACTCAATCCATTTATATTTCTTTCCCACTGACATTACTTTCGTTTTGGAGATGCTAATCTTCATACCATAGTCCTTACATTTCTGATCTAGCTCTGAAATATTACTTTGCAAACTTTCAATCGAATCTGCCACCACAACTAAGTCATCTGCATATGCAAGACTGCTTATTTTGTGTTCACACATCTTAATTTCACCCAGCCAGTCTATTGTTTTCAACATATGATCCATAAATAATATGAACAACAGTGGCGACAGGTTGCAGCCTTGTCTTACCCCTGAAACTACTCTGAACCATGAACTCAATTTACCGTCAACTCTAACTGCTGCCTGACTATCCATGTAAAGACCTTTAATTGCTTGCAAAAGTTTGCCTCGTATTCCATAATCTCGTAGAACAGACAATAACTTCCTCCTAGGAACCCGGTCATATGCCTTTTCTAGATCTGTAAAGCATAGATACAATTCCATGTTCCACTCATAACACTTCTCCATTATTTGCCGTAAGCTAAAGAACTGGTCCTGACAACCTCTAAGAGGCCTAAACCCACACTGATTTTCATCCAATTGGTCCTCAACTAATACTTGCACTTTCCTTTCAACAATACCTGAGAAGATTTTACCCATAACGCTGATTAAAGAGATACCTCTGTAGTTGTTACAACCTTTTCTGTTTCCATGTTTAAAGATTGGTGTGATTACTGCTTTTGTCCAGTCTGATGGAACCTGTCCCAACTCCCAGGCCATTTCAGTTATCCTGTGTAGCCATTTAAGACCTGACATTCCACTGTATTTGATGAGTTCCGACTTAATTTCATCCACCCCAGCTGCTTTATTGCACTGCCATCTATTGACCATTTTCTCCACTTCCTCAAATGTGATCCTATTTCCATCATCATTCCTATCCCATTCTACCTCAAAATCTGAAACATTACTGATCATATTTTCACCTACATTGAGCAACTCTTCAAAATATTCCCTCCATCTGCCCAAGGCATCAAGAGGATTCACCAGCAGTTTTCCTGGCCTGTCCAAAATACTTGTCATTTGCTTCTCACCTCCCTTTCGAAGACTGCTAATTACACTCCAGAATGGTTTTCCAGCAGCTTGACCTATAGTCTCCAATCTGTTTCCAAAGTCTTCCCAAGATTTCTTCTTGGATGCTGCAATTATCTTTTTGGCTTTGTTTCTTTCTTCAACATAACTTTCTCTGTCTTCCTGAGTTCTAGTATGTAGCCATTTTTGATACGCCTTCTTTTTCCTTTTACAGGCTGCCTTGACTGTGTCATTCCACCATGCTGTTTCATCCTACCTTTACATACTACTGTTCCAAGACATTCTTTAGCCACTTCTAGTACTGTGTCGCTGTACCTTGTCCATTCCTTTTCCAATGACTGTAATTGACTACATTCAACAAAAACTGGTACCTTTCTGAGATCACTGTCATGTACTTGTGCCTGATTTCCTTATCCTGAAGTTTCTCCACTCTTATCCTCCTACATGTGGATCTGGCCTCCTGCACTTTCAGTCTCAGAATCCTAATTTCACTGCAGATTAAATAATGATCAGTGTCATGAAAGAATCCCCTGAATACACGTGTGTTCCTCACAGACTTCCTGAATTCCTGATCTGTTATTATATAGTCAATGACAGATCTGGTTCCCCTGCCTTCCCACTTATACCGGTGAATATTTTTATGTTTAAAAAAGGAGTTTGTGATTACTAAGCCCATACTGGCACAGAAATCCAGGAGTTGTTTCCCGTTCCTGTTGGCCTCCATATTCTCTCCAAATTTACCCATAACTTTTTCATACCCTTCTGTTCGATTTCCAATCCTGGTGTTAAAATCACCCATGAGCAGAACACTGTCCTTGTCCTTCACTCTAACAACTGCATCACTGAGTGCCTCATAAAAACTATCCATCTTATCTTAATGGCAAGAAAATATTGCAAGTTCAACATTGCTCACAAGATCGAAGTCCCGCACTAATTAACTGGAGTAAAATATTAGAAGTTCAGCACTTGCTTTCAAAATCAAACTTGAACCCAAGTTAATTGGTGAAATATCATCCATGTCTAGTTCTCATGAGCAACAGGTAAAGTTCTTGTAGTCCATCAAAACTGTCTTCCAATAAATTTCTAACATTTTTAAGTTGCAACCAACACACCACTCACAGAACCGCATCTAAAAAATCTGTTACTATATTCTCATAGAGCTAACTAAGAACTATCTGTAAAGATTGACTTTGTCAGAATCACTCAAGAATTTTCAAAATTAATAGGTCTTTACAAAACTAGCATCATGAATAACTTAAAAACTACTGGTTGTCTCAATATCATGTATGATGCACGTTCTAGTCTCAATTTTCTCTTCAATTTGGTCTGGTTTTATAATTTTAGCTATACTAGTTTAGTTTTTTTTTATTGTGTGGCTGTAAAATAATATTTTCAGTCCCAAGTGCCACCCATGGAGTGTTTCTTTCCATTGCCTTCCAAAAGCCAGACAACTGTTTTTTACCCAGCAGCATGAAATCAACCTGAAGCCCTTCTGCAAGCATATTATTTCACCGGCTCCTGTTTCAGCAAGTAGCGGAGTTGGAGTGTATCATCTGCTATGGGTTCAGTGGCTGAAACCTAGCCACTACTGCCAAATGAACAATGCGTACCTGTAACCCACACATGTGGTGCACCCCTAAACTGTCAAAACAGGGCATTTGATCACCCAAGCCTGTCTTCAGTGTCTTGGTGCTTAGACATGTCTGTGAATTACTTCTCATGTTTCATAACAGACTTCTGTATTTGATGTTCTTTTTTTCCTTTTTTCTTTTTTCTAAGAAAACTTTCACCAAAGCTCCACAATAGATAATAGCACATCTCATTCACTCCAGAGGGATACAAATGTTGTAATAGAAAGTTTGCAGTTGAATATAAAAAATGTAAGGAGTAAAGGGAACAACTCACCAAATAGGTGATGTGTGGTGTTGTCGATAGACACATAAAAAAATGCATGTTACTAGCTTTCAGATGAATTGTGGTGTACACTGCTGCACTCATCATATGGGTGTGTGTGTGTGTGTGTGTGTGTGTGTGTGTGTGTGTGTGTGTGTGTGTGTGTGTGTGTAAAATAGCTCCACTCATCTCTGTTTTATCAGTTGGATGTGCCATTTAACATGGCTCCTCTTGTGGTGTGGTACAACACCGAGATGTGGTGGTTTCGATGTGTACCATAGCTGCAGAGGTGCACCTGCAAACAAACAAAAAATTACTTGTTTTATTTTTATTTTTTGAAGGTGATAATTAAAACTTTATTACTATCCCTTGTAGCTCTGAAGAAGGATTTGTGCAAAAGCTAGCAACATTATGTCTAGTTCATGTGCCTACTGATGAAAGCACCTCAACTATTTGGTGAGCTGTTAACTTGATGCAGTAGATCATTCAGTACAGAAGGGTGCTGATTCATTTTTTTCTGGCAAGCATATGTGAAGTTGTGGCACATGAAATGGTTCTGATCTCAGTTGATAATGTTGTACTGTGTGTGCAGGAGTGGTGGTGAGACTGATTGAATAGAATAGAATAGAAAATAGAATAGAATAGAATATGTTTATTAGCCTTTCAGTATTTTTCACACAATTGGCTTCATCAAAGTTTACAGAGGGTTTCAGTTTCAGTACGATATTCAAGTAGTTACAGAAAGGGGAGAAAAGGAACTAAAGAACTTTTCTTCAGCATTATGTAAAACAATATTTTATACAATAATTAAACACACACATAAGAATAGAATCACAGTAAATAACTAGCTTACATAATATCAAAACATTTTCTTCATAACTTAGGTAAAACATACACTGTAGCACTAGCTGTTTTACATTTTGAATTAAATTCTTCACAAGAATGTAGTAGCAAAACAATACTGCACACTAGGATAAACTGAACAAGGATGTACTTTTTTGACTGGCTGTTATAGTATTTGAAAGAATGCTGGCTCTAGTCTCCAACCAGCAACCCTGATTTAGGTTTTCCTTGGTTTCCCTAAATTACTTCACGTAAATTCTGAGATGGTTCCTATTATAAGACTACGAGATGCCCAATTTTTGTCAACTATCTGTAAATGTGTAAATGTCCTGGTATAATCATGTATGGATTATGTTTTTTGTTCTTACACTACCATACTGCGACATGTCCAATACACTTATAAAAGTGATCCAAGGATGAATAAAACTACTACTGTTACTATTACATATTAATAATGGATATAACAAATTACTGATCATTGCATGAGGGTGAAACAGAAAGTCTTTGCCCTATTATTCATTAGCTGAAATAAGGTACATACAGGTAATTACAAATATGTGTACTATTCATCATACCTTACACTATTTTTCCACATATTGCTCACACCAGTTCAGAATTTAATCCATTGCTGCACTAAATTTGAGATGCCCCTTTGGTAGAATTTGTCTGGCTGTCTGTGGAACTATCATCAGACTACGGTCTTGGTTCCATCATTGCACATGAATTGCTGTCATGCCAGGAAATTCTTCAACAGACTGAAAACATGGAAATCAAAAGGAGCAATGTCCAAACTTTGTGGTGGGTGGTCCAGCCTCTCACAGTGAAATGACTGGAGCTTGTCAGTGTTTCTGATTGCCACAAGTGACCTGCCATTGCTGCGGGGGTTAACCACACTGCACACACCGAGTATCACTTGGAACTACTTCCTGATGGCAGCCCACTGACATGACAGAGTGGATCAACAACTGTTGGCATTGCTGGTTGCACCTAGAGGCATGAAATCCAGCAGGAGTGGTCCACAGTGATACTAGAAGACTGTAACATCATTTTCCCTACAGATGGCACTCAATAGACGTTTTTTGTCCCAGAGAAACCCAGATGTTTTCACACCATGTTCTGCTGCTTCAGTTCCAGTATGAGATGCAGTATCCACACCTCATTACCAGTAACTATGTGTTCCAGGAAACTGTCACCCTCCTCAGCATACCACTGCAGATGATTCAGTGAAGCAAACATTTGCTTCCCTTTCATCATGTCATCCAGATAGTTAAGCACCCACCGACTTGAAACATTTCGTGTACCCTAAAGACCCATGAATGATGTTGTATCCTTGCGCTGCACACTCCAATCTCCTTTCGCCATTGCACCCATGCAGGAAATGTTGTTGCCAGTCAGCGATGAATGCTGCCTCCTCAAATGTTCATTGTCATGCAAGTCTTCATGGCCTTTTGCAAGCTCACAACATCACCGCTTCACAGTTCTCAAAGATAGACACTTTTCCCCATACGTGGGTCACATTTCCCTGTGAATTTCAGTGGGTGTTTGTCCTTTGCTCCATACAATAGAATTCATACTTTGTTGCTTGTACACCAGGGAGGTGTTAAGCACAACTCCTGTATTCAACAACTGACAGCAGTGCTGTGTCGTGGATCTATCAGCAGACATGGCTGAGTCAGTCCAAGAAAGGTCCACCACTGAAAGTGGATTTGTTGACTTTGCATTTACAGCCATAATTTCACTAAAAAAATATAGGGGAAAGGACTTTGTGATTTGCCTTTATATATATATGAATGCTTTTATGTGCAATGCTCACAGCTGTTTTTTTTTTTTATGGACAGTGTCTATTAAAAGACAGCTACTGAACATTTCTTATGACTCTGCTTCATAATTTTTACTTATAATCTCTGGATCAAAAATTAAGATAATTTCTTGGGAGATTTGTAATATGTATTATATTATGTTTCAGATGAGTACAGTGTTAATGCAGATGAAATATTCATTGGTGCTCTCTTACTTCATCATCTGCAACTGCTGCAGTTTAATGCACATGAAATATTTGAGACTGTAGTGAGACAAAAAGGTATAATAAAAGGATCAAAAACAGTATACCTTGGAGTTGGGCTTTACCCAACTGTTTCATTCTTCAATCATGACTGCTATCCTGCTCTTGCAAGGTAATTTTACAAATCATACAACATGGAACAATAGCTAGCATTACTGACCCACCAAACAAATGTACTGCATATTTTAAAGTGACCTTTAGGGGAGATCTATGATTCAAAGAGTATTTTGTAATGTTTTGCATCCAGTAGTTAAGTATCATTACACAGTAGAAAAATACTTGAATTCATTATTAGGTGACAAAAGTATGTAAAGCTTGTTTCAAATGTTTGCAATGAAGTGATTCAAGTACATAGTTCTTAAACAAAATAAACAAAACTTTTAAAAAGTAACGACTGGGGTGCATGTACATTATATTAGTCAGTGAATCATAAACTTCTAAGTGATTTATTTTGTGCCTTCTTACAGTTTTCATGATTAGATGATTTGGGCTCTTCTGTGAAGTTTCGAAAGTTCTATTACCAATTTCCAAAAAACTGCTTTTATTGCAGAAATCCCAATTCATAAATGTGAATTGCATGAGGGAGCACTTTTCTTTATCTCTGGCAAGGGTAAGAACCTGGTACTTCCCACTGCACCATTGCATGGAATTGACTGTAGTCTTTTGGCTACTACAATAAAGGCAAAAGATACTACAGATATTCAGAATTGGTAATATATAGGTATTACAGGAAGTGAGTGTGAGTCTGTTGGTAGTACAAGAAATGGGATCTCCCAATCATTGATAATGTTGCTGCTTAGGAGATCAAAATACCAGCTCTGACTCTTTTTCACGTTAACTACAATATTAGTTTGTAACAAAAGGCACTGACCACAAAGAACATAGTCCTAACTGAAGTTCAGTCAGCCCTGTCTGTTTCACAGATCAGTTGATGTGAGTACACAGAATGTGAAATGATCATGTAAAAATTTCTTGTAAATTGAAGAAGTCCATGATGATGATAGCACTAATCGCCACCTTTTAGAGTAAGAGCAGCAATGCACTATGCAAAGTATCACTTTATGATTTTAGAACTCAGTACTTCATGGAGGTATCCCTATTCAAGAAATATTTATGGGCCATTAAGAATATGCTGTCAGTGGTTTTGTATTGATTCACACAGATGTTCAGCCACTTACATCTCAATGTACAACTCATTTTTTTGCAATATTTACACTAGGATAAGCTTGATCATCCATTCCATACTAATAATTTTGCTCCACATTACTTTCTACCCCTGATTAAACTTCTGTTCAGTCACCATTTACCACTAACAAATAGTCGCACATAGCTTTTACAAACATTCCTTCAATCTCATACAACAGTTTTTACAGTCAGGAATACAAAAGATGATTCAACTGTATAAGAATCCATCAGTTCCATAGTTAAGTGTGTTGGGAAGTAATTCAATAATCACTGTATCTGACAGTTAGATGGCATTCGTTTATTATTTAATGGAGTATACACTGTGATGAACATCTCTGTGAAATATGCTTGGATTGCACAGTTGGTAGTTCAGTGCCTGCAAAAGGTAGGAACCTTGTTGTGAGTTCCAACCTGCCAAATAAGTTTAACTTTTCATAAATATTAGAATGATGTAACATATTCAATAAATATTTTCAAGAAGCAACATTTCCTTTGTGACTTTTCAAGCTTTCAACATTTTCAACATTTTCTTTCTCTTTACAGCTTTAGGTACTAAGTTTCATGAGTTGCGTTTGAACAGAACTTGGAAATGTGCCTGTATGTCTCTATGACTTCTTTTTCACTGAGCACTTTTCTCTCTAACTAGAGTTTTACAAGGGTAATACAGAAAACTGGTTCAGAGCTGAAGGACAACAGACAAACAGTAGGACAGAACAAAATGGAAGTAAAAAAATGAAATGTCAACAAGAGACAGATTATAAAACCAGACAACTTAAAAGGAGCAAAAAATGCCAGTGAGAACTCAAGGACAACTAAAGGAAAGATAGGGACAGAAATATAACTGGGGAAAAAACTGTAAAATAAATAGTAGAGACAAATAAAACGCTCTGAATGGTGAAAAAGCTGCACTAAGATATTTGGAATAGAGTGAGAGGAAGATTCTACTCAAAATAACAAGTCAAATGACTGTAAAATGCCATTATAAGCTAAGAGGAAAAAGAGAAATCATGTCAGAGCAGTGAATGACGGACAAAATTATTTAGTGAGTAGCTGAAAAAATCGGAATTGATCTCAGGCTTCAAAGGAAATGAATGAGTGCTGGGGAAAGTTAAAAAGGAAAGGCCAGTCACTTAGGTCCCACGATGCAAATGACCCAACTGTACTGAGGATAGACAAATACAAAAATCGGGGGGAGGGGGGGAGGGGAGAGGGCAGAGAGTAGGTGAGATGTCTGTTTGTGGACATTTGATATCCAATGGCAAATTTCTTCTGGCAGCGACATACTAGACTTCAGCAATTCCTTAAAAACTGTTGTATCAAATTATTTTCGCTTCTACAACATTTGTCACAACTGATATTCTCTCAAACATTATGTGTCTTCTCTTCATACAATTTGTATCCACACTTCTTCTCTGTAAAAATATATGTTGCCAACTAATGTGCCTCACCTCCTATACTGTCACCACACCTGTGTGCCACACATAAACAAAGGCTAAGAGATTTGAAACATTATTGATGAAGTATAGTTAATGGAACAGTATAGTTAATGGAACATCACAACTCAGTCAAACATCTAGATGGAAACAATACGAAAATTACTATTACAATCATAGATTATGGTCTTTGTAATTTTTTCAGACACTTTGTGGGCTCTGCATT
Source organism: Schistocerca gregaria (assembly GCF_023897955.1). Classification (NCBI taxonomy): domain Eukaryota; kingdom Metazoa; phylum Arthropoda; class Insecta; order Orthoptera; family Acrididae; genus Schistocerca; species Schistocerca gregaria. Next base: position 480,745,996 of record NC_064926.1, read on the forward strand.
AATACTGCATGCACTTCGCCCCCTCAAATCAGGGGAAGAAGTACCTGAGAACTATGGTCCAGTATATACAAAACATTCACTTGAATACAGACAGAGACAGCTGCAATGTCGGTACTGGTTTCGTTGTCATTGCAAATCATGCTCTGAGAACTGGCCTGACTTGGAGAAACTGACTAATAGCAAACCAGTATTCAGGTAAGGAGTGACTTGTGTCATTGGTGTCTATATTTAACACCATTAAATGGATTCCAGGATTGCAAATCATTATTAGTATCACAAAAAATTATGTTCTTAGTAAGACACAGTTCCAAAAATGCAGGTCATGGACTAAATTTTCTTTGAAAGGAAGTACTCACTTATTTCTGGAATATACTGTAGCATATAAAATGCTGGACAATAATATGAATGGTCTGCAATCAGCAGAGAAATTTTTAAAATATTTTCCGTGTATGGAATAAGATACTCATTTACAATAGAGTCTAAAAGCAAGATTTACAATAGTATAAAAGCAAGAGATGTGAAGTGGATAGCAGCTTGGAAGACTGAGACTGTGTAAGTGATGCTTCTTTGCATCTTCACCTCATTTCCCTTCTTTCATTTCACTGGTATCTACTAATTCTATTAATTTTTTAATCACGCTTCTGACTAATTCAATATGGCCTATGTCAGTTCTCTCATGTACCAACTACTTCGCTTCAGAGTCGCACCTGAAATCTGTGTCCTCAGTTGTTTTTTATACAGGATGATTCACGAAGATATGCAAATATTTTAATATGTTATTCTACAAGTAAGACTAAGGAAAAAAAGTTCATATAAACATAGGTTCACAAATGTTTAGTTATGGAGTTACTGCTAGTAAAAAATTTTGCCTGAAATTTAGCCACTTCACTAATATGAAGCCATTGCAAAACTGTACGAAGTTAAAGTAAAGCACAATTTCCATTTATTTTGTTGTTATTGATCTGGTGAATCTAATAAAGAATGTCCCAGATATGTATTTGTAGTAGTTTTCCTGAACATCCAGAATAGCAAAGATGTAATTTTATGTTTTTTAAAATTTATTAACTACTTGGCCCAATTTGTTTTTTAAATGCCATACAATTGCACAAAGTTTTCAGCATACATTGTAGAGAATTTAATTTTGGAAAAATGACGGTAATGATGTATGAATGTGTCAGATAATCAGCTTTTATTAATACCATAGCACTTGTGAATTCATGTTAAACAGGGCAAAACAAAGCTCAGTGTTGTAGTTGTAGGAAGTTGTATGGACTGCATACAATTTCACAATACATTCACAAAAAATGTTTAAAATGTCTTCACAGAGTTCAATGCATTTAACTGCACATGTATGAACAGATTTTGTTGCTTGTTTCAGTTTCACAGTGTTGTTCTTAATTTTGTCTATTGCATCTATAACGCGAGCAAGTAATACCTCATGGGTATTGAATCTGTCCTCATAAACTGTGTGTTCCATCCACCCCCCTACACAAAAATCCATTGGCGTTAAATTGGGTGATCTAGGTGGCCACAGACTTGTACCATCATGACCAACCCATTTCTGGTGAAAAGTTCATTTAAATGTGTAGTAATGGCATTGGTGAAATGTGGAGGTGCGCCATCATAATTGAAAATACATTTGCAATTGTGTAGCAAGTGGAACATCTTCGAGCAAGCAAGGCATTTCTTCTTGAAGGATCAGTTAGACACCCCAGGAAAATGAATGGTCCAATAAAGTGTGTGTTGATTATACCACACCATCATTTATACTAAATTTCTGCTGGAAATTGCGTTGCACTGTTGCATGTTGGTTTGCTTCAGACCATATGTAAACTGTTTGCATCACCTTGAGAAAAATGTGCCTCATCAATATTTGTGTAACTGCTGATTAGTATTTAACCCAGCTGCACAACTCCAAGCGAAGGGCAGGATCTCCCAGATGTAAATGTTTACTTTTTGTTTATGGTAAGGATACAGATTATTGTACTTCAGTGTACGCCATACCTTAGATTGTGAAATGCCTAATCGTTGAGAGATACATTGTGTACTGGTACCTGGGCTATGTTGAACAGCATCCATAATATACTCATATCGAACGCTCACACTGATTATGAACTCTGGGTAGAGAACCTGTCTCCCGTAACATTCCACTAACGGTTCGTGCATTCGGAATCCTCCGAGTTTGATAATGTATGCAATATTCATTAACTGCAGCCTTAGCATTACCATCATATTTGCCATAAATAAACACCATATTTGTGTATTCCCCTGTCATAAATTTGAAAGGCATCCCTATTTCATAAACAATCTAAAAACTACAACAGTTACTATGTTGTTTCACTTAAATACACTGTTGTTATTATGTTCTTTCATTGAACTATACAGAAAACTAACTTGTTTCAAGGTTGGGAAATGAATGAAACAACTCACTTACAGCTACCAACAATGACATAAATGTTTTTACATTCTTAATGGAAAGTAAACAAATTTACTTGTATAATAATTTTTGCTTCTCTGGATGTTCTGGAAAACTAATGCAGATACACGTCTGGGACATGTTTTATTAGATTCACCAGACCAATAACAACAAAATAAATGGAAATGTTGCTTTACATTAACATCGTACAGTTTTATGATTGCTTCATATTAGCAAAGTTGCTAAATTTCAGGCAACATATTTTATTAGCCACAACTCCGGAACTAAACATTTGCGGACCTATGTTTATATGAATTTTTTTCTTTAGTTTTACTTGTAGAATAACACATTAAAATATTTGCATATCTTTGTGAAGCACTCTGTATGTATTCCAAAATCTATCTTCCTCTACAGTTTTATGTTTTACAGCTCCGTCAGATGCTGTGGAGGTTATTCCTTCATGTCTTCGTGCATGTCCTATTATCTTGTCTCTTCTTCTCATCAATGTTTCAAGTACTCCTCTCCTTCATGATTCTGTGCAGAACTTCTGACTTTCTTAATTTCTCAGTTCACTTTCTTCTATAGCACCACACCTCAAAGGCTTTGATCCTGTTCTTTTCCAGTTTTTCCACAGATTCACTTCCATATAATGTTGTGCCCCAAACTACATTCTCAGAGCTTTGTTCCTTAAATTGACAACAATGTCTGATACTAGCAGACTTTTTTCAGCCAAGAATACGCTCTTTGCATGTGAAAGTGTACTTTAATGTCCTCCTAGCTTTATCTGTAATGTATATTTTGTTCCCAAGGTAGTAGAATTTCTTCACTTTGTCTGTTTTGGTCTTAAGTTTATTACTGATCTCATTCCTGTTACTGTACATTACTTTTGTTTTTCTTTTCAATCCACAGTGAGTGCTCATTCCACTTAACAAGTTCCACATATCACCCTCACATTCAGTGAGGACAGCAGTGTCATCAGTGTATCTTATCATTGATTTCTTTCCACCCTGAATTATAATCGCACTCCTGTACCTGCCTTTTATTTCTATTGTTGCTTCTTCAATGTAATAGATTAAACAGTAGGCACAAAAAACTGCATCCCTGTCCTAGGCCCTTTTGAACCAAATTACTTTGTTCTTGATCTTCCATTCTTGTTTTTCCCTCTTGGTTCTTGCACATATTGTATATTACCCATGTTTCCACATAGTTTACTCCTATTTTCCTTGGCATTTTGAACATCTTCCACCATTTTACATTACTGAACACGTTTTCCAGGTTGACAAATCCTATGAACGTGTCCTCATTTTTCTTAAGTCTTTCTTGCATTATCAAACACAAGGTAAAAACTGCTTCTCTAATGTCTTTATCTTTCCTAAAGCCAAACTGACTGTCATCCAACAGATCCTCAATTTTCTTTTCCATTCTTCTGTATATTACTTTGTTAACAAATTGGATGCATGTGCTGTTGAGCCAACTGTGTGATAATTTTCATTCTTATCTACTCTTGTTATCTTCAGGATTGTGTGGATTATATTTTTCTGAAAGTATGTCTCCAGACCCATATGTTCAACAAATCAACTTCAACAATTGACTAGTCGTTATTTCCCCAAATGATTTTAGAAATTCCAAAAGAATGTTATCTATGCCTTCTACCTCCTTAATTGTAAGTGTTTCAAAGCTCTAAAAACTGGATCCCTTATGTCTTCCATATTGACTCCCATTTGGTTTTGCATCACGTCATCAGACAGTTCCTCTCCTTCATACAGGTCTTCAGTTACACTTTCCATCTACCCACTTTCTTTTCTTCATGTAACAGTGGACTTCCTTTTGCACTCTTACTGCTGACATCTTGGCTGTTAATTTCACTGAAAGTTGTTTTGACTTTTCCATATGCTGAAGCAGTCCATTTGATGACCATTCCTTTTTCAATTTGTTCACAACTTACTAGTTACTATTGTCTTCCCTGTGTTTCCTGTTTATTTCGTTCCCAAGTGACTTATACGGATGCATACCTATTTTTTCCTGAACATTTTTTTACCATTTCCTTTCATTGGTCAGCTAAAGTATTTGTTCCATTACCCAAAACTTCTTCGCTGTTGCCTTTCTCGTACCTATATTTGTCAGTTCAATTTCTATGACTGCTCTTTTTAGATATGTCAGTTACTCTTCAAATGAACTCCCTATTGTGGTATTCATTACTGCCGTATCTACAGTCTTAGAGAACTTTTAACTACCCCTCATCATTCCTTAGCACTTCTGTGTCTTACTTTCTCCACATTGATTCTTCATGATGATTCCCTTAAACTTCAGTTTTTGAACAGTGTATGTGCTATTAGTACTTGAAATTTATTGCAGAACTTAAATAGTCTTTTTCCACTCTCATTCCTATTACCAAGCCCATACTCCCTCTATTACAGAGTTTCAATAAACCTGATTATTAGATTTTCATCTCCCTTTACATACTGAAAACAAGTTTAATATCTTAATATGCTTTCTCTCTCTCTTTATCTTCTGCTCTTGATGCTGGTATGCTATATTCAGAGCACTGTTGTTGTCACTTGTCTGTTGTTGATTCTAATGAGAATAATCTTGTGACTGAACTATTCATAATAAATCACTCTATGGCTTACCTTGATGAAATCTGCTCCTGTTATCCAATTTTGTACTGCTGCTGATATTACCCTATATTCATCTGACCACAAGTCATCTTCCACTCCTCTCACCCAGTTTTGTACTCCTGCTGATATTGCCCTACATTCATGGAACCAGAGATCCTTATTTCCTTCCCATTTAATGTCATTGATACACAGTATATCTGTTTGAGTCTTTATGTTTCCATTTCCAAATTTTTTAGCTTCCCTACCACATTCAGACTTCTGACATTCCATGCTACAATTCATAGGAACCTACTTTTAGTTATTCAATCTTTTTCTCATGCTGACCTTCCCTTAGGCAAACCTAAATGGAGGATTAACGTGGAGTTTTTTTTTTTTGCCAATCAAGAGATCATTTCTTAATTATAGGCCACATGTCCCATGAATACACATTGTGTGTTCTTAAAGCAGTGGTTTTCATTGCCTCCTGTATCCTCATTCCATTGATAAATCCCAAGTCTTCTGCTTTTTAGAGGCAGTTTCTCCTCCAAGGGCAAGAAAGTGCCCTGAATGTCTGTCCCCCTTCTCCCCCTCTTTGATAAGGCTGCTGGCAGAACAAGGTTGACTCCTTATACTGGAAGCCTTTGGCTGTTAATATTAAAACTTTAAGCAGTGGCTGGCAGCAATCATATGACCCACAAGGTAGTCAAAGATGTTACCCTAGACCCTAGCAAGCAGCTAATTTTAGTACTTACCTTTAAAAGTTCAACAAGCAAAACCAAATGACTAAAATAGAAATAACAATTTCAAGTATATGCTGACATCTGCAAGCACTTATATTGAAGGTCAGTAACAAGTAAGCACAATTTTATCCTGTCTTAATATAGTGAATCTACTGAGTAATTATCCTAACATGTAGCTTGCACATTTATTCCAGTATTTATAAAATTATACCATAAATTTTGCATTAAACATATCTCTATTTGTTTATCTTGGCAGAAAAGGTACTGGAAGGAAGAGAGATGACCTCAACAATCAACTTGGCACACTGATATGTGACCTATTTGATCCTGCCCTGAATCTAATGGAGGAAGGAGATGTGTCACGTGCCACCCAGCTGTTGGCAGAATTTGTGAACTCAACCGATGAACTAGGTGTGCGGCCTCCACACAGAGAGACACAGCTGGCAGTGGACGCACTGCGTCTGTGTTTGGCTGATAAGGGCAACGTTTTTGTGTTGAAACAGTAGCCACATTCTCCTCAAAAACTGATACATATCTGATTGCTAAAAAATAAATATCTTTAAAGAACTGCCAAACATTACAATGGAAGAAAAATTGAAAATGTAACTAGTACATAAATACAAATAAAATATAGGCGAGTAGGTGTCCCAGATCATAAAAAGAGAGAAGATATGAGGGAGAAAAATATTATGGTTTGAAGGTAAAGATCTGCAGAAAATAAAGATTATACACACCAGCTGTGGTAGCTCATTGCAACTGGTGTCACAGATATTACTGTAAATTAAAACTTTTATGTCCACCATTTTTATATATACCTTACTTACTTAAAATGTATAGCTCGTCAAATGTAATTTTGGAGAATAAACATGAAGTTCACAAAGTATATTATAGCATGAAGGCAATCAAAGCACACATTAGGAATCATGGAAGATGCTGTTAAGTGTTGCAGTTTAATTCAACAAACTAACTAAAAATCACACATTTGCATCCAACAACAGAAAATCTAGGATGAAGTGTACCAATATTATGAAAAGGAAAGTTGCTACTAGCATATAGTGGAGATGCTGAGTCACTGACAGACACAACAAAAAGACTGTCAGAAAGTGAGGTTTTAGCCAACAAGGCCTCCATCAAAAATACACAACGCACATGCGTGGCATGCACACACACACACACACACACACACACGCCAAATGCAGGTCACACACACATGGCCACTGTCTCTGGCTGCTGACACTAGACTGCGAGCAGCAGTGCATGATCGGAGAGGCAAACAGGTGGTGGGTGTAAGGAGGAGGCTGGGATGGGGACAGGGAGGCATAGCAAGGTAGGGGGTGCGGGATGTAAAGTGCTGCTTATGGGAGAGCACAGAGACGAGGTGGAGAGAGGGTAGGCTAGCCAGATACAGTTGGGTGGTTAGATGAGGGCGAGGGGTGGGGCAGAAAAAGAGACAAGTAAAAAGATTGACGGTGCTTTGATGCAACAGAGGGCGGTTTACTATTGGAATGGGAATAGGGAAGGGGCTTGATGAGTAAGGACAATAACTAATTAAGTTTGAGACCAGGAGGGTCACAGGAACATAGGATTTATTGCCTGGAAAGTTCTCACCTGTGCAATTCAGGCACGCTTGTGTTGGTGAGAAGGATCCAGATGGCACAGGCTGTGAAGCAATCACTGAAATGAAGAACATTAAGTTCAGCAGCATGCTCAGCAATGGGGTGATCCAGCTATTTCTTGGACACAGTTTGACAATGGCCATCCATGCAAACAGACAGATCTTTGGTTGTCATGCCCATGTAGAGCACAGAACAGTGGTTACAGCTTAACTTGTAGGTCACATGACTGGTTTGACAGATAGCCCTGCCTTTGATGGGATAGTGATGCTTGTTACTGGACTAGAGTAGGTGGTGGTGGGATGATGTATCGGACAGGTCTTGCTTCTAGGTCTATTCATGGATTGGGCCATGAGGCAAGGCTTGGGAGCAGGGTTTGTGCAGGGATGGAAGAGGATAGTTGTGTAGGTTTGGTGGGCATCAGAATACCACTGTGGAAGGGGTGGGAAGGATAGTGGGTATGGCATTCCTGATTTCAGGGCACGATGAGAGGTAGTCAAAAGCCTGGCGGAGAATGTGATTCAGCTGCTCCAGTCCTGGGTGGTGCTGATTGACAAGGGGAATGCACCTCTGTAGCAGAACTGTAGGACTTTGGGAGGTGGTGGGTGACTGGAGAGATAAGGCATGGGAGATCTGTTTTTGTACAAGGTTGAGAAGGCAATTACAGTCTGTGAAGGTCTCAGTGAGACTCTCAATATATTTTCAGAGGGACCCCTCATCACTACAGATGTGACAGCCACAGGAGGCTAGGCTGTATGGATGGGATTTCTTGGTATGGAAGGGATGGCAGCTATCAAAGTGAACGTTTAGTTGGTGGTCGGTAGGTTTGATACGGGCTGAGGTACTGACCAGACATCTCTGAGGTGGAGATCACCATTAAGAAAGGTGTTTTGTTGGGTTAAGTAGGACTGGATCAAAAAAATGGGGAGGTGTCAAGGTCCTAGAGGAATGTGGATGAAAGGGTTGGCTTAGGATGGTGCCATGAGGGTGCCTGTAGCCATACCCCAGATTTGTTTGTAGGTAAAGCCTTCAAACTGTGCATGACGGTATGTTGGTCATGGTGACTAGAAAGGAGGTTGGTGCAAGGATGTATGGGACAGATCTTGAATCTAGTTCTATTACAGAGGCACAAGCCATGAGCCAGGGGTTGGGGGCAGAGTTTGTGTAGGAATGTACGAGGACATTGTGTAGGTCCGTTGGATGTTGGGAAAGGTACTTTCAGTAGCAGTAAGCCATAGGCATTAGGGATGTTAGTGTAAGGGGAGGTGGCATCAATAGTGACAAGCAGATCACCATGTAGACAACAGGAGCAGGAGCTCACCCACAATTAATTCTCCTTTGAAGGCATTGCCTACAAACGAATCAGGGGTACAGCTATGGGCACCTGAATAACACTATACTATGCCAACCTATTCATGGGTGATCTAGAGGAATCCTTGCTAAACATCCAGAATCCCAAACCCCTCATCTGGTTCAGATCCACTGATGATATCTCTGTGATCTGGATTGAGGGTGATGACACCCTACCCACATTCCTCCAGAACCTCAACACCTTCTCCCCCATTTGCTTCACCTGGTCCTACTCAAAGCAACATGCCTTCTTCCTCAATGTTGACCTCCACCTCAAAGATGGCTACATCATTACCTCTGCCCATATCAAAACTACAAACCACCAGCAATACCTCCACTTTGAAAGCTGCCACCTGTTCCATACCAAGAACTCCCTTCCATACAGCCTAGCTACCCATGGCCATGGCATCTGTAGTGATGAGCGGTCCCTCTCAAAATGCACCGAGGGTGTCACTGAGATATTCACAGATAGTATTTACATTGTACAAAAACAGATCTCCTGTGCCTTATCTCTCCAGTCACACACTATCTCCCAAAGTCTCACCGTCCGGCCACAGAGGACTCTGTACCATCCAGGACCGGAGCAACTGAATCACGTTCTCTGTCAGGGTTTCAACTACCTCTCGTTGCGCCATGGAATGAGGAATGTCTTATCCACTATCCTTCCCACCCTTCTACAACTACATCCATACTCTGCAAGCCACCTGACGGTGTGTGGCGGATGGTACCCTGGGTAGCTCTATCGGTTCTCCCTTCTATTCCAGTCTTCTATTGTTTGTGGAAAGAAGGATTGTCGGTATGATTCTGTGTGGGCTCTAATCTCTCTGATTTTATCCTCATGGTCTCTTTGCGAGATATACGTAGGAGGGAGCAATATACTGCTTGACTCTTCGGTGAAGGTATGTTCTCGAAACTTTAACAAAAGCCCGTACCGAACTACTGAGCGTCTCTCCTGCAGTCTTCCACTGGAGTTTATCTATCATCTCCGTAACGCTTTCGCAATTACTAAATGATCCTGTAATGAAGCGTGCTGCTCTCCGTTGGATCTTCTCTATCTCTTCTATAAACCCTAACTGGTACGGATCCCACACTGCTGAGCATTATTCAAGCAGTGGGCGAACAAGCGTACTGCAACCTACTTCCTTTGTTTTCGGATTGCATTTCCTTAGGATTCTTCCAATAAATCTCAGTCTGGCATCTGCTTTACTGACGACCAACTTTTTATGATCACTCCATTTTAAACCACTCCTAATGCCTACTCCCAGATAATTTATGGAATTAACTTCTTCCAGTTGCTGACCTGCTATTTTGTAGTTAAATGATAAGGGATATATCTTTCTATGTATTTGCAGCACATTACACTTGTCTACATTGAGATTCAATTGCCATTCACTGCACCATGCGTCAATTCGCTGCAGATCCTCCTGCATTTCAGTACAATTTTCCATTGTTACAACCTCTCGATACACCACAGTATCATCTGCAAAAAGCCTCAGTGAACATTTGATGTCATCCACCAGGTCATTTATGTATATTGTGAATAGCAACGGTCCTATGACACTCCCCTGCGGCACACCTGAAATTGCTCTTACTTCGGAAGGCTTCTCTCCATTGAGAATGACATGCTGCGTTATGTTATCTAGGAACTCCTCAACCGATACACACAATTGGTCTGATAACCCATATGCTCTTACTTTGTACATTAAACGACTGTGGGGAACTGTATCGAACGCCTTGCGGAAGTCAAGAAACATGGCATCTACCTGTGAACCCATGTCTATGGCCCTCTGAGTCTCGTGGACGAATAGCGCGAGCTGGGTTTCACACGACCGTCTTTTTTGAAACCCATGCTGATTCCTACAGAAGAGATTTATAGTCTCCAGAAAAGTCATTATATTCGAACATAATACGTGTTCCAAAATTCTACAACTGATCGACGTTAGAGATATAGGTCTATAGTTCTGCACATCTGTTCGACGTCCCTTCTTGAAAACAGGGATGGCCTGTGCCCTTTTCCAATCCTTTGGAACGCTACGCTCTTCTAGAGACCTATGGTACGCTACTGCAAGAAGGGGGGCAAGTTGCTTTGCATACTCTGTGTAACATCGAACTGGTATCCCATCAGGTCCAGCGGCCTTTCCTCTTTTGATCAATTTTAATTGTTTCTCTATCCCTCTGTCGTCTACTTCGATATCTACCATTTTGTCATCTATGCGACAATCTAGAGAAGGAACTACAGTGCAGTCTTCCTCTGTGAAACAGCTTTGGAAGAAGACATTTAGTATTTCGGCCTTTAGTCTGTCATCCTCTGTTTCTGTACTATTTTGGTCACAGAGTGTCTGGACATTTTGTTGTGATCTACCTACCTCTTTGACATAAGACCAGATTTTCTTAGGATCTTCTGCCAAGTCAGTACATAAAACTTTACTTTCGAATTCATTGAACACCTCTCGCATAGCCCTCCTCACACTACATTTCGCTTCGCATAATTTTTGTTTGTCTGCAAGGCTTTGGCTATGTTTATGTTTACTGTGAAGTTCCCTTTGCTTCCGCAGCAGTTTTCTAACTCGGTTGTTGTACCACAGTGGCTCTTTTCCATCTCTTACAATCTTGCTTGGCAAATACTCATCTAACGCATATTGTACGATGGTTTTGAACTTTGTCCACTGACCCTCAACACTATCTGTACTTGAGACAAAACTTTTGTGTTGAGCCATCAGGTACTCTGTAATCTGCTTATTGTCACTTTTGCTAAACAGAAAAAACTTCCTACCTTTTTTAATATTTCTATATACGGCTGAAACCATCAATGTAGTAACTTCTTTATGATTGCTGATTTCCTGTTCTGCGTTAACTGTTTCAAATAGTTCGGGTCTGTTTGTCACCAGAAGGTCTAATATGCTATCGCCACGAGTCAGTTCTCTGTTTAACTGCTCAAGGTAGTTTTCAGATAAAGCACTTAAAAAAATTTCACTGGATTCTTTGTCCCTGCCACCCATTATTAACGTTTGAGTCTCCCAGTCTATATCCGGCAAATTAAAATCTCCACCCAGAACTATAACACAGTGGGGAAATCTACTCGAAATATTTTCCATATTATTCTTCAGGTGCTCAGTCACAACAGCTGCTGAGCCCAGGGGCCTATAGAGACATCCATTTACCATGTCTGAGCCTGCTTTAACTGTGACCTTCACCCAAATCATTTCACATTTCGGATCTCCGTCAATTTCCTTCGATGCTATTGCACTTCTTATCGCTATAAACACGCCTCCCCCATCACTGTCTATCCTGTCTCTGCGGTATACATTCTAATCTGAGTTTAGGGTTTCATTACTGCTTACGTCTGGTTTCAGCCAACTTTCTGTCCTTAGTAGTATATGGGCGTTGTGACCGTTTATTAATGAGAGCAGTCTAGGAACTTTCTATAGACGCTCCTGCAGTTTACTATTAGCACATTAATATTGTTATTCCCTGTTGCATTTTGCCTACTCCTACCTTGCCGCGTCTCAGGAGGTGTCTTGTCGGGCCTAGGGAGGGAATTCTCTAAGCTAAAAAAAAACCCATGTGCACTCCACACGTACTCCACTACGCTTGTAGCCGCTTCCGGCATGTAGTGCACTCCTGACCTATTCAGGGGGACCCTACATTTCTCCACCCGATGACAGAAGTCGAGAAATTTGCACCCCAGATCTCCACAGAATCATCTGAGCCTCTGGTTTAATCCTTCCACTCGGCTCCAAACCAGAGGACCGCAATCAGTTTTGGGAACAATACTACAAATAGTTAGCTCTGATTCCACCCCACGAGCGAGGCTTTCCACCTTCACCAATTCCGCCAACCGCCTGTACAAACTGAGGATGACCTCTGAACCCAGACAGCAGGAGTCATTGGTGTCGACATGAGCAACAATTTGCAGTTAGGTGCACCCAGTGCTCTCTATCGCCGCCAGCAGGGCCTCCTCCACATCTCGTATGAGACCCCCCGGCAAGCAGACAGAGTGAACACCGGCCTTCTTCCACGACCTTTCCACTATTTCCCTAAGGGGCTCCATCACCCGCCTAACATTGGAGCTCCCAATAACCAATAAACCCCTCCCCCCATGTGCCTGCTCAGACCTTGCTGAAGGAGCAGCCACATGTCCACTCACAGGCAGAGCAGATGCAACATGGCCAGCCTCCACATTTACCCTCCGCCTCGTTCGCCGCGAACGCCGCTGAACCCGCCACTCCCCTTGGTGGTCCAACCGCGCCCGGTATCCACGAAGATGTCTCGACAGCAGGGACACTGGGTGAAGCATGTAACACCTGGTGTGTACATTGCGACGCACCAGACTTCCCACTGACGCTACACTCCGAGGCAGCGGCCTGAAGATGGCTGACCGCGGCCATCAACACGCTCAGCTGTTCGCGAAGAGTGGCCAGCTCCTCCTGCGTCTGTACACAGCAGTCCCACATCCTATCCATCCTAAGGAATCAATTTACTGAAGAGACTTAATCAACTTTTAACTAGACTGCTAATACACTAAAGGTGGCTGATTATTGACTAAACTGTGATTGCTAGTCACTTCTTGTAGAAAACAATGAAAATAGCACTACCTGTCTCTGACCTGTATTGAAAACAAACACTAGCACTACTGGCACTATGGCTGACTAAAGGGACTCTCTCCGACTGTATTCAAAACAAACACGAAATCTATGGAACACTACTAATAGCACTCGACAATTAAAGTTTCCTAGAAGCAAAAACACACAGAAGAAGAAGTGACAAGTAGGAAAAAATACTGTTAATACTTAAATTAAGGTAGCTTGCTGCACAGCAGACGTGAAGCAGACGGCGGTTAGGATGACGCTGACTACTGGCACTATGGCTGACTAAAGGGACTCTCTCTGACTGTATTCAAAACAAACATGAAATCTATGGAACACTATTAATAGCACTCAACAATTAAAGCTTCCTAAAAGCAAAAACACATGGGAGAAGAAGTGACAAGTAAGAAAAATACAGTTAATACCTAAATCAAGATAGCTCGCTGCACAGCAGACGGCGGTTAGGACGATACTACATCACCCACTGTACTTACACAATGTCCTCATCCATTCCTGCACAAACCCTGCACCCAACCCCTGGCTCTTGACTCATACCCCTGTAATAGAACTAGATGTAAGATCTGCCCCTTACATACTCTCACCACCACTTACTCCAGTCTGGTCATAAGCATCACCTATACCAAAAAGCCAATGTTGTTTTCTGTGAGCAAAGCTGCAACCACTGTGCTTCATTCTGTGTGGGCATAACAACCAACAAGCTGTGAGTCCACATGAATGGCCACCGACAAACTGTGGCCAAGAAACAATTGGATCAGCCAGTTGCTGAGTACGCCACCCAACATAGGGTTCTTCATTTCAATGACTGCTTCACAGCCTGTGCCATCTGAATCCTTCCCAACAACACCAGCTTTCCTAAACTGCGCAGGTGAGAACTATTCCTGCACCATATCTTATGTTCCTATAACCCTCCTGGCCTCAACCTTCATTAGTCATTGCTCACCCATCTAGAGCCTTTCCTCTTTCAATTCCAGCACCACACAGCTCTCTATTCCACCAGTGCACCCACAGTCTTTTTACTTTGCTCCTTTTCTGCTACAGCTGCCACCCCCATCTAACTACCTGACTGCACCTAGCTTCACCACCCTCTATCCATCACGTCCCTGTATGCTCCCACAAGCAGAATATTACTGTTCCCCACCCCTACCTTGCTACTCTTCCTTTTCCTGCCCCAGCATCCTCCTTACCCCCTCCACTCAGCTGCCTCTCCCATCGTCTGTTGCTACACACATTCTGGCCTCAGCAGTCACAGACTGTGGTCATGTGTGTGTGAGTAGCATTTGCATGAGAGCATGTGTGTATATATTGATTGTTTTTGACAAAGGCCTTGTTGGCCGGAAGCTCACTTTCTGACAGTCTTTTTGTTGTGTCTATCAGTGACTCAGCATCTCCGCTATAAGAGTAGTAGCTAATCTTTTCATAATATTGTTTCAATTTACATTCAGTAATTCAAATACAAGGACCTATCAATGCAATGAGCTCAGAAATATTACTGATTAACTGTATCACTTACAGTTAAATAATACAGTACTAAAGATATAGCTCACCTAATGGTGGAGATGATGAGTTTCCAACAGATACATAAACAGTCTTGCTTGTGTGTCTGCCAGTGATTCAATGCCTCCATTATTTGGTGAATTGTTATCTTTGCTCTTAAATTATTTACATTCTGATAGAACTTAATTACAAGTATGTATGTTGTATTTACAAACATCTCTGACTTGCAGTATTATAAATGAGATACTATAAGTTGTAAATACTTTTTTGCAATCCTTACAACTCAACAACTGTGATGACTGTCTAAGCAACTGCTTTTTTTTTTAAATTTTGTTTGAAGATAACTGCACGGGTTTTCCACAGTTGAAGATTTGAACATTTCATTTATGCAAGATAATAAAAGGAATATCAATTTTATTCAGGGGCATTTAATATCCAACAATGAATTAATTTCACAACAGACATTGTAAAGCAAGCCAACACTTCAGTAAAAGTTCATATGGATGTTTATCATCCCTCCCTCATCCTGTCTAGTAGTGCAAATACAACACAAACAAACAGTTGCATATAAATTGCAGCTACATAGTATAACCAAGTATGCAGCAGATACTTTTAATGCTGTGGGTTTCCTATTAGTTTCTCTGAGTACATGTTCACCTGGAAAAGGAGAAAGAAGGAGCTGAATAGCTTTCTGAAGCTGAACTGGTTGTCCTACAGTGAGCTGAGAATGATGACAATTCTTTTATAGTTTTTTTCCTCAGAAGTTAAAGTTATGGTCTTGAGGGCCTGAAGAAGTTTAGGTTATAGTATGTAGAAGTAGTGGGAAATCACACTAATATTTGTTTTATGACTGGCTGAAGTGGAAATGACTACTGCAAAATATTTCACTTGTGCTGTGTGGTACTTTTCAGCAAGCTCCTGGCATTAGTTTGTAGAGCCATTTAATGAATGTAAAAGGTGTTGGTCAAAGGAAGCAATGATTATAGTGACAACAAACTTTTTTGTTTCAGTGCAAACTCTTGTTATGTGACAGGACAATCCCACCTTATAAACTGTTATCCTAATACTCAACACTCCTGAGATTCAAACATGTTGATGGAAACCAGCAGGCTTTTATCACATGGCAAGCAACTAGTACAGTGGTCAAATCTATAGCATATCTGAGTGCCATAAGATAGTAATAAGGGTCAATTCAATGATGCAAAAATTGTCTTACTATTTGTCAGATTTTTCCTGGTTGTCAGTCTCCTTAATGGTGAATTTTTAGAAGCCTTTGGTAACCAGAAAGCTGGAGGCCACTAGTGATGCATGTGTGGACACTACCAAAATTACAGAGCTAACAATAACAGTACTATATGTGGTAGTGTAGTAGCCATTATAGCAGGTAGTGAATGCAGTGATGTGAAGTCAGCTTTTTGTTCCAGATTGTGAGGTTATATAATTCTGGAGACATTGCAAAAGTTAGCTATAATTTCCCATCAGTTAGAATACAGAGTAATGGGAGGAAAATTAAGAAGAATGCCATTGAATGCTGTTTTTGATAGTTGGAACTCTTAGCAATAAGTATCACTGTTGAAAAATAACATGTCAAAGACACTTTCATGGAGCATTTAGTATGAGTTATTTCTGTGTGGCACATACATTTCTACGGGTGCTCAGTCTTGCATGTGTAGGTACAGCTCCTCTCCCCAGGCAGTCTAGATGCTGGGCAGAGCTAGAGTCCACTGCTCTTCACAGTCATCTCTGTACGGAATCTGTAAAAGTTCGATAAACAGCAGTTAGGCCCCCCTTATCCTACAGGTCAAAATGAAGTTGGCAATCCTAAATTAAAAATTTAATGAATACAGCATTGGAAGAGATAGAACCAAGGAGGTCAACAGAACGTTTTGTTTGCCAGTTGTGACATAATTATTTCAAACTGCAGAATTTGGAAGCTCGTGCCATAGTCAAGATCACAGAGAGAAGGCAGCTTGGATTCTACATTAAAATCATGGGAGGAAGGCAACAAAATGAGAATTACTTTCAAACAACTGCTTCATTTTGTTACTGTTTTCCTCAACTCATTCCACATTTCTGAAGGTTTTACTGTATGTTGGAACTTGTTACTTATTGCATTCTACTACATCTATACCCATACTCTGTAAGTCATTGTGAAAAGCATAGCAGAGGGTACTTCCCTTTGTAACACTTATTGGGGCTTCTTTCCTTTCTATTCACATATGGAGCATGGGAGGAATAAGAGTTTAAATGCCTGTGTGTGAGCTGTAATTGTTGTAATTATGTTTCCTTAGTGCGGTGACCATCATTCCAATTCAGCACCATTCCCAGAGTACTTGAAAACCAAAGGTTTCTAGTGTATGCTTCTCTTCTTTGCATGTGCTTCTTCGATACAGTTTGAGTAACATGAGAAAAACATCTCTGTAACAAGCATGCAGTGTGATGGTAGTGCCATTCAGTGTATTGTATGTGTGTTTTCTGTAACACATTTACCAAGAATGATGATGTATGTGTTTTAATTCAAATGCACAGCATTTCCATGTGTCAATACTCGGCGCACACATAAGAATTACAACAGGTTATGGGCTCTGTGCATGGGTGTGATGAGCTTGCTTGAGTTTGGCAAAAAAAAGAATACAAGGTACAAGAACTGAGGAAGAAGATTTATTTGACGTTCCGCCTAAAGTGACAACAAAGGAAACAATTTGGAATGATGGAACACCTGTGAAGATTGATCGCCTGCACAGCATTTACTTTTCCTCATGGTCAATTCATGTTCGTTCCCTGGTACAACATCATGAGGCATGGGATACCATAGGACCTGGATATGGAACACGTTATGAACATGTTATGATCAATTGGATGCAGAGAAAAAGAAGAATTTTGAGACAGCCTTGTCCATTATTCTAATGCTGGCTGTAGATCACTGCCTAGAGATGACTGGCACTCTAAAACTAGTGAAGAAAGTGTGAGAGAAACAGGAAGAAATACCCTGCAACAATGGCCTACTTAACACTATAGCCAAGATGAGGGACTTTTAAATCTGGAGAAAGAAGACAATGTGACTATGTAATGAAGATACTGGATGCCAATAGATTAGTGAAGCAAGGGGGCCTTTGATGACAAAACAGATGCAGGTTTCATGCTTCTAGGACTGCCTCTGAAGAAGTATGAGGGCCTCATTAGGAGTTTAGAAAGAGATAAAGACAGATTGACAACAGACCTTGTCGTCAACAGACTAGAATTAGAAGAAAATGGCCTGGAATAAGTTTCAGAGTCCATTAAGAGCTGATAAGAAGCCAAAGCATATGCAGCTCAATGTGGAAGTCATAAACAACACACGTTTTGTCAGAGCCACTCTAAACATTATAAACAAAACCAAGAGGGTGAGAAGAACACAGCCTGCAAAACATACTATGTTTCTCGCATTGCCAAGGAGTGCCCACATTTCCATGGAAAACAAGAAGTGGGTGCACCAAGCAAGCAGAATGTACTCTAAGAAATCAGTATACAGGGCAAATGGGTGCAAGCTCAATAGTGCTAAGAATTATCCAAACAGTGAAGACTCAAGTGCAAGTGCAAAAGAAGGTGATGAAATAGTGGTAATGACTGTGACCAGAAGTGGAGGAGATGCTGATGAAAAGGTGTGATTTCTGGATTCTGGAGCATTACATCAAATGGCTAGTCCCCAATAGATACTATAGAACTTAGGCATGGCCAACTTTGGAGAAGTGAAACAGGTTGGTGGGAAACTTACTGAAGTGACTGGTTAGGGAAGTACTGTCATGAAAGCAGAATGTGATGTAGGGATAAATCAGTCCAATTAACAGAAGTGCTTTTGGCGAAAGAACTGGATGGGAACTTGTCACCTGTTAAACAAATGGACGAGAAAGGAATGTGCATTATATTAAAAAACAGTGGTCATAATGTGTCTAATAGTGAGTAGAATATCATCAGGTAGTTATGTCTATTTAGTGCACTGTGGATATTATAAAGTGAATAACAATACAGTGATGTCCTACAACGACAACACATCAGTCAGTGGAAAATGAAACATCAGTCAGACAGGCAGAAATTCTGTGGAACCAAAGACTTAGACACAGAGAAGTTTTACCCAAAGTATTGGAGCCTCTAGGTATGAAGGAAAATGTGAAGTGTGTGTACAAGGAAAAATGAAAAGACAGCCTTTCAAACCAAGCCAAACTACTACTGAAAATGTTCTAGAACATAATGATGTGGGCTATGTTAGACAGATCTCCTTATGGGGGACTCTGATGCTACTTACCTGGTTGTTCACTCAAGCTGTTCAGTAGAACTAGTGTTAAAGTAGAAAAGTGATGAGCTTGACTCTTTTGTGGAGTTTAGGTGCAGAGTGTGTGACACATAGAAAACTGCTATGATGCCCATCAGACAATGGGACTTAGTACATCAACAGCAAATTTGAGCAATTGCTGAAGAAAGAGGGAATATTAAGCCAGAAAGCACAATTTACTCTTGCCCATCCAATGTAAAAGTCCAGCGCCTCAATCAAACACTTACATCGATTGTGAGGTCGTTTGCCCATCAACTTTTGGGGAGAAGCTCTGATGTTGGCCTGCTACATCTGAAATAGAGGCCCAACAAGATCCCTTGGTAGAAAAATCCTGTATGAAGTCTGGAAGCAGAAAGAACTTATTAAAAAAGACATGAAAATGCTCAAAGCATTTTGCTGCAGAGCCTGGACAAGCACATTGGCATCTGACAAACTTGGGGAATGGACAGAAGAATGTGTTTACCTTAGAGTTGAAGCAGGATCAAAAGGATATCATCTGTGGAGCCTTGGACAAAGAAAAATCCTTTTGAGAAGAGATATCATCTTTGGTGAGAGAGTTTAGCTACAATCAACAAAGAGCTGTGTCTTCCAGGGTAAGTAATCACAAAGCAGGTGGCAATAGCTGATCCATACAGCAATGAGGTGACAGCAGATGACACCAGTTCAGTGCGGATGAACTTTCCTGATCTATCAACAGATGGCGACAACACAGTACCAAGGAGTGCAAAACCAGTAGCAGATGATGCAGTTGAATCAACAGCTTTTCGAGGAGATAGGAGCCAATCTGAGGTCGGAGAAGAAGATGGATATGATACAGAAGGCAGTGGAGACAGTGATGTGTGTGAGGAAGGCAATACCATGTTGGGAAGTGAAATTTCTAGCATGAATAGTGAAGTAGGGCTATGACGACAGCCTTCATATCTGGCAAAACGTGTGGTTTGTGTCTCTCTGCACATTTGTTTGCTGCCATGTGTCAAGTGAATACACCTGATCCAACATCAGTAGAAGAAGCTTTAGCCTCAGTGACAGGGACAAGTGGTGTACAAAAACCATGGAGTCGGAGATGAGTAATCTAAAATGCTACAATACATGGCAACTTATCAACAGATCAAAAACTGATCAGGGTATAGAAAGTAAGTGAGTGTTTACTACAATGAGAAGCAGAGATGAGATTGCTAAATTTAAGGCAAGGTTAGTCCTCTGAGTCACAGACAAATATTTGGAGTAGATTACTGGGAAATTTACAATTCAGTAATGAGACAAAGTAGCTTGAGGATTCTGGTAACAGTTGCAATACTTAGGGGTTGGAAAATCAAACTCATTGATGTACAAACTGCTTATCTTGATAGGCCCATAAATGGCACCATTTCCATGGAGCAACCAAAATTGTTTAGTGTGAGGAATAAAGTGTGTTTATTGAGTAAGAGTTTGTATGGGCTTCACCAAACAGGTAAAAATTGTTTTGCTCTGTGATGAAAAAGTTGCATTTGAAACAATGTGAAAATGATCCTTGTGCATTCTTCTCTAATCATTTCATCACTGGGGTTCATGCTGATGATGTTGTAAGAGGTGAGGAAGACAGAATTGAAAAATTCAAGAATGTTTTGAAATCTCACATTAGCATTAAAGAAATGGATGGCATGTTTATTTTAGGATTTAAGACTGAGCAGTCTCAAGGCAAAGTGAAAATAACAAAACTTGTTACATTCAGTACAAAATGAGGGTGTTCAAAATGCATGACTGCAACACATAGCTACACCACGTAATGACAAACACTTTGGTGAGATGAGAATGGCATGCCATTTGACCAAAAATTGTACATAAAGGCTGTAGGTTGTTTCTTGTATATAACCACATGTACTTGACCTGATATTCCCTTTAATGCAGGAAGGCTGCTTCAGTTCAACTCTAAACTGAGTGTTTCCCATCAGACCAAAGTTAAAAGGGTGTTTTTACCTGCAGCAAACTAAAAATTTGAACTTATGTTTCAATGCCAGTTGTTCTGATGCTAGTACATTCAATGATGCTGACTGGGAAAATAACCCAGCTAATAGTAAATCTTTAACAGGGTACACAATTCTGTTAGCTGTAGCAGCAATCACCTACAAGAGTAAAAGGGCAACCCCACAGTAGAGACTGAATACAATGCAATGTCTGAAAAATGTATAATGGTTTGCAGATTTTTTACATGAGATTAAGTGTTCTGAATTTGTTACAATATTCCGGCAGGTCAGTGCTGACAACACAGGTGCCATTGGTATTACCAAGAAAAAAGGGTGTATCACAATAAACCAAATAATTCAGAGTGCACTGTCATAGAGTTGGGCAGACTGTCTTGGATGGTTTCCTTAAGTTTAGCATGTGTCAACTGATGACAATGCTGCAGACATTCTAACTAAAGGTCTTAGTGGTATTAAAACTGAGAGATTCAGAGTCATGTTAGTATTAAAATAAGTAGCTGGACTATCTGCCTGTTCAATTTTGTCTCATTTGTGTTCTTATATTTAATAATGCATTTTTGCAATGCTAAGCTGAAATGTTATTCTCTTATGATGCCCACTGGTAGGAAGTGGTGTAATTATGTTTACTTAATGGGGTGGCCATCATTCGACTTCAGGGCCATTCCCAGAGCATTCAGATGCCAAGGGTTTCTAGTGTATGCTTCTCTTCTCTGTTGTGCTTCTTTGGTGCAATTCAAGTAGAGTGCAACAAACATGTTGTTGATGGTAGTGCCATTATGTGTATTGTATGTGTGTGCTTTCTGTAATACATTTATCAAGAATGATGATGTGTGTGTCTTAATTCATCTGCTCACCCACATCCATGTGTCAGTACTAACTGCACACATAAAAATTACAATAATAATTAATCTAATCTTCTCCTTATGATTCTTACAGGTGTGATACTTAGTGGGGTCAATCAGCAGTTGCAGCAACACATGTTGGCTTTGACCTGTAACATAACTGTGTTGTGTTGTGTGAAGTTATTGTGGTGCAGCATCTTTGAAATGGACCGTGTTTGCAGAGGCCATGTTGCAGTAAGCAATGAAGCTCTCTAGTGTGGAATATTCATGTTTCTTTATTGTTTGTGGCTAGTTTGGCTTGGTATTGGAAGTTCATATTTAGTAGTTTATAGTGGTGGATCTTACGGAGTGTGTTGTAATTATTTTGGCCTGTTTAGGCTTTGATAATACATTGACCAAAAAGAAAAACAAACTGCAACACCAAGAAAGAGTTGTGGGACATAAATGGAAGTTGTTAGGCACATTTCTTCATCTTAAAGATGAAGTCTATTCAAATTTCATACCAGTCACATAAGAGTGGCACTGCAATCAGGGTTGCTTTAAATATATGCTTTAACAGTCATGAACATTAGTTACCTTTGAGATCTGACTTGGTGAGCTGATGTTAGTCAAGAATGCCTTTAAGGTGACAAAGATGCCATTATCAACACCTCACTAGGTTTGAATGAGGTCATTTAATAGGGTTACGAGAAGCTAGAAGTTCCTTCCGAGATTGCAGAAATACTTGGCAGTAATGTAGCCACAGTACAAGACTAATGGCAGTGCTAGTCATGAGAATGTGTGGCTGCAAAAAGACCGGTCTCCGGATGGCCATGTGGAATTACTGAGAGGGAAGAGCACTGTGTACGATGTATGGCTCTAGAACATCATACTGAATCTGCAGTAGCATTATGAGAAGCAGTTGGCACCACAGTGACACAACAGTCTTTAACAAATCAGTTACTTCAAGGACAGCTCCGAGCCAGACACCATGTAGGATGCATTATACTGACCTCAAAACCACCTCCACTTCCATCTTCAGTGGTGTCAAGCAAGAGCTCACTGGAGGACATGGTGGAGGTTGGTTGTGTTTTCTAATGAAAGCTGGTCCTGGTTCAGTGCCAGTGATAGCTGTGTGATTGTTAGAAGGAGGACAGTTGAGGGCCTACAACCATTCTGTCTGCATGCTAGACTGGACCTGCACCTGAAGTTCTAGTTTATGGTGCGATTTCGTATGACAGTGGAAGCACTTGGTTATCCTACACTCCTGACTACATATTTTTATGTTACAGTCAATAAAATTCTTCTGGGTTTGTGACCGCATTGTCAACTATAAAATTCCAATGTTTTGGTGACTATTGCAAGATGCCTTCCTCAGGGTATACTGCTAACTGCTGAATGGACACTAGTTTAATTACTTATATACTATGGAGGAGTGCTGTCATTGGATACGAGATGAGGAGGAAGGGTTTTAGGTGTTCTTTTACTGGTCTTTGCATTGTGTGGTGTCATCGGCGGAAATAGGCGTTTTCCATTGGAGTTTTCTTTATTGCTTGTCATTGGTGGAAATTGGTGAACAGGAAATTGAGCAATGACTGCAGTGTAGTGCTGTTTACTAACTGCAAAGTATCGGCTAGTGCATGTCAAACTCTGTATACCCTCCACTGCTGTAGCCTACAACATGCCTATTGCTTTGGGAGAGCTGTGCTTCCACAAGGCTGTCACTGCTGGCAGCCAAGACACTCGGAGCTGGTACCCGTCTTCTCTATTCATGTTGTTGGGTCGCTGGGCTATTTCTATAGGCCCTCTGATCCTCCTCCTCAAGCTAAACGGCTGTTTCACCACTACGCGGGCCTCTCGAAATTCAATCTTAATATTGCACTGTTGCCAGTGTTCTGCACCGCTGATTTGTTGTATTGTTTGAGACAGGTATATCACTCAGGTTCAGATAACCTTGTGCTTATTGGACGAATAGTCTCACCTACATACACCAGTCCGCATTCACAGCCGATTTCATAAACTCTGGTGGCATGAAATTTGTCAATTGTATCTTCTGTCAAGGCCAGAACGTCTTTTATTTTGTTGTTGCTACAAAAAATTGGCTTAATACCTGTCCAATGGAGAATTTTCACCAGACATTCAGTGACCCCTTGTACTTTCGGTAGCAGGCTGGTGTTCTGTGCTTTGTTCTGCATTTCCCTATTGCCATCCTCCTTCAGCACCATAGTTTTGTGTATCATCCTCATGTCATAGCCATTGGCTCCAGGACAAAGATTAAATTTCGAGAGGCCTGCATACTGGTGAAACAGCCGTTTAGCTTGAGGAGGAAGATCAGAGGGGCTATAGAAATAGCCCAGCGACCTGACAACATGAATAGAGAAGACGGGTACCAACTCCCAGTGTCTTGGCTGCCAGCAGTGAAAGCCATGCGGAAGCACAGCTCTCCCAAAGCAACAGGCACATGATAGACCACAGCGGTGGAGGACACACAGAGTTTGACATGCTCTAGCCGATACTAGGTAGTTAGTAAACATCGCTACAGTCACTGCTCAATTTCCTATTCGCTGATTTCCACTAATGGCAAGCAATAAAGGAAACTCCAGTGGAAAATGCTATTTCCGCCCATGACAACAGGCAATGCAAAGACCGATAAAAGAACCCCTAATACCCTTCTCCTCATCTCATATCCAATGACAGCGCTCCTCCATAGTATATAAGTAATTAAACTATCATCTTTCAACAGTTAGCAACACACACTGAGGAAGGTGTTTTGCAATAGTCACCAAAACATCGGAATTTTATAGTTGACAATGCAGTAACAAACCCAGAATAATTTTATTGTCTGTTACAATGGCCACAAATCCTATGTTTACATCTGTACTTCAGTCTGGTGATTTGACTCATAGTGCTCCCATTCATGAACGGAATTCCAGGGGGAGTTTTCCAGCAGAATAACGCTCACCCACATACTGTTGTTGTAGCCCAACATGCTCTACAGTGTGTCGACATATTGCTTTGGCCTGCCTTAACGCCAGATCTGTCTGCAATGAAGTACATATGGGACACCATTGGATGACAATTGCAGCATCATCCACAAACATTGTTAACTGTTCCTGTATTGATGAATCAACTGCAACAGGCATGGAACTCCATCACACAAACTGACATCTGGTACCTGTACAACACAATGAATAAACGTTTGCATTCCTACATTCAACATTCTGGGCAGTTACACCAGTTATTAATGTACCAGCATTTCACATTTGCAATGGCTTGTCTTGCCCTTACATTAATCAGTGATTTTGCGATGTTAATCACTTAAATATGATACCTAGAGAAATGTATTACTGAAATTTCGTTACTCTACATTAATAATTTTTTAGTGCTGCAAATTTTTCTGTCTGTGTATTTCTACTATACATATACATTGATATCATGGGCTTCATTTGAGCGATACAGATCAAGTAAATTTCCACTGCCAGAATTTGGAGTTGGGTATAGGTTCATGGTAACGCTATACTGGTCAAGTAAAATTTCCAATACCCATTTCCTTTTCAGTTTTATGGTTGTTGTGGTTTCGTTGAGTTCAGTTGTTTTCGTTCAGTTTAATTCTACGTTAGTGTTTTCCATGTCTTCATTACTAGCAGTGGTGGCCAGTTGTCATGTGCTAATATGCTATGGCATTCAGTAAACATTGCACTAAAATTATAACATTTTTCTTCTAATGTGAGCAGGTAATCACACTAAAATGATTCCTTTGAATACATGCTGGCATGCATATAAAACAGACAAAAACAAGTTTTGTAGCACTCTCTCTGTAATAACTGCAAACCAGTGTTGAGGCCTGAAATATTAGTCAGCTGCTCTACAATCAACTCAGAGAAGGGATGCAGCTGTCTGTTTTGACTGTGCATGCTCTGATGTGACATCATCCCTGCTGGCACTATGGGTGCTATGTTCCCCACAGAACCAGGTCTGTATTTTTATATGACATTGTGTAAAGTATTGTCAAGCAACATGGCAAATTCTGCAAATGGTCTGCTAATGAGGCATTTTTTCCAGTAGATCTTTGAAGGAGAAAGTAACAGTTAAAGAGTTCAGAAGACCTACCCCAAACTTTAATGCAACAAGGAAAGGCTTTTGATGGGGAACACCAATTTGGCTC
The DNA here is from genome assembly GCF_023897955.1 of Schistocerca gregaria. NCBI lineage: Eukaryota > Metazoa > Arthropoda > Insecta > Orthoptera > Acrididae > Schistocerca > Schistocerca gregaria. Next base: position 480,772,069 of record NC_064926.1, read on the forward strand.
AGAGTACATGAGTAGAAGCAGGTAGATGCTCCTTTCAAGTTCCTACACTATTTCACTTGAGTGGGGCATAGGAAAAGGTAAAATTCTATCTAATTATTTACAAGCAGAAGATGATGAATATGATACTTAGTGTGTCAGTGCCGTGATACAATGGTCAAGCACACCGACTGCCAATTTCTTGGCTCAGGTATGATTCTCGATGCTACAACCACTTTTATTTTATTCCTTGCAATGTTAAACTTTTAATTATCAAATTGAAATATATTTAAACAGTTCAATTTATATATGTCAAATTCATATATTCAATTCAGTCACAAGCCTTTGTAAGTCAAAAGGCTACAGGTGGTGGTAAAAAAAAAGTGGGTATATGAGGAAATTTAGTATGAAAGAGTATAAAAAGAGTTGAATCTGAAGGTGTAATGTCCTCATTGCATCTTTGTTATTTGGGATATATGGGGAGTGAAAGGTCTAGGACATATTAATTACTTCATAAAAAGCACTGCTGAAATCATAAACACATACCGTAACCAACATACCTGACCTTAGTGCTTTAGGCAAAGCTAATATCCCAAGAATATTAAGCTCCACAATTATTTTTGTAATATTGTAGCACAGGAATAGTCGGAATTATAGTTGTAAATTGTTGTAGTTGCGCTGCAAAAGTCCCTGAGCTTCAAGCGCTAATAGAAAGCACAGAAGCTGATATCGTTATAGGTACAGAAAGCTGGCTAAAGCCTGAAATAAGTTCTGCAGAAATTTTTACGAAGTCTCAGACGGTGTTCAGGAAAGATAGATTAGGCAGAATTGGTGGTGGAGTGTTTGTGTCTGTCAGTAGTGGTTTATCTTGTAGTGAAGTCGAAGTAGATACTCTGTGCGAATTGGTATGGGTGGAGGTTATACTTAACAGCCGAACTAAGTTAATAATTGGCTCCTTCTACCGACCCCCAGACTCCGATGATACAGTTGCGGAACAGTTCAGAGAAAGTTTGAGTCTTGTAGCAAATAAATACCCCACTCATACGGTTATAGTTGGTGGGGACTTCAACCTTCCCTCGATATGTTGGCAAAAATACTTGTTCAAAACCGATGGTAGGTAGAAAACGTCTTCCGAGATTGTCCTAAATGCATTCTCCGAAAATTATTTCGAGCAGTTAGTCGACGAACCCACGCGAATTGTAAATGGTTGCGAAAACACACTTGACCTCTTGGCCACAAACAATCCAGAGCTGATAGAGAGCATCATGACTGATACAGGGATTAGTGATCACAAGGTCATTGTAGCTAGGCTCAATACCATTTCTTCCAAATCCATCAGAAACAAACGCAAAATAATTTTATTTAAAAAAGCGGATAAAGTGCCACTAGAAGCCTTCCTAAAAGACAATTTCCATTCCTTCCGAACTGACTATACGAATGTAGACGAGATGTGGCTCAAATTCAAAGATATAGTAGCAACAGCAATTGAGATATTCATACCTCATAAATTGGTAAGAGATGGAACGGATCCCCCGTGGTACACAAAAAAGGTCCGAACGCTGTTGCAGAGGCAACGGAAAAAGCATGCGAAGTTCAGAAGAACGCGAAATCCCGAAGATGGGCTAAAATTTACAGACGCGCGAAATTTGGCACGTACTTCGATGCGAGATGCCTTTAATAGGTTCCACAACGAAACATTGTCTCGAAATTTGGTAGAAAATCAGAAGAAATTCTGGTCGTATGTAAAGTACACAAGCGGCAAGACGCAGTCAATACCTTCGCTGCGCAGTGCCGATGGTATTGTTATCGACGACTGTGCCGCTAAAGCGGAGTTATTGAGCGCAGTTTTCCGAAATTCCTTCACCAGGGAAGACGAATGGAATATTCCAGAATTTGAAACACGAACATCTGCTAGCATGAGTTTCTTAGAAGTAGATACCGTAGGGGTTGCGAAGCAACTCAAATCGCTTGATACGGGCAAGTCTTCAGGTCCAGATTGTATACCGATTAGGTTCCTTTCAGATTACGCTGATACTATAGCTCCCTACTTAGCACACATATACAACTGCTCGCTCACCGATAGATCTGTACCTACAGATTGGAAAATTGCGCAGGTCGCACCAGTGTTCAAGAAGGGTAGTAGGAGCAATCCATTTAACTACAGACCTATATCATTGACGTCGGTTTGCAGTAGGGTTTTGGAGCATATACTGTATTCAAACATTATGAATCACCTCGAAGGGAACGATCTATTGACACGTAATCAGCAAGGCTTCAGAAAACATCGCTCTTGTGCAACGCAGCTAGCTCTTTATTCGCACGAAGTAATGGCCGCTATCGACAGGGGATCTCAAGTTGATTCCGTATTTCTAGATTTCCAGAAAGCTTTTGACACCGTTCCTCACAAGCGACTTCTAATCAAGCTGCGGAGCTATGGGATATCGTCCCAGTTGTGCGACTGGATTCATGATTTCCTGTCAGGAAGGTCGCAGTTCGTAGTAATACACGGCAAATCATCGAGTAAAACTGAAGTGATATCAGGTGTTCCCCAGGGAAGCGTCCTGGGACCTCTACTGTTCCTGATCTATATAAATGACCTGGGTGACAATCTGAGCAGTTCTCTTAGACTGTTCGCAGATGATGCTGTAATTTACCGTCTAGTAAGGTCATCCGAAGACCAGTATCAGCTGCAAAGCGATTTAGAAAAGATTGCTGTATGGTGTGTCAGGTGGCAGTTGACGCTAAATAACGAAAAGTGTGAGATGATCCACATGAGTTCCAAAAGAAATCCGTTGGAATTCGATTACTCGATAAATAGTACAATTCTCAAGGCTGTCAATTCAACTAAGTACCTGGGTGTTAAAATTACGAACAACTTCAGTTGGAAGGACCACATAGATAATATTGTCGGGAAGGCGAGCCAAAGGTTGCGTTTCATTGGCAGGACACTTAGAAGATGCAACAAGTCCACTAAAGAGACAGCTTACACTACACTCATTCGTCCTCTCTTAGAATATTGCTGCGCGGTGTGGGATCCTTACCAGGTGTGATTGACGGAGGACATCGAATGGGTGCAAAAAAAGGCAGCTCGTTTTGTACTATCGCGTTATAGGGGAGAGAGTGTGGCAGATATGATACACGAGTTGGGATGGAAGTCATTACAGCATAGACGTTTTTCGTCGCGGCGAGACCTTTTTACGAAATTTCAGTCACCAACTTTCTCTTCCGAATGCGAAAATATTTTGTTGAGCCCAACCTACATAGGTAGGAATGATCATCAAAATAAAATAAGAGAAATCAGAGCTCGAACAGAAAGGTTTAGGTGTTCGTTTTTCCCGCTCGCTGTTCGGGAGTGGAATAGTAGAGAGATAGTATGATTGTGGTTCGATGAACCCTCTGCCAAGCACTTAAATGTGAATTGCAGAGTAGTCATGTAGATGTAGATGAATGTTCTGTATGAGAAGTTGGTCTATCAGTAAAGATGCGGTCTTTTTAGATTCATATTTGTTATCTTTGCCAACTCACAACCAAAATGTCACCTTGCAGCCTAACCTAAACCTTGAGCTAAGCTACTGTTCAATCCATCAGCACAACCTTTTTTTTTCTTTATCATATTCGTTGACTTTGCCACATAACAAGAAAACTGTGAATACATGCACGAAAAGGCGACATGACAGCAACCATTAACATTACATCACTAGCCAAAGCCGATAACATGTATCGAACATTCCTCTTGACACAAATACAAATAAATAGAAGCAATTGGTGTCGTCAGTGTTAACATAATAATAACATAAACTTCAACATGACAAATGTTATTAATACAATACATATTTGTGCAAATGTCAATAACAACAATAAGTTTCCTAATAGATCAGTTGCAAGATAAATGAACTACAGTTCACTGGATGACAAATAAATAATCAAACATATAATTAACAATAAGTATATGAAACAGTAATAAAATAGTTGCACATTGTGGCCTATGTATACTTTGCATATAATTCATTCTCATAAGGGAAATGGGTCATTTGTCACATACTCAAGGAATTCTTGACCATAGTAAATTACTTTACTTTTGATCCACCTCGCAAGACTGGTTTTAAATTTATTTACTGGCCCTGTGTAGACATTTCTTAGGTAATTTATTGAAGTAGACAGGACCAAGATATTTGTAGCTGTTATGTGTCTTTGCAAGTCTAGCATACGGCATATTAATTGAATGTCCACTTCTTATGTTATGGCCATGAACTGTCCACCTTAAGTCAAATTTACTCAGATTCTCTTTAATGAAGGCAAGGTAGTTGTAAATATACAGGCCAGGCACTGTCATTATATTTAGTTTCTTAGAATAATCTAGACATGATTCATATGGGCTAAGTTCTGCTATGCACCTTATGGCTTTCTTTTACCATTTAAACACTCATTTTGAGCTTACAGAATTGCCCCACAATAGTATTCCACAACTCTGGTGCGAATGGAAGAATGCAAAATATGCATTTACTGACACTGCTCCTCATCTTGTACAGCAGATATATGGCACATGCCAATTTGCCACATATCTTCCCTGTGTGGGTACTGCAGCTGAGTTTTTGATCTATATGAAATCCTAATAATTTTACTGTTTTGTTGTTTGACTGGGAGCATTCAGATTGAATGCAATACCTTCAGTTTTACTATCTTTCTTCTGCAGTACATTTGCCTCAAACCAAGCAGTTCACCTCTCCATTGTTACTACCATGCTGTGTTGAATTTCTTCAAGATTGGTATCATATGTGAGAAGTTTTGTGCCATCAGCACATAGCACTGTATCACATGATACAACTGCAAGTAAATCATTTATATAAAAAAGGAAAAGGAAAGATCCAAGAACAGATCCTTGAGGTAGGCAATTTACAACTGGGAAACATTCTGACATCTGATTATTTACCTTAGCCAACTGTTTTCTATTGTCCAAGTATGACTGCATTAGGCATGGGCAATGTCTCTCACTCTGTAGTGGTAGAGTTTTTTTTATGGGGATATTGTGGGAGACTATATCAAACGCTCTCCTGAGGTCCAACAGAGTTGCACAGATAATATCTTTATTTTCAAAACAATTGTATATTTTTGCTACCATACTCTCTATTGCTTTGACTGTAGAAAGGCTGGATCTGAAACCATATTGTGAGGAGGTGAGTATACCATTAACTTCAAAATATTGACTCATCTGTTTATGCATGCAGTATTCTATTATTTTTGATATTATGGGTATAAGTGATACTGGTCGATAGTTATCTGGTGATGCTACATCTCCTTTCTTATTTACTGGTTTAACTACAGATATTTTTAAACATTCTGGATAATTACCTTCATTTAAAATTTTATTGATTAGTTTAGTCCGTGGCGTTATAATTTGATTTCTGATATATTTAATAACATAATTTGAGAGAACATGGTAATCCTCTGCTCTAGAATTACTGAGCACGTTGGTAAAATTTTACATGAGCCTCCTCTGATCATCAGTATTGCCATGTCATTTAGTTTGTCCCCAGCCAAAAGCACCAAATTCCTCCGCTTGTCTTGTCAGTTTCTTGTTAGCTTCACAGTTACATAATTTTTATGTTGTTCATGTGTGTAATGTAAGACGTCATGGTCCCCATATGTTTAACTTTAAATAGAGGTATCCCTCATTTTCCTAACGTCACTGCTCAAAGTTGACGTTTGTTACCGCAATTTTCGTCGGATCTTTCTTATTGTTGGTGTCATCATGTGGTAAACTGTATTAACTTTGTTATAAATACTTAAGAATTCATTGAACACTACTCACATTCAATCATTTTATCATTTGGTTTCGTAGCAACTTTCTAATTTGTACCATAGAGTGCCTTTTCTATTACATAATAAGCACATTGTAGAATAAATTCCGTACATTCGATTGACAGTTACTTTTTTGTTCTACGAAACTAGCCGATCATAATTGTTTGTCAAATTCGCTCTTCTCGCCATAGGTTTGTCCGACAAGCTACTTACAAAGTCAATTTAACCCCAAGTCTGAATCAGATGATGTTTTTTGACGTTAGTCGGAAGGGTTTCCACCGCAGTTACAGCATTTCTTGCATTGACTTTACCACTTTGTATAAATAAGAAAAATAAAACAAGACGTTGGTCATGGGAATGGTTGGAATTGGGAGAGGAATATACTCATAAAATCTTTTGATATGATAGATGAGAAGATTTTCTGGCACGACAGAACGACACATCAACAACAACTATACTGATCAAACTCAAAATGTGATGACTAGCTACATCAACTCTCTCTGAATGGACAATCAAACTTTTATAATTTATTAGAGGTACTTCGGCCTCACTAAACAGGCACAGCGAAACATCCGCAGAAACAACGTCCTTCGTCTTGTCAAATCAAAATTTCTGTCACTCATGTCCACGTTTGAGAAACACGTCAAACACAGCCACGCGCCGTCAAATATTTGACAAAACTAGTAAATTTGGCAAATTGTTTGGTCATTTACGGATCCTTTTGGCTAGGAAAAAGCTGTAGATAAGTTTTCACAGTTAGTGTGGGTACATAATTTCGTGTTTGAAGGCTACTGGTAGTTTATTAATGACGTTCGTGATAAATTACACTGCACTTCATCCTAAGGTAACATATAATGACTCAAAGTCATCCCATGCTTCAGTATTTCGAGTGTTCGTCAATTCTTAGCCTCAAAAATAATTTTTCTATTCCTTTCCTCAACACAAATACTACATAAAATTTGATGTGATACATGAGAAGATTTTCTGGCATGACGGGACGACACATCAACAACAATTACAGTTGTTGTTGTTGTTGTGGTGGTCTTCAGTCCTGAGACTGGTTTGATGCAGCTCTCCATGCTACTCTATCCTGTGCAAGCTTCTTCATCTCCCAGTACCTACTGCAACCTACATCCTTCTGAATCTGCTTGGTGTATTCATCTCTTGGTCTCCCTCTACGATTTTTACCCTCCACACTGCCCTCCAATACTAAATTGGTGATCCCTTGATGCCTCAGAACATGTCCTACCAACCGATCCCTTCTTCTGGTCAAGTTGTGCCACAAACTTCTCTTCTTCCCAATCCTATTCAATACTTCCTCATTAGTTATGTGATCTACCCATCTAATCCTCAGCATTCTTCTGTAGCACCACATTTCGAAAGCTTCTATTCTTTTCGTGTCCAAACTATTTATCGTCCATGTTTCACTTCCATACATGGCTACACTCCATACAAATACTTTCAGAAATGACTTCCTGACACTTAAATCTATACTTGATGTTAACAAATTTCTCTTCTTCAGAAACGCTTTACTTGCCATTGCCAGTCTACATTTTATATCCTCTCTACTTCGACCATCATCAGTTATTTTGCTCCCCAAATAGCAAAACTCATTTACTACTTTAAGTGTCTCATTTCCTAATCTAATTCCCTCAGCATCACCCGACTTAATTCGACTACATTCCATTATCCTCGTTTTGCATTGGTTGATGTTCATCTTATATCCTCCTTTCAAGACACTGTCCATTCCATTCAACTGCTCTTCCAAGTCCTTTGCTGCCTCTGACAGAATTACAATGTCATCGGCGAACCTCAAAGTTTTTATTTCTTCTCCATGGATTTTAATACCTACTCCGAATTTTTCTTTTTTTTCCCTTACTGCTTGCTCAATATACAGATTGAATAACATCGGGGAGAGGCTACAACCCTGTCTTACTCCCTTCCCAACCACCGCTTCTCTTTCATGTCCCTCGACTCTTATAACTGCCATCTGGTTTCTGTACAAATTGTAAATAGTCTTTCGCCCCCTGTATTTTACCCCTGCCACCTTTAGAATTTGAAAGAGAGTATTCCAGTCAACATTGTCAAAAGCTTTCTCTAAGTCTACAAATGCTAGAAACGTAGCTTTGCCTATCCTTAATGTTTCTTCTAAGATAAGTTGTAAGGTCAGTATTGCCTCACGTGTTCCAGTATTTCTACGGAATCCAAACTGATCTTCCCCGAGGTCGGCTTCTACTAGTTTTTCCAATCATCTGTAAAGAATTCGTGTTAGTATTTTGCAGCTGTGGCTTATTAAACTGATTGTTCGATAATTTTCACATCTGTCAACACCTGCTTTCTTTGGGAATGGAATTATTGTATTCTTATTGAAGTCTGAGGGTATTTCGCCTTACTCATACATCTCTCTCATCAGATGGTAGAGTTTTGTCAGGACTGACTCACCCAAGGCCGTCAGTAGTTCTAATGGAATCTTGTCTACTCCCGGGGCCTTGTTTCAGCTCAGGTCTTTCAGTGCTCTGTCAAACTCTTCACGCAGTATTGTATCTCCCATTTCGTCTTCATCTACATCCTCTTCCATTTCCATAATATTGTCCTCAAGAACATTGCCCCTGTATAGACCCTCTATATACTCCTTCCACCGTTCAGCTTTCCCTTCTTTGGTTATAACTGGGTTTCCATCTGAGCTCTTGATGTTCATACAAGTGGTTCTCTTTTCTCCAAAGGTCTCTTTAATTTTCCTGTAGGCAGTATCTATATTACCCCTAGTGAGATAAGCCTCTACATCCTTATATTTGTCCTCTAGCCATCCCTGCTTAGACATTTTGCACTTCCTGTCGATCTCATTTTTGAGGCGTTTGTATTCCTTTTTGCCTGCTTCATTCACTGCATTTTTATATTTTCTCCTTTAATCAATTAAATTCAATATTTCTTCTGTTACCCAATGATTTCTACTAGCCCTCGTCTTTTTTTACCTACTTGATCCTCTGCTGCCTTCACTACTTCATCTCTCAAAGCTACCCATTCTTCTTCTACTGTATTTCTTTCTCCCATTCCTGTCAATTGTTCCCTTATGCTCTCCCTGAAACTCTGTACAACCTCTGGTTCTTTCAGTTTATCCAGGTGCCATCTCCTTAAATTTCCACCTTTTTGCAGTTTCTTCAGTTTTAATCTACAGGTCATAACCAATAGATTGTGATCAGAGTCCACATCTGCCCCTGGGAATGTCTTACAATTTAAAACCTGGTTCCTAAATCTCTGTCTTACCATTATATAATCTATCTGATACCTTTTAATATCTCCAGGGGCCTTCCATGTATACAACCTTTTTTCATGGTTCTTAAACCAAGCTAACACTTGGGAGGGAAGGAAACGGGTGACGGGAAAATGTTGCGAATGGTGGTTTGAAAAAACGATGAAATACATGCGAGAATGTACGTAGCTTTGCCTATCCTTGATCTGTTTTGCGCGTGTTACGTTTTAAGATACATAACAAATGTGTGACTAAAATTTTTAATTACGACGTAAATGTCTGATCTGGGCTCGAAATTCTTCTAGATGGTCGTCCCCAAAGAGTTGATTTTTAAATGAGAGTCAAACGCTCTGTGATTTAAGAAATTCGTCGTACATACGTGAAAGCTTAGCTTCTCTTGCAGCTTATTAGTTTTAGAGACCAATGTTATATGTGAGAGCTTTTCTTTTCTTGTAGCAACAGTGTGTGTATTAATTTAAACCATTAACTTTTCTTAATTGTGTGTTCGCGCTACTTAAGAGTGATCTTGCTATTGGCTGACTACCTCACGTGTCCTATGCTGTTATCAGGTGGCGAGATCACGTGACTTGAGCTGTGACGGGCTTACAAACGCGCGTCGCAACCTTGATTTCAATGCTTCGGAAAGTAACTGGGGGTGAATGTTCAAATGTGTGTGAAATCTTATGGGACTTAACTGCTGAGGTCATCAGTCCCTAAGCTGACACGCTACGTAACCTAAATTAGACTAAGGACAAACACACACACACCCATGCCCGAGTGAGGACTCGAACCTCCGCCGGGACCAGCCACACAGTCCATGACTGCAGCGCCTTAGACCGCTCGGCTAATCCCGAGCGGCAGTGTTCGGTGGAATTCGAATTTATACCTTCGTAACACAAAAATATGCATGCGTACATGTTGCTGAACTTCAAAAATCTTTCCAAAACGCCCTGAGTGTCATTTTCTAAAGTGCTGGTAAATTCTTCGTCGGTGTATAAAACCATAAACCATCAAAGGATTAAGTCGTACAGTACTGAGGAAAAGTGTACCATCACTTAACACGGAAAAGTGTTTTTTCACACGGGAGAAAGTGTATTTTGAACCGGGAAACCCGGGAAAAATCTGGGATTTTTTTTCCTTGACTATGTACACACCCTGTGAAAAGCGCAGATGGCTCAGGAACTCTAATTGGACAACGACGTGGAAGCGCATCGACTGTGATTTCCTCAAAGGAATTTTATTGTTATTCGTTTTACGGGAACGACGGAAACCTTAATGTGGATGGCTGGGCGCGTGTTGAACCAACACCGACTCGAAGGAAGGCCTCCGCGCTTGTTCGTGACGTCACGTCAGCTACGCACACCCCCCCCCCCCCCCCCCCCCCCCCCTCAACGTGTACAATCGCAAGATATTTCATTAACATTCAGTTTTCCTCACCCCATAGTCAACCAAGATACCTAGAGCAGAGCACCAATAAGTTCACAGTTTCGTGTAGAAGCAACCCAGTACAAACGTAACTTCCTCAGATTTACAAATAAGGTAAAGAAGCACGAATTCTGTTGCTGCTTGACCATGAAGTTGTTTTTGTATGTCAGTCCTTAAAACGGGTGGAAATTTAAGTTCAGGAGCACACTATTTGTTAAGAAGTTTAATGAAGTGCACAATTAATTGATTGCAGAAATCTCTCAGAACAATGTGTGTTGGTCAACTACCGCCAATAGTTTCACATTTTCCTGTGTCAGAGAGGGAGACACCACCATTATGAGTATACCTGCAACAGACCTGGGGTTCGCCGTGCCTAGCTGACGTGACGTCACGAACAAGCGCCGAGGCCTTCCTTTGAGTCGGTGTTGGTTCGCCGCGGTGACACCTATGACGTCACGCTGACTTATCCATGTCCAATTTCGATAGCATTGGGTGCTTTGATTGTGTGGTGACGTAGTAGTTTCATGAAAATGCCAGCCTGTGTTGCTTACGGGTGTACTCATCGAACCGAGCATAATCTAAAGTTTAAAGGAATCGCATTTAATTTGTAAGTGGAGCAATCCGAGCAATATTTTCTTTTGCATACATGAATTATTGTTGCACTGTTTACTTTTATTATAATGATTTTATTTCTGTCTGTAGGTTTGCAGTACTTTACTCAGTGCCCATTCTTTTTCTTCTTTCCTGTGTTTTTCATTGCCTTCCAAATCGCAAACACGCCAAAAAAGTGAACAAGAAGCAACCGGAAACAGTAATCTGCTAATGTTTTGGGCTACTTAATATAGCGATAGGCCCCGCCCACTCTGGCTTCAAAACAACACACAGCGGAAGTCTGTACTGCCACATCCCTTCTTTTTTTTTACCTCCATGGTTGTTATACGCCTGTCAACGAATTGTGCATTATGTTCTTTACCATTGATCTCTGTTCTTTATTGTTTGTAGGAGTATGGCACACCTGCTGAGTGTTAAGAGACTGTGCGGAATACCGTGGCGTGTAGGTGCACAGACAGCAGGGCACGTGTGGGGAGGGAGGTAGTGGTGGGGTTTATGGGCAGTTATTGTAGGGGAAATGAGGTGCACTGGAAGGAAATGCCTTTCTAAAATGAAGCCTATACTCACATTTTTTGTAAATGTTAAGTGGCTCCCCTCCACACTCACACTTGCATGGTGACCATTCAAAAAGATATGTCGCCTCTGATTCGATTAGTATCTATAAGGAACTACGCCGAAAATGTAACGATTTATTTTCGCCTCTCTCGTTAATTAATTGTAACTTTCAGTAAAGCGTCACGAGCGGCGAATTTCGAGTGAAACCTACACATTTCTCTGGCTCTCATTTCAAAATTTGCTTCTGTTGCCAAAAGACAGTAGAGTCCACACAGTCTCACTTCATTAACATGTTGTGCAGACACAATAGTGAGATAATTCTGAAGCAGGGGCTTATTAAGTTTGTTAAGTGAGGAACTGAGGAAAATTAAGGTCAGTAGTTTATGAAAACGCGCGTCCTTGATGCAAAAAAAGTATAATGTCTTCACTTCTGTTGTCTCAAAACCCATAGCTTTTCTCGTTTCGTCAGCTATCGATGGTCCTTAAAAATTAAATTCTTTCATGGAAGAAGTCCGTAGTTAGCGGAATAACACGGTAGATAATGAAGTTTTGCGTAATAACGATATGGCAAAATAGTCTCTTCTTTGCTTGCTATAATTTTCCAAAATCTCATTTCGATGTATGGAACTGTTTATGAAATATGAGGAGTGTTGTGGATACTTCACTCTGCATTTATCGCTGGCCGCCGCGATCGCAGATGATTGTGTTACATCAGATCAATTTTCTCGAGATTGGTGACAAATAGACACTGGTACCATTCAATATGTTAGCTAAATTTCATATGCAGCAACATATTATATAATATAAACGCAAAATCAGAGCGACCTCTATTTATCATTGCAAACTTTACCGAATTTTGCACAGTGCCTGACTTCCACGTAAATATCACAATAACTAGGACCATTAACGAAATGATGGGCACAGTGTGATGAACCTGACGTATAAAGCTGTATATAAAGCAAAAATGAATTCTTTTTACCGAATAATTTCTGTAAAATCGTTGGAGAAAGATTGCAGGGCGTGTGCCTCGATACTGCCATCGCCGATCGGCCGAAAGATGGCAAACACCTGTCAGCCTCCCCTTCTGAACAGACGAATGAACTCGCCCAGCACTATAGACGAGAGCTGGTCACTGTGCATCGGCCACTGTACCCTGCGTTGACTCTTCTACATCACAGTCAAACTCTTTACTCTTTAAACAGGGGGAACAGAATAAAAAATGCTCACCTGCAAATGCTACTACTATAACGTAATGAGTAGAATTTCGTGACTTTGCGATTACGTGGTAGCTTCTAAGTGAAATATAGTGTACAAATGACAAAGCCTTTGTTACAACGTGCTTTCACTGTGTTATAATTCTTCATTTTCTCACGGCTGCTTACATGCGTTGGCCATTCCCAATAAATGACGGATGCGAATCAACATATGCCACAATAATATTAGCAACACTGATATATCGCCAAAATAAAATAATTAAACATTTTTGTCTCTCAGAGTTATGAAAACCTGTTGTCTTTATTGTTCCTGGCACACTGATGGCATATGGAAAGAAAAAAAATATATCACTTTAATGATTGGCTGGTTTCCACTACTTGTGTCCATTTCTTCACAATTATACATCCAGTTTGATACTGACATGGTAGTTCACAAACAGTTGGCGATAAGAGAGCTGAAGATAAATCACGAATATTTAATGAAGCAAGAAATGAGAGAGAACTTTCTAACCACATGGTCGCTGAAAGTTCACAATACTTTGCAAAACAACCCTTCTGGTCTCGTTGGGTGATGATAGTGTGTAGTTTGCTTATGAAGTCCAAACAGATTTCTCCGGGGTAGAATGGGAAGCAGAGGAAGTAAACTGTGCCTACCAAAGCCCAACACATATGGTGGTGAGTATGGTGATGTAGGAGATGCGTTGCACTTTTCTCAAGCAGTGGTGGCTATTGGTAGGCAGTGTCGGTTTGGGCCTAAAGTGCATTGTTGTCTGATTTCGCCCATCATCTGTATGATTTCATCGATTGCGTCATGCACTGTTGCCAGATTGCTCTTAATAGGCCAATTTCCCCATGTATAAAATGGCAGGAATTCAAAAACTGGTGGGAAATTCAAATATACGTTTGTTTTCCCCACATTTCCAAGCCTGCCTGGTAAATAAAAGAGATTGTTCTACTGCCACTCTGAGCCTGGAGTTCTGGAACAAAGACCATTGTATTCTTCATAGCAGTTATACACTGAAGCGCCAAAGAAACTGGTATAGGCATGCACATTCAAATACAGAGATATGTATGAAATGAAATGTCGTGTGACGAGGGCCTCCCGTCGGGTAGACCGCTCGCCTGGTGCAAGTCTTTCGATTTGACGCCAGTTCGGCAACTTGCGCGTCGATGGGGATGAAATGATGATGATTAAGACAAGAGATATGTAAACAGTCAGAATACGGCACTGCACTCGACAACACCTATAAGACAAAATGTGTCTGGTGCAGTTGTTGATCAGTTACTGCTGCTATAATTGCGCGTTATCAAGATTTAAGGAAGTCTGAACGTGGTGTTATAGTCAGCACACAAGCGATGGGACACAGCATCTCCGAAGTATCAGTGAAGTGGGGATTTCCTTGTACAATCATTTCACGAGAATATCAGGAATATGGTGAAACATCAAATCTCCAACATCACTGTGACCGGCTAAAATCTCTGCAAGAACGAGACCAATGACGACTGAAGAGAATCATTCAACATGACAGAACTGCAATCCTTGTGCAAACTGCTACAGATTTCAATTCTGGGCCATCAACAAGTGTTTGCGTGCAAACCATTCAAACAAACATGATCGATATGGGCTTTCAGAGCTGAAGGCCCACTCATGTACCATTGATGACTGCATGACACAAAGCTCTAAACCTCACCTGGGCCCATCAACTCTGACAGTGGGCTGTTAATGACTGGAAACATGTTGCCTGTCGGACAAGTCTCGTTTCAAATTGTATTGAGTGGATGGTCGTGTATGCGTATGGAAACAACCTCATGATTCCATGGACCCTGCTTGTCAGAAGGGGACTGTTCAAGGTGGTGGAGGCTCTGTAATGGTGTGATGCGGATGCAGTTGGGGTGATATGGGACCCCTGACATGTCTAGATACGATGCCAACAGGTAACACTTACATAAACATCCTGTCTAATCACCAGCATCCTATGTTGTCCATTGCGCATTCCGACGGACTTGAGCAATTCCAGTAGGATAATGCGACACCCCACACGTCTAGGATTACTTCAGAGTGGCTCCAGGAGCACTCTCCTGAATTTAAACACTTCCGCTGCCCACCAAACTCTCCAAACATGAACCTTATTGAGCGTATCTGGGGTACCTTGCAACATGCTGTTCAGAACAGATTTCCACCCCCTCCTCCTCTTACGGATTTATGGAGAGCCCTGCAAGATTCATGGTTTCAGTTCCCACCAGGACTACTGCAGACATTAGTCGACTCCATGCCAGATTGTGCTGTGGCACTTCTGCGTGCTCGCGGGAGCCCTACTCGATGTTAGACAGAGCTCTACACGATGTTAGACAGGTGTACCAGTTTCTTTGGCTCTCCAGTGTAGGACAAAGCGTGTCTGTTTCCTCTGTAGATCCAAGCCCATCTGTCAGACAAAGGACGCCAGTACGAGCCTGTGGATACGTAAACATGTGTTTCAAAAAAAATGGCTCTGAGCACTATGGGACTCAACATCTTAGGTCATAAGTCCCCTAGAACTACTTAAACCTAACTAACCTAAGGACATCACAAACATCCATGCCCGAGGCAGGATTCGAACCTGCGATCGTAGCAGTCCCGCAGTTCCGGACTGCAGCGCCAGAAACATGTGTTTCACTCTACAGGTTGTAACCAGTTTCATGACTTACTTTCAGCAATATGAAAAACAATTTAAGATGTATTCCTGAAGCTATTACTTACTGAGACACGTAGGGGCAGAACTAAAGTTGGCCCTTTGGTTTCCCCCTGACATTACATATCCTTTGCCCCTAGTAGAAGTCCAGCTGTCTTAAGATTAAAAGTCTATCCTACCCTCTGAGATAACAGTTTAAACAATTGTCACCCTAAGTTTGAATCTGAATTGTCCCAATGTTAAGTCCACCTGAGCTACTTTTAAACAAATGATGGTAATAGGATAATAACAATTATTGCATCATTATTTCAACAGAAAACATGCCATGGAGAGTCTCCTTTCCATGGCCACAAACTTTATGATCACCAGACTGTGTTAGCACGCTAGTTGTAGGAGCTGATTTGGGCAACACCACCACTAACAGTCAGAGAGGGCCGCTGGGCCGTCAGCTGCCAAGGTCCACCGTTTCCCAATGGTCAAGTGTCAATAGACATCACCTATGTATCCACAGCACCTTGCCCACTGCTTGACTGATCTCAGTACTGGGCCATCTTGCCAAGTCCACAGCTCAGCTGTCCCCACAGACATTGGGTGTTAAATTTAGAATGCAACAAATCACTTATGTTAAGTAAGATTTGACAGGAAATTTAAAATCTAATGTAGTAGTTGCAATCCCTATAGTTAGTATGTTATTTTTGACAATTCTACAGTGACAGCTCATTTTAAAATGAAGGGGACATGTAAAATGACCTGTAACCCACACATTCATGCACTATTGCAATTATTGGAATAGAATCTAACACAAATTTTGTAAACACATGCTGTGATATAGCCCTCCCCCCCCCCCTCTCCCCAGGAAACCTATCAAAGGCTTGTGTCATATAGACTCAATGCGTAATACGACTAGCAAAACAGTTTGTACCTACATAGCGTGCATGTGCTATTGTGCCTTGCAATGTGTACTTGAGCGGTTAATGTGTGTCAACAAGCAGATTTGTAGTTTTGGAGCTCTTAACACGCTATTCAGTTGAGTGCTGAAAATTCTTTCTCCAGCTGCCTGTGAGGTGCCTGGCATTCGCTTCAGCCCATAGCAGCAGCTGCCTGTGTACATGCATTCTGCTACTGTCTTCAGGATATACATGAGGGTGAACTATGCTATTGTAGAGGCAGGTGGAACTGTGCCAGACAGTTCAAATGGCTCTGAGCACTATGGGACTTAACATCCGAGGTCATCAGTACCCTAGAACTTAAACTACTTAAACCTAACTAACCTATGGGCATCACACACATCCATGCCCAAGGCACGATTCCAACCTGCGACTGTGGCAGTCACGCGGTTTTGAACTGAAGCGCCTAGAACCGCTCGGCCACCGTGGCCGGCACCAGATAGTTACACTTCTTATCCGACAAAGGGTGCCTGGGTCATACAGCTAGCACGGTTGACTGTTTTACGTTTTGAAATGCTGGGCACAGTTATGTTACAGACCAGTACACTCATAAAATGTATTTGTGTTTTCACTGTCTATATTTACAACATTTGTGATGGTTATGATTTGGCTTCTAAATATGTATAAACATTTCTGCTTTTCAAATGTGCAAGATACATGGCATATAAGAATGATGAGTTAGTAGCCCAACTGTGATGGTGTGCTATGTATTTATTTTTGAGGTACAGGTAACTTTACATTTCCCCATCATTTTAACATGAGTGGTGATTGTAGCACTATCGAAAAAACATACTAGTCATGCAGATTGGAACTACTGCATTAGATATTGAATTCCCTCCAAATTTTACTTAAGTTAGTTGCAGTGCTGGATTCTGAAGTCAAAATTCAATGTCTGTGGTGGTAACTGAAGTGGTGGACTTGCCAAGGGAGCCCAGCACCAGTATCAGTAGAGTGGTGAGCCAGGGGCTGTGGATATATGGGTGATGTCTGTTGACACATGGCTGTTGGGCAGTGACACACCTTGGCAGCTGACAGCTCAGTGGCCCTCTCTGACTGCTATCAATGTTGTGGCTCAATCCAGCTGTTACTATCAGTGTGCTGTCACAGAGCTCTCGACCAGTCCAGCAATCTTGAGACCGCAGTATGGTGTTAGTTTAAATAAAGATGCAATTCTTACAGTCCTATTCCCAACTCTCTTGGGGACGTCGCCGTGCTGAATTACTTACTGTACACTGCTGGCACTGTCTCCCATACCAGTGAGGCCTCAGCTGATTAACCAGATGAAGTGTATCCCTTAACACCCCATTTCTGCCATACTCACTCCCATAGTCCTTCACCAGTTCTCTAGATACCCAACCTAAGGTGTGATGTGATTCATGCTGAGGGGTGTGTGGCACATGGAAATATGTGTCATTAAAGGAGCCTCAGGGATACTGGATGACTTCATTGAACAATTAGCCTTGCTTCATGTGGGGTTCTGTGGTGTGACCGAAAAGATTGCCAGTTCTTGTGGGATAAAAGAGGGGATATCAGAAAACAAAGCAGAAACTGAGAGACCACATAATCGAAGCAAAGGGGTCACAACTGACGGAAGCTGTTCACACAATTGGACTGGGCAATGGGCCATTCTAAGATATAGAAACTATTACTGAGAAGTTGGACGAGATTAGATCCTTGTCTGGGTTCAGAGGAGGAAACTCCTCAAGAACAAAAAGTAAGGGAAACTAAAAAATGGTTTCCTAAACATAAATGGAGGGAAAAAAGGTCTTGAACCCAAAACTTCTGAAAGAAGACTATCTCAAAGTGAAGTGGCTAATCAGACCCCTTCTGCATATAAGACAGGGAACAAGAGAACAAGGAATAAGTCTAATATTCTCACTTCTCAGGAGAGAAGGATACAGAAAAAGCTGAGGGAGGGAATATCGAAACAGACCAATAGTACTGCAGTTTCAGTCATCCAACAGGGACAACCACTGGTCAGTATGACTTCACAGCAAATGGAACATATTCAGCTGATTCTCTTTGAGAAGACTGGTGCTGGGGGGAGGGGGAGGGGAAGGAGGGTCGGGAGATGGTGCCCAAGATGGTGCCCAAAATACACTATGTGATCAAAAGTATCCAGACATCCTCAAAAATATACGTTTTTCATATTAGGTGCATTGAACTGCCACGTACTGCCAGGTACTCCATATTAGCGACCTCAGTAGTCATTAGACATCGTGAGAGAGCAGAATGGAGCTCTCTGCGGAACTCACGGACTTCGGACATGGTCAGGTGATTGGGTGTCACTTGTGTCATACGTCTGTATGCGAGATTTTCACATTCTTAAACGTCCCTGAGTCCACTGTTTTCGATGTGATAGTGAAGTGGAAACGTGAAGGGACATGTACAGGGAACAAGAGAACAAGGCAGAAGTCTAATATTCTCACTTCTCAGGAGAAAAGGATACAGAAAAAGCGAACAGACCGACCTCGTCTGTTGACTGACAGACTGCTGACAGTTGAAGAGGGGCGTTATGTGTGATAGGCAGACATCTATCCAGACCATCACACAGAAATTCCAAACTGCATCAGGATCCACCGCAAGTACTATAACAGTGAGCCGGGAGGTGCGAAAACTTGGATTTCATGGTCGAGCGGCTGCTCATAAGCCACACATCATGTCGGTAAATGCCAAACGACGCCTTGCTTGGTGTAAGAAGCGTAAACATTGGACGCTTGAGCAGGGGAAAAACGTTGTGTGGAGTGACGAATCACGGTATAGAATATGGAGATGCGATGGCAGGCTATGGGTATGGCGAATGCCCCGTGAACGTCATATGCCAGCGTCTGTAGCGCCAACAGCAAAATTCGGAAGAGGTGGTGTTATGGCGTGGTCGTGTTTTTCGTGTAGGGGGTTTGCGCCCCTTGTTGTTTTGCGTTGGCACAATCACAACACAGGCCTACAAATATGTTTTAAGCACTTTCTTGCTTTCCACTTTTGTAGAGCAATTCGGGAATGGCGATTCCATCTTTCAATACGATCGAGCACCTGTTTATAATGCACGGCCTATGGCGGAGTGGTTACAAGACAATGTCATTCCTGTAATGGACTGGGCTGCACAGAGTCCTGACCTGAATCATATAGAATACTTTTGGGATGTTTTGGAACGCCGACTTCGTGCCAGGTCTCACCGACCGACATCGATACCTCTCCTCAGTGCAGCACTCGGTGAAGGACGGCCTGCCGTTCCCCAAGAAACGTTCCAGCACCTGACTGAACGTATGCTTGCGAGAGTGGAAGCTGTCATCAAGGCTAAGGGCGGGCCAACACGATACTGAATTCCAGCATTACCGATGGATGGCGCCAGGAACTTGCAAGTCATTTTCAGCCAGGTGTCCAGATACTTCTGATCACATAGTATATCTCTGTGGGACGAGGCAAAGCTACTGGTCACGAAAGCGCCTGAGCCCTTCAAAACCACAAAGGTATCGATATGGTACCAAAACGTCTTAAGGATACTCCTACAAAAAATCCGTTCGAGAGAATAAGGGTGCAGAACTAGAAACTCTCGACAGAGAATTCGAGGGTAATCAACTGAAAGATTTTACTGTTAGGTCAAATCCTTGTGGTAAAAGTCGGCGAAAAATCCCTGGCAGAAATGGGAGAACAGGACTTGAAACTGTACTTACTAGTCTCACAGGTTACCGTCAGGATAGTCAAAGACATCAGAAGCGACCTTGGCGGCAAGCTGGAAGCTGCAAATGTTGCAGATAAACCTGCGACACAGTAGAGGGGCGACTGCTCCCGTGAGTCACCTTCTGGGAAGACTAAGGCTGGAGAAGTGGACGTGGCCCTAATACAGGAACCTTATCTCTATAAAAGAGCCATTTCAGGCCTCAGAAGAAATAGAGATAAGCTGATTTATGCCAGAAATCAAAAGAACTCCAGAACATGCGTTTATGTTAAGAATGGAATTTCAATCATGCCAATCATCTTCTAATCCAAGGACTTAATGACCATTAGGATGAAACAATGTAAGGAACGAAGCATGAGGGTAATTGTGTTGGCCCCACCTTGCCTTCCTTATGAGGACAGTACTCCACCTTCCTAGGAAGTAGGGAGACTGGCAGATAGCTGCTTACAGAAGAATGAACAACTACTGATTGGTTGTATGCCAGTGCTCATAACCTTGTGTGGGGCAGCAGTGACACCACCAGCAGAGGTGAGCACCTACCTCCAGGAACAGAAGAAGGGAAGAAGAAATAGAAATAACTTTTGGGCGCAGTCTTATGGGTAGTTAAGTCAAACAATGGCATGAAGCCATGCTTATCTGACCACGTGTATTTTAAGTTTGAGGTTGAAATGAATGTAAACACACTATGGCTCATAAGAATCCCAGAAAAACAGTCTGGGACTCATATAGGAAAGATCTAAACTCACGCTTATCTGAAGTCAGAACGTCTATAAGGAACCCAGTAGATTTTGAGGACATGTCAGACGCCGTGACATCTACCATTACCACAACCTTATATTTAAAAAACTGCCAATCAGTAGGCGTCCACAAACTATGTGGTAGTGCAAAGGAAGCAAGCAAGAATACTGTTCAACCTTGTAAGAAAGAAAGGACACTGGGGAAAATATAAGGAGGCCTTGGTCAAATGCAAAGTTACGATCAAGCAAGTGAAGCTGTCATCATGAAAGGTATTCTGCGAGGAAGTGGAAGGTACAGGTGCTCGCACAAGACATCATAAAATCCTCGCTAGAATATCAACTAACCCAACTAACCCAGAAAGGAGGATGATGGAAACACAAGGACAGCGAGTGAGACACTGGATGTACTCCTTAAGTCTCATTTTACTCATTGTGCTCTGGCACACAACAAACCAGGAGTCAGTCCCTGAGTGTCACAGGTGTATAGGTAATCAAAGGGAAAACTGAGAATCTGTTAAGGCGTTAAGAACATTTCAACTATTTAAGTCACCAAGCCAGGATGGTATATTTCCTGATTCTGGAACAAGCAGGAGAAGATCTGATCAGATTCATATGTAGACTGTTCAGAGTCAGCCTAGCAGCAGGGATCATTTCCAATTCTTGGAGAACAGTGAAGGTTGTTTTCATTCCAAAGTCAGGGAGAACTGATCATACCAAGACTAAGGCTATGAGGCTGATCAGCCCGCTCTCCTTTCTTCTAAAGACATTAGAGAAACACATTAACATGCTCCTTAAGGAGAAGACGTTAACTGAGTTTCCTCTACACATAAATCAACATGCATAGTAACATGGCAAATCATGTGGAAGAGCACTTAAACAACTTGTTGGGAAGGTGGAAGAAGCTCTCCACTTGCTGGAAATAACTGTCTACACTTTCGTGGATACAAAGGGCACTTTTAGCTACAAAAAAGCACTCCGTCTTCAGACCACAAGTGGCCTACCGGGACCATCGGACCGCCGTTTCATCCTCAGTGGAGGATGCGAATAGGAGGAGCGTGGGATCAGCACACTGCTCTCCTGGTTGTTATGATGGTATTCTTGTCGAAGCCGCTACTATTCGGTCGAGTAGCTCCTCAATTGGCATCACGAGGCTGAGTGCACCCCGAAAATGGCAACAGCGCATGGCGGCCTGGATGGTCACCCATCCAAGTGCCGACCACGCCCGACAGCGCTTAACTTCAGTGATCTCAGTGGAACTGGTGTAGCCACTGTGGCAAGGCCGTTGCCACTTTTAGCAATACGACCTACGAATCCATAGTTAGAGCTGTAGAAGAGTATGGCATCGAGACTACCATATACAAGTGGATTAAGACCACGCTAAAGTAGAAGAAAGGTTGAAACCACCAAAATGAACAAGAGAATGGCAATAAATATCACCAGGGCGTATTTACAAGAAAACGTTTTGTCCCAACTACGCTTTAGCCTAGTAGTGAACGAACTCATTGAAGAGTTCAAATACTAGAGGCTACTTTTGCCAAAGGATACACAAACAATTTAGTCACAGTACTATTTGACAGATTTGCTAGTACTGGAGGAACAATGGCGTAATTTTCACTTGGCATTGTGGAAAAATGGTGCAAAAAGCAGGATCTAAGGGTCGGTCCCAAGAAAACTGTTGTAGTAACACTTACAAGGAAGCAAATGCAGCGCACATGCTGATAACTCAAGTTCCTCGATGAAACTTTAGCAGCAGACGTGGTACTAAGTATCTAGTTGTAACTCATGATGTGAAGCCCTATCATGGACCCTCATATAAGGAATACATCTTAAAAGGCCAAAAGTACTCTTGTGAACACCAGAAGGGCTTGTGGTAAAAACTGGACTCTAAACACCACTGTAGTAAAATTGATGATAATTTATGGGGCTGCAGTATAGCGGAATAAAGCTGAAAAGAAGATGGCTGCTAAGGAGATTCGCAAGGTCCAGAGAGTGGCCCGCTTAGGTGTAACAGGTTTGGAAGGGGATGTCGAGATTGTTTGCCCACTTCCGGCAAATTGGAGACGCGCTGCGGTAACAGAAGCGAGGCACACGCCCTGCAGTGTTTCTCAAATGATTTTACTGAAACTGTTGTGTAAAAAAATACATTTGTTTTACTTACTGGTTCATCTTTCAACACCATGATGACATACCCATCATTTCGTTAATGACCATAATCAGTGTGATATTTATATTTAAGAAAGACACTGTGTGAAATTCGATATTGTTTGCAATGAAAAACAGAGGTCGCTATGATTTTGCGTTTGGTGCATATTAAATAACATGTTGCTGCATATGAAATTTAGGTAACACATTGAATTTTCCTTTAGATTTGGGTAGAGTTCGCTGTCAGAGATCACGAGAACATGGATTTTATGTTTCGCAGTCATTTGTGATCGTGAGAACTTTCGATACAGATAGAATGAAATATCCATAAAATTCGTCATATCTCATAAACGGAATGAGATTTGCTGAGTTTCTCACTTGAAAAGCTGTGTTTTATATCTCCCTCACAACTGCGTCTGGATAGCACGTTAGCGAGGTTACATTGTGTAAACTCCACTGTGTTTCGGCAAAAGAAGCAAATTTTAACATGGCAACAAGAGAAATGTTGGTTTTATTCCAAATTCACCACTCACGATGCTTCTCTGAAAGTTACAAATGGTTAACAAGTCTGGTGAAAATAAATCGTAGCCTTTGTTGCATTTCATCTGAATTCTTTTTAGAATCCCTCCTCCCTGTGAACCATGGACCTTACCGTTGGTGGGGAGTCTTGCGTGCCTCAGCGATACAGATAGCTGTACCGTAGGTGCGACCACAACGGAGGGGTATCTGTTGAAAGGCCAGACAAATGTGCGGTTCCTGAAGAGGGGCAGCATTCTTTTCAGTAGTTGCAGGGGCAATAGTCTGGATCATTGAATGATCTGGCCTTGTAACATTAACCAAAACGGCCTTGCTGTGCTGGTGTGCTGGTACTGTGAACAGCTGAAAGCAAGGGGAAACTACACCCCTAATTTTTCCCGATGGCATGCAGCTTTACTGTATGATTAAATGATGATGGCATCCTCTTGGGTAAAATATTCCGGAGGAAACATAGTCCTCCATTCGGATCTCCAGGCGGGCACTATTCGGGAGAGCGTCGTTATCAGGAGAAAGAAAACTGGTGTTCTACGTATCGGAGTGTGGAATGTCAGACCCCTTAATCGGGCAGGTAGGTTAGAAAATTTAAAAAGGGAAATGGATAGGTTAAAGTTAGATATAGTGGGATTTGTGAAGTTCGGTGGCAGGAGGAACAAGACTTCTGGTCAGGTGAAATAGGGGTACAGCAGGAGTAGGTTTAATAATGAATAAAAAATAGAAGTGAGGATAAGCTACTATGAACAGCATAGTGAACGCATTATTGTAGCCAAGACAGAAAATGTTTCAAATGGCTCTAAGCACTTAACACCTGAGGTCATCAGTCCCATAGACTTATAACTACTTTAACCTAACAAACCTAAGGACATCACACACATCCATGCCCGAGGCAGGATTCGAACCTGCAACCGTCGCAGCAGTGCCGTTCCGTACTAAAGCGCCTAGAACCACTCGGTCGAACAGCCGGCGCCAAGATAGATACGAAGCCCACGCCTACCATAGTAGCACAAGTTTATATGCCAACTATCTCCACAGATGAAGAAGAGATTGAAGAAATGTACGATGAGATAAAAGAAATTATTCAGATACTGAAGGAAGACGAAAATATAATAGTTATGGGGGACTGGAATTCGATAGTACGAAAAGGAAGAGAAGGAAAAGTAGTAGGTGAATATGGAATGGGGGTTAGGAATGAAAGAGGAAGCCGCCTGGTAGAATTTTGCACAGAGCATAACTTAATAATTGCTAACACTTGGTTAAGAATCATGGCCGCCCGGGTGGCCGTGCGGTTCTAGGCGCTACAATCTGGAGCCGAGCGACTGCTACTGTCGCAGGTTCGAATCCTGCCTCGGGCTTGGATGTGTGTGATGTCCTTAGGTTAGTTTTAATTAGTGTGGTATACACCACTTCTAACAAACACCGACCAACGCGCTCCAGTACGCAGCCGCCAAATACATCTCTGGCCGCACTTCTCTGGGCGGCCCGCTGCTTCCATCGCTGGCCGTCTTCACACGCACGCTCCCTTACGTGGCCGAGAAATACACCGCTGGCCGCAGTTCTCCGGGCGGCTCACTGCTACCATCGCTGGCTGAGTTCGCGCGCGCGCGTTTGTCAGCACACAGCAATTGGCTACACCAGGAAACGTTGCGATTGGTTTTCCCTGGAAAACAGCGACCCCAGCCGACGGCTCCATTAACTAGCAAGCCTTATATAAACCCGGCCGCCGCCGCAAACGACAGTTCTCATCGGGTAGTGCAGCACGCCGTGTTCCAGCTGCTTGTGGCTGACTCGCCGCACCACTGGAGGTTACCGGGCTGCTCGGCGGAAATCTTGCGACTTCACTTGGAGGGACTGAACTTCACTGGACTTGGGAATAATTACGGGACGTGCACCCCACCATGCATATTTGGGCCTTGGTATAACCAAACTTTATTTGTGCATTACTTCTGAGTGTGAGCCTGGGTAGGCGCTTGGCTAACATAATTGTCAAAAAGTGATTTGTGATTTAATAAACTAGACTGAGGAGGTTATTGTGTTATTCCTGGTTATAACAATTAGTTCCAAGTTCTAGGCGACTAATGACCTCAGAAGTTAAGTCGCATAGTGCTCAGAGCCATTTAAGAATCATGAAAGAAGGTTATATACGTGGAAGAGGCCTGGAGACACTGGAAGGTTTCAGATAGGTTACATAACGGTAAGACATAGATTTAGGAACCAGGTTTTAAATTGTAAGACATTTCCAGGGGCAGGTGTGGCCTCTGACCACAATCTGTTGGTTATGAGCTGTAGATTAAAACTGAAGAAACTGCAAAAAGATGGGAATTTAGGCAGATGGGACCTGGATAAACTGAAAGAAACAGAGGTTAGGGAGAGCATTAGAGAACGATTGACAAGAACGGAGGGGGGGGGGGGGGAGGGGGAGGGACATATAGTAGAAGAAGAATGGGTAGCTTTGGGAGATAAAATAGTGAAGGCAATAGAGGATCAAGTAGGTAAAAAAAGACGAGGGTTAGTAGAAATCCTTGGTTAACAGAAGAAATATTGAACTCAATTGATGAAAGGAGAAAATATAAAAATGCAGTAAATGAAGCAGGCAAACAGGAATACAAACGTCTCAAAAATGAGATCGACAGGAAGTGCAAAATGGCTAAACAGGGATGGCTAGAGGGCAAATGTAAGGACGTAGAGGCATATATCACTAGGGGTAAAGTAAATACTGCCTACAGGAAAACTAAAGAGACCTTTGGAGAAAACAGAGCTCAGATGGAATGAAGGGAAATCATAAAGGTGGAAGGAGTATATATAGGGTCTGTACAAGGACGATTATGGAAATAGAAGAGGGAGTACATGAAGATGAAATGAGAGATACGATACTGCGTGACGAATTTGACAGAACATTGAAAGACCTCAGTCAAAACAAGGCGCCGGGAGTAGAACTACTGATAGTCTTGGGAGAGCCAGCCCGGACAAAACTCTACCATCTGGTGAGCAAGATGTGCGAGACAGGCGAAATACCCTCAGATTTCAAGAAGAATATAATAATTCCAATCCCAAAGAATGCAGGTGTTGTCAGATGTAAAAATTACCGAACTATCCGTTTAATATGTCACGGCTGCAAAATACTAACACGAATTCTTTACAGACGAATGGGAAAACTGGTAGAAGCAGATCTCGGGGAAGATCAGTTTGAATTCTGCAGAAATGTTGGAACACACGAGGCAATACTGACTCTATGACTTATCTTAGAAGATAGATTATGGAAAGGCAAACCTACGTTTCTAGCATTTGTAGACTTAGAGAAAGCTGTTGATAATTTTGACTGGAATACTCTCTTTCAAATTCTCGTGGTGCCAGGTCGCAGGTTCGAATCCTGCCACGGGCATGGATGTGTGTGATGTCCTTAGGTTAGTTAGGTTTAAGTAGTTCTAAGTTCTAGGAGACTGATGACCTTAGAAGTTAAGACCCATAGTGCTCAGAGCCATTTGAACAAGAAGAGAATAGAGGCTTTCGAAATGTGGTGCTACAGAGGAATGCTGAAGATTAGATGGGTAGATCACATAACTAACGAGAAGGTACTGAACAGAATTGGGGAGAAGAGAAATTTGTGGCACAACTTGGCTAGAAGAAGGGATTGGTTGGTAGGACATGTTCTGAGGCATCAAGGGATCACCAATTTAGTATTGGAGGGCAGCGTGGAGGGTAAAAATTGTAGAGGGAGACCAAGAGATGAATACACTGAACAGATTAGGAAGGATGTAGGTTGCAGTAGGTACTGGGAGGCGAAGAAGCTTGCACAGGATAGAGTACCATGGAGAGCTGCATCAAACCTGTCTGTGGACTGAAGACCGCAACAACAGCTAACCAAAGCAGACATGAAAGCAGATCTTTTAGAATGGACACAATGCCAATGAGGGTTTGGAGGGGATCCACTTAATATTTACAAAAAAATATTACCATAGGCTTCTTTTCGAATGGCACTTCCCTTCCAGCACTCGACAATACACCTACAGCTCACTGACCACTTGCCCCCAACCCCAGCAATACTGCTCTCCCCATGCTTGCCCTGCCGGCTGTGCATCTACCTGCCGCATTACTATGCGTAGACTATAGTGAATTATTTACAATACCATTTACGATCCAAAAATAAGAAATGGTACTTCAATGCTATATTCACACAGCACCGAAACTGATCAGATAAATTACCCTGCTGCTTCCAACTTACTGATACTAGCAAAAAACATGCTGCTGCAGGTCTTTATGTAATATGGGCAGAAAGCGAAATTCCTCAAGAATGTACTACAAAAATTATTGTACCCGCATTAAAGCCCAGTGAAGGTCGTCAACTACAGGTGCCTATTGTCCAACTGTACTGTCATAGTGCATATTTTGAATGTCTTCCCAGATTACATTTTGAATGGTGGTTAGAAAATAGTACAATGCTGCGAATGTCACATTATGGCTTTCAGAAAGGGAGGAGCACTATTGACAATTTAAGTGTCCTGATGATGGACACTGAAAAAGCTTTCGATGGGAGAGGGATATACTGGAAACATATAACTCTGTTGGACGTCCTCCTTCTTTTGCAAAAGTTAGACCACTTAGGATCTCACACACTTGTTATCGTTTTCTTTAAAATTATTTACCTGTGGAACTGTTGAAATAAGAAAGAGTTTTTCAGACACTTCACAGCGTGGAAAGGAATATCTCAAGGAGCTATTTTAAGTCCCATAGGAGGGGCCTTATTTCCAGCAGATAAGGAAAACATAAACTATATAGTCAAAAGTACCCGGACACCTGGCTGAAAATGACTTAGATGTTCGTGGCGCCATCCATTGGTAATGCTGGAATTCAATATGGTGTTGCACCCCCCCCCCCCCCCCCCCCCCCCCTAGCCTTGATGACAGCTTCCACTCTCGCCGGAATACGTTCATTCAGGTGCTGGAACGTTTCTTTGGGAATGGCACACCCCATTTTTCACCGAGTGCTGCACTGAGGAGAGGTATCGATGTCGGTCGGTGAGGCATGGCACAAAGTCGACGTTCCAAAGCATCCCAAAGGTGTTCTATAGGATTCAAGTCAGGACTCTCTGCAGCCCAGTCCATTAAAGGAATGATATTGTCGGGTAACCACTCCGCCACAGGCTGAGCATTATAAACAGGTGCCGATCGTGGTGAAATATGTAATCGCCCTCCCCAAATTGCTCCCCAATAGTGGGAAGCAAGAAGGTGCTCAAAATCTCAATGTAGGCCTGTGCTGTGATAGTACCACGCAAAACAAGGGGTGAAAGCCCCCCTCCATAAAAAACAGGGCCACCATAACACCACCTCCGAATTTTGCTGTTGGCACTACACGCGCTGGCAGATGACGTTCACGAGCATTGGCCATATCCACAGCCTGCCATCAGATCGCCACATTGTCTACCGTGATTCGTCACTCCACACAACGTATCTGCATTGACAATCGACCAATCTTTACGCTTCCTGGACCAAGCGAGACGTCTTTTGGCATTTACTAGCGTGATGTGTGGCTTATGAGCAGCTGCTCGACCATGAAATCCAAGTTTTCTCACCTCCCGCCTAACTGTCATAGTACTTGCAGTGGATACTGATGCAGTTTTGGAATTCCTGTGTGATGGTCTGGATAGATGTATGCCTATTACACATTACGACCCTCTTCAATTGTCGGTGGTCTGTCAGTCAAAAGACGAAATCGGCCTGTACCCTTTTGTGCTGTACGTGTGCCATGACGTTTCCACTTCATTATCACACCGGAAACAGTGGACCTAGGGATGCTTAAGAGTGTGGAAATCTCGCGTACAGACGTATGAGACAACTGACACCCAACCAGCTGACCACGTTCGAAGCCCGTGAGCTTCGCGTAGTGCCCCATTGTGCTCTCTCAGGATGTCTAATGACTACTGAGGTCGCTGATATGGAGTGCCTGGCAACAGGTGGCAACACAGTGCACCTAATATGTAAAACGTATGTTTTGGGGGGTGTCCGGTTACTTTTGGTCACATAATCTATCTAGCCCCACTATTCAAGTGCTACAATATGCAGCTGATGATGCCAGCATATGTATGGCGTCCATCAGATTGGAACTGTGATGCTCATGGCTTGATAATGGCACTGGTCTACTGTCTGAGTGGTTCCTGAGGAGCGGCCGAATCTGTCACACGCAAAATCTGCAGTAGCTTCCTTTACACTGAAACACCGAACATACAGTAAGCCTGGGTTCTTCAAGATTTGATGTATGAACATCAGAAAAGGTATTGGGGCTTCTTCTGGATAATAGACTATCCTGGATTAATAACATTAATCTTCCTGCTACGAAAACAGAAAAACCGTGAATGTCTTACGTGCAGTAAGTCATTTATGGTGGAGAACCCTAACAGACATCCTCCTCACCATGTATGATGCACTGAAACGCTCTGTTATAGACTACAGACGTTTTCTGTTTGGAAATGCCGCATAATATGTACTAAGCAAAACTAAATGTGCTTCAGTTTTGGCCTATAAGACAGTAGTTAGGAACAATTGCGACAGTAACTAACGGTTACTGCTAGTGTAGTTCTCTTCAAAACAGCAACCCATACGAGTTGCTTCTTTACCTGCAGCTAGCTGACTCGCTGCAAATAATACCGTTGTTGTCATGCTGCAGTGAAACAGTCTATGCATTGGCTAGGATTGCTAGTTAATGAAAAACTCAGAATACAGAATGAAAGTTAAATGAATAACCTAATAACATCTATAACATCTAACGTCTATAACTGATGTAGGCAACAGAGAATTAGATTGAATCATGTTTATTCAAGAAAGTACATCTCAAATAAATGAAAAGTGACCCTACGATATTCAATTAAAATACAGAAAAATACCCGTTTTCAAATGCAGAGACGTTTCATTGAAAGTATTACGAGAATGGTAGCAAAATCCCCAAACTAAATTGTAATCAAAGATACACGAAAACTAAGTCCGTTTTTTGGTCACAATACACGAAATATTCATGAGCTCAAAACAGTGCGGAGTTCAATGCGATGATTCACACACTGACGTATGTGACATAAAGAACAGTGACTGATACTCTCTATCCTCAGTTCTGCAATAGAAGTGGGAAAAGTTAGAATCCTAGTCTGGGGCACATGCAGTTCTGTGAGTCAGATCCTTTCAAAAGTTATTGTATCGGCTGCTCACCACCCAGATACAATCACCTATATGACTGAATCATGCGTGTTACCAAAGACAGGTCTGCCTTCTTCCAGCACTCGACGTCAAGTGTCTGAAACGCTCTCTTGCGCTCTTCACTCGAAAAGTCCCAGTCTCCACTGGATTCACTTGTCTTCTACTGTCTGCTTTTCCAACGGCTGAAGGCCGTCCCCACCAAAAAAACATCGTTCTTAAGTTCTCAAGACAGGACTTAACTCACCTTGACCACTTCCCAAGCTAAACTAATATATTACAACCATATTTAAATAAAGAAATGTTATAAATATTTGGCAACATTCATATCATATCATTCATAATGTTTGCAAATAAAGGTTCGTTCATACGTAAGTACGCAAGTATTCTTACGCAAGTGCACTCATATTAAATGAGAATAAATTGTTAAGTTTTGTTCAAACGGTTATTTATGTATTCTTGACATAAGGATCTTTTGGTTCTCTTTTCAG
The DNA here is from genome assembly GCF_023897955.1 of Schistocerca gregaria. NCBI lineage: Eukaryota > Metazoa > Arthropoda > Insecta > Orthoptera > Acrididae > Schistocerca > Schistocerca gregaria. The sequence goes on from NC_064926.1 coordinate 480,803,271, forward strand.
TTGTGGCGTCTGCTAACACCACTTTTAAACTAGCAGTTTTGAATAGCACTTGCAATAAATATCTGAATAAAGTTACTGGCTGAATAGTAAACTTTTCATTAGCTATCTAAACAAGAATGACAAAATATGAGGTACTTTTGCAGTATTCACATGCTGTGTAATTGTGGAGTATACAATGTTCTGAGAAACACTGCATAATGAAAAAGATATAAAAGGTATCATAAGTCAATAAATAAAATAGATACAGATACATAGTTTTCAGGGATGATAGCTATAGTGCTAATCATCTGGAATATTGTAAATTGAAACTAGATGTAGCGTTTAAAAGTTGTTAATTCAGAGGTTCATTGTGAAAATATCTGCTCGTCTATGAAATATTAACTACTGTAGATTTAAGGATATTGAAAATATTGTTGTGCCAATAGGTGCACCTCACTTTTCTGAGATTCAGATTTATTCATATTTACGTTATTTGACCGTAAATTATTATAGATTCCCAAAAAGCTGTAAGAAGCCACCTTACAGCTTGTCAGGCACCCCGCCATTTTTGGAGAATTGTCTTCTGCACAAGGGTCCTGCGAACAAGAGCCGTCCAGATCCCTAGCTTTGGAATTTACGCATTTCCGGCGACACCGCTTGTCTTTGCACCTAGCCTCACCCATAACGGTCAGTAGGCAGTCCTGCTGAGTGCTCTGAGCCATGGGTCCACCTGCATTCAGATGTACAACAGTTTCATCTTATCTCGTACTCATACTCGGTGGCTGACTACCTCGGCTAAATACGTGACGTTACACTATGGAGATGTCACCAACTAATGCTCTTCTAAAAGAATCCGAAGCAATGTCTCTCGACGTCCATAGATAACTATTCTTAAAAAGTCTCTGCTTGAAAGATCCATAGCAATTAAGCATCCCATCACAGTTAAAGGTAAGCGATTGGTGACAAGAGTATATTCAGGGTAAGAAAACAAACGAACACCACTGTTAGTAAAATGTTTCCTACGTCTCAGATTTACATTCCTTTCAGCGTGGAAGGAGCTAATGTTACCAGTGCTCCGAAAAGAACACGAAACAACAGTCTGCCAACCTGAAGTTTTTTATCCACCAAGCAGAATGGGTGAAGCGTTTAATGCTAACAGTGATGTAATCAATTACCTGGAATGCAATGGCAAATGAGGGAGCTGGTTGCACTTATTATTGCCCTAGGTTGCAGACAGCTAAAACATCTTTACTGTTACCATTAAATAGTATTTACTTTGCAGAAATAACAGGAATTAAAGAAGCAGTTTAGTGTGGAACTGAAAAAAAAAGAACAAAATACTAATTCTGGCTGATTCTAAAGAGATCCCTAGACGCATTAACACTGCAATATAACACTGTGCAGTATTACTAACGTCTCCTTACATTGTTCAATAATATTGTGGATCGGAATGTATAGGATAAAGTAGCTGCTACTGTGATAATTGGTCTACTTTTCTGCAGGCACGAAAACGAGGTGGATGAAAAATTCAGCCAAGAAGCGTCAAAGATCACTCGCGACAATCTGTTGGGAGCACTGACGTTGAACAAAGTAAAGAAATTATTGTCATAACTGTGTGCTGATGGTCCTACATCTGATACATAACGGGAAGTGGTTATCAACACACACACACACACACACACACACACACACACACACATATATATATATATATATATATATATATATATATATATATATATATATAATAGCCCAAAAAACTTTATATCGCAGAGAACCGCTTTTTATCCAGTCAGTATTTGTAACGTGTACGTTACTTCGATACTGTACTTAAAACAACAATCGTAGATTATACTGCGACTGCGATTGCTGAAGCAATAGCATTGTCAGCCATGTTAGTGCTACATATTGCTAAACGAGAGGTTTAGCAGAATGATGGGGAAATCAGTTCTAGAAGTGTACGCTATAAGAATTTTGTAATGAACAAAAACACCGGACACCAGATGCCTAGTGAGCGGGTGAGTGTGGCGGACAAGTGGATATATACGATTTAGTTGTATGATAACTACAAGAGGCTGATACAAAGTTCCGACATAACAGAGACTGAATTTGTAATTTTGTATAGATACAAAATAGCTGTGTCCTTAAAATTTAATTGTAATCACTAACAAAAGTAACTGCAAAGGCTGTATTGTTTTCCTCAAAAAGGCAAAAAATTTAATAAAAAAAATTACTACTATTCGGAGAAGAAGTTAACCGAACGTTTAATCCAAAGAGTATGAAACTTTGTGAATTCTTATATTGTGTGATCTTTGTTTATTTTTTTTACTGGATATTTTCGGTCATCTTTTGTGTACCATCCCAAAAAATTCCTGTGCAGTGACAGAAGTAATTTTATTACAGCAGATAACATTCTGAGATTTACTCACCACCGGAACTAAGCTCAGCATGGCGGTATGTATACACGTACTACATTTTCTTTTTTTTTAATCTGAGAAGTTACCATGAGTGAAAAAATAACTGCCACAGCTACAAGGCTGCTCTGCATCTAATAGAAGGGTATTTTGCAACAAATGCGAATAATATCAGCATCTATAGACGTGCGTTAACTTTTGTGTCTACTATGCGTTTACTTGCGAAAAGCTCTACTGTTAAGGTGGAACAAACACTATATTTTGTGCACTGCATAAAGCGTATAACGTGTATCTAATACAAGTATTCTGCAAGAAACAACAGGGCGTGTGGCATAGTAGGCTCGAATTTCATTATTTTTACCGGCAATGATCATTACTGTACCTAAGGTACATGGAACTGTCAACAACAAGGCTTTTCATGATACGCAACGCAACATTGTAGAGCTTTTCTATGACGCTTATGTATCGACTAAACAAAACCGTGACGTATTATGCAGCTTTTCTTTGAAAGTTTTATATCTTACATTGACGAAATCAATACCCGAAAATCGATTGGACCGGGCGCAGATCTGGTAGGTGGAAGGTAATTTCCTATATCGTTTGAAGTGATATATATCGAGCGCCAATGTCATGGCGCCAGATAATGATTAGTTATTGCTTTTGCTCAGAACACTGATAACAGAACATTTTGTAACAGTGAAACTTGTCAGCAATGCTATACAGATGAGTAGACAAGACAGATGAGTAGACTGGCGGAAATTGATTCCGCGATTTTGTGCTGCGGAAAGAGATTTAGACCTCTTTTTGGAATATCGTTTATTGTCACGTCACGATTTTAGGAATTACTTGTATTGTCACGGGAGACGTTTGTGAAAACTGGGGAAAAAAGCGACAGACGCTGATTTCACAGTATTGTTATATTGTACGAAATGTCACAAAAGAACTAAACACATCATTCGATAGAAGTAAATTGACGATACAGCGTAGTATTACTTTAGTCTCTTGCTGGATGAGAAAATATACCTTAGAAATCACTGTTCAGTTGGATTTCCTGCTAATACTGTTGGCGATTACTGTCGCTTTTGTAATGAGTTGTGTTATGTTAGTGTGAGGAACTGTACGCATTTCAGTACCTGCGTTTGTACAGGCTGCGGTTGGGGGCAAAAGCTTTCTTGCGAGACTCAGTTTTCCTGAGAGACATAGCTACAGTATACCCCGGCTACGACAAAGAATTGGTCATGGCTGCATACGCAACACGCTGAATTATCGATGATGACGAGCAAAGGAAGCTAAACTATGTCATGCTCGTTGTTGTCAACGGTGCAAACAAAAGCGGTATCTGGCGCCATGACAATCGCGCACTCGATATAGGCCTATATCACTTGCAAGTGATCTTGAAAATTTCTTGGGGGAGAGGGCGGAGGGTCACCTGCCCTCCTGCGCCACTTAGCATGACATGGATACATACTGCGTTAATTAAAGTAATAAAATATACAGATGTTTGCATATCATATAATAATAAAAAATTATTAAATAAAAATAAAACATATCAAATGTTTTACTAAAATAATACGATCAAAGAAGCAGTGCATAATTCATCGATTTAGTATAATTTCAATTCAGAGAAATACAAAATTGGAATGGCATAAACCTGAGAAGTGTCAATTTTTATGAAGTGATCCAACGAGGGTTGCTTCACCATTTTTAAATATTTTGATTTTTTACATGTGATTACGCTATAATTGAGAAGTTCAGAACAGTTTTTTAAGGATTTTACGTTGCACCGTTACTGAATGGCAGCCATTTTGATTTGTAAGCGCACAACAGTGTTTCAGTTTGGAGACATTAGCTTTAATTTGAGTATCTGCATGGGGTTAAGTCACAATACTACAAATGACATGGATGTTTTTAGAAAAGTCTCCTGTACAGCATTGTTTATTACCCAAAATACCCTAAATTCAAAACTAACTTGTCAAAATACCTCCAATGTCCGGTATTGAAAATTTCGAAAACACCTTTTCAGACCCAAATATAACAACCAAGGAGTGATTTATCAGATGGCGTTTTTTTCCTCTAGTTAGATATCATAAACTATTAGCCTTATTTAGAGCAAGAACACTGACAAGTGTTTCCTTAATTTCTTTATAAATTTTTGAAATTTGAAAATCTTTATTTTTTGTAAAGTTTGGGGATAGTTATCTCTGGAGGGACTGAATATAAAAAATTTGAGTTTTGTACACCTATCTGTTAACAAACTACTGGAAAAATATCACCATAGATGTGTGACTGTGAACAAAGATATGAGTTTTTCAAAATTATGAAATAATTCACATTATACTACAATTGATCTTATGTATGGTTGTTGCCTATTTAAATGGTTTATTGTTTAATTGCAATAAAAATTAGCTGTAACCTATCTTTAGTTAACACTATCATCTTGTATTTAATTAGTGTTATTTATTTTAATAATAGAATATTAAACGATAGGAGCTTTTGATTTAGTTCTGTGTTTAAATAATTGCCCATTTACATCTAGGTTTATTCTCAATTAAGCAACACATTATTACAAGTTCAAAATGATAAAAGTAAAATAATAAAATTAAAATTTCTGTGTAGTTGAGAGAGCTGCAGTTTTGTGCGTGAGTTTAGTCATGAAGACAGCTGTGTACAGGAGCTCAGTGGACAGAGTTACAAGTCTGCACAGTAGTCAGTGGCATGCCTGCACCTGAACAGTGTTTTAGTCAGTCTGTTGAGAATTCCCTGTTAGAGGGGATGTACAAACTTCACTGAGAGTAAAATAGTTCATGTACTTTTGTCGTGAGTGTAATTTTAATGAAGTAAAATAATTTTAAAATTTAATAATAATAAATGAATTTGAAGGACTACTTGGAATGCAATAAAAATGATGAACAGTGTTCTGTTGGACATATAGTAAGTGAAGTGTGTCACAAAACAGTTTATGGCTCAGTTTCGAAAAACTTAAAAAAATTTAATGGCTTGGTTGAAGACAGACAAACTTTGTTTAAATTAAGAATAGGCTCTTCTGTATCATCAGTTTGTATCATGAGAAAAAATATATTCTAAAGTACAATAACGTTTTTGGGAAAAAATGCTCTGGTTCACTCAAAGTTCTTAAAAAGCCAGTTATTAAGGGTTTGAGGGAAATAAAACTTGAACATTTGTCCTTGTTATTTGCGAGTAAAACAGCTCCCCGAGTAAAACTTAATGATTCCTAGAAATCCCTGTGCCCTAATTATTACTAAAAAATGTTTATTGTGAAACCAGGACCAGAATCATAAACCTTGTTAATGACATTTATATTCCTAGTGAGGAGGCTATAAACAAATTGGATTTTGCTTTTTCTAATTTAGAGATATGTCCTGCTTTGTAAATAAGAACATTGAGTCGCAGGAAAAGAAAAGCAGCTAATGAAATCAAGGTACAACGAATTTGAAACAAAATTAGAAAAGACTTAGAATCATGCTTTAATAATGCAGATATCAACAGTATTTCTAATAAAGAAGAAAACCGATCTCATTAATCATCTGACACTGAATATTCGAATTTAACTGAGTAATTAAAAAGTAGTGCTCAGTGACACTTAAAGTGGAAGAGTCAAATTTTTAAGTTTGCACCCAGACTAACGATCAAAAGAAATAATAGTACAAGATTTATGATCGTTTGGTTAGACTAACGTGAACATTAGTGAAACAGCAAGGCATTCTACCAGTTTTAGGAAAGAATAAAGGAGTAGGTGTAAGTGAAGAAACAGCTGAAAAGATCTAGACTAAGAAAACAGTACAATGTGCCCATGAAGCAAAGACAGCAAAATAATTATTATAAATGGAGTTAAAGCAACAAATCAGAAACGACTACTGCTGTCAAATTTAAATGAACTTTATGTAGTTTTCAAAAATGCTCACCCTGAATGCAAAATTGGAAGGTCAAAATTTTGTGACCTTCACCCTATGTGGTGTATTTTGGCCATCGCCTCAGGAACACGTTCTGGACCCATATGTGTTTGTATATAAATGCCAGACTGATGACTGCGGGTGCAAAACTCAATGGTGTTGACTACTAAAAGTTCCTGGATTTAATGGTCTGTGACATTAACGATTATGACTGCATAATGAATTTGTATGGTAAATTTCTAAGTAAAGCAACCACTCTTGAATTGTTTAACGAATCTGAGGAGGAAATGCCCGACAGTGTTACTCTCAAATGGTGAGTCACAACAGACAGGACTGAAATGATACCAGTGGGTCAATCTCAGGAAGAGTACTTTGAATCTTTCATTGAGAACTATAAAGTCTCAAAAGTTACCACTATGTTTTTAAAATCCAGAAAGTTTTTGAAGGACAAAAAAGCACAACTTTATATGAAGCAGAATGCATAGTCCTAGCTGATTGTGCAGAAAACTTTGCACTTGTGTTTCAGGATGAAGTACAAGAGTACCACTGGGTCAATGACAGGCAATAGTACATCCATTTGTTCTGTACTTCAAAAGTGAGAAAGACGAAGTTTGCAGTTTTTCAATTTTCATTCTAGGCGACTACTTGGAGCACAACACTTCGGTTGTCCATGTGCTTTAAAAGCATGTAACAAATTACATAAAAGAAGAGTTGCCCAAACTTGAGGGGATCATATACTTTTAAGTTAGAAGTGGTAGTCAATACAAGAACAAAATTAATGTTTAAATCTTTGCAACCCCAAAGTGGATTTCGTGTTGGAGGCCGAATGGCACTTTTTTGCTTCTCGCCATGGTAAAAATGCATGCTATGGAGTAGGAGACAGCAAAACGTTAAGTGAGTAAAGCCAGCCTACAAAGGAAGACCACAGACCAAATTCTTACAGTAACGGACATGTGTGCCTTTTAAAAGGATAATATTAAAGGCATCAGCTATTTTCTCGTTACGAAATATCATAATGTCAAATAACACATCAAACCATATTTGAAAACTGTATAGCAATAATAGAAACGAAGCAATTCCAGAAATTCCTTGGCATTGTAGAAAACTTAGTTTGACATGGAACATCTGACATCGAAATTTATGTGAATCACTGAGTGAGTTAAATTACATCCATGTCTTTAATGTTGAATGACATAGTGGTACGAGTGTATAATGAACAACGGTGGCTTGCACAGGTTGAAAGAATAAGTTTGGAAAAAAATTATGTCTTTGTGCATTTTTATCACCCTGTTGACACAAGGACGCCAGTCAAGATACCTATTAGTGACTAAATTTGGATGCCAATGAAAAACGCATTAAGGAAGCTTTTAGTGCTTGAACTTGCCAAAGCAAGTTACTAATAATCACTACTATGATTAAGAAGCACCTCATCTAGAAAGCATTTCAATGGAAAAGATCTTTTTTAATTTTTCAAGCTAATATAAATGTGCAGTACAATAATTTTTCAGGTTTTTACATATAATTTAGTACCTCAACTTCAATAATAGTTGATTATATCTAGCCAATATCACACATGAATTACGCAACAGTCATAAGAACAATGATAGTGTAATGTGAATTATTTCCTTGTTTTCATAAATTCATATCTTTGTTCACAGTCAGATACCGATGTTGACATTTTTACAGTGCACTGCTATCATATAGATGTACAAAATGTGCAAAAATCAAATTTTTATATTCTGTCTCTCCACAGATAACTATCCTCAAGCGTAATAAAAAACAAAGACTTTCAAGTTTCAAAAATTTATAAAAAGTTAAGGAAACATTAGTCAGTGTTCTTGCTCTAATTAAGGCTAGTAGTTTATGATACCTAGCTAGAGCAAAAAAACTCTGATAAATCACTCCTTGGTTATTGTATTTGAGCCTAAAAAGTAGATTTTCTAAATTTTCAGTTTGAAACTTTGAAGGTCATTTCGACTGTTTTTTTTAAATTAGGGTATTTTGGGCAACAAACAATGTTGTAGAGGAGACTTTTCTAAAAACAGTCACATTAATTGCAATGTTGTAACTTAACCCAATGCAGAGACATTCAAATTAAAGCTAATGTCTCCAAACTGAAAAACCGCCATGTGCTTACAAATAAACATGGCCGCCATTCAGAAACGGTGCTAGGTAATTTAAAAAAAAACTGTTTGTAACTTCTCAATTATAGGAAAATCACATATAAAAATCAAAATATTTAAAAATGGTCAAGCAACGAACTTAATTTTTATTGAATCACTTCATTTGGATTGACCCCTAAGTACATACGTCATGCAGTTAATTTAAGAACTGTAATCGCAACTAAGCCTCAGAACTTCGACAATTTCATAATTTACAGAATATAAAATCGGATTATGCACTTACCATTATTAGTATTTCACTAAGCACTACGATTACGAACATAAGTCCGCGAACTATATTTAGACGAGCGTATGCTTCTCATTTTTTAATTTTCATTTTTGGCGATGGAGGGGAGGGGGGGGGGTTGTCTTTCCCCTTACACATTTTGCCTTACTCAACTTCTTGTGGTTTGCCAGTTCTACTTGTGGACTGAAAAACCGTGTCAGTTTTGTTGTTGAAAGCAAGTGTACCCAGACAGTGAATGTCCGTCCTTGCGTAGCTGGAATATTACCTTTCAAGTCTATGTCCATCCACAGGAACAGACCCTCACGCAAGAAACTGCAGCGTATCTTGTGTTAAACATAGTTTTTTTAATATAATTCCGAGTAATTTTTGAGACACTTAATTGTCATACTACATTAGCCTGTGAAAGTTAGACGTGGAATTTGGAAAATGATGTATATAGCAATGTAAAAGCTACGGTAAAAGTTTAGGTGAGGGCCAACGGCGTGTTTTTATGGAGTTGTGAGCGCTCGCCGTGGCGTATAATGGGAACGAAAGCAGTGTGTCAGTTGCTGCTTCTGTGACGCCAGTGATAGAGCAGCGGACAGATGTCATGTATCGAAGTAAGAGACGAACAATGTTATGAGATTTCACGTCAGTATACCACAACTTCGGAAATCGTAACACATTCGGAAGCAACTGTTATTTGTGACCGTCAAGATTATGAATTTAATTGTTGCTCGTTTCACCTGCAGCAATTTAAAGTATGCTGTTAGGTCCCAACCTAACCACACCCTCGTAATTAGTGACACATTCAGAAATAATATGCCTATATTTGTGACAACCAGGTATCTTTATGTGGGGGAGGGAGGGGATGTTCTAATTACATTTCTACCAGGGGAGCCGAGCGAAACTTACCCGCTTCTATTGTTTTAAATAATCACAATATTTGGAATAATTGTAGTCATTGAGATAAAGGTGGTTGCGGGAATGAAGAGAAAATATCTTTAAATATGAACCGGACGACGTGAAATAATAATCATGAGTTTGTGATACAACCTTGTATATACGTTTCAACGTGTCCAGAAATGCGTTTTGCGTTCGAAATGTTTGTCCCAGCTTGTGGGATGGGCAGAGATCAGGGACTGTCAGTAGGGCCACGTAACATGTAACTTTAAGTGGACAAACTTTGTCAGTTACAGTAGACACGACAGGCCTTATGAGGAGCAGGTAAATCACAATTCAAGGCGACGTGTCGTTTCGGAAAGCATATTCGTTTAGAAAAGCCAACTTGCACGACAGGCAGAGGTAACGAAAAACTGCAAAAAAAATGGTTCAAATGGCTCTAAGCACTATGGGACTTAGCATCTGAGGTCATCACTCCCCTAGACTTAGAACTACTTAAACCTAACTAACCGAATGACATCACACTCATCCATACCCGAGGCAGGATTCGAATCTTCGACCGTAGTGGTGGCTCAGCTCCAGACTGAAGCGCCTAGAACCACTAAGTAACAGCGGCCGGCGACGTGCAGCACTACTTGTCTAGCTATCTCTTCGTAATAGACAGAGGAATGAGAAGACCAACTGAGGCATAATGTCAACGAGTATTAGCATGTGATTACCATTGTACTCCTCACTCCCAGTCCTTTAAAGAATCGAACATCAACTTCAAATGTCTTCTTTTCAAATGAGTTAATGTGCTAAATATAGTGTGACACAGAAAAAGGGGAACATTTTCACAATCCAATAAAACTAGAAGTGATGAAGGAAGGAAAAATTGCATTCCTAATAATTGAAGCCTTACAATTTTGCCATCTACGAAACACTGATGGCATTTATCATTTCTTTTTTTAATTACGTCTTTTAGATGGCGTCCTCCTGTACGAATACATTCGTGAAATCTGCTGTTGAGATTCCTCATTGACCGCTGCAACATCTCAGATGGGTAGGGTTATCAGATGTCCTGAAATTCCGGACATGTCCTACATTTTAACCGTTTGTCCGGCGTCCAGGGGGGGGGGGATTTTTGAAAAGTCTCTAATGTCCTACATTTTCAGAAACAAACAGTGATCGCTAGAAACGAACTGGCAGCTGTGAAAACAGAAACGAATAATTGTTTATTAGCCGCAACTGCAAGTCGCTATGGCAACACAGCTACAGTGATACGGCATATACATTCCATAGTAACAAAGAACGATGGATGTGGCTACACAGCATTTGAACTCTGGGTTAAAATGGACTTTGGTGTCGGCGGTGTCTGCGTGCTGTGCAGATGTTGGTAACGGTGCGATGAATCATGGGAAATCGAGACAATGAACCATAATACAGATGTGAAGAGCCAATGACTTGATTTTCTCTCTGTTCCATTTGCAGTTTGTTTATCGAAGATTAAGATTGTGGAAAGCCAACAGTTAATCCATAGTGCTTTTTTTTACAAGCCGAAACGAAAATGCAAATTCAGTGACGCATTGTCGTTAAAGTGTGTTTCAAGGCAGGAAGAAGCGGATACGAAGCAGAATGCCTTTTTTGTCCTCCAGGAACACATATGTTTCTGTTACACACAAAGGTAAGGTTATCAAATACTTTTTTTTTATCTTTCGCCTGACTTTTATCGGCCTATTGATATAGCGATTATTTACAGAATTTTAATTTGTATTTACCAATTTTGGTATATTGTCACTATATTAAGTCGGAAACGTTTCGCATATCGTTACACAATGTTTGGAAGTACACCTGTCTTCCAAGAAACATAAAACATCTCAAAATTCTGCCGATACTTCAGATATTAAAGGTTTCTTTACTCAGTCCACACAGTCAGTATATCGTGTTAGCGCTGCAGAGGCAACACTTACATTTCACGTTGTTTATCACCACGCGCCATAGAAATCCATGGACTGCAGGCCGAAACTCAACGCAAAACTATACAGTGATTCTCAAATTGCGAAGAAAGTTCAGTGCGCGAACAAAGACCGAAGTGATTATTAACAATGTCCTTGCATCACATTCTGTTTACGTGGCGATACAACGTCTAGAAGAATTTCTTTTTTTGGGGTAACTACCGACAGCAGTAATCATGGTTCCCAGAAAGTATTCCCTATTTTAATACAATATTGAGCATACCTTGAAGCTGGGGGTATGCAGACAAAGATAATCGAAATTAAAACTACATCAAATGAAAATGCAGAACCAATATCATCATATGTTCGAGACACTTTAGTAGGAGTGGGAATAGAAATGTGTCGCATTTGGTGCTGACAATACGAACACAAGTTTTTGGTGGTTTAAGTCGACCAGAGGGCAAAAATGTATTCACCAAACTAAAGTCCTATCTTTAATGAAAATGTAGTTGGAGTGAGTTACCAAGCTCACATTCTTAACAACGCCATTCAGCATGGGACAGGTATTTTAAGTGTAAATTTAGAGTGTATTGTTTTCAAGCTGTACTAATAAGAGCACATTGGACAGATGAAAGGAACAGTTTATCTGTTGATTCGATCAAAGGTATTGCTTTTGTAAAGTATAATTTTAAGAACTTCAGTTAGTTGGAAATTTTTTGATTATATTTCAAACAAGCTAAGTGTTTAGCACAGGATTAGTTCTTCAGAGAAATATAAGTGACTGCTGTTGATTATCATATTTAACATTGTATGTGTCAGAATTTAAAGACTGCTGTTGATTATCATATTTATCATTGTATGTGTCAGAATTTAAAAAAAATATATTAATGTATGTGGCTGTGGGTATTATAAATAGCATTTAAATTTGAAGTCTACATAATTTTTTTTTCATTGAGCAATAACGTCCTACATTTTTGACAAATGTCCTACATATTTTATCAATGTGTCCTACATTTCCATTAGATAATCTGGTAACCTACAGATGGGATACTCTGAATTGCATCCTGAATTCTCTGTTTTAACTCATCCAGGTTTCTTGGTCGATCGCGTCTACTTTGCTCTTGAGGTAATACCACTAGAAAAAAATCACAGACGGATAAATCTGGCGATCTAGGGGGCCAGGGAATGGAATCGTGTGATCACACAGTTGCCAAACAATTCTCGCAGATATGCCATTGATTGCCGTGTTACTAGCGTGTAAAGGGCGCTCATGAACGTCATTAGGAATTGTGTTTGCCCAGTAGCGGTAGCTCTGTTTGTACACATTACCTGTGAGGAAAAAAAATGTGCCCTATCTGACACCCACAAGTCGTTTAGAAATTCATAGTCATTGTTTATTTTTGTTATTATTTGTTGACAGAATCCTAATCGTAACCGGTAATCGTTGTCCTTCAATTGTTGCACCACTTGTAGTTTGTACGGAGGATGAATTTTTAAATCCGGAAGAAGAATTCTGCGAACACTCTCCCGTTACATTCCAACCACTCCTGCTTGCTTACGAATTAAACGCCGTGGGCTCCTTAAGACAGACTCGTGTATAACACGAATGCTCGCTGGAGAACGCACACTTCTTGCCTGTCCTGTTGGTTTCTTCTTGAGGGCAGAATTAGTCTCTTCAAAGTTATTAATCCAACAATTCATAGCGTGTTCCGACGGAACGGTGTCATGACCTCCTAAATTATAAAAACGTCGAAACTGCATCTGCGCCGCTAAAAAACTAGCATTGTTTTTATAAAACATAGCTGACGTACGTTGTTATCCGTTCCACTGATCCATGATTACTGAAATGGCGGACTGTTTATCGCTGTCACAAACCCGCAGTGCTGCCACCTGCCCATGGGTGCCAGTACTAATTTTAAACTCAAGTAGGTAAGCGAGAAAAAATTTTAGAAAATGTTTGAAATTATGTGTAATGTTTGTTGGAAGTAGGTAAGTGCTCTTATTTTCAAAAACTGTATGAACGAAGGCTCGGTAATTTGCTCGCAGTGAGTTAGGCTAGCATTTTATTTTTTTAATTTGGTCACTAATTATATAAATAATAAAATTAAATATTTGTTGCCCCTGGAAAACGTTAGACAGGCAACCTGCAACTGCGACTGTCACAATGAACCGGATTTGCCGTTTTGTAATATAGACAGGAACTCTTTTTCTTGCTTTGGTCAGTACTATCTGCTGTAGGAATAAGTGATACTTTTTTCTAAACAGCCAAGACTCCGATATTTCCTCTTCTCCTACGCTGCACAAAAATGTCTCTCACTCCAAAAGCTACTTTAAAAGCAAGCAACTAGGATAGGGTGTCCATTTCATTTTCATTGAAAAAGGGGACATTTAAAATAAATTAGAGAAAAACCTGGGACAATGAAGAAAAAAACGGGACATAAATATTGTATTGACTAAATTTAATACACATGCAAGTTTGCCTTTAGAACGTGCACTCAGATGATCCCAAATCTCTTTTTACAATTATTCTGCCACACTATCACCGTACTTTTCACTTTTATGTACTTTATCAAGAAGTGCATTTTCGTTTGAAATTGTATCATAAGTCAGTACACGATACACCATTAAAGTGTGTTTTGACAATGAGTAAGGTCCTCACTGTTTCAATTTTCATTCTGTTTTTTTCATCGGACCACAAGGAGTTCATTAACGAAAACAAACGTTCCACAGCAGCATTTGACCCAGGAATTGCCAGACAAAACTCCACCGAATGAATTGTGTTTTTCATGTTAATGTTTTTACTCTTGAAATAAGCAAATATTTTACAGCCTGTTTGTAAGGAGTTGTGCACTACATGTGCTGGACAGCCAACACCTACTACATTATTCACTGTGTTCTGTTGCAGTTTATAGAACAAATTGTTTTTTCCTTTTTCTTACCACCAAAATTGATGTTAGTGTTGTCTACAGAAACTGCAATCACCTTTCCCTCAAGATCATATTTCTTTAAAACCTCCAGCAAATAATTCTGAAGTAAATCTGAAGTTTCTCCAGCTCAATTAACCAATTAGAGCACTTTCACCGTGATACCATTTTCAGGGTGAAAATACCTGATAAGGAGAGGAACCAGCTTCAAATCCAGATGATTCGATATATCAATCATTACTGAAATTAATCGAGCACTTTTCAGTTCATTTAAAACCTGCTGAGCTGCATACGTTCCAATAACATATGAAACGATTGCATTACATTTTGTGTGTCCACATGTGAATTTAGGATTGAAAAGTTTTTTATCAACTGCTGTAGTACAGTCGATTGACTTAAAGCTATGGTTATGCATTGCACTGTGGTATGCAAACGTAGCTTCTTGTGCTGCCAACTGCCTGTCCATTTCTGTTACTGATTTTAAGTTTACGTAGTAGTCACTCACGCATTTATTTGCTCTTTTAGTTTGATCACTCATGCGATGTTTCTTCGTCTTAATGTGATTCACAGTGTCAGATCTTCCACCATGACCAATAGCAAATTTTGATCTGCACAACGTACATTCTACAGTTTCTCCACTATTAGTCATAAAAGGAAACTCGCTTTTTGTATTGCTGTTAAAATTACACTTTCGTTTTGGCATAATGAAACAGTGATTTCACAGTGAAAAACATTAAGAGTCGTGACGAAAGCCAGAGAGCAAGTATCAGTGGTGTAGAGTATATCTGGACCGAAAGGACGGTAAAATACTCTAGCCGAGCAGAATCATAAAAAAACGGGACATTTGAGCGTCCCCAAAAAAACTTTGGGGACAGCGGGACATTTTAGTAAAAAGCGGGACTGTCTCGGGAAAAACAAAACTTTCGAGTCCAGGAACATTTGGTACTCCAGAACCTCCACGAACAATGGCTACAGTGAACCATCCGTTTCCATGACCAAATGAATCATTAATATCTACGCTAAAATTAAGTCGGCAGCCCTCCGCCACACACCGTCAGGTGGCTTGCGGAGTGTGGATGTAGATGTAGATGTAGAAACGGGACGAATGGACACCCTAAACTAGGAACCTGAGAGCCGAAGTATGTTTCAAAAGCCGGCTGGTGTGGCCGTGCGGTTCAAGGTGCTTCAGTTTGGAACCGCGTGACCGCTACGGTCGCAGATTCGAATCCTGCCTGGGGCATGGATGTGTGTAATGTCCTTAGGTTAGTTAGGTTTAAGTAGTTCAAGTCTAGGGGACTGATGACCTCAGATGTTAAGTCCGATAGTGCTCAGAGCCATTTGAGCCATTTTTTATGTTTCAAAAACGTTTACATGGGAGCGAATATCTACACTTCTGGAAATGGAAAAAAGAACACATTGACACCGGTGTGTCAGACCTACATTACTTGCTCCGGACACTGCGAGAGGGCTGTACAAGCAATGATCACACGCACGGCACAGCGGACACACCAGGAACCGCGGTGTTGGCCGTCGAATGGCGCTAGCTGCGCAGCATTTGTGCACCGCCGCATTCAGTGTCAGCCAGTTTGCCGTGGCATACGGAGCTCCATCGCAGTCTTTAACACTGGTAGCATGCCGCGTCAGTGGACGTGAACCGTATGTGCAGTTGACGGACTTTGAGCGAGGGCGTATAGTGGGCATGCGGGAGGCCGGGTGAACGTACCACCGAATTGCTCAACACGTGGGGCGTGAGGTCTCCACAGTACATCGATGTTGTCGCCAGTGGTCGGCGGAAGGTGCACGTGCCCGTCGACCTGGGACCGGACCGCAGCGACGCACGGATGCACGCCAAGACCGTAGGATCCTACGCAGTGCCGTAGGGGACCGCACCGCCACTTCCCAGCAAATTAGGGACACTGTTGCTCCTGGGGTATCGGCGAGGACCATTCGCAACCGTCTCCATGAAGCTGGGCTACGGTCCCGCACACCGTTAAGCCGTCTTCCGCTCACGCCCCAACATCGTGCAGCCCGCCTCCAGTGGTGTCGCGACAGACGTGAATGGAGGGACGAATGGAGACGTGTCGTCTTCAGCGATGAGAGTCGCTTCTGCCTTGGTGCCAATGATGGTCGTATGCGTGTTTGGCGCTGTGCAGGTGAGCGCCACAATCAGGACTGCATACAACCGATGCACACAGGGCCAACACCCGGCATCATGGTGTGGGGAGCGATCTCCAACACTGGCCGTACGCCTCTGGTGATCGTCGAGGGGACACTGAATAGTGCATGGTACATCCAAACCGTCATCGAACCCATAGTTCTACCATTCCTAGACCGGCAAGGGAACTTGCTGTTCCCACAGGACAATGGACGTCCGCATGTATCCCATGCCACCCAACGTGATCTAGAAAGTGTAAGTCAACTACCCTGGCCAGCAAGATCTCCGGATCTGTCCCCCATTGAGCATGTTTGGGACTGGATGAAGCGTCGTCTCACGCGGTCTGCACGTCCTGCACGAACGCTGGTCCAACTGAGGCGCCAGGTGGAAATGGCATCGCAAGCCGTTCCACAGGACTACATCCAGCATCTCTACGATCGTCTTTATGGGAGAATAGCAGCCTGCATTGCTGCAGAAGGTGGATATACACTGTACTATTGCCGATATTGTGCATGCTCTGTTGCCTGTGTCTATGTCCCTGTGGTTCTGACAGTGTGATCATGTGATGTATCTGACCCCAGGAATGTGTCAATAAAGTTTCCCCTTCCTGGGACAATGAATTCACGGTGTTCTTATTTCAATTTCCAGGAGTGTATTACGATAGATGAAATCTGGCAGCTAAACGGGAATTTCCAGCACTGATACTGGAGCTTTTACGTGACCTACCAAAACCAGTATTGTAAAATCAGTTTACGAAAACTGGATTTGGAGGCTCCATGTAATCGTAGTGAATGCGGGCTCCATGTAATCGCAGTGAATGAGAAGCTGCTTTTGGTAGGACATTTGAGTTCAACTTTTCTTTTGAAAAACGTAGTCATTAAACAGTAGGATCAGAATTCCGTAAATGATTTCAGTGATATCATTTAACACCACTGAATGTATTTTATTTTGTCTCAAGTGACTTCATTTCTACTGACGATATGCCACACACCTGCTCTCGTATCAGATCATTGGTCGATTATCGCAATGTGCAACAAAATTCGGATGTTGAAACTGCTCCGTGGTGCTGTCCGTGGCATGGTCTTCTCACTGTGCCCGACTTACTGTGATCTACTTACCTCAGCGCACCAAAATACTACATCTCAGTGTGTTGAAGCTGAATGCTCCTTCACATGTGTTTCCTTATACGTGGACACGGGCACAGTGTCGTAACTAGAGTATGGGAAACGAGGTGCCTGTTCTGGTCGCAGTTTACATGGGGAGCAGTTTGTTACATTTATTTATTTATTTAGTTTTGTGACGTATCCACCAATCAGTTTCAAATTATGGTATCTACAGCTTAGGTTCAAAATGGTTCAAATGGCTCTGAGCACTATGGGACTTAATATCTAAGGTCATCAGTCCCCTAGAAATTAGAACTACTTACACTAACTAACCTAAGGACATCACACACATCCATGCCCGAGGCAGGATTCGAACCTGCGACCTCAGCGGTCGCGCAGTTCCAGACTGACGCGCCTAGAACCGCTCGGCCACCAGCGGCCGGCTCTGCTTAGGTCCTATAATGGAAAAATAGTGTATTTAACTATGCTTACAATAATAAATAAACACGCACACACATAAGACTTTGGGAATGTATCTGAGGGATCACGGATTCTACCATTATACACTCCTGGAAATGGAAAAAAGAACACATTGACACCAGTGTGTCAGACCCACCATACTTGCTCCGGACACTGCGAGAGGGCTGTACAAGCAATGATCACACGCACGGCACAGCGGACACACCAGGAACCGCGGTGTTGGCCGTCGAATGGCGCTAGCTGCGCAGCATTTGTGCACCGCCGCCGTCAGTGTCAGCCAGTTTGCCGTGGCATACGGAGCTCCATCGCAGTCTTTAACACTGGTAGCATGCCGCGACAGCGTGGACGTGAACCGTATGTGCAGTTGACGGACTTTGAGCGAGGGCGTGTAGTGGGCATGCGGGAGACCGGGTGGACGTACCGCCGAATTGCTCAACACGTGGGGCGTGAGGTTTCCACAGTACATCGATGTTGTCGCCAGTGGTCGGCGGAAGGTGCACGCGCCCGTCGACCTGGGACCGGACCGCAGCGACGCACGGATGCACGCCAAGACCGTAGGATCCTACGCAGTGCCGTAGGGGACCGCACCGCCACTTCCCAGCAAATTAGGGACACTGTTGCTCCTGGGGTATCGGCGAGGACCATTCGCAACCGTCTCCATGAAGCTGGGCTACGGTCCCGCACACCGTTAGGCCGTCTTCCGCTCACGCCCCAACATCGTGCAGCCTGCCTCCAGTGGTGTCGCGACAGGCGTGAATGGAGGGACGAATGGAGACGTGTCGTCTTCAGCGATGAGAGTCGCTTCTGCCTTGGTGCCAATGATGGTCGTATGCGTGTTTGGCGCCGTGCAGGTGAGCGCCACAATCAGGACTGCATACGACCGAGGCACACAGGTCCAACACCCGGCATCATGGTGTGGGGAACGATCTCCTACAATGGCCGTACACCTCTGGTGATCGTCGAGAGGACACTGAATAGTGCACGGTACATTCAAACCGTCATCGATCCCATCGTTCTACCATTCCTAGACCGGCAAGGGAACTTGCTGTTCCAACAGGACAATGCACACCCGCATGTATCCCATGCCACCCAACGTTCTCTAGAAGGTGTAAGTCAACTACCCTGGCCTGCAAGATCTCCGGATCTGTCCCCCATTGAGCATGTTTGGGACTGGATGAAGCGTCGTCTCACGCGGTCTGCACGTCCTGCACGAACGCTGGTCCAACTGAGGCGCCAGGTGGAAATGGCATCGCAAGCCGTTCCACAGGACTACATCCAGCATCTCTACGATCGTCTTTATGGGAGAATAGCAGCCTGCATTGCTGCAGAAGGTGGATATACACTGTACTATTGCCGATATTGTGCATGCTCTGTTGCCTGTGTCTATGTCCCTGTGGTTCTGACAGTGTGATCATGTGATGTATCTGACCCCAGGAATGTGTCAATAAAGTTTCCCCTTCCTGGGACAATGAATTCACGGTGTTCTTATTTCAATTTCCAGGAGTGTATTACGATAGATGAAATCTGGCAGCTAAACGGGAATTTCCAGCACTGATACTGGAGCTTTTACGTGACCTACCAAAACCAGTATTGTAAAATCAGTTTACGAAAACTGGATTTGGAGGCTCCATGTAATCGTAGTGAATGCGGGCTCCATGTAATCGCAGTGAATGAGAAGCTGCTTTTGGTAGGACATTTGAGTTCAACTTTTCTTTTGAAAAACGTAGTCATTAAACAGTAGGATCAGAATTCCGTAAATGATTTCAGTGATATCATTTAACACCACTGAATGTATTTTATTTTGTCTCAAGTGACTTCATTTCTACTGACGATATGCCACACACCTGCTCTCGTATCAGATCATTGGTCGATTATCGCAATGTGCAACAAAATTCGGATGTTGAAACTGCTCCGTGGTGCTGTCCGTGGCATGGTCTTCTCACTGTGCCCGACTTACTGTGATCTACTTACCTCAGCGCACCAAAATACTACATCTCAGTGTGTTGAAGCTGAATGCTCCTTCACATGTGTTTCCTTATACGTGGACACGGGCACAGTGTCGTAACTAGAGTATGGGAAACGAGGTGCCTGTTCTGGTCGCAGTTTACATGGGGAGCAGTTTGTTACATTTATTTATTTATTTAGTTTTGTGACGTATCCACCAATCAGTTTCAAATTATGGTATCTACAGCTTAGGTTCAAAATGGTTCAAATGGCTCTGAGCACTATGGGACTTAATATCTAAGGTCATCAGTCCCCTAGAAATTAGAACTACTTACACTAACTAACCTAAGGACATCACACACATCCATGCCCGAGGCAGGATTCGAACCTGCGACCTCAGCGGTCGCGCAGTTCCAGACTGACGCGCCTAGAACCGCTCGGCCACCAGCGGCCGGCTCTGCTTAGGTCCTATAATGGAAAAATAGTGTATTTAACTATGCTTACAATAATAAATAAACACGCACACACATAAGACTTTGGGAATGTATCTGAGGGATCACGGATTCTACCATTATACACTCCTGGAAATGGAAAAAAGAACACATTGACACCAGTGTGTCAGACCCACCATACTTGCTCCGGACACTGCGAGAGGGCTGTACAAGCAATGATCACACGCACGGCACAGCGGACACACCAGGAACCGCGGTGTTGGCCGTCGAATGGCGCTAGCTGCGCAGCATTTGTGCACCGCCGCCGTCAGTGTCAGCCAGTTTGCCGTGGCATACGGAGCTCCATCGCAGTCTTTAACACTGGTAGCATGCCGCGACAGCGTGGACGTGAACCGTATGTGCAGTTGACGGACTTTGAGCGAGGGCGTGTAGTGGGCATGCGGGAGACCGGGTGGACGTACCGCCGAATTGCTCAACACGTGGGGCGTGAGGTTTCCACAGTACATCGATGTTGTCGCCAGTGGTCGGCGGAAGGTGCACGCGCCCGTCGACCTGGGACCGGACCGCAGCGACGCACGGATGCACGCCAAGACCGTAGGATCCTACGCAGTGCCGTAGGGGACCGCACCGCCACTTCCCAGCAAATTAGGGACACTGTTGCTCCTGGGGTATCGGCGAGGACCATTCGCAACCGTCTCCATGAAGCTGGGCTACGGTCCCGCACACCGTTAGGCCGTCTTCCGCTCACGCCCCAACATCGTGCAGCCTGCCTCCAGTGGTGTCGCGACAGGCGTGAATGGAGGGACGAATGGAGACGTGTCGTCTTCAGCGATGAGAGTCGCTTCTGCCTTGGTGCCAATGATGGTCGTATGCGTGTTTGGCGCCGTGCAGGTGAGCGCCACAATCAGGACTGCATACGACCGAGGCACACAGGTCCAACACCCGGCATCATGGTGTGGGGAACGATCTCCTACAATGGCCGTACACCTCTGGTGATCGTCGAGAGGACACTGAATAGTGCACGGTACATTCAAACCGTCATCGATCCCATCGTTCTACCATTCCTAGACCGGCAAGGGAACTTGCTGTTCCAACAGGACAATGCACACCCGCATGTATCCCATGCCACCCAACGTTCTCTAGAAGGTGTAAGTCAACTACCCTGGCCTGCAAGATCTCCGGATCTGTCCCCCATTGAGCATGTTTGGGACTGGATGAAGCGTCGTCTCATGCGGTCTGCACGTCCAGCACGAACGCTGGTCCAACTGAGGCGCCAGGTGGAAATGGCATGGCAAGCCGTTCCACAGGACTACATCCAGCATCTCTACGATCGTTTCCATGGGAGAATAGCAGCCTGCATTGCTGCGAAAGGTGGATATACACTGTACTAGTGCCGACATTGTGCATGCTCTGTTGCCTGTGTCTATGTGCCTGTGGTTCTGTCAGTGTGATCATGTGATGTATCTGACCCCAGGAATGTGTCAATAAAGTTTCCCCTTCCTGGGACAATGAATTCACGGTGTTCTTATTTCAATTTCCAGGAGTGTAGTTCCAGGAACTGTTCTATAGCGTACAATGATCCTTGCATTAGGAACTGTTTCAGTTACTTTTATTTAACAAGAGAGGGAATAAAAAACATTAGTCACTGACGTCGATTGTAACCCCCCCCCCATACCATACTCTTCTTTGTGTGCTGCTAGTGGATGCCTTTTTTCTTTTAGTGTCACGAGTGTAATACGCACCATTGAGTTTAAAAAGGGGCCTTTCTTCCTTATCAAACACATCAAGGAGAATAAATATTCTACAGTGAGGACTTCAATATCCTTAATAAGATTTCTGTATGTGGTTGTAGTGTGGATTCTGTCCACCACTCTGGTGGTTCGTTTCTGTGCACACAGCACCTTTCTAGGCAGTGATTTATTTGCACAAAGATGGTTCTATATGCCATAATTGAATGAAAATAACCATAATAATCTGATTTGATAGTTTTCATTTTACTACAAAAACAAACAATGTCCTGCATACAGGGTGTTTCAAAAATGACCGGTATATTTGAAACGGCAATACAAACTAAACGAACAGCGATAGAAATACACCGTTTGTTGCAATATGCTTGGGACAACAGTACATTTTCAGGCAGACAAACTTTCGAAATTACAGTAGTTACAATTGTCAACAACAGATGGCGCTGCGGTCTGGGAAACTCTATAGTACGATATTTTCCACATATCCACCGTGCGTAGCAATAATATGGCGTAATCTCTGAATGAAATTACCCGAAACCTTTGACAACGTGTCTGGCGGAATGGCTTCACATGCAGATGAGATGTACTGCTTCAGCTGTTCAATTGTTTCTGGATTCTGGCGGTACACCTGGTCCTTGAAGTGTCCTCACAGAAAGAAGTCACAGGGGTTCATGTCTGGCGAATAGGGAGGCCAATCCACGCCGCCTCCTGTATGTTTCGGATAGCCCAAAGCAATCACATGATCATCGAAATATTCATTCAGGAAATTAAAGACGTCGACCGTGCGATGTTGCCGGGCACCATCTTTCATAAACCACGAGGTGTTCGCAGTGTCGTCTAAGGCAGTTTGTACCGCCACAAATTCACGAAGAATGTCCAGATAGCGTGATGCAGTAATCGTTTCGGATCTGAAAAATGGGCCAATGATTCCTTTGGAAGAAATGGCGGCCCAGACCAGTACTTTTTGAGGATGCACGGACGATGGGACTTCAACATGGGGCTTTTCGGTTCCCCATATGCGCCAGTTCTGTTTATTGACGAAAAAAAATAAGCTTCGTCAGTAAACCAAATGCTGCCCACATGCATATCGCCGTCATCAATCCTGTGCACTATATCGTTAGCAAATGTCTCTCGTGCAGCAATGGTAGCAGCGCTGACGGGTTGCCGCGTTGTATGGATAGAGGTGTAAACTCTGGCGCATGAGACGATACGTGGACGTTGGCGTTATTTGGACCGCAGCTGTAACACGGCGAACGGAAACCTGAGGCCACTGTTGGATCACCTGCTGCACTAGCTGTGCATTGCCCTCTGTGGTTGCCGTACGCGGTCGCCCTACCTTTCCAGCACGTTCATCCGTCACGTTCCCAGTTCGATGAAATTTTTCAAACAGATCCTTTATTGGATCGCTTTTCGGTCCTTTGGTTACATTAGACCTCCGTTGAAAACTTCGTCTTGTTGCAACAACACTGTGTTCTAGGCGGTGGAATTCCAACACCAGAAAAATTCTCTGTTCTAAGGAATAAACCATGTTGTCCACAGCACACTTGCACGTTGTGAACAGCACACGCTTACAGCAGAAAGACGATGTACAGAATGGCGCACCCAAAGACTGCCTTGTCTTCTATATCTTTCACATCACTTGCAGCGCCATCTGTTGTTGAAAATTGTAACTACTGTTATTTCAAAAGTTTGTCTGCCTGACAATGTACTGTTGTCCCAAGCATATTGCCACAAACGGTGTATTTCTATCGCTGCTCGTTTAGTTTTTATTGCCGTTTCAAATATACCGGTCATTTTTGAAACACCCTGTACATTGCAAAGCACACTCTTTTGGATAGATCCAGGACGTCGTTTGATCAGTTTAGTTTTCTGTCAGTTTGTACACCTAAGTACTTTGAAATATCCTCCTTAGTTGTCTGCTGATCACCCAGTTTTTCTTCTATTGCTTCACCTTTAGATCTTGAACAGAGCTTGTTTTTCTCTATTTGAGAGATAGGTTTTCACTAATTGATAGATTCATGGTTGATTTCGCAATACTACTGAGATTGTGTGCGTTTCTGGCTTCCAGAACCGATTTTTAATGACACGTTCCTGCGTTTAACATAGGCTAATTGGACATGGCCAGTTTTCAAACTATTATATACTGCCTGTCAAGAATAATTGAAGCACCAAGAAGACATGGTTGAACGTCAGTGTAACTTCGTACACGTGTACACCATCGGTGGTTATGTAAATAATGAAGAGTTGCAATACTGTAGAATGGTCCCCGGAGCACATTAGTACTGTTGGTTTTTCGTGCGATCTCCAGGCCTAGTAGGGCATAAAAGGGGACGTTTATGCCGCATCCTCGCTACTGGCACATGGCACCTCGCTGCTAACAGGTAGCATTGTTGCTTTTACGCTGCTCGGTGCCCGCCTGGAGTAATGAATCAGCAGCTGATCACAAAGCGAGTATATCGCTAGTAGCGTCAAAAGCGGCACTGCTGGAGTGACCTTGAAGCAGCCAATCACGTATTAAGCTTCAAGCTATGGTCGCAGCACGAAACGCAAACCATCACAATGTGAGTATCATCGTCTGGCAAGGTCTGGAGCGAGCAGCGATGGTGCAGGTTAAATGGACCAGTAAGAGTAAGTGGGCCTGAGTCATCATTGCTAGGCCATGCTGGCAGGCAACAAGCAACGAGGTGGCAGCATAAACGAATCCTAAGGGGTGTGAACAGTGCAGATGAGTGATCACTGCGAAGAAAACACACATGCCGCATGCGTGCATAAGACACCAGTATCAGCACGTTATTAATCTCTGGTCAAATCGTGCAGTATCCAGATTTGTGGTGCATTTGAATGTTAGCATGGCTCGATGGACTCCATGGCAACGTGAGTGCAAACATACTGGACGTCAGAGGTTCAGGTCGACCACATCCGACCACCACAAGGGAGGACCGCCGTATTTTGTACCAAGCATATCGGAAGCCCCCCCCCACACACACACACACATCTTCGTTTCTTCTTCGTCTTCATGGTACTTCACTTTTTTGTCAGGCAGTACATATATTGTTGTTGTGGTCTTCAGTCCTGAGACTGGTTTGATGCAGCTCTCCATGCTACTCTATCCTGTGCAAGCTTCTTCATCTCCCAGTACCCACTGCAACCTACATCCTTCTGAATCAGTGTAGTGTAGTCATCTCTTGGTCTCCCTCTACGATATTTACCCTCCACACTGCCCTCCAATACTAAATTGGTGATCCCTTGATGCCTCAGAACATGTCCTACCAACCGATCCCTTCTTCTGGTCAAGTTGTGCCACAAACTTCTCTTCTCCCCAATCCTATTCAATTCTTCCTCATTAGTTATGTGATCTTCAGCATTCTTCTGTATCACCACATTTCGAAAGCTTCTGTTCTCTTCTTGTCCAAACTATTTATCGTCCATGTTTCACTTCCATACATGGCTACACTCCATACAAATACTTTCAGAAATGTCTTCCTGACACTTAAATCCATACTCGATGTTAACAAATTTCTCTTCTTCAGAAACGCTTTCCTTGCCATTGCCAGTCTACATTTTGTATCCTCTCTAATTCGACCATCATCAGTTATTTTGCTCCCCAAATAGGAAAACTTCTTTACTACTTCAAGTGTCTCATTTCCTAATCTAATACCCTCAACATCACCCGACTTAATTCGACTACATTCCATTATCCTCGTTTTGCTTTTGTTGATGTTCATCTTATATCCTCCTTTCAAGACACTATCCATTCCGTTCAACTGCTCTTCCAAGTCCTTTGCTGTCTCTGACAGAATTACAATGTCATCGGCGAACCTCAAAGTTTTTATTTCTTACCCCCTGGATTTTAATACCTACTCCAAATTTTTCTTTTGTTTCCTTTACTGCTTGCTCAATATACAGATTGAACAACATCGGGGAGAGGCTACAACCCTGTCTCACTTCCTTCCCAACCACTGCTTCCCTTTCATGTCCCTCGACTCTTATAACTGCCATCTCGTTTCTGTACAAATTGTAAATAGCCTTTCGCCCCTGCCACCTTCAGAATTTGAAAGAGAGTATTCCAGTCAACATTGTCAAAAGCTTTCTCTAAGTCTACAAATGCTAGAAATGTAGGTTTGCCCTTCCTTAATCTAGCTTCTAAGATAAGTCGTAGGGTCAGTATTGCCTCACGTGTTTCAACATTTCTACGGAATCCAAACTGATCTTCCCCGAGATCAGATTCTACTAGTTTTTCCATTCGTCTGTAAAGAATTCGAGTAAGTATTTTGCAGCTGTGTCTTATTAAACTGATAGTTCGGTAATTTTCACATCTGTCAACACCTGCTTTCTTTGGGATTGAAATTATTATATTCTTCTTGAAGTCTGAGGGTATTTCGCCTGTCTCATACATCTTGCTCACCAGATGGTAGAGTTTTGTCAGGACTGGCTCTCCCAAGGCCGTCAGTAGTTCCAACGGAATGTTGTCTACTCCGGGGGCCTTGTTTCGACTCAGGTCTTTCAGTGCTCTGTCAAACTCTTCAAGGAGTATCGTATCTCCCATTTCATCTTCATGTACATCCTCTTCCATTTCCATAATATAACAAAATAAGGAGGTTTTTCTAATTAGTTACATGGTTAGTATACTATGGATTTTGTGTGTTAGGAACCTTGGTTTTGAAGCTTTTATCAGTCACATTGCATTTTTAGACTGGGATACTGTCATTAAACGGTATCATAGATACCTTAAAAACCTTCTGAATATTACCTTGGTCGACAAATCATCACGTAAAGCCTGTTGTGTATCACCTTAATACCAGCCAAACCGGTGTGTGCCATCAATTGAATTACAAAGATTAACGTACTTATCATCAGTTACAGATGTAGTGATCACATTTTGGACTGGGCGCACATATATTATTCTTCTCGAGAGAGAACATACTTGCATAATTTAGATATTGAAATAGAATATGAAAATGGAAAAAAACTGTCACATCACATGACTCTTCTCTAATTTCATAATTGACAAGAATATTATGTAAACACGCTTAATCTCTTGTGGGCCTATTATTGATGCAAGGTAAGTTGTACAGTCTTAGTAAGCTTTTCAGTTCAGTGTGTCTACACTCATGTGCTCTTACATCAAACTCTGTATTAAAATCATCAGCTATTAGAACATCAAAATGATCCATCTAGACTGGACTAATAGACTCAATAATATGTTCAATTTCGTTAAAAACAGTAATGATGCCCTATAGTGATGTGTTCAAGGGCACTATTACTATCTTAAAATTGTCACTAGCTATACCAGTAGCTTGAAAGTACTCTTCTTCACACAAAAATATAGATCCAATCTAATGAATAAGTAGCTGAGTGATTGGTTAACATTAACATCTTTTGTAGTAATCACTTGACATGTCAGAGTTATCAAAACTTAAATGTAAGTTCATTCTCAGTAGCTCTCTGTCCATTCAAGCAAAGAATATCAAACTGAGTCCTAGTCCAAAATTATTTACGGGTATCAACTTGCTGAATGTTAAGGTAACAATTTTAAAATCAAATCTCTTGTTTCTTACGTACTGAACAGTTTGTGGAAATGTCCTTATTAAATCTTCTACAGCGGCTTCTTAATGATTTTCTTCCTTTTGCTACCTTCGACTTAATTATCACTCAGGTGGAGAGGAGGCATAATACATGACTCTGCTTTATTTATTACAGATGTCTTCCTTCCTTTTCATGGTACTGTTGCTATTGTTGAGGGTAGAACTGCTGTTATTACTGGTGCTGTGGCTAGAGTTGGTGCAGATACTGCTGTTGTTGGTGCTGCATGGGTTGCTAACGCTATTGACACTGTTGGTGGAGCTTTAGCCACTGTTGATTCTGCCACTGCTGCAACTGATGCTGTATCTACAGCTGTTGTTACTACTTTTGCTGTTGTTAATGCTGTTTCTGTTGTTTTTGTTGCTTCGCCTGTGTTGTTCCGTCGCTGACCCTGTTCTTCGTGCTGCAGTTGTTCCTGTTGAAGGTACAGCTGCTACCACTGTTGTTGGTGCTGCCATTGCTGTTAGTACTTCCGTTGGTGTCGCTACTGCTTTTAGTGGTGGAGGTGCTGACACTGCTGGTGCTGCTGCTGTTATAAGAGCTGTTACTGCCAGAGGTGCCGCTGATACTTGTTCTGGTGGAGCTGGTACGTTCATGCTCTCATTGTATGCTTTTACTCCTGTGGTAGATTCATTTTCTGTACGATTGCCTTCAGAACAGTACTGGTGGTTCACTGCAATTGCTGGTAGTGACTCATTGAATCTTTGTTTTCTGTGTGTTTCCAGTATTTCACGTACTCAGAAGTGACTTGCCTCTTCTATTCACATGCATGCCATTTTTTGTAGAGCTGGATTTCTCAGAGAAATCTACACCAAGAAATATATTTTGCGTAGTTTACTTCCGCCAGTACCTCGTCTCCTACTTTCGTTTGCTTCAGTAATTTCAGCATTTACACACGAAATATTGTGATTTTCGCATAGCAATAACTCTTTAGTTCTCAAACGAGTTGAGAGCATTTTTTAGGTTGGGACATGGACGTCCGCAGAAGCTTTTACAAGAGGTAGCAGCATTCTCGATAATAACTAATTCTATGAGTTTGAAAACATGTCGTACCCCAAGAACTAAAATTGACAACATGCACACAAAACTTATTGTATCTCAAAATATTAATAGTGAGCTACTTACACCCAACTTTGTTCACTTTTGGTAGTCCATTAGGACAACATAATATGCAACTAGTAAGGCGTACTAGAATGAGATTTTCACCCTGCAGAGAAGTGTGCGCTGATATGAATCTTCCTGGCAGATTAAAACTGTGTGCCTAACCGAGACTCGAACTCGGGATCTTTGCCTTTCGCGGGCAAGTGCTCTACAATCTGAGCTACCCAAGCACGACTCACACCCCGTCCTCACAGCTTTACTTCCGCCAGTACCTCGTCTCCTACTTTCCAAACTAAACAGAAGCTCTCGTGCGAACCTTGCAGAACTAGCACTCCTGGAAGTCTCAGTCCGGCACATAGTTTTAATCTGCCAGGAAGTTTCAGTAAGGCGTACTACTTAGCCGATTTCGAGAAAATTGCAAGAGAATTTTTACGCGTCATTGATGTACAAATGCATTGCGACCACGAGTCTGAGGGGGCGGCAGTCGTGTGGTTAGCGTTCAAGCTCCGTAATCTATGGCTCGCTAGATTGCGTCCCTCTCATGCTCCTTTATTTATTTATTCTTAAGAAAGGTGGAAGGAGTATATAGAGGGTCTATACAAGAGCGATGTACTTCAGGACAATATAATGGAAATGGAAGAGGATGTAGATGAAGATGAAATGGGAGATACGATACTGCGTGAAGAGTTTGACAGAGCACTGAAAGACCTGAGTCGAAACAAGGCCCCCGGAGTAGACAACATTCCATTGGAACTACTGACGGCATTGGGAGAGCCAGTCCTGACGAAACTGTACCATCTGGTGAGCAAAATGTATGAAACAGGCGAAATACCCTCAGACTTCAAGAAGAATATAATAATTCCAATCCCAAAGAAAGCAGGTGTTGACAGATGTGAAAATTACCGAACTATCAGTTTAATAAGCCACAGCTGCAAAATACTAACTCGAATTCTTTACAGACGAATGGAAAAACTAGTAGAAGCCGTCCTCGGGGAACATCAGTTTGGATTCCGTAGAAATACTGGAACACTTGAGGCAATACTGACCTTACGACTTATCCTAGAAGAGAGATTAAAGAAAGGCAAACCTACGTTTCTAGCATTTGTAGACTTAGAGAAAGCTTTTGACAATGTTGACTGGAATACTCTCTTTCAAATTCTGAAGGTGGCAGGGGCGAAAGACTATTTACAATTTGTACAGAAACCAGATGGCAGTTATTAGAGTCGAGGGACATGAAAGGGAAGCAGTGGTTGGGAAGGGAGTAAGACAGGGTTGCAGCCTCTCCCCGATGTTATTCAATCTGTATATTGAGCAAGCAGTAAAGGAAACAAAAGAAAAATTCGGAGTAGGTATTAAAATCCACGGAGAAGAAATAAAAATGTTGAGGTTCGCCGATGACACCGTAATTCTGTCAGAGACCTCAAAGGACTTGGAAGAGCAGTTGAACGGAATGGATAGTGTCTTGAAAGGAGGATATAAGATGATCATCTACAAAAGCAAAACGAGGATAATGGAATGTAGTCAAATTAAATTGGGTGATGCTGAGGGAATTAGATTAGGAAATGAGACTCTTAAAGTAGTAAAGTAGTTTTGCTATTTGGGGAGCAAAATAACTGATGATGGTCGAAGTAGAGAGGATATAAAATGTAGACTGGCAATGGCAAGGAAAGCGTTTCTGTAGAAGAGAAATTTGTTAACATCGAGTATGGATTTAAGTGTCAGGAAGACATTTCTGAAAGTATTTGTATGGAGTGTAGCTATGTATGGAAGTGAAACATGGACGATAAATAGTTTGGACAAGAAGAAAATAGAAGCTTTCGAAATGTGGTGCTACAGAAGAATGCTGAAGATTAGATGGGTAGCTCACATAACTAATGAGGAAGTATTGAATAGTATTGGGGAGAAGAGAAGTTTGTGGCACAACTTGACCAGAAGAAGGGATCGGTTAGTAGGACATGTTCTGAGGCATCAAGGGATCACCAATTTAGTATTGGAGGGCAGTGTGGAGGGTAAAAATCGTAGAGGGAGACCAAGAGATGAATACACTAAGCAGATTCAGAAGGATGCAGGTTGCAGTAGGTACTGGGAGATGAAGAAGCTTGCACAGGATAGAGTAACATGAAGAGCTGCATCAAACCAGTCTCAGGACTGAAGACAACAACAACAACAGTCATA
Source organism: Schistocerca gregaria (assembly GCF_023897955.1). Lineage (NCBI taxonomy): Eukaryota > Metazoa > Arthropoda > Insecta > Orthoptera > Acrididae > Schistocerca > Schistocerca gregaria. The sequence continues at coordinate 480,834,462 of NC_064926.1, forward strand.
TAAATTCATACAAATTAAATTTGGAAGGTAATATAATGAAGAGACATGTGTATTTGCATTAAATTTTATTGAATTTCCAGTATTATTTGAGTGTTTGCTACTTTTACTGCCACAACAAGTATTGTATTTCTAACCACTGACAAAGTAAACGACCAAACATATGTAGTTTTCCTTAAAATGTATGGCTGTCGTGATTTTCGAAATCCCTTATACCTGCAATCGTGTGAGGTACCGAGAACTGCTTGCACACGAACCCAACGATTTGCAGACTCAGGTTTCAAGGACAAGGGAAGTCGTAGAAATCCAAGTCAGACGTCGATAAATAAAAGTGTATATACCTTTATTCAATAATACAAGAAGTTACGATAGGACAGAATACGAAGGTAATGCACTTCTAACGTCAGATGCGCTTTCGACATTACAGGTACCAGGGTGACATTTTCCCTACATACACGGAAAACATAAATTAAAACGGCATGTACTACATCGAATGAATGCAATTCTTCCGCATATACAAGGAATCTTCGGAGCTTCTAAGAAAAAACAAAGCTAGTTGACAAGTTGAAAAAAATCTTCCGACTATTTGGATGCAAATCTTGTGTAACTCAACATTTTAGTAAATATCGCTGCCGAAAATTGGCGATGTAAGATTGAATGTATTTTAAGAGTGTTTTCACTAGAAACAATTTCTCGTTTGGTGTCAGTCAGATATGAACAAGTCTGAAGTCGCTTGATAAAATTTTCAACTAGCCTGTAGAAATAAAAGTAGCTTAATATTTTTTGTAATAATAAAAATTAGTAAACAGCCAAATAACATTGGAAATTCAATAAAAGTTCATGCTAATACACATGTTAAAACATGAACTATGCTCTATCCAGCGATCTATCGAGCTTGAGCGCTAACCACAAGACCACCACCAGCTGGGCCTCGATGTCGCACCGCTACATCACTCACTCGGAAAACTTGTCTTGCAGTTTTCTCGAAATCGCCAAAGTCCTAATGGACTACCAAAAGTGTACAAAGTTTGAAGTATATCGGTGATCCGTTGTTGCCTCCCCTTTTTAATATTTTCAAGGTAAATTACTCCGGTGCTAAATGGTAAGTATATTTCAGTAGTATATGCAAGGTACTTGTTGTTAATATGGATATGGATGCCACATTTTTGATTAAACAATCTGAAGTTACACTCTTATACGATTAAATTCAAGGTACCCAACGAGTTAAAATGTAGAAAACATTCGCAAAAATAAATTATTCACACTCCCATAAATTAGGTTGAAAGCGAAAACTAAAAGTGTGAAATAGATAATAATCAGAATGATTGATAAAATCCTGCAGGAATCAACAAAAATGCCACATTAATACTGCTCAAAGTGGAGAAACAAGCAGTAAACGTTGAAAAAAAAAGTATTCATTTTTGATGCTATTGGTATGCTTTGTAGCGGTCACCCCCCCCCCCTCAAGAAAAAATTTTTAGTGGGCATGGTAGTTGAGTAGGTGAGGTGGTGACGCTACTGGTGTAGCAAGGCTGTGGTCGGCAACTGGTGTGGATGACTGTCATACGCCCTAAGGCGACAGCAAGAAAGTGCTGCCTGGAATCTAATTAATTAATGGTGATTTTACAATACATATTGTCTTCTCTGGCGCCGGTGGTGGGCGTGCTAATTAGCGCACTCGAGTGTGACAAAAAATGGGGCAGGCAGCCTTGTCGACTGCACCCATTGTGCACGTCAGGACACATCAGCAATGTCACCCATTGGGCAGGTCTGGACACGTCAGCAATGTCGTGCAGGTAGCCGGGACAGGAGTCTGCAGGCACAAGCCTACCACGATTCACTAGCAGGTTCTAGTGGCAGCCTGACCCAGCACCCTCGAAGAGGAATGTGCGCTTTAGTGGGTGCCAACAGCATGTCAAGGACAGTGAGTGTCGTGAAGGTGGAAGGCCAGGAGCCAAATCAGCAGCACAGCGTGCAGCACTCTGTACAGCCAGGAAGGCAGTACTCAGGTGTCCAACAGATCGTAGGCGGCAGTTTGCAGTCACTCGGTACGGACCTTCACCAGGGGAAGGTCCAGGCTCTCCCACATCTTCAACAGTCATGGCGGTAACCAAACAACAGTGGCAGCTGGCAACAGCTAAGAACCATTAGAGCTGGCTGGCTGTGGTCGCAGCTCATCGCTATTTGCCAGTCAAATTATCCTGTAAGTAGCGAGACTGTCGTTCCATCGGAATCAGAGCTGTAGACAGGGTGACCAGACACTGAGACTGAGGCTTCAGGTATCGTTGTATTTGAGATGGACACAACTCCATCACGACTGTGCGAGTTAATATCCCACAGATGTTCCGGCTCACATGTGGTTCCTCTTCGTCGAAATCTCTTGGCTCAAACTCCTCTAGGGGTTGAACCACACGTGTCGCATTACACGTCCTAAATTAGACACTTGTGACCCTTTGGTTAAATTGTCTGGTTGATGGCAAGGTTGCTAAATACAAAGTTAATACAGTCCTGGAAATGGAAAAAAGAACACATTGACACCAGTGTGTCAGACCCACCATACTTGCTCCGGACACTGCGAGAGGGCTGTACAAGCAATGATCACACGCACGGCACAGCGGACACACCAGGAAACGCGGTCTTGGCCGTCGAATGGCGCTAGCTGCGCAGCATTTGTGCACCGCCGCCGTCAGTGTCAGCCAGTTTGCCGTGGCATACGGAGCTCCATCGCAGTCTTTAACACTGGTAGCATGCCGCGACAGCGTGGACGTGAACCGTATGTGCAGTTGACGGACTTTGAGCGAGGGCGTATAGTGGGCATGCGGGAGGCCGGGTGGACGTACCGCCGAATTGCTCAACACGTGGGGCATGAGGTCTCCACAGTACATCGATGTTGTCGCTAGTGGTCGGCGGAAGGTGCACGTGCCCGTCGACCTGGGACCGGACCGCAGCGACGCACGGATGCACGCCAAGACCGTAGGATCCTACGCAGTGCCGTAGGGGACCGCACCGCCACTTCCCAGCAAATTAGGGACACTGTTGCTCCTGGGGTATCGGCGAGGACCATTCGCAACCGTCTGCATGAAGCTGGGCTACAGTCCCGCACACCGTTAGGCCGTCTTCCGCTCACGCCCCAACATCGTGCAGCCCGCCTCCAGTGGTGTCGCGACAGGCGTGAATGGAGGGACGAATGGAGACGTGTCGTCTTCAGCGATGAGAGTCGCTTCTGCCTTGGTGCCAATGATGGTCGTATGCGTGTTTGGCGCCGTGCAGGTGAGCGCCACAATCAGGACTGCATACGACCGAGGCACACAGGGCCAACACCCGGCATCATGGTGTGGGGAGCGATCTCCTACACTGGCCGTACACCTCTGGTGATCGTCGAGGGGACACTGAATAGTGCACAGTACATCCAAACCGTCATCGAACCCATCGTTCTACCACTCCTAGACCGGCAAGAGAACTTGCTGTTCCAACAGAACAATGCACGTCCGCATGCATCCCGTGCCACGCAACGTGCTCTAGAAGGTGTAACTCAACAACCCTGGCCAGCAAGATCTTCGGATCTGTCCCCCATTGAGCATGTTTGGTACTGGATGAAGCGTCGTCTCACGCGGTCTGCACGTCCAGCACGAACGCTGGTCCATCTGAGGCGCCAGGTGGAAATGGCATGGCAAGCCGTTCCACAAGACTACATCCAGCATCTCTACGATCGTTTCCATGGGAGAATAGCAGCCTGCATTGCTGCGAAAGGTGGATATACACTGTACTAGTGCCGACATTGTGTATGCTCTGTTGCCTGTGTCTATGTGCCTGTGGTTCTGTCAGTGTGATCATGTGATGTATCTGACCCCAGGAATGTGTCAATAAAGTTTCCCCTTCCTGGGACAATGAATTCACGGTGTTCTTATTTCAATTTCCAGGAGTGTATAATACACTCCTGGAAATGGAAAAAAGAACACATTGACACCGGTGTGTCAGACCCACCATACTTGCTCCGGACACTGCGAGAAGGCTGCACAAGCAATGATCACACGCACGGCACAGCGGACACACCAGGAACCGCGGTGTTGGCCGTCGAATGGCGCTAGCTGCGCAGCATTTGTGCACCGCCGCCGTCAGTGTCAGCCAGTTTGCCGTGGCATACGGAGCTCCATCGCAGTCTTTAACACTGGTAGCATGCCGCAACAGCGTGGACGTGAACCGTATGTGCAGTTGACGGACTTTGAGCGAGGGCGTATAGTGGGCATGCGGGAGGCCGGGTGGACGTACCGCCGAATTGCTCAACACGTGGGGCGTGAGGTCTCCACAGTACATCGATGTTGTCGCCAGTGGTCGGCGGAAGGTGCGCGTGCCCGTCGACCTGGGACCGGACCGCAGCGACGCACGGATGCCCGCCAAGACCGTAGGATCCTACGCAGTGCCGTAGGGGACCGCACCGCCACTTCCCAGCAAATTAGGGACACTGTTGCTCCTGGGGTATCGGCGAGGACCATTCGCAACCGTCTCCATGAAGCTGGGCTACGGTCCCGCACACCGTTAGGCCGTCTTCCGCTCACGCCCCAACATCGTGCAGCCCGCCTCCAGTGGTGTCGCGACAGGCGTGAATGGAGGGACGAATGGAGACGTGTCGTCTTCAGTGATGAGAGTCGCTTCTGCCTTGGTGCCAATGATGGTCGTATGCGTGTTTGGCGCCGTGCAGGTGAGCGCCACAATCAGGACTGCATATGACCGAGGCACACAGGGCCAACACCCGGCATCATGGTGTGGGGAGCGATCTCCTACACTGGCCGTACACCTCTGGTGATCGTCGAGGGGACACTGAACAGTGCACGGTACATCCAAACCGTCATCGAATCCATCGTTCTACCATTCCTAGACCGGCAAGGGAACTTGCTGTTCCAACAGGACAATGCACATCCGCATGTATCCCGTGCCACCCAACGTGCTCTAGAAGGTGTAAGTCAACTACCCTGGCCAGCAAGATCTCCGGATCTGTCCCCCATTGAGCATGTTTGGGACTGGATGAAGCGTCGTCTCACGCGGTCTGCACGACCAGCACGAACGCTGGTCCAACTGAGGCGCCAGGTGGAAATGGCATGGCAAGCCGTTCCACAGGACTACATCCAGAATGTCTACGATCGTCTCCATGGGAGAATAGCAGCCTGCATTGCTGCGAAAGGTGGATATACACTGTACTAGTGCGACATTGTGCAAGCTTTGTCGCCTGTGTCTATGTGTCTGTGGTTCTGTCAGTGTGATCATGTGATGTATCTGACCCCAGGAATGTATCAATAAAGTTTCCCCTTCCTGGGACAATGAATTCACGGTGTTCTTATTTCAATTTCCAGGAGTGTATATAATAACAGTAATGATAAATCGTGAACTAAATTAACGACCCATAAATGATGTAGGGCACACAGTTGCGATTTGGTTAGAATAATGTTTATTCAGAAAGCAAACTAATAGCGAAAGTGGTCGTATTTAGAGTTACTGTTACACTCGAGCGCACATCCATTTGACACAGTTCGATCATTCACAACCTCATCGCGAAATACTAGTCCAATACTCCACCTGGTTGTCTTCGCGACAAGTTAGAGTTCACAACAGGCGCAGTCCGCAGATCGTGGTCGTGCAGTAGCGTTCTCGCTTCCCGGCCCGGGTTCGATTCCCGGCGGGGTCAGGGATTTTGTCTGCCTCATGATGACTAGGTGTTGTGTGCTGTCCTTAGGTTAGTTAGGTTTAATTAGTTCTAAGTTCTAGGGGACTGATGACCATAGATGTTAAGTCCCATAGTGCTCAGAGCCATTTTGAACCACAACAGACGCACGGCGGCTCACCGCTCAGAGATTGTCCCGTGATACCACACAACGCGAAATTTTCGAAGTCGTTTCACTTCCTAGCTACCTAAATGCCGACTGTCCGCTTTCGCGTCTCAGTCCGAGCTGTTCGCTTTCACGTCTCCACCAGCACTGTCCCTCTGCCCGTCCCCGGCCACGTTTCCCGCGCGCTCAATATCGCTCAACTGACTACAGCAGTTCCCTTTCCTGAAGCTGTCCATCTCATTGGTCACAGCTTATTCTACATTATTTTACATTTTAACCTATTTAAATAATCAACGCTTGACCACTTTCACGTTCTAAATAAAGTAACAATAATATCCATTACATAATAAACGATAAATTCTTTTACATAAAACCAATACAATTTCCTTCTTAGCTTTGAATGCCACCGCCAGTAGCCTTGCACCCACGTGCTTTCTGATAAATAAGTAAAGAACAAAAGTAACTATTATGCACTAACTTTACAACAAATATTCTATTACCTAATGATTCAATGATGTGTCATGCTGTCATCGTTCTATGTGTTTTTTGTGGAAGAAATGATGATCTGATGCTTCACTGAAAATACTGATAATTTAAATATACTATAGCTTTTAAACAAACTCAGTTACAGAGTTGATATTTAATTTTACTTTAACAGTTAATCCTAAACTATTATAGATATGGTCAATATTCAAGTTTTATTGAGATTCCCATGAAAATTTATGGAGGATGGCAGATTAAAATTACTGTGGCTTCATTCCCTGAATTGCTAAAGAACTAAATAGTTTCCATAAATGTTTCCCTTTATGGCGGATCTTAGACCCGCCATATTTAACGCTGCTACGTCTCCCTGGCCACAAACGACTTCTACTGGGATTCCCTATGATGGTAGGTTCTCACCTGTCTCACTCGCAACTGCAGGACATAGGCCTCAACAGACATTAGACGCCTGTGAGTTTCCCCATCTTGTGATGAATCTACGCCCTTCGTGGCGCACGGTCCTGGGTGTCAGGGCTCATTTCACAATTCCTGCAGGGTGACTCTTTTGGCCATATATTTAAATGAGAGCACAATGCTCGTTACTCACAACCGGTAATGATCCCAGAATGAGATTTTCACTCTGCAGCGGAGTGTGCGCGGTTATGAAACTTCCTGGCAGATTAAAACTGTGTGCCGGACCGAGACTCGAACTCGTGACCTTTGCCTTTCGCGGGCAAGTGCTCTACCAACTGAGCTACTCTAGCACAACTCACGCCCCCTCGCCACAGCTTTACTTCTGCCAGTACCTCGTCCTCTACCTTCCAAAGTTAACAGAAGCTCTCCTGCGAACCTTGCACAACTAGCACTCCTGAAAGAAAAGATATTGCGGAGACATGGCTTAGCCACAGCCTAGGGGATGTTTCCAGAATGAGATTTTCACTCTGCAGCGGAGTGTGCGCTGATATGAAACTTCCTGGCAGATTAAAACGGTGTGCTGGATCGAGCCATGTCTCCGCAATATCCTTTCTTTCAGGAGTGCTAGTTCTGCAAGTTTCGCAGGAGAGCTTCTGTTAAGTTTGGAAGGTAGGAGACAAGGTACTGGCAGAAGTAAAGCTGTGAGAACGGGGCGTGAGTCGTGCTAGGGTAGCTCAGTTGGTAGAGCACTTGCCCGCGAAAGGTAAAGGTCCTGAGTTCGAGTCTCGGTCCGGCACACAGTTTTAATCTGTCAGGAAGTTTCAACCGGTAATGATTGCAATTACCCTCATTATCCGGACCTGTCCCCACTGTAGTGTCACAATTACTGACAGTTCCCCTTACTTTAGCATCTTCCATCAGTGCTAGGACGCCATTGAGCGGCTGAACTCGGAGTTTGCATGTTATATGGCTCCAGAGTGCATTACGTGCAGTTTTTCCATGTTAACTAAACTTCACATAATCCTCTCTGTTTTTCATTTCTTTCCACTCTGTCTGTTCCTACATATTCCCCCCTTTTCCTGTATTTCTTAATTTCTTTTATTTTGTTGAAAATGTCTCTATAATCCATATAGACTGTAGTTTCAATTCACTCTCCTTGTTTTGTACGTCCTGAGGTAGCCTCGTCAAGTACTAATTTTTATTTATTTTATTGTTTTGTAAGCTTAATATAAACTGTTATGTAGGCATACTGTTCCTGTTTTGTGTTAAAGTTTTTTCCTGTTTACTCAATTTTTATTTATTTACTGTTAAAACTTTTACTTTTTACATTGCATTACCACCACACTGTCAAAGATGTTATGTACTGTACATTTCTGCTTCAATATAGATGTGTAACTTCTCTTCCAGTGTTGTTTACAAACATTGTAAAATCTTTGGTGACAATAATCGGTAAACGTCTGAAGATGACCTTGTAAGCCAAAAGTACAATTTTTCCTTCTCTTCCCTTTCCTACTATCGCATTCCTGTCCTCCATCACAATACAATTTTTGTCTCCCGCAACTGTCTGAATAATTTCTTCTATTTCATCGGCGAGGCGTGCATATACACAGACATATAGAAAACAGAGCAAACACACCCCAAATGTGGGGATGAGTGAATACAGTCGAGTACAGTGCTATATTAAGCCTCCTGATCAGTGCATTTGAGTTAGGTGTTAGCGTCTGTGTTACATTTACAATAAATTTTAGAACACGGAACGAGCGCTTATGGCGTGGTCGCATGGGAAGATCTGACATAAAATCGATAGAACTGCGAAAAATGAGGAGGGAATGGGTATAAATTGATCGAATGTACACCGAAATGCGGTGAAATTGAGGAAGTACTTGTGTATCATCTGGTTCGCGCCGAACAGTTTGAACATGGGAACAGGTATGCGGCAACAAGAGGAATCCGAGGAAACGTCGACATCGAAAAACGAATAGACTCAGGGAAGTAGTCAATTCTTTTCCTTTGAGGCAGTATTCTACTGTGTGTTTATTGAGGTACCTGTGATACAAGCGAGTTGACTACTGTCTTTGGTGCTTTAGAGGAGGACACAGATCGATTCAGCTCTAAACTTACTTGGATCTGCGTTAAAGGATAACGGAGAGTGGACTGGATGATCGATTGAGTTAGAGCTGTAAGGGGGTGCGGTTTAATGGCTGACTGATTCATTTTAGAGAAGGAGAAGTTGCTGCAGGTCAATCTTTTTTTTTCCTAGTGTTCTGTTCGGATGCATCAGTCACGTGACATAGCCTGCGTTCTACTTGTATACAGCACCGTGCTCCGTATGTGCTTTAAAGCACTGTCTATTTGCGGTCGTTAACGGTAAACCTGTCTGCCATCAGAGGTCTTCCATCTCATGTGTGATGAAGCTTGACACAGTTCTCTAATGAACTTTGTTTTATGTAGCCCCCCATGTCGCATCTTGGGTGTAAAATCGAGACTTCAGCGTAATAACTAAGTTAGCGGTAGGAGCTTGTGAGGCACTGCAATCCCCGTGTACACATTTGCCCAACAGATGTGCTGTTTACAGAGTTAGTGATGGAATGACTTGTAATTTTCACATGTCGGACGCTGATGCTATGCGTTTATCTGTTTCCTTGTAGGAGGTATCCCACGCTACTAACTATCATTTTATATAGGCCTGATGCGGGCATCGTAAAATTTCTGAATCGTTATTCGATATGAACAGTGTACACTGTACAACTCCGCAAAGCTATAGTGTGCTCGTATCATGCAAAGAAAATGTTTTACGGAAGTAGTTTTTTTCATTTTACCATTCGATAAGATAGTTCAGCGTAGAGAAACTGTGAAGAAGGATGTATGTCATGGAACTGAAATATATTTCTCACAGTGCAATATTAACGGTGCTGTATTCGATTCGTCTGATAGGTCGGAAACGCAGGCGATCTAACATTATAGTCCGTTTTGAAGTGGAGAAACGTTGTAGCCTTAGGAGTGCCTTTGTTTATGTTCTCTTTCTTACCAATACCTCCTAAGTACTTTAGAGTTGATAGCTTGGTTGATTTACGTAAAAATGCCCTGAACTCCATCCATCTGGAGCTCGATCGCATATAAAAATGATTCATTTCTTGTTCTTCTTAACTGTCTGTTATTACATCATGGCACTTTGTTACTATACATCGGTAAGGAGTGCTAAGCTCCTCGACATGGCCACATCTCGAGAAATCTCGTGCACGTGGACGCGTTAGGACTCGGAAAGCTCAATTCATTCACGAGACGTGGAGTGTAGCGCTCCACTTCTGGTCGGTTGCAGATTAATTTGCTAACTGTGCTGCAGGGTTGGTTGGTCAATGACATTGTGATGACGGTTTTTCACACTCTAATTTTACCTTAAGACAGCGAGAATGCTCTGTGACTACCATACGCAGGTGGTAGAAATATGTGGAGCACTGTCTTGTATACTTTGATCATTTATGTGTTCGAGAATTAAGACTGAATGGACGTACTGCTCAGTCATCTTTCCATGTTCGCAATGAAACTCGCAACGTGAAGAGTTCATAGTTTAGCTATGATACTGAAATTTGGGAAAGCTATCAAGTTTCATGTTTATTGTTAGAGTACATGGGTGGTGTCTTTTCCATCCAATTCCTGCATTGGTTAGCAGATAATGATTGACTGATACGGCTTGTTTGAGTTGGGGAATAAGTTTTTGTGGATGGATAGCAATTTCCTGGGGGGGTTGCTAGCAGCGAAACAGTGATTGCGTAAATGAGAGCAATATGAGGAATGAGTCGACAGGGAACGCACAGTGGTCAGCTATTCCATCAGTATGAGAGACGTGTCTAAATGTATAGGTCGTCATTCGCTTTCGGACATCAGTTTGGAGACCTACGCCAACACTGTAGAAGTCTTCTACTTTCGTTATGTTGTAAGTGCGTTTTTATTTGAAATAAGCACATATGTGGCTTGTTATGGTAGTTGTAACAAAATTATTTACACCGTGTGAAGTCTAGTTTTCTGTGAGAGGCCGTGTATCAGGGCGTCTTAATGTTAATTTAGAACATGAGACAGGCATCGAACTCGTGGAAGAAAAACAAAATGTTTGGCGTTGTACAAAATCGTGTTATAAAACAGTGTTTGAGACAACTAAACAGGACCAGAGGGAGTGTGTCATACGATAATCCGCCTAGAGTATAGGTGATCGAACTTTAAAGTGGTCTCAGCAGTGTCTGTATATTTAGTAGAATCGTGTCATACATACAGCAGCAGAAGAAGTTTAAGGTGAGAGCCGGCGAGGAAGGGGTTAATGGATAGGAATGCTTGGATGGCTGCACGCTACGCTATTGTGGGAAGTATTCTGAAATATGTTTCCCAGCGCTGGAGGCCAACCGCATCTATGTGTTAATGCGGCAGCATCGGTGCCGTGGTGACTTCTAATTCGTATGAGCTTTTATAGTTCGTAATTTTTATCTGTTGGGCTGATTGATTTGAATGGACATGGATCTGTAGTACTTGTATCTAGTTCGGAGACGAACCACATTACGTGCATTTCCACCGAATGGTCAAAACACAGTCCTGTTGCAGTAATTCAGGTCGTTCTGTTTCTACAGAGACTGCTGAAGGTGGTGGATATGTCTTTCTCCGACTTCTGCTCAGTTCAGACTTAAATTGGACCGGTCACATGCGCGAAGCTATAGAAATTAGACCAGTTGCACGATGTGTAAGGGGTGACTAAAGCCACATTGTAATTTTGCTGTAGAAGCTAGGTTCGGGGAAGGTGGCTCGTTTCAAGATGTGAGAGTGCCACAAATAGAGAGGTGATTCCAAATGATTGACATCATTTCGAACATATAGCGTAACAGTAGAGATCTGAGAAGTTAGTGTACATTTTTCTTCATATGACCTCAGTCAGCACATCGTCTACTACTACTGTTTGTGTTCCTTCTCAGTCAGTCATCGCCTATAACTCGGCGGATGTATCGCGGAACCTCTGATATGATGTGGAGACAGAGTGCGTTACAAATGATTTTTATGTCTAGGCTGCATCGTTGGCTGATAATACGTATTCCTACAATCACCGTCAAAGTGTTTGTCCAGAAAAAAAAACACCTCATTCAGTGGTAATGTCGTACCTCGATTTGTAATGCGGGTATAGGTTTTAACATGGATACTTGTGTGCACCTGTAGAACCAAGACTGATTGTGACGGTAACATGCGCTAGTTGCTGGGATTTTTTTTTTTCTTTAACATCTCACCGATTACGTGTCTCTTTCTAGGACACAGTGGTAGGACTCGAAAGAAGAACTGAAGAGACATGCATATCGATCGCTGATTTTCGATCAGTGTTATTTGGTATGGTAGGCAAACAGTTATTGACGAAGTAATATACTTAGTAGCATTGGTGGGTGCGTGATATGTTTGCATTTGAGTATCAGGTTTATAAAGTATGTGTGTTTTTGGAAAGGAGTTGACTATGCCATCTTGTAGGGAAGGTAAGGATTTGTCTTGGAGTACAGTGATAGCAATGGGGAGGGAGTATGTCCAGTTGTAAGGAAGGTACAGCTATTTCCAGAGCCACTGCCGACAAGAGGGTATATTTCCGATACTTAGCTCATTCCCAAATTCTGTTCAATTGAGAGTGCGATCGTAACATTTAATTGTAAGTATAATGATAAGCATATATGCGACCGGCTTTCTGGAATGAATCTCTGTATGCAAAGTTTGTGATGGTAATGATTCACGTCTCCTGTTATCAGCACCATCTTGCGAATGCAGAAGCCTGTTGGATTGTAGGAAAAAAATGGTTCTGAGCACTATGGGACTCAACTGCTGTGGTCGTCAGTCCCCTAGAACTTAGAACTACTTAAACCTAACTAACCTAAGGACATCACACACATCCATGCCCGAGGCAGGAGTCGAACCTGCGACCGTAGCAGTCGCACGGTTCCGGACTGCGCGCCTAGAACCGCGAGACCACCGCGGCCGGCGATTGTAGGAATGTATATGAATTAACTTTGCCCTTGTCTAGACGGCCAGATATCGAACTAATACTTGGTATTTGTTGGGCGGCTTTTGTGATGAAGTGGAACTTTGAGAAGATGGTATGATTGTGATGGAGTGTTATTCCCCCCGTGTAAATTGTTTGGTTGACTTTTTGTGCACATTTCGGGTCTTTTTTTAGTTGAGAGAAGATCGAATGTGGTGTGTGGAAGATATGTTTGCCTGTTCTCTAGACATGGGAAAGACCTTAGTTGGCTTGTAATTTATATGGATGATTTGGAGTATGTTATATCAGCGAGATCAGTATTCGCAGGTGGCAATATTTTTTCATGTGTTTGTTTCAAGTTACTCAGTGGTCTAGAGGATGCTCCTCGTAGCTAAAGTTTCGTGTTTATTGAGAAATGATTTCGATTCTATATGTCGGGAACTATGTTGCGTTAGCGTTCGGGAGGCTACTGCTGTGTACTTGATATCAAGAAGTATAGCGAAAATGGTATAATATTAAGGCGAAAATATGTGTGTTCTTGTAATCCCAGAGTCTGGAGATGTGCATAGAAAAGCGAGCAGGCAAGGAAGCAAGGACAGCAACGCATTTGTGTCGAGGGGACGCGATCGCGAATTTGTAGAACAGTTCTGAGAGTGACTTTGGATCGCTGATGTAAAAGAGGTGATTTTGTATTGTGAGGGATGTGAACTGTATGTTTGCTAGATCGACATGGTACTCGGTGATATATTGCTGGGATGGTGATCGGTTTCATGCTCCAATATTCTTGAGAATCTGGTGATATGTAGACAAATTTGCAAGGTTTAGTTGTCGATGCGAAATGGTGATCGGTGTAAAGTAGTTTATTTCCACTGAAGGTCGCGTCTGTAGAAATAAAGAAAAGGCTGGCGGTGCTTTTCTAGGACTGGGGGGGGGGGGGGGGGGGGAGGGCATCGTGATATAGTCGGTTTGAGTATAGGCGCACAATAATTTTTTCGGGTGTTGTACAGATACAAAAGATAACAGCACTGTTTGTCTAAAATGTGTGTACATTGTATTGTAAAGTTCCTGTGGCTTAAACTGTGTACATGCTGCAGTAAGGCTCTGGAACTCGCAGTGAATAGACTGAATATGAGCTAAGCCAGTTGGGGTGCAGACCCAGTGGAGAACACATCTGCTTGAAATTGGTTAAATAATAAAGACAAGTCCTTTATTTCCTGCCATTTTCTTTGCTTAGTAGAGATAATCAGGTTGTGGTGCATTATCGTGTTGGAATTTCCCCCCATTTTTCTTGGGGAGGAGGTTATGTTAGTGGAAGTAGCCCAATTGACTTGTTCCCGCCAAAATTCAAATTTCCCACCAAAAACCGCTAACTTGATTGACGTCATGGCCGCCATCTTGATTTACGTCACAGCTGCCATCTTGGATGCCGTCATCACTACCATCTTGAATAACGGTACTTTGGAATGGTACGCAGATTGTTCCAATACTAGTGGGTGTTGTTCCATTTAAAAAGTTTAAGTTTGCACAAGAAATAAACTTCTTAAGTATTATTACAATCTGTTCAGTAGATAACAATCCGAGCTGCTGACTACCAATCAGTTCTGTGAAAACCGTACATCAATAGCATTTTCCATTGTAAGGTTGTTGCATTAATTTGAGGTGTAAGCGGTGCAGCTATTCAAGACCATAAAAGTGGGTTAAAAGCTGTGAGCTATGTGGGGAAGTTAACCTTGCATTACTGAGCAACTGTTTCACCAGGTATCCACTCTAGCTTACCAAATTCCCAACCAGACTGACATTAATTATAATCTTTTAATAGTCATACGACAACTGGTGGTATATATATAAGTTAATTTAAATAAAAAGAAATAAATCAGTTTATATTTGGAAATTTATTTTAACATTGATCATTGAAATTTCAGCATATTAAACTTGATTCATAACTGAACTGGTGCCTTACTTAGGATTGTGAAAATGTGAGTTTGTAATCTTACGGAACACATCAAATATGGAGCCAAGATTGGGAGACTACATACAACACTGCATTCATAAAATAACACACGAAGAACGTTGAAACATATGCAAGAGGAAATTAACCACAACCAACCGATTCAATTTTCACCCAAAGAAGTTACGTTCGTAGCGCAATCGTGTCCGTCATGTAATTACCAAACACTGGTATACTAAATTCATACTAACTCTCTGTGAAATCTTCCCGAAAAGAATAGCTGAGGGCTACTTTGACGATTACACCACATGCTTCACGTGGTCAACTTGGTTTACACAAAGAGTGTAACTCCACAATAATTTTGATAATTAAAATAAATTAGATCGAAAAGCAATTTACAAAAGAAAAAACTCGAACTGGTCACTATCGTCTTACTATTAACCTGATGGGTCAAACAATTGTAAAAGCACGTGGCACTGGTCCACAAAGGTAAACCCCACGTGGGTTGAACATGAAGAAAAGTTGCTATATTGAAAAATATTGTTAAGGCGAGACGTTATAATCTCACGCACATTCGCATTTAAGATTGATGATCTTGTTAGAGTTGCTGATCAACGCGTGGTTCCACTTTACTTACAAAGTAGTGAAAAAACAACTACTGGAAGATATTCTGAAGTTCACACTCGAAATACACTGCGTTGCAATTTAAGATAACCTGAAATAAAGGTGATTAAATATTCAGTTAGGCTGAACTTAAGAAATCCATTGTCCTACGGACTTAGCAGATACGCGCTTAGCCGGAGACCTTACCACTTCAGACGTTCGCCGCGGACAGACTGACCTGAGCTCCTACCAAGGGTGCTTCCGTAAACAAAACGGAAGTGACCAGAGAGGCAGCTTCCTATACCAACATGACAACGGATAGCAGGACAATACTAAGGATAGAAACCTCTTTGCTTTTAGAAAGCGTAGCTACCTGTTCCGACGTTGGTCCTATTGTTCTCTAGCAGACAGGCTTGTCTGCTACCATCCAGCATGCAACTAGAAATACATTTGCTCATTCATTCTTTCACAGAGAAGGGAATGGGGATGACAGTATCTTATCATATATTGTATATAAAACAAAGCACATGTAGGTTCCGTTCGAGACTGTGTGACATGAATTACATATATGAATTACATATAAACTGTGCTTTAAAGTGTAGTAGTGTGACAGATCGTTCTTGTTTATGTGTAAAAGTAACACGTTCCACTGCTCAGTCTCCTCCCAGATAGTCAGAAACACCACAGTAAATTTAGAAGAGGAATTTATACCGTAAATGGCAACAGATTTAAGAAATTAACATGAAAGGAATCTAACAGAGACCTTTCATAACCCCAACACTCCGGGAAAAGACTGTGCAGGGAATTTTCTGGCCATGCTAGAACATTCCCAAACAGGCTTCTCACACCAAACGTAAATCAAAAATGTAAAGAAAAGGCAAAAGGTCACCACCTACTTGCTAAAACACAATAATTTCAACACATCTTTAGAGTCTACCAATTACGACGAGAAAAAAAATAAACAATCTGTGACACCTATTTAAAAGATAGTGTAGACCTAATTCGGTGAGCAAGTAAAAACAACCAGTATTTGCTCATTGCAAGAGCCAACTGATCACATGACAATTTATGACTGTTTATTAACTAGTAAAATTTATGAAAATAGCAAAGGTGCCACAGCAATTAAAAAAGGACATGAAAATAACAGTATTATAAATCAGAACATTACAATGCACTATCCGTAGAAAAAAAAATGTTTTACAAAGTTGTTATCGCAAAAAAATTCTATATCTTATAAAAATATTAATTTGTACAATTAAAATAACTTTGGGGCACTAATTTAATCACTTTACTATATTTCAGTTAGTTAGAAAACAATGATCACTGTGTCATTATACTGAAACTACAATTAATTATGTGATCGTTACCCTTATGGGGTTCCTCACTATAAATATGCCCCACGCAAAGGCTAATCGATCACAGTCCAATGAGAATAAAAAGCTATCTGACTGATAAACGAAGCAATGGTACAGCAATGAATATACGAAACAAAATATCACAAATCCAATACATCACACAAAAACAAACATTGATAAATAAAACAGCTCTGAAAGTACAATAGTCAATGTCTAAAAAAACACCAATAAATAAAACACCTGCAAAATACAAGAGTCGAAGTTTCTCTG
The DNA here is from genome assembly GCF_023897955.1 of Schistocerca gregaria. Taxonomy (NCBI): domain Eukaryota; kingdom Metazoa; phylum Arthropoda; class Insecta; order Orthoptera; family Acrididae; genus Schistocerca; species Schistocerca gregaria. Next base: position 480,851,343 of record NC_064926.1, read on the forward strand.
ACAGAACACACGTATATGCATTGGACTAAGAACCGTATAATCACTGTTCACTGACACACTCAGTAGTTCCACTGTTCCGTGGCACAATATAAGGTGAAGGAGGGTTCGTCGCCGCAGCTGTCAGTAGGGATTTTTGTCCATCTGTTGCGTGCAATCCCGCCTTCTCTGTCCTCTCATGAAGTTTCTCTTGGTGGCCCGTGTTACCTACATGTCGATTTGGTTCCATGTTTGTGTTGTCAAATTCGTGCGGTATCCTCCTTTGACACGCCAGGTTGATATTCCTGGGCAAGGATGACACTTACTGGCTCTTCTTTGTGCCACCCTTAGCTACCAGAGAACATCGAACTATAATTTACTGTCGCTTGACAGTGGGCATCCGCCAGGAAATGTCGATAGGCGTCGTTGAAGTCCGCCAATTTCTCTGAACAGTACGTGTCAAAAGGCTCCACGCCCCTTGTGTTGTTAAATTCTTGAGTTATCCAAAATTAGCTCGCCGGTTTGATATTCCTGGGCAAGGATGAAAATGGCTCTTCTTTGTGCCACCCTTAGCGACCAGAGAACATCTTACCATGATTTACTGTCGCTTGACAGTGGGCATCCGTCAGGAAATGTCGATAGGCGTCGTTGACGTCTGCAAGTTTCTCTGGACAGTACCTGTCAAAAGGCTCCACGCCCCTTTATCCCCTGTCTTTTGTCGTTTCACCGCGCCCGTCTCGTCACGGTCGCGTGCGTGTGGTGCGTTGCCAGCAGATGGATTTCCGCGTGGTGGACAGCTCGCCCATCTCAGGTCATCGCCTCCACGGAGGGTCGCACTGGTGCGGCCGGCCATTAGCTCCGAGTGCAAGGGAAAGTGTTTGCCGCGCACCCTTCTTTTGTTGTCGACCGCGCTCCCCAAGTGGCCCGGCTGACAGTGTGTCCTGCTGGGAAACCCGCCTGTTTACAACTAGTCCTCCTCCTCGCTGCTCCCGCTGTCTCGTAAGAGTTTAGCCGGTTCACTTTCACCTTCTCAACTGCATTCACAGAAATTGTTCTCATAGTTATGTGATTACAAAACGTCATACGTAATACCACTTAGTATTGTCTTTCACAATTTTTAAGAACAAAAGTGAGACTTAATTTTTTTTAAAATAAAAACGTTAGATGAATTGAAAATATAAAAATAAAAGTTAAATGACTTGACAATATAAAAAATAAAAGTGAAATGACTTGACAGTATAAAAATAAAAATTAAATAAACTGACAATATAATATCTAAATCCACATCACTAATATGGTTCACTTGCGTTTAAATAAATCAAATGCTGCTTATTAATTCACTTAAATGAATAGGATTATGCCTTGTGCAAGTATAGGTCAGGACAGCATAGCGTTTACATGTTATTCACACATGCACACCTGTTGTCTATTCTACAAACTAACTACCCATAAACATGCATTACTCATAATTTTACTTCAATCCACTACTAGTTAATCCAACAAGCTACTTCAATGCTACTTCAACACAGTGTTTATACCACTCCAACATTGGTCTAATTCGTCCTCTTCCTGACGCTCGCGGCGTATGTCTTGTCGAATGATAAATATGGAAAAACTTTCCTTAAACATACTCAGTTAAAAAAACAATGGTTATTTACACGCCAAAACATTTATACCAGTTGACACACCTGATAAGAGACTTGCAAATATACATTTATCATACTCATATGTTCATACATAAAACAGTAAGACAATTTCATCTAAAATTACGTTATCACAAGAATTAATCACACAGATGACTCTGAGAAGGGTAAAAAATATTCTCATTATACAGGTTATACTACATTTTCTTACCCATTTCGTTCCTTCTTTAAGTTACCTTTCGCTTCCAAATCAGTTCTTTCGCCTGTGGTGGCGAAATTATGGTCTCCTCTATTCTGTAAAACAGTTTCATCTTAACTTATTGAGCTTACAACAGACACAAAAGATCCGAATCCTCCTGTAGTTTAAATGATAAATGTTTTGCTTCATCCTTATCACATTAAACCACGCTTTCCTTCGCCCCCTTAGTCAAAATTATTTAATCTTCCTCTACCGTCAAGAGGGAAATTTCCTCAGTACAACTCATATAGGCTGCAGTGCATCCCGCACCAGCAAAAAAAGCAAGCTGTAATGCTCACAGCATCAGCAAAACACATAAACGTCACTTTTCTAGGAAAAGTATTAACGCAGAGTAATTTTTCAGGCTCTGGCTCAATATCAATCAAGACTACAAAAAGGATCCATATTTCTGTTCCTTTCTCCATTTGCTGGCAAACTGCTTGTCATTTGACTACCACAATAATATTTCAGGGCCACGTAAATTACGAATGGAATCAATCTACTTACGAAATCAACAGACAGCACTTTACGTACTCAGCTATAAAGAACAAAAAAGATATATCATCAGTATTAACATATTAGCGCATATTGGGAAGCCATTGGTTAAACAATCGTACTATCGCATCCTGTTTTCAAGATTCCAAACTTGCTCATTCCTTTCTCAGAGTTCTCCTATTTTAAAATATTCATACAGCACGCATACTATAGTAAGAGATCCTCATTTATACTGACAGATATAGAATAGTAATAGATAGATAGTAGCACTGAAAGCAGAAAATCGGAAACAAGGCTACTAACAGCTGGGGACCTGGGTTTGCCAGACCCATAATACCCACAGATCGGATATTCCCCTGAGTTTTGCATTAATTCAACACAGATCTTGCTTCTCTCAGGAGCGACTCTTTTCAATTTACACCAAAATACCATAAACAGCATTTCACTCGTTCACAAAGAAACCTTTTATCTTCACATTTAAACCAACCTAAATCCTAATTGCACAAGGAAAGAAAAAAAACTAAAAACATCACTTCAATCAATCACATAGAAACATCTTCATCGTTATTTTTATCAACATATTACTGAAAATGCATATGTCACAAATGTAAAACAATCAATTCATTCTCCTCTCTATACACCCTATGTACTCATTTGCCATGTCACACATTTGTTCCGATTGGGCGCCTACTGCACTGATCATTTGTCATTGCCGGTTTTGTTCATTTCCATTTGCTGGGTTATGTCTTGGGTTAGCCGGCCGAATTTCAAGATCATGTGGTGCTCTGCCTACAATCGTATTCCCACTGTTCATCGTAGTATCGATTCTGGTTGCCGTACCTATTTTGTTCACGATCTTGTCCCCGTCCTCGATCATTTCCGTTGTTCCACCTGTGTTCGCGACTGTTACCCCAGTTTCTATACGGCCGGTCCCGATTATTGTTCCGCTCGCGTCGCGACGACCAGTCACGCCGTTGATTAGCACTACGGCCACGACTGCGATCGCGCTGCTGTGCCCCGTAATAACTTTGTGCCTGATTAGGCGGGCATTCTCCTGTATTATATTCCAACTCTTGGAGAAGTGTCTTAAACGTCTCCACGTCCTCTTTGCATCGTCCCGCAAGAATGACGTGGCGCAAGTGCATCGGAAATTTGGTGATGCACATCCTAATTAGTTCCGCAGGCCCGTCTGGGTCGTATAGAAATTGATTTGCCTGCAGCATGTGGTCGAATAGGCGTGCTGGGCTGCCGAAACCAGACTGGTTCAAATTTGTCAGCATAATTTGCCATGCTTGACCCTATCTTGTGCCGCTTCCGACCAGTAGGCGGACAGAAAGGCTTGCCGAAACTCCCGAGTGGAGTAGCAGTGACGCGCTGCCGACCTCATGCGAATCGCCGGTTCGCCTTCCAAATAGCCACACATATATTCTATCTCACGTGAACTTGCCCAGTCGGGGGGAAGACAGAACTCAAATTGCTCGAGCCATGTTCGTGTATGTATTCCTTTTTGCGAATTTCGAAATATCTCAAACTTTCTCACCGTAAGGAAATGTTTGAATTCAAATCCCCGCATTTCCTCCCGGCGAGTCCCTTGAATGTTCTATTTTTTTTTTCATGTCTGTCCCTCAACATACATTCTTCCCTGTCATCAAAATCTCCCTCGTGGCCGGAGTCCCTCTCTGCACTGTCCATACAGCTATTTTTAGTGCTATTGGCGAGTTCGGAATCACACCCCATGCGGCTTTCCAGATGCGCCACGCGTTCTTTTAATTCGCCTGTTACAGCTTTGTGCCGGCTGTTCACCACGAACTGTCCCTTCTGAAATCTAAGAAGCGAACGCACTTCTACGGTCTCTACGACCGCTACCGATGTAATATTGTTATCGCTCTCCGTCACCTTCAACGTTTCTACGATGTCCGCTAATGCCGCAATCTTATCATGTTATTGTCTGTTGTCCTCCGCCCCAGTGTGCTTCAATTGTTCTACTTGCTGTTCGAGTGCGTGAATCGCTTGACTGTTGTCCGCTACTGTGTTGCTAAAGAAAGCGGGACAATGTGTTTCCGCCTCCTGGACCCTGGAGAGAACAGGCTGGTATTCCCTTTGGCATTCTTCTCTCAGCGCTTGCAAATTCCTAAGTAGCTGTTCTTCGCTCTCTTTCGATTCCGCATCGCGACTCCGCTTGCCCTGTTCTAAGGCTTGCAGACGGTCATCGATTTGTTCAAATGTACGGCCTAATTCTTTCATAATATCACTTTTTATTTCACTTGCCAGATTGTTTATTCTTTGTGAGATATCATCGGACACACTCTGCATCGACTTGTCTACTTTATTTGTCTGCTGGATTAGTTTTTTGTCTATTTGTTCGCCTAGTTCGCGGATCGTTTTTTCAGATTTCTGCGTCATCTGTTCGCCTAGCTCTCGAATCGATTTTTCAGATAATTCTTTTTGTTCTCGGAACGATTTTTCTGATTTCTATGCGTTTTCTTTATTTTGTTGCAATAAGGCTTTCATGAGTTCTACCAAATCAATTTGGTTAGTAGGAGGCAAATTAATTTCTGGCTCTGCTGTGAGCCCGTTCGTCCTGTTTTGCATTTCGTCTGAAGTATTCCCCATTGCATTTTCGGAACCGCCCGACGCGTTAATATTCGAAATCAAATTATCCCCTTGGTCCATGTTGCTTACGTTGTTGGACCGCCTACTTTTAGCTTGGTTACGTGTCTGCATTCGCTCAATTTATACCCGGTACGCAACACACTAATCACAATAAATGTATCCCCCAAAAATCACGACAGTTATACGAAAGGTACCCAACCTAGTACGCACTATTTCACACGCAAAACAAATTTTTATCTTTGATCGAAACAGAGCAATTTACAAGCGATAAAAAAACACTCGCACACATATAAAACACACAAATATAGGAAAAAAACAACAAGACAAACAACACAACGCCACTCAACAACGCCGTGAATCATTTGAAAGTCTGCTCAGAAACAACGCAGAAGTTGTTTGAGCGCAGCAGGTAAAAAAAAAATTAAGATTATACAACGCTCGCAATCAAAAGTTTCAGAGATTCCAGAGTATAGCGGAATCACAGAACAGGGTCGCCATGTGTAAGGTTGTTGCACTAATTTGAGGTGTAAGCGGTGCTGCTATTCAAGACCATAAAAATGGGTTAAAAGCTGTGAGCTATGTGGGGAAGCTAACCTTGCATTACTGAGCAACTGTTTCACCAGGTATCCACTCTAGCTTACCAAATTCCCAACCAGACTGACATTAATTATAATCTTTTAATAGTCATACGACAACTGGTGGTATATATATAAGTTAATTTAAATAAAAAGAAATAAATCAGTTTATATTTGGAAATTTATTTTAACATTGATCATTCAAATTTCAGCATATTAAACTTGATTCATAACTAAACTGGTGCCCTATTTAGGATTGTGAAAATGTGAGTTTGTAATCTTACGGAACACATCAAATATGGAGCCAAGATTGGGAGACTACATACAACACTGCATTCATAAAATAACACACGAAGAACGTCGAAACATATGCAAGAGGAAATTAACCACAACCAACCGATTCATTTTTCACCCAAAGAAGTTACGTTCGTAGCGCAATCGTGTCCGTCATGTAATTACCAAACACTGGTATACTAAATTCATACTAACTCTCTGTGAAATCTTCCCGAAAAGAATAGCTGAGGCCTACTTTGACGATTACACCACATGCTTCACGTGGTCAACTTGGTTTACACAAAGAGTGTAACTCCACAATAATTTTGATAATTAAAATAAATTAGATCGAAAAGCAATTAACAAAAGAAAAAACTCGAACTGGTTACTATCGTCTTACTATTAACCTGATGGGTCAAACAATTGTAAAAGCACGTGGCACTGGTCTCACAAAGGTACACCCCACGTGGGTTGAACATAAAGAAAAGTTGCTATATTGAAAAATATTGTTAAGGCGAGACGTTATAATCTCACGCACATTCGCATTTAAGATTGATGATCTTGTTAGAGTTGCTGATCGACGCGTGGTTCCACTTTACTTACAAAGTAGTGACAAAGCAACTACTGGAAGATATTCTGAAGTTCACACTCGAAATACACTGCGTTGCAATTTAAGATAACCTGAAATAAAGGTGATTAAATTTTCAGTTAGGCTGAACTTAAGAAATCCATTGTCCTACGGACTTAACAGACACGCGCCTAGCCGGAGATCTTAGCACTTCAGACGCTCGCCGCGTACAGACTGACCTGAGCTCCTACCAAGGGTGCTTCCCAAATACAAACGGAAGTGACCAGAGAGGCAGATTCCTATACCAACATGACAACGGATAGCAGGACAATACTAAGGATAGAAACCTCTTTGCTTTTAGAAAGCGTAGCTACCTGTTCTGACGTTGGTCATATTGTTCTCTAGCAGACAGGCTTGTCTGCCACCATCCAGCATGCAACTAGAAATATATTTGCTCGTTCATTCTTTCACACAGAAGGGAAGGGGGATGACAGTATCTTATCATATACTGTATATAAAAGAAAGAGGATGTAGGTTCCGTATGAGACTGTGTGACATGAATTACATATATGAATTACACATAAACTGTACTTTAAAGTGTAGTAGTTCTTGTTTATGTGTAAAAGTAACACGTTCCACTGCTGAGTCTCCTCCCAGATAGTCAGAAACACCACAGTAAATTTAGAAGAGGAATTATGCCGTAAATGGCAACAGATTTAAGAAATTAACATGAAAGGAATCCAACAGGGACATTTCACCATTTCCGTGCAAGTTTTAGGCGATGTACTTTAGGACAATATCATAGAAATGGAAGAGGACGTAGGTGAAAATGAGATCGGTGATAATATACTGTGAGAAGAATTTGAGAGAGCACTGAAAGACCTAAGTCGAATCTAAATTCCAGGAGTCGACGACATCCCGTCGGAACTATTGATAGTCTTGGGAGAGATATCCATGACAAAACCCTTCCATCAGGTGTGCAAGATGTATGAGACAGGCGAAATATCCTCATATATCAAGAAGAATATAATAATTGCAATTCCAAAGAAAGCAGATGCTGGCAGGTGTGGATATTACCGAACTATCAGTTTAATAAGTCGTAGTTGTAAAATAATAACACGAATTCTTTACAGAAGAACGGAGAAAGTCGTAGAAGCTGACTTTTGAAAATTTAGTTTCAATTCCGGGGAAATGTAGGAATGCTCGAGGCAATACTGATCCTACGACTTCTCTTAGAAGATACGTTAAAGAAAGGCAAACCTGAGTTTATACCATTCGAAGACTTAAATAAAGCTTTTGACACTGCTGACTGGAATATTCTCTTTGAAATTCTGGGGGGAACGAAAGGATATTTGCAATTTGTACAGAAACCAGACGGCAGATATAAGAGCTGATGGGTGTGAAAGGGAAGCAGTGGTTGAGAAGGGAGTGAGATAGAGTTGTAGCTGATCCCAGACGTTATTCAACCTGTACATTGAGCAAGCAGTAAAGGAAACCAAAGAAAAATTTGTAGTAGGAATCAAAGTCCAGGAAGAATAAATAAAAACATTGAGATTCGCAGACGACACTGTAATTCTGTCAGAGAGAACAAAGGTCTTGGACGATCAGTTGAATGGAATGGGCAGTGACCTGTATAACAGGAATGTGGATGTAAAGGCTGGGAGCGATTAATTGAGCGGGAGTTGGGATATAAGTTTGAAATTAATTTATTAAGATATACGAAGTTGAGACAATCTTAAGAAAAAGCAATGAAATACCGCATTTTGTAAATACAGACTAGTCTCGAACATCCTGATGTTAGAATGAATACCCGAGCCTATATAAAAATCAGAATGCGATTTTCACTCTGCAACGGAGTGTGCGCTGATATGAAACTTCCTGGCAGATTAAAACTGTGTGCCGGACAAAGGCTCGAACTCGGTAGGAGGCGAGGTACTGGCGGAAGTAAAGCTGTGAGGATGTGGCGTGAGTCGTGCTTGGGTAGCTCAGTTGGTAGAGCACTTGCCCGCGGTAGGCAAAGGTCCCGAGTTCGAATCTCGGTCCGGCACACAGTTTTAATCTGCCAGGGAGTTTCACATAAACTAATAATCGTTGATATAGCAGTTCCAAACGATCCGTCAACGTATCAATCATAAGCTTTTTCAGTAACACACGTGCAGGTGACAGTTAATCATTAACTGACATTAACAAGAAACTAGCAAACAGACCACAGCATTATTCACATATCAGCGTTAATATCATAAGCAATAAAAACGGATTTTACGAAACTTTTGAGAAACAGCAGTTCTCAAAGTTGAAAACTGATACTTAACATCAGGGAATTAAAATGGCTCTGTTAGGAAAATCATCGTGTCAAGCACTCAGCAAATCAGTCTTAGCCAAGTAATCTACATTTCGACCAACACTTTGGAATATGCAGAATTTGAAACACGAACATCTGCTAGCATGAGTTTCTTAGAAGTAGATACCTTAGGGGTTGCGAAGCAACTCAAATCGCTTGATACGGGCAAGTCTTCAGGTCCAGATTATATACCGATTAGGTTCCTTTCAGATTACGCTGATACTATAGCTCCCTACTTAGCACTCATATACAACCGCTCGCTCACCGATAGATCTGTACCTACAGATTGGAAAATTGCGCAGGTCGCACCAGTGTTCAAGAAGGGTAGTAGGAGTAATCCATTTAACTACAGACCTATATCATTGACGTCGTTTTGCAGTAGGGTTTTGGAGCATATACTGTATTCAAACATTATGAATCACCTCGAAGGGAACGATCTATTGACACGTAATCAGCATGGCTTCAGAAAACATCGCTCTTGTGCAACGCAGCTAGCTCTTTATTCGCACGAAGTAATGGCCGCTATCGACAGGGGATCTCAAGTTGATTCCGTATTTCTAGATTTCCGGAAAGCTTTTGACACCGTTCCTCACAAGCGACTTATAATCAAGCTGCGGAGCTATGGGGTATCGTCTCAGTTGTGCGACTGGATTCGTGATTTCCTGTCAGGAAGGTCGCAGTTCGTAGTAATAGACGGCAAATCATCGAGTAAAACTGAAGTGATATCAGGTGTTCCCCAGGGAAGCGTCCTGGGACCTCTACTGTTCCTGATCTATATAAATGACATGGGTGACAATCTGAGCAGTTCTCTTAGACTGTACGCAGATGATGCTGTAATTTACCGTCTAGTAAGGTCATCCGAAGACCAGTATCAGCTGCAAAGCGATTTAGAAAAGATTGCTGTATGGTGTGTCAGGTGGCAGTTGACGCTAAATAACGAAAAGTGTGAGATGATCCACATGAGTTCCAAAAGAAATCCGTTGGAATTCGATTACTCGATAAATAGTACAATTCTCAAGGCTGTCAATTCAATTAAGTACCTGGGTGTTAAAATTATGAACAACTTCAGTTGGAAAGACCACATAGACAATATTGTGGGGAAGGCGAGCCAAAGGTTGCGTTTCATTGGCAGGACACTTAGAAGATGCAACAAGTCCACTAAAGAGACAGCTTACACTACACTCGTTCGTCCTCTGTTAGAATATTGCTGCGCGGTGTGGGATCCTTACCAGGTGGGATTGACGGAGGACATCGAAAGGGTGCAAAAAAGGGCAGCTCGTTTTGTATTATCGCGTTATAGGGGAGAGAGTGTGGCAGATATGATACACGAGTTGGGATGGAAGTCATTACAGCATAGACGTTTTTCGTCGCGGCGAGACCTTTTTACGAAATTTCAGTCACCAACTTTCTCTTCCGAATGCGAAAATATTTTGTTGAGCCCAACCTACATAGGTAGGAATGATCATCAAAATAAAATAAGAGAAATCAGAGCTCGAACAGAAAGGTTTAGGTGTTCGTTTTTCCCGCTCGCTGTTCGGGAGTGGAATAGTAGAGAGATAGTATGATTGTGGTTCGATGAACCCTCTGCCAAGCACTTAAATGTGAATTGCAGAGTAGTCATGTAGATGTAAATGTAGATGTCCTTGAAGAATCCGTAAAGGCAAAATTACATGAGTTCATTAAAATGATTCCGTAAAGTATGTTGTCAACTTGAGTACTTCATGAGTTAGACTTCGCAAAACAAGCATACACTAAAATAGTACCCTAAGGTTTAAAAGACGAAACATATCTTCTCTTATCCTCTGTGTGGTGACGAGGGGCCAAGTTCCCCTCGCAATCACGATATGTCCGCATTAGTCGTGTCTCACTGATGTTACACAACTTCCGACATGTATTACTTTTCCACTATGACGTGCGTCCACCACTTAAATTCTGAAAGGTGACAGAGTGTCCTACTGGATAAACGATATCAGTCGAGCCAGGGCTGATCCGCGCCTCCGAGTACAACCGTTAAACGCAGTTCTTGGTGCTGTTTCGCCAAACCAGCAGGACTGATAGATAGCTTGGCCACGTGATTCCAGAGACCAGCAGTGCGGGCATACCGCATAATCCACAGTTCTGTCACATCGTGACTGTCCACCTCCATCCCAGCTGTCACTCCCTGCTCCCCCCCCCCCCCTACCCCCCATCCAGCACGCGCCCCCGTCACGCGTCCTCGTCGCTGTAATATTCCACCACCTTCCTACTTGCAGCTATTGTCAACATTAGACTTTATGAAGATTTGAGAGGAGCAAAGATTACAATAAACTTCCTAGTTTACATGTCTTTTCACGTAGAGTTGGTTCCAGGTCTTCGTGTCTAGGGTTCTGATTCTTGAAGCTGAAATTAACACATTTTAGGTCCTAATGGCTGAATTGATCTAAATAAATTTGAAGATCGTTGTTGCAGAATTTTTGTTGTTGTGTTAATATATTTTGTCATATTTTAGTATATTATACAGTCTTTTAGTTTTTCACGTTATAAAGACGAAATTACATTGATCGCACAAAATCCAAAAATACGTCCGATCACATCAGAGGCATGCTTACTACTGTCCCACTCGGCGGAAATAACAATATTCCAAAGAGTTTACAATTTTCATTGAAAAATGAATTTCTATTAGTTTCGATTATTATTTCTTAAATGAATTCAGGAATAAACTTAATAAACAGTTCTGGCCTGCGTAATTAATAATAGAAATTATAAGTATGCAAAATAATTTGTAATTTCAAATGTTTCTAAAAAAAAATTAACTGTACATTCAGAACTAGAACTTCTCGATTATAACACCCAAAATAAAGTAAGTCCTTTCCATAAATTTTAGCTTGAAATATAACATACTGTGTATAAAATTATATGAAAGTTTTCAGAAAAGCAGCTGGGACAATACTGACCTGTCCAAAATTCGAAAAATAATACGTCGCGCCTTCGATAAAAGTGGATGATTAGTTTCTTGTTGTATGGTAATGTATCGTTATATTTTCTGGTATTTTGTCTGTGTGGTAATCTGAAGTTTAACTCGTGGTTAGAGAAACAGTTAAGCCCGTACTGAAGTTCGTAAGTAATCTCGTAATTCTTGAAAAGTGATCAGCAATGCAAAAGATAATCAGAAATGCCACTGTGTACTGCAACGCTCTATGCGAGAGTACAGTCTGTTCTGGTAAATTTAAGAAAACCTACGTGTTAGTAATAATACGAGCAATCTTACTGCTTGAAAAATATGAAAAATTTTTAACTACCAAAAACGCCCTGTCTGAAAAGTATCTCACTGTATCACACGTAAACTATAAATAGAATAGCACTTTGCGCACTGAATAAATGCTGTGCTGCTGTCACATCCAAACTACTGCGCCTGCTGCTGCTTTGTTAGTTAAAAAATAAAAATTCAAACCACTAGCAACGTGAAGTGCAACGCGTGCTTTAAACTATAGAAGACATCCGCAAAATCTCTGTGATAACAAATCTCACTATTGCAATGATCATTGTCAATTAAAGTTCTGTTACTGAGAAGCTGGAGAAAGCATAATATATGGGACTTAACTTCTGAGTGTCATCAGTGCCATCAGTGCCCTAGAACTTAGAACTACTTAAACCTAACTAACCTAAGGACATCACATACATCCATGCCCGAGGCAGGATTCGAACCTGCGACCATAGCGGTCTCGCGGGTCCAGACTGTAGCGCCTAGAACCACTCTGCCACCCCGGCCGGCTATGCTATCTATCTCTGAAGAAAAATCAATAAATCACATATTGTTACGCTATCATAAAAATATCCTATTCTAAATCCCTGACCAAATTAATTACTACGCTTGGATGTCTCGGCAAACGAGCTATTACAGTACCTTTTGAAGTCTTCTGAATGAATTTACAAAATATCTCTCCATAAATGAAAAATAATATAACAAAATTATTGCAGGCACACAGCACGGCCTAAACACATCTTGTCCGTCACAAGATACAACTCGACTCCTCCTCCTCTCTCTCTCTCTCTCTCTTTCTCTCTTCTCTCTCTCTCCAAGACTGCACTCCACTCACAAGCAAACTCTTGGGCAGAGTTGTTGCCCGCTATTACTCAGATGGTATTGAAGCTTTACTTTTCCGCGTGACACCAAAATATTACCAAAATTACAATTTTCTGTATAAAACAAAACCCTTACATTGGGAAGCGCAGATAATGAACTCCATCCTTACAACGTAAGATAGACGGCCCCTGTGTCGACACTCCTCACCTGAAAGGAGGACATGAAACGAACATCAACAAAAGTAAAACAAGGATAATGGAATGCAGTAGAATTACATCATGTGATGCCGAAGGAATTAGATTAGGAAATGAGACACTTAAAGTAGTAGGTGGGTTTTACTATTTGGGCAGCAAAATAATTGATGATGGTCGGAGTAGAGAGGGTATAAAATGTAGACTGGCAATGGCAAGAAATGCATTTGTGAAGGAGAGAAATTTGTTAACATCGAATATAAATTTAAGTGTCAGGAAGTCTTTTCTGATAGTATTGGTATGGAGTGTAGCCATGTATCAAAGTGAAACGTGGGCAAGAAGGGAATTGACGCCTTTGAGATGTGGTGTGACAGAAGAATGCTGAAGTTTACGTTGGTAGATCACGTTGCCAATTAAAAGGTACTGAATAGAATTGGGGAGAAAATAAATTTGTGGTGAGCACTATGGGACTTAACATCTGAGGTCCCTAGAACTTAGAACTACTTAAACCTGACTAATCTAAGGACATCACACACGTCCATGCCCGAGGCAGGACGCGAACCTGCGACCGTAGTGGTCACACGATTCCAGACTGAAGCTCCTACAACTGCTTGGCCACAACGATCGGCGAAGGGAAGTGTCTGCCGGCAAAGATCGTAGAGGGAGGCTAAGAGACGAAGACAGTGAGCAGATTCAGAAGGATGTTGGTTGCAGTAGTTATTCGGAGCACGGGATGCAGTAGCATGGGGTGCTACATCAAACCACTTCGGACTGAAGACCTCAAAACCAGTGCATGGCTCGAAAAATAAAGCATTAGTTGCTGTCATAGTGCCGCGTCTGCACTCCTTGATTACGATTCGTCTCCAGGTAGCAATGTATTACGCGCGGCGCTGTGCCTTCTGCAATACAGCACTCTCTGTATGCTCTATATACCAGTTGTGACACACGGTATGGGGCAGATCTGATTCTCTGCTGCCCGTACCGAGTAACAATTTTTAAAAAAATTATATGCTCACCTGGGAGTTGCGTTTAATGTGCAACAGCTTTTAAAACTTCACATCTGTTCATTTCAATGGATTTATTGCATTTTTTAATGATTTCTATTTTTATTGTTGACTGGCATAACTGAAGCTGAACAAAAATTGCTATGAAAGCTACATTTTTTTGGTTTGATTAGGTAAGGTGCAACCCAGGATCAATGTACGTTTTCGGAGCGCACCATTTTTCCACCAGGAAAGTTCACATTTTTTCCCTCTCTTCTAGTGCACAATATATATGTGTTTGGGATTAAGTTCAGATCTGCACACATACAGTATAGGATGGCTGTGTTTTTCTGAGTGAACTACTGTAGTTCTATCGTGTAAATATGAATGCAGAATCTGTAGGCCATCACGAGTTTTCATTGTGTTGTGATTTCGCCATGCATCAAGGAGGATGGCGTCCTTAAGAGAATAGGTACGGATACTGGCACATACACTACTGCCCTGTTGTGTACTGGAAATCGTCGACGGAATCGGTGCGACACGGTGTTAGACCGAATCCTTTCTGCAACATAGTAAGGACTGAAAGAGGAAGCGACAAGTAGAAGGCATTATTTTGGCCCCGTTCTGTAAAGATCCGCATCCATCTTGACTGCAGCTCAGCGCCGAAATCGCAGCCTCACTAAGGAATCGACATAATTTTCCGCGAAGAGTAACAACTACGAAAATCCGAGACAGAGCCTATACAGCGAAAGGCGTAGTTGCAGTATTTCTCGTCGCGGTCGGCAATGTTAAATCAGCAGTGCAGTGAAGTCGCAGATGACGGTTGCTAGAAATCCGAGAGAATTCTGTAACGAGTAAAAAGCCTGTACTCGGATTACAAGAGGCGTTAAGTGCCCCCTCGCCTCTAGCGAATAGCTATGGCTGTGGTTGAGAACAGCGTTCGCTAACTCGTCACGATTCATGTAAGTTGCGCCTCCAATTAACACTCGCCGCCAAGCGTGTTTCAGTTCAGTACCACGGCGGACCCAAATCTGAGCGCCGGAACGTAAACAGAACGATAAGCGAGAATTGCAGTGATACAACTGAAGTAGACAGGTACGTTGCCGATGATCTAATACCACAGAGCCTTTGATTCGTTACAAAGAATAGTGTTTAGCTCCTAAATGGGAAAACCGATAAGCACTTCAGCTAGAGGCATGCCCGTGATCTCACTGCAGTTATGCCAGATCCATCATTGAGCCGACGAACATAACTGTGTTTGAGACGCACATCAGTGTCTTTTGCATCCTCAAAATGTTCCTTGGGCGGCGTAAAAGAATAACTGAAAGTGAGGAGAGTAATGATGACAAATTAGTGCGTTTCAGACGAAAAGTAATAAATAGAACTTCGCCGAGTTCAGACCCAGATAGGATGGTATCATACGAAAGTGAAGACCTTGATGACATGTTGGAAAAACTTCTTGCAGACGAAGAAGAGGAACTGAACTCTGTTGATGAGTCTTTGGACACTATCCAGTGGCAGGAATTCGCTATCAGGAAACAGCCATTTCCTGTAACTCGAAGAGGTGGACCTCTGATAGATTTGCCGTCTGGTACTAGTGCAGCTGATGTGCTTTAGCTATTTTTAGACAACAAAGTGATAAGCCTAAAAGTCACAGAGACTAATAGATATGCAGAACAAAAACTGCAACAACGTGAAATGACTTGACATGCTCGACTGAACTGATGAACACCCACAATCCCTGAGGAAATTACTAATTTTATCGAACTGATGATTTGGTTGGGTCTAATACAGTCATCGTTTGTTAAATGTGTTCCGTAATCGTTTTGAATTACTGTTAGCAAACGTTGCATTTCCCAAATAACGGAACGATAGACTAGAATAGCAGACTTGGATAAGAGGTTATCAAAAAGTCTTTTCACCTGGCGAAAATATTGTAGTCGATGCGACAATATTTCCTTGGAGGGGACGGCTGAGATTCAGGCATTACATATCAACTGAATCGCATAAGTGGGGTATAAAACTTTTCAAACTGTGCTACACCGAGTTTTATACATATGCCACTAAAGTATATTCCGAACGAGATTCTAGCCGGAGAAAACAAGTTGGCATAGCTGAAAATGTCTGTATTGAATTTGCAAGCTAAATTGCTAAATGGACTAACTTTGTGGACAAATTTTACACGAGCCATGAATTAGCAGTCAAATGTCTAAAATTCAAAACTCATGTCGTTGAACTGTACGGTACAACAAAAAAAATATGACACGCTTTGTAATGTCGCAACCACTGCGGGAGGTGAAACTATAGCACGTGAAGATGACAGTTGTAATGTGGTGCTAAAATAGAGAGATGTTCGCGACGTTAGGATGTCATTAACAAATCATGCACCTATTATGACGTCAAGCTCGGATTCTCCGCATCATGGTCATCCTTCGAAACAGAAACCTTTTTGCGATACTGGCACATAATAATGGAAAACCTGGCATCTACAGAAGCGACCAGTTGGTGCCATGTACTACAACGATACGGAACGGTATCAAGTAGTATCGTAAATTAGTACTACATTTACCTTTAGGAACAAGTGTAGTGAATGCTTACATCATGTACCAACTGCCATAAATACAAAAATAAAAAAAAAAACAAAGTTTCGGGAACATCTTGTTACCGAATGGCTGTCCGCAGGAAATGCTAAGCCAGGCTGTAACAGAAACAAAGAGCGTGTCCCACCATTTAGAGATTCGTAGGAATCAGCAGGGCAAGCCTATACGAAGTATGTGCGCCGTAAGTTACCAAAAGAGGCAAACTGCAGAACACCAAGAAGCGAAGACAGATGAAAAGAAAACTACGACCTACTATTGTTCTAAGTGTCCACAATCACTTCAAATGGCATGGCGTGTTTTAACGAACACCATGCGACGTAGTATAATGTGATATGTTATCCCAAATACAGATGAATAAAACGTATAGTATTGTATATTGTTTGTATGTTTATGCTGTATATCCTATAGTTATATTTCAGTGCTTATTCTATTAAATTCCATTGAAAATTCCAGCTGCAAATCCTATTAACTTGAACAAGAAAAGCGAGACCCATATGTGGGTGACGGGGTCCCTACGGAAAAGGTTACCCGTCACTCAGCCACGGGTGACGCTGCGACGAACATGTTAAAACGACATTAGTTTTGGCAGAGAAATATGCCTTGGGTTATGACCTAATAACTATAAAACTAAACTCTCCAAGGCTGCAAGTAGCAGCCATGAAAGCCTGCATTGTATGATTTAGACTTTTTTTGGTTGCCGTTAAAATGTTTAATAGTTGCCCGCATTGATGCGTGTGGTTTCACATGGCTACACGTTTTTACTTCATTATGATTGACATAAGAAAACTTCACATGGGTGCAGTTTTTTGCTTTCTTTGTTTCACTGACTAACATATTTACGTCTAACAGAAGCCAGTTTTTCAGTGAAACCTGGTACTCACTTTCATACCTTGGACGACGAAGCTTTTAAGGCCTAATGTAGTCTTCAGCGACGTTTTGTTTAAAAAAAATAATAATTTTGTGTGAAGTAATCACTAGTATTGACTGACGTGAATCGTTGCACCGTCTGCAATATCACGCTTCTTTGCAGACGTCATCAAAATTTTGTTTATTGTATGTCTTTTTTACCTCAGTTCTCAAGTGTAGTCTATACTAAGCATGCCCCGTCTTTGTACTTCATTTCTTAATGCATCATTTTGTTTGCATTCTTTAGTTAGTTTTTACGTTTTAATAATCAGAGTGTACGTTTTCTTGCATTAAAGAGACATAGCTATATTTTAATGAACCAATGTTATTTAACAACTTTGGTATTACTTCGCTTTCCCATTCTTCAGTTTTTGGTCAAGATCTTCTTCAAAACTTATCCAACTAAACCAAAAATTTTTGATTCGGATTGGCACTTCCACTACTAAAATGTCGCCAAGTTTTGCATTTCAGATACTTAACACATTTCGTGGCTCGATTAGTACAATAGCAATTGTCTGACTGCATACGATAGTAAACAGCACGTTGTTGATCGGACGACGATTTTCTATTCACAATAAATGTTCCACGTTTTACAATTTGCTCGCTTTTCATCACTTTGTTTATTCCGCTTTATTGCACAGTTGCCCCAAGCGGAAGACATGCTTTGCACTGATCCGCATTTTACTACATTTTTGTGAGATATACTGGCACTACAAGGTTTACCTTTGATACGCTGGTGTAAAAGATGTGACGAAACTAGATAAGTGCAAAATCCGCGCAATTCGTTTACTTATTTACGTATACAAGTTGACTTTCGGTATTTCATTTGTGTCCGAATAAAGTCATGAGTCTCACTGTAATTCGTCTCGAAAACTTAGGTCCAAAAACTTCACGTAAAATTTAAACGTATTTTCCTGTTGATTGTATCAAAAGTTGTGCGTGTTTCGTGATGCATTGTATGTTTTCGTATGCTGGGCGTTGCGAAAAACGTGTATTGTGCTATACTAGAAGCTTCAATCAACATTTATGCTTTACATAGTTTCAGCAGTACAGTGGTGGAAATCGGTATAAATGCAGAGCTCCTGTGAATCTAATAGTACAATGCCTGAAGCGTGCATGTATTGAATTTATTTTGAAAGTAGTGGATACATATAAGACATAAACAGTGAATGTAATAGTACAATGCCTGAAGCGTGCATGTATTGAATTTATTTTGAAAGTAGTAGATACATATAAGACATAAACAGTGAATGTAATAGTACAATGCCTGAAGCGTGCATGTATTGAATTTATTTTGAAAGTAGTAGATACATATAAGACATAAACAATCATGACGGAATTACATACTTCCTTTTATAACATGGTTAACAAAATAAGGCGTTTTCGTTTCTTGGATGGAAACTTGTGTCAAGGCACTCACTGTCCTTTTATGTTATTGCGTTGTTAGTACTTTGTTCAACCTCAGTTCTTCCTAATTACACCAAAAATTCTCTTCATCATTGATTTGGTTAGTGTTTGTAGTTCTTGCAGTGAAATTGTCTCCAACTTTTCTCGTACCGCTCTTTTCACATCACATGCGGCCTCCCATTGTCTTCCAGTGAGATAAACATTGCATTGCAAGTATTCCCCAAAAGTATTCCAGGGATACAAATACGGGCTACGTGCACTCCAGGGCAAGACTTTGATCTCTTTATCTTCAAACCACATTTTGGTTGGGGCAGAAACATACCCAGATCTTTATCTTGTTGAAACATTAGACTTTCATCCCCTAGGTTCTCATACATTCTAATCGGTTCTGTCTCTAGCATCTCATTGTCAGTGAACATGTTGGAGTTCAGTTAAGAAATGCATAACTTTCCATTAGCGCAGAAGGCTGCCAAAAATTTTCCACCACCTGCTCATTGGTGCCTGCTGTTATGTTCTCAGATCATGCCAGTAATATTGAAATCCATGCGGCCCATCTAAATCAAACTTCTTCTCATCATCGAAGTCTACTTTATCCCGTTCTGAAGTTCATTGCACATGTTTTCGGCAAACTGCAATCGAGCCTGTTTATGTTTCGGTGTTACAGCAGGTTTCTTGCATGCAAGATGTTTGTCACTTGACAAAATTTTTCGAACATGTCTGGCAGTTACTGGCAACAGTAAATCAGTAACAAGCTGGGAATAATGGTTTTTGTCCATTGCTTTGCGCAAAAGTAACCGTTTCGATGCTTCAGATAATTTTATTCTTTTCCCTTTTTTTCGTTCTGTTCATATAGAGTGCCCCATCTTATGAAATTATCAATCACTGCACTCGAACGTTTCATCTTTTTGCCTATTTGACTATCAGAGAGTCCCATTTCCTTGTATGGATCGACTACAGTTTTTTGTTCACATAATAACTGTTGTCACATTCGTGGTTTGTGTACACAACACGTTTCCTGTCTGCAGCAAAGGCACGAACGCATTCACTAACACTGTACAGAACCGACTGCCTTTTGTACCGAGTTCCATCCTGTACCTCCTTAATCAGTTATAGTGCACTACTGACATCAAATGCGATACCATTTGTCTGCATTTGTCGGTATACTGGGTCTCATACTACTCCACATACACTGTGTATAACTATGCCAACCGACAATGTTAATTTTCCTACAAATATCCTTTATGTTTATATTGATTTCCAACACTGTAGTATCCTCTTTCAAAAATGGTTCACCGCGAACTCGCTATATATCAACGTGAATAAACGTATATTTTTGAGATTTTTCAGAATTTCTGAATATTGTTCCTAACGTATTTTATAGTGAATACGCGTTTGTGATTTACAATTACTGTATCACATATCATGTTGCATTTAGTTTTCCCTTTCAATACGAGAGTATAGTGTCTGAAATTATCCTAAATTAACACTATTTCGAGTTTGTTGACAATGATAACCTTTAAAAAAATTAGGAAATTAGTAACTTCAATAAGTTTTTCTGTTGCCCTGATAGGAATATCGTTTTGCTTACTAATTACTTCAGCTCTTAAAAGGCGTTAGTAACACTTTTATCTTAACAGATCCAGAAATTAAGAATCAGTTTGCATCTTTAATGTTACTTGTTTACTGTTCTCTAAGAGTTAGTGTTCGTAAGTGGCTGGAATCGCCTGGTTTACCGCCAAACCGTTGGAAACTGGGATACAAAAGGTTCCTCAGGTACACCTGTATTATCCCCTTCTGTGAATCTTGTCTCCTGTAGGGGAAACGGGATCTATCGCTAGTTGTACATGTGTCTATGAGTGGCACGGCTGCGCACCCTGTACGGATAAGACAGGGAGCGGAACGACAACTGACAGAAAATGCGATGAGAATGTTCCTCGTGTCAGCAACTTTAGTTTTGCGATTTTGGAATCATAATACTATTGAAGCTGATACTAAACTATGGAAAAAGGCAACTAGCTCTTGATGCATAATAGGGTCGCCATTTAAATATCCCAAGCGTTAGCGAATGAGCAAATGATGTAAGAGATTAACTGGGGCAGAACTTGTCTATCTTCCTTTCTAAAATAATTTTCGGAAACGGATATCAGCTCTTCTGTTTGTGATTTGCTACTCCAAATTTCAGTTCTTGTGTTATCCATTACTGTCTGGAACTTCTGTGCCTTCACATATGACCAGAATTTTTTGAAACTGCTTCCACACATGGTAAGAATTTTTTTCAGTTTTCTGAGAGATCATAAGATAGTGCTAAGTTAGTCGTCGAAGGCTTCATACATTACCCTTCTCTCAGCCAAACACATTCCATTTAGCATCTCTATCTGTTGACCTATGCTTTGTTCTTCACCTACGTGCAGAAGTGTTTATGGGAACGTACTGTTTCTTCTCACGACAGGCATAAAAGGAAGCCGAGAGAAGTTTAAGCAAATGCTTAAGGTGCATTATTTTTGAAAGAAAACTTTAGTATAGGGACATCACGTCAAAATAGTACGGTATTGTCCTTCTCGAAATTCTTAGGTGCGTTATCATGAATTTCTGGAATTCCCAGGAAACACGTTTGAGTTAATTTATGGACATCTTCAAACCGATTGTGGAAATTTTCACAACCCATTTAAAAAAATTTAAGCAACTTATCACCTACTCCATGCTTATAATTCCATTTGCAGCACTTAAGACTGTCACTAAAATTTGTACTTCTCCTAGTTAAATAAATATCAGTTATCAGGGAAACAAATAGATATAGCAGCAAAAGTACCAGTTTATGTATGTATATTTTATTCTGTTTGGTTTTATAATACAGGTTTGTCCATTATGTCTGTTACTAGTCTGAGCGAATATCGACCGACTGTTTAATCGACTGGACACAACCACATACATTTCATTTGTCGAATTTCCCTGATCGCTGAGCGCATTCTAGTTCTGAACTGGTTGAGGTTGATAACCTTCAGCAGACTGTAGTCTGCTTTTGCTTCATATTTGGTCACTGCCATCGTTACACGTCTTATCAGTAACAACACAACGTGTAACAATGTAACAGCAAGTGAATGTCGTGTTTCACTGTCAGGCTTCTTTGTGTCAATATGTGTGACGACGCAATTTCAGGCTCATAGTGGGAGCTACCAAAGACTCTTCTGAGAAGACTTGTTAGAATACAGAGCAAAGCGTGGAAGATAATCAACAATGTCGTCGAATGCTGCCTTTGTGAGCCGCTGCGGAATTTGTTAACAACTACCATTATCGAAGATGGACAGATTAAGAAGGCTCTTTCAAGAAACATTTAAATTCTTTACTTCTGTGCATCACTTCTACTTTCAAATGCATGCTCGATATGAAACAGACAGAAAATGCGTAGAATCAGCACTGCCCGTCTCCCCTTGAGAGTCTATGTGTTGTGCGGAGCTTGCGTTCTTCACTTCCTGTATTGAAGGGTCTGTGAGGAACGAGAATAAGTTTCAACAAATAGTGTTGCTGTCTACCGATGGATGCTCCGTCATTGTCAAGGCAAAAGAAAGTCGGTAGCTTTTCACGATTTTTCTGTCGAGCCTTTATGCTGGCCGTCGTGTTGATGGTATAAGCGTTTCCTTACCGCCACAATTTGACATACAACTAAACAGTTGGGCTGAAAGTTGTATGTATTGCCTGGAATAACAGTGCCACGACACTACCCTGAGATACACTGGACGCTGTTTGCACTTCCGTCCTGTGTTTTCCGCATGTATACAGGGTGGTTCATTGATCGTGACCGGGCCAAATATCTCACGAAATAAGCGTCAAACGAAGAAACTACAAAGAACGAAACTTGTCTAGCTTGCAGGGGGAAACCAGATGGCCCTATGGTTGGCCCTCTAGATAGCGCTGCCACAGATCAAACGGATATCAACAGCTTTTTTTTTTTTTTTTTTAATTTGAACCTCCATTTTTATTGCATATTCGTGTAGAACGTAAAGAAATATGAATGTTTTAGTTGGACCACTTTTTTCGTTTTGTGATAGTTGGCGTTGTAATAATCGCAAGCATATGGGTCACTATTTTAGACGAACAGTAGGTAACAGGTAGGTTTTTTAAATTAAAATACAGAACGTAGGTACGTTTGAATATTTTATTTCGGTTGTTCCAATGTGATACTTGTACCTTTGTGAACTTGTCATTTCTGAGAACGCATGCTGCTACAGCGTGATTACCTGTTAATACCACATTAATGCAATAAATGCCCAAAATGATATCCGTCAACCTCAATGCATTTGGCAATATGTGTAACGACATTCCTCTCAACAACGAGTAGTTCGCCTTCCGTAATGTTCGCACGTGCATTGACAAAACGCTGACGCATGTTGTCAGGCGTTGTCGGTAGATCACGATAGCGAATATCCTTCAACCTTCCGCACAGAAATAAATCCGGGGACGTCAGATCCGGTGAACGTGCGGGCCATGGTATGGTGCTTCACGACCAATCCACCTGTCATGAAATATGCAATTCAATACCGCTTCAACCGCACGCGAGCAAAGTGCCGGACATCCATCATGTTGCGAGTACATCGCCATTCTGTCATACAGTGAAACATCTTATAGTAACATCGGTAGAACGTTACGTAGGAAATCAGCATACATTGCACCACTTAGATTGCCATCGATAAAATGGGGGCCAATTATCCTTCCTTCCATAATGCCGCACCATACATTAACCCGCCAATGTCGCTGATGTTCCACTTGTCGCAGCCATCGTGGATTTTACGTTGCCCAATAGTGTTCATTATGTCGGTTAACGTTACCGCAGTTAGTGAATGACGATTCGTCGTTAAATTGAACGCGTGCAAAACATCTGTCATCGTCTCGTAATTTCTCTTGTGCCCAGTAGCAGAACTGTACACGACGTTCAAAGCCGTCGTCATGCAGTTCCTGGTGCATTGATATATGGTACAGGTGCAATCGATGTTGATGTAGCATTCTCAACACCGACGTTATGCGATTCCCGATTCTCACGCAATTTATCTGCTACTGATGTGCGGATTAGCCGCGACAGCAGCTAAAACACCTACTTGGGCATCATCATTTGTTGCAGGTCGTGGTTGACGTTTCACATGTCGCTTAACACTTCCTGTTTCCTTAAATAACGTAACCATCTGGCGAACGTTCCGGATACTTGGGAGATGTCGTCCAGGATACCGAGGAGCATACATTGCATTTTGGGCATTTTGATCACAATTGCCATACATCAACACGATATCGACCTTTTCCCCAACTGGTAAACGGTCCATTTTAACACCAGTAATGTATCACGAGGCAAATACCGTCAGCACTGGCGGAATGTTAACGTGATACCAAGTACTTATACGTTTGACTATTACAGCGCCATCTGTCACAAAGCGAAAAAAGTGGTCCAACTAAAACATTCATATTTCTTTAGGTACTGTAGAATGAAGGCTTTCACGTCCGGGTGACATGGCTGTTGATATACTTTCCGGGATGTGAGGTCGTGGTTACGTTTCGTCCAGGACTGCGCTGGACTTCCTCAGAGGCGCTGCTCCGCTGAGTCTTGCCGACTGACTGGTCGGGTGTCTGAGAGCGACTTATATATTGTGAGAAATTGGGGCGTGGTTCAGGTGACACGTGATGAGCTGTGATAATCCATAGCAAAGATAAGGTTGACTATCAATTACCACCTTGTCAAGATAAAAATTGTTAGCAATTTTGTAGAGCCACTGTCCATATATCGCTGAGTTTCATAGCCTCCTCTTTCCTATTAAAATTATCGTGATGTTTATAAATTTCAATAGCTTCTCTGTATAGGCGTGGATAGTAATTTAACGTTGTAGATAAAACTTCGGTATCCGAAAACTTCACTTGGTGGTTTCCTGGTTGAAGAGCATGTTCCGCTACAGCTGATTTTTCTATTTTTCTAAATCGACAAAGACTTTTATGCTCTTTCAGTCGCGTATTTACGTTTGACTATCAATTACCACCTTGTCAAGATAAAAATTGTTAGCAATTTTGTAGAGCCACTGTCCATATATCGCTGAGTTTCATAGCCTCCTCTTTGCTATTAAAATTATCGTGATGTTTATAAATTTCAATAGCTTCTCTGTATAGGCGTGGATAGTAATTTAACGTTGTAGATAAAACTTCGGTATCCGAAAACTTCACTTGGTGGTTTCCTGGTTGAAGAGCATGTTCCGCTACAGCTGATTTTTCTATTTTTCTAAGTCGACAAAGACTTTTATGCTCTTTCAGTCGCGTATTTACGTTTCTTTTGGTAGTACCAATATAAACTTTCCCACAAGTACATGGAATTTTATACACACCACATGTCGACAGAGCAGGGCGTTTATCCTTCACAGATCGTAGTACTTGACTTAATTTCTTTGTTGGTTTAAAGACCGGTGTTATGTCATGTTTTCGTAAAATCTTACCGATCCGATCTGTTACTTTTTTAATACAAGGGAGAACTACTGTATTTTTCTGTCGTTGTGGTTCATTCTTATCTTTTGGTCTTCTGTTCCTTGGACGCAAAATTCTATTTATCTCTTTTTTTGAGTAGCCGTTTTTTTCGTAAATCTGCTTCAGATGTTTCACTTCAGCATCCAAATGTTCAGGTGTACATATCCGTTCCGCTCGATCGACAAGACTTTTTATGCCACCTCTTTTTTGTTGTGGATGATGATTAGAATTTTTATGTAAATATCTGTCCGTATGTGTTGCCTTTCGAAAAACTTTATATTCCAAGCTTCTATCGGACCGTCTCATAACTAAGACATCCAAGAAAGATATTCTGTTATCCGTTTCTATTTCCATGGTAAACTGTATTTTTGGGTGAATTTTATTTAAATAATCAAAGAAATCGTCCAAGGACTTTCTGCCATGGGGCCAAACCACAAATGTGTCATCTACATATCGATACCAACGAGATGGTTTGTTATTAGCTTTTTCTAGAGCTGATTGTTCAAATCTCTCCATGTAAAGATTGGCAATCGTAGGGCCTAATGGATTACCCATAGCTACTCCATCAAGTTGTTCATAAAATTCATTATCCCACTGGAACTGACTTGATGTGAGACAATGTCTAAAAAGAACAGTCAAGTCTTCTGGAAAAATATCCGCTATGAAAATCATAACTTCGTTAACAGGAATCATTGTGAATAAGGACACAATGTCAAAACTTACAAGAATATTTCAGGGGCCAGAGTTAGTCCCTCTAGTTTTTCAATAAAATGACGCGAGTCTTTTATATATGAGTCCGTTTTTCCAATAAATGGTTGTAAACAAGTTGTTAAATATCTTGCTATTTCATAAGTGGGAGAATTGATGGCACTGACTATGGGTCTTAAAGGAAAATCTATTTTGTGAATTTTAGGTACACCATACAATCGGGGACACATAGCTTTAGGTACTACACAAATATGTAATAAAAAATGGATTATCCTATTTCAAAACACGCAGTTGATATCCGTTTGACCTATGGCAGCGCCATCTAGCGGGCCAACCATAGCGCCATCTGATTTCCCCCTTCAAGCTAGACGAGTTTCGTTCTTTGTAGTTTTTTCGTTTGGTGCTTATTTCGTGAGATATTTGGCTCGGTCACTATCAGTGGACCACCCTGTATACGTTGAGACTGCTCAATCATCGTGATTTGTAACTTTGAATCAGCCATTGATATTCTAGAAGATGCAATTTATATAAGTGTTGTATAACTGTTTCTGATGTGTGTATATAAACTCCAAAGCTTCATGTGAGGGACAATTTAGATCTTTTAAAAGATGCGTCGAAGAGCTCGTTTGCTAACCTTACGACATCATATAAAATTTTACTAGCGTTTTCTGGGCGAGAGAGTAGGTGGATGATTGCCCCAACTGTGCTCTAAAATTTATGCTGAGCATTTGAATTGTTGAAGGCGCGAAAGATTGCTGTCTGACGCCAAAGGCGTCCCATTTCATACTTATACAACAACCAGAAGTTTGAGCAGACGCCAGAGCAGGAGCTTCCGTTTGCAGTTAACTTCTGCGAGAGGTGTAGAGGCACGAAAAGTCCACAAGCTTTGTTTAATTATATTATTATTCCGGGCAAGATGCCACTTTCAGAACCTAAATATATTACCAAGTAAATCCCTGTCACCAGTTGAAGATAGGCACTAGGAGAGACATGTGGTCAGGCTAATTTTAGGCTTACAGATATTGCACTTTGGGTTATTTTGTCCTCATGTTGTTGTAGTTTTCTCTGGGTGAAAAGACGGTTGCGAGTGCCCTTCTACATTACAGTATAATAGGCACAACGTGCAGTTTCTCCGTCGGCCTGTTAGGTATGTTATTCATGTAAACAAGGTACAGAATGGGACCTAACACTGACACTTGTGGTATTCCAGCCACATTACACATAACTTTATAAGGTGACCGTCTTATAGAAAGACTCAGTATGGCAAGCAGAAAATACTTTGCAGAAAATATTGCCTCCTCTTTAAGATGGCACCTTACGAAGTGATGAATGTTTGAAACCTACTAGTGCATTAAAGCCACCAAACTGGACTCGAACCTGAAACTTTGCCTTTTCCAGGAAATGGTTCTGTTGGCTGAGTTACCCAGACATGACTCACCATCCGTCCTTAGCTTTACTTCTGCTGGAACCTTCTCCTCATTACCAAAGCAAAAAGCTGTGAGTACAGTTCATGAGTCATGCCCTGATAGCTCAGTTGGTAATAGCATTTCACACGATAGGCAAAGTTCTGGATTCGAATCCCAGTCTGACACAGGTATTTTTAATCTGCTAGGAAGATGCACAACGGCGCACACTCCACTGCAGAGTGAAAAATTCATTCTACATCAGATGTATTTGTTTAAAACGTTTTTCCCAACAAGTATAGCATTTTTATGGTGTAAGCTTTGATGTGGCTATATAACTCTGTCATAATACAAATTAAAAGGTCCCGCGTTCAATCCCGAACTCATCCTAAGTTGTTTTTGTCACTTATCGCGTTTTTCATTTCCGGCTGTTTTTACTTACATGCAAATGCTGAATTTGCCACGGTTCGGAGTCCATATTAACCAGAAGGTCTCTCTATAATTGGCTGACTGTCAGATCAAAGGCTGAAGATGGGTGAGGACATACCACTTCCAACAGAACCATGCCTAGAAAAGACTGCAGTATTGAAACGCATCTTCAGGTTGTGGGCAGTATTACCTTATTAATGGTTGTGCAGGTTGCAGACATGGCTGACCTGCCGGACCAGCTGATGCAGCAGCTGTACCTGCTCGAGGTGATGGTGGACCAGGTGTCGCTGGCGACGGACGAGCTGCCCGGCTGCCCCTGCGAGCCGATCACCAACCTCAGCGTGCGGGTCAAGTTCTTCGACTTCCCCTGCCTCGACATACGCCAGGCAGAGTTTGGCTACCACGAACGCCGCGGCGATTTCAGCAGCGGTCAGTGTCTCCATCTGGAGTCTAAAGTGTGAGCTACTCAGTAGCAGACAAGACCACTTCTCTAGCTGTAACTGCCAAATCATGATTCTATGTTGGCACTCGATGAGAAGTTAACAATTACAAATTTCAATCATCGTATTAACTTGCCTGCAGTAACTACAGCGTTGAATAATGTTTTTCATGAAAAGCTGACACAACAAATTAAAATGTACTAAAAAATGGCTCTGAGCACTATGGGACTTAACGTCTATGGTCATCAGTCCCCTAGAACTTAGAACTACTTAAACCTAACCAACCTAAGTACAGCACACAACACCCAGTCATCACGAGGCAGAGGAAATCCCTGTCCCCGCCGGGAATCGAACCCGGGAACCCGGCGCGGGAAGCGATTAAAATGTACGGTATACATGGTAAATGTCAATGAACTTCTGTGAACATTATGGCACAACACATTAACTGACTTACGACATTAAACATGCCGTAGGCAGACTTGAAAGGACTTTTTAACACTACTTAATTTCAGCATGGATTTTCAAACATCTGACTTCGGCATGTTACTTATGACAAAAGTCTGAACATCACAACAGTGCGTTATGATGGTTCCGATGCTATCCTAAAAACATAATCTATGAGTCATCTGTGGATTGGAAGAGTTATCAAGGAAACACATACTCTCAGTATTTCCGCAGGGTTACTAGCTGAGTCGTTACTTTCCTCCCTCTAAAGCAACGATATTTCTCTTACGTTAAGTTCCTGTAACAGTCACGTACACTGAGACGACAAAAGTCGTGGGATACCAGCTAATATTGTGTCGGACCTTTCTTTGCCTGGCATAGTGCAGCAATTCGACGTGCCAAGGACCCAACAAGTCGTTGGAAGTCCGCTGCAGAAATATTGAGCCATGTTGCCTCAATAGACGTCCATAATCGCGAAAGTGTTGCTGGGGCAAGATTTTGTGCATGAACTGACCTCTAGATTATGTCCCGTAAATGTTCGTTGGGATGCATTTCAGGGGATCTGTGTGGGCAAACCATTCGCTCAAAGTGTCCAGAATGTTCTTCAAACCAGTCACGAACAACTGTGGTCCAGTGACATGACATCGTTCTTTGCGAACATGAACTCGATGAATGACTACATGGTCTCCAGAAAGGCGAACTAACCATTTCCAGTCAATTATCGTTTCAGGTGGACCAGGGGACCCAGTCTATTCCATGAAACGCAGCCCTCACCATTACGAAAACACCACCAGCTTCCGCAGTGCCTCGTTGAGAACTTGGGTCATGCTTCGTGGGCCCTGCGCCGCGCTCAAACACTACAATGAGCTCTTACCAACTGAAACCTGGACTAATCTGACTAGACCACGGTTTTCCAGTCGCCTAGGGTGCAACCGATACGGCCATGAGTCCAGGAGAGGCACTGCAGGCGATTTCGTGGTGATAACCAAGACGCTCACATCGGTCGTCTGCTGCCATAGCCCATTAATTCAGATTTCACCACACTGTCCTAACGAATACGTTCGTATCAGTCCCACATTGATATCTGCTCATATTTCACGCCGTGTTGCTTGTTTGTTAGACACCTATATGCAAATGTCGCTGCTCACGGTCGTTAAGTGAAGGCCGTCGGCTACTGCATTGTCTGTGCTAAGAGGTAAGCCTGAAACTTTGTAACCTCGGCACACTCTTCACACTGTGGATCTTGGTATATTGAATTCCCTAACGATTTCGGAAATGGAATGCCCCATGCGTCTAATTCCAACTACCATTCAAAGTCAGTTAATTCCCATCGTGCGGCCATAATTACATCAGAAACTGCCGGTCGCGGTGGTTTTGCGGTTCTAGGCGCGCAGTCCGGAACCGTGCGACTGCTACGGTCGCATCCTGCCTCGGGCATGGATGTGTGTGATGTCCTTAGGTTAGTTAGGTTTAAGTAGTTCTAAGTTCTATGGGACTGATGACCACAGCAGTTGAGTCCCATAGTGCTCATCGCCACATCAGAAACCTTTTCAAATGAATCAGCTGAGTACAAATGACAGGTTCTTCAATGAATTGACCTTTTGTACATTGTGGACGCGATCTACCGCCATCTGTTTATGTGCATATCACTGTCCGACGACTTTTGTCAAAAAAATTGTTCAGATGGTTCTGAGCACTATGGGACTTAACATCTGAGGTCGTAAGTCCCCTAGAACTTAGAACTACTTAAATGTAACTAACCTAAAGACATCACACACATCCGACTGTAGCAGTCGCGCGGTTCCAGACTGAAGAGGCCTAGAACAGCTCGGCCACCGGTACCGGCGACTTCTGTCATCTCGGTGTATGTGCTGATGACATCCAGCCCACCTGATTTTACTTGTGCCGTATCAACTGCGTATTATGACTTTTGTTGAGCATCATGGCGGGTTCAGAATCTGGCTCTTAAACTTAATCCTAAGAAGTCACTGGTTATCATCATATTGCACTAAAAGTTGATCATTTTCATGCAAATTTTCTCTCATAATCCCTGCAGTATCCAATTACCTTATCAAAATACACTGAAATATGGAATAATATTGGATAAGCGTCTAAACTGGGATAACAAACTCACACAGCATGCAATTTAGAAAAAAGGATTCAGCCTAAAATAGATCAAAATCTAATCCTGCCGAGTGTTTACTACTCTGACGATTCTTAAGTCAGTACATGATTCTCGTCTCGTCCTCAGAGACATCACGATGTTGTACAAAGTTTCACTCACGGTCGTTGCCAGTGGGGATGCAGTCCCATGATATGAGCATTAATCTGAGGATGTTCCATGAACTGTTTATTGCTAGACCTGAATTAAACCTCTGCACTGCTACACTAAAAACTTTTTTAAATTGTTGGAAAGAAAAGGTCGTCTGCGTCGCTTTGAGCTGCAAGACGTGGTTGAAGTTTCCACAAAACCATACGTAATTTGGTAGCTATTATTAGATCTAGCCTAGGCCCTCTCTTCCATAAACACCCACCTCAAGCTACCTAAGGGCTCTCTAGTTTGATGCCGGTCTGTTATTACCAAACATGGGCACATGACCAAAATCGCGCACTTGACTAAAAAAATCAGACTAATTCTATATCACTGTCGACCACTAAACCTTAAAACTCGGAAATCAGTAAAACCCTGGTTTCAATACCTCTGCTCCAGAGAGCCCACAACTTCAACGCCTGGGAGAGCTCTCCTTCGACTATCTATCTCATAATCTTCAAGAAGCTTCATGAAACTGTTTTCTCATTCGGCCAGTTAGCTCCAGAACCAGATTTGCAGCTATTCTCATTGGCAGTTTTTTTGCCCCCATGAAAAGCACTACTTTGCTAGGCGCTGCTCCCTTCACGAACTATCCAGAAGTTTGTAAGTGCTGGAAAACAACTATCTTACTCAGTTTAGTAGGTCCTGACAACAAACAATTTAGAAGGGCACCAGAAAGACGGACCCGTCATCCCCATGCTGGACAAAAACCCCTTGCACCAGATGACAGAAGCGGCTCTCATACCCTCAATAACAAAGAGTTGGCGAAATGACGTGGGTGGGAGACACATGTTACAACGGCACAAATAACAAAAGCTCCAGAAGTCTCTGCTAACCAGTATGCTTGCACAATATATTTACATTCAGTTGCCTGATTATGGCGTCCTTCCTCTGCTCAGTTACTGTGGAATAGCAACATGATCTTAAGACACTCATTTACTTTATCAATTTGTTAGCCACTACTATTCACAATACTGCTCTTTGTATATCGAATACTTAACATCAATCCACAAATGCCGTACAAGGTCAGGTATATTGACGAGCCAAAATAATATGACAAACTTGGACAAGCTGCGGAACCTGAAACTTCCTGGCAGATTAAAACTGTGTTCCGGACCGAGACTCGCACTCGGGACCTTTGCCTTTCGCGGGCAAGCGCTCTGCCATCTTTTTTTATCTCATTTTGTTCGTTTTCGTTCGTTGTATCTGGTCTGGACGGACGTCGAAAGACACCCGTTTCAGTTCGTTGTTGATCCATTAACTCAGTTTTTTTATTATTATTACAGAGAGCAGCTAGCCCTCTGACCGCACACGCTGAGCTACCGTGCCAGCGTACCATCTGAGCTACCCAAGCACGACTCACGCCCCGTCCTCACAGCTTTACTTCCACAAGTACCTCGTCTCCTAACTTCCAAACTTCACAGTAGCTCTCCTGCGAACCTTGCAGGAGTGCTAGTTCTGTAAGGTTTGCAGGAGAGCTTCTGTGAAGTTTGGAATGTAGGAGAAGAGGTACTAGTGGAAGTAAAGCTGTGAGGACGGGTCGTGAGTCGTGCTTGGGTAGCTCATATGGCAGAGCACTTGCCCGCTAAAGGAAAAAGTCCCGAGTTCGAGTCTCGGTCCGGCACACAGTTTTAAACTGCCAGGAAGTTTCATATCAGCGCACACTTCACTGCAGAGTGAAAATCTCAATATGACAACCTGCTTAGCAGCATGATGGTCCACCTTGGAACGCAGTGCAGAGCGGTTCTGTGTGACGGGGATTTTACATGTCTATGGTAGGTTTCTGGAGGTATGTGTAACCAAATGTCATCATACAGGGCCGGCCGGTGTGGCCGAGCGGTTCTAGGCGTTTCAGTCTGGAACCGCGCCACCGCTACGGTTGCAGGTTCGAATCCTGCCTCGGGCATGGATGTGTGTGATGTCCTTAGGTTAGTTAGGTTTATGTAGTTCTAAGTTCTAGGGGACTGATGACCTCAGATGTTAAGTCCCATAGTGCTCAGAGCCATTTGAACTATTTTTTTCATCATATAGGTCATGTAGTTACCGTAAATTATGGGCCGATGGTTTATGCGAGCAGAGTTGGCACTGGACAGCGTCCCAGATGCGTTCCATCAGTTTGATATCAGACAAATTTGTAGCTCAAGAAATCAACTTGAGTTCACTACCATGTCCCTCAAACCACTGCAGCATGATCCTGGCCTTGTGACACGGGTAGTTATCCTGTTGGAAGATGCCATCGCCGTCGAGGAAGACAACAAGCCTGAAGAAATGCAGATGGACCACAGTAATATTTCACAGGTTAAGTGGAATCCCAGGGGAACGCCTCGGATCGTACGATATTGCCCCCATCAACTTTTATCCACGGTGCAGTGAATGTTTTGAACCTCTATGCGCTTGATGATGACGTATCCAGATACGACCATTGACCTGGTGTAACAATAAACGAGATTTCTCCAACCAGCAGACACGTTTCCATTTATCTACGATCCAAGCTCGATGATTTTGTGTCCACTGTAATCATAATTGACGATTTCGTTGGGCCAAGATGGGAACACATAGGGGTCTTATGCTGAGGTGCCTTACGATCAACAATTTGTACTGGACGGTATGCTCCAAAACACCAGCGCCTGCACCAATATTGCAGTCTGTCGCTAGATGCGTCACCGATCGTCTTCTACCCTGCATTACAGAGTAGGAAAGCATCTGAAACCCGCCTTCTATTATGTGGAGTGGACGCCTAACACTTTGACACCTTTCAAGGTTTCACCATTCTTCAGTCACCTTCCATGGATGCTCGCGACTGTAGGACGCATACAGCCGACCAGCTACGCCGTTTCCGTGGAGCTCGTTCGCAGATGTCGGGCCATAACAATCTGCACTTTGTCAAAGTCGCTTATGTCACTGGTTTTCCCTATTTGTAGCCAATATCGTCTCTGGAACGAGTCCCCATTCGTCTCTACTCCCCATACATATGTTCCTTACAACGTTACATGCCCGCTACGGCACCAGGCGACATTTAGTCTCGCTGTGGGCAGTTGTCACAATGGTATTGGTCAACAGTGTGTGTCCAGCATCTTGAAGGTAACTATGCGTAACACTGAACATTTCTCAATTTCCTTCTCCATTTCAAACATACAGCTATCGGACAAGTTACCCTGTTACTTACATCTAACGAAATTTAAGGAATACGTTTTTCCGGGTAACATATTTAAATGATCAATATTGCAGTATTATAGGTTAATGTAAGCGCGAGATAAGCTATTGCAAATGTGATATGCTGGTACATTAACAACCGGTGTAATCGCCGGAATGTTGCATGCAAACGTGCATGCATTGTTATGTATAGGTGTCGGATGTTAGTTTGTGGGATGGAGTTCCATACCTGTTGCACTTGATCAGTCAATACAGGCCTGGATAATGCTGTTTGTGGATGACGTTGGAGTTGTCGTTTGATTATGGTACAGTCTAGAGATTACAGCTTTCTCTCTGATCATTGGCACGGCTTCCCTCAGCTCACTTCAGCTTCGTGTATTTTTTATCATTTTGGCAACATTAACCCAGTTTTCCTGATCCCTATCAATTGCTGCATTCTTTCTTCCGTCTCATCTACTATCTGTATAGCGATTTTCTTGCTCATCTCCAAATCAGCAAACTTTTTCTCCTGAGTTCATTCCTTCTGTACTGTTTACATTCACTCCCGATAGTATTTTATTACTCTTATTCAATAGCAGCTTAATAAATAATTACTTAACATATTATTGAGAAGAATGAGATTACTTTAATACCATGTATTTCTTACTCTTGGTATTATTATTACTATTATCTCTGTGGCCCTCTGGTTGGATGTAAAGAGGACTTGAAGGCCTTAATCTTGACATTTGAAATTAATAAAATTATATTTACTGGTAAGTCACTTGTGTAGACAAGATCAGCATTGGCCCTAGAATGGATACAACAATAAGCCACTGCATTTGAAGTGTTAATTAAGGTCGATTCACACTAGACGGAACGGAACTTCAGAACTTTCCACAATACATTTCAGATGGCAGCTTTCACACAGGCTGTCTATTGAACAGAACAAAACAAGGCCGAATGTCAAGGTTTCTCGTGAAGAAAGTTCTGATGCCGTTGGTGCCAGGCCAGAGGCGTCGTCTGCTAATTCAGAAGTTGACCTATTCTCGCTGCACTCACTCACTTATTTTATAGTAGTGGATTTCGTGGTGTGTGTATTCTTAGACTTGATTATGTTGTTTGGTATTTTTGTGACATATTGCAATACTTGGATGATGACATGGATACCTTTCCTTTTGAGTGTTCTTCCACAGACGATGTCAGATATCTGAAACCATGAAGTTATTTAAGTTTTACAACACCTGGACAAAGAAAAAGTCTGCACTGTGGATAAATAAAATCATAAACTGATGAAAAGTTTTCGTTAAATAACGTTTTAACCACAGTTAAAAAACGTTATTTAATGAAAACTGTTTCATCAATAACTTCTATCGAAGGAGAAAAATACGGTCTTCTTTGAAGTTATTTGGTACTTAGCAGGAAAAACACTCACTCTATATAATACCTTTTAAAATTCTTCCCTATCTACACTTAAGTGCCAAAGAAACAGGTGTAGGCATGCGTATTCAAATACAGATATATGTAAATAGGCATAATACGGCGCTACCGTCAGCAACGCCTATATAAGACAACAAGTGTCTTGCGCAGTTGTGAGACCGGTTGCTGCTGCTAGAATGGCAGGTTATCAAGATTTAAGTCAGTGTGAAAGTGGTACTATAGTCGATGATGGGATACAGCACCTCTGAGACAACGATGAAGTGGGGATTTTCCCGTATGACCATTTCACGAGTGTACCGTGAATATCAGGAATCCGGTAAAACATCAAATCTCTGACACTGCTGTGGTCGGAAAAAGATCCTGCAAGAACGGGACCAACGACGACTGGAGAGAATCGTTCAACGTGACAGAAGTGCAACCCTTCCGCAAATTGCTGCAGATTTCAATGCAGGGCCATCTACAAGTGTCAGCGTACGAACCATTCAACGAAACATCATCGATATAGGCTTTC
The DNA here is from genome assembly GCF_023897955.1 of Schistocerca gregaria. Taxonomy (NCBI): domain Eukaryota; kingdom Metazoa; phylum Arthropoda; class Insecta; order Orthoptera; family Acrididae; genus Schistocerca; species Schistocerca gregaria. The sequence goes on from NC_064926.1 coordinate 480,887,519, forward strand.
GGAGCCGATGGCTCACTTGTGTACCCTTGATGACTACACGACACAAAGCTTTACACCTCGTCTGGATCCGTCAACATCGACATTGGACTGTTGATGACTGGAAACATGTTGCCTGGTCGGACGAGTCTCTTTTCAAAGTGTACTGAGCTGATGGACGTGTACGGGTATGGAGACAACCTCATGAATCCATAGACCCAGCATGTCAGCAGGAGACTGTTCAAGGTCTGTAGGCTGTTGGAGTGATATGGGACCCCCAGATACGACAACCCCGCAAGATTCATGGTGTCAATTCCCTCCAGCACTACTTCAGACATGTCGTGTTGCGTGCCCTCGGGCGCTCTGCACGACATTAAGCAAGTTGTATCAGGTTCTTTCGCTGTTCAGCGTATTTAATCTGCAGAAAATAAATAGCGACATTTTGTAGTGCTTGGAAGATGGTTTTCCTATACTCTCGCTTTTCAACAGTATGGAAAATTTATTATACTATCTCCGATTAGAACACCCGTTACTAATTTCGTTTTGGCCCTTATAGTCTGTCGTTGCTAGCTCTTTAATTCTGATCCTATATTCCGCCTGACTGTATGTATCACGCATGATAGAGTGCGCACAAAATAACTTGCTCTTTACTTGTGCAGAAAGGGAACGGTAATAGTGGTAGGGGCCGCGCAGAGTGGCCACGCGGTCTTAGGCGCCATGTCGCGGATTAAGCGGCTCCTCCCGGCGGAGGTTCGAGTCCTTCCTCGGGCATGGATGTGTGTATGTTGTTCTTAGCATAGATTAGTTTAAGTAGCGTATAAGTCTAGGGACCGATGACGTCAGCAGTTTGTCGCCACAGTGTCCTAACGGATCTGTTCGTAGTACGTCCGACATTGATTTTTGCGGTTATTTCGGCAAACGCGGCTGCTCTCGGTCGTTAAGTGAAAGCCGTCCACGACTGCGTTGTCTGTGGTGAGAGGTAATGCCTGAAATTTGGTATTCTCAGCACACTCTTGACCCAAATTTGAATATTTTTGAATAGTGATAGGGACAGCCGTGTGGTAGCGGAGGTGCAATTTGACGGCCGAGGCCTATGCGCAAATGCATGTCTTATCAAACTTGTAAGCTGCAACTACTGAGTCTGCAAACGATAATATTAACACATTATGTCAGTATGACCAATAAATCCTCAAATATAGATGTTCCAAGTCAATAGTTTCTCAATAGAGTACTAAAAATATGTAGCCGCATAAACAAAGCATCAACCAAAGCAATTGCTCGACTCTCATCAAGACGAAGTTTCCTCTATAACACAGAAACCATCACTGAACGACCTTCAGCATTCATACAACATTTTTGACGTAATCGAGGCCACAGCATCACAGAATGTCTGTTTGAAAATTCACCTTCTGACCTCGAAGAAAGCTGGCTGAAATCGAAAATGCTCAGCAGACTACGATCAGGAGTCGGCAGGCTCAAGACCAACCTACAGAGTTAGGATTTCTTGTGACTGCATCTTGTGACCACATCGATTGTATCCCAGACGACTGGAAAACTGTGGCCTGTTCAGATGAGTCCCGATTTCAGTTGGTAAGAGACATGGAATGGACTGGGTGCTCCAGTTCAACTGGACCAATCACTGACTGGAAACTTATGTTCGGTTACTTGGTGACCGTTAGCAGCCATTCATGAATTTTATGTTCCCAAACAATGTTGTAATTTTTATTGATGACAATGCCCTCTGTCACTGGGCCACAATTGTTCGTGACTGGTTTGAAGAACATTCTGGACAAATCGAGCGTACTGTTTGGCCCCCCACATCGCCCGAGATGAGCCCCATTGAACATTTATGAGACATATTCGAGAGGTCAATTTGTGCACAAAATCCTGCGCTGGCAAAACGTTTATAGAGGCATCGTGGCCTGGTATTTCTGCTGGAGACATCCATCGACTTCTTGAGCCCATGCCACATTGAGTTGCTGCACTACACTGGGCAAAAGGATATCCAACACGACATTTGGAGGTATCCAATGACTTTTGTCACCTCAGAGTATGTTTTCTGACACAAATAAATATTTAACCTTAGCAAAACAATGTCGAACAGCCAGAAGGAAATCTCAGAAAACAAAAATGGGTTAAAAATGTAGTTAGCGGACAATGTCACTCAATGACAATGTAAAATAAGAAAATGTGTCACGTGAAAATGCTATATTAGTATTGTGGCAAGCGGGGTATGGCCGCACTTTCCATTGTTGCCAGATGTATCCAAGAAGGCGGCGATGACGTCATCAAGGATGGCGGAATGTAGACGTTCAACAACACATGACGTCATCCAAGATGGCGGCGATGACGTCATTCAAGATGGCGGCTTTTGGCGTGAAGTTTGAATTTTGGTGGGAAGATTGTTAGTTGGGCAACCTCCACTGACCAAACCACCATCCCTTCACCTCCCCCGGAAAAATGGTGGGGAGTTCAAATTCCAACAGGATAATGCATCACACCACGGTTATCTCTACTAACCTACGAAAATCGCAGGAAGATAGGTCACTTGGACTACCTCCACTAAAATAAATCAGCTGACCACCACCTCCTCCTAGGTATTCGTGGGAAAAGGACTCAGCCTGCACTGGAATGCTGGAGAGAGAAAGGAGTGTACTTTCTTTATTTTGGAACAATTTATTTATGGGTGGAGTATATTTATCACAGTGATACAGAACACACGCACTCACATGCCACATAGCATACAGACCTGCAAACTACTCCTAAATGACTCGTGTATAATGCTCTACACACGTGCTTGCTAATTGTAAACTGTCAAAATAACGCATTGCTCAGACTAAAGACATGCAAACCACTCGTAAATAATGCAGTGCATTTATGTCCAGAGAGCCAAACAACTCGTAAATTATCAAAATAATAATCCATGTAAAAGACTCTGCAAACATGCTTGTTAATTGTCAACTGTCAAAATCATGTACCAGTCTTTATTTAAACAATTAGAGACAGCAGCACCATCCAGTGTGTTCGCCAGGAGGTCAGCACTCCAGCTGACCTAGGTGATAGTAGAGGGGGGGGGGGGGGGGGATGGCAGGGAAAGGACTCTGCCAGTGCTGGAGAAGAGTTTTTATTTTGCATGCAATGTCTCCACCACAATATCTAGACTCCAACTTACCTAGTACACAATACTGCCACCAGAGGGTGCTGTCATCCATCCTGTGACGTAATCCAAGATGGTGGTCTGGGGTGGTGCGAAAATGGAGCGAACATGAGTCAGCCTGCGCTGGGCTGCTGGAGAGAGTAAGGACGGATTGTACTTTATTTATTTTTGAATAATTTATTTAGGAATGGAGTGTATTTATCACACTGATACAAAATACATGCTTGGGGTCACAATACACAGTCTGTAGACCTGTAAACTACTTCTAAATAACGCTCTCCAGACACAAAAACAACTCCTAATTTACCGAAATGTGCAGACACGAAATCAACTCGTTGTCCAAATAACACATAGCACAGCATGCAGGACTGCTTGCAAAATAATGCAACAGACACGCAGTTAACACGTGCAAGCAGCGTCGAACACCCCTGTCCACTGGACCACACAGGAGGTTAGTGGCTGTCCCCGTGAAGTGATGTGGCCGTCAGCTGTCAAACTACGCACAGATGCCCGCACGCATGATGCGGCGACATCCCTTTCATACTTGACACCTGATGAATTCCTCTCGAAATATGTGTTCACCTAGGCACCGTTGCTGACGCGACCGGACGAGAGTGCAGAAACTCCAGGAGTGCCGGCGCAGTCACAACCGTGAGCCGCTGCCGGATGCAGGTGAAAGTTTCCTCTATTTTCGGGTACACAGTGAGTGACATCACAGAACTCCAATTCCCGCTCACGCTGCTCCCATTCGTGAGACTCCTCTGGGCAGCACATGTCTTTATCATTGATGACAGAGTAGCACAGGGCGCATTGTTCCTAGTGCGACATGAGACACACGTCTAACTTTAGATAAGTGCCCAGCTTGACTAACGCAACACCGTGCATATGTACATACCGTTGCAAGCGCATCTAGCAATGTTCTCAATCTTATACTGATGTCACATGATTATGTAGAAATAAGAACCTAATCGACCTCGTGGAAATTGTATAGTGTCCCGAAAATAGTTAATGATTGTTTTCTTGATGTCTCAGCTTGTATGCAAGGAAATTCTTAACCTAATAGAACCTGTTTCCAAAAATAGCGCAGAACAACGTCGGGTGCAGCCTTTCTCATGGACCTAGCATCCTACTCCATCCATCACGTGTTACCCTTCCTGCTTTCAACACACACAAACGTTCCCTCCGCTATTTAGAGGCTCCTATGTCAATGAATCGAACATTATGATTGGCTGTTAATCGAATTTACCCGCCGTATTACTGCCAGTGCCGATATCGAAGCACCATCTGCCTTTTTTCCTTCTGCAGACGAGACTTTCAGCGGTTATTTTACACAGATCGCCATATTGAGTGGCAATTAAATCTTAAAAACTACCGTACATAACGCCAAATACCGAAGGACTCCTACTCAATTACACTGCTCTCCCACCAATAACAGGAGCTTGAATATTAGTAAAACCGATCTCCAACCCAGCAGTGTGTCACCGTGCACCATGTCGATGTAGTAACCATAAAAGTCTTATCCTGTGCCAAACAAAATAATGCCTTTTACATCATTCATACATATTCCATGAAGATGGACAGTACCGTATATACTCCTCACAGCACTAGAAATTTTTCCGCAGCCGACGATCACATGTCATCCGCCCCCAATGTGCGAACAAAGCACCCTCAGGGGAATGATGTCGATCTCAGAACTATTCTACAAATTCGGGATCGTTTCCCCTCAGTACAAACACGTTACTGTTTCTGCTCCGAACCTGTTTCCGTGCTTACTCGCATTTCTACACACATCTCCAAAATCGGGGATTACAAGAACACATGTATTTTTTCGCATGGTTCGCCACAATATTATACCATTTTTGCAGTACTTCTCGATATCAAGCTCTAGGTACCATTCTACCGATCGCTAGCGCAACATAATTCCCAAGATATAGACTGGAAATTATTTCTCTACAAACCCGAAACTTAAGCTAGGTGGGGCATGCTGTAAACCACTGACTAACTAGAAACTTGTCACGTCTGTGAAGACATTTACTCAGCAACTCGAAACAAATAGAGGAAACTGATATTTCCACTCTTGAATACCGATGTCGGTGATGTATTAGATTCCAAATCATGCCCATAATTTACATGATCAACTAAAGTGTTTCTCATGTCTACAGAACTGGCAAACATGTATTCCACACGCTAGATGCACACACCATAATCGATATTCTCACAACTAAATAAAGGCGCGAAATGTGCAGAAGCAGTCAACCGAACATGGGTGGGAATAACAATCCAGTGCAAACCCACCTCCATATTCAATCTTCTCAAATTTCCATGCAATCACGAAAGCTATCCAGCATATACTAAGTATTAGTTCGCTATTCGTTCGTCTAGCGGACAACATGGTTAATTCATCTACATTCCTACAGGCATCTCCAGTCTGACAGTTCCTACCGTTAACAGGATACGTGAATCACCCCCACACAGGTTACTGGCGCTGCAGGCCGAGCACACCCAAGAAGAATGTTTATCCTAAGAAAGCGGTTACATATATATTTTATACCTGTACTTGCAACTAAATGTTACGATCGCAGTTTCAGCTGAGCGACATTTAACAATGAGCGAAGTATAGGAAATACTCTGTTTATGGCTGTGGCTCTGGAAATAGAAATATCAGTACCACTCTTATGACTTTACATACTCTTCCCATATTATCACACTACTCCACGTCAAATCCACACCTTCCTTACGACTGGACATAGTAATTTCCTTTGCACAAACACGTACTTTATAAGCCTGATGCTCAACACGACCATATCACACACCCCCTACTACTGAGTATAATACTTTATCAATAACTGATCGCTGGCGATACGAAATAATACTGAGAGAAAATCAACCATGGGTGGACATGTCTCATAAGTTTTTCTTGCGAGTGCTACCACCGTATCCTAGATAAAGAGACGTAAGCGGCCAGATGTTAAAAAAACTCGATCCCAACAACTACTGTATGTTACTGTCACAAGCGGTCATGGTTCTACAGGTGCACACAAGTATCCATGTAAAAAGCTATACTGAAATTATAAATCGAGGTACGATATTATCTCTGAATGAGGTGGTTTTTCTATCGGGACAAATACCGAGACGGTGATCTCTGGAGTGTATATTATTAGACCAGCACTCCAGTTACACGTAGCCCACGATGCAACCTCGTCATAAAATCACTGAATTTTGAAAGTTATTCAGCTAAGGAACGTGGTATGAAACAAATATCTGCGATGCCCTCACAAAGCTAGATATTTATCAAGATGTGTAACGTATTCTGTCATGTCAGGGTTCTGCTATATAACCACTGAGTTATAGGCGATGACTGAGAAGGATCACAAACAGTAGTAAATCGTATGTTTGTTGAGGTCTTTAGAAATGTACACTAGCTTTTCAGATCTCTAGTATTACGCTATCTGCTAGAAATGTTGTCTGCGATTTGGAATCAAGTCCTCCCATTCAACCACATACCTGTGCTGGATCACAGCCACAAGTGAATCATATTTCTGGCACTCTCATATCTCACAATGAGTCACCTTCCTCGAACCTGTCTGCTACAGTAAAATTACAACCTGGTTTTAATCAATACCTATGCATCTTGCAACTGCTCCTATTTCTACAGCTTTGCGCATGTGATCGACCCATTTTAAGTTGAAACTGAGTCGGAGAAAGCCATATCCACCACCTTCTGCAACCCATGTAGAAACAGAGCGACCTGAGTTAGTGCGACTGGATATGTTTTGACCTGTTGGCGGAAATTCACCGGTTGTGGTGCAACACCAAACGTCCATACAAATCTATCAGCTCAACATGCTATCATCGTTATTCTCAACCCTCAAACAGAAAAAAATTAAGAACTATAGAAGCTCCACCAATTTTATCTGATGCAGAACTCACCTACGCACCATTGCTCAGACGATGACGCAAAGCTCCGGTGGGGCTCCAGTGTGGAGAGGGAGATTTCGCAATGCTTTCCAGAACAGTGCAGCGTGCAGCCGTCCAAGCACTCCTAACCGTACACCCCGTCCCTCGCCGAATTTACACCTCAAACTACTGTTGCTACTGCTGCCTCTGTGGCACGATCCTATTAAATATACAGGCACTGCAGAGGCCACTTTAAAGTTTGATCGCCTATACTCTTGGCGAATGATCGTATCCCACGGACTATACTATGCTGCCAAAGACGCTCCGTCTGCTCTTGTTTAGTTGTTTGAAACACTGTTTTCTAACACGCTTTTGTACAATGCCAAATATGTCGTTTTTATGCCATGGCTTCGAGGCCTGTGCAAGGTTCTTAACTGACATTAAGAAGTTGTGATCCACGGCCTTTCGCAGGAAACTAGACATTGCACAGTGTAAATCACGTTCTTACGGTGGATACCATTACACGCCACACAACAGCTGGTTTTAAATAAAAGACTGTTCCAATATAAGGAAACCGGACGAGTTTCCTCGTGTTTTGTAGAGCCTCCAAACTACAGTCTGACAGTAATTCATGAGCTCTACATTTATACTCGTCTCTCACACTGATGGAACAGCTGATAACTCTACGTTCCATTTCGACTGATTCCTCCTATTGCAGTCACGTACGCAATCACTGTTATAGCCCAGCCACCAAAACTCTCTCTCCAACTGAAACAAGCGATGTCAGTCAATCATTGTGTTTTAACCAATAGCATACCAGTGGATGGATGGGATGGAAAAGACAACATCGATGTACTCTAATAATAAACATCACAGTTGATAGTGCAAACAGTTTTAGCAATTGTACACTAATTTCAACTCCAACCAATGATGTGGCAGCATGTTTCCCAATTTCAGTATCATAGCTAAAGCACACCTTCTCCACTTAACGAGTATCATTGCGAATGTAGATAAATGACTTGCAGTACGTCCATTCAATGTTAATTCTCGAGCACAAACACAAAGATTAAGAAACACTCTACACATTTCTAACACCCTGAGCATAGTACATAATTTATGCTGATGAGAGTCACAGAGCATTTTCGCTGCCTTAGGGTAAAATTAGAGAGTGAAAGACCCTCCTCACTCTGTCATTGACCAACCCACCCTGCAGCACTGCTAACAAATTAATCTTCAACCGATCAGCAGAAGACCGCTACACTCCACGTCTCGTGAATGAATGGAGCTTTCCGAGTCCTAACCCATCCAGGTGCACAAGATTTCTCGAGATGTGCCCATGTCGAGGAGCTTAGCATTCCTTATCAATGTATAGTAACAGATTTCAAAGTGTCATGATGTAATAGGAGACGGTTAAGAAGAACAAGAAACGAATGACTTTTATGTGCTCCAGACGGATGGAGTTCGACGCACTTTTACATAAATCATCAAAGCTATCAACTCTAAGGTATTGTTCTAGAGTCTAGGGTCAATACCTGGAAGGTATTGGTAAGAGAGAGTATAAACACATGCGTTCCTAAGGCTATAACGTTCTGCGCTTAAAACAGACGATAATGTTAGATCGCCTGCACTTCTGACCTATCAGTCGTATGGAATGTAGCGCTATTAATATTCCAATGTAAGAAATATATTTCAAGCGCATGACATAAATCCTTCTTCCCGGCTTCTCAACGATAAACGGGCCAACTACTTCCTTAAAACACTATCTATGCGTGATACATGCACATTATAACCTTCCAGAGATGCATAGCGTGCACTGCTCACATCCGATCACGGTTCAGAAATTATACGATGTCTGAATCAGGTCTATATAAAAATGATTGTTAGTAGTGGGGGGATACCTCTTACAAGGAAACAGATAAACGCATAGCAGCGGCGTCCAACATGTGAAAATTACAAGTCATTCTGTCACTAACTCTGTAAACAGCACATCTGCCAGGCAAATGTGTACATGGGGATTGCAGCGCCTCACAAGCACCTATCGCTAACGTAGTTATGACGCTGAAGTCTCGATTTTACACCCAAGATGCGCCAGGGGGGATGGAGTACATTACATAAATCAAAGTTCATTTAGAGGAATGTGTCAAGCTTCATCACGCATGAGATGGAAGTCCTCTGATGACCGACAGGTTCATAGTTAACGATCGCAACGAGACAATGCTTTAAACCACATACAGAACATGTGGCTGTATATGAGTAGAACACAGAACAGCGGAAAAATTGACCTGCAGCAACTTCTCCTTCTCTAGAATGCATCAGTCAACCATTAAATCGTACCTCGTTACAGTTCCATCTCAATTGATCACCCCTTCCACTCCCTTTAATGCAGATGCAAATAAGATAAGAGGTGAATGGTCCTCAGTCTTCCTGAAAAGCATCAAATACAGTAGTCAACTCGCATGTATCACTGGTACCTCAATAGACATACTGTATGATGCTGCCTCAGCGGAAAAAAAAACATTTACTGCGTCCCTGATTCCCTTCATTTCGATGTCAACGTTTTCTCAGATTCCTCTTGTTGCTGCATACTTGTTCCCATGTACAAATTGTTTGGTGTGAACCAGAAGATATGCAAGTATTTCCTCAATTTCCCTGCATTTCGGTGTATATTGGATCAATTTATACCTATTCCCTCGTCATTTCCTCCCTATCGATTTTATGTCAGATCTATCCATGTGATCATGACATAACCTCTCGATCTGAGTTCTAAAATTGTTTGTAAATGTAGCACAGCTACCAACACCTAGCCCAAATGCACAGATCTGGAGGCGTAATATAGCACTGTACTCGACTGTATCCAGACACCTCCACATTCGGAGAGCATTTGCTCTGTTTTTTGTATGTCCGTGTATATGCACAGTGTTTCATCAGTGAAGCTGGGCAGTGGGCAGTTAAGTACGGTTACACGCATCTCTCATGTTGCACTAGGAACAATGCGACCTGTGCTACTGTCATCAACGGTAAAGACACCTGCTGCCCGGAGGCATCTCATGTATGGGAGCTACTTCAGCGCACCTTGGAGTTTTGTGACATCAGTATAACACTCATTGTATACCCCTGAAAATAAAGGCAACTTTCACCTGCATCTGGTGGCGGCTCACGGCTGTGAAGGGGCGCATGCCCCTGGAGCATCTGCATTCCTGTCTGGTCATGTCAGCAACTGTGCTTAAGTGAACACGTATTTTGAGAAGAATTTCTCAGGTGCAAGTATGAAAAGGATGTCGCCACCTCATGTGTGAGGGCATCTGTGCGTGGTCTGAAAGCTGAAGACCACATCACTTCACGGGGACTGCCACTAACCTCATGTGTGGTCCAGTGGACAGGGGTGGTGGACGGTGCTTGAGCGTGTCGATCGTGTGTCTGTTGCATTATTTTGCGAGCAGTTCTGTAGGCTGTGCTATGCATTATTTGGACAGTTTACGAATTGATTTCGTGTCTGCACATCAGTATACTGCATTATTTAGGAGAAGTTTGCATGTCTGTGATGAAATTATTTAGGAAAATTAGGAGTTGTTTGCTGTCTGGAGACCATTATTTAGGAGTAGTTTACAGGTCTGCAGACTGTGTATTGTGACCCCAAGCATGTGTTTTGTATCAGTGTGGTAAATATACTCCATCCCTAAATAAATTGTTCCAGAATAAATAAAGTACACTCCTTCCTTACTCTATCCAGCAGCCCAGCGCAGGCTGAGTCATTTTCGCACCATTTCCCCCCGACCCAGACCACCATCTTGGATTACGTCACAGGATGGATGACAGCACCCTCTGGTGGCAGTATTGTGTACTAGGGAAGTTGGAGTCTAGATCTTGTAGTGGCGACACTGCATGCAAAATAAAAACACTTGTCCAGCTCAGGCAGAGTCCTTTTCCCGCCATCCCCCCCCCCCCCCCACCTTCTTTCATTATGTCAGGAAATGGACGACAGTGCCCTCTGGTGGTGGTAATGCATACTGGGTCAGTTGGAGAGACCTCCTGGCGAACACACTAGATTGTCGTGCTGTCTCTAATTGTTTAAATAAAGACTGGTGCATGATTTCAACAATTGGCGATTAGCAAGCATTTTTTGCAGAGTCTTTCAGATGGATTACTATTTTGACAATTTGCAAGTTGTTTGGCTCTCTGGACATAAATGTATTGCATTATTTACGAGTTGTTTGCATGTCTTTATGCTGTGCAATGCGTTATTTTGACAGTTTACAATTAGCAAGCATGTGTGTAGAACATTATACATGAGTCATTTAGGAGTAGTTGCAGGTCTGTATGCTACGTGGCATGTGAGAGTGTGTGTTCCGTATCACTGTGATAAATATACTCCATTCCTTCCTCTCTCCAGCAGCCCAGTGCAGGCTGAGTCCTTTTTCCACTGACCCTAGGAGGAGGTGGCAGTAACCTGACTTACACTCCTGGAAATGGAAAAAAGAACACATTGACACCGGTGTGTCAGACCCACCATACTTGCTCCGGACACTGCGAGAGGGCTGTACAAGCAATGATCACACGCACGGCACAGCGGACACACCAGGAACCGCGGTGTTGGCCGTCGAATGGCGCTAGCTGCGCAGCATTTGTGCACCGCCGCCGTCAGTGTCAGCCAGTTTGCCGTGGCATGCGGAGCTCCATCGCAGTCTTTAACACTGGTAGCATGCCGCGACAGCGTGGACGTGAACCGTATGTGCAGTTGACGGACTTTGAGCGAGGGCGTATAGTGGGCATGCAGAAGGCCGGGTGGACGTACCGCCGAATTGCTCAACACATGGGGCGTGAAGTCTCCACAGTACATCGATGTTGTCGCTAGTGGTCGGCGGAAGGTGCACGTGACCGTCGACCTGGGACCGGACCGCAGCGACGCACGGATGCACGCCAAGACCGTAGGATCCTATGCAATGCCGTAGGGGACCGCACCGCCACTTCCCAGCAAATTAGGGACACTGTTGCTCCTGGGGTATCGGCGAGGACCATTCGCAACCGTCTCCATGAAGCTGGGCTACCGTCCCGCACACCGTTAGGCCGTCTTCCGCTCACGCCCCAACATCGTGCAGCCCGCCTCCAGTGGTGTCGCGACAGGCGTGAATGGAGGGACGAATGGAGACGTGTCGTCTTCAGCGATGAGAGTCGCTTCTGCCTTGGTGCCAATGATGGTCGTATGCGTGTTTGGCGCCGTGAAGGTGAGCGCCACAATCAGGACTGCATACGACCGAGGCACACAGAGCCAACACCCGGCATCATGGTGTGGGGAGCGATCTCCTACACTGGCCGTACACCTCTGGTGATCGTCGAGGGGACACTGAATAGTGCACAGTACATCCAAACCGTCATCGAACCCATCATTCTATCATTCCTAGACCGGCAAGGGAACTTGCTGTTCCAACAGGACAATGCACGTCAGCATGTATCCCGTGCCACCCAACGTGCTCTAGAAGGTGTAACTCAACTACCCTGGCCAGCAAGATCTCCGGATCTGTCCCCCATTGAGCATGTTTGGGACTGGATGATGCGTCGTCTCACGCGGTCTGCACGTCCAGCACGAACGCTGGTCCAACTGAGGCGCCAGGTGGAAATGGCATGGCAAGCCGTTCCACAGGACTACATCCAGCATCTCTACGATCGTCTCCATGGGAGAATAGCAGCCTGCATTGCTGCGAAAGGTGGATATACACTGTACTAGTGCCGACATTGTGCATGCTCTGTTGCCTGTGTCTATGTGCCTGTGGTTCTGTCAGTGTGATCATGTGATGTATCTGATCCCAGGAATGTGTCAATAAAGTTTCCCCTTCCTGGGACAATGAATTCATGGTGTTCTTATTTCAATTTCCAGGAGTGTATTTTAGTGGAGGTAGTCCAAGTGACCTATCTTCCCACGGTTTTCTTAGGTTAGTAGAGGTAACCCAATTGACCTATCTCTACAGCCAAAATTCAAACTTGGTGGCAATTCCTAGGAAGAGGTGGCGGTCAAATGACTTAGGTTAGTGATTGTAGTCCAAGTGACCTATCTTCATGCGATTTTCTTAGGTTGGTAGAGATAACCGTGGTGTGATGCATTATCCTGTTGGAATTTGAACTTCCCGCCATTTTTGTGGGGGAGGGGAGGGAGGAGGGTTTAGTTCAGTGGAGGTTGCCCAATTGACCTATCTTCCCACCAAAATTCAAACTTCCCGCCAAAAGCTTCCATCTTGAATGACGTCGCCGCCGCCATCTTGGATGTCGTCATGCACTGTTGGCAAGTCTACACACCACCATCTTGGATGACGTCATCGCCGCCATATTGGATACATCTGGCAACAATGGAGAGTGGGGCCATAACCCCCTTGCCCCAATACTAATATTAGCTCAAAATAGAATTTTCTGTCTTTTTCTGAAGCAGTGAGGTATAGGAAGTTACTTTTTGTACCCCACACTCTTTATTCTATTTATTGTGTAATATCGGAATCGTTAGAGGTAAGCGACAGTCAACTGATCTGGTCGCCCCTTCCGAACAATCTACATCTATACTCCACAAGTCACCTTACGGCGTGAAGATACCATGACTCAGAACATTTCTCTTGCAGCGCATGCGTTCGCTAAGCATCTCCATGACGCTCTAGCACTTACTAAGTTAACCTGTAAAGAAACGTGCTGCCCTAATTTGGATCCTCTATCAATCCTATCTGACACGGACGCCAGAATGAGGAACTGTACTCAGGTATTGGTCGAATGGGTATTTTTGTAACCTGCTTCCATTGTATATGGAGTACATTTCCTGTGGATTCTTCCAATGAATCTCAATCTGTATGATGGTACCATTTCAAGTCGCTCCATGCGCGTGCTCCTTGATACTTCATGGATGTAACTGTTTGTGGTGTTTTTTCTGCAATTTTGTAATCATACAATAAAGAATAATCCTGTCTATATATTCGCAATGCGGTACATTTCTTTATGTTGAGAATCAAATGCTACCCCCAGTACCAACTGTTGATCCTTTGCAGGTCTTCCTACGTTTCGCTAAAATTTCTTAGCGTCACCACCTCACTGTATACAACAGCATCATCGGCGAAAAGCCTCATGGGACTTCCGACATTACTACGAGGACTTTTATACAGCGGGACATTGGACAGTGGAATATATGAATCAGTCGGTACTGTCGTTGCTAAGACTGTAGGGTAGGTAACTTTCAGACGTACTAATATGGACCAAACAATAATGTCTAGTAAACATGGCTCTAAGATGCAAAGCTTCAGAGTTATGAGCACTTCTTCATCTTGGATACCATGGAATACATCTGTTCCATTGCAAGCTCTTTGGTTTCCATATTTTTGGAGGCTGTAGTGTGGACCAAAACAAGAAAATACCGTCAGTAAACAAGCATTCTAAAATGCATACCTGAAGAGTTACGAGCTCTTGGTCAGTGGAAGAGGTATGTCTCACAGTAGCGAAGATAAAGAATAGCTCATAGCTCTTAACCTATTCATTTTAGAGCCCATATTTACCGTGCATTTTTTCTTGTTTTGGTTTATACAGCCACCTCTGAAAGTTACCTACCCTGCACTCGTAGCAACAACATACAAGTACATGTTTTCCGCTGTCAGAGGTATCAAACCGATTTTGGCTTGTAACTTTCAACTCGGCCGTTTCAGGACCAGGGCCTCTTATCTCAAACTGATACATTTACACTTCTCCATCATCGGTGAAAGTTTGTAGAGTGTGTGCAGAATAACGTGGTTGGTAGATACGCAGTCGGCAGGACAAGTGTGGTGAGAGCGGTAGTGGTGGTGGTCAGCATGTTGTAGGAGAAATGCCGAGTGTGGGAGAGGAAGTGCAGTTCTGAACTGAAATTCCCGCTCACATGTTTTTTTTAATATTAAGTGGAGCCCCTCCACCCACACACTTGCATGATGCCCATTCAAAAAGATCTATTGTTACGTCTGCTTTGATTAGTACCCAAAAATAATTCTGCTGAAAATGCAACATGAGTTGCGATTTATTTTCATCTGGCTTGTTCACCATTTGTAACTTTCGAAGAAGTGTCATGAGTGGTGAATTTTGAGTAAAACCTACACATGTTTCCATGTTAACATTTTCTTCTTTTGCCAAAACAAAGCGGAGTTCACACAGTCGCACCTTACGAATATGTTGTGCAGGCACAATTGTGAGAGAATTCTGAAACTGTGGATAATTAACGTTATTAAGTGAGGAACTGAGGAAAAGTAAGGACAGTTGTTGTTGTGGTGGTGGTCTTCAGTCCAGTGACTAGTTTGATGCAGCTCTCCACGCTACTCTATCCTGTGCAAGCTTCTTCATCTCCGTGTAACTATTACACCCTACAGCCTTCTGAATCTGTTTACTGTATTCATCTCTTGGTCTCCCTCTACGATTTTTACCTTCCACACTGAATTGGTGATCGCTTGATGCCTCAGAACATGTCCTACCAACCGATCCGTTCTTCTGATCAGGTTGTGCCACAAATTCCTCTTCTCCCCAATTCTCTTCAATACCTCCTTATTAGTTAGATGATCTACCCGTCTAATTTTCGGCATTCCTCTGTAGCACCATATTTCGAAAGATTCTATTCTCTTCTTGTCTAAACTATTTATCGTCCACGTTTCACATCCATACATGGCTACACTCCATACAAATACTTTTAGAAAGGATTTCCTGACACTTAAATCAATACCCGACGTTAACATATTTCTCTTAATCAGAAGTCAGTGGCTTATGAAAATGCACATCCTCGGCACACACAAAAAAAAGTGTAATGTCTCCACTTATGTTGTTCCAAAAAGAAAAACCGAAATAATGCTCAGTATTTTGTATTTATTAATATTTTCATAAAAAGCATGAAAGGGAAAGGCAAAATAAAGTTTCAGATTGTAAGGCGTACACGAGAACTTTGTATATAAATTAGAGACCTTTATTATTTTACAGTTGATGATTTACACGTGCTTTGGTGATATTCCTTGTAAGAACAGGAGACGCAATACTTTTCCCGGTATCAAGCACGCGTTATAAACGTCTCGTTTTTACAATTACATGTTTGTTTTAAAGTTTGCGTTGAACAATAAACTTTATCTACATTCATAAAACGTTTTGACTCTTCGCACGGTCTGACAGCAAGCCACGAGTAACGGATCATATCGCCAAATATTGGCGAGGATAGCTGGTTATAACAGTATTTTGATGCAGTCTTCTCAGGATGTGAAGGTTTTTTCTCTCTCGATGACATAAGACCAGTTCTGTAGCTTTATTTATAAAATTCTTTACCTGTTTATCTCATGGTTGCAATAACGGTGTGGATTTGAGGGGGGGGGGGGATAACTTTAATTATGCACGGTGGCAATCCTTTTTCACCTCGAAAAATCTCTTCGTATAGTTATGTAATTATTTGTTTTTCCTCTTCACGAGTCAATGAATGGAAGAAATTTGTTCTCTCGACTTACGGGCTTCTTCGCATCAGTCAAAATATTTTTGTATAAGTTTCTCAGATTTTGGCGAAGTAATGACGACATCACTATATTTTCCCGCGTACTCATATAGTGTTGTTCGAATTCTCGGTCTAAAAGAGCCAGTAATCTCTAATTGGCATACATAGACTATTGGCAATAATTTTCGGAAAAGGGTTTAGCAAACTGCACAGTATAGGAGTGGATTACTGTATTCATATTTCGGTTTATTTGCAGTGTAAGTAACGTAAACATTGAAAAAGCGAAAAAATTAAAAAATGTTTCCCATAAGGACTCAACTTCACGACCTTCGGATTATCGTTATGTAATCCTTCCGCTGCGCCAACTGCTGCCTGGCAAGTATCTAACATACACTGAAGATCCAAAGAAACTGGAATACGTGCCTAATATCGTGTAGGGCACCGGCGGGCACGCAGAAGTGCTGCAACACGATGCGATATGGACTCGACTATGTCTGAAGTAGTGCTGGACGGAACTGACACCATGAATCCTGCAGGGCTGTCCATAAATCCGTGAGAGTGCGAGAGGATGGAGATCTCAACAGCACGTTGGAAGGCATCCCAGGTATGCTCAATAATGTTCATGTCTGGGAAGTCTGGTGGCCAGCGGAAGTGTTTAAACTCAGAAGAGTGCTCCTGGAGTCACTCTGCAGCAGCTCTGGACGTGTGGGGTGTCACACTGTCCTGCTTGAATTGCGCAAGTCCGTCGGAATGCACAATGGACATTTTAGGATGCAGGCGATCAGACAGGATGCTTACGTACGTGTCACCTGCCAGAGTCGTATCTAGACGTATCAGGGGACCCTTGCCACTCCAACTGCACACGCCCCATACCATTACAGAGCTCCACTAGCTTGATCAGTCCCCTGCTGACATGCAGGGTCCATGAATTCATGAGGTTGTCTCCAGCTTGAAACGAGACTCGCCCGACCAGGCAACATGTTTCCAGTCATCAACAGTCGAATGTCGGTGTTGACGGGCCCAGGCGAGGCGTAAAGCTTTGTGTCGTGCAGTCATCAAGGGTACACGAGCGGGCCTTCGACTCCAAAAGCCCATATCGATGATGTTTCGTTGCATGGTTTGTACGCTCACATTTATTAATGGCCCAGCGTTTAACACGGCAGCAATTTGCGGGAGGGTTGCTCTTCTGTTACGCTGAACGATTCTCTTCAGCCGTCGTTGGTCCCGTTATTATAGGATCTTTTTCCGGCCGCTGTGATGGCAGAGATTTGATGTTTTACCGGATTCCTGATATTCCCTTTGCAGCCGTGAAATGGTCGTACGGGGAAATCTCTACTTCATCGCTACCTCAGAGATTCTGTGTCATATCGCTCGTGTGCCGACTACAACACCACGTTCAAACTCACAAATCTTGATAACCTGCCACTATAGCAGCAGTAACCGATCTAACAACTGCGCCAGACATTGGTTGCCTTATATAGACGTTGCCGACTGCAGCGGCGTATCTGCCTCTTTACATACTCTGTATTTGAATAGGCATACCTATACAAGTTTCTTTGGCGTTTCTGTCTAAATTTAATTTTTGGAAACGCTGGAGCTCCCACTATCTTCACTTTCATTTCTGATCAAGCGCTGCACATACCATAAATTTGGACGAAATCAGTGATGACGAGCAGGCGCAATTCCCTTGTAACCCACTGCAATGGTAATGTTATGTTGCTCTCACGACTTCACACGATGGCGCCGCACGAATCTCCCACACTGCACCACCATTTTCACTGCTTGCCCAAGTTTCCTGGCGGCTAGCTTAAGCCGTCGGCACACGGACCGCGCTGCCGAACTTCAACGTTAATCGTACCGAGTTCAACGTGCTGCTGAACGCTCAGGAACGATGCGACTCGTGCATACGGTACGTGGAGCCCTAACGTGGTATACGCGATCGCGACGCACTCCAGCAGCAGCTGTGGGATGTTTCTATTCGTAAATCACACTGTTCACTCAATTCCTACCTTAGCTATATTAAAACCCACGTTTCCTCCATTGTCTATATCCTAGTCACGTTGTTCTGTATGTAATAGACACAAAAACTTCAATCTCGATGTACATATTTTAAGACAAAAAGGAAAGTACCATGTCCAATCAATAAGAACACAGGCTTATAAAAGTTCCATTACAAAAAGTGCGATACAAATTTGCAATAGTTCTCCACATTAAGATAAACGTTAATTTATCTTCTCCACATTTTGGTAAAAACCTAAGGTCATTCTTACTTGACCACTGTTCCTACCCAATAGTAGAATCTGTAAAAGACGTGAACTACGAAGCTCAAAAGAAAAAGAACAAAATATCTTTACAAGTAGCGCAGGCTGTCCTGTAGTTTAAGCCTGTTTATAAAGAGATAAGGACAGTTGGTATTAGCCTCGACAACCAAAATGTAGTTTAAGCCGATCGAACAAAGTGACTCCTAAAAGAAAAAATGAGAACTTATCTTTACGTAACATCAGATATGTAGTATATACTTACATTAAACTAATAATAAAGCATCAGAACGTATTAAATACTCGAATGTTAGGAAAAAAATATTTGAACTACACGAGACTGGAACCACAGTTTAATCGTCTACTGGTCGTGGATCAGTGACGGTAATCACTAACCTAAATTGATACAAATTCAGCTGCGTTCAATTCTAACGTCTTACTACAACATGCTAAATGTTTTAATCACACAGTTAACAACGGGTTGTTTAGCGATTCTCAGTTTGCTGGTGCTCAGAAACGGTATATAGACGTATAGGCTTAAACTGAATGCCAATATGGCGCCTCGCAGTTCTGTGCTGGAGGGAGATGGCTTGCGTGTGACGTAGGTAGCGTTGTGCCATCTGATTGGTCAACGCTCAGGCGCACGCTGAGAATACCTGACTTGTTTAGATGTTGCTCTGCACGTCCGGAAAGACTCCCTAACGTGCTGTTCCACCGAGGCCCACGAGAGAGACAGGCCGCGGCGCGTCCGTCACGAAGGCAGTCCTGAACTCGCTCGCTCGCTCACCTCAGCAGACAAAATGCGTTTCTATACGTGTTAACTCGCAGCTTGGCGTGTAAGTACTAACGAGAATTGCCTCTTCCACTGGAATCTTCTATCATGAAGTCTTACTGATTAACAGTACTACAGCAAAATTTATGATCCATACTCGATATAAATGGTATTATAACTGCGTGTTTATAGCATTCAGTCTCTTCTGCTTAACAGTACTCCTTACGTGCTGCAAGTGATGCCTTATGCAACTGATAATCATTTTAGCATGATTTGTTTTATTGTACGCCAGTACAGCCGTAACAAATTGTAAGTAGGTTCATGAACGTCCCATCACTATAGGACTAATAACAGTAAGATTCCATAATAGCAGATTCCAGTAGAAGATTCAGTTTTCGTTTGTACGGACACGCCTAGCTACGAGTTAACAGGTGTAGAAACGTAATTTTGCCGGCCGAGGTGGCCGAGCGGTTCTAGGCGCTACAGTTTGGAACCGCGCGACCGCTACTGTCGCAGGTTTGAATCCTGCCTCGGGTATGGATGTGTGTAATGTCCTTAGGTTAGTTAGGTTTAAGCAGTTCTAAGTTCTAGGGGACTGATGATCTCAGATGTTAAGTCCCATAGTGCTCAGAGCCATTTGAACCATTTCTGAAACGTAATTTGTCTGCTGATTTGAGC
Source organism: Schistocerca gregaria (assembly GCF_023897955.1). Classification (NCBI taxonomy): domain Eukaryota; kingdom Metazoa; phylum Arthropoda; class Insecta; order Orthoptera; family Acrididae; genus Schistocerca; species Schistocerca gregaria. The sequence goes on from NC_064926.1 coordinate 480,907,708, forward strand.
GAGCGAGAGCAGGACTACCTTCGTGACGTACGCGCCGCGGCCTGTCTTTCTCGTAGGCCCCGTGTTCCGCGCTATGACGTTAGAAACTGGGCACGCTCAACGCTCAACGTTCGGATGCTCGGTCCGTGTGCCAACGGCTTTACCGTGCGCATCTCCCGGTCCAGGAATTGAGAGCACTCGCAGACGCTCATCGTAGCAGCGCACTGTGTGCTATTTGAAATGAGTTTTGAGTCCCGTACGAGTTTTGAGTCCCGTACGTGTGCTGTGGCCCCCGCAGGCAAGTCGCTGCTGTTCCCGATGGACCCGCTGGACCTGGTGCGCGCGCTGCAGTACTTCCCGCTGGCCGTGTCGGTGGTGCAGCCGCGGCCCAAGGCGCCGCTGCCGCGCGTGCTGGGGGTCTGCACCGTCACCATGCCCGACCAGATGGTGGACGCCGTGCGCCGCGCCAGGGTCTGCTGCGCGCACCAGCAGGAGGCCGTCCTCAAGGAAGACTTTCAGCTCGTGCAGCTGACCGGCCAGCCGGCGGGTGAGCGCGCCCTGTCCAGCAAGGAGAGGTCCCCAGCGGTGGGATCCACGTTTTGAAACCATCTATACAGTTATGTACGTCAAAATCACAGGTATCATACACTGCAGCCATTCACCACGGTGGGCCCTCATTTGCTACTAAATTGATGAAAAAAATAATTTTGCACGATGCTCAATAGCGCTACTGGTTCTGTAGTGTGATAGAGGGAGTAATGGCTAGAGAAATAAAAAATTACATTTAAACCAATTGATAGAATGAAAATAATGATCAAAGACATTTCGATAAAGATATAAAAATAAAAAATATTTTAAGTGTCTGATGAGATTCGCACTGACTAGCTGCAGACGAGCCCCTACCCTATCGCTTACACCACACAAACAGTCTAAGCAATAAAACTTTATGACCACTATTGAGCGTCACACAAATTTCCGAAATTTTTTCATGAGTTACTTGCAAACGAGGGCCCACCAGGGTGAATGACTTCAGGGTGTGATTCCTGGGATCATATTTGGTTTCATGAAGTTGACCCCACCGCTGGGTACCTCTTCCTGTCACTTAGTGTATATACACACTGAGGTGACAAAAGTTATGGAATACCTCCTACTCGATGTGGCATAGACTCGAAAAAATGTTTCAAGTGGCTCTGAACACTATGGGACTTAACGTCTGAGGGCATCTGTCCCCTAGAACTTAGAACTACTTAAACCTAACTAACCTAAGGACATCACACACATCCATGCCCGACGCAGGATTCGAACCTGCGACCGTAGCGGTCGCGCGGTTCCAGACTGTAGCGCCTAGAACCGCTCGGCCATCCCGGCCGGCCAAGTTGTAGTAAGTCCCATGCAGAAATACTGAACCATGCTGCCTCTATAGCTGCCCATAATTGCGAAAGTGTTGCCAGTGCAGTTCTTGTGCATGAACGGACCTCTCGAATATCTCCCATAAACATATGATTGAATTCAGGTCGGGCGATCTCGGTGGCCAAATAATTCTCTAGCTTCAAGCCAGTTGCAAACAATTGTGGCTTGGCGACATGACGCATTGTCATCAATAAAAATTTCATCGTTGTTTGGGAACATGAAGTCCGCGAATGGCTGCAAATGGTTCAAAATGGTTCCAATGACTCTAAACACTATGGGACTTAAAATCTGAGGTCATCAGTCCCCTAGACTTATAACTACTTAAACCTAACTAACCTAGGGACAACAGTCACATCCATGCACGAGGCAGGAATTCAAACCTGCGACTGTAGCAGCAGTGCGGTTCCAGACTGAAGCGCCTAGAACTGCTCGGCCACAGAGGTCGGCTTTAATGGTCTCCAAGTAGCTAAACATGACGATTTCCATTTAATGATCGGTTCAGTTGGTCCTGAGCACCCAGTCCTTTCCATGTAAACACAGCCCACACCACTATGGCGCCACCAACAGCTTGCACAGTGCCTTGTTGACAACTTGGGTCCATGGCTTCCTGGGATCTGCGCCACACTCGAACTCCAACATCAGATCTTACCAACTGAAATCGGGACACATCTGCCCAGGCCACGGTTTTCCAGTCGCCTAGGGTCCAACGGATATAGTTACGATTCCAGGAGAGACACTGCAACCGATGTCGTATTGTCAGTGAAGGCACTCGTGTCGGTCGTCTGCTGCCATTAACGGCAAATTTCGCGCAATGCCCCAGCGAATAAGTTCGTCGCACGTTGCACGCTGATTTCTGCAGTTATTTCACCCAGTGTTGCTTGTCAGTTAGCACTGACAACTCTACGTAAACGCTGTTGCTTTCGGTCGCTAAGTGAAGACCATGGACCGCTGCGTTCTCCGTGGTGAGAAGAAATGCGTGAAACGTGGTATTCTCGGCACATTCTTGACACAGTGGGTCTCGGAATATTGAATTCCCTAACGATTTCCGAAATGGAATGTCACATGCGTCGAAAAGCAACTACCGTTCCTTGTTCAAAGTCTGTTAATTGCTGTCATGCGGCCATAATCATGTCGAACACCTTTCCACGTGAAACACCTGAGTACAAATAGCAGCTCTGCCAATGCGCTGTCCTTTCATACCTCGTGTACACGGTGCTGACGCAATCTGTTTATGTGCAAATCGCTGTTCCATGACTTAATATGTAATTAAATTTGTAGGTGTTTCTGGGGTATCTACATCTACATATTCACTCCGCAAGATACCATATGGCTCTTGGCGGGGAGTACCTCGTGCCACTATTACTCATTTCCTTTCGTGTTTCACTCGCAAATAGAGCGAGGGAAAAACGACTATCTGTATGCCTCTGTACGAGGTCTAATATCTATTTTCTTATCTTCTTGATCCTTACGCAAAATGCACATTGGTGAGAATAGGATCGTTTTTATATCAACTTAAAATGGTGGTTCTCTAAATTTTCCGACAGTGTTCCACGAAAAGAACGTCACCTTCCCTTCAGGGATTCCCATTTGGGTTCACGCAGCATCTCCGTAATACCCGCCCGTTGATCGAAGCTGCAGCAAATAGACGTAGCAGCCTACCTTTTAACTGCTTCCATGTGTTTCTTTAATCCGACCTGATGGGGATCTCTAACACTCGAGCAGTATTCAAAAATGGGTTGCAGTAGTGTTCTATGCGCAGTCTCCTTTATAGATGAACCCTAAAATTCTCCCAATAAACCAGAGTCAACCATTGCCATTTTCTACTACTGACTATGCATGTTTTTTCCAATTCGCATTGCTTTGCAACATTAGGGCTAGATACTTAACCCACGTGTCTGTGTCAGACAGCGCGCTACTAACTCTGTCTTCCAAAATTATGGCATTGCTTTCAGATTTGTCTCCTTTAACTTATATGGTCCTATGTTAAGAGCAGGCCGCGATTCATCGGAATAACCTGAAATTTTATCTTAAGTCTTCTTGTATCCTCCTACAATGACTCAACGACGACGTCTTGCTGTGCACAACAGCGTCATCAGCAAACAACGGAAGATTGCTACTCAACCCGTCTGTCAGACCATTTAGACATACAGAGAATGAGAACTCCCTTATCAGACTTCACTGAGGCACTCCCACCGTCAAGGAAAATTCTCTCTATTACTTTAAGAATGCTTGAGGCCACTTACATAGGTGGGAACCTATTCCATACGCTCGTTCCTTTATTAACAGTCTGCAGTGTGGCATGATGTCAAAAGCTCTCTGGAAAACTAGGCATACGGAATCTGCCTGCCGCCCTTCATCCATGGTTCACAGGATGTATAGTGAGAAAAGGGCAAGTTGAGTTTAGCATGAGTACTGCTGATTTGTGGATGTAAGGACTTCCGTCTCAAGGACATTTACACCTTACCAACTGAAATCGGGACTCACTTGAGACGGCCATGGTTTTCCAGTCGTCTGAGGTTCAAACGATATGGACACGAGCCCATGAGAGGCGCTGCAGGCGATTTTGCAGATCCGTTCTTTTACCCGTCTTATACACAGGAATCACTGGTATTTTTTCCAGTTTTGGTGTTCGCATTTCAGTACACAGATCTACTACCTTTGTCGTACCAACGGCTCAAACCCACTGGGCACTGAGTTGAACTGACATTTAGGGGTACGACATTCCATTCTGCTTCAACTCTATGGCACTGTTCATCAATCATAGTGGCAGGCATTTGATGCGGTGGCATTCCAACTGGTATCCATGTCCATATGTTTTGAGTGGGTGAGGGATATGAAGTAAGTGCTGGCAAGGGCAACAATCAAACATCCTCTGTATCGATTAGGTTAGGACAGCACAAGTAACATGTGACATCGCTTTATCTCACTGGAAGAGAACGTTACAGATACATCGAAGATGGAGCAGACCCACGACCCGTACGCTTCATAAATGTAACACCAACTGTCCAAATAACTAGCTACGTGAATCAGAGGCACCTCATACCATCACACCAGGATCTGGGGTCGTATAATGATGGCGGACGCAATTTGGCAACATGTCTTTCTCCGTATCCACAAATGGATTTGTTCATAGTGGTTCTGCAGGCGAAACCCAGACTCGTCTGAAAAGTCGAAGTGGTACCACTAATGCTATCGCTGGACGCACGACTGCCAGCAAGCGTCTCTCTGCTGCCACGGGGAGGAAAATAGGAACAATAGTCGCTGCCCCGACAGTCCGTGGCGCTCCAGACGTCATCTACCTTGCCACGTAGATATTTGTCTTACTGCAAACAACCTCATCTTCTGACTCAAGGAGCGTGACGTGACTGTACGATTCTTCTTGACCGAGTGAACAGTACATGACAGAAGTCACGGAATACCTACTAATATTGCGTTGGACCTCCTTTTCCACGCGATAGTGCAGTAACTGGACGTGGCATGGACTCAATAAGTCGTTGGAAGTCCCCTGCATAAATACTGAGCCATACTGACTATAACCGTCCATAATTGCGAAAGTGTTGTTGGTGTAGTATTTTCTGCACGAACTGACCTCTCGATTGTGTCCCATAAATGTTTGACAGGTTTCATGTTGGGCGATATGGGTGGCTAAACTATTTGCTCGAACTGTCCAGAATGTTCTTCAAACCAATCGCAAACAACTGTGACACGGTGACATGACGCATTGTCATCCACAAAAATTCCATCGTTGTCTGGGAACACGACGTTCACAAATGGCTGCAAGTGGTCTCCAAGTACCCCATTATACAAAGGACCCAGTCCATTCCATGTAAACACGGGCCACACCATTATGGTGCCACCGCCACCTTGCACAGTGCCTTTTTGATAAATTGGGCCCATGGCTTTCTGGGGTTTGCGCCACACTTGAACCGTACCATCTGCTCTTACCAACTGAAATCGGGACTCATTTGACCAGGCCACGGTTTTCCAGTCGTCTGGGGTCCAAGTAATACGGACACGAGCCAAGGAGAGGCGCTGCACGCAATATCGTGCTGTTAGCAAAGGCACTTAACGTCAGCCGTCTGTTACCACAGCCCTTTGACGCCAGATTTCACCACGCTGGCCTAGTGTATACGTTTGTCTACGTCCCACATTGACGTCTACGGTCATTTCACGCAGTGTTGCTTGTCTGTTAGTACTGACAAATCTACACTCTTCCCTCAGTCGTTAAGTGAAGACCGTCAGCCAATGCATTGTCCACGGTGAGGTAATGCCTGAAGTGTGGTATTCTTACTACACTCTTGACACTGTGGTTCTCGAAATATTGACAATTATGGGACCCCGACCGCCGTGAACAGCAGTACTGCGGAACCCCGGACTGCAGACTCCATAAATATGATGCAGTCGCAGTCGAATATCCTCGAATACTGGTGGGTATTTCTCCTTACACGACACTAACGATTAACATTAAAATGCAATTTCTGAATGAGAAACTCGCCGCGTAATGTTTTGTTTGGATGGTCGATTCATTTGGCAGAAGGGACCAAACAGCGATGTTATCGTTCCCATCTGATTAGGGAAGGGTGGGGAATGAAATCGGCCGTGCCCTTTCAAAGAAACCAGCCCGGCATTTGCCTGAAGCGATTTAGGGGTATCATGGGAAACCTGAATCAGAATGGCCGGACACGGGTTGAATCGTCATCCTCCCGAATGCGAGTCCAGTGTGTTAACCACTGCACCATCTCGCTCGGTGCATAATGTTTTCTTATGCACTTAATGTAGACAGCGTTAGTCATGCCAACTTCGTGCGCTAAAATCCTAAACGTTTGCATATCCAGTAGTACTTTTCCTGTCATTTTAACGTTTGTTGCATGCCGCCTTCAAGGCGTTGCAATTTTAAGGCCAGAAGTGTACATACGTACTTTAAAAGCCACCTTATGATGCGTGGTGGAGGATACTGTTGTTACCACTCTCACTTCTCCTCTTTCCTGCCCAGCTGTGAACGATGCTCGGGAAGAACGATTGCTGGGAAGCCTCCGTGTGTACACTAATCTCACATATTTTATCCTCACGATCTTTCCGCAAGATATACTTAAGGGAAAAAAAATATATTGATCGTCTATTCAAGTATTATAAATTTTTGGAATTCTAACAGTAAATCGTACTGCGAGGCTCCACGCCTCTTTTGTAGTTCCTTGCTCCGAGTGGGATGAACATCTCCGTGACGCTTTCGTGCATACTAAACGAACCTGTGACGAAATGTTCCGCTCTTCTTTGGATATTCTCTATTCCCTCTATTAGTCCTGTCTGTCAAGATCCCACACTGCCACAGTCTTCGAGTAACAACAACCTCTTTTTTGGGTGGCATACATGTCCTGAGGAATTTGGAAATGAATCTCAGTCAGCCATTTGCCTTTTTCACGATTAGATTTATGTACTCGTTCCATTTGAAATCATTCTGTTCGCGTATTGCTAGGTATTTTATGGATGTGACTGCTTCCAGTGACTTTACTGCAATTGTATAATCATGAAGTAATGAGTTTTTCCACTTAAATACGCGCAGTAAGTCCACTCTGTTATGCCAACTACCAAAACCGGCACCAAATGCCGATCCTCTCCAGGTCTTCCTGTATTTTCGTTACAATTTCCTAGTGTTGCAACTTTTCTTGATGCAAGAGCATCATCCGAGAACGTTCTCGTGGACCTTCCAATGTTACCCACTACATCATGTTGTATATATTGTGACCAGCAATGGGCTTGTTACAGTCCCACGGAATACGCCCACTGTAACTTCTATGTCTGAAGGTTTTTCTCCGTTAAGAATGACACGTCGTGCTCCGTTTGGTAGGAACTCTTCTACCTAATCGCGCAGTTGACCTGATATAGCACAGCTCGTATTTTGTTCATTAAGCATCAGCAAGAAACTGTATCGAACGACTTCTGGAAGTCAAGGAACACAGCATCAACATTGAGAATGCAGACAGTATTTTGTCAGGGGAGGAGGGCGGTCCGATTTGTTGAAAGATGACATTAAAAATGCTCATGTTCTTCTTTATTCTGAAATCTCATTTATTTATTTTTTTAATTTTGTGTGTGTAGTTTGCTTTTGGGTGGCCTTTATTGAAGTAGTATTTGGTCTTTAAAAGTAAGAAAATCTTTTCTTAAAAAAGCATAACATATATTCTCAACAAATGGGAAACTCCGAGATGCACAATTAAATATTTCTTTTAAGCTTCCTGGAAGATTAAAACTGTGTGCCATAGCTCCCAAACTACACAGAGGTTCTCGTACGAAACTTGCAAGACTAGCACTTCTGGAAGAAAGGGTATTGCGGAATATTGGCTTAGCCACAGCCTGGGGGAAAATTTTCCACTCTGTTGCGGAGTGTGCGCTGATATGGAACTTCCTGACAGATTAAAATTGTCTGCGGGGCCGAGTCTCAAACATGGGACGGTTGCCTTTTCCAGATGAGTGTTCTGCTGACTGAACAACCCAAGATGATACATTTAATTCTATTTCTGCCAAAACCACAATTTCAAATAGCATTTCATTCCTTTAAAAAGGCACCTAATACTTAAAAGGCCAGTTACTGTTCTGATGAAAATAAAGGTTAATATATGAAACCTTCCTATACTGTGCTAGAAAGTCTTATAAAATTTTATTATTTCTTAAGGTATATGCATAGAGAACATGTGTTTGAAGAAACCAGTATAATATACTCGACAATGTTATTTACACAATTTGCAGAGAACACTTGGCATGGTAATCTCATAGGAGATTCTATAATTTGTAGTATTCAATTTTTCCAGTAATTACAAGATTTATAGAATTCATGTTTCTTCAATATAAAATGCCTAGACAAACAGTGATAAACAGTTTGCATGAGTAGTTTCCAAAATCAAATTACCCTGAATACAACTGCTGTGTCGAATATCTCCCTGTGACAGTAAGACAGGATCTGGTGCCTTGTCCCATACAGCATAGGTTCACCGGTGCATGTCCTCATAGATTAAATCCAGCAGGCCAGTGTCCAGCTGGAATCCGATGGACTGTCCAAAGAGCATCAAGTCCAAAATGAGCTTTTGCTGTGTGTGAGTTAACGAGCATTTCGCTCTCATTTAAGTATATGGTTGAAAGACTCAGCCTACAGGAACTGTGAAACGAACCCTATCGTCCACGACTGTGCGCCACAAAGGGCGCAGATTCACCACGAGATAGGGAAACTCACAGGAGTCTTTTGTCTATTGATGCCTTAATTCTGTAGTGTGCGAGTGAGACAAACGAGCACCTACGTCATAGGGAAACCCCGTAGAAGCCGTTTGTAGCCAGAGAGACGTAGCAGTGTTTAATATGGCGGACCTAAGATCGTCCATAAAGGGAAACATTTATGAAAACTATTTAATTCTGTAGTTATGCAGGAAATGAAGCCACAGTAATTTTAATCTACCATCCTTCATAAAATATCATTGTAATCCTAATAAAACTTGAATACTGCATGTCTATAATAGTCTAGGATTTACTGTTAAAGTGAAATTCACAAGTTTTTGTAACAAAGACCTGAATGCTAAAATCAGAACGCTTTAGTCGTTCTTAATGACCGAAATTTCATACAGAAGCGCATAATTAAAATGACAAATGGTGTAAATATCAACATGACTTCATTTGTTTAAAAGATAAAGTAAATTTAAATTATCAATATTTTCAGTTAAGTATCAGATCATCATTTGCTCCACACAAAACACATTGAACAATGACAGTAAGACACTTTATTGAATCATTAGGTAATAGAATATTTGTTGTAAAGCTAGTGCGTAGTAGTTACTTTTGTTCTTTATTTATGTATCAGAAAGCACATTGGGGCAAGGCTACTGGCCATGATATTCAAAGTAAGGAAGGAAATTGTATTGGTTTCATGGAAAAGAATTTAACGTTTATTATGTATTGTCACTTTATTTAGAACCTGAAAGTGGTCAAGCTTTGATTATTTAAATAGGTTAAAATGTAAAATTATGTAGAATAAGCTGTGACCAATCAGATGGACTGCTTCAGGAAACGGAACTGCCCTAGTCAGTTGAGCAAGGATATTCGGCACCTAGGAAACGCAGCTGGCGGCCGGCAGAAGGACAGAGCTAGTGCAGACATGAAAACAGACAGTTCCGCTAGAGACACCAAAGGGTAGTTCAGACTGAGACGCGAAAGCGGACAGTCGGTTTTTAGGCAGCGAGGAAGTGAAACGTCTAAGAAAATTTCGCGTTGTGTGGTATCGAGGGACTAAGTCTCTGAGCAGCCGCGCATCTGGTGTGAACTCGAACATTTTTTGTAGTTAACAAGGTAATTCGTGATGAGATTGTGAATGATCGAACTGTGTCAAATATGACCACTTTCGCTATTAGTTTATTTTCCGCATAAACATTATTCTAACCAATTCACAACTGTGTGGCCTACATCATTTATGGGTCGTTAATTTAGATCCCGATATTATTATTACTGTTATTATATGTTATATTAACTTTGTGTTTTGCAAACTTGCCATCAGCCAGACTATTTAACCAAAGGGTCACATGTCTCTAATTTAGGGCGAGTAATGCAACATATGTGATTTAACCCGTGGACGAGTTGAGGCAAGACATTTTGACAAAGAGGAACCGCATGTGAGCTCAGACATCTTTGGGATGTTAGTTCACATGTGGCAGGGGAGCTGCCCATTCAGCAGCCATGACAGAGTAGATAACTGTGTTGTCCTCATAATGCCCCTGGGCACACAGCCGGTGGGCCATTTGTTGATGCCCAACTGGAAGGTGACTGCACTTATCACAGGCCGAGCAGTCCACAGAATGAGCAGATGTCTGCTTCTGGCAAGGCCTCTACTGCAGTCAGGACTTGAGGGTGTTTGAGTTGCACGAACTATGTTGGAACACAGAGGAGGGAGGAAGTTGGAAGGGAGGATGTTACTGATATGCCTGGTTTACATCACAAAAAAGTTCACTTGATGCTGAGGGGAGAACAGAATGATTGGCATACTTAAGTCTCTCGTGAGATGCTGAGATGCTGGGGATTCAGAGATCCCATGAGAGGCGCGGCTCGTAATTATAGGTCTGAGGTGAAGCTGCCCCAAAATGTATATTAAAATAAATTTCTGAACAACGTGTTATAGGTGTACATCATACAGATATACATCATCAGGACATATTTCACATATTTCCCACTTGGATTTAAATAATGCCGGCCAACGTTTTTGGAGCTGTTGTTATGTGATATTAAGCGATGTTTATCGAACAAGTAGTAGCCAGTCTTAAGGTTGAAATGCCATTTAGCCCCATGTAGCAGAGAGTTTTGGGGGCGTGGCTTCTATTGAGTATAGCTCTTATAACTGGCCCGTAGGCTTTGGTCGTTCAGCCTAAGTGTGTTTTACCAACTTCCACACAGTTTATTTTATTTTATTTATTAGATTACGATTTCCCCAGGGGGGGGGGGGGGGGGAAGGGGGGGCAAGCGGGCTGGCAGCAGCACAATACGCCACTCTGCAGCCTACAGAAGAGTTAAAAAAAAAGAATTAGGTGATATGAGAGCAATAACAGCAGGCGATAAAATGGGGACTGTTAAAAACTGAGACATGAAGAAAAAGATGCGAAGAAAATATAAAAACAAATGGTCGGTTATGCTGATTAAAACACATAGTAAATCGATAGCCACAATGAAAAAAACACGGCAACAGTCTGGTTTCTGTTCGCATGAGATAAAAAACACAACTAGCGACAATATGGTGGCTGTTTGCAACACTGACAGGGGACGCACAAGACTATAGAGGCGACACAGTGGCAGAAAGGGGGAGGGGGCGAGGGAGGACACGGTCTGATGAGGGGGAAATAGGTGTGGTGGAGGAGAGGAAAAGAAAAAAGGGGGAGCCAATGGAGCGAGGGGAAATGGATAAAGGGGGGCGGGCGGACACAAGGAGTGGGAAAGGCAGTAGAGGGTAGAGCAAAAGGACTCGGGGGAGAGAAGGGAGTCAGAGAGAATGTAGACAGGGAAAAACAGGATGGAAGGAGGGGGAGAGGAAGCCTGGGAAAAGGACAGAGGAAGGGAAGGGGAGGTGAGGATCAGAGTTGATAGGAAGGATAAATGAAGGCAGAGAGGGCATCATCCGGGAGGGGGAATCGAGGGAAGCCACCTTGGGAAAGGAAATGCAGGGTGTAGAGGTGGAGAGTAGGGGGGACCCAACAGTGAAAGTGTGGCAGAGGGCGGGGGTTGGAGAGGAGAGGAGCAACCAGGGGATGTGGGGGATCACATGGTTTACATGATCCGCTGCTTATATCATAACAGAATGAACACAAAAAAAAAAAGATTCAAATGGCTCTGAGCACTATGGGACTTAACTCCTAAGTTCATCAGTCCCATAGAACTTAGAACTACTTAAACCTAACTAACCTAAGGACATCACACACATCCATGCTCGAGGCAGGATTTGAACCTGTGACTATAGCAGTCGCACAGTTCCAGATTGTAGCGCCTAGAACCGCTCGGCCAACCCAACCGGCAGGATGAACAGAGTTGCTGAAACTTCATTATCAAATCCCTGTCTCTGTATATCTCTGTTATGCTTTTATGCGTCATTAATTGGCGTTCAGTATTATCATTTCGAAACTGTTTTTCTAACTCGTTTTTGTTCTTCCATTTGCTATCCTAGTCACTGTTAAAATAAGTTTGAAAAGTATCTCACCAGAGTGCACTAGAATTTGGCCACATAAGTGTCACCACCAACATGAGTTTCGCGAACGAGTAGTAGGACAAAGTGCGCGAAATATTTTCCTTGCGTCTTTGCGACTTTTGACGTTTGGCTCAGTGGCGGGGATGTGACGCCTTTGTCCAGGTAACGCCAATGGCGAGCTGGCTTTCCCTATCATGCCGCCAACAGTTCGGTCGGTAAATCTCCCCTGTTGCCACGCCGTGGGTGAACAGTACGACGTGGTGTCGCGCATCAGAGGTACCTACGTTCATTAGGTCTCGTTGTAAACTGATACATTCTAGCGTTGAAGTGTTCTACAGTTGTCAGGTATTGTGAACAAGTGTTTCGTGCTGGCGGTGCATTAATAGTAAGAGCACAGTACATCTAAAAACACAAGATTCACTATAAAAGTGGCCGTTCAGGAACACGTTCACTGACTGTGAAAGTAAAGTTCTGCTGCAAAATATTACTCTGAATTCGGCAATACTGGACATTGTGCCATACCACTCTTGTGACGGGTAAAGCTACAATGATGAAGTGGATAAAAGAGGATATTTGGTTCTAGGTTTAAAGCAATGTTCCACTGGATGAAGTTGAACGTAGTGCTTATAAGGTGAAGTTAATGGAACTTGAAATGCTGTACAAGCCAAACACCCCACAGTACCAGTCGACAAACTTTCTGATGCTAAAGGACATAGTTTAATCAGCCTTCATCCGTATCACACTAATTTAAATCCGACTGAGAATATGATCAGTGAAGTTACAGTGCTGAAAGAAGAAGCCATTGGAAATGTTACACCACAGGACAGATGTCGAGTTGTCAGCCATACCAAGAAGATAGTTCGGAAAAGATGGATTCACTAAGGATTATGACAAGTTTGGAGTAATACATAACTTTTCTTGTCACCATGTTTTTTCTTTTTTCTTGTCAAAACACAGCATAGTTTACAAAAATCCATCTCACTAACATTCTAATGCAGTTGAAATTGCGACAGAATCATAAGATAGTGTATTATTAAACTAGTAACTGAGGGCAAGTCAGGTCAACAGTTTATGAAACAGCTCATTCTCAGCATTTAAAAAAAAAAAAAAAAAAAAAAAAGTATCTTCTTCATTTATATAGTCACAAATCCCACAGCAGTTTTCGTTTCACCAGCTATCGATTGTCCTTAAAAATTACATTATTACATTGAAAGAAATTTGTAGTAGCTTGATTATCACAGTGGATATGGTACTTTCGCATATTAATCATATGGCAAAATACTCTGCTCTTCGTGTGCTATTATTTGCCAAAACCTTATTTTGATACTTCGAACGGTTTATGAGATACATGGGAGTTAGGCTGGCTGTTTCACTGACGCGTGCTTTCATGACTTAGTGGTTTACATACATGCCATTTTCTCGAGAGTGCAGACACATCCTTTCAAGTTTAAAGAATAATTCAGTATGTTTTCTACATTTCGGACGAAGCAACGTAGTAACCTGCACGAAACGCAAATCATAGCGGCTCTTATTTTTCACTGCAAACTTCAAGAATTTCTTGCAGTAGTTCACCTAATATTACAATAACTATGTGCCTTAACGAAATGCCATGAAGTTCATCATGAAGCTGGTGAATTAAACAATAAGATGTGCGAGAATCAAATGTTTTTAGCTGATAGTTTCTTTAAAATCATTTGAGAAATATTTTAGATCAGCCAGTTTGCGCGGCTTGCTGTTCACGCAGTTACCTGCTGACGCGTCCAGTGCACACTGGCAACTACGCTTCCCTCCATTTGTTCAGCACTGAACTGTCAAAAATCGCCACTAATTTTAAACACACTATAAGTGCGATATTTTTGTGATTGTGTTTCTTTAAGGCGCAATATTTTTGTGATAGTGTTTCTGTGTGTGCCTGAGTGAAGTGAGCTACACTACCTTCCGAGTAATTGCAGCGTATCACGACTTTAAAAACAGCACAGTATGAATTCAGTGTGCAATTTATTAGGTAAAAATTTGGAACATGCCGATAGGATAAAAGTAAAGAAAGTCAGGGTGCCCAGACCAGACTTGAAAATCAGTCAAGAACAAAAACAGTCTAACTCCAGGCAGGGGATACACGAAATTTTAACAGAACAATTTACAATGGGGCTGAGTGATTGCATCATTGTGAAGCGAAAAATTCATTTTTCTGTTTCACCTGTCTTGTGACAAACAGTAGTGATAGTGCTTGGACTTAGGATGGTATGACAGACTTAAAAAATGTTCATGCAAATGTGAAAAACACAATTTTAGTGAAAAACATTTAAATGGGTTTATTGAGTTCTCAATGCTAGGGTAAGTGGACATTATGTGCCAACTAGACAGTGCCTACCGCTTCATTCTCTTCAACCAACTCCAGCGAAGGAATATAGATGCAGTGAAAACTGTTGAATACGTATCATAGTTTGCAGTCTCTGTCCAGCATGTTCGGGCCTCGCTAAATGCTGAAGAGCACTGGGACAGGAAGAGCCAACTGCAAAATAAGGATATTTCACTGAATCAACATTGATATTGTGCACATAACGTCTGTAACTGCATCATGACTCAGATCAGTGATCGATTGAGTTTTATCGATCACTTGTCAATTGCACAACTGTTTGAACCATTATTGTTTTCTGAACATGAAATTGTTTACCCAGACAAAGAACTGAGTCTAGCTATCAGTTTGTTTAAATTACATTGTTCAGACTTACGACATGAACTGAATGTGCCATACAGCCGTAATGATTTAGTGGAAGTGTCAGTCGCTTTGACTTTGTACTTTTTTTTACGAAAACAATATGACAAAAGTGTTTCCTGAAAGTGATAAACTTCTGCAAATAATAGTAACCTTTCCAGTGGAACATGGAGCCAGAATTCTGTTTCTCTAGACTAAAGCGAATTAAAAGATTTATGTGCAATACTGTGAATGAGGGCAGACTTTGTGAACTTGTGATGTGTTTTCTCGAAAAAGAACTGTTTAATCAGCCAAATTTCAATGAAATAGTCATAGACCATTTTGCGGTGCAGAAGGGGAGACGAGCAGATTTCATCTACAAACAAATGAATTAAGATAAGCAAAAGTGCATTAATAGATGATAAAAATTTATTTGTTGTAACTATCAGTTTAGGTTACTAAATTAAGTGCATGGAAAAGGATAGTGATATGCTTAGTCAATGCCATTACATTTGCCAAAACGCATTCTCATTCACAGTACGTCTTCATGTGCTATATACCAGATTTGCTGACACTTTAGCACAAGAAACCTGTGGATATTACATGTTGTAGAGCGGTAACAACACTCTTAAGATGTCGAATATATATTTATTTAAAAACATAAGAAAGCGAATACAACATAGCTGTACAATCGTAGAGGGCACAGACAACTTAGACAAAAATAAATCAAAGACGCTGGAGTTCAAAGGTATGGTGCTTTATGCCAGACGCGCCACAAAGCACCCCCCACCCCAACAGTACTGAGCATGGCGAAGGGAACATATAATCTTTGTGCCAGCGCGGCGGTTGAAAGCAGCGTCCAATGCGAGAGGTGGGTGGATTGGAAACAGCATTGACAGTCATGTGCATCGGACTGCTGCGTAGGTGCCAGAACGTCACTCGATGTCGTGTCAGCAGGTGGGGCAATGATGACAGCAGGCAGATCGGAAGCATTAGTATGCCTGACCTTACAACGTTCAGGTGGGATATGTTTGGTGCAGATTCTATGACAAATGCCATTGCTGATGGCCGATATCCGTGAAAAGAGGCAGGCACAGGGGTGACAGGAGGGCAGATGCAACAACGGTTCACTGATCTTGCTGGGCCGTGACGTCGATGGCAGGGTGTTGGCTGGAGACGACGAAGGATGACGTGGGCAGCAACCATGCATTGCGAAGAATCCCACGAAGTGACTACATGAGCGTCCTGTAGATTCGTCCGTGACAACGCAGAAATGGCACAAGGCGGAGGAAAGTACGACACTGCAGCAATGTACTGCAAAGACGCAGTAGATGTGAGTGGTGGTTCACCTTGTTGCAGCTCTACAGACAGACCACAAATCGTTCTCTGAGCGTGCGACAATTCAGCAGAGGCGCCGGCAATGTGGCCACTTAATGCTTCATTCTGAGTGCGGACCTCCTAAATTTGTGTGCTGATGTCTGGCAAATCAGAGAGCTGTTTAGTAATAAGCTCGAGCAGAGATGTACATGTGGAAAGTATAGTCAAGGAGGCTGAGAGCAAAGTCGTGCTGAACACATTTGAGCACAGAACATTAGAACCAGACACATGGCTGAGTGCAGCAGCCTACAGGTCTGGTGAAAGTTCGTAATGGTGTAGAAAGTCGAACACAATCATAGGGTCATCCACTTTGGCGATGTGGAAAGGCCAAGAGAAGGTGGCAACTGGTGATAGATGAAGCGACATCTTGATGGAGCCAAGGACCACGATAGAAGAATGGTTTGCAGCGATCAAAGTGAGGTTAGCAGCTGAAAGCATGTTGCCCATGTGCTTCGCCGGGATAATGCTGACGTCAGTGCCAGTGTCGATAAGAAAGCGAGTGCCCGATGCCAAGTCAGTGACTTAGAGGCACCGCGCCGCTGGTGCAAGTGGTGTGGTGTCAGACTGTAGGTTCCTTGAAGGATCATGGCGGGACGTAGTGCCTAAGTGTGCCTGCTGGTCTTGGTTGGGGAAGGCACAAGGTGTGTGGCATTTGCAGGCGTCCTTGTAAATAGCGTGGAACCAGCACAGCATGGCTGACTGCATCGGGACTGGTAGCCGATCGCGTTGCTGTTCGGCCGAGGTCGGCGGCTGTCGGGGGGTCATGGGTGGTACCTCATGTAGACTGCTAGGTGGCAGCACCTGACAGGCAGCTGAGGTTCTGAGGTGTGCGCACTGGCCTCTGCTGGCGGAGCATGGAACCGAAGATGCAGGTGTGCCAGTTGAGGGTGATGAAGATGTCATGCATGACAGGCAGTGTCGGTGATGAATGATAGCATAGGCTCTATCTGCCATGCGTAGGCGAGCCTCAAGAGGGTCAGCAACGTGAGATAGCTGGTGAAGTTGTAGGTCCAAAGTCAGTTTGACCATCCACAAAGTCCAAAGCGCAGTGTTCGGTAATGCTTAATCATCAAATAAGGCATGAAGGCACTACCAAAGCTGCTAAGGTGTGTGGTCATTGAGGTGCTCATCATGAATAATGTGGTGGATAGCCTCTGCTGGAGGGCGAGAAAGGCATTCGATGAGCAACATTTTCGTCATTAAATACCTGAGTGAGGCGGGTGGTGAGAGGAGCAGATCACTGATGAGGTCTGGATGAGCATGGAGGTGACTCACCAGGCAGACGAAACATGCAGTGTCATTCGAAATACTTTGGATATCCAGGAGGTGATCCACCAATGCAAACCAAGTCTAAGGGTTGTCCTTTTGCAAAGCAGGCAGCTTAGGAAACCTGCTGGGTAATACATGTTGATGCAGCACTGAAAGGCAAATATATAAGCGTGTGGGACAGGAAGCCTCCGACACCGGGAGTGCAATAGCGGTGGATGGCGCGTCACCCAAGGTCTGCGTGGGGAGGTGGCCACATGTAGCACATGGTGTAGAGTAAGCAGCTGCAACAGATGGCACGATGTGTTCCAATTGCAGGCCCGGTGACAAACACGGTGCGGGTATAATGGCTGGTGTTGTTGCAACAGCAGGTGGAAGGCAGTCACGGTGTTGCCATGTGACGGCTAATCTGGTAACCATCGTGGGTGGAACGGCCGGCACTATTACGAAAGTGAGCAGAAGGCAGTCATGATGTAACCACAGTGTGGCAGTCATGGAAACTAGCGCAGTTGAGGCGACCAGTGGCGTCAAGGAAGGGGGAAAGGGAGGGGGGGGGGGGGGGTAATGCGACACTGTGGTGGAGCCAGAAGGTGGTGGACCCAGTACCAGTGTGGGTTGTGGGTAGGATCAGCCTGCTCTGTTACGAAAGTGGGTAGAAGGCAATTGTGGTGCAACCACAATGCCACACTCAGGGAAACCGGTGCAGTCGTGCTGACCGGCGTTGCTGAAATGGCGTGGGGGGAAGGGGGGGTGGGGGTGCGACATAAGGTATATAAGAATGTGCAATCCCGTGCACTGGAATGTTCGAATCATGGTTCTGAAACTTCGTCGGCACATCAAACCAAACCGAAGGAGACTGCGTAGCTGAGGGATAAACCACAACATTCTTAACTGGCTGATCATTCACAATGTACTAGACAGTGTGCAGTGTCCATGTACTGGCCACTGGTGCATAGTTGCACTTGATGGTGACCATGCTGAGCTAGTGTAGTTTATGTGGCTGCCGGCATCATTGGGCATAGGTAATTGTTCACTTTTAACCAAACGCACATTAGGTACACTTGTAAGTATGCAAGCACAGTTAATAGGATGTGAGGCACTAGCACAGAAAGACTAGATCCATTGTTCTGAAGTCAATGTGGCCGGCACATGAATTTCGTTAATGATGAAAAGAAGCACCAATTAGTTCGCAAACATACGACGATGATGTCGGGGTTGTCACTGTGGATATTACGTGTCGTAGAGTGGCAGTAACATACTTTACATGTTGAATATACATTTATTTAAACTCATAAGAAAGAGAATACAACATGGCTGTACAAATGTAGCACACGGAGAGAACATAGACAAAGATAAAGGTGCTAGAGTCCAAAGAAATGGTGCTTTATGCCAGAGGTGCCACAAACCATTCTAAAAGCCACATACTTGGGAAAGATCTTTCATGTGTTAGATCACTTAAAATGTATCAATTTGTATTACACAAATATAAATAGTACGACAAATATGGTATGTAAATTAACTTGGCAGTTGCAAGTGTCAGCCAGTCACAGCACACACATGAACATCACTGTTTGATCACGCTAACTCAAACACAGGGGTCTGAGCACATTAAACATCCAAAGTTTAGAACTGAAACCACAAGAAACATTAAACTTACAGTGAGGTTAACATATACCACATTAAACATCTCTCCAGAATGTATATTTTATTACTATTTGCCACGTGGAGTGGCCATGCGGTTTGAGGTGCCCATGTCAAAGATTGTGCGGCCCCTCCCGCCGGAGGTTTGAGTCCTCCCTTGGGCATGGGTGTTTGTGTGTGTGTTGTTCTTAGCATAAGTTAGTTTAAGTAGTGTCTAACTCTAGGGACCAAAGACCTCAGCAGTTTGGTCCCTAAGAATTCACACACATTTGAACAATACGATTTGCTGTGGTAAACTGTCGGGAAATACTATGTCAGGGGATAAATAAGCGAACTATTGATCATGTCTTGAAGTTAGCTTTCGACTTTATTTAGTAGTTGATTATGAAATGGAAAGAAGAACAGTATGTAAACATTTGGCGATAGTGTAATATTGCCCCCCCCCCTTTCCAAAATCTTGGTTGTGGTGATATAGCATCCTGTAGAGCAAGATTGTACAGTGGTTAGCGCAATGGACTCGCATTCTGGATGATGATGGTTCACACCTGCGTCTGGCCATCCTGATTTAGGTTTTCCATGATTTCCCTAAGTCGCTTCAGGCTAGTGCTGAGATGGTTCCGTTGAAAGGGCCTGGCTGACTTCCCTGCCCAATCCGATGGGACAGAGACCTCGCTGTTTTGACGCTTCCTACCAATCAACCACCAACCAACCATTCTGTAGCATAGCCCAATGTCTAGGTTAAATATGATTGATTGATGTTGCAGCCGTCCCCAGTATTTAAACCGTGAGCCACGCCTGGATGTGACATAGAGGCGGACTTAGGGGATGATGAGTCAGTATTGCCAGTTGAAAGTTGCTGGCAACAATGGCTAACAACTTGTGAAACATAAATTTAATTGTTAAAGGCATGATGGGCCAATGATGCAACCTCAAAAGATTTAGTAATTTTTTGGCACTTCATCAAGACTGGGATCGGCATACAGTCACATCCCAAGTCGTTGATACTGCATAACAATCTTTACAGCTCTGGCTCATGAAACAATACATATGTCCAAGACCTTCCAAGTCAGCAGCCCAGGTCGTGTAAGACTGTCTCTGTTATTTATGATACTGATTAAACTGTAGCCTAGCTGCAACAAGGTGCTGCTGTTGCTGGCGATAGTATTTGGTTTACAGTTCACTAGGGCCTGACAGTGGTTACAAGCCTATTAGAAATACAGTAAGCAAAACAGTACAGTTAAAAACAGAAGAGACAGGATTTGCAGCTCTCCTCTGAAGACTCATCAAAGGTAGCACATGGTGATGAGGGCATAGCCATGGCCAATGATTGACGTTGTCGCTGATAAGCCACAAGTTGTTAGAGAGCAGCCTGCTGTTCTTGCTAGCACTGCCGTTGTTCTGATACTGCTGCTGATGCAGTGCCAGCCATTACTGGAGCCACACCTCCTGAGCTGCAAACTGCTGCTGCTATTGTTGATGCTGTTACTACTGAGACAGTGCTGCTGCCAATGCTCCTGGAAATTGGGATCTATAACAGTGGGAGTGCTTGCAAATATGTTGCTGAAGGTATGATATGATATGACCACATCACCACTTTTATGATCACTCTGATAAGAACATGTAATCTGTAAACAAACCCAAGTTCATTGTGCGCAATATGTGGAAGAAACAACAGTAATGACAGCCAGAAAGTCAATGTCCAAAAGCAGGGTCAGTAACGAATACCAGCTAAATGTGAATGGTAACTACTCATGCAGCATACTAATAAGACTGACTTGTTGTCACTTTCTTAACTCCATGCTGCTAGCAGATGGGGCTTCGTGACCTGCTGGTCATGCCTCTCATGCCTCTGGTGGCACTTCTCTGTCACTTGTTGTAATGCCTCTGTGCTGCTATTGATCTCGTCCGTTGGTGGTGACATTAAAGATGGGATTGCTTGCAGTGACATTGTAGGCAGCTTGAAGTCCTGAAACTTAGAACAGCCACAGGCCAGGTGGTATTGGACTACTGATAGATGGATGGAAAGATGGCGACCAGTGAAAGCATCCTTTGTGCTAAGTGCGAGAAAAAGTTAAAAATAAGGAATTCAGTGTTTTGTGTGAACTGTGGTGTGGAAAATTGTTTCACACGGAATGTGTGGGGCTTACCAACAGCAAAGATCGCATTCTAACAAACCCCAGTTCATTGTGAGCAATATGTGGAAGAAACAACAGTAATGACAGCCAGAAAGTCAATGTCCAAAAGCAGGGTCAGTAACGAATACCAGCTAAATGTGAATGGTAACTACTCATGCAGCATACTAATAAGACTGACTTGTTGTCACTTTCTTAACTCCATGCTGCTAACAGATGGGGCTTCGTGACCTGCTGGTCATGCCTCTCATGCCTCTGGTGGCACCTCTCTGTCACTTGTTGTAATGCCTCTGTGCTGCTATTGATCTCATCCGCTGGTGGTGACATTAAAGATGGGATTGCTGGCAGTGACATTGTAGGCAGCTTGAAGTCATTTACGCTACTCATGCTGTTGGGGAGTTTAATTATCCCAGTAGCCTTTTTTTATCTTCCACTGCTGCATTCCTTGCCACCAAGCAGTGACAATCGGCTCCTGAAACTTAGAACAGCCACAGACCAGGTGGTATTGGACCACTGATAGATGGATGGAAAGATGGCTACCAGTGAAATCATCCTTTATGCTAAGTGCGAGAAAAAGTTAAAAATAAGAAATTCAGTGTTTTGTGTGAACTGTGGTGTGGAAAATTGTTTCACACGGAATGTGTGGGGCTCACCAACAGAAAAGATCGCATTCTAAAGTGCTCAAAAGGTCACTTAAAATATGTTTGTGACAACTGTGAAGTGAGGTTAGCTGATGAAATCTCAGAAGACATTAATACAGCGAACCATGATCAAATCTTGTACTCTAAGCAGCAATGCAGTGTTGATCTAGTTGCATCAGTGAATAATCTTAGGCAAATTGTGAAAAAACTTACCAGTGATAACAAACAAATAAAAGAAAAACTAGACACTGTGATTGCCACAAACTCTAAGTTAGAAATATTGGTACCACGAAGTGAAGAAGCATCTCAACTATCGAGAAACACAGCTAGACAGTGTGCAGAGGACATAGAAAACAACATGTCATGTATTATGGCGGAAATAAAGAGGTAAACATCGCTAATCTAAGGCAAAGTTCAAATACTGGTTTGGAGTGTGTCAGAGAACCAGCACCTACCACTATAACCAATCACAATAGCAACAAAAGGCCTGCAAATTCATCACGTGGTTATTTTACAATGAGAAATAACATGGAAGACCCAAACATTGCTAAAGTGGCATCTAGTACAAATGTAAACAATGAGTGTGTCAGTGAAACTCAACCCCACTTTAAAAACAAACCAAATACAGACGTAAACAATCTGATCGATGAAAACTCTTCAGAAGGCATCAATACAGACTGGCAAGAAATGAAAAACAAGGAAGGATGCAGAAGAAATTTGGCTGTAACGAAACAAGGAAATGAACTGGCCAAAACCACTGAAGACACAGAAAAAGAAAAGAAAACATCTTACAAGACTGTGCTACAAAATGGAAAATCTGATGAACAGTGTTTGAGGCCCACTATACAAACATTTGTGAATGCCAGTACTAAAAACAGAAATAAAGCCATAATAGGTATTTGCAATGAAAAAGGAATGCTGTATGGTGACAAAAAAGTCTGGTTCCACCTAAGCAAACTAAGAGGTGGCACCACGGCTGAAACTGTAGCTGACATCTTACGGAACACTGTCCCAAATCACAACAATTTGACAGTTGAAAAACTGGAAACAAAGGGAATAAATAACAGCTTCAAAATTGGTGTTGATTTCGACCTAAAAGATAAAATAATGGACAACAGTATATGGCTGAAGAACATTGTGATAAAACGTTTTTTATTCTGGAGGATGCCCAGTGCACCAGTGCAATAAACTCCCAAGACCAAGAACATTCCAGTGAAAAAGAAAAAACCTTGAATATTTAGAAATGGCGAATGCATGGTGTAGAGAAACTACTATCCATGGTGGTGTGGTTGTGTATGTAAATAGTAAACTCAGCGCCAATAAAATTGACTTAAATAAATTTTGTGTAGATCTAGACGTAGAATTAGCTGCTTTGGGACTGTCAGATGCCAACTTAATTGTTTTTTCTGTCTACCGTTCCCCAGATAGAAATTTTGAAAATTTCCGCAGCCAGTTGGAAAGCTGTCTGTGTCACCTAGTGCACTTAGAGACAAAAATTGCTTTATGTGGAGACTTCAACGTACATATTGGAGAAGGTAATGATACAGAAAGAGCTTTCATGAGCTTAGTAAGCAGCTGTGGGCTATTTGTAGGAAACTCTCTACCAACAAGAGGAGCTATTTGTCTTAACACAATTGTGACACACCTAAATAGTTGGGGCTACAAAGTAAGTGTGGTGGACCCTATACTAGCAGATCACCATGCAGTGATCATGAAGTTATGGACAAACTCAGTAAGTACACAACAAATTCCCAGCTGGCATTCAAATTATGTATTCAGAAATAGAGTTATTACAAAGAAAAGCTTAGATGATTTCAAAACTACTGTGTCTTCTATAGATTGGCACAAACAATTGATGAATTGCCACCAAATTCTGCATTAAATCACATTTTCCAGACCCTTAAAGTGAAATTTGATGAACTTTTCCCATTAAAACCCAAGAGATATTCAAATACTAAATCAAAATGTAGACAAAAAACTAACAAAGTAAAGAGATGGTATACTCCTAGACTAGCCAAAATAAAATGTATTGTCCAAATACTAAATGACAAGGTCAAAGCTGCTAAAGATATAGATATTAAGGATAGACTGTACTCTAGTTATTTACAGACCAAAAGGATATACAAAAAGGAAGTAGAAAAAGCAAAGAAGGAAAGCAATGCCAGATTTATTGAAGAAGCTCGCAATCCTTGTAAAGCAGAATGGGATCTTGTTAATGAGCACAGGAAGAAGCCCACCTCTTGCTCTAATTTTGCAGTCCAGATGAGTTTAATGATTATTTTATAAAAATAGTGGAAAACACAATAGATGAAATTCCTGACTTTGGAACAGATCCTGCAGCTGCTGTGAAATTTGAGACTAAATGCAGCATAGTAATGTGGAAGAGAGTGTACCCAAAAGAAATAATAAAAATTGTAAAAAGCTACAAATCTTCAGAGAGCCCTGATATTTATGGCATGTCCTGTACTATGTTAAAAACTATAATCAGTGAAATTGCACAGCCATTAGCAGTAGTAATAAATAAAAGCCTCGATGCAGGGGAATTTCCAGACTTCCTGAAAATAGCACACACAGTGCCTGTTTACAAAAAAGGCAGTCCACATGAAGTGTCAAGCTACAGGCCCATATCTATAATACCAGTACTAGCAAAGGTGATGGAATCGCTAATTAAAGAACAACTATTAAGTTACTTTCTCTTTTATCATGCACAACATGTCTTTGGGAAGGGCAGGTCAACAACAGCAGCTGTACTTAGTTACAAATATAAGTCAGGGTTTTGAAGACAGTCTATAGCACTAGTACTCCGTGGCCTTAGTAAGGCATTTGACTGCATCCCATATAAGGCCCTGCTCAGAAAGCTAAAAACATATGATGTAGGGGGATCTGTCCTGCAAATTCTTGAATCCTACCTGAGAAACAGATGACAGATTGTCTCCGTGCAAGGAGCTGATTCGGGTGAGAAGAAGCTACAGCAAGGCGTGCCACAGGGATCGGTAATAGGGACTCTGCTGTTTCTTATCTTCATAAATGACATAGCCTCCAATGGGCACACCTTGGAGTTCGCAGATGATACAACCTTGTTCTCAAAAGGAGAGAATGTTGAACAAGCAGAAGTCTTGTTCAATGAAGCTAAGGCCTGGTTTATCATGAACAAAATGAAAATTAATGAATAAAAAACTCAGAGGATGATATGCAGCCTCAGCAGTACTGGAGCACTGGGTAACGCAGCAGATGTTAAGCTTCTGGGCTTTCTCATTGATACCAAATTAACCTGGCAACAGCACACCAAACATATATGTTCCAAACTTTCACGGATCCTGTACCTCTTGAGGAAACTGAAAAGTATAGCACCAGAACAGTACCTTCTAACTGTGTACTATGCAATGTTCCACAGCCACATCAATTATGGGCTGTTGTTTTGGGGCCATTCTGCAGGCTGCAAGAATGTGCTTTTACTGCAAAAGAAAGCAATGAGGATCATTACTTCAAGCAAAAAAACAGACCACTGTAAACCAATTTTCACCAGGTTAGGAGTCCTGACTGTTTACAGCCAGTATATATTGAACTGCCTCTTCAACATAAAGAGAAACCATGATATGTATAGAAAGAGAAATGAAGTTCTCAAATACAGCACTTGCAACAAAGACAGTATCGACATGCCAAGGTGTCGATTAGCAAAGAGACAAAACAACTTCCCACTGGTGGCCCTAAAATTGTTTAGTGCTCTGTCTGATCACATTCAGTCTTTACCATGGGAGCGGTTTAAAACTACTATTTTGTGTAAGCTAAAAGAGCAACCATTCTACAATATTGAAGAATTCTTCTCTAGTAATAGCATAGTGTTTACTTGAGCTGCAGCTTAGTTCCATGACTCCAACAACAACTGTTATATTTAATTTCATTATATACTTGTATCTATTTTATAGTTTTGACATTATTGTAATCTTATTTATAACTTAAATATGTCTTGAAGTATTAAATAACTATCATAGTAGAGTTGTATTCATGTATTTTGATAATGTATCTTGACACTGTCTGTCCAGCCGTGGCTGATGAATGACATAGAATTGGTAATAAACGTAATAATAACTGCTGATTAGGTGTGTTGCCTAGTTGCTCATAGTGTACAAAAGCTACTTGGCCTCACAAACATGAAAGTGTCTACATTCATACTGAAAGTTGTGAAGTAATTACCATCCCCCTCCCCCTCTCTCTCTCTCTCTCTCTCTGCACTATAGTTGGATGTATAGAAAACCACCGATTGCTAAAGGTATTGCATGCAGTCACTGAACTACATGCACTAATAGCTTGTGCTCTCCTGATAAGCTACTCTGTTAACCTCCAGCATTAACTAAATGAACTCTGAACAACATTCCATGCAAATGAATACAGCAATAAAATCATACAACTAGCTATGGGGTACAGTGAAGACAAAACTGACAAAGGAACAGAATTAAAACTATCTTAGAGGCATCAGTGCCAGTATAGGCAAGATTCTTTGCCACACTGGCATTAAGCCTATATTTCAGAATGGCTGCTAGATCTGAGATTTAGTAAGCCCCATGAAGCATTTCATGGGGACTGGCTTTCAAGAATTTCAGATTTCGTGAATGTGGCAATGTCTGTGTTTGTGAAGAGTGCAGCTCATGTTCTAATGGTTAGGATTGTTACCTATAGATTGCGGGGTCCCAGGTTTGATTCCTGGCCAGGTCAGAGATATTCTTCACAAGTAGACTGAGTGTTTGTGTTGTCCTAATAACTTCATCTTATCTTCATCACAAAGATATGCAAGATGTCGAAGTGTTGTCAAATAGAAAGACTTGCACAGGTTTGCCTAATAATTGCAGGTGGAGTCTCCTGGCCAATAATGCTATAAGATCATTTCATTGTATTTATATATGTGAAACTGGTACACTGATTAATATTTGCATGTGGGAGCATTAATGTTATGCGCAACTGGGGCAACACAGCAGGTCAGCAACAGCCCATTACAGTTTTACTTTGAATGATGATAACAGAATTTAATTTTCACATGCCTCAGAACTTTCGTATGCCTCAGTACTACATGCATTCTCTTTCAACCAGTACTTCAGGTTTCTAACTCTGATACTAAGACATTAATCAAAGACAAAAATAGTCAACTAGTTGGGTTGCCAAATCTAGCTGGGACTCATGAGGACATTCAGAGATGAGGATGTGGAAATGAAGTAAATTTTTTTTAAATATAATTACTTGTTATTTAGAACATAATTACATGGAACTTGTCCTTTGAAAAGGCATGGCTGACATCCTTTCTCATCCTTCCGTAATCGGATGGGACTAATAACCTCGTTGTTTGACCTCTTCCACAAATCAACCAACCAACCAACATGGAACTTGTTGCAGCAAAAGTAGTTGGTACACCATATTTTTCAGAAGATTTCATCCTTTTTGGCAAGTCTTTTTTCTCTTTTGGGTATTTTATAAAACTCCATTCAAGTCAGCTTGTAATTAAATTGGTTCTGTAAGATTGATTCCATATTCCTTTGCAACAGTTGATTTCTTTAATCAGTCCACTGGGTCAACATCAGTGAAAATGCTCTTTCCACAGTGGCATTGTGTGTGGGAATAGAAAACAAATACTCACATAATTTTAACAGTTGGAATTTGCATTCAGGATTTTCGGTTTCCTTAAGAAAGTAAATCCACCTTTCTTCCACAGAGTGCTTAAACTTCCATTCTTCTGAGTTGAAATCTTCACAGCATTTTCAGTCAGATATATAATAGTGTTTTCAGTCATCACCCAATCTGTGGTTTCAGATAGCATCATCCAATCAAAAACTCGATATTTATTAAAAGATATAGCCCATTTCTCTAACTAATCAAATGCTGTGATATAGAAAGCCATTGTCTCTTCCTCTAATTTCGAAATCACATTAATTATTTCTTGGTAATTTCTTCAAATTCATCTCTGCATGCCAATAAAACTGGCAGTCTGTCTTTCATTCAGCCATCTTTGAGTGATGATTAATATATTTCTTATTTAAATTATCAAGACTTTATTCTTGTAAATGCTTTTTATATTTTTTTCAAACAGAGCCAAGTTTGACTACAGAGATGTGAAGTAAATTTCACTGATCAGACTACTGAAAAAACCTTAAATTAATTTAGGTGGCCTGAATTCAGCGTTAAAAGATTGTTTTAATGGAATCCAAAGCTTAAGAATTCTTGTTTTTTAGTGAGGTTGAAGAGTCTGATAATTGACATCAATGTATAAGCTGAGCTCTTTCAGCTTCCATATCCTTACCATGTTTATTGAAAAATAATTAAATATTTTCATGAGGATTATTTCGATGTTGACAGTTAAGACTCCAGCAACACTTGACATAGTATTGTGGAGAATATGAATAGGGCATCCAATTCCTTCTACATTTTTTTATAGTTCTTCTTTGGTTTGGTGAAACACATTCTGCTGGCCGCATTAACGAAACCCTCGAAGTTCATATTTGTACTGTCCCTGTAAAAAGTGATTAATTTAGATAAATTAATTTTTTTGAATGGAATTTACAGTTGTCTTAAAGTGTGTAGACAAATCTTTGCTGTTGTCTCCAATGTTTCGTTATTTAGTGAATCAAATTTCAACAGATCCCATTGGATTCCATTAGTTTCAGTAAAGCATTGAACAGCTAAAGGAAACTCTCTTCGAAATCATGCTGAGCGATCACATAATTGTTTCCATTTTATAAAATACCTTTACAGCATAAGCATGTTGTGCTCCTGTTCACTGCTTCATTGTAATTAACAATGTATTAAAGTTTTCTACAAGGTGGTGATAGCATCTTCCTCCTGACTCCCACCAAACCAACATAAGCACTGTTGCCAAATTGCGTGATTCACTGCCACACCCTGTGGTGTGCATAGGTCATCTGGGTAGAATGACTCGCACACATCATATTAGGTTTTGGTGCTCCAACATGGACGGAGGAATTGTGGCAGTGCAAACAAATTAGTGATATATATACTTTATTGCACTATGATACTTAACTAAAGC
The DNA here is from genome assembly GCF_023897955.1 of Schistocerca gregaria. Classification (NCBI taxonomy): domain Eukaryota; kingdom Metazoa; phylum Arthropoda; class Insecta; order Orthoptera; family Acrididae; genus Schistocerca; species Schistocerca gregaria. The sequence goes on from NC_064926.1 coordinate 480,936,581, forward strand.
TGTACAGTGAATAAAGTGTCAACAAGACTATGTCCACCCTGGGCACCACACTGTCAATTACCGTAGTAAACACTTGTCCCTATGCGAAGGCTGAAGGTGACTCCACTTGTAGACTAAGTCTTACAGGCTGATAATCACTTTCAGCTGGAGCTACGAACTGCAATCCTGGCACTCCTTACCAGAACTGTCGTATGCCAGTGCCGAACATGAACTGTCTGTAACTGCCTGTGGCCGCCCCTTATTACAACAAGGAAGTCCACCTCATTGGTGATATTGCTGATTGGGCTTTGCTTGTGGTTGGCAGCGAACTTCAAAGTGCTGCCTGTGGCGCCAGTTGGGAGCTGTCTCAGCATGCCAGATCTGGTTGCGTCCATTGGCGAGTACACAACACCCTAGTACACAACACTCTGTACTTTCAATATGAAACACACAGCACCAATGTGTTGTTCCAGGACTGAATTAATAAATTTGACAAGCTGTACTTCAAATTCACAACACCTAATGAAATTATGAAAATTGCCAGTTTTTTTTAAAAAAAAGAGAGAAAAAAAGAAAAAAAAAAGCTCTTCTGGCTTCGAGGGAATAACAAACAAGGCACTAAAATTATGTGGTCACTTAATCAGCAACATAATGTGCTTTTTCACATAACCAGTTTTTCCAAACAGAGCCAAGTTTGACTGCAGAAATGTGAAGTAAATTTCACTGATCAGACTACTGAAAAAATCTGAAATTATTTTAGGTGGCCTACCTCAGCGTTAAAAGATTCTTTTAATGGAATCCAAAGCTTAAGAATTCTTGTTTTTGAGTGAGATTGACGAATCTGATAATCGACATCAATGTATAAGCAGAGTTCTTTAAGCTTCCATGTCCTAACTATGTTTATTGAAAAATAATTAAATATTTTCATGAGGATTATTTCAGTGTTGACAGTTAAGACTCTAGCAGCACTTGACATAGTAATGTGGAGAATTTGGGTAGGAGTCATTCCTTGTCATCCTTTCTGTTAAATCTCACTGGACCCCGGGTCAGGGCAACTTTTCCAAACTCTACACTTTTTCCTAAGCCTTACCAGTTCTTTTCCTTCGTCCCTCTTCCTTCGCCTTCAACCCTTCTGCCTGAAGAAGGGGCCACTGACCCCAAAAGCTTGCAAACTGTAATACCTTTGCATGTGTTCTCCTGGTGCTACTTGGAAAATAGAGTTTTCATATATCTTATTACATTATATTTTCAAAAATTGATTATTTTCATTGATAACTCAATTAGTAGGTGTAAATCGTTCAGCTCAGTTTAGCATATTATGTGCTGAGAAGCATCTCATTTTGTGTCGGCCTCAAGTCAAGGGCATTGGCTTATTCTGCACATTTTCACCTCCTGATGTCAGATGGAATTACTGTACAGGCAGTGAACCATAAGTAAATAAAGCATTTATTCAACAGAAGGGATAAGTAAAAACATGTAAAGTAGACAGCTGTACTTCTTGGAGAAGCATTTTAAAGTATCTTGGATTTCTTACATTCACTTCCCAGTACATTTACTTCTTAATACTTTTCGTTGCTGAATATGAAAATCAGTTTCAACCCAACTGTGATGTACACAGTCACAATACAAGACACAAAAATAATTTTCATGTAGACTTTGCCTCTTTGTCCAGGGTTCAGAAAGGAGTTGTATACTCTGGTGGTAAGACATTCAACAGGCTCCTGTCTAACAAAAGGCAGGAAATTGGGAATCCCTACCAATTCAAAAGAAAATTAAAAAGATACTTCATTAGACACTCTTTCTATAAATTATCTGAGCAGGTAATTACAGACTGAAAATTTTAGTTACATAAAGTTTGTAGTAAAGCTGTATGACAAATAATAATGTACTATAAATAGGTCCCTGTCTTTATAGATGTAAAATATTTTATTTGAAAAATGACATTACAATCAAGTAAATAATAGCATGTAAACAGCAGCCATATAATAAAACAGAGAGGCAACACCTGTTTTCAAAGTAGCAGCTTCATTATCAATTTCAGTTAGCAAATTTAGATGGCATAAGCATGAATAGTATTAAGCAGAATCATGATACTTTATTGTTAATATAGTATACAGGCTAAGTTTTTATTATGTCTTTGTCTCATACTCTTTCTTGATGAATAAATGAGTTTGATACGCAGGCTCACTGCGGCTGTTTGTGCGCCTATCATGCCTGGGTCAGACGCTGGTGACAGAGTTTGATGCAGACAGCACTGTGCTGTCGCTCAATACAGCAGACACCAGCCCTGCCTGCCCTGGCTGCTTCTCAAGAGCTGAGCCAACAGACCCACGAGCCTCAGACGTGTACCCTGCACCGCCTCTACTGTCTGACCACGAGCCCTGCTGTCCCAAAGGTACAGTAAAACACAACAACAACACCTATGGCTGTGTCAGGACATATTCCACCATTGCTACAATTTAAGTTAAACATTCTCTCAGTAAAAGCATTTCCTCTCTGGTACAAAACTGACTGATTAGCTGAAATATTATGTATTAACCTCCAAAAGTACATGTATGTAATCTAGTTAGTCTTGTCATTTTCTGTAACAATATTTCTACAGCTTCACTAGCACAAATAACAACCTCTAATTATCTGGACTTCAACAGGGTTGACACCATTTTTCATGAAGTAAGATTTCTGAGTCCCCAGTTCAATGAGTAGTGCCATGTTTGTTTGTTGATTACCACTGACAAATCAGGAAAAGACTGAAACATTTCAAAAAGCAACAAGGTTATGCCAAACTTTGCATCCACATCTGATGGTTTCACCTTAAATAGTGTCACATGTCTCACTCAAAGACATAATTCAAGGATGTTTGAAAACTTTATCCAGGACTTAGATACTCAGCATTGTGATCAGCTGTTTGATTCGTTAGCTTGTGTGTGTGTGTGTGTGTTTGTGTGTGTGTGTGTGTGTGTGTGTGTGTGTGTGTGTGTGTGTGTTCCTCTTTCTTTTTATGATGAAGGCTGTAACGTGTAAGCATCTTTTAATTGTGCCTGTCTGCAACTTAATGTGTCACCTTTACAGTATGTAGCAATCTATCTTTTCCTTACATTGTTGATATTTCTGTCTGAAGTTTCCATCATTTGGCAAAACCAAATAACCTTTATTGAAATTAACAATTTTGATATAAAAAACATTACATGTTAAAAAGTTATAGAACATTAAGTTTGTATAAAATTAACGACCAAATACACTCCTGGAAATTGAAATAAGAACACCGTGAATTCATTGTCCCAGGAAGGGGAAATTTTATTGACACATTCCTGGGGTCAGATACATCACATGATCACACTGACAGAACCACAGGCACATAGACACAGGCCACAGAGCATGCACAATGTCTGAAAGGGACATAGGTGACTTGTCAGTTTCAAGCTACTTCTAATTGTAAGTATATAAAATAATTACAGGTATTTTGTAATTTTAAGTACCACAAAATGCTCTAAAATAATCATGTTGAAAGTAAAGTACAATTAAGAATAAGTATTTGCTTAAAGTACTTGTTTTAGCATGACAGAATAATATTTAACATCAAGCACAGTTATTTGTGACAGGCAGTCATAAATTCTTCTACACTGTAATAATATTTAATTGCTAGGTATTTTTTTTAATGATCTCCAAATTCTTCTGGTTCATAATTTTTAAATTTTTCACCGACTTTATTTCCCAGCCTCATACCCATATAGTAAGGTGTCTTCTCCAGCAGTTTTAGCCTATGAGTTGGTAACTTATACTGATATTTGTTTCTTGTTTCATAATCATGCTTAAACAGGTTATCCTCAAAAAGTTGTGGGTTTTGTTTAGAAAACTTAATTGTCTCATAGATATAGAGGCCAGGAACAGTCATAAGGTCAGAGTCTTGAAAAGAGGTCTGCACGATTGTCTTTTTTTCTGTCCCTGTCATGACTCTAATGATTTTTTTTTGTAGCCTAAAGACTCTCTGTAAGTTTGTTTTCTCTGATCCCCCAAAAATTATACCTAATTATATCTAATAACATATTCAAAATATGCATGATGTACAACTTTTTTCACTGTTGTTTCTATTATACTGCTTATAACATTCATTGCAAATATTAGACTATTTAGACATGTAAATAAAATAGAAAGAAACTTCCACATGGGAAAAATATATTAAAAACAAAGATTCCAAGACTTACCAAGCGGGAAAGCGCTGGCAGACAGGCACAATGAACAAAACACACAAACACACACACAGAATTACTAGCTTTCGCAACCAATGGTTGCTTCTTCAGGAAAGAGGAAAGGAGAGGGAAAGACGAAAGGATGTGGGTTTTAAGGGAGAGGGTAAGGAGTCATTCCAATCCCGGGAGCGGAAAGACTTCCTTTAGGGGGAAAAAAAGGACAGGTGTACACTCGCACACACACACATATCCATCCGCACATACACAGGAAACCACAAAGTGAAGTTTTCTGAAACAGAAATTTTATCTACAATGTCAAATTATCGTCCACGTCTATGTAGAGAAGCAATCGAAATTTATAAGCATCAGGATAATTTTAATAGGAAATAGGAGGCAATGAAACTTAGTGACATATGGACAGTAGCTGTGCAGAATCGCTAGACAATTTTATCTTGGACGAGACGACAATCAACAGTTAAGTTTTATCACTGACAAAGATTATTCTGCTCATCATGTATTACTTTGACCATGCTCCCCTTCCTACAGTATTTATGTTGCTCTTGGAAGTCTGATGGTCAGTCGGCAAGACTCAGCAGAGGAATGCCTCTGAGGATATCCAGTGCAGTCCTGGACGAAAAGTCAGGGACGGAAAAGTTTCTTGGGCCATGACCTCACACCTTACCAGCAACTATGTCATCTGGTCATGAAAGCCTTCATTCTGTGATCATCAGTGTAAGATGTAAATTTAAGTATCATTTCATAAATTTCATTGTACTCAAAACATGTTATCTACAAAGGATAGGAAAATAGTTCTTTGAGCAGCAAGTAACACACTATTGTGTTGATATTTATCTTGAAGTATCAAGGGTGCCCATAATTATCGACCAAACTATTAAATTCTCGTTTGCTGCAGAGGTCCAATGGTTGTGTTTTTTGGGTTCCCTGGATTCATTTGCAAATATTAGGATTCATCCACCACTCACCACAACAACTCATTAATTCCTCTTATTGACCTAACACTGACCCTTATGTAGAGTCTTGATTATTCATTGTGTATTCAGATTATTACAGTCAGCATTTTATATAATTCACAATGAATAAAAAACTTTTACAAATGAATTTACATGTAATGTGTTCAGCAAAAAACATTGACATTTTTACATAAATATTTTTGTAAAATGTAGAGTTTTCCAATACTAAATTTTGTAAGATGAATATTTTTAGCTATTATTATTACAATGTGTTAGTTTTCATTAAAAATAAATTAATATTTTATTTGCCTACAATAGTGCTAACTACAGTCTTAATTTCTTGAATCTTTAATAGATCAGTGCATGGAAACACATAGTAGAAAACAGTGTTCACCCTAGCTTTCAAGCACTAGCTCTCCTTTTTCTGTATGGCTGTGTGTATCAATGTGTCTACTTTTCCTAGAAAAAGAGCTAGTGATAATGCTGTTTTCTGTCATGTGTTTCTGTGCTCCATACATCAATCTGCTCTAGGCAATTGCTTTTTCCTTAGTCAGAAATTTACATTATTGTTATATAATCTCAAGTCTTTATTATTTTATATAAATAAAAGTGCTCCATTTCATGTTGAATACTACAAAAGTATTATTCAACATGGGAAATATACACTCCTGGAAATTGAAATAAGAACACCGTGAATTCATTGTCCCAGGAAGGGGAAACTTTATTGACACATTCCTGGGGTCAGATACATCGCATGATCACACTGACAGAACCACAGGCAACAGAGCATGCACAATGTCGGCACTAGTACAGTGTATATCCACCTTTCGCAGCAATGCAAGCTGCTATTCTCCCATGGAGACGATCGTAGAGATGCTGGATGTAGTCCTGTGGAATGGCTTGCCGTGCCATTTCCACCTGGCGTCTCAGTTGGACCAGCGTTTGTGCTGGACGTGCAGACTGCGTGAGACGACGCTTCACCCAGTCCCAAACATGCTCAATGGGGGACAGATCTGGAGATCTTGCTGGCCAGGGTAGTTGACTTACACCTTCTAGAGCACGTTGGGTGGCACGGGATACATGCGGATGTGCATTGTCCTGTTGGAACAGCAAGTTCCCTTGCCGGTCTAGGAATGGTAGAACGATGGATTCGATGACGGTTTGGATGTACCGTGCACTGTTCAGTGTCCCCTCGACGATCACCAGAGGTGTACGGCCAGTGTAGGAGATCGCTCCCCACACCATGATGCCGGGTGTTGGCCCTGTGTGCCTCGGTCATATGCAGTCCTGATTGTGGCGCTCACCTGCATGGCGCCAAACACGCATACGACCATCATTGGCACCAAGGCAGAAGTGACTCTCATCGCCGAAGATGACACGTCTCCATTCGTCCCTCCATTCATGCCTGTCGCGACACCACTGGAGGCGGGCTGCACGATGTTGGGGCATGAGCGGAAGACGGCCTAACGGTGTGCGGGACCGTAGCTCAGCTTCATGGAGACGGTTGCGAATGGTCCTCGCCGATACCCCAGGAGCAACAGTGTCCCTAATTTGCTGGGAAGTGGCGGTGCGGTCCCCTACGGCACTGCGTAGGATCCTGCGGTCCGGTCCCACCTTCCGCCGACCACTGGCGATAACATCGATGTACTGTGGAGATCTCACGCCCCACGTGTTGAGCAATTCGGCGGTACGTCCACCCGGCCTCCCGCATGCCCACTATACGCCCTCGCTCAAAGTCCGTCAACTGCACATACGGTTCACGTCCACGCTGTCGCGGCATGCTACCAGTGTTAAAGACTGCGGTGGAGCTCCGTATGCCACGGCAAACTGGCTGACACTTACGGCAGCGGTGCACAAATGCTGCGCAGCTAGCGCCATTCGACGGCCAACACCGCGGTTCCTGGTGTGTCCGCTGTGCCGTGCGTGTGATCATTGCTTGTACAGCCCTCTCGCAGTGTCCGGAGCAAGTATGTTGGGTCTGACACACCGGTGTCAATGTGTTCTTTTTTCCATTTCCAGGAGTGTAGAATGAGATGTAACAGTATTATGAAAAGGACAGTTCTACTCACCATATAGTGGAGATGCTGAGTCGCAGATAGGCACAAAAATACTGTCAGAAAATGAGCTTTATGCCACAAGTTCTTCATCAGGGGTAGAACACACACACACACACACACACACACACACACACACACACACACACACACACCACTTTAGTGTACCCCATTCCTACCCTGCTATCCCTCCCCCTCCCCACTTCAGCCTGCTTCTTACTCCCGCCACCCAGTTTCAGGTCTCATCAAGTTTATGTAAGTTTCATTTGTTTGTGTGTGTGTGTGTGTATGTGTGTGTGTGTGTGTGTGTTCTATCTTGGCTAAAGGCCTTGTTGGCCGAAAGTTCATTTTCTGACAGTCTCTTTGTTGTGCCTATCTGCAACTCAGCATCTCTGCTATATGGTGAATAGAAACTATCTTTCTCATAATGAAAGTATTATTTCCCTATATGATGGTCATATTGTTCTCTCACCTTATGAAATTTCAGTTAACTTATTTTATTCTTTTGACCAGATATTGATTTCATGACCATTATATAATGATCAGTGTAAATTGAAAAAAAAATAAAAACTAATAGCAATACACACAACAAAGTTACAGTGTGTTGTGATGTATACTAAAGAGATGTGTCATGCATTATACTGGTGAGACTCGGCCTGTCACATTAAACACTTCAAGAATAAGGCAAACAGTATCTGGAACATTATTAAACAAGAAACAGACAGAAATAGAGACCAAAATGAAATTGAGGCCCCAGAAATGGCAGAAGTGGTGACAATTTCAAATCATTGGCCACCAAATCCAATGACTACTTCCTCACAGTAGTGTCAAACATTGCATCTACTAATAAATAACAAAATACAGTTGCATTAGATTTACTTGTGCAGACACTGAAAGCAACACCAATACAAATTCGTTTCAAAAATACAACTCCTAATTAGATTACAAAATTTTTGATACCACAGTATTGCAATTCTGCTGACTAAAATGGTATTTTTAGCAGAATATCAAAATCTTACTCTGTCTTGTTGGGGAACCGTTAAGCTGTATTTTTAATCAATCACTAACTTGGGGTTTATTTCCTGACAGACTTAAATATGCTGTAGTAACATCTACCTATAAAACTGAAGTTGTGCAAGCCACCTCTAATTACAGATTTATTACTCATTAAGTATTTTCAAAAGTGTTGGAGAAGGAGAAAGTGGTTTATGATACATACTCATTTAATTCAGTTTTGTCTCATTTAAGTATTAAATGCAGAGGAACCATCTTGCCAAAGCCTCTGATTGTGTGGATCAGAATATTGTACATGGCAAACCAATTTGTTATAATAATAATGGTATTCCTAGTGGGCACAGCTCAGATGATAGTTGAAACAGTTTAACCCTTAATTTCACAAATACTGATATTATGCAATGACAAACACAGAAGCAGACATTAATGGCCACAGACTAAATGCAACATAAAGTGTAAAATTGCCTGGGCTCCAGTAGGAATCAACACACAGATAAACTGATCTAGAACCTTAGTCCAGCATGTTATGCTCTTATAAGCATGTTTCATTGTTACAACAAAAGATGAGAGTGTTTGCTTGTTTTGCATTTTTTCATTCCCTGTTGTCTTGGGCAATTATATTCCAGGACAGTGCACCTGAAGTAAATAAAGTGTTTATTCAGCAGAAGTAAATATTATGTAAAGTAAGTAACCACACAGCTTGCAGAAACATTTTTAAGTGTCTTGGCATTTGTACACACTGTTTGCAACACATTTACTCCTTCATGATTTTTGTTGATGACAATAAAAATCAGTTTTTAGCTGACTGTGGTTTACACAGTCACAGTTCAAGACACAGAAATAATTTTCATGTAGACTTTGCCTCCTTGTCTACAGCACAGAGTGAAGTTATGTACTCTGATGGGAAAATATTCAACAGGTTCTCATCTATTCTGCGGTATTAAGACAAGTTGTAGTTTAATGCTGTTACCAAAAATATTGAAAATTCTTGGCTGATTTACTTCAAACTTTTACACGATAGTCTAATAAACAGACATAAGCTGCACGTTTTATGTGGAAAAGGCTGTAAGATTGTTAGCAAAAATTTCTACATGTTCTTCACCAATTTACTTCAGATTTTTACATAGTACTCTAATAAGCATTTGAACGGACAAAGCCTATATATTTTTAATGTATGTAGATATGTCTGAACCACTGTATAAAGACAAGGTAATGTTTAACATTCTTTCCAAAAATCTGGGAAAGATCCTGGCCGATATACTTCATATTACTCAATACTTTACTAAACATTCAGATGGACAGAAGCTACATATTTTTTAAATATATTTTTATATATAAATATGCATTTAATGTATAATGTATAAGGAGAAAACTTGTTAGAACAAATCTCAGAGGTTCTTTATCTGTTAACTTCAAATTTTCACAAAATAATTTAAAACAATTTGGACAGCCATAGACTTTAACTTTTTAAAATACATATAGTATATATAAATATATGTAAGAAATCTTGAAAAGTTACTGGTTGGTTTACTGTAGATTTTTGCACATTTAATACACATTCAGTTGGACATAAACTATATATTTTTTGAACAACACTTACAGGTTTTCTGCTAAAACTGAGAAAAAATGTGCTGTGCTATTCTGTAAAAATGTGTGGTTTAGTTTTCTTTCTCACAGTCAGTGTAACCTATGATATCAGGGTATTTATTTATTTATTTATTTATTTATTTATTAATTTCATGTTCCGTAGATCCAGTTAGTGAGTCAATCACAAGGATATGGAACGTGTCAAATTGTACAAGTTTCAATTTAAACTTACAATAAATACAAGGGCAATTCAATGCCAAATTGTACATAGTCTAAGTAAGACATACTATAAATACAGTAATATATACAATGTCAGCTAAATAACATAACAACTATTTAACAGAAAAAAGTTTCAAATAAAGGTTACAAATAAGAGCACAAGGTTAAATCAGACATTAGGCCTACATGAGTAAATACAGGTACAGCCAATTTGTTGTTGCAAAAACTGTGATTATGCTCAAATGCTCAATAAAATCAATTGAACTAGTTCTAGACACATTAAGTTTAGAAATGATGTACACTTTCTTTCAAATATTCATCCACAGTATAAAAAGATCTCTCTGTCAGGTAATCTTTGAGAACTTGTTTAAATTTTGGCAGTTCTGTATGAACACATTTGATATGTAGTGGGAGAGCATTGAACAGCTTAATGCTGGAGTAGTAAACTCCTTTTTGTACCAGAGTGAGACGTTTCATTTCGACATGTAGATTGTTTTTGTTTCTGGTGTTATAGCCATGGAATTTACTGTTGTCTTGGTAGATAGAATAATTTTTGCACACAAAGGTCAGCAAGGAAAAAATATACTGTGAGGCAGTTGTTAGGATACCTATCTTTCGAAACAAGTGCCTGCAAGTGTGTCTTTGATGGACACCACACATTATTCTGATTGCTTTTTTTTGGACGGTGAAAACTTTTTTTGCAAGTGGTTGGTTCCCCCAGAACATGATAGGATATGACATCAATGAGTGGAAGTAGCCAAAGTAGGCAACCTTAATGGCGTCAACTTCAGCCACTGAAGAAATTACCCGTAATGCAAATGTTGCCGAGCTAAGTTTCTTACATAGATGTAGAATGTGAACTGACCAATTACATTTACTGTCTATGTAAGCACCCAGGAATTTTGTATCTTCAACTTTCTGTATTGGTTGATCTCTACATTTTATGTTAATTTCATTGAGATTACTTTGTGATGTATGGAACCTCATATAATGAATTTTATTTGCATTGAGTGAGAGGCCATTTGAGGAGAACCAATTTAAGATGTCATTAAAGACAGTATTTGTAGTTTGTTCAAGATTGTGATCTATCAAATCATCAATTAGAATTGTGGTATCATCAGCGAACAGGGTAAATTTGCTGTTTGTCTCAGAACAAAGAGGAAGATCATTGATGAAGATGAGGAACAGCAATGGGCCCAAAACGGAGCCTTGAGGCACCCCACATGTTATTGTGCCCCACTCAGACGAGGCAGGTTTTCCGGAAGAGCCATTTAGCATTACTGTCTGCTTCCGATCCTTCAGATACGATTGCGGCCACAAGCCAACAGTACCACCTAAACCATAGTATTCTGCCTTTTTCAAAAGAATTTGGTGGTTTACACAGTCAAAGGCTTTCGTAAGTTCACAAAAAAAAAACCACTGGAGACATTTTTTTGTTAATGGCTTCCAAAACTTGGTTGCTGAAAGAGAATATTTCCTGTTCGGTACAATGACCAGCACGAAAACCAAACTGATTTTTGCTTAAGATACTGTGGAAGTTGAGATGATCCGCAATCCTCCCATGTATGAGTTTCTCAAGAACCATTAGACAAATTTTTCCTGGACATCGACAGAAAATCTTTATTGATGACTTGCATGAGGACTGAGGTCTGCCCATACATGCCAATAGTGGAAGTTTACAATCTGATTTTGTTGAAACGATGCCTCACCTACGAACAGCACAATTGCACTAAAATTAAGGTTGTCACTTTGTTTAATAAATCTTTTGCATGAGATGGCCTGTGCATGAAAATCAGCTGCTGATAGTGCCTGTGCACACTGTAAATGGTATGGATACAGCTGGTCCTCATGTAAGACTCACTAGACAGTCATGTGGTCAACATTCAGTGTTTCAGCTACATGTCTTGTATTGACACTAGGGTTGTCGTCAACTACATAAAAAATTTCCGCCTTTTCATCTAGTTCATACATGAAATGGGCATCTGCCATCTGTGCATTTGTGTACACTGCCATTGCATGAGCCTGGTCTGTGATTAACTCTACATAATAACCAATGTATCTCATACAACAATAGGGACATGTAAAACAAAACACTGGTGGCGCTCAACATAACCAGATGTCACCAAGAGTGCATGTTCCTCCTGATTCTAATGTTCTGGTCTAGTGTGTTTCACATGATTAATGAGTTAGAGAAAATGAGCTGCAACATGGAAATAAAGCATTTTGAGACCCATGTCCTCATGACATCATTTCTTCATCTATGTGTGAGGAATGTGTCCTGCAATTTGTGCCATATATTTTTGCTACATCCTGTATATACACACATTAAAGAAAGTTTTGCATCACCCCAGTTCCCAGAACTCCTGTATCACAGACACAGTCCCTTTGACGGTGCATAGATGTCACTAAACCCACCCAAAGATATAAACAACCATGCATGAGCAGTGCCTGTTAGATGGAGGGGGCCTGACAGCTGATCAGTTCCAGTCATTCCACCAGGAAGGAGTTACATGGCTCATGTTGTCTGTAGTTCAACCATGCCTAGATGGACAATATCACAGTTTGATCATGCCCGCATGTATTGTAAATTGTTACTGGTTTGATACAGCTCTCAGTGCTATTCTATCCTGTGCAAGCCTCTGCATCTCTTAGTAACTACAGCAACCTACATCTTTCTGAATTGGTTACTTTATTCATCTATTTGTCCCCCTCTACTATTTGCATGCAAACTTCAGTCCAGCTTACAAAGTGACATTGCCTCTTTTTCCACAGGATAACCACAGCATTGTCTGCCCCCAGTAGCTGAGTGGTCAGTGCGACAGAATGTCAATCCTAAGGGCCGGGTTTGATTCAAAGCTGGGTCAGAGATTTTCTCTGCTCAGGGACTGGGTTTTGTGTTGTCCTAATCATCATCATTTCATCCCCATCAATGCGCAAGTTGCCAAAGTGGTGTCAAATCAAAAGACTTGCACCCAGTGAGCGGTCTACCTGACGGGAGGCCCTAGTCACATAACATTTACATTTACCACACCATTTATGAAAAGACTATTTAACATCTGTACGATCTTATTGTGAAATTGTTTTTTATATTGACATAGCCTGATGATGAGGTATTCCCTCAAAACATATCGCGCATTAAATAAATAATAGATAGTCAAGAAATTTTGTGACTGGTAGCAGTAAATAAAAAACCTTTACATACTATATGAGCATAAGATTTGGCCAGACCCAAACTTCTGTATGTCATCAGCCATGTGTCTACAACCTTCACTTATATACTTATTATGTATATTGCAGTATAGGAGAAAAATTTAATTGAAAGTCACTTACCCAGTATTGGCAGGTGCATATGATACTGTAGTGCCTATGTTGTTCAGAGGTGTGATGCAATGTTCCTTTGGACATTGATGCATGTGTGGCTGCACGCTTTAGTGCAAAATCTGGATTTGAGTCCCAATTGGGCACAAATTTTTATAGTCATCATTCCATTATACAACTGATGATTGCCCATATTTGTAACAGTGAGTACATTTCATGTGGTCACAGTTGCCACAGTGCCTGATGTGGATGAAGCTTAAAGGGGGGATGTGCTCAGCTGTAATTGATCATTTAGAAGCAGCTGGGGATTTTGAGCTAAAGTTTGTTTATGTTAAGTGCTTCTAATAGCTTTAGTTTTCTTCCTTTGTTGGCTACATGCAGTACTTCTGTGTGGATTTGGTATTTGTGTCCTTTCTTCAGCACATGTTTGACAAAGGTCACGTCTGACTTCTGCAATCTCCAGCTGTATTTGTGTCCAATCAGCCTAGTTGTTAATGCCCTGCCTGTCTGATCACTATCCAATTTGTTGCAGTCATTACAAGTGATTTTATAAACACCATTGTTGCTTAATAATTCTTCCATGCTGTTGAATAGGATATGGGCTGTGGTGCCCCTTACATAAAATGAAGTTTTGTAATTGCAGGATTTGAGGGTTTTGGCTAATTTGCCAGATAACTTTGCTAAATATGGGATAATACATGAGCTGGTTTTAGATATGACTGATGCTGCAGAGGAGGTATATATATATCCTATACCCACGTGAATGTGAAATTTTTGATAACGAAATACATTTGCAAGTGTGTAACACACAGGATATGTACTTATGCCATAAGCACAAAGTAAACAACCTATGCAATCATAGTGCAGCCATAACGACAAGACCTAAACAAAACATTTTGGAATGAGTAGTAAATTTATCTGTAATGGATCTTTCCACAAAAGAAATGGAAGTGCTAGCAATAGGCTTCAAATATGTCACTCCCCATAAACTTTCCAAGAAACAGTTAGATATTTAAAAAGTTGATATAGAATACAGTGTAAACAAGGACATTGGAACCAAACACATAGTAAGTCATGATATACAAAAATGGCTTGAGTTAGACACTCCTACATCACAATATGTGGAACAGGACACTCTCAGAATGTAAAGAAGAAAATGACTCAAATTAACAACATTCTCGCACAGCAGATAAAAGTAGTACTTTGATTGTCGTGGACAAAAGTGATTATGTTGAGAAAGTGAAACAACTCCTCACACCCAATTCCTACAGTATCCTCACCATAGATCCCACCAAAATTTTTAATGAAGAAATTAAAAACTTAACCATGACCTGCAAAAGCATAATAGCTGAATATGAAGCTAAGTATTTGATCAACATGAACCCAGCAGCTCCTAAACTGTGTGGACTTCCTAAACTACACAAGGAATGCCAACTTTTACTTCTTCTTGTGCCAACCTACACTGCACAAAACTACAAAATTACTGAAGAATTACACAATTCTGTATCAAAACCAAGACAAAATTTAAATCTAAGTTTGAAAGTGTAAATTCAGTGGACCTTATTAACAATATTAAAGACCTCCCTATTCCACGTAGTGCAAAAGTAGTATCTTTTGATGTTAGCAGCTTATTTTCAAAAGTACCAGTGAAAGAATGCCTCAATATATTGACAGAATTACTATACAGGACTTGTTTCAACCCTTTACAAGTAGAAGACATATAACTGACCACCCAGACATGTTTACAAGAAAATTATTTTCAATCTGAAGGTACTCTGTACAAACAGATAGGTGGCTTGGCAATGCAGTATCCCCTTCATTCCTCTTTTAGCAGGAATCTTCATGGACCATTTTGAAAAACAGTTCCTACATAATAGGCCTTTCAGTAATAATATCAAATTCTGGTACAGATAAGTAGAAGTTGTACTGTGTCTGTGGACTGGAACCAAAAGACAACTGAACACATTCCTTGAACATCTAAACTCACAACACAAAAACATATAGGTCACCATGGAGACTGGCAAAAAGTCCATTAACTTCTTAGACCTCAACATAGATATCACTACAGACACACATAGTATCAAAATTTATAGAAAACCCATCACAGCAGACAGTGTAATAGCCTCATGTTCAGGATGACCAATATCACACAAACATGCTGCCTTCCATTCCATGGGAGATCATCTTACATCTATGCCAATGTCAAAACATCTATGCCAATGTCAAAATATAATTTTCAGACAGAATTAGACACCGTTAAATGTATTGCATCAAACAATGGCTACACCACTGAATTAACTGACAACATTTTACACCAAAAAAAAACAAGAAAGAAAAATGTTACCATATGTGTATGCCCCTTCTGCAGCAACAGTCACATCTAAAACCAATTGGTGTACTATCCCATATTTAGGAAAGCTGTGTGGTAAATTAGCCAAAACCTTCAAATCCTGCAGTTACAAAACTTCATTTTACGTAAGAGGCACTACAGTCTATATCCTATTTGAAGCAAGGACAAAACAAAATTATTAAGTAACAGTGGTGTTTACAAAATCACTTGCAGTGACTGCAACAAAATGTACAGGGTGTATGTAAAGTCTGGGAACACTTTCAATTATATATTGCTCAAGAACCAAACATTGTACAGATATCATACATATGTCATTTTGAAGAGAAAACCCTGAAAGTTTTTTTTTATGTATACCACCAAAGCATAGTTTGGTAATTTTCTGATAGTCAGAGTGCTAGTCATAAACAGGGTGAGTTCAGGTGTGGAGTGAGATTTCTGTGTGTGGGAGTTCCTACTTGGTCATGTTACAGCAATGGCTGATGCTTCAAATGCAATCGGACTCTCCATTCATCTTTCAGTAGGATGGGCCTCTGTCCCATTTTCATCATGAAGTTCGTGGGTACCTGAACACGAAGCTGTCACATTGATGGAACGGTCATGTTACAGAAGGGGACAGCTGTTTCATGAAATGGCCTCCCCGATCACCAGATCTCTCCATGTCACTTTTTTCTGTATGTACATATTAAAGATGTGTTGTATGTACTGCCTCTACCATGTGACATAGTATAGTTCCGGGAAAGAATATGGGAAGTGACTGCCACAGTGGATGATGCCGTGCTTGGACGGGTATGGTAAGAATTCAGTTACCGTATTGACATCTGCCGGGTCACTCATGGTTCACATATTGAATATTTGAAAAAAAAAAAAAAATCTTTCAGAGTTTCTCTTCAAAATGCAATGTGTATGACATCTATACAATGTTTAGTTCTTGTGCAATAAATAATTGGAAGTGTTCCCGGACTTTATGTACACCCTGTATATTGATCAGACAGGCAGGGCCATAACAACTAGGCTGATTGGACACAAATGCAGCTGGAGATTGCATAAGTCAGACTTGACCTTTGTCAAACATGTGCTGAAGGAAGGGTACAAATACCCAATCCACACAGAAGTACTACATGTAGCCAACAAAGGAAGAGAACTAAATCTATTAGAAGCGCGTAAGATAAACAGAAATTTAGTGTAAAATCCCCAGCTGTTTCTAAATGATCAATTACAGCTGAGCACATCCCCAGTTTTAAGCTTCAGATGATGATATCAACCAGCCACATACCATAATAACACATACTGCCACACAGAATTGAAACATAATGACTTCCCTATTCTTTATGCCATGCACTTCAACAGTATAACTTGTAATATTGTATATATCAACCGTATACTATTTTCAATATTGCACATTGTATAAAAATTTTATTTACAATTTAATACATTTTTGTTTTTAAATGTATGTTGCTTCTGCTCAGTTATGGCATCATAACCATATATTCTGTAATAATGTAATATTATGTATTCTAATTATTGAGTATAATACTGTCCACTCCCATAAAAAAACATGTTTATTGCACAAAAATTAAAAGTACTCAGTTTAACAGTATCTCGGAAAAAATCCGTTTAACATGTAATATTGTGTAGTTAAATTATTTATTATGCTTACCATTGTCCATTGCATAAAGCGTAATTTTAACATTCAGAAACAAGTGTGATGCACAACACTATATCTATACAAGTGATTGTATCTTCACCTTTAATGTTTGGTTACCTAAGAACCAATGTCCCTTTCAGATGCTAGTCAGTTGTTTCCTGAAGATCACCTAATAAGTCGAAAACTAGTTCAAAATAAACAAAAATCAGTAGAACAAAAACAGTGTACTTGTTATTCAACCTTAAATATGGACTTGTTAAACCAAGGAGTAACAGAGGAATACATAAGTAACATTGCTTCGTATTTATGGATGACATAGGCTCTTTAATATCATATGGTTGACAAGATATGGAAGTTTTGAATCTGGCTGTGAGTCGTGCTTGGATAACCTAATGGGAAGACAACTGCTTGCGACCAGTAGGAAATCTGGGTTCAAGTCCCTTTCAGGCACAAATTTTCCTTGTTGTCATTCTATTACACAGCTGAAGGTTTTTCATATTCACAACTGTGAATACATTTCATGTCTTTCAAACAGCTGTTGTCATCGCAGTGCCTGTTCCTTTGAACATGCATCCATGTCAGAAGGAACATTGCATCATATTTCTGAACAAGACAGGCACTGAAGTATCATATTCATGCGATGCTCTTTCTGATCATCAATCAACAGTTAATTTTTCAGCTATCCTTCTCATGTTCAATGTTTTTGACAAAATCCGCTGACATGTGCCATATGATATTCCTACAAAGCTACGGATGTCATGGATGGTCTATCTATGAGCTGTTGCAATGTATTCCATACAGCACTGACATTTTCTGTCATAATGCTGGTAGATGGTCATACCAAATGTTCATCATCATCAATATAGGTCTGCCCATTTTTAAAATGTTTAAACAAGCCATATGTTTGTGTCTGGCCCAAAGTGTCATTATTTTAATGCATGCACTAACATTTTGCATGTTTATATGGCTGTTTACCAAGTTTAAAACAGAATTCGATACAACAATGCTGTTGTCCCAGATTGGTCATCACAAAACCACATACACAAGCAAACATCACAGTGAAAAATCGCCTGCCAACAATAAACATGTTCACTTAGATTAAAGTCACTAGGCATACTGATGCACAAAACATATATTATGCTGCTCCTAGCAGTATTTAGTTGTACTACCATTTGTGAGTGTGAGTCACAAAAATTTTGGGAACTTTTAGGTAGCTTCTCATATACAGGGTGTTTCAAAAATGACCGGTATATTTGAAACGGCAATAAAAACTAAACGAGCAACGCTAGAAATACACCGTTTGTTGCAATATGCTTAGGACAACAGTACATTTTCAGGCGGACAAACTTTCGAAATTACAGTAGTTACAATTTTCAACAACAGATGGCGCTGCAAGTGATGTGAAAGATATAGAAGACAACGCAGTCTGTGGGTGCGCCATTCTGTACGTCGTCATTATGCTGTAAGCGTGTGCTGTTCACAACGTGCAAGTGTGCTGTGGACAACATGGTTTATTCCTTAGAACAGAGGATATTTCTGGTGTTGGAATTCCACTGCCTAGAACACAGTGTTGTTGCAACAAGACGAAGTTTTCAACGGAGGTTTAATGTAACCAAAGGACCGAAAAGTGATACAATAAAGGATCTGTTTGAAAAATTTCAACGGACTGGGAACGTGACGGATGAACGTGCTGGAAAGGTAGGGCGACCGCGTACGGCAACCACAGAGGGCAACGCGCAGCAGGTGATCCAACAGCAGCCTCGGGTTTCTGTGCGCCGTGTTGCAGCTGTGGTCCAAATGACGCCAACGTCCACGTATCATCTCATGTGCCAGAGTTTACACCTCTATCCATACAAAATTCAAACGCGGCAACCCCTCAGCGCCACTACCATTGCTGCACAAGAGACATTCGCTAACGATATAGTGCACAGGATTGATGACGGCGATATGCATGTGGGCAGCATTTGGTTTACTGACGAAGCTTATTTTTACCTGGACGGCTTCATCAATAAACAGAACTGGCGCATATGGGGAACCGAAAAGCCCCATGTTGCAGTCCCACCGTCCCTGCATCCTCGAGAAGTACTGGTCTGGGCCGCCATTTCTTCCAAAGGAATCATTGGCCCATTTTTCAGATCCGAAATGATTACTGCATCACGCTATCTGGACATTCTTCGTGAATTTGTGGCGATTCAAACTGCCTTAGACGACACTGCATACCTCGTGGTTTATGCAAGATGGTGCCCGGCCACATCGCACGGCCGACGTCTTTAATTTCCTGAATGAATATTTCGATGATCATGTGATTGCTTTGGGCTATCCGAAACATACAGGAGGCGGCGTGGATTGGCCTCCCTATTCGCCAGACATGAACCCCTGTGACTTCTTTCTGTGGGGACACTTGGAAGACCAGGTGTACCGCCAGAATCCAGAAACAATTGAACAGCTGAAGCAGTACATCTCATCTGCATGTGAAGCCATTCTGCCAGACACGTTGTCAAAGGTTTCGGGTAATTTCATTCAGAGACTATGCCATATTATTGCTACGCATGGTGGATATGTGGAAAATATCGTACTATAGAGTTTCCCAGACTGCAGCGCCATCTGTTGTTGACAATTGTAACTACTGTAATTTCGAAAGTTTGTCTGCCTGAAAATGTACTGTTGTCCCAAGCATATTGCAACAAACGGTGTATTTCTATCGCTGCTCGTTTAGTTTGTATTGCCGTTTCAAATATACCGGTCATTTTTGAAACACCCTGTATATATAATATATAATTTATTACAGTACTAATATATCAGAAATGCATGTGTAAAAATGGATTCATAGCATCATGTCCCACTGATGCTTCAGTATGATGTACCATTACAGAGTGCCAGTGTGACAAGACAAAGCGGCTGCCTGTGCTGTGGAAACAGCAGGCTGCCTGTGAGTGTGCACCGCCAGCTCCACGCTCTTTCCTGCGGCTCATAATTGACAAGATGGCAGCTGATGCAGCAGCCAAGGCGGCGGCTGAGCCATCTCCAACTCAGGAAGGTCGAGAAGGTGCTGGGGATGCTGCAGGACAGCCACCTGCAGAACCGGAACCTGAGTTGCCTGACCAGGTTCCAGCCGTCAGGTATGCCAACAGCTGCCTTCTGATGAGTAAACTACTGCTTCAATGGTGGCCTCCATTTGTTCTTGCTTTGCAGGCCTCTCCCAGTCAGAGGATATACTGTGTATAACAATAATCACAGGCTCTTGACACCTGTATAAAAATTGCCTTTAACAACAATATAAGTATCTTGTGTAGCCTTCTATTATTGGAACAGTGCATAGAGACAAACATAGAAGTTTTATATGTTGTCTTAGGAGATAACCCACATTATGAGGTGTGGCAATAGAGAAACTAGACTCATGTCTTAACTCTTTATTGAAAAAACTTACACAACTGAAATGTTGTCCCCTCCATGATCCCTGCACCACTCCTTGAGAATTTTCCACTGTTGTAAGCAGTGCTGCAAGTCTTTTTCTGCTATGCTGTTGAGGAGGCTTATTGCTTTTCCTCCAGCATATCCATGAACTCGAACCTGACTGCTTTGAGCACAGACTTTAGGTCATTCCATCATTGAAATGTTGTTTTTTGCATAAACCCCTTCACAGACATAGGATTATGGGCTGGCATGTTGTCCCGACAAAGAATCCATGAGCAGTTCTTCCACAAATCTTGTCTCCTTTGTCAGACAAGTTCACAGAGGGTCTTCAGAACAGTTACATAATAAGCTGGATTGACAGTCTGACCCTCATGCACCCAGTCAAGGTACATAACCACTGAACTATTGAAGAAAACAATCATTATTGGTTTGAATTTTGATTTACTCATGTGTGCTTTTTTCTTCATAGGAGATTGAGGACTCTTCCAATGCATGGGTTGTCACTTAGTCTCTGAATCATATTGGAATATCCATGTTTCATCACATGTAATTACTTTTCTGAGGTAATCAGGATTATTTTCAATGTTTTCATGAGGATCAGCACAGCAGTCTACCCAATGTTGCTTTTGCTTGTTTGTGAGGATTCTTGGTCACATAGCACAAACCTTTGTCATGCCCAGTTTGTCATGAAAAATCTCTCTGTCTCCTTATTGATGCAAGCAAGTTATGAAATTGCTCGAATGCTCAGGTGGCAGTCTCCTTGAACAATTCTACAGATCTTTTCCACATTCTCTTCAGTTTTTGAAGTGGAACGAGAGCCAGATTTTGGATCATCTTTCACGTCTTCCCTACAGTGCTAGAACCTCTTAACCCACTCAAAAACTTGCATATGAGCTAGACACTGATCACTATAAACTTGTTTCAACAAATTGTAAGTTTCTGTGGTGGGTTTTCCAAGTTTTGTGAGGAATTCATTGTTAACATGTTGTTCCACTTTAGAGCATAGCATAATTCCAACGGAGCTCAGACAAATGACTCATTTCTAAGAAGGCTCACAACCAGATTAACCATGACAGCAGCATGAAATTTTGTGTGCATGTTAAGGAGAGCCCCAAGCTCATTTCTCCACTCTTCTCATTGTCATCGACAATCCAGAAATGCGCACAACAACCAGTCCAGTTTCTTTGTTGCCACACTTCATATGTCTAGGATCAAGGGAAATGTGCTGTTGTTGACTGTAGCCTGATTGAAATAAGATGTTATCTGACACTAGTAAATTCCAGAGTCTCAGCAAATGACTCCATTGTCATAAATAGTGTGTTATTCCAAACTTCAACAAATATTATGCCCATTATGGAAAGTACCTGTGAATTAGGATGTTAGACAAGGGTGCAGTTTATCACTATTATTTAATACACAGGGTGTCCCAGAAATGCTGTGACTAACGTTGAGGCCTTGTAAAGGGTGTCTTGAGGAACAAATCAAGGATAGTCTCCCATGTCCAGAAATTTCATCCAATGGTGTTGCAGAGCATCAAATTTAAAGGCACAGGTGTCTGCCATTAGGGCACCCCTTCACCAGCATGCGTGACTTTGTACACTGACGGATCGTAGGCAGAACATGTTGCAATGTTGTTTGGTATTTAGTGATCACAACTGATTGCCTCAATTACTAGTGAAGAAAATGGAGCTAGCTTGTCTCCTATGTATGCAATGCTCTGTTGCCTTGGTGGATAGTGCTTTCCAACATGTGTTTCCATCTGCAGTTTATTTTTCTCCTGTGTACTGAAAAGTATTGGAGATTTTAGAGGGTTCCAGTAAAAGAATAAAGGGCAGATGGAAACCAAGGCCTCTCTAGGCAGCAGCTAGTTCTATCTTCTCCACTGGTGATCATGCCAACCAGTCACATTTCCTGAATACCAAACAAATTTGTGAGATGTTTTGCCTATGGTCCATCAGTGTACAAAACCACATTTGCTGCCAAAAGAAAGTCCTAGTGACAGGTGCCAGCAACTGGAACTTTGATGATCTGTAGCAGCATTGAATGGTGTTTCTGGACAAGGGTTTCTACCCTCTATTTGTTCCTCAAGACACCCTCAACAACCTCTCGAAGTTTATCACAACATTTCTGGGTCACCTTGTATACATTGATATGTTAAGAAGATGGAAACAAGATGTACATTTGGCACTAGATATGAGGTGTGCTCTAAAAGAAACCGAACTTTTGAAATAGAGCGCCAACCAGCAGAGAGAGCATGCTGTGGCTACTGAGTGCACCTAGCAGCAGTCTTAGACAACAAACTGCCATTTGCCCCATGTCACTCAGACAATTAGCAAAACTTCCACAGATAGATTTCAAATGCTTAGCCAAGCATACGGGGAGTTTGTACAAGTCGCATGCAGTGCTACTAGTGGTTTAAACATCTTCAACAGAGGAGAATGTTGGTCTGTGATGATCCCAAGTCTGGGCATCCTTCCACATCAACAGATGATGGCTATGTGGATATTGTTCATGCTATGATTCGCAGAAATCATCATTTAACTATTTGGGAAGTTGCTGAGGAGGTGGGCATCAGCATATGATCATGCCATCAAGTTTTGAATGAAAAACTTGAGATGCATGATGTGAGTGTAAAATTTGTACTGTGTTTGTTGACTGAAAATCAGAAATAGATCTGTGTTGAAATATGTGAGGAACTGCTTGCCAATGGCAATGACAATGAAAACTTTCTTAAGAACATCATAAGAGACAATGAGATGTGAGTGTACGGCTATGATGCTGAAATGAAGATGCAGTCATTGCAGTGGGTGGGCAAAGGGTCAGCACGCCCAAAAAAAGTGCGATGAGTCAGTCAGAGATCAAGGTGATGTTGCTTGTATTTCTTGACTACAAGGACATATCCATCATGAATTTGTGCCATGTGGTCAGATGGTAAACAAGGAAGTCTACCAGGGAATCCTAGTGCACATGAGGGATGCTGCGCGCAGGAAGAGGTCTGAATTGTGGGAAAACCAGAGTTGAATGTTGCATCATGACAATTTGCCAGCTCACACATCACTTCTTGTCTGCAGCTGTTTAGCAAAACATCACATTCCCACTATGCCCTATCCACCGTATTCTCTGTACCTAGCCCCAACAGACTTTTTCCTGTTTCCCAAATTAGGAAACACATCAAAAGGACGTTGTTTCCTAACCATAAAGGAGATACAGGACAATACAGTAAGAAACCTGCATGCCGTCCCATAAAATGTGTTCCAGGAGGTGTTCCAGGAGGCATTCCAAAACTGGAAGAAACAGTGGGGATGGTGTATATTGCCAGCAGAGGGACAGCACTTTAAATGTTGTACAATAAGCAATAAAGCTCATACAGCAAAAGTTCGGTTTCCTTTTGAACACGTCTTGTATATCATATATAGAACCATAAACATCTATCTTTTTGCAGATAGTCAGCTGACTGCATTTGATAACGAAAATAAATTACAATATATTATACATAAGCTGAATCTGCTGGGCAAAGGATACATACAGTATTGAAATCTTTGTTAATAAAGGAAGGTAATGGCATTTGAAGGATTGGTGCCAGGCAGACCAAAAATTGTTATCAACAACAAAATAATGGAAAAAGTTAACAGTTTTAACTATTTATGAAACCAGATGAGTTGCCATCATCACAGAGATATAGATGATAAGCTTAATCAGATTCAGTACATATATGGCAACCTTATATATGGCAGCTTTAAAGAATGGACTTAGAAAGGAAACAAAATAAAATTTTATAATACTGTGGCTGTGACATCTCTGCTGTATGGCAGTGGAACCTGGTTTCTCCCAAAGAGAGGGAAAAGAGCAAATTACAGACAGCTAAAATGAGATTTGTAACGAGAGTAAAAAATTATGTATTTGAGAGGTGTGTGTTCTGTCAGAGATGTCCAACAGATCAGACATCTCTGAAATATATACATTTCTGTATGAGTGAAACAACACCTTGATGTTCATTTCAGAGCAGATTCACTATCATCATCTGAGCTCCTATGAGAATCAATAATTTGAGAGTAGGGGTTTACTGGATGAGGGATGCTGCATTGCAGTGTGCATTAACTTGGAAATTTGAGTTGGTTAGAGATCATGTCCAGCTGGCCAAAGTGGTTAAGGCAACCACGCATGAGAAGTTGTAAATCCAGGTTGGAGCCCCAGTCTGGTACAAATTTTCAACTTTCGCCATTGCATTACCACAATGCCCTGTGCTGCTGGAAGTCACGAATTCCCACCCATCCTGTGTCTTTCTTTCCCTATTCTCTATTTCATATAAACATTAAAAATGTAGCACTTGCCAAGACCAGATTAGGAATAAACAAAGAAGAGAAGAACTGAGTGTTGAAGGGATAAGCAACACAACAGTGAAATATAAAAACAGGTAAAAAGAGTGTGAGAGTGAAATATCAGAGAAAAGACATGAAACAAATATTGAAATACAAGCTGAGAGGAAGAAGAAAGCATATTAGGTTCAAAATGAGATACATTCAACAATAAACTTTGAAGATAGGACAGGCAATTAGTGTTAACCTTGGAAGTGAAGATAATGGTGACGTAAAAAAATTGAAGTACTTAGCTTCTGCCTCCAGCCGGGTGGTAGCGTTGATATATCATGATGTTTCAGGAAGTGTCATATTACCTATCTTCTGGCAAAGTGTCGAGATTCCCAGAGAGCAGGGTATTTATACGCGCGGTCGTCAACTTCACTAGTCCTCGGGAGGCTGCAGTGGTCCAAGCCAGCGTTTTGAAGTGCGAGGTTTGCAATCAGTCTTCCTGAATGTAGCCTTCAAGACTTCTTGGCACTTTTACCTGAGCACTTTGAACCACAAACATTCAGCCTTTCCGAACACCCACTGACAACGCAATGGGGAATTCTTCGAGCAGATCGACATTGTGGCCATGGGTTACCCAATGGCTCTGGCAATTGCAAACCTCTATATGGAACATTTTGAGAAGGTGACCCTTCA
This sequence comes from Schistocerca gregaria, assembly GCF_023897955.1. Taxonomy (NCBI): domain Eukaryota; kingdom Metazoa; phylum Arthropoda; class Insecta; order Orthoptera; family Acrididae; genus Schistocerca; species Schistocerca gregaria. The sequence continues at coordinate 480,962,319 of NC_064926.1, forward strand.
AAATGATGGACAGAAACCAAAGCACTTCTCCCGCTATGCTGATGACACTTTTGTCATGTGGGGGCAGGCAGTGAAGTGCTAGATGAGTTTCTGGAGTACCTTAACAGCATACATCTGAATACCAAATTTTTGATGAAATGGAGGAAAATGGATGCCTCCTCTTCCTTGACATATTAATTAAGAGGAAGGCAGATGGTTCACTAGGCCATACAGCGCATAGGAAGAGGAGACACAAGGACCTATACTTTCATGCAACAAGATGCCACCATCCAGCATAAAGACAGAAAGTGCTGACCACCCTGGTACACAGGGTGTGTGCCATCTGCAACAAAGAAAGCCTACCATCTGAGCTGCAACACCTGAGGGAGGTCGTCCACCAAAATGGCTACAACGAAATGCGGTTCAACACGGTGCTAAAAAGGTAGAAAGAAGCAGTGACTACCTCAGAAGAAGAAGAAGAAGAAGAAGAAGAAGAAGAAGAAGAAGAAGACTTTGACTGGCCGGAGTGGCCGAGCGGTTCTAGGTGCTTCAGTCTGGAACCGCGAGACTGCTACGGTCGCAGGTTCGAATCCTGCCTTGGGCATGGATGTGTGTGATGTCCTTAGGTTAGTTATGTTTAAGTAGTTCTAAGTTCTTGGGGACTGATGACCTCCGATGTTAAGTCCCATAGTGCTCAGAGCCATTTGAACAGGAAGACAAATGACTCACATTCCTTCCGTACGTAGGTCCGCTCTTGGCCAAAATTACATGACTTCTGGGCAAACACAATATCAAAACTGTTCTCCGCCCACCACCAAAGATGAGGGCGCTCCTAGGTTCTTCTGCCAAAGACCCGCTGAAGCTTAACATGCCAGGAATATACAGCATCCTATGTGAATGCGGAAAACAGTACATTGTAAAACACAGTGCTGTATATCTACACGGTGTGACGAACATATCAGATGTGTGTGACTAGGACACAGAAAAATCAGCCATAGCAGAACACAGCATAAAGGAAGAACACATCTTCAACTTCAAAAACACGAAGGTGCTGTGACAAGATCTGGCTTCTTGGAAAGTATTATCAAAGAATCCCTAGAAATAAGGATTCAACAACTGGTCAGCAGGGATGCAGCACAGAATCCTGCAATAGTGGCAATCTGTCGGGAGTGTGCCTGCCAACATCCTCTGCCGCAGACACATATAGAATGCTCACATCGAGAGTTGAACACGGCCACCGGGGGTGGCTTCTACCTCCACCACCACGCGTCCACGTCCATACCACCGCAGCCTCCTGAGGACTAGTGGAGGCGGGAGACTGCACGTATAAATACCCCACTCTCTGCAAATCTCGATGCTTCGCCAGAACACGGGTAGTATGACACTTCCTGAAACATTGTGCTATATCAATGCTACCACCCAGCTGGACACTCGAGAAACCTTCAGCAGGCAGTATATGCCAGGAGAGCCTACAGTCACACTTAGCTTCTGTGTTCTTCCAGATTGATCTTCATTGTTCGTGTTCCATTTTATTTTTCCCTTGGATCGATTCCTCTAAATTTTAAGTATTATTTTGGTTTGAGATTGAGGAAGTTGCAAATAAAATTTAACTTCCTTTTTATTGATTATCAGTGTAAAATGAGATATGGAAAATTACGTAAGTAAATGAAATCTTTATAGAAGATAGAGTCCCACTGCAGTCTGAGACATGGAGCAAAGTGTAATGTGCAAAAAATGTTACAGAGAAGTGGAATAACTTTTATAATACTTTCTTTCCTACTTCAGTGTAAGATGTCCAATTACTTGCAAAGAGAAAAACGCTCAGAACTCTGTAAGACTGCCTCAGAAGTAATGCAAGTGAAGGAGAAAACATTTGTTGCTTGGAAAGTATATTGCCTTACAAAAAAGAGAAGCACCCACATGAGGAGGAGGAAATGAAATGAAACTTCACGGGTTGAGGGAACATGTGATGTTACTACACAATTTACAAAATTGAGTCTAATTTATAAAGGACATGGCAGTATGGGCCCACTTATCAGTATGATGTTGCACCCACTCTGGCCTGAATGCATGCATTGATTCGATTGGGAAGGGTGTCATGAAGTTATTGTATCCTTTCACAAGGCAAGCTGTTCCACAACTTTTGTATTCGGTCCTCGATATCCTTGATACTGGCACTGGGATGGAGTTGACATCCAAGCAGGTCCCACACATTTCCTATCGGTGCCAGAAGTGGGACCCTGCTGGCCGTGGGAATACCTCAGCATCATGCAGACTGTTCGTAGAGATAATGTGCATGTGTGGACTAACACTGTTCTGTTGAAAAATGGGACCACAATTATGCCACAAGAGAGGTAACACATGAGGATGCAGGATACTGAATTTACTTGAATCTAAGCCACACTTTTTTCCGGTTTTTGTAATCCAAAAATCCGTCTGTGGCTTAGAATCGAGTGCAAAGTAAGCGGAAGTTCTGAAAAATGTTGGTAGGTGCCGCCATAACTAACTCCTGCCGTCGAATATATGTAGCGCTACACAGGCATGCTTTGCAGGAACAAAGATAAATACTGGCGCCAAAACCTCTGCGTCAGTGAGTTTCGACCACTGCATTTTCATACATTATCCAACAAAGTAAATACAAATTCCGTATTGTTCATCTTCGAATGTAGCAGCATTTCAGTGTACTATGAAAATCCGACTGGCAGGACTGTTTGGGATGTTTGTTAATGTGGCCAACTCGTTCTGAATTTTTCCCTAGCTATGAGAAGACATCGTTGCTAATAGGAACTTTTATGAATTGTGAATCACAAGCAGTATTCTCTTCATCATAAGAATAAATGTTTTGCCATGTATTCTTTTGCGTTTGCTGCTATCTCATTTAAATCCTTTCTGCCTAATAAACTACGAAACTAGAGTGAGACAACAGCAAACGCGGAAGAATATACATATCATGTCATGTTTATATTCGTATTATTCTTACGCCTAATAGTGATACAGTCAGAAATGAAACACGGAAATTGACTAGATTTTTAAATCTAAGATGACTCTAATTTCTGTGCAGAATGTAATGTGCTAAAGAGGCGTCTGCAAAGATTTTCAACCGGAGAAAATTTTTCACTAAACTCTCGTTCAGAACATCTTTTATTATACGCAGTCTATTATTTGGTTCTTGTTGATCTATATCAAAGAAAGCAGCAGTGTAAGTAACAACAAACAGCAGTCTCTTGCCATTGTTTTGCTAATGAGATGATTCCTTCTTTTTTTTTTTTTTTTTAAATTGTAAGCGGCGGTAGCGCACACAAAAGCAAGCCATGCCGTAAACACTCATTATCAGAATGCGACAAACAGTGCATGACACAGTACAATAATGCATTTTTAGCCTAGAGTAAACACCTATAACAAAGAGAACGGCACTTATCAGATCAAAGAAAAATAAGCAATCAATGAAAAAGGAAGGGTACCCGTATAAATAGAGATGGAGTGCCTGACGCATAGCATTGGCTACCTGATAAAGCTTAACTGCTAAGCTTACGACTCGAACCAAACTACTGTAGCTGTATCGTCATTAATTCGACCTAAATTGTGTCTCATATTACAATGGACCAACTTTGTTTCGATTTGGAGGTGTGGCCTAAAACTTTTCTCTCCCCTTGAATTTAGAGTCTCAAATTTCAGGTTCGGCTTAGATTCAGGAAAAATTTTTTTGTTGATTTCGAGTCTCATGTTTCAGGTGCAGCTTAGATTTGAGTGGGGCTTAGATTCAAGTAAATACGGTATCCGTGGTGTACTACTGTGCCATCAGGGTTCCTTCAATCACTACCAGCTAAGATCTGAAGTCTTACGCAATGCTCCCCACTGCATGAAGCCAAGAATAACACAACAATGTCTCTCCTAAACTTTGGAAGCATAGGACTTCTTCCAGGTTGCTACTGTACTTACTGATGACAGTCACCCATGGTAGTGCAGACCTGTGATTCATTACTGAACACAATGCAATCCAATTCATGACCAGTCCATACTTTCCAGTCACAGCACCACTTTAAATACAACTCTTTGTGATGTGATGTTAATGGCAGCCTGTGCCTGGGATGGTAATTCCCTAGTCTGGCTGCTGCTATTCTCTGACCAGTGGTGTGGGAGGACACAGAATGTTGCAGGTAGTCCATTACATGTTCTCAGATGGCAGGCACAGGCGTAAAGGGGTTACAAAGTTCCTGGGGCACAGTATGGTGATACTCATTTGCGGTGGTCATATGAGGTTGACCAGAACCCCGACAAGAATGCCTGCCCTCACATTCATGTGCAATTCAACATCAGGCCACTGTCATATCTGAATGCCCAACAAATCTGGATGTTGCACAATTCCACCAGCCAGATAAACGGACATCTACAATGTTGTCCCTTTGAAACTTTGTCATTTGCTGATAATGCTGTCTCAGATGAGTACACAGCATCTCTGTGTCATTTGTAGTGATCACTCAACATATGATGCCATTCAGCTCCTATTACATGAAGATCAAATTTTATGAAAAGCTTCCAAAGAATTTAAAGAGCTCAAGAGAAAGCTGCTTCCAAATGAGCTTGAAGGGGTTACAGTATTAAGGAATTCCTTTCAGAGAAGTAGAGTACTTTTAAGTAGAGTATTTTCACTTGTATCAGTAGGATTTACAAGTACCATTAATCAAGACACTGTTTTTTGCTGTTTGTAATTGCTTCCACAACGTTACAATAGAAAGTGTAAAAGATGGCCACAATCCAAAACAAATTCCTTATTTGTCTATGGAGAATAAATACATAAATAATTATCTCCTAAATAATTGTTACAATCATTTCTCACCTCACCTGCATCTCATTTCTAATTCTGTTCATTTACAATTTGCTACTGTCTATGAATGACTGCTTAATACTGTTCACACCTCGACAATGTTGGCAACAAAAACAAATACAATCAAACAAAACAATATCTTATTACAAACTTGATTCTTGAATTTTACAAGTTTTTGCAATTCTTTTTAGATTCATAATTTTATCATTTTTTCAGTTACATACAGTATTGAAAGTAGAATTTTGCAATTCCTTTGTTAAGTTGTTTTGTATATATTTTCACTATTTCTGACAACTTTATGTGTCTGTATAATTTACCAATTTTGAATAAAAATATATAACTATAATTTGACCAAATCATTATCCAGGGCTTTTCAAAATGATGCACCTATCTTAGAAAATAAAAAAAAAATTGTAAGTTCTCTTCAGAAATCACCACATTCTAAACACATTCCCAGAGAATATAATGATGATATTTTAATATCTGTTTACTAGTTAATGGGATGTACTATGCTAAACAAGTTAATTACATCATACACTTCATATCATGGAAATTAACTCCTCCAATCACAGTTCTCAGAGGTACATGTGAATTGTCCACTAGAATCAGAATCAGAAATTTATTGTCTCATAACATACATGTCAAATCATTGATTTATTGTACAGGAGACTTGTCAAACTTATAACTATAATAGGTTGCACATGGAAAAAACATTTATTATAACTATAAAATATCAGACTATATATACTATTAATATTTATTCTGCTAAAATGGCCAGATCACCATTAAAAAATTCATCAATAGAATAATAGCATTTTTGTACCAGAGTACTGTATAATTTTCTTTTTAATGAGCCAGTTTCAATCTTTTGAAAATTTGTATTTTTATCTTATTGTATACTTTCATCTCTATATACTGTGGGGTCTGCACGAAAAGATTGAGTCGCCGTGTAGGAAGAATGAAACTTTCTTTGTTTCTACTTTCATACCTGTGCTGGAAGTTATTTGGAACAAACAATTCTGGATTATTATTTGTGAAAACAATTATTTCATACAAATACAGTGAGGGAATACTTAGTATGGTTAGGTCTCTTAATAGAGGGCAACAAGATTTTCTTGGCTTTGCACTACAAATGTTCCATACCATTTTTCTGTAAAGTTAATATTTTTGTCAAATTGCTGGCACTTCCCCAAAAGACAATGCCATATCTCACTATTTCCTCAATGTAGCTGTGGTACACTGCCTTTCTCGTGTCTATGGAAGTGACATTGACTAAGATTGATGTAGCTAACACCAGGCTGTTTAGCTTACTTTTAAATAGTCTGTATGTGAGGACCATGACAGATTTCTGTCCAGATGTGTTCCTAAGAATTTAACACATTCTGCTTCATTTGGTTCCAGACTTCCATGGGTAATGTGAATAAAATTATTTTTGACTGTTTTGCCTTAAACTGCATTAGCTTTGTCTTTTAAATATTTAGTTTTAGTCCATCTACATGGAACCACACATCTAGATTTTCTAGAGTTTTCATTACATTTTTGGGAATTTTGTCTCATTTTTATTTTCTATCAGTACTGACATATCATCAGCGAATAAAACTGAATGATGACTTATATTTATGGGTAAGTCATTTATGAAAAAAAAAGAAGTATTGGGCCTTGAATTGATCCTTGCGGTACCACCTGAGAGAGAGAGAGAGAGAGAGAGAGAGAGAGAGAGAGAGAGAGAGAGAGAGAGAGATATCTCCATTTTGAGGAGTATTTTCGTTTGCCTGACTATCCTAAACTGTCTCTCTCACATATGACTTACCCCACTGTAAGGCACTGTCTGTAACTCTGTATTTTGCATTTTATATAATAATAGTGAGTGGTTCACCCCGTTGAATGCTTTGGATAAGTCACAGAACTTCATGCAGCTTTTTGTGATTTATCTAAGGTGGAACTAATACGTAAATTGTGCTTCTACCTTTTTTGAAGCCAAATTGATTTTTTGAGATTATATTAAATTTGTGATAAAAATTTTGAATCTGGATTGCAACGATCATTTCACATATTTTAGAAAACAAAGGAAGAAGGGAAATTGGATGGTGACTTCCCATACCTTCTTTAGAGCCTTTTTTAAACAATGGTTTCACTTCTGTATATTTTAGAACATCTGGAAAGTAGCCTTCTTCAAGTGATTTATTAATTATTTCAGACAGTGGGTGTGCTATTATATTTGAAGCTGCTTTGGCTTTTTATTTTTTAGGCTTAATAAAGTTTTTCTACATCTTTTACTGTTACTTTGTCAGATTGTGAATGAGTCACAGGACAGCCTCAGTTCACAAGCAGTTTCAAAGTTGTGTGTTGTGCATACGTAATAGCTGTCTTTAATTGCTGCCAACCGAAGTGTGTATGATTAAGAAAGAAAGTAGGTTATGTTTGTTTCCAAAATGGTAGAAGATCAGGTGCATGGAACTATAGGTCAGTTTCACTTATGTCCATTGTTTGGAGGATCTTAGAGTGTATTCTAAGCTTCTTGCAAAACACAGTACAGATTCATGAAAAACCTACTAGTATGAAACTCAGCTTGTTTTATTTATATATGACATCTTTATTCACCCACAAAGTAATGAGTACTGTTGACAGGAAATCTCAAATTGATTCTGTATTTCTAGATTTTTTTTTTTTAACACCATACGACAAAAGTGATTCGAAAAGATATAGGTGAAAGAGAATAATAAGATTTGAAACAACATGAACCTCAGCTATGCAGTACTAATATTTTTAATGTATGCACATTTACAGGTATGACACGACGGGCGTGCTATCACCAGCAGCACGTGGTCAGCAGAATGGTGAACCTACTCCGGCAGTGAGACGCGGCATGGAACTTCCACCGCACCCTGCAGTGCGCTACGACACTACCAGCATTCTCAGTCCCGCAGGTGCTGGCGCTCCGGCCCCTCGCACACTGTTACAGCCTACGCCACCTGTTCGCTACGACACGACGGGGGCCCTATCTGCTGCTGCACGTTGCCCACCTGTCCGCTATGACACCACCGGCGCCCTCTCCAGGGCTTCACGGGTACATTGTAGTCCACTGTGATCCCAAGTTGAGATGAGCTACTGACTCTACTAGCTATATTATAGTTACACAATACCCTCTATAACTTTAATTGTTATCCTTTGCACATTTCAACACATCAATTTTGGCATTGTAAAAATGATGCAGGATTCTCTGTCATGACCAAGCAGTGTTTAACCATGTTTTATAGGTCACAAGCAATGAAGTGGAGAAACATATCATCAGTTGTCAGTCAAGGATCATTAGTAGAGCCCCTGTTATTATTCAGTATACATATATGAGACATCTTCTTTGTTCTCCTGAAATTGCCATTTTTCTTCAATTGAGTCTGAGTGCTAAACCATAACATCTAAAAGTCTCTAACTACTGTAACAGTGAAGATCTGCAAGTTGTTTGTGAATGGGACACTGAAATAATACCCAAGATGGACTTCGTCAAATCACACATGATTCTTAAAGTCTTGAGAGGCTCCATCTCGTGCTGGCATGTAGTCCATCTGTAAATAATCCTAAACAAAATATTTTTTGCCCCTAGGAGTTCTTGTGTAGTACTGCATGATCAATTAATCTTGACTGAAAATGTGTGCTGAACAGTAAGCCATGAAACACTTCTGACTGCATCAGTACTGTACTCCAGTATTTCATTTGATGGTGTGTGCTGAATATTAAACTCTAAAACAGATGTGCCTGCACCAGTATTGTACTCTGTCATCTTATTCAACAATGTTTAGTGAATGATAAGCTCCAAAACACTTGTGCCCGCACTAGTATTGTACTCTGTTGTCAGACCTGCAGCAGTTCGCCGGCTATCCAGCTTTATGGAGCAGACAAACCTCTGACGTCCATGTATTGTTATGAGGTGTGGACATCCAACACATTATTGCCTAATCGTGGCTTCATTGTCATTCATTTACTTCCCAGTGATGCTCATGACAGCAGCACATAAACAGCTAACCAACTTCAGCATTTCTGAGATTCTTGTCCTGGCTGCTGGGTCATAACTGTCTGCTGTTTTGTCAAAGAAACTGATGTCAGCAGATTTCCTGATTTGGGCACGTTATCATCACTAGAGTAATTTCCCATTTGTCTCTTAAGCTTATATACTTTACTTGGCATGTCACATGTCCAGGTAGAATTCTATCGCACAATGCACAGTCACAGTTTTTGGACTTATTATTGTGTTTCACTGTTATCATTGTTATATCCATTACTGTTTACATTATGTGAACTGATATTTATAGACTATTGAAGATATGTTTCAAATATACTGAGAAGTTTTAGTATTCATCAAAACAAAATCAGTAAGTCCAGTAAACGTGGGCCTAGAGAGACACAGTCTCTGAGATATGAACACTTACATTGCTCATGTGTCCACCATGACACCACCGGCGCATTCACCAGGGCTTCACAGGTATTGGCATTGTAAAAACGATGTAAGATTCTCTGTCATATAGCATCAGGTGTCACTCAAGAATCAGTAGTAGGGCTCCTGTTATTCATTGTACATAAATGACATATCCTCTCTGTTCTCCCCCAGGAATTACCATTTTTCTTCAGTTGTGTCTGAGTGCCAAACCATATAATCTAAAAGTCACTAACTGCTCTAATAATGAAGATCTGCAAGTTGTTTATGAATGGGCCACTAAAGTACACAGAGAGCCAAAGATACTGGTACATCTGCCTAATATCGTGTAGGGTTCCCACGAGCATGCAGAAGTGCTGCAGAACAACGTGGTAGGGACTTGACCAATGTCTGAAGTAGTGCTGGAGAGAACTGACACCGTGAATACTGCAGGGATGTCCATATACCCATAAGAATACGAGTGGGTGGAGAGCTCTTCTGAACAGCAAGTTGCAAGGCATCCCAGATATGCTCAATAATGTTCATGTCTGGAGAGTTTGGTGGCCAGCAGAAGTGTTTAAACTCAGAAGAGTGTTCCTGGAGCCACTCTGTAGCAATCTGGGCATATGGAGTGTCATATTGTCCTGCTGGAATTGCCTAAGTCTGTCGGAATTCACAATGGACATGAATGGATGCAGGTGATCAGACAGGGTGCTTATGTGTGTGTCACCTATCAAGAGTCATATCTAGACATATCAGGGGTCCCAACTGCACATGCCCACACCATTACAGAGCCTCCACCAGCTTGAACAGTCCCCTGTTGACATTCAGGGTCCATAGATTCATGCAATTGTCTCCATACCTGTACAAATCCAACTGCTCAATACAGGGTGTTACAAAAAGGTATGGCCAAACTTTCAGGAAACATTCCTCACACACAAATAAAGAAAATATGTTATGTGGACATGTGTCCAGAAATGCTTAATTTCCATGTTAGAGCTCATTTTAGTTTCGTCAGTATGTACTGTACTTCCTCGATTCACCGCCAGTTGGCCCAATTGAAAGAAGGTAATGTTGATTTTGGTGTTTGTGTTGACATGCGACACATTGCTCTACAATACTAGCATCAAGCACATCAGTACGTAGCATCAACAGGTTAGTGTTCATCATGAACGTGGTTTTGCAGTCAGTGCAATGTTTACAAATGCGGAGCTGGCAGATGCCCATTTGATGTATGGATTAGCACGGGGCAATAGCCATGGCGTGGTACATTTGTATCAAGACAGATTTCCAGAATGAAGGTGTCCCGACAGGAAGACGTTCAAAAGAATTGATCGGCGTCTTAGGGAACACGGAACATTCCAGCCTATGACTCATGACTGGGGAAGACCTAGAACGACGAGGACACCTGCAATGGACGAGGCAATTCTTCGTGCAGTTGATGATAACCCTAATGTCAGCGTCAGAGAAGTTGCTGCTGTATATAGTAACATTGACCACGTCACTGTATGGAGAGTGCTATGGGAGAACCAGTTGTTTCCGTACCATGTACAGTGTGTGCAGGCACTATCAGCAGCTGATTGGCCTCCACGGGTACACTTCTGCGAATGGTTCATCCAACAATGTGTCAATCCTCATTTCAGTGCAAATGTTCTCTTTACGAATGAGGCTTCATTCCAACGTGATCAAATTGTAAATTTTCACAATCAACATGTGTGGGCTGACGAGAATCCGCACACAATTGTGCAATCACGTCATCAACACAGATTTTCCTTGAATGTTTGGGCAGGCATTGTTGGTGATGTCTTGATTGGGCCCCATGTTCTTCCACCTACGCTCAATAGAGCACATTATCATGATTTCATACGGGATACTCTACCTGTGCTGCTAGAACATGTGCCTTTACAAGTATGACACAACACGTGGTTCATGCACAATGGAGCTCCTGCACATTTCAGTCTAAGTGTTCGTACGCTTCTCAGAAACAGATTCAGTGACCGATGGATTGGTAGAGGCGGACCAATTCCATGGCCTCCATGCTCACCTGACCTCAACCTTCTTCACTTTCATTTATGGGAGCATTTGAAAGCTCTTGTCTACGCAACCCCGGTACCAAATGTAGAGACTCTTCGTGCTCGTATTGTGGACGGCTGTGATACAATACGCCATTCTCCAGGGCTGCATCTGTGCATAAGAGATTCCATGCGACGGAGGGTGGATGCATGTATCCTCGCTAACGGAGGACATTTTGAACATTTCCTGTAACAAAGTGTTTGAAGTCACCCTGGTACGTTCTGTTGCTGTGTGTTTCCATTCCATGATTAATGTGTTTGAAGAGAAGTAATAAAATGAGCTCTAACATGGAAAAGTAAGCATTTCCGGACACATGTCCACATAACATATTTTCTTTTTTTGTGTGTGACGAATGTTTCCTGAAAGTTTGGCCGTACCTTTTTGTAACACCCTGTATAATTTGAAATAAGACTCGTCTGAACAGGCAACATATTTCCAGTCATCAACAGTGGAATGCCAGTGTTGACAGGCCCAGGTGAGGTGTAAAGCTTTGTGTTGTGCAGTCATCAAGAGTACATGAGTGGGTCTTCAGCTGTGAAAGCCAGTATCAATGCCATTTTGTTGAATGGTTTTCACACTGACACTCGTTGATGGCCCAGCAGTGAAATCTGCAGCAATTCGCAGAAGGATTGAACTTCTCTCACATTGAACAATTCTCTTCAGTCATCTTTGTCCCATTTCCTGCAGGATCTTTATCCAGCCACAACGATTTCGAAAATTTGATGTTTTATCAGATTCCTGATAGTGACGGTACACTCATGAAATGGTCGTACAGGAAAATCCCCACTTCATTGTTACCTTGGTGATGCTGTGTCCCATCACCCATGCACTGATTATAACACCACATTCAAACTCACATAAATGTTGATAACCTGCCATTGTAACAGAAGTAACCAGTCTGACAACTGCACCAGACACTTGTTGCCTTATATAGGCATTGGCGACCACAGTGCTGTATTCTGCCTGTTTACATAACTTCTGTATTTGAATATGCATGCCTATACCAATTTCTTTGGTGCTTCAGTGTAGTACCAAGTGGATTTCATTGAATCGCATGCAATCCTTAAATCATGAGAAGCTCCATCTCATGGTAGCATGTAGTCCATCTTGATATAATGCTTAATAAAATATTTTTTGTCCCTAAGAGTTTTTGTGTAATACTGGACAAACCCTTAAACTTTACCAAAAATACTGTATTGGCAAGCAAGAAAGTATGTGCATTGCTTCATATCTTATAAAAATACATAAAGCTTTCCTCCAGATATGTAAAAAGAACAATATTTTGAAACCTACTGTTGCCTGTGTTTGACTACTGTGATGTCCTTCAGTAAAGTTGAAAAATTGACGAGTCCAACACTTTTCATTCACTCTAAATTCCTGTGTGAGACACATACTTGCTGCAGCAGTTATGATCATCTTACCTTTCCCCACACACAGCTATCTTAGTTACACACTATTTGAAATACTGTTATTGCTCCACCATGTCCTCAGTAATCATAGCTCTAATATCTGTTCTCAGATTTAGCATTCCTACATGAAAAACACTAACAAGACACTCAGTTCTTACGGTCTAAATTTTTTTAGTTCCCAGTCATACCGAAAGTGTTTACACCAAGTCACAACTGCTTATGTTGTAAGATCTAAGGAAGCTGAGCCAATGTAAGAGAACACTTAAAGGCTCTTATCTCACCTGTCTGAAACACGTAATAAACAAATAAATAATCAATCTATTACTTGTTTGTGAAAAAAATGTTCCTCGATTGATCTGCTCTTGAATGAACAAAGTGGGTGAGGTGATACAGTGATGAAGTAAGTGGTCTGATACTCTTTAAGAGCAAGGTTCAAATCCAAATAAGATATTCTGTGGTTTACATGAACATTGGGATGATTCCAAAAGAACCATAATCTGTTTCCTTCCTCTATCTGAGAAGTTTCGTTTTATATTCCTGTTCTGGGATTTTTCTTGACACCCGTCTCACTATGTTATTGAACGGGCGCTGAAGACCTTGCTGTTGTGCACCCAAAACCCCTGTACTACTACTACTACTACTACTGCTACTGAGAAGTGCTCCTCGTCTAATAATTCTGACATTACATTAAACTCTGTCCCTCTTTTCTTGGAGTGTGCATGGTGGTGTGCCCATCACAAGCACAATTTAGTGACAGTCAATTAGTTGTAAGCCTGTAAAATGTTGCCTTGCATACATCCTGTTTTCTTAAATTCTTGTGTCCCAGCCACTGAGACGTTATCCCATTCAGGTGTCTACATACAGTAAAGGTAAGTTGATCCTTTTCATCCAAGCACATAATAATGAATATTAGTCATTAGCAACTTTCTGTTCTGTAATATTGTAAATGAGTGAGAAATATGTCAGCATGGTCTAACAGGACCATACGTGAGTGCACACAAATGAGGGCAATGCAAACAGTCACAGATTTGTTTGCTGTGAGTACTCTGTAATGGAAAGGGCAGTGATGTTGGGGTGGACAGTGCATCGGCTGGCCCAGGAGTGGAGGTGTGGGGAGGGGTGCGGCATGTGAGCATGCCTGCGCCTAATGCAGATCGAGTCGTCCGAGGAGATGAACACATGAACTCTTGATGGATCGCACTCTCGGGGAGAGGGACAGGCTATGTACTATCTTGACATCTAGTTCCTCATTGAGTGTCGAGTCTGCAGGGTCTGTAAGGAGAATGAGCATACGGTCATCGTTAGTGACAATGAACAAATTTCTGATGCGGTTAGGTGGTACATTGCAGTGCAAGTTGAAAGTCGGGGAGCAAGTCTCTCCAGTAAATGAAACATCATCAAAACCTGTGCATGGGGTTGATGACGACATGCTTGGGAAACCCTTACCATGGGATGAGCTAACTCATTATTGGGCTAGGTAATGGGAAATTCATCTGGATGGTCCAACTGGGATGGCAGAGGGGCGTCGGAGTCCACGAAATCAGGCTTGAGCCTGTGTAGCGAAACGGTCTGCGGGTGATCAACCTCAATGTCGAAGGCCATCTCACCCCTCCGGAGTACTTCAAAGGGGCTGAGATATGGGAGTTTCAGGAGTTGTCTAACAGAATCGTCCCTGAGCATAACATGGGAGCAGCATAACATGGGCGCATGTGTTGCGTGCAGTTGGCACGTAAGTGTCTGGCAGGGAATGACCGACAGGCGGGTGTAGCCATGTGTGTCTAAAGTGGGTGCGCATTCTACTAATAAAGTTTGGGGAGGTTGGGAAATCCTTGGGTGCTTGAAGCAGGATAAGTTATCCAGGTAGAACCGGGTTCTCACCGAAAACGAATTCAGAGATGTTTAAAGGTCAAACGAAGACTGAGTAACATCCAAGGAAGTGCCTCTGACCAGAGGCAGTCATGGCACCTGAGTGCTGTTTTAAGGGTTTGGTGCCATCGTTCCACTAAACTGTTGCTTTGCAGGTGGTAGGCTGTTGTATGAATTTTTCTGATACTGCAAAGGTTACATAGAATCGTGAAAAGTGCAGACTCAAGCTGTCAACCTGGTTGGTGGTGACAGTGGACAGCAACTGAACCTAGCGATCCATGGTGAGACGAATCCCTTGGCCACAGCTTCTGCTGTGATGTTGGGTTAAGGAACAGCTTCCACCCAATGAGACATGCAGTCGATTGTGGAGAGGATATATCTGTGGCCCTCTGACGGTGGGAGAGGGCTGATAAGGTTGATGTGTACATGACAAAAATGTCCTTGCAGAATGTCAAACTTGCCAAGGGGGGAGAGGTGTGGCATCCGATTTTGTTGCGTGGGTAAGAAATGCAGCTGTGTGCCCATGTTTGACAGTCCTGCTTAACATTTTTCCAATCAAAATGCTTGGTGATGAGGCATGTAGTGGCGCGGATGCCAGGGTGTGCGAGGATATGCAAGGCTTGTCGGTGCTGTGTGGGAGGGAGTAATGGCCGCAGAGTGCTGGTAGAAGAGTCGCACCACACTTCGTCTGGAACATCGCGGAACTTGGCTATGGTAAACACAAGCGATGTCTGAGGATCCATGAAGAGGGCTTTAGATTCCTCGTCAGAGGCCTGGAGAGCAGCAAGGTTGGATAAATTGACGGTGATTGAGGCAGTATTGATCCACGAAAAGAAATCAGCGGGAATGTTTTCCGTGCCTTTGATGTAGCGTACATCCATAGTAAATTGAGAGATCAGGTCAAAGTGGCGGAAACACCGAGGGGGTGGGTGCTCGGTAGGGTTGCAGAAGGCGTCCGCTAGTGGTTTGTGGTCAGTAAGGATGAAGAAAGAACGACCCTTAATGTCAGGGCGAAATTGTTTGACAGCTTCATAGACCTCCAGAAGTTCTCTGTCAAAAGTGGAATATTTCTTCTGTGCTGTAGACAGTGTTTTAAAGAAGAAATGAAGGGGTGAAACCTTGTCGCCTTTGTGTTGCTGTAATACTGCCCCGACTGCAATGTCACTGGCGTCCGTAGTGGTGAGCAACTCAGCAAACGGATCGGGATGGGTGAGTATGACGGCGTGAGCTAACACTGTCTTTAGAGCCCTGAAGGCCTCTAGCATAGGTTCAGTCCAACGGACTGGCTTAAGGCAACGGACTGGCTTAAGGCCTGAAGTCTGTTTGCTGGACAGCAAGTCTGTCAGCGGAGCTTGCAAGGCAGAGGCAGAAGGTAGATGTCAGCGGTAGTAATTTATAGTACCCAGGAAGCATCGGAGTTCTTTGTATGCAGCCGGGGGTGGCAATGACGTGATAGCCTGCAAGCGGGATTTGGGAGGCTGTATTCCATCTGCGGAGATGGTGTAACCCAAAAATGTCACAGAAGACTGGCGCAATTGGAATTTATCTTTGTTGACCTCGACACCGTTGGAGTTCAAGGTCTGGAGGACCTGGGATAAATTATTTTCGTGGGCCTCAGTTGACTTGCTGAAAATGAGGATGTCATCCAGGTATGCAAAGCAGCACTCGAACTGTCATAAGATTGAGTCAATGAAATATTGCCACATATGTGCCACATTCTTTAAGCCAAATGGCATGAAGTTGTATTGGAACAAACCGAGTGGTGTGATGATAGTGGTCTTTAGTATGTCTTCCAGGGCTACGGGAATCTGGTGATAGGCATGTTTAGAGTCAATCACACTGAAGATTGTGGTGCCCAAAAACATACAGGTGAGATCGTTTGTGTTCGGCACTGGGTAATTGTCTGTGACGGTACAAGCATTTAAGCCTTTGTAATCACCACACATTGGTGACGAGGTGAATTGTTGAAGACCAATTGCTGTCTGATGACTGTAGAATGCCTGCCTCCAGAAGTTCGTTAATTTGCTGCCGGGCCGCGCTCAACTCAGTAGGGTTGGGGCATCTAACCTTATGCCTAATAGGAGGGCCAGCAGTGGTAATTATCTTGTGTGACATTCTGTCAGTGATGGAAGAAACTGAGAACTGCACACGAGACTGGGTAACATCCTGACGTGAAGTTTTGGGACGAGTGGGGTGCGATGAGGCATAGCCATTAGTGCTAGTGGGAAAAGGCAGCACAAAAGTCACATGTCTATTATGTGAGTGTGGCATGCGCTTGTTTGGAGAGGTCGGCTGCACACGCAGCATAGAGCGGATCATGGCACGCAGCGACTGTCTGTTGTTAGCTATGCCTTGAGTAACCGGTGAGGGCGAGAGAGGCATTGGCGTCGTGTGGGGAATGGCGATGGCCGCCGAATCACGTGGTTGGTGGGTGAGAGAGGGAGAATGTTACCAACATGCAGGGCGGCTGCCTGCGTGGTGGGCATGTTCGCATTGTGCACGTGACTGGCATTAGAAGCACTGTTTGAAACACATGGCACTGCATGTAGTGGGCGTGTAGCAGGTGCAGGTATCACTGAACGTGAAGCATCACAAGCAATGAATTTTTTTGAACTAACCTGGTGAGTGTCCATGCTGGTGTCTGCTGATGAAGGTTGATCAGGTGAAGGAATTGTGGATTGAAATTGCATCAGTGAGGTATGGGACATGGTGAGCTCATTGAAAGTGTGAGCAATGCGTTGTTTCAACTCGTTGTTTTGCCGACGGAGGTGTGCCGCTGTGTCGTACACTGACAGTAGATTAGTGATGCGGATCACAATTTTGTTCATGAGGATGGAGCACTCGTGAACTAAACCACATGTTGCGATGGAAACGGAATGACGAGCACAAGTGCCTGAGCATGGTATGTGAGTGTCAGGTTGGTTTAGCACTGAACCTTGGACTATGTTCGGCGAGAGTTTGTAATGGGACAAGAAATCCATACTGAGAATTGGTTCATCAACGTTGGCGATGTAAAACGTCCACGGGAAATGTAGAGAAGGAGATAGATGTACCATAACTTTAGCAGAGCCGACAGTTTGTAATGTTGATTCGTTCACAGTGTGTAGAAACTACTTCATCGGTGAAAAAACGGGAGGAGCCAATGATGTAGGTATGATAGACATGTCAGCGCCTGTGTCGACTAGGAAAACAAGCCGCGACGAAATGTTGGTCACGTATAAATGACCACTCAGCTGAGAGGATGAGTGGATGGAGTGCAATGTTTGACACCTGTGAAGTTCTCCGCAGAACTCGGCATCTTTTAGATCCTGCAGTCGGCGCTTGGATGCTGGCAAAGTAATCTGCACTTCTTGGCCTCACCCTCGAAAATCTTGTGGTACCAACAATATGGATGAGCCAGATGTGGTGGTGGCAGTGATTGTGACAGCAGAGGAGGTTTGTCCTCGTTGATCTGTTCCGGAATGTAAACGGGACATACGGTGCATGTGCGGTTCTTGAGTGCTCGGAAAGAGGAGAGAATGAACAAGTACTGCCTGGTGGTGTAGATGGCATGGAGGTGAAACGAGCCCTGCCTCTGCCTGCAGACGACCGGTAAACAGGTGGCGTAGTCCCATCAGCGGTGAGAGGTGTGCTAGTTGTTTTTGTCGCAGTAGTGCATACAACCGATCTGCAATGCAAAGACAAGAGCCGATAGACGTGAAGGAGTGCAGTAGCTGGTGTATCTGCAGACCATACTGCCCACAGGGGAATGTCTGGCTTCGTGTGTTCACTCACAAGTAGCCAAAGGCAGCACCAGAGTTGTGATGGAGTGTGGTCCCCCAGGTATTCCTCGTATAGGATCTTGATTATTAATTCCTGTGGCAAGCAGGTGCGTCGGTCCAATATTGTCTTCTTGGTGAACTCGTATCTTGGCAGCAGTGGTGGCAAAAGGAGGAGGTCACAAATTAATTCTGAGTGGTCATGGAGGTGCGTGACGAGACATAGAAATTTAGAGTTGTTGTTGGTCACTTGATATAACTTGAAAAGGTGCTCCACAAGCACGAACAATAAAAAACAAGGTTGTCCTCATATAAAAGAGGTAGCTTCAACTGACAGACGGGGGGGGGGGGGGGGGGGGGGGGGGGGGGTTGGCTTCGGCATATCTTGGAAGGCCTGCTGTCCCTTAGTAGAATAGGCTGTCCTGTAACCCGGCACTACTGGCTTGGGCATGTTAGTAGCAAACACATCCTGAGCAATGGCCCTGATTAATCACAGAAGCATGATGTGGCCTGCACAGTCAGTGCCATGGGAAAGAACGAATGAGCGGCACATGAGGTAGGCCCGTAAGCTGGACCGGAAGTTAAAATCACAGTACGTAAATTGTCGACCTTGGAAATGATGTGGAAGGCCAGCGTGGCAGGTGCAGATGTTACTGCGGAAGGAGCGAGCAGGTGAATGGTCGAAATCGCCCTCCCCCCCCCCCCATGACATGAGTGAGGGGGTGGGGGGTAGGGTGGAGGTGGTTTGGTACTTGGTGTGGCAACAGCAAGAGTTTTCTGTGCACATCAGAAACACACCCCGTGTGGTAGGACCATAAATGACTGGTGAAACATGCTGGCGATCACATTGTCTTGGTACAACATTCCTGGATGGCAAACCGCCGTCGGGAGTGCTTGAACCCAAGTGGTCGAGAAACTGGACAAAAGATCTGGTGGTTGAGCCTGGTGGACTTGGTGTATAAAAATGTCCATTATTAAATTGTGAGGAAGGCAAAACTGGCATAGCTCGACAGCTATGTGCGTTTTGCACAAATGGTGCATTGCACATGGCACTACTGTAAATGACGTTGTGGCGTGTAGAGGATCAAAGGAAATGTGAGAATTTTGGTTCCTTTGAACACTACATGAGCGATTGATCGTTATGTCACTTTTCACATGTTGGCATGCACAGTCCGGCAACATGAAACCTGAGTCCATTGTTTGAGGTAAAAGCATAACACTTGGCTGTTGTAGAGCTGCAAAGTTTGAGGTTAACTTCATTGGAGATCAAAAATCACTGTCTGATATTGGCAAAACAATCATTGGCAGGGGATTGCAATGGCCTGGTAGTAGTAGCTGAGCCTCCAAATCTTCATATAAAACATTGGATGAGGCAGCCATGGCATCAAATGTAAAACCTGTTGATTCCACACAGCCGGTGCGGAAGACGTAGAAACTTAAGGGTCACCAATATGGGAAACAGGAATACTGATAACTGTATACGCAACAAACTGTTCCCATAAATGTCTATACATATATATATTTCAACACAAAGAAAGATACACGTGTACACTGTACAAGGTACAAAGGCTGACTGGAACATTAACATGGCAGCTCGTCAGAGCAGTTAGAGTTCAAAGATTATGATTTACGTGGTCAATGTGAACTATCGACGCCACACAGTTATTTTGCAGAGGAAGTTGTTTACAAAATGCTCGTGTGATCCATCCTAAAATATTGCACAAGTGTTTAGGGCCCAAACCAAATATGAGTAACAGGGGATATTGAATGTATAAAAACATGGGTATCACAAATAGTCATGGGTCTGTTTGATCAGTGAGAGAGCACAATTGGGATGGTGAAAATAACTGACTGACACACTTGCTTGAAGATAGATGAAAACTATCCTCTTAAAGCCTACTCACAATGGTTTGAGAGCCAGCCTTAAGGGAAAAATCTGGAAATATACTACAAACTACCACATATCATTCTTGCAGGGACGCCAAAGACAAGATTAAGTAGAGTGTGCACAACAGTGTTTAAGCAATCATTTGTCTCATGCCCCATACCTGAATGGCATGGGAAGAAACCGAAATTACTGGTACACAGGATGGTGCAGGTAAAACTAGCCCGGAGTACTAGACGGTTCATTGTCATACACCAATTGTCATCTATTGTTTCAAATATGTTGCTTGCATTAGCTTACTTGTTATTTCTTTATTATCTAATTATTATATGTTTATCTATTTGTATCTGCTCATGGTGGAAAATAAATCATGTATAATTGGTGAACAGTCTGTACTCAGGTCTGGTTTTCCATGCACCACCCTGTACAATGGATAGTACCTTCTATTAAGAACTTTGTAATAACTTGCAGAGTATGGATATGGATGAGATAGGTTCTGTGCATTAACCTTGCCCTCCTTTCAGCTACTGATTCATCATAATCTTACCATTTTCCTCAGTAGTAATGAAATTCACAGCATTAGCATGTACTGTGTCCAAGTTTAGTTTTTGAAAAAAAAAGAAGAAATCTCTCTCTTTGTTCATAAATCCTGAGTGATCTTCCAGCATGTGTTTATCATTGCCCTCCTTGTTTATACAAATTTTCCAAATTTGATATGCAGTTTTCATTGCACTGTGGCACATTGATACACAGTGATCTTAACCATATATGAGTGGTAAAAGAAGACAAGTAATACTTGGTTGGCAGCTGCCAGTTAATTTCCAATTATTTTATACAAGAAAATAAATTACCTAGAGTAAAGAAACTGAAGAAAAAACCTTACACTTGCTAGGACTGCTGCTTTCCCTCAGAAGTGAAAGACAGATGGAGTAGTCCAGTTTGGGTCTTGAAAGGGATCAGCTAAGTGCATTTTGTCTTCTCTCTGTTTGTCTTGGGGGCACTGACCAAGAAGCCTCTCTCCCTCCCAGATTCAGTCTGTGACATGAAAATGCATTCATACTGGAGTAAACAACCTACCTACATTAAGTAATGGATTGATTTGTCATTCAGAAGTTATATTTTGAGAAGTTAACAGTTTTTTACTGGATTTTCCACTTTTGAATCCTGAGAGGCACCCCTCTCCTTATCCTACTGGACCCAAATTTCACACAACTCGCTTTTACATGAAACGCCCCAAAAAAATTATAATAATTTTAAAAAGTGTCTTATAAAAGCCACTCTAATGCATATTGTATCCACCGAGATGCTGACAAGATAATGTCTGAACTTTTTCTGCGGGACTTCAATAAAAGTTGCCAATAGCTTAAGAAATGAGACTATCAAAGTTTTAGCTCAACTAGATAACTTTAATCTTAGCCAAATTTAGGTTAAAATTGAAAAGAATTGTGATCTTTAACAAGAAGTCATAGGTTTTCCTCCATAAAATGGATAACATTCTTCCTACAAATCTGATTTCTATCTTATTACCAGAAGGGTTACAAATAGGCTGATAAAATGCATTCAATAAAAGTCATAAATATATGTTACTTGAACTTTAATAATTGAATTTATCATTAAATCTGGTGTATCTAGATAATAATCTTGTGAGCCTAATTGTGAAAATGTACCTTTTTATTCTGTTTTGCTCTTAGGGAACCTTGGTTGCAGCATAGGTGTCATCTCATTCTATGCTGAGTCCATCATCTGCAGGCTGACTGCTGTTCATGTCACAGTATATCACAACTGGTTGTATGCCATTAGGTAAGTATGTCAAAGGCCTAGGAAGCTGAAACAAGTTATGAACTAATACAATTATTGCAGCAAAAGCGAAAATACCACTTTCTTGTAATTATCCATTTCTCCACAAAATATCTCTTTACCAGACTGGTGTTTCACACCTGATTGCCTGTTGTGACAGTTCAGATAGATGAAAGGGAATACATTTCAGCTGTCTCAAGTGGACTCAACAAATAGTAGTAAATCCATAAAAGGTGGGGCTAAAAACATTGACAGTTGGTACAGACTATCCTCCCTCATTTCCATTTGTCAACTTTGGGAACCTCCCCAAGAGATTGATTCCAATTTGATGGAATGGTCCTGCTGTAGAAGGGATTATTACTAGATGACCCAGACATAAATGTGGCTTGTGTTTCCTTCTTGGCCTGCTTTACAGTGGCTCACATAGTGTGTAAAGGATTGGTAGAGACCTGACCAGTAATACCTGCATCTGATTCTGTCTGAAGTCCTCATGAATCCCGATTGGCCAGATGTTTAAGCAGCTGTCTCAGTAGATTTAGATTGCCCATAGATGGTGAGCAACCATTTCTGCCCCACAGGACTATAGTTCATATTATGCAATGCTCAATTTTAAATTAGTAATCTCCTTTTGTTGGTTCCTCCTCCTTCAAGGCATGCATGGTTTTCAGCAGTGCTGGATCTTCCTCTGTGCAGCAGCAATATCATTTAATGGAGCAGTGCCAAAGGATTCCTTGAGTCCTGAACTCTCAGTGTCCACTTCATCAATCTACTAGACAAATCATTTAGGCTATTTAGGCTAGTCAGTCAACATAGAGGATGGCAGTCACAGTGGTGAATGATTTGCCAAATAAATATGGCCAGAGCTTGTTGATGGCCCAGACAACTGTAAGTTGTAGAGTGCTTCCTCTCTGACTTGGAGAGTACTCTGGGAGCATAAGCTATCACCTATTCAGCACTTCCTTAATTTTCATTACATTACATTACATTTTTATTGATCCTTTTGATCATTTGTTGTACAAGGTATACAATATGATATCAGACAAGTCATTGTGATTTACAGTACATGTTTTTAAATCATACAAGAATATTTACATTGATTTAGGCTTAATATTATCACAACTGAAGGTTCAGCTTCCATACATTATATTTAACCTTGGCAATAAATTTTTATGTTTTGAGATACTATAACAACATTTTTTGCAATAAATATTTATGGACAGCAGTTTTAAATTTTGAAATGTCTTTTATTGTTTTAATGTTTGTAGATAGCTTATTGTATAGTCTGTTTCCTGTTTGCAGTGGTCCATTCTGTTTTATTATTGTATGTGCATGTTAAATATGTATGTCCTGCTTTCTCCTTCTGTTATACACATGGATACTCTGGTTGGTTGACACAAGATTGTTGCTATTTTCTAAGGTTTTCCTTACAAATATGATTACTTGTAAAATGTACAGACATGGTAGTGGAAGCATATGTAGTTTCTTGAATAACGGCTTGCATGAGCTTCTTCATGGAGCATTTTCTATCGCTCTTACAATTCTCTTTTGGCATATAAAACAACTTTTGCTAGCAGATGCGTTTCCCAAAAAGATTATAACATATCACAGTAAGGATTCTGCCTGGGCAAAGTATACATTTTTTAGTGTCTCTTTCGCTGTGCAATCAGAAAGAATTTTGATAGTATAGCAAATGGTATTTAATTTATTTGTAATGTATTTTGTATGTTGGACCCATCTTAGATCTTCTTGGATCCATATCCCAAGAAATTTTGTAGAGCTTACATTTTTGAGGCTTCTAGTAAACAACTCTATGACTGGTGCTAGTGAACATTTATTTTGCACTGTGTGCATATGCATTGTAACTGTTTTTCTGTGCTTATTACTAAATTGTTACCAGAAAACCAGTCTGTAATGTGGGTGGTACAATTTTTAATCTCATGTAGAAGTTCTTCTTTGGTCCTTCCTTTTATCATCACATTTGTGTCATCTG
Source organism: Schistocerca gregaria (assembly GCF_023897955.1). Lineage (NCBI taxonomy): Eukaryota > Metazoa > Arthropoda > Insecta > Orthoptera > Acrididae > Schistocerca > Schistocerca gregaria. The sequence continues at coordinate 480,986,309 of NC_064926.1, forward strand.
CAAATTTTATGTAATTATGGCATGAGCTAGTTGGTTCCGAGTAATTTACAAAGAGTAGAAACAGAACTGGTTCTAGAATGGAGCCTTGTGGTACACCACACTTGATGCTGTGTTTTTCTGAGCAGTAGGACTTTATCTTGTTCCCTTCTTGGATAGTAAGCTCAACTATTTGCTCTCTGTTTTGCAGATATGATTTTATCCATTCTTAGGCCGGGCTCCTAATACTTACAGATTCAGTTTTCTGAAGCAATATGTTGTGATTGATGACATCGAATGCCTTAGAGAGATCTAGAAATATGGCTGATATATGTTGTTTATTGTCTGTAGCATTTAAGGCTTCATATAGGAATGCAGTAGATTTAGATTTTCGGAATCCATGTTGAGTATTTGAGAAATAATTATTTTTTTCTACGAAATTGATTAGTCTTTTATAATAGATTTTTTCAGTTATTTTGTAAAAACCAGATAAGCCTGTAGTTTGATACTTCTGTTTTTATCCCTTTCTTGAACAGGGTTTTTACTTTTGCTAAAGTACAACTGTGCCTATCCCATTCCCACTAGCACTGTTGCGAAGTTCTGTCTCAGCATTTACATGATACAGTGTTAGGACTGGAGAACATGTTAGTGCCTCCTTGAGGGCAAGGCAAGATCTTTCTTGCATATCATTCCAGGAAAATTTGGCATCTCCATGTAGTAGTCATTGCAAGGAATGTGCCTTGGAACAGAATTCCTTTTCTGAAATGCCAATTAGGAAGAGCACATTCTGAGAAATCTTCTCACATCACAAATATGCCAAGCAGTAGGAAAATGTGTGACTATTATTATTGTTTTTAGGTCAGGTCAGACTTCATCAACATTTACTAGATGCTCCAAGGTATTCATTTCTTGGGTCATGAAGAGACACTTTTTCTGATTCAGGCATTCTGAAGACTCTTCAATATGGTTGTCAGGTGGCTTGGATGTTCTTCAAATGTTTTTAAAAAAACAATACCATATAGATTGCAAAAAAATTATATATTTAAAGTGCCAAAGTAGGCTGTCCATCACACATTTGAAGGCAGCTGGTGCATTACATAGTCCAAATGGCATAACTTCAGAACTCATGCAGGCCTTCCAAACTTATAAAAGCAGTCTTTTCCTAGTCAGCTTCATCAACTTCAGTTTGCCATTAGCCTGTCTTTGGGCTGATAGTTGAGAAATACTTTGCACCTTTCAAGCAGTCCAGGGTTTCGTTAATATGCAGCACTGGACAGACATCTTTCTACCTTTTTTTGTTCAGGCATTGATAGTCAATAAAGAAATCCCATGTCCTGTCATTCTCCTTCATAAGGATTACAAGATGGGACCAAGAAAGATTCAATAATATCGTAATGCAACATATACCCAATCTAGATATGGTGTTTTACAATGGGCCATGTGTTCTGTCTTTTCTCCACTCTGGATTTGAAATCATCTGAAAACTGATGCAAAGTGGCTATCACTTGCCAACATTGTTTCATCTCATGCCAGATTCTACTGGCAGTTTGATAGTAGCTTCCTGTCCTGTGTTGACTGTAGAGGTTGCAGAGCATGAATTTTCACTGATAACACTAAGCTATCCTTCCTGGACTGTTCAACTGTCACTACACACATACATTTAGGGATGAGTTACGTCTGCCTGTGACAGTGATCCAAAGTGCTCCTTGACCACCTACTATGATTATGGTTGTTGCTGGCACATACATTTATTTTCTGAGCCTGAGTGGCTTTGCACACTTGACAAAAGCTTTGCAATTTAATTGAACATCATGATAGATGGCTGTAACTTGTCTTGCTGATGGTGGTGTGATAACGATGTCTTCAATGACAAACAACTGCCCAGAGTGATTTTTGTTATTTGTACTCGTCCAAACAGCTTCAACAACTTCAAGCTCTGATCTTCTATATTCTGTGACTGCTTGTGATGGCAGCAAGAAGTCCCATCTGAGAATAACATCATGATTACATTCTGTTAAGAGCAACAAATTCAAAAGATGTGTTCTGTCATTGATAATTATTCCTGCAGTATGTGTTCCTGCCAGCTGGATGTATTTCCAATTTGTGACTTTCAGCTCAGTCATTTTCATATCATGGAACATAGTCATCTTTATCAGGTGACAATAATATGTCAGCATTACAGAAAAGAAAGATGCTGAGTTGGGTAGAGCCCTACAGGTTGGCTGTTGATGATGGTGTCAATGAGATTTCCTAACATTTTGGTGACTGCCATCCTTGGAGCATTTGCATCTGTGGCAGCATCAACTCTGTAGGTGGATGCTTTGCTTAGTTTTCCTGAAATCAATGACTAGGTGAGTGGATGGTATCTCTGAATGGTGATAGTAAGTGGCCACAGTGTGTTTGGGAGTGGTCTCATCCATTGTATGGTGATGGGTTTTGTCCGATAAGTTGACTATATCACCTGTAGTGGACTGACTTGAATAGAACTGTTGTGGTGGTTGATGTTTTGTACTTTAGTAGTCATCAAAATATGTCCTCCTTCATCTGCAGTAGTGTATGCATCCAGAGTGTCCATAATGAAAACACACAGGTCTGTTGTTCTCTGACCTCCAGATGTCTGTTTTCCTAGGGGAATAGGGATTAGTTGCACTTACATGGAATATTGTTTCATGGCTGCAACATAAGTTTGAGTTGGACAAGTCCATTCTACCTGGCAAGTTAGGCTGATGGTGAAGACTGGTGCTAAAGATTGTTATACATATCCTTCAGTGTTTCTATTACTCTCTGATCTATGGGACTGACATTCATGGCTGCTATCTCTTGTGTTATCAGGAAGACATTTCTGGCTGACTTACATTGCTGTATCTCTTTTCTTACTATCTGGTGTATAAGAGACCACATTTGGCAGCCGCCCATCTCTCTTTTGTCCAACTCTTTTTATATTGCATATTTTTGATTTTCTGACACCGCTTGATGAATTACTCTGCCATTTTGAAATGTTTTACCAGAAGAACTTGTTACATGTTTTGTGCAACTCCTTTAATCAAATGTGAGATTTTGTCGCTTTCAGTCACAGCGTGACATAGGCCCAAAAAATGCTGTATGTATGAGTGCATCATTCTCAACAGAGCTGTTAAATTTTCTTTCTACAGAAAGATCCACTCACCTTTCAGTGAACTACTCTTCTTCTGCAGTCCACTTCTTGCTTGACCTCTTAGAAACTGAGAGTACTGTTTATTGGCTAGAGAAACTTACAGTGGAAACTAACTGCACTACATGTCTCTACAAGTTGCATGAAATTTTTTCTAGTGTCAGGTTAACTGAGCTATTAAAGGATTGATAGTTTTTGAGTGAAAACTTTGGTGTACAGCTTCTTCTTTTGTACAAAACCCCACCAAGTCCATGACTGTCAGAAGTTACAGTTTCATCATTCACAAGCAGTCACGCTTCCTAGTAATAGCAGGTTCATGTTAGTTTTCCAAACCTGTTACCTGAAAGATTACAAAACAAGACTGTCTGTGACAGAACGCTTGATAAAATATTCCACACAAATCTCTTCAAAAGTGCAGTCCTGTGTCCCAATTTTTACAGTGCACCACATGGATTTTAGTTAGTTCAAAAGTCACAGTTTACATCCAAAATTCTGTGCATTCATCTTTCCCACTTGTTCTCATTCACTGTGCATCACTCCACAGTCAACTTTAAGTCATAATTCCACAAAATTATTACATTTTTACAGCTCCTTATACAAGCATCCAAATATGCTGAAGGCCTAGCTCCAAACTGCCTGAGCCTCCACAAACCAATTCTTCAGTTTATTAAATATATGCAAATGTCCTCTCTTGTCACTGACTGAGAAACATTACAGCCATGCTTTGTCAGTAGGGGAAGCTGGGGTAAAGTGGCCACTGTAAGGGAAATTGAATTTTCATGAAACCATGAATATTAACAGAAGCTTATGACACATAGATCTTGAATCACATACTGTAAGGTATGTCATCAATCATTTATAGTTAAGGTAAAAGTATATTTTATAGGCTATATAAACATTTTTCTGAGTGCTTGCATAGTGGCCACTTTTCCCTACCTGGTGGGGTAAAGTGGGCAGCCCTTTGCCACCATTCCCAAAAAGACTGCTTAGTTTAAAAAATGGGTAATCTCATAGTTGTAATTAGGAGAATAGTAATGCAAATGAGAAAGAAATGTTTTGCAATATATCATTGACACAAAAAGTCAATAAAGGAGAAGTATCTTTGCTGATTATGTAAACAGAGAAATCAGTTACTAACTATGGATTACTATTTCAGTCTCATTCATTCCCAGTTAGTCCACTCAAAAACAATATCAAGTAATGTACAAAATTTGCACATAAAGTTGTCAACGTCGTCATCACCCTCCAACACCCAGTTCATGAGCTCAGCATTTGCAGCTCTGACATCTTATGCATCCTTCATTTTCTTTAGATCTAGAAAATGCTTCCTTGCAGTAAAAGGAGTCTGTGGTACTGTCTTCATCAGCGGAATTTTCTTCATCCATTTCTTCTGGAAAAAGTTTCGTTTTACCAGAAACTCTCTTACAGTTTGGTCCCACTTTGGGCTTCTTACCTTTGTTTTGTGTTCCCCTACATCACAGAGAATTGTTTTCCCTCGAACTTCCTTTTTTCCATTAAAATCTCTTCATCTTTCTTTCTTTTATCTTCAGCCAACAAGTTTTTATAAGGGCTTGAAGTGCTTATGGCAGTATTTCCTTTTTTACTCCTAGTTTGTTTTCAATTCACACACTGTTTCTTAGGCAAAGGTTTTACATCCTATGGGCTTAAGTGGAACCTACCTGTTGGACAATTAGGATGACATTTTTCTGTGGTTGGACGCTGAGGGGAGCCTTATCTTGGAGAAGGCTTATCACCTGTAAACTGAAGGCAGCCTGCACTTGAAGACAGCTCATAGGCTGGTTCTGGAAATGAACCAGTAGGCCTATTTGAAGAAGGCACAGCATTTTGGTGTCCAGAGGGACAGAACTTGCAGAAGACTCAGCAGTTTCACATTGAGAAGAAACAAATTTGAACAGGGCATAATATTAGTACCCATATCCAAAGGAATATTAGTAACCTCAGCTGCAGTATGGTCTTCATTGGTAAATATGTTATGGTCTAGAGAAAAAAATTTCACACTATCTAAAGTCATTGTTTGCTGTCATTTGAATGGTTGCATGAAGAAATGCTTCAGTAAAGAGTGCACTTATTTGAAACTGTGTAATAGTTCTTCTTGGATTATTACAAAGAAATTTTTCACAAGCTTGTGTATAGAAGCTTTTAAAAGGAGCTTGTGGCTATGGTGTGGGGCAAAGCACACAACAGTTGTATGATTTCTTTTGCCTTATGTTCTTAGTATGGGTAGAGTGACCATCTAAGATTAATAGAACTGTATCTTGAGTTATTAGTTTTGTATTTTTTTTTTTAAACTTTTCAAACCAATCCAAAATACTTTCACTATGCCTCCACCCACTAGGGTGGCATGGAAATTTGTGCCTGATGGAACCCCATTTTTAAGTTCAGCCTTCTGTCTTCCCCTAGGGAAGATTACAAACTTTCCTCCAGAAGACATGAACACTACAAAATTTGACAGCAAACCTCAACCAGCTGAAGTAGTAAACACTTAGCTGCTCTTGGACTGAACTGTCAGAAGACTGGTTTCATCTACCTTTTAAGTACAGTGAGCAGGATGAAATAGTTTATCTTGAAATATTTTGAGGATATTAAAAAACTTGTTTATGTTGACCTTATTAAACACTTGTTCATTAGCCATGGAGGTGGATTCTGGCTTCTTAAGACTAATATTAGGACGCTGTTCTCTAAATCATGCCACTCATTCTTTGCTTGCCATTTCAGACTCATTGTTAAAACAATGTGGTATTTTGATGTGCTCTGCCAACTGGATTGCTAATCACTGCAAGTTATTCACCGTAATTCCATAAAATCACTTTTCCATTTCAAAATATAATTAAGGGTTTCTTGCTCTTGTTCTACACTGAACACTGCCCTTAAGTTGCCCAAAATCTTTTTACTGCCAACTGTATCTCTATTTTTCCCTATAACTCTTCGTTTTAGTTTATTGTGTGGAATACTGAATTGTTTGGCTGCTGGTGCTGAAAAATGCCTGTTATCATTCTTAACTGCTTCAGTTGCCTTCTGAATTGCTGCAGTGTACCATGTTAGTTGATCTTTTGTCTGCATGTATTTTCTTGGCATCTTGAAGCTCTTGCAAACACATGCAGAAGAGCAGAATAATGGATATTAGTTTTATGCATAAAACAATTTGTAATGTTTTAATTTCAATTGTTATACTATGCATAAAGTATGGAATTAGCTAAATTTCATTGAGATAAACATTGATCTGTTGGAATAGTGGACATCCATAAGGAAAAGTGGCCACCTTGGTCCTTTTGCAACATCACTGGCAACATGCTGGTGTCGATTACACCTAGTTTGGCCACTTCTTGGTAGGAATAAGCACTACTGAAGACATCGAATAAGCAGTGGCCACTTTTCCCAAACTGGCCACTTCAGCTTTCTTTCCCCTATAAATCTGTGCTATCCTACATCTTTTACATTGAATCAATCACAACTTAATAGTATTTATAAGCAGTTTATTTAAAGAGCAAATTTATAAAATCTGCAAATATCAAACTAACTACCTCTTTACATAACTGAGTTATTATAAAATGTTTCTTGTTTTCCAGTAGCATAAACTGGTGATTACACTTCACAAATTTCCCCTGAGTGTATGATTCACTCCCCCCTCCCCTGTACAGGCACAATTTCCTTAATTAAGAGACGTAACAGCATTCATTTGTTATATTACTTTGCTTTCACACCTTCATTCACATTATTAATGAAATACATTAAATCAGCAATAATTAATAAAAGAAATAATATTTCCAGAACATAAATATTCATTTCCAAATTACATTGTTTTTTTTACTCATGTTCAGACACAGCCATTACACTTGTAACTAACTGTTTGGTTTGTTGATGCAGAGGACCAAACACTGAGGTCATCAGTCCTGTCAGGTCAAAGGAATCATTTGCCTAATGTGATTTAGGGAAATCATGGAAAACCTAAATCAAGATGGCCTTATGCAGGTTTGAACCATCGTTTTCCATAGGCAAGTGCAGTGTGCTAACCGCTGCTTCACCTCACTCAATAAACTAACAGGTTTGCTTGAAAGTAAGCATACATCTGTCATGTTAGAACCACGACTCATCATCTTTATGAAGCTATTTACTCTTATCTGACTTCTGTAGGCACAGTGCAAATGTGCTACACCTCAATGCCACTGCTGGACTGTGTTGTCCACAGGCCACAAATCATATTCTGTGCACATGACAATTCAGCAGAGGCTCCGGCAATGCGGGTGTGTAACGCCTCATTCTTTGTGTGGAGCTCGTCAATTTGTGAGCGCACATCCAACAAATCAGAGTGCCATGCAGTAATATGCTTGAGCAGAGATGCACATGAGGAAAGTGTAGCCAAGGAGGCAGAGACCGATGTCCTGCTGAACTCTTTCGAGCACGGAACAGTAGAACGAGATGCATGGTGGAACATGGTGGCCTGCAGGTCTGACGAAAGTTCGTAATGGTGTAGAAAGTCCAACCCGATCATAGGTTCATCCACATCGGCGATGTGGGAAGTCCAAGGGAAGGTGGCGACTGGTGATAGGCGAACCAACATCTTGATGGAGCCAAGGACTGCGATAGGAGAATGATAAGCAGTGATCAAAGCAAGGTAAGCAGGTGAAAAGATATTGCCCGCGTGCTTGGCCAGGATAACACTGACGTCAGCACCAGTGTCGACAAGAAAGCAAGTGCTTGATGATAAGTCAGTGATGTAGAGACTTTGTGCTGCTGGAGCAGGCAGTGTGGTGTCGGATGGTAGGCACCATGAAGGATAGTGGCGGGACGTGGCGCCTAAACGTGCCTGCCGGAATCGTTTGGGTAGGTGCAAGGTGCGCGGCAGTTGCATGTGGCGTCCCTGTAAGTAGCATGGTACCAGCATAGTGGGTAAGCTTGGAGGTGAGGCGGTGAGGAGCCAATGGAGGCTGCAGCTGGCTGCGTCGTTGCTTGTGGCCGCTTGAGCTGCTGGGGTGAGGTTGGCTGCTGTCAGGAAACTGCAGGCAGTACCTCCTGGAGGCCACTGGGAGGCAGCTAGTGACAGGCTGCTGAGGTGAGCGCACTGGCCTCTGCCGGAAGAGTGTGGAACCAAAGGTGCAGGCATGCCAACTGATGGTGATGGAGATGTCGTCCGAGACAGGTGGTGTCAGTGACGAATGATGGCGTAGGCTCAGTCAGGCATGCGTAGGCGAACCTCGAGAGGGTCCGCGACATGAGATAGCAGATGAAGTTGTAGGTCCAAAGGCAGTTTACCCATCCACAAAGTCCAAAGTGTGGCATCAGGTAATGCTTGATCATTAATTAATATATGAAGGTGCCGCGAAAGCTGCGAAGGTATGCGGTCATCTAGGTGCTCATTGTGATGTGTGGATAGCATCTGCCAGTGGGCAAGAAAGGTGCTCAGTGAGCAATTTTTTTACCATCAAATACTTGGCCGAGGTGGGCAGAGTGAGGAGCAGATCACTGTTGAGGTCTGGATGAGCATGGAGGTGAATCACCAGGCAGATGAAACGTGTATCATTGTCCGAAATACCGTGGATACCCAGTAGCTGATCCACCAATGTGAACCAAGCCTTAGGGTTGTCCTTTTTCAATGCAGGCAGCGTAGGAAACCTGGCAGGTAACACGTGTTGATGCAGCACTGGCAGGTGAAGATCTGTGCATGCGGGGCAGGAAATCCCCGCTGCCAGGAGTGCAGTAGCAGTGGACGGTGCGTCGCCCAAGGTTTGCGTGGGAGGAGCGGTCACAAGTAGCACACAATGTGGAGTGAGCAGGCGCAACAGATGGCATGATGTGTTCCAATTTCAGGCCCGACGACGAACATGGTGCAAGTGTAATGGCTGGTGCCATTGCAACAGTGGGCGGAAGGCGGTCACGCTGCAGCCATGGGGTGGCTGATCTGATAACTGGTGAGGCCAGAAGGGGCGGTGCTGTTATGAAAGCGGGTGGAAGGTGGTTGTCGTGTAACAATGGAGTGACAGTTGTGGATACCGGATGATCGAGGTGACTGGTGTAGCCTAAACAGCTTGCGGGAGGGGGGTTAGTGATGCATTATATATTTCGGACAATACCAGACTTATTTTATTGGACCATCCCTTTAGGTACTCTATTGGAAACACTATCAAAACCAGAAAAGCTTTTATTCTTGAGAGAATGTATGACTCTCTTAGTTTCAGAAGTAGAAGTTGGTGGTACATTCATAGGATGTAATTTGATGAGAGTTACTTCTTCAACATACGGCTGTGATCTTTCTCTTGAACTGTTGGTCCCTATGCTTTCTACTACATTTAATAAATGATTATTAAATGCATTTGCTACCTGTGACTTGTCTTTTATAAGTCTAAAACAGCTAATAGCACTTTTAAACTACATAGAAGGGCCATTAGAATCTTGTTTGGGTGCAAGCCTAGAGACCCTTGTAAACCTCTGTTTAAGAAATGTGGTATTCCACCATTACCAAGTGTATGCATTATGGAAACCCTTTCATTCTTTAAAATAAATGTAATAGGTAAGGATTGCAGACGGGGAAAAAATCTGTGATATACTTGAACACTTTACTGGATAAAACAGAAACTTACATATTGAAACTACTCAATATATTTTTATGTGGACTGAAATAACTGGGAAGGTGAAAGCTTTTAATTTAATTCTGAAACTGCTGAGTGAAATTGAGTGCAAGTGAACCTGCTTAAACTGCTGAGTGAAACTGACGTACTGGCACTTTGCTTGTCTTTATCATTTCATTTCTGAGCTAAACAATTTTCCTGACAAATAGAGCTCAAACTTATTCTATTCATTAATGACCCACAATATCCAAGCGCAACACAATCTGACTGCAAATAATTAACACTAAAGAATGGTCCTGAATTAGAAGAAATCCTAACAATAACCTATACATTTCATAAGTCACTTACCTCTCAGAAAATCTCCATGACACAAACTACAGTGATACAGCAATCGCTAATACAGCTAGCTAAATAAAATATTCTAACTACAGTAGGCTCTAACTACTAATATGCATGTGGTTAGCAAAGGAAAGATTTTGTTGCAGAGCAAACAATGTATTTAGCACATTCTACCTTAATCATATGACATCCAGTTCCAAAAATTATATAATTGTCCATGACATCAAGCTCCAAAAATTATATAATTGTCAACAATATTAAATCTCCATGACAGACACATCCAGACCATCTGCTCGTGCTAACACTTCAGACCTCTAACCTCCATCACTGCTAACTATTAACTTCCAACCACCATCACTGCTGGCTATTAACTCCCAACAGCGTGTCCGACCAGCCACCGACAGACTAAAGCACTGCCAACATAGAAACACATAGAGAGGGAACTTACAGTGTTAATCAGCACAGCTCTGTGCCAAAAAAGTACTTTTCACGTGGGAGTTAATGTGGTGTCACCGCCAGACACCACACTTGCTAGGTGGTAGCCTTTAAATCGGCCGCAGTACTGTAGTATACGTCGGACCTGCATGTTGCCACTATCAGTGATTGCAGACCGAGCACAACCGACTTTGCTAGCGATGGTTCACTGACTTCTATGCTCTCATTTGCCGAGACAATAGTTAGCATAGCCTTCAGCTACATTATTTGCTACGACCTAGCAATGCACCGTTATCAGTACTATTGATATTGTAAAACATGTATCGTCAAGAGCGATGTTCGTTATTAATGGATTAAAGTTAAGTATTCCACCAGCTATGTCCGTTTTTCTCAATTCTAATTCCCTTGCCATGTTCCAGACCTCACGCCAGCCTGCGTGAGCTAAAACGCGTGCATTTCGGCCTCCTTTAGAAACACGGTATTGGCTCTCCTGCCAACCACAACATTGGTGACGAGAGTAAAAGTGTTCTTATCAAATTGCCCTAATTTACTTGTGTAATGGCTTCACCAGAATCTCCAGATCTACTGTCCGAATTTTATCGCTTACAGAATCAGCAGACACAGGCCTTACTGGATGCCCTTGGACAGCTCGTTCAGGGTCAACGTTCAATGCAAAACGATGCAGCAGCAGCCGCTTCACTGCTAACGCAGCCACAACACGCTGTTGCACCCACTTTTTGACCTTTTGATGCTGCACTGGAAAGCTGGACGGAGTGGTCACGCCAATTTGGATTTCATCTCGCCGCCTACAGAATTCAAGGTAACGAGCGGCAGCCGTTTTTGCTGTCGTCGGTCGGCGTGACCACGTACTGTGTGATAGTCAAATTATTTCCCTGACACGACGTAGCAACTCTGTCCTATGAAGAAATTTTGTCTGCATTAGATGCATATTTCAAAGAATCAGTCAATGTAGTTGCCAAACGGTATACCTTCTTTCGTAAAAAACGTACGGCAGGTCAGACTAATCAGGAGTGGGTTGCAACCTTGCAAGGCCTTACTAGGGATTGTGCTTTTGAGTGTCAATGTGGACTCCCTTATTCAGATACTACGGTATGTGATGCAATTGCACAGAACATTTCTGATGTTCGTATAAGGGAACAGATTTTGAAACTAGTAAATCTCTCCCTTCATCAAGTGATAAGACATATTGGATTGGCAGGACACACTTGACTTTGCTCAGGAATCATTTGAAACTTCACCAGCAGTGTGTCAGGTTAACCGGCCTGCCGGGCGAGCTGCACGGAGCAGTAAATAACCCTCGCACCCGGCTGCGCCACTGCCGCCACGCTCTCAGCCACGTGTGTCACGCCGGCATGCAAATGCAGTGATCAAATCATGCCCGTGGTGTGCTACTAAACATTCGCGAAAGAATTGCACGTCACGCCAAGCTATTTGCTTTTATTGTAATAAAAAAGGACATGTTCAGAGTGTTTGCCAGAAAAAGCTCAGATCGGAAGCTCAAAACCGTTCCAGGCCCTTTGCTTCGCGCCGGAATTGGAATTGAACCAAGGATACTCAGACTCGCGAAACTTCGCCAATCGAAATTCGTGTAGTTCATTCCACTCCGCCCAGTGCCACTCTCTCTAACAGTGACTGTGTTTGTCCCAAAAATAGTGTGCGTCGACATCGCTGGAAATCCTGTCAAGTCGCAAGTGTTTCTGTACCAGTGTCAGTTCACGTTGCACGAGACAGTCTCTCTTGTCATCAGCAGGACAATAAACTTTTTGTAGACTTGGACATTAACGGCAAAGTGATACCATTCCAGCTCGATACCGGAACTGCAGTTTCACTGATCAATCGAGACACTTACAAACTGCTGGGCACACCTCCGTTGTGTGCCTCAAATGTTAAGTTAACTAGCTATTCCGGTCAAGCGATCCCTGTGTTAGGACAGTGCAGCCTTCTTGCAGCATACAAAGGACAAACAAAACTTGTGTCATTTTACGTCCTTCATTCTTCTTCTGCAGTGAACTTGTTTGGTTTCCATTTATTTCAGTTGTTTAACTTGTCTATAGTAAATCAGGTCCTATCAGTGAACAAGACTGTGCCTTCAGACAGTGTTCCTCGTCTACGTGAAGAATTTGCAGACATTTTTGCACCGGGCCTCAGTTGCGCTAAGAACTATAAAGCACATTTGGAACTGAAAGTAAATGCGCAACCGAAATTTTTCAGAGCGCGTAATGTTCCCCAGGCATTGCGTGATGAAGTCGCAAAAACATTACACGATTTAGAATCATAAGGTGTAATTGAACGTGTGCAGGCTTCTCTCTGGGCATCACCTTTAGTAATTTTGCCAAAACCTTCCGGAAAGTTGAGACTTTGTGTGGACTTCAAGGCAACAGTGAATCCACAACTAGTGATTGCAACTTTTCCTTTACCCCGCCCGGAAGATCTTTTTGACAAACTGTGCCTGGGTAAATATTTTTCGAAGTTGGACCTCGCAGATGCTTACTTGCAAATACCAGTGGACAAAGAATCCCAGCGCGTTTTGGTGGTTAACACGCATCTTGGTTTGTATCGATTCAAACAACTGCCATTCAGGTGTGCATCCGCCCATTGTTTCAGCAATATCTACAAACTGTTTGTGCGTCGGTCCCTACTGCAGCAAATTATCTGGACGATATTGTGATCTCCAGAAAGATGGAAGAAGAACATTTGGCCAATCTCAGAACATTATTTCAGGTCTTGCGACAAAATGGTCTTCACTTGCAGAAGGACAAATGTGTGTTTTTTGCTCGTGATTTGCCATACCTGGGACATGTAATAAATGCCCAAGGCATACATCCCAGTCCCACACACCTTCGTGCCATACAAGACTTGCTTTGCCACAGAATTTGAAGCAGCTACAGAGTGTGCTGGGAAAAATAAATTACTATCATTGCTATATACCACACGCCTCTTCCATTTCAGCTCCGCTTCATCACTTATGCCGTAAAGGTGTTCCGTTCGTCTGGACGACGGAATGCGAATGCGCCTTTCCCCAGTTGAAATCAGCATTGCTTTCCAATACTTGCCTTACGCCATTCGATCCCCAGAAGCCCCTTGTTGATGGGGGATGCATCGGATTTCGGGATTGATGCTGCGCTTGTGCACAAAGATGGATCGCACGATCGCCCTATTGCCTTTGCATCCAAATTGCTCTCATCTGCGCAAAGAAATTATTCACAGATCGGGAAAGAAGCATTGGCTCTCGTATTTGGTGTTACAAAGTTTCATGATTTCTTGTATGGTCGTCACTTTACCATAATCACAGACCACAAACCTTTGACATCGCTTTTTCATCCGACCAAACCTGTGCCTCCACGTACAGCACAGAAATTCATCCGCTCGTGTATTTTCCTCTCGCAGTACCGCTACGATATCTTGTATCGGTCCACTGCTAAGCACGGAAATGCCGATGCGTTGTCTCGCTTGCCTGTTGCTAAGGATAGGGCATTCGATTCCTCCAAACTTGCTTGCATGTTCATTGATGCGGAAACTGATGATGTGGTCAAATCGTTTCCGATTGATTTTCGTCGTGTAGCTACAGCCACAGCTGCCGACCCTGTCCTTGCTCCCGTTCTGCGTTTTGTTGCTACGCAATGGCCCTTGGCAAAGTCACGGATCGGGGACGTGATGGTTCACTGACTTTTTGCTCACAAGGAGAGACTTTTTGTATGACGTGGTGTTTTGTTGTTGTGTTCTGATAATGATCAGTCCAGGGTCGTAGTGCCACGTTTGTTACAGTCCTCTGTCTTACAGCTTCTCCACCAAGGACATTGGGGTATAGTGAGAACGAAACAACTTGCTCGTCAGCACTGTACTTGGTTTGGAATCGATGCTGCGATTACGAATATGTGCTCTTCTTGCAAGGTGTGTGCCAAACAACAATCAGCACCACCGTGGAAATTCTTTGCATGGCCAAAAGCCACTTCCACTTGGCAACGCTTACACATCGATTTTGCTGGTCCATTCTGGAATGCTCGATGGTTGGTTGTGGTAGATTCATTCAGTAATTTTCCTTTTGTTGTCCAGATATCTTCCACGACGTCATCTGCCACCATCCAAGTGTTATCTGCTATCTTTTGCATTGAAGGTCTTCCACAGACTATTGTTTCTGACAATGACCCACAATTCATGTTCGCAGAATTTCAGTCATTCTGCAAGGCCAATGGTATTCAACATCTGACGTCCGCGCCGTTTTCGCCACAGTCAAACGGTGCCGCTAAATGATTGGTCCGGACTTTCAAGTCCCAGATGTTGAAGTTGAAAGAGTCACATTCTCGGGAGGACGCGTTATTGCTCTTTTTGTCCTTGTATCATTCTCAGCCCCGAGATGGTCGCTCGCCAGCTGAGTTGCTCCACAGTCGTCATCATCGAACCTTCATGTTTTTGCTACATCCGCCGCATCAGGTTACTGTGTAGCGGCAGACACCTGCTTTTGCTCCAGGCGACGTTGTCTACTGTCGCCACTATCGAGGTTCACGGCGTTGGCTCGAAGGGCGCATTCTTCGTTGCCTCAGACACGCTATGTATCTGGTTTTGGAAGCCTCTGGTGAGGGGCGTCGGCATCTCAATCAGCTACACCTCTGTCGTCGCAAGGTATCTGCCGCTCGCCGTCTGCTTTCAGCGGTGGTGCCGTCCCTTCAGCGCCCCGGGGACCCATCTACTGGCTCGCCTCAGCCCCAGGTGTTACCGACGCTGCCTTCCATTTTGCCCCATGGCGACGAGCCACAGCTACCGCCACCGCCGCCGCCTGTTCTCCCGCCGGCGATGCCCGCAGTGGACGTGTCGCTGCAACCGCTGGGCGCCTCCCTGAGTCACGTGCCGTCTATCGCTTCCCGTGACTAGTTGTCCTCCGACATGGAACTCTTGCCTGCTCCGGGCCATATGTCGTCTTCGCCCGTCGGGTGCCCCGGCCCGATGGAGGTCGACCCTTCGGTCCCTCCTGTCTCTCTACAGGCGCATACATGTTGGCGTGCACCCTGGAGCAGGTTTTCAGGTGTTTCCTAGCTCCTCGCGGTCCGAATGGCAGGGTGCGGGTGGCACAGTCTCGCCTGTTGTTAGGCTCCCCACCTCGTTGCATATGTCAAACATGGGGTCCTCCCCACGGCAGGTGGAAGCCTTATGCCACAACCGTACGCCGATTTGTGGGGGAGGAATGTGGTGTCACCACCAGACACCACACTTGCTAGGTGGTAGCCTTTAAATCTGCCGCGGTCCAGTAGTATACGTCTGACCCGCGTGTCGCCACTATCAGTGATTGCAGACTGAGCACCACCACACGGCAGGTCTAGAGACACTTTATAGCACTCGCCCCAGTTGTACAGCCGACTTCGCTAGCGATGGTTCACTGACTTCTACGCTCTCATTTGCTGAGACAATAGTTAGCATAGCCTTCAGCTACGTTATTTGCTACAACCTAGCAATGCGCCATTATCAGTACTATTGATATTGTAAACCATGTATCGTCAGAGCGACGTTCATCATTAATGGATTAAAGTTAAGTATTCCACCAGCTACATCCATTTTTCTCAATTCTAATTCCCTTGCCATGTTCCAGACCTCACGCCAACCTGCGTGAGCCAAAACGCGTGCATTTCGGCCTCCTTTAGAAACACGGTGTTGGCTCTCCTGCCAACCACAACATTTAAGCTTTATAACAAATTTCCTGAAAACATAAAAGCTATTACTGAGGTCAGTACCCTTGGAAAATCTCTTAAGTCATGTTTACAGCATGACTGCTTTTACTCCATTGAAGAATATTTAAATTTATGATGTGTGTTATATAAACACCTATGTATAAGTGTATTATTGTAACCTAAATACTTATGCCTAGAAATGACTTTCAGCTCTGTATTTATAACTTGACTTGTCCACTGTCTTATGCATAAGCTGCTTTGCAGACAACAGGACCAATAAATACAACAGCAACAACAACGACAACAACCACCATTCCATTCAATTCAGTAGTAATGTTATCCTCTTCTGTGGTTGGTTGTCTTGTCTTTTGCTTCACTATATTCCATATTGCCTTAACTCTGTTGTCAGATGTACTGATTTCTGATATTATGTGCATGTTTCTTGATTTTTTTAATAACCTTTGTAATTAATTTTGAGTAGTTTTTGTAGTGCATAACTACTGCAAGGTCTCTACTTGTTCTTGTCAAAAGATACATTCCCCTTTTCCTTTTACAAAATACTTTAATCCCCTTAGTGATACTTGTTTTTTTACATGGCTGTTTAATGTTCCTTCTGATTAGCTTATGCGGAAAGCTATTTTCAAATACTGGCGGCCACTGAGTGAAGCGCGTTTCTTCGGCTCGCGAGTTTTTCCGCTCATTGAAGGTGTTACAGAGAAGTGCGGCAGTCCACAATGTGTGCATCTGACTAAACAAGTGTTACTTGCCGTGGTGTATTGTACTCCATTGATTACCACAAGTGATAAGTGATAAGTGAGTGAAAAATGGGAAGAGCACGAGTAAGCGGCAGCAGGTGAGGCTACAGGGGCGCAGGCAGCGCAGGCGCCTGGTCTCCGGCGGCAGGTGAGGCCCCGCTTCCCGACATCGGGGAGCTCGTCCGGTCCCAGGTGAGTGCGGCGCTGCGCAGCAAAGACAGGCTAGACGTAATCGTGCAGTCCATCACGGACTCTGTGACGGCCGCGGTCATGGACAAACTGAAAGAGTCTGTCGGACGCAACAGCACCGAAATCCAGTCTCTTAGAAAGTCCCTGGCCGCACAAGAGAAAAAAGCCGCCGACCTAGAGGCTAAACTGTCTGCTGCCACAGATGAAATTGAGCAGTATCAGCGAAGGAACAGCTTGCGCTTGTTCGGGGTAGCTGAAAACGATCGCGAAAACACCGACGACCTGGCCATTAGCCTCGTGCGTGAGAAA
This sequence comes from Schistocerca gregaria, assembly GCF_023897955.1. Classification (NCBI taxonomy): domain Eukaryota; kingdom Metazoa; phylum Arthropoda; class Insecta; order Orthoptera; family Acrididae; genus Schistocerca; species Schistocerca gregaria. The sequence goes on from NC_064926.1 coordinate 481,003,728, forward strand.
CTTGGCGTGCAGATCGATGTGGCCGATATTTGACAGAAGCCACCGTGTTGGGCGCAGGGTACCAGGTGCCATGAAACTCAGGCCCATAATAATTAAATTTGTCTCTTACCGGAAAAGAGCTGAAGTGTTTGCTCAGAAAAGAAAACTCGCCAAGAGTGGGGTTACCCTGAGGGAAGATCAGACGAGCGAAAGACTAAAAGTTTTGAACGCTGCGATCACACAGTTCGGCCTTCAAAATGTATGGACCCAGGATGGCAGGATCGTAGTCAAGACGGAAGGAGGGAGGAAAACGGTGACGAACATGTTCGAACTGAAAGACTGAGTGAAATCTCGCGAGACACAAAGTCTCATATTGTAATCTGTCTAATATAAGTTAATTTTTTTTCTTTCTTTTCATTTTTTTAGCTTAAATATTGCTCTGTTATTTCTATAAGTACCATAACCTGTATGTTTATACTGTTTACACTGTCAACTATAGCTTAACTAATGTATTATCAAATTATTCGTTTCTCTACATAACTATTTTTTATCTCTAATTACTTTTTCTCATGTAATTTTTGTTATTTTTGTATTATCAACTTTTCGTTTCTCCACATAACTATTTTCATCTTTAATTGTTTTTCTCATGTAATTTTGTTAATTATTACATAAGGTAGTCTCACTTCCATGCTTAATTAGCAACCCACCATCATACTTTAGTTGTAATCCTCATAAGTGAAATTAATATCACACTCTGTCGTAACGTGCAGATTACTGCCGTTGTGTTTGGCGAAATTCCTTCCCCTGCCAGCCCACGGCTGCTTCCAGAACCGTTGCAGACCTCGCTGACCTTGGCCGCAGACCCCGTTGCCTCCCCGGGGACCTACCCCCTCCCCTTCCCGACCGCTTTCACTGCACAGAACTGGGAGGACACTCCCTCACCCCCTTCCTTCACACGCCTTGCGCAATCCTCATGCCAGACCCTCTTGTCACCGCCAACCACGACCCGCAAACATCGGTCGGCAGCCTCCTCGGGCAATCAACACCCGAACGCACCAAGTTGCATATTGCACATGCAAATGTCCAGTCTCTGCCTGCTCACTTTGACGAGTTCAAATATATATTTCAAACTGCTGATATACACGTAATACTTTTGTCAGAGACTTGGTTCAAACCAAGTATTCCTACAACTTCCGTAAACCTAGATGGCTATATCTTTCTCAGGCACGACAGATACAACAGACAAGGGGGCGGAGTAGGGGCGTACATACGCTCTGATTTGTCACCTACAGTACTACACACATCTGACAACAATGTAGATAAACAAGTGGAATATATGTTCATAGAGATCAAATCGCTTAACAGAAAGTGCTTAATATGTGTCCTTTACAAACCTCCTAAAGTAGGTGGGTTCGCCTGCTTCGAAACTGCCCTCTCTAGTCTCGAATCGTCATATGAACATGTAATTATAGCAGGAGACACTAGCATTAATTTTCTGTGCAATAGTCCTTCCACTGGGAAATTTAAGAGGATGCTTTCTTCCTCAAATATGACGCTACTTCAGCTGGCACCTACTCATCACACGACTACCAGTCACACTTTCATTGATATATTCGCAACGAAATCTCCGAACAGAATAATCCGCACCTCTCAAATATCTGCGCCTGGCATGTCTGCCCATGACATCATTTCCATGACGTATTCACTAGAATGTCCTAGAAAGAAACAAAAACTGTCTACATACCGAGACCTCAAACGCATAAATTTGTCTGAACTCGAAACTGAGGCACAAGAAATAGTTTGGGGGATGACCTCTACTCCTCTCATGGACATAAACGACAAACTCCAGTATTTCACTAACAAAATTACTCGACTCTATGACAAATATGCTCCAATAAAGGCCAGAAAAGTAAAAAGGCAACCTGCACCCTGGCTGACTGATGAACTAAAACAGCTCATGAATCTCAGAGATGCTGCACATCGAGCATACAAGATACACCCTACACCTGAAAATCATGCTGTATACAAGCAGAAACGAAACAAAGTCAGTCAAGCGGTGAGAAACGCTAAGCTCAGACATGCCCGTACATTAGCTGACAATAGATGTAGACCAGCTATCCTGTGGCAAAATCTTCATAGTCTCGGTTTAGGCAAAATAAAAGTTGCAGAAAATCACATGGTCCCAGCTGAAGAACTAAACCGATTCTTCACGTTACAACCAAAATTGTACCGCAAAAAGAGAGAGAGAGAGAGAGAGAGAGAGAGAGAATCATTGATTACTTCATGGGGTTGAACGACTGTAGCAAAGAAAAATTCTATCTACAGCACGTCACTTGCAGTACTGTCAAGAAAGCCATAATGCGGATTAGATCAGCATCTACTGGACATGATGGTATCACTATCCAGATGGTAAAACTTATTATTGACCAACTACTGCCCTCTATAACAGACATTTTCAACGATTCATTAATCACAAGTGTTTTCCCGGAGGCCTGGAAACTGGGACAAATTAAGCCACTGCCTAAAAAGGACATAGCTACAGCACCCTCTGACTACCGCCCCATCTGCCTTCTTCCTGCACTATCAAAGGCCTTAGAATATATAGTTCATGACCAGCTCACCAACTACCTCACTACTAACAACCTACTAGACGAATACCAATCAGGTTTCCGTAAACATCGAAGCACAACATCTGCTCTGATAAAGGTGACAGATGACTTGAAACTTGCCATGGACAGACAAGAAGCGACTATCATTTGCTTCTTAGATTTCAGCAAAGCATTTGATACTGTCGACTTCGACATCTTACTGGCCAAACTTAGCGGTCTAAATTTCTCACCAAGTGCAGTGCAATGGTTTCGCTCATACAGGACGTCTCGTCAGCAACGCGTCCTATCTGGGAATATAAAATCACAATGGCGGCAGGTAGTGTCAGGCGTTCCCCAAGGCTCAGTATTAGGTCCTATACTCTTCTCTCTGTATGTCAACGATGTGTCATCGGTTCTGACCTATTGCAAATACCATATGTATGCTGATGACCTTCAGTTGTATCTAAGTGCGAAACCAAGCAATCTCAAGAAAGCTATTGAAAATTTCAATACTGACCTCGATGCACTGTCAAAATGGGCACAGGACATAGGTCTAAAACTAAACCCATCTAAAACACAAGCAGTACTTGTTGGTCACTCAAAGCTCATTAGCCCAAAACATCGGGAATCCTTACCACCTCTTATCCTAAATGGAACAAATATTACCTTCTCTCCCTCAGCAAAGAGTTAGATGAAAATCTAAATTGGACAGAGCACGTAACTGCAGTGTGCAAAAAAGCATCAGCATCCCTTCATGTCCTACAAAAATATAAAAAACTCTTCCCTTTCGATCTGAAAAAGAAATTAGTACAAACGCTTATACTGCCAATCATTGACTACAGCGATATTATCCTACAAGGCCTCTCTCAGGAAAATTCCCGACATATAGAACTGGTCATGAATGCCTGCGTCCGATATATCTGTGACGTTCGACTTTTTGATCACATTTCACCAGCATATGCAAAATTGTCCTGGCTGCGTGAAGACAAACGCAGAGATTTCCATACACTCTGTCTCATCTACTGCCTTATAAATGCAAACTGTCCCTCATATCTCTCCTCGTCCCTAACGCTCATGTCAGAACAACATGACAGAAACACACGTTCCCATTATAATAAAATCCTCTCCGTTCCACTGCATCGCTCAGTCTCCTTCTCCAAGTCCTTTACAGTAGCGGGAACCCGACTCTGGAATAACCTCCCTCGTTATGTTAGAGAACTTAAAAACATGTCCAGCTTCAAAAAACAGTTAATGACATATCTACTTAAGCAACAGTAATGCCTTCCTCTGTACATGAATGCACTTCACCTCATTACTTCCCTCTTTCCCCTTCCTTAAATTCCCATTCCCCAAAACATGCTAAACTAGTAAACATCTACTTTACACACCAAGATATTATGTACATCTGCACAAACCTTCGTTACTATTGCCAATCCTTCTCATGTTTGTCATTATTATTTGATTTTTTTTACTGTTATTATTATTGCTTATTATTGCTTTTATCATAATCTGTATGTATAGCACCTGCTGTAAAAATACTGCCAGCATTTAATTTATTAAGTCTTAGTCATGTTTATCATTACATTTTATTATTGCTTTTATCATAATCTGTATGTATTGCACCTGTTGTAAAAATACTGCCGCATTTACTTAATTAGATCTTAGTTACTACTCTTTATTCATATTGTCACTAGAGTAAGCTAACATTCTCATTTAAACTATTGTCATGATGTAACTCTGATGTGTGAAATGCTGCAAGTGTGGAACACTGGTCCGATGTAAGAGAGGGCCTGAAGGCCCTAATCTGATCAGGTTAAAGAAATAAATAAATAAATAATATGAATTTATCATGGAATAAATTAAATTTTATATTGGCATTTGGTTCTTTTATAAATTCCATCCCAGGTTATTTCTTGTAAACTACTCTTAAAAACATTTGCCCTGTAGTAATTAATGATTCTAACTGACTTCCACTGAGGTGTATCCACACTGTAAGGCACTGTCATTTATCCTGACTAACTGTGCATTATCACCAGAGAGAGCATTTATTACTGGGTAAACAATTATTTTCTTGCTTTGTGCCTCATCAAAGAAAACACTATCAATTAGGGACCTACTGTCTTTATCCACCCATGTTGAAAAGTTAACTACTGAGAGCAAATTGTAGGATCCATATAAGGTTTCATGATCATTTTTCTTATCAGATTCCTTTAGAAAATCTACATTGAATTCACCACAGACTATTAACTGCTTGCTGATATTTGATTGACTGCACAGTAAGGAATCCCAGTTCCTCATAAATAATTCAAAATTTCCCATGGGGGATCTATGTACTGTTACAATTAAAAGTGAACCGTTTTTCAACATTAATTCACAAGCACGCACTTCCATGTGTCATTCACTACAAAATCTACTTGTGTCAATGCTTTTGAACTTGAGTTCTTCATATGCAACGACTATCTTTTCCTCTACATTTTACAAGCAGGCAAGAAGCTCTTCTACCTTATTACTCAATCCTCTAATATTTTGGTGGAGTAAGCTAACCTTACTTTTCTGTGCCTTCTTGTGGGGCTCTTATGTTATAGCAACTTCTTTCAAAACAACCAAACAGCACATTGAAACCACAATAAAGTCCAAATCCAACAGTAGGTTCATAAATAAAGTACATCACTTACCACTGAAAGCATGTTTATTACTGACTCCAACATAAAGAAACCACACGTTGGCTTTGTGTTGTGTTGTGTTGTGTGTGTGTGTGTGTGTGTGTGAGAGAGAGAGAGAGAGAGAGAGAGAGAGAGAGAGAGAGAGAGAGTTGTGCGTGTGTACTTGAGCTTGTTGGCCAAAAGCTTAAATGTTTAGTAGTCTTTTGATTGTGCCTGTCCGCAACTCAACACCTCCTCTACATGGGGAGTAGCAGTGTATGCTTTTCATAACATTGTTGTAAACACTACATAACAAATAATTGTGCTACCCAGCAATACTAACCACGAAGCTACAAAGTATGCACCGCAGCATGTGGCAGTATTATACACTCCTGGAAATGGAAAAAAGAACACATTGACACCGGTGTGTCAGACCCACCACACTTGCTCCGGACACTGCGAGAGGGCTGTACAAGCAATGATCACACGCACGGCACAGCGGACACACCAGGAACCGCGGTGTTGGCCGTCGAATGGCGCTAGCTGCGCAGCGTTTGTGCACCACCACCGTCAGTGTCAGCCAGTTTGCCGTGGCATACGGAGCTCCATCGCAGTCTTTAACACTGGTAGCATGCCGCGACAGCGTGGACGTGAACCGTATGTGCAGTTGACGGACTTTGAGCAAGGGCGTATAGTGGGCATGCGGGAGGCCGGGTGGATGTACCACCGAATTGCTCAACATGTGGGGCGTGAGGTCTCCACAGTACATCGATGTTGTCGCCAGTGGTCAGCGGAAGGTGCACGTGCCCGTCGACCTGGGACCGGATTGCAGCGACACACGGATGCACGCCAAGACCGTAGGATCCTACGCAGTGCCGTAGGGGACCGCACCGCCACTTCCCAACAAATTAGGGACACTGTTGCTCCTGGGGTATCGGCGACGACCATTCGCAACCGTCTCCATGAAGCTGGGCTACGGTCCCGCACACCGTTAGGCCATCTTCCGCTCACGCCCCAACATCGTGCAGCCAGCCTCCAGTGGTGTCGCGACAGGTGTGAATGGAGGGACGAATGGAGACGTGTCATCTTCAGTGATGAGAGTCGCTTCTGCCTTGGTGCCAATGATGGTCGTATGCGTGTTTGTCGACGTGCAGGTGAGCGCCACAATCAGGACAGCATACGACCGAGGCACACAGGGCCAACACCCGGCATCATGGTGTGGGGAGTGATCTCCTACACTGGCCGTACACCTCTGGTGATCATCGAGGGGACACTGAATAGTGCACGGTACATCCAAACCGTCATCGAACCCATCGTTCTACCATTCCTAGACCGGCAAGGGAACTTGCTGTTCCAACAGGACAATGCACGTCCGCATGTATCCCGTGCCACCCAACGTGCTCTAGAAGGTGTAAGTCAACTACCCTGGCCAGCAAGATCTCCGGATCTGTCCCCCATTGAGCATGTTTGGGACTGGATGAAGCGTTGTCTCACGCGGTCTGCACGTCCAGCACGAACGCTGGTCCAACTGAGGCGCCAGGTGGAAATGGCAGCCTGCATTGCTGCGAAAGGTGGATATACACTGTACTAGTGCCGACATTGTGCATGCTCTGTTGCCTGTGTTTATGTGCCTGTGGTTCTGTCAGTGTGATCATGTGATGTATCTGACCCCAGGAATGTGTCAATAAAGTTTCCCCTTCCTGGGACAATGAATTCACGGTGTTCTTATTTCAATTTCCAGGAGTGTATTTACCCCAAAACAAATCTTAGAGGCAGTCATCAGTTTCATGCCAGCATTTGCTGCATTCCTTTGATATTATCTACACTGATGGTTTGTTAACCAGCAACTTGAACATGGAGCATCATTAACAGTTTCCTTTGCTTCTTAAAAGTGTTTGATCAGCAGTACCTAAGAGAAAATAAATATTTAAATCATCACAAACATTTGCCTTTGTGTTGGCGACCTGTACACTGCCAAAACCGTGATCCTGCCTGGATTCTATTCTATTAGCCAGACAGTCCTAGAATCTCATTTGCCTTTTGACACACACATAACATGCCAACAGTGCACAACAGCGTGTTGCTGTATTAGTCAGTCCAGATGACATTTCATGCTTCACAAATCCAATGGTGCTATCCTTGCACCTATTCACCCTTTTTTATGTGAAACAAATAGACATGCAATTGTGTCTGTTTGCATGTCCATCTTCCACAGCAACTGTTATAATCAGTTATTATTTGTTTTCCATCTTAAGCTTACTTTATGTATTTTCAAGAATTTCTTGGGACAGTTCTTAGAGGTGGAACTTCTGCCTGGTGGTGAAATAGAGTAGATTTAACCTTCACAGACTATAAAGTAATAACAGGGCATCTGCAAAACTATTACTGAGCTCCAATTTACAGATAAAAATATTACTTTGGAAAACTCAGAGTTCCCACAAAAACATTTTAAATAGGTTTACTGATGCCTGTGTAGGCATCAGTAAATCTATTTAAAATGCCTGTGTAGGCATCAGTAAATCTATTTAGAATGTTTTTGTGGGACCTCTGAGGTTTCCAACTTTTAATACTAGAATGATGGTGATTTAATTCCACTCTCAACTTTACTCATCTCTGCACCCATACTTCCTGTCATTACAGTCAACAACCAGATCTTGGCATAGGATGTGAAGCACTTTCCTTAGATTAATAATCATATCTCCCCAAACACAACTATTGAAATGAAATTAATTATTGTGTGAAATGTGCCATAGCTGCCAATAAAGAATCTTCAACAATGTCATTGGTATTCAAACCAAACTAAGTGTGTTTAATGCCATCATAATACTTACTCATCGTAATCTCATCTGTGACTGCTAATGATAGACTACTACCAGAGGACATCCAAAGTCTTTTGCAAGTGATCTTGATCTGTGAAGGAACCTTTGACTGAAAAGGCAAGATATATGCATAAATTTGTTTTGGAAAATTGATGGCATGGTTATTAAATATCAAATTTGTTGGCAGACCATGTAGTTTGTTGTTTCTGATTGTATATCCAAAAGCAAATAAAGCATTTTTGATTTTTTAGGAACTGGTTAAAGAAGACAGATAAGGCAGCAAAAATTCTCTGTATTTGCTCTGATGCAAAACCTGAGGAAATGCAAAATCTGGGAGAATACTGCTGTTTTTTTTCTGAATGGCATCTACTGGCCACAGATGTCTAGAGTATTATGGAGAACACAGTTGAAAACACAAAGAAGAAAAGTGTACAGGTAGGATAGAACTGTTGTAACAACAGGCAAACAATAATCTTGAATAACTGCTAGAGGTGACCAACAGCACCACCATTGTGGACAAGTTCATGGTTTAAGAATCAGACTCAACAGTCACCTAAAAAGCTGTAATCACAAGTGATGAAGAAGGTGATCATATTCATTGGAAGGAAAGCAAGGAGATTAGAGTTTAGCTTCTGTTGACAGTGTGCTCATTACAGATGGTGCACAAGCTCAGATTATGAAAGGGAAAAGGAAATCAGCTGTGCTCTTTTCAAAGGAACCACCAAGATATTTGCCTGGTATGATTTAGGGAAATCACAAAAAGCATAAATCTGGATGTCCAGACAGAGATTAGAATTGTCATTCTCCTGAATATGAATCCAGTGGGCTAACCACAGCACCACTAGCGAGTGATAGTCTGTGGCTACACAGTTAAAAGAACTATTCAGGGGAACCAATGTTTCCTGTACTTCATATCACAGAGATGGTACAAATTCACACAGTTTGTTGTTAATGTCCAGTAATGAACTGGAGAGAGATTTGCAGCATGTGGCCTATCCACATCTGTTAAAATCTTAGTTACCTGTTGCTAATCTTTTTGCCACGCAGATGTTTGTTACCACAGTCACTCACCTTCATGGCCCTCAAGCAACTCGGTATCTTCACAACTTCAGAGATTGAGGCCCCCAAGCACCTGACTTCAATAAAATGAATTAAATCTCCTGTTTTATCCATCAATAGTATGACAGCCAGCATAGTATCTAACAATATCAGAGTTGTCCCATTTCAAACTGTTACACTTGCTGAGAAACAAGATTTTTTTTCCAGCATGGCTGCTAAGTATTTTACAGTTGCTGATTGCTGTATCATGACGTAGAAATTGGTACAAAGTAAGAACCTATTCCTCTTCAGCCTGCATTAGCACATAACATGATCATTGATCCAAATAATGATATTTGAACATCAGAAACAGAATCATTGATTTAAAGTACAGGAGACTCATCAATATAAATTATGTACCAGAGATACATACAGTGCCTCAGAAAAATTAAAATCATTCTTTTAAAAACAGATATATATATATATATATATATATATATATATATATATATATTACAAATGTGTTTCAAAAAAATCTTCATCATCGTTTAAAAATCTCATGAGGGAATATTAACATTTTTGCACGAGGATGGTAAGTTGTTTTATCTTCAGTAAACTTAGGTCCATACTGTGAAAGTTTTTCATTTTTAATTAGTTATAAATTTTTGTAGCCATGTACTGAGGAGACTGGGAGTAGAGTTGTAATATATGAGATGGCAACATGACATTATCTTTGTTTCATGTGTCATTCACAAGTTAAAAATGTTTTTCTGTAATTATGTCTGGATAGGTATGGATAGAGGCAACAGTTCATAAATCCCAAAAGGTTATTCCATATTTTACAATAGATAAATCATTTGGGCAATGAGAAAGTTGTGACATCTTTTTAGAAACTTGCTTCTTCTTAGTTGACAGTTAAGAAATGAGCACTTAATTTAAATGTTCTGTACGTCTCTTGGAGATGATCTGTTTGAAGGAAATTGCAAATCTGTTAGTATGGCTGAAGATATTGAAGCTGCTAAATGTGATTTTGGATGAACATTGATGAAAGGTGAATGAGGTAGCTCACACCACTGGCATATCAGAATACATTTTTAGAAACAGTCCAACTGATTCTCTATGCTGCTTTGTTACTGGAGATGAGAGGTTTTGTAAAATACTACCTACAACATACCCAAGCAAAGTCCAGTCCAAGCCGATTAGAGTTTCAACTATTACAAATAGAGTCTGCCACAATAACACCATAGCCAATATGACACCACTCACAGTGTGCACTCCACTGCACCTATCATCACTGGTTTTGGCCAGCCCTAGGCTGGTTTCTACACTCCTGGAAATTGAAATAAGAACACCGTGAATTCATTGTCTCAGGAAGGGGAAACTTTATTGACACATTCCTGGGGTCAGATACATCACATGATCACACTGACAGAACCACAGGCACATAGACACAGGCAACAGAGCATGCACAATGTCGGCACTAGTACAGTGTATATCCACCTTTCGCAGCAATGCAGGCTGCTATTCTCCCATGGAGACGATCGTAGAGATGCTGGATGTAGTCCTGTGGAACAGCTTGCCATGCCATTTCCACCTGGCGCCTCAGTTGGATCAGCGTTCGTGCTGGACGTGCAGACCGCGTGAGACAACGCTTCATCCAGTCCCAAACATGCTCAATGGGGGACAGATCCGGAGATCTTGCTGGCCAGGGTAGTTGACTTACACCTTCTAGAGCACGTTGGGTGGCACGGGATACATGCGGACGTGCATTGTCCTGTTGGAACAGCAAGTTCCCTTGCTGGTCTAGGAATGGTAGAACGATGGGTTCGATGACGGTTTGGATGTACCGTGCACTATTCAGTGTCCCCTCGACGATCACCAGAGGTGTACGGCCAGTGTAGGAGATCGCTCCCCACACCATGATGCCGGGTGTTGGCCCTGTGTGTCTCGGTCGTATGCTGTCCTGATTGTGGCGCTCACCTGCACGTCGACAAACACGCATACGACCATCATTGGCACGAAGGCAGAAGCGACTCTCATCGCTGAAGATGACACGTCTCCATTCGTCCCTCCATTCACACCTGTCGCGACACCACTGGAGGCGGGCTGCACGATGTTGGGGCGTGAGCGGAAGACGGCCTAACGGTGTGCGGGACCGTAGCCCAGCTTCATGGAGACGGTTTGCAAATGGTCGTCGCCGATACCCCAGGAGCAGTGTCCCTAATTTGCTGGGAAGTGGAGGTGCAATCCCGTACTGCACTGCGTAGGATCCTACGTTCTTGGCGTGCATCCGTGAGTCGCTGCGGTCCGATCCCAGGTCGACGGGCACGTGCACCTTCCGCCGACCACTGGCGACAACATTGATGTACTGTGGAGACCTCACGCCCCACGTGCTGAGCAATTCGGCGGTACGTCTACCCGGCCTCCCGCATGCCCACTATACGCCCTCGCTCAAAGTCCGTCAGCTGCACATACGGTTCACGTCCACGCTGTCGCGGCATGCTACCAGTGTTAAAGACTGCGATGGAGCTCCATATGCCACGGCAAACTGGCTGACACTGACGGCGGCGGTGCACAAATGCTGCGCAGCTAGCGCAATTCGACGGCCAACACCGCGGTTCCTGGTGTGTCCGCTGTGCCGTGCGTGTGATCATTGCTTGTACAGCCCTCTCGCAGTGTCCAGAGCAAGTATGGTGGGTCTGACACACCGGTGTCAATGTGTTATTTTTTCCATTTCCAGGAGTGTTTATTGGAGTCTGGGATGACCCCGTCAGATTTGTGCTTGAGGATTGGTGCACCACAGTGCTCAGTAGTAGTGTAGCACCAGCTGCTCAGTTTCCTTGGTAACGTTGGGTTGCGCCACTACATTCCTTCTCTCGTCCTCCTCCACCCCCTCCACCCTCAAAGCAGTGACCGCTGGGCTACAAGATGAAGCTGGTGCAGATCATTGGGGGAATTGGGACGGGTTGATGTTCATAGGCTTTGCCATGGAAGGCCAAGACAGGACAGTCTCTATGGGCAATGGTTAGATCACCAGGGGACCAGAGGGTCCAGAAAAGTAGGTGGCGACTGACCAGGAGGGTTGAGGTAAAGTTGGTTATGATGACACCACGGAAGACCACAGTATATGGAGGCCATAGTATACAACCCAGTTTCCTGGAAGTCTGAGATCACCTCTCAGATGTAGGTTGGGAAGTGTCCACACTTGGTGCTTACCTGGAAATGAGAAGCCTCAGGGATGGTGTGTACCTGCAATGGGTGCAGCATATTCAAAGGTTGAGTTAGGGCAACCATGAAGCCGCTCCACCGAGCAGTGGCCCTTGATCGGCATGTCCGAGTTCGAGTCTCGGTCGGGCACACAGTTTTAATCTGCCAGGAAGTTTCATGTCCCTATAAGTTTCTAAAAAGCTACAGAGAACATTAGGTGCAGTGTTTGATGTAACTGACTTGTGGAACTGTGTTTTAAGGACGTGGATAAAGCTTTCTGTGTGGCTGTTAAATGCTAGGTGAAATGCCATCATGTGAAAATGTTGAATCCTGTTACAGGTGCAAAAGCATTTGAAATCATAGGAAATAAACACTGTCCTCTCATCACAACATCAGAAACCAACATATGTGGGGTGCCTTCAGGGGCAAAGAGTTTTTTCCAAGGCCTCAATAGTAGCAGCAGTAGTGACTGGGACTTGCAAAATGCAAAATGGAAAATGTGAATAGGACCAACCACATGGAGCTCAAAATAGATCAGCAAACTCTAAATGGATACCCTCCCATTATTCCACAGTGTCAGGGCAGGGAGGAAACAGCTGAGGAGGTGCAGCTCGATGGGCCTGATAGGCGAAAGATTGGCAGAGCAGGTCTGTGATGTCAGAGTCAATATTTGACTAGAATGCACGCTTTTGCACCAAACATTTCATCCAGAACATGCCCCTATGGGCAGCAAACTGGAAGTGAAGTTCTTGTGGTCTCAGAGAATGAGAAACCAGGATGTGGCAGTGGTCCTCATCCAAAACCCATGACAAAATTTATCCATAAAATACTGAAGAAGGGGATGAACAGATCCTGAAAGTTACTGTTTATAATGGTAAAGGTTGTATGCTGTATTTAGCACTAGGTACATTTGTGATGCGGCATCTAAGGGGACTTGAAAATATGCCTCTTTGTGATCAGTTTTACTGAATAGAGTTCCATGGCTTAATTTTACAAGGAGTTCACCTTGTCTCAAGAGAGGACAAGCTTCCACTTCAGCCTATGCAATGATTGTTACTTTGAAATAGCAACAAAGGTGAAGGTGCTATTGCATTTACGCACCGTTACCAGTGGAGTGGCACATTGACCACGGATACTAGGCATTTAACATGTCTTTACCTGTGAACCGATCCAGTCATCTTTGAGGGCATCCATAAGAGGCAAGGGCATCGGGCAAAAATTAAAAGAGATGGGGCAGCTGCCACTTTAAAAGTGTTGTGAGCTCTGAAATCAGTTGTCTTCCCTAGTACAGGTGAGAAAATTTTGGCATATTTATCACAGATAATATTTAAGTCAGCGCAATGCCCTTTTGATTGCATGATTTCATGAACCAAAAATCCTAATGTGTGGAAAGAGTCTATCCCAAAAACAATGTCCATTTCAGAGTTAGCTACTACAAGAAAATTTACTGGATGAGTGTCTTAGTTATAAGTATATGAAACTGAAAGCCTCCGTAGCAAAGGCACATGATAGCATCCATAAGTCCAAAGATTTGTTTCATCTGCTTGCAATGACAGTGACTCTAAACTTAATTAAGTAGATTGGTTTAGTAGTGACAAAGAAGCAAATGCAACTCACAAACACATGACCACAGTTGTGCTTGCATTTGTCTGTGTCTGTGTGTGTGTGTGTGTGTGTGTGTGTGTGTGTGTGTGTGTGTGTGTTTGTGTGTTTGTGTGAGTGTGACAAAGGCCTTGTTGGATGAAAGCTTGTGTTGTGACAGTCCTTTTGTTGTGCCTAACTGCGACTCAGCATCTCCGCTATATGGTGAGTAGCAACTGTTCAGTCTAGTGTAAACTACATGCATTAAGTTTGTTTAAGTCTGAAGAAGTAAGCTTACCAGTCTGCACCTATTGGAGGTACTTTTCATCCAGGACACATCTGAGTTTCCAGGCAACATCAGCCTTCAGATAGCGACAATGTAATCCACACACTTCACTGTGGCAGGATGTGATCTTTATAGACTGAAGCTGTCATGTACTCCTAGGAAAGATATGCAGTGGCACATGCGTTTTTAATGTAATGCTCCCAATACAAGAACACTGATGGAACCAAATCACTTACTTTTGAAAATATGCACCGGGTTAAAACATTCACCAAGGGCATGTAAGAAGAAATACAGGTTAAAAAAAGAGTAGGATTCTCAGTCTAAACATAAGTATGTATGTAATAATGTATGGAGAGTTCTGACTGAGAATAACAAATTATTTAGGAATTAAAGGAGACGACTCACCGAAAGGCAGAAGCACTGCATCATTGAAATACACAAACAGAAGGTACAGAGCTTTGCTAGCTTACGGAATGAAATTCCTTTCTCAAGCCGTAGGAGAACACACACACACACACACACACACACACACACACACACACACACACACACACACACACACCTGTCTAACTACATTGTGCTCAGTCGACTGCCAGCTCCTGCCTGGCGCTCGGTGAGTCTACTGGCGTGGAGGGTGGGGTGGGGTGAGGTGGGGGATGGAAAGAGGCAGAAGGCAGGTTGGGAGAAGCATCTACAGCTCATGGGAGGGGTACAGGTAGAGGGGGCAGGTGGCAGACAGCTTGGCACGCGATTTCACAGACTAGGGCATGAGATGGCAGCACACAACTAGCTGACACATAATGGTCGGAGGGTATTGGAAACGGACGGTGTGAGAGTGTATGTACATGGACACACACACACACACACACACACACACACACACACACACGCACACAGTGTTGGGTGGTTTACCTTAGGTTTATGCTAGGGAGGTTCCGGGAGTGAAGGATATGCTGTAAGAATAGCTCCTGTCTGCACAGCTCTGAAAAGCTGGTGGTGGGGAGGATTCATGGTATGGGCTGTGAAACAGCCATTGAAATCTTGCATGTTGTGCTCTGCTGCATGTTGTGCCACCAGGTGGTCCACCTTGTTTTTGTCAACGGTTTGACAGTGACCATTCATTCTTGTTGACAGCTGCTTGGTTGTCAAAGCAAAGTAGAAAGCTGTGCAGTGATTGCAGCAGAGCTAGTATGTAACATGGTTGCTTTCACAAGTGGCATGACCTCTGATGGTGCAGAATAAGCTTGTGATGGGACTGGAGTAATGGGTGCTGGGTGGATGAATAGGGCAGGTCTTGCATCTGGGTCTTCCACAAGGGAGTGATCCCTGTGGCAGGGGACTGGGGATGGGAGTTTGGATGTTGCAGAAGTTGGGTGGGCAGTGGAACACAACTTCAGGAAGGATCTCAGGTACAATGTCCCTCATTTCAGGGCATGATCATAGATAATCAAAGCCCTGATGAAGGACATGGTTCAGTTGTTCCAGTCCCAGGTGGTATTGGGTGACAAGGGGGGTACTTCTTTGTTTTGGGTTCATGGGATGAATCTGTGGATGAGGTGTGTGTGGGGATATGGCATGGCAGATCTGTTTGTGTGTTAGGTCTGGTGGGTATTGCCTGTCTGCAAAGGCCTTTCTGAGGCCTTCAGAATATTGGGCGAGGGAGTTATCATCACCGAAGATGTATCTGCCATGGATGGCCAGGCTGTATGGGAGGGATTTTTTGGTATGGAGGGGTGGCAGCTGTCAAAGTGCAGGTACTGTTGGTGATTGGTGGGTTTGATGTGGACTGAAGTGTGGATGGAGTCATTTGAGAGGATGATATTGAGATCTAGGAAGGTGGCACAATGGGTGGAGGAGGACCAGGTTAAGTGAATGGGAGAGAAGGTATTGAGATTGTGGAGGATGAGGATACAGTGTCCTGCCCTTGGATCCACATGATAAAGATGTCATCAATAAAGCTGAACCAGACCAGGGGTTTGGGAAGCTAGGAATGTTTCCTCTAGGTGGCGCATGGAGAGGTTGGCATATAAGAGCATCATGTGGGTGTCCATTGCTGTGCCACAAATGTGTTTATATTCCTTCCCTTCAAAGGTAAAGTAGTTAGGATGTACTTGGTTATGTGTATGAGGAATGAAGTGATGGGTTTGGAATATGCAGGGTGTTGGGAGAGGTAGTGTTCAATTGTGGCAAGTCCATAAGCATGAAGGATGTTGGCAAGAAGTGGTTGGTATCTTTAATGCAGAAGGCTAGGTTTTGGGCAATTGGTTACTGATGTTGATCAACAAGGGCCAAGATTCTTTCAGTGGATGCACTGTAACCTGCCACCATGTGGTGCCCACGATTGTTAGGTTTCTGGATCTCTGGGAACATGTAGAACATGGGTGTGCAAGCTGTTGTTGGAGTGAGCAGGGAGATGGATTCAGAGGAGAGATTCTGAAAAGGGCATAAGGATTTCAGCAGGGACTGGATGTTATGTTGGATTGGGTGGGGTCACTTCGGCAGAGCTTGTTGGTGGAGGTTTCAGACAGCTTGTTGAAGCCCTCTGGTTCATCACAACAGTGGTGGAACCTTTGTCTGCTGGAAGGCTGATCAGGTCAGGATCCGTTTTTAGGTTGTGTAGGGCAGAAGTCCTTTCTTCTGCTTAAATAAATTTTGCTGTTCTTAGGGAGGGAGCTTGGGGAAGGATGGTGAGGCTAGGTTGGAAGTTAGGAATTCGTGGAAGATGACCAGGGGATGGTTAGGCAGGAGTGTGGGGAGGGTGGTACAAATTGGGACAGGCAGAGTTTGATGTTAGGAATGGACTGGCTTTAGTTGGAGGGATTGGTGGCAAAGAAGTGATTCCACTGTAGGGAGTGGGAGAAGGAGAATAGGTCTTTCACAAGTGTAACTTTGTTAAATCTGGGAGCAGGGCTAAATGTGAGGCCTTTGGATAGCACTGACACTTCTGTGGGGCTGAGGATTTAGGTGGAAAGATTAACAACATTGTTTTGGGATTGTTTCGGTTCTGGATTTCGTGGAGTGCTGGTATGGATATGGGTTTTGGAGGATGTGATTGGTTGAAAACGTCAGCTAGGCAGGGTCTGGGCAGTACGAGTAGTTGAGGAGGAGGAATACTGGGGTAGCATTGGGGTTGGATAATAGTGCCCCAAGGTGGGAGAAGGATTTCAGCAGGTTGGATAACTAGTGGAGGTGGTAGTTGGAATGTACCTCTAGGTGTTGGAGTGTCAGGATTTCATTTTGGGTGATGAGGTTTAGGTAGCGGGGATTGCATAGCAGCAGTGACACAGTGACGATAAATCAGGCATGATCGAATTTATTTCACATGCACAATGATATATACACATGATCAGATATATCGGCCAAAATACAACCCCCTGCTCCAATACAATTCCTTTCCCTCCTTTCAACAATCAACATTATTCAACACTCCCTGTAACCTCCTGCAAACGTTTACCCGCCACTTTCAGCTTCCTTATAATCTGGATCCAAGACCGGACACCTTATCCCTATTCCTCCTCAATATCAACACCATCTCTCCCACCCACTTCACCTGGTCCTTGTCCATCCATAGTGCCACCTTCCTAGGTCTTGATCTCCTCTCAGATGGCTCCATCCACACCTCAGTCCGCAGCAAACCCACCAATCACCAACAGTAGCTGCACTTTGACAGCTGCCACCCCTTCCACAACAAAAAATCATGCCACACATGGCAGACACATCTGCAGTGATGAGAACTCCCTTGTCCAGTATGCTGAAGGCCTTTGCAGACAGGCAACACACACACACACACACACACACACACACACACACACACACACCCATCCCAAGAACCAACAACAAAGAAGTGCCCCCTTGTCACCCAACACCACCTGGGACTGGAACGACTGAACCACATCCTTCCTCAGCTTTGATTATCTATCATCATGCCCTGAAACGAGGGACATCCTACCAAATATACTTTCATCCCTCCCCCTCCCCACAGTGTTGTTCACCTACCCAACCTCCACAACGTCCTAGTCCATCCCTATGCCACTCCCACCTCCAATCACCTGCCACTAGGATCATACCCTTTTGGAAGACCTGCCTTCCGTCTGTCTCCATACCTCCTCCACAACCAACTCATACCACTACACTCATCGTGTGCCAGGAAAGAGCTGGCAGTGAAACTGAGCAAAATAAAAATATTCTGTGTGTGTGTTTTATAAAAACAAAGATTACAAGACTTACCAAGCGGGAAAGCGCCGGCAGACAGGCACAATGAACAAAACACACAAACACACACACAGAATTACTAGCTTTCACAACCGATGGTTGCTTCTTCAGGAAGGAGAGGGAAAGACGAAAGGATGTGGGTTTTAAGGGAGAGGGTAAGGAGTCATTCCAATCCCGGGAGCGGAAAGACTTCCCTTAGGGGGAAAAAAAAGGACAGGTGTACACTCGCGCACACACACACACACACATATCAATCTGCACATACACAGACACAAGCAGACATATTTAAAGGCAAAGAGTAAGGGCAGAGATGTCAGTCGAGGCGGAAGTACAGAGGCAAAGAAGTTGTTGAAAGACAGGTGAGGTATGAGCGGCGGCAACTTGAAATTAGCGGACGTTGAGGCCTGGCGGATATCGAGAAGAGAAGATATACTGAAGGGCGAGTTCCCATCTCCGGAGTTAGGATAGGTTGGTGTTGGTGGGAAGTATCCAGATAACTCGGACGGTGTAACACTGTGCCAAGATGTGCTGGCCGTGCATCAAGGCATGTTAGCCACAGGGTGATCCTCATTACCAACAAACACTGTCTGCCTGTGTCCATTCATGCGAATGGACAGTTTGTTGCTGGTCATTCCCACATAGAAAGCGTCACAGTGCAGGCAGGTCAGTTGGTAAATCACGTGGGTGCTCTCACACGTGGCTCTCCCTTTGATCGTGTACATCTTCCGGGTTACGGGACTGGAGTAGGTGGTGGTGGGAGGGTGCATAGGACAGGTTTTACACCAGGGGCGGTTGCAAGGGTAGGAGCCAGAGGGTAGGGAAGGTGGTTTGGGGACTTCATAGGGATGAACCAAGAGGTTACGAAGGTTAGGTGGACGGCGGAAAGACACTCTTGGTGGAGTGGGGAGGATTTCATGAAGGATGGATCTCATTTCGGGGCAGGATTTTAGGAAGTCGTATCCCTGCTGGAGAGCCACATTCAAGGTCTGATCCAGTCCCGGGAAGTATTCTGTCACAAGTGGGGCACTTTTGGGGTTCTTCTGTGAGAGGTTCTGGGTTTGAGGGGATGAGGAAGTGGCTCTGGTTATCTGCTTCTGTACCAGGTTGGGAGGGTAGTTGCGGGATGCGAAAGCTGTTTTCAGGTTGTTGGTGTAATGGTCGAGGGATTCAGGACTGGAGCAGATTCGTTTGCCACGAAGGCCTAGGCTGTAGGGAAGGGACCGTTTGATATGGAATGGGTGGCAGCTGTCATAATGGAGGTACTGTTGCTTGTTGGTGGGTTTGATGTGGACGGATGTGTGAAGCTAGCCATTGGACAGATGGAGGTCAACGTGTAGGAAAGTGGCATGGGATTTGGAGTAGGACCAGGTGAATCTGATGGAACCAAAGGAGTTGAGGTTGGAGAGGAAATTCTGGAGTTGTTCTTCACTGTGAGTCCAGATCATGAAGATGTCATCAATAAATCTGTACCAAACTTTGGGTTGGCAGGCTTGGGTAACCAAGAAGGCTTCCTCTAAGCGACCCATAAATAGGTTGGCATACGAGGGGGCCATCCTGGTACCCATGGCTGTTCCCTTTAATTGTTGGTATGTCTGGCCTTCAAAAGTGAAGAAGTTGTGGGTCAGGATGAAGCTGGCTAAGGTGACGAGGAAAGAGGTTTTAGGTAGGGTGGCAGGTGATCGGCGTGAAAGGAAGTTCTCCATTGCAGCGAGGCCCTGGACGTGCGGTATATTCGTGTATAGGGAAGTGGCATCAATGGTTACAAGGATGGTTTCCGGGGGTAACAGACTGGGTACGGATTCCAGGCGTTCGAGAAAGTGGTTGGTGTCTTTGATGAAGGATGGGAGACTGCATGTAATGGGTTGAAGGTGTTGATCTACGTAGGCAGAGATACGTTCTGTGGGGGCTTGGTAACCAGCTACAATGGGGCGGCCAGGATGTTTGAGTTTGTTAATTTTAGGAAGTAGGTAGAAGGTAGGAGTGCGAGTTGTCGGTGGGGTGAGGAGTTTGATGGAGTCAGGTGAAAGGTTTTGTAGGGGGCCTAAGGTTCTGAGGATTCCTTGAAGCTCCGCCTGGACATCAGGAATGGGATTACCTTGGCAAATTTTGTATGTAGAGTTGTCTGAAAGCTGACGCAGTCCCTCAGCCACATACTCCCGACGATATAGTACACGGTCGTGGAACCCTTGTCAGCCGGAAGAATGATGATGGATCGGTCAGCTTTCAGATCACGGATAGCCTGGGCTTCGGCTGTGGTGATGTTGGGAGTAGGATTAGGTTTTTCAAGAAAGATTGAGAGGCAAGGCTGGAAGTGAGAAATTCCTGGAAGGTTTGGAGAGGGTGATTTTGAGGAAGAGGAGGTGGGTCCCGCTGTGATGGAGGACGGAACTGTTGCAGGCAGGGTTCAATTTGGATAGTGTCCTGGGGAGTTGGATCATTAGGAGTGGGATCATGATTATTTTTCTTCGTGGCAAAGTGATATTTCCAGCAGAGACTACGAGTGTAGGACAGTAAATATTTGACAAGGGCAGTTTGGTTGAACCTGGGAGTGGGGCTGAAGGTGAGGCCTTTGGATAGGACAGAGGTTTCGGATTGGGAGAGGGGTTTGGAGGAAAGGTTAACTACTGAATTGGGGTGTTGTGGTTCCAGATTGTGTGTGTGTGTGTGTTTCCTCTACAGCATGAGAAAGGAATTTCATTTCGGAAGCTGGTAAAGCTCTGTACAATTTGTTCGTGTACCTGACAACGATGCAGCCCTTCTGACTTTCAGTGAATCATCTCCTTTATTCCAAAATAATTAATTAATGATTTGTATATAATAGACGGAAACATTCCACATGGGAAAATATCTATAAAAACAAAGATGCTCTTAACTTACCCAACAAGAAAGCGATGGTATGTTGATAGACACAATGAAAAACACACAGATACACACACAAATTTCAAGTTTTCGCAACCCAAGGTCTTCATCAGGAAAGAGGGAAGGAGAGGGAAAGACAAAAGGATGTGGGTTTTACGGGGGACAGGGTAAGGAGTCATTCCAATCCTGGGAGCGGAAAGACTTACCTTAGGGGGGGAAAAGGACAGGTATACACTCGCACACACGCACATATCCATCCGCACATATACAGACACAGGCAGACATATATAAATGCAAATAGGGTTGCGCAGAGATGTCAGTCGAGGCGGAAGTACAGAGGCAAAGATGAATATATTGAAGGGTAAGTTCCCATCTCCGAAGTTCTGATAGGTTGGTGTCAGTGGGAAGTATCCAGATAACCTGGACGGTGTAACACTGTGCCAAGATGTGCTGGCCTTGCACCGAGGCATGTTTAGCCACAGGGTGATCCTTATTACCAACAAACACTGTCTGCTTGTGTCCATTCATGCGAATGGACAGTTTGTTGCTTGTCATTCCCTATGAAATCCCCAAACCACCTTCCCTATCCTCTGGCTCCTACCCTCGTAACTGCCCCCGTGTAAAACCTGTCCCATGCACCCTCCCACCACCACCACCTACTCCAGTCCTGTAACCCGGAAGGTGTACATGATCAAAGGCAGAGCCACATGTGAAAGCACCCACATGATTTACTAACTGACATCCTACACTGTGAAGCCTTCTATGTGGGAATGTCCAACAACAAACTGTCCATTCACATTAACGGACACAGGCAGGCAGTGTTTGTTGGTAATGAGGATCCCCCTGTGGCTAACCATGCCTTGGTGCAAGGCCAGCACATCTTGGCACAGTGTTACACCATCCGGGTTATCTGGAAATTTCCCACTGACACCAACCTATCAGAACTCCGGAGATGGGAACTTACCCCCAGGCCTCAACCTCTGCTAATTTCAAGTTGTCGCCCCTTGCACCTCACCTGTCATTCAACATCATCTTTGCCTCTGTACTTCTGCCTTGACTGACATCTCTGCCCAACCTCTTTGCATTTACATTTGTTACCTGTGTCTGTATATGTGCAGATGGGTGTGTGTGTGTGTGTGTGTGTGTGTGTGTGTGTGTGTGTGTGTGTGTGTGTGGGGGGGGGGGGGGGGGGGGCGCGCGCGCGCGCGCGCGAGTATATACCTATCCTTTTTTCCCCCCTAAGGTAAGTCTTTCCGCTCCCGGGATTGGAATGACTCCTTACCCTCTCCCTTAAAACCCAAATCCTTTCGTCTTTCCTCTCCTTCCCTCTTTCCTGGTGAAGCAACCTTGGGTTGCAAAACCTTGAAATTTGTGTGTGTATTTTTCATTGTATCTATCAAATTACCATCACTTTCTCATTTGGTAAGTTAACAGCATCTTTGTTTTTTTATATATAAAATAATTAATTATGTGTATAGGTAGTTCACCTGTAGATTTTGATGAGTGAGTTTACAAGTGTCAAAATATGTGCCTTAAATTCCCGTATCTTTGTACTATATTGACCTTGGGCTTAATTTTTTTATACCGTCAGTGGATCATAGCCTTCAGTATATGACAAATTTTTATGTGGTATCTCTGCCTGTTCCTGAGAAAAAGGGGTCTTAACAGACAGGCAGATGGACAACAAAGTGATCCTATAAGGGTTCTGTTTTTTACTGATCGGGGTATGGAACCCCAAAAACAGGATTATTCTTAAAGTTAAACTGTGTCCCATCTGTCTATAGGATAGTAGCCCACTTTATTTGGGTCCAGTCACATTGGACAAAGCACCAGATTCAAGAGACACACAGTATCTTTTTTTTAGGGGACTGCATGTGATAGGTCACTAAGTGTACGGAGAAACTTCAAGCCGACAATACATTGTCTGATAGCTGCGTGTGACTCTGAGGCTGCTGCAGGGCAGGCAGGACATCTTAAAGCAAGATTGAAATCCTGGCAATGGACTGTACAATGTACATAAGCTCTGCCATAATGCTACACGTACTTCCTCCCTCCTGCAATCTTCCTCACAGCTATGAAATGGTGCTTAGGGCAACAGTTGACTCTTGGTTCACCAGCCCTTGACTGTTACCAGGCTGTAATCTGTCAATTAATTGACCACATGTAATGTCACATCATGATACAAGTATGTTCACTCTGCGAGCCTGCTTCCATACAACATGAATATAGTGTGCCAAATGCACAAAACATGCAGTCCGAACCACTCTGCTCGAGACCTAAGACCACATGGACTTGGGTACACAAAGCAATCTCCTAGTGGCATGCCACATGTTGTATTCCATATTTTAGACAGTGCAGTATCATATGACAACAATTTTTTGTGGGTCAAATATGGATATGAATGTAGAGTCCCATGCAAGTACATTCCAAGACATAGTGTGGCGTTATCCAGAAAGCTTAGCCGTCATCTGACAGTAATAATGTGTTTACTGTTTGCCTTCAGTACAGACATAATTGCTAATACACAGTCCTCAGAAGTATTGTAAATATATGGTATATATGGCTAAATCTAACTAATCTAAATCTCTGATTTATTGTTCTCCTTCATTTTCTATAGGCTCCATATTAGCTATGCTGTTGCTGACTAGCTACCAGCCAAGTACTACTCTTTGCTGAGCACACGTGAATTGGAAAAGACATTCAGTGAATATGAGAAGTCATTTAAGAATAGATGTCAAATGCAGTGTAACACTATCCCAAGCAGTTGTGTCCAGTTTCTTTGTAACATTTAATATGTACAAACACTGATGTCACCACAAATAAAACTAACTTAAAGCAAATTGTACATAGTTTATTTATTGCATAAAAAGGAGATAGTAGACCATATAACAAAGGTTGTTAGCATTTCATTGTTTTTGACTGTGATGTCAGCTTTGTTCCTTATTGGGTATCCATCAGAAGTGTACATTTTTACAGCTCAGTCACAGTAGGACTTTACTGTGTTGGACTAATGTTTCTTTATTGCATTTCAGTGTGAAATCTGCATTGCAAGTTTGGTCATTAATTTAGTTCTGTTCAAGCAGTCCTTTCCATTCTGAGATATTTACAGTTCACTACTACTTCTGCCCAGCATATTTCTTTCTTTATTTTTTTTTTATTTTTGCTCTTCTACATATTCTACATATTCCACTAGGCCCATGATTACTATAGCAGAAATTGAAATTAAGTGTACTGTACTAATTTGTGATGTGCTGAAAATCAGCAACCAGTTTATGCAACTGGTTGTTGATTCTTTCAATATATAGAACTACAGCAGCTGAAGATGGATAAAATACTAAGCCCTTTCCTTGTATGGAACAGTATTGCACACCTGTTATACATCACAGGAAAGTCTCTGGGTTACACAGCTACTGCTCAAAAGGAACAACAATGTACATAATTATAATACTATGAGAAAAAATGACAGTCATTATTTCATGTTAAGGTTGTCTTTAGCACAAAGAGGTGTGCACAATGCTGCCACCAAAATTTTTGATCACTTACCCCATGATATAAAATGTCTGACAGACAGGAAAGGTAAATTTAAAAACAAACTGAACACATTTCTTGACAATTCCTTTTTACTTTTGTAATGTGTAAAAGGAATAATCATTCCAATTCTGTATTTAAAAAAAAAGAGACTTCCCACATATAAATGGTTAGCATGAAGCTGTACTTTATTTATTTGTCCTCCGATTTATTCTTGTATACGGCATGCACATGATGATGCACAAACCACACATTTGACATTGGACAATTTATAGTATGATATGATGGTCTGATGAGATGATGTGATGAAAATTAATGAAACAATTTTACATACTTACCTTTTACTACAATTTTATTTTAGTTTTGTGTCCCTTTCATGCATATGCAAAACAAGTACTGGTATCTGGCTGACAACTTGTTACAAGGATATTACTCAAGCAGAGCACACAATATGTGAAACTGCAGATGGTATAAACACGAAGCTCTTTTCACATATTTTATGTTAGGGTTTATTTTACTCACAAAAATCATTTCTCCAATCTATTTCATGTTTCTTTTAACACATATGGACCAAAAATTGAAATACTGTATACAAGCAGTGATCAAGCAAGAAGGTTTTCAGATCAGATTCTTATTAAACAAAGTCAAAGACTTACTGTTTTTTATTTCTGATGGAAGACTGTTGTAAAGTTGAATGCCTTGTTTAAGTCGTGGATTTTAACATGGTATTTCATTTCTGTCTTGTACCATGATCAGACATTCACATTTTTTCTGAATTTTGCAATAATACTTTTTTACAAACTTACATATTTATAATATGCAGAGAGGACCAAGAGGTAGAATTAGTGACACTTGTAAGAGAAATCTGCAGCTATCAGTTGACTTTGCCCTGTCCATTACTGCAACAGCTCTCTTTTGGGTGAGGGGAATGAGCTGTGTGTGGTGTCTTTCAGAGTATGATACCATACCACAGTCAAACATACATAGTCACAACACTTACTGCTGTGAATGTTTTACCACCTGACTGTTGGAATGGGATTGGTGCCCCCTAACAGCATGAAAGACAGCTGTAAGATTAATATTAGTTTTTAATTGTTGTTGTGTGTAATTAATGAGATAGTTGTTACATTTTTTCACTCCAGGCATTAGTAAGTTATCAAGACACGAACACTGTGATATAAATGCAAAAACAACTGCATTTCACTGATACAGTGACATAAGTTACAATTTATTCCTGAAGAAATACTTTTGAATATGTGTATAACTGCAGCCTTCTCCACTGAAAGCAAGAGGTCATAAACACACATTTCACGGATGAGCAGCACATATTTCTGTTGTTGTCTGTTCTTATTATGATAGGCACTTTCCTCAGGACACAACAGTTTTGAATGGAATCTAATGATTCATCCATTCTTAAACTTCACTCAACGTTCTAATACACAAATATTTTTGTAAATGTAATTACTTTTGCTTCAAAAGTGACTCTGCTAATAATTTTTGCCATTTGTGGCAAAAATTGTGGAATTCATTTCTTCTGTGTTGGGAAACAATTTAATTGCTTTTGAATTTTTATATTAACATCTGTTTAGTTTTCCCTTCAGCTGTAGTTGTGATGGCTTATTTGGTACATTAAATAATTTAGGCATTGCACCACATACAAGTTTCCCACATTCCGCATTCACATTTATTAGTCTGGAAGTATAGTGAAAAAAACTTCTATTTACTAAATATACAGCATCTTTCTGCAAAAGGTCAGGTCTTCTGCTGCTTACTAACTTTTTTAGTAATGCTTTTGTTTTTAGATATATTTTTCCCACGTGGAATGTTTCCCTCTATTATATTCATATCATTAATGTGAACCCAACAATTATGTTTGTTATTGTTCCTGTTGCATTATGAAATCTTTTCTGTCGTCTTATTTTCTCTTTCTGTGTTTGCCAGTAGTTTCACTTTGTATTCACCTTCTCCTTTTTACCGTAATCTGCTATACAATTTTATCCCGCCTATATATACTCAATAATACGTAACCCACTTCCAAACCATAACCAAAAAATTTTTTACGCTTTCAACACTACCGCAACTATAAAATCAACCGTTTCTAGTTCACTAACAGTTGCTTTCACCTATTAAACAACCTTTTCGGCTAGTTCTAATAACTTTCGCTTTATTTCCATTTTTCCCACGTCACTGATCATTTTTAGCCACTTCCCACAGGTTTTAACGTCATCATTTCTTCGTCAGACAATTGTTATCCTCATTTTCTTAATCTGACACCACAAAACCACTCCTTTTAATACATTTACACATAGTTTTTTTCGAAATTTTCCCTAATTTCTCTATCCTTTAATGTGTTTTATATACATAAATATACATAAATGACCTGGTGGATGACATCGGAAGTTCACTGAGGCTTTTTGCAGATGATGCTGTGGTGTATCGAGAGGTTGTCTAACAATGAAAAATTGTACTGAAATGCAGGAGGATCTGCAGCGAATTGACACATTGTGCAGGGAATGGCAATTGAATCTCAATGTAGACAAGTGTAATGTACTGCGAATACATAGAAAGATAGATCCCTTATCATTTAGCTACAAAATAGCAGGTCAGCAACTGGAAGCAGTTAATTCCATAAATTATCTGGGAGTACGCATTCGGAGTGATTTAAAATCGAATGATCATATTAAGTTGATCGTCGGTAAAGCAGATGCCAGACAGAGATTCATTGGAAGAATCCTAAGGAAATGCAATCCGAAAACAAAGGAAGTAGGTTACAGTACGCTTGTTCGCTCACTGCTTGAATACTGCTCAGCAGTGTGGGATCCGTACCAGATAGGGTTGATAGAAGAGATAGAGAAGATCCAACGGAGAGCAGCATGCTTCGTTACAGGATCATTTAGTAATCGCGAAAGCGTTACAGAGATAATAGATAAACTCCAGTGGAACACTCTGCAGGAGAGATGCTCAGTAGCTCGGTACGGGCTTTTGTTAAAGTTTCGAGAACATACCTTCACCGAAGAGTCAAGCAGTATATTGCTCCCTCCTATGTATATCTCGCGAAGAGACCATGAGGATAAAATCAGAGAGATTAGAGCCCACACAGAAGCATACCGACAATCCTTCTTTCCACAAACAATACGAGACTGGAATAGAAGGGAGAACCGATAGAGGTACTCAGGGTACCCTCCGCCACACACCGTCAGGTGGCTTGGGGAGTATGGATGTAGAAGTAGATGTTTTGACGGTAACACAACCACCTAACCTTTATGCACATCGTTGTCTACCAACCCAAGTTCACCACAGGATCAACATAGCCCAGCTTTAACCAACACTTTTTCGCCTTTTTTCACACCAGATCTCCAGTTGCTTTTTAGTTCACCTTTATCTCTCCCCATATATTTTTATTTTCATTTTCATTTCAGCCTCGTTTTCCACCTTCTAATACCATGTCACCGTCACAACACCCCCACAACGACCCCATTAAGTTTTATTTACATTCCCTCCGTAAACATGCCTTTGCCCTAGCCAGATTACACTCTCATATTTTATTTTCTCAGGCTTGTCTGACATTTGGTATTATCCCCAAAGGCCTCGCACTTAAAATTCCCATCTCTGGCTGCAACCCTTCTTTTCATCACTCCCTATACCAGTTCCAAATTGAACAATCCATTGCCCTCTCCCACCTAATCCTTCACCTACACATAAACTCGGCCAATGAACACACCCGTCAACTCCTATCCTTAATAAAAGTCCTCAATCTTTCCTCTCCTACATCCACACCGGCTGTTCAGAGCATCCTCCTACAGGCTAACCGCAAATTAGAACAGCATGCCACCCTCCACCTCAAAAAACTATCCAATCTCCTGGTTTCCCACCTCCGGAAAGGCAACTCACTCACCCTTCACAACCTTTCCAACAAACCTCAACCTCCTCTCATTTCACACAAACCCAGTCTCTCCCATCTACTCAATCTCCCACTTGCAGCTCCACTCCCTCCAAAACCTCAAAATTCCAATCAACACAATCTGGAACCACAAAACCCTAATTCAGTGGTTAACCTTTCCTCCAAACCTCTCTCCCAATCCGAAACCTCTGTCCTATCCAAAGGCCTCACCTTCAGCCCCACTCCCAGATTCAACCAAACAGCCCTCGTCAAAGATTTACTGTCTCATACTCTCTGCTGGAAATATCACTTTGCCACGAAGAGAAATGATCCTAATCCTACTCCTAATGATCCGACTCCCCAAGACACTATCCAAATTGAACCCTGCCTGGAACAGTTCCGTCCTCCATCACAGCGGGACCCACCTCCTCTTCCTCAAAATCACCCTCTCCAAACCTTCCAGGAATTTCTGACTTCCAGCCTTGCCTCTCAATCCTTCTTAAAAAACCTTAATCCTACTCCCAAGATCACCATTGCTGAAGCCCAAGCTATCCGTGATCTGAAGGCTGACTGATCCGTCGTCATTCTTCCGGCAGAATAGGGTTCCACGACCGTGGTACTTGATCGTCGGGAGTATGTGGCTGAGGGACTGCGTCAGTTTTCAGACAACACCACATACAAAGTTTGCCAAGGTAATCCCATTCCTGATGTCCAGGCGGAGCTTCAAGGAATCCTCAGAACCTTAGGCCCCCTACAAAACCTTTCACCTGACTCCATCAACCTACTGACCCCACCGACACCCAGTATCCCTACCTTCTACCTGTGGGGAGGGCTATGCGAGAGGCTTTCAATGAATTCGAAAGTAAAGTTCTATTTACTGACTTGGCAGAAAATCCTAAGAAATTTTGGTCCTATGTCAAAGCGGTAGGTGGATCAAAACAAAATGTCCAGACACTCTGTGACCAAAATGGTACTGAAACAGAGGATGACAGACTGAAGGCCGAAATACTAAATGTCTTCTTCCAAAGCTGTTTCACAGAGGAAGACTGCACTGTGCTTCCTTCTCTAGATTGTCGCACAGTTGACAAAATGATAGATATTGAAATAGACGACAGCGGGATAGAGAAACAATTAAAATCGCTCAATAGAGGAAAGGCCACTGGTCCTGATGGGATACCAGTTCGATTTTACACAGAGTACGCGAAAAAACTTGCCCCCCTTCTTGCAGCGGTGTACCGTAGGTCTCTAGAAGAGCGAAGCGTTCCAAAGGATTGGAAAAGGGCACAGGTCATCCCCGTTTTCAAGAAGGGACGTCAAACAGATGTCCAGAACTATAGACCTATATCACTAACGTCGATCAGTTGTAGAATTTTGGAACACGTATTATGTTCGAGTATAATGTCTTTTCTGGAGACTAGAAACCTACTCTGTAGGAATCAGCATGGGTTTCGAAAAAGACGGTCGCGTGAAACCCAGCTCGCGCTATTCGTCCAAGAGACTCGGAGGGCCTTAGACACGGGTTCACAGGTAGATGCTGTGTTTCTTGACCTCCGCAAGGCGTTTGACACAGTTCCCCACAGTCGTTTAATGAACAAAGTAAGAGCATATGGACTATCAGATCAATTGTTTGATTGGATTGAGGAGTTCCTAGATAACAGAACGCAGCATGTCATTCTCAATGGAGAGAAGTCTTCCGAAGTAAGAGTGATTTCAGGGGTGCCGCAGGGGAGTGTCATAGGACCGTTGCTATTCACAATATACATAAATGATCTGGTGGATGACATCGGAAGTTCACTGAGGCTTTTTGCAGATGATGCTGTGGTGTATCGAGAAGTTGCAACAATGGAAAATTGTACTGAAATGCAGGAGGATCTGCAGCGAATTGACGCATGGTGCACGGTATGGCAATTGAATCTCAATGTAGACAAGTGTAATGTGCTGCGAATACATAGAAAGATAGGTCCCTTATCATTTAGCTACAAAATAGCAGGTCAGCAACTGGAAGCAGTTAATTCCATAAATTATCTGGGAGTATGCATTAGGAGTGATTTAAAATCGAATGATCATATTAAGTTGATCGTCGGTAAAGCAGATGCCTGACTGAGATTCATTGGAAGAATCCTAAGGAAATGCAATCCGAAAACAAAGGAAGTAGGTTACAGTACGCTTGTTCGCCCACTGCTTGAATACTGCTCAGCAGTGTGGGATCCGCACCAGATGGGGTTGATAGAAGAGATAGATAAGATCCAACGGAGAGCAGTGCGCTTCGTTACAGTATCATATAGTAATCGCAAAAGCGTTACAGAGATGATAGATAAACTCCAGTGGAAGACTCTGCAGGAGAGACGCTCAGTAGCTCGGTACGGGCCTTTGTTAAAGTTTCGAGAACATACCTTCACCGAAGAGTCAAGCAGTATAGTGCTCCCTCCTACGTATATCTCGCGAAGAGACCATGAGGATAAAATCAGAGAGATTAGAACCCACACAGAGGCATACCGACAATCCTTCTTTCCAAGTGCAATACGAGACTGGAATAGAAGGGAGAACCGATAGAGGTACTCAGGGTACCCTCCGCCACACACCGTCAGGTGGCTTGAGGAGTATGGATGTAGATGTAGATGTAGATGTAGAATTCACAAACCCAATCATCCCGGCCGCCCCATTGTAGCTGGTTACCAAGCCCCCACACAACGTACTGCTGCCTACGTAGATCAACACCTTCAACCCATTACATGCAGTCTCCCATCCTTCATCAAGGACACCAACCACTTTCTCGAACGCCTGGAATCCTTACCCAATCTGTTACCCCCCGAAACCATCCTTGTTACCATTGATGCCACTTCCTTATACACAAATATTCCGCACGTCCAGGGCCTCGCTGCGATGGAGCACTTCCTTTCACGCCATCATCTGCCACCCCACCTAAAACCTCTTTCCTCATTACCTTAGCCAGTTTCATCCTGACCCACAATTTCTTCACTTTTGAAGGCCAGACATACCAACAATTAAAGGGAACAGCCATGGGTACCAGGATGGCCCCCTCGTACGCCAACCTATTCATGGGTCGCTTAGATGAAGCCTTCTTGGTTACCCAGCCCTGCCAACCCAAAGTTTGGTGCAGATTTATTGATGACATCTTCATGATCTGGACTCACAGTGAAGATCTCCAGAATTTCCTCTCCAACCTCAACTCCTTTGGTTCCACCAGATTCACCTGGTCCTTCTCCAAAACCCATGCCACTTTCCTTGACGTTGACCTCCATCTGTCCAATGGCCAGCTTCACACGTCCGTCCACATCAAACCCACCAACAAGCAACAGTACCTCCATTATGACAGCTGCCACCCATTCCATTCATAGGGATGAACTAAGAGGTTACAAAGGTTAGGTGAACGGTGGAAAGACACTCTTGGTGGAGTGGGGAGGATTTCATGAAGGATGGATCTCATTTTAGGGCAGGATTTGAGGGTGTTGTATCCCTGCTGCAGAGCCACATTCGGAGTCTGATCCAGTCCCGGAAAGTATCCTGTCACAAGTGGGGCACTTTTGTGGTTCTTCTGTGGGAGGTTCTGGGTTTGAGGGGATGAGGAAGTGGCTCTGGTTATTTGCTTCTGTAGCAGGTCGGGAGGGTAGTTGCGGGATGCGAAAGCTGTTTTCAGGTTCTTGGTGTAATGGTTCAGGGATTCAGGACTGGAGCAGATTCGTTTGGCACGGAGGCCTAGGCTGTAGGAAAGGGACCGTGTGAAGCTGGTAACCAGCTACAATGGGGCGGCCGGGATGATTGGGTTTGTGAATTTTAGGTAGAAGGTAGGGATACTGGGTGTCGGTGGGGTCAGTAGGTTGATGGAGTCAGGTGAAAGGTTTTGTAGGGGGCCTAAGGTTCTGAGGATTCCTTGAAGCTCCGCCTGGACATCAGGAATGGGATTACCTTGGCAAACTTTGTATGTGGTGTTGTCTGAAAACTGACGCAGTCCCTCAGCCACATACTCCCGACGATCAAGTACCACGGTCGTGGAACCCTATTCTGCCGGAAGAATGACGACGGATCAGTCAGCCTTCAGATCACGGATAGCTTGGGCTTCAGCAATGGTGATCTTGGGAGTAGGATTAAGGTTTTTTAAGAAGGATTGAGAGGCAAGGCTGGAAGTCAGAAATTCCTGGAAGGTTTGGAGAGGGTGATTTTG
Source organism: Schistocerca gregaria (assembly GCF_023897955.1). Taxonomy (NCBI): domain Eukaryota; kingdom Metazoa; phylum Arthropoda; class Insecta; order Orthoptera; family Acrididae; genus Schistocerca; species Schistocerca gregaria. The sequence continues at coordinate 481,036,530 of NC_064926.1, forward strand.
AGGAAGAGGAGGTGGGTCCCGCTGTGATGGAGGACGGAACTGTTCCAGGCAGGGTTCAATTTGGATAGTGTCTTGGGGAGTCGGATCATTAGGAGTAGGATTAGGATCATTTCTCTTCGTGGCAAAGTGATATTTCCAGCAGAGAGTATGAGACAGTAAATCTTTGACGAGGGCTGTTTGGTTGAATCTGGGAGTGGGGCTGAAGGTGAGGCCTTTGGATAGGACAGAGGTTTCGGATTGGGAGAGAGGTTTGGAGGAAAGGTTAACCACTGAATTAGGGTTTTGTGGTTCCAGATTGTGTTGATTGGAATTTTGAGGTTTTGGAGGGAGTGGAGCTGCAAGTGGGAGATTGAGTAGATGGGAGAGACTGGGTTTGTGTGCAATGAGAGGAGGTTGAGGTTTGTTGGAAAGGTTGTGAAGGGTGAGTGAGTTGCCTTTCCGGAGGTGGGAAACCAGGAGATTGGATAGTTTTTTGAGGTGGAGGGTGGCATGCTGTTCTAATTTGCGGTTGGCCTGTAGGAGGATGCTCTGAACAGCCGGTGTGGATGTAGGAGAGGAAAGATTGAGGACTTTTATTAAGGATAGGAGTTGACGGGTGTGTTCACTGGCTGAGTTTATGTGTAGGTGAAGGATTAGGTGGGTGAGGGCAATGGATTGTTCAGTTTGGAACTCTTTGTCTTTACAAATGTCTGCTTGTGTCTGTGTATGTGCTCCCTTAAAACCCACATTCTTTCATCTTTCCCGGTCTTTTCCTCTTTCCTGAAGAACCAACCGCTGGTTGCAAAAGCTTGAATTTTGTGTGTATGTTTGTGTATCTATCTACCTGCCAGTGCTTTTGTTTGGTAAGTCACATCAACTTTGTTTATATATAGCAGGGGCTGTTGCACTCTCGGTTCAAAAGAGACTGTACAAATGATGACAGATTTGTGCATCTGTTAAAAGATCTATGAGCAAAGCAAACAACTACTACCTCCATCATACCTTGGCAAAAGATCTAGCAGAGAAACCAAAAAATTCTAGTCGTATGTAAAAAACACAAAGTGGGTCAATGGCTTTCATCCAGTCACTTGTTGACCAGTCATGTGTGCCAGCTGAAGCTAGCAAAATGAAAGCCAAAGTTCTAAAATTTTTAAATTTCATGTTCAAGAAATTTTTTACGCAGGAGAATCATACAGCCATACCATCATTTGATCATTGAACAGACTCCCACTTGGATGACATAGTGATAAGCATCCGTGGTGCAGAGAAACAACTAAACGAGTTGTAACCAAATAAGTCAGCAGGTCTAGACGGATAACCAGTTTTTTTGAAGAGCACTGTACAGCAATGGCCCTTTACTTTACTTCCATTTGTTGTGAATCTCTCACCCATAGCAAAGTCCCGAACAACTGGCAAAAAGTGTAGGTGACTTGTGTATAAGATGGGAAAAAGAATGGACTCACAAAATTACAGACTCTTATCCCTAACACCAGTTTGCTGCAGAATCCTTGAACATATTCTCAGTTTGAATATAATATTTTCTTGAGAGTTAGAAGCTTACATCCACGAATCAACATGGTTTTTGAGAGCACGGCTGGTGCAAAACTCAGCTTGCCCTTTTTTCACATGATATATACTGGGAACTACGAATTAAGGCAACTGGCAGATTCCGTATTTCTAGATTTCCAGACTGACACGGTGCCGCACTGCAGGCTGTTATAGAAGACATGAGCATACGGAATTGGTTCACAGATGCGAGAGTGGCTCGAAGACTTCTTAAGCTACAGAAAGCAGTACATTGTTCTCAATGGAGAATGTTCATCAGAGACAAGGGTATCGTCAGGAGTGACCCAGGAAGTGCGATAGGGCCATTTTTCTCTAGGTACACAAATGATTCGGCAGACACAGTGCGCAGCAGTCTGCGGTTGTTTTCTGACGACACTGTGGTGTACAGTAAGGTGTCAAAGTTGAGTAACTGTAGAAAGATACAAGGTGATTTGGACGAAATTTCTAGTTGTGTGATTTACATTAGCTAGTCCTAAATGTAGAAAAATGTAAGTTAATGTGCATGAGTTGGAGAAACAAATCTGTAATGTTCGGATATAGCATTAGTAATGTCCTGCTTGACACAGTAACATTGTTTTAATATCTAGGTGTAATGTAGCAAAGTGATATGAAATGGAACGAGCATGTGAGGACTGTGGTAGGAAAGGGGAATGATCGACTTCAGTTTATTGGGAGAATTCTAGGAAAGTGTGGTTCATCTGTAAAGAAGATTGAATGTAGGACACTAGTGCAACATATTCGTGAGTACTGATCGAGTGTTTGGGATCTGTGATATGTTGGATTAAAAGAAAACATCAAAACAATTCAGAGGTGAGCTAGATCTGTTGCTGGTAGGTCTGAATAACATGCACGTGTTATGGAGATGCTTCGAGAACTCAAATGGGAATCCATGGAGGAAAAGCAACATTCATTTTGAGAAGCACAATTGGGAAAATTTAGAGGACCAGCTCCTGAAGCGGACTGCAGAATGTTTCTGCTGCCTCCATCATACATTATACATAAGGACAATAAAGATAAGATATGAAAAATTAGGGTTCATACAGAGGCAGAGAGAGACGGTAATTTTTTTCCTTGTTCTGTATGCAAGTAGAATGGGAAAGGAAATTATTAGTAGTTGTACAGTGTACCCTCTGCCATCTTCTGTATGGTGGATTGTGGAGTATTGATGCAGATGTAGATATCTCCATGATCTGGACTCAGGGCCAAGACATCCTATTTTAAATCCTTCACAACCTCAGCACCTTCTCTCCCATTTGCTTTACCTACTTCACCTCAACCCGGCATACCACCTCCCTAGACATTGACCCCCTACTCTCTGATGGATCCATCCACATATCTGTTCACATTAAACCCATTAACTACCAAGGGGACCTGCATTTTGATATCTGCCTTCTGTTCTGCACCAAAAAATCCATCCCTCCCATACAGCCTGGGCCCTGGGGACAGCCTATCTGCAGTGACAAGAACTTGCTTTCCCAGTATGCTGAAAGTTTCACCGTGGAAGTCTCACTGAGGCCTTCACAGACAGGCACTATCACACAGATCTAATTTGCAAACAGATTTCCTATGCCATTTTCCCACACACCCACAATCATACTACCACCCTACAGAGCCAGTTACAAAAGAGTGTCCCCTTTGTCACCAAATACCAACCCAGACTAGAACAGCTGAATGTCTTTGATTATCGACCATCATGCCCTGAAATGAGGGGCATCCTACCCAGGATTCTTCCCATCACCCCTAAAATGGTGTTCTGTTGCCCACCCAACCTACATACTAGTCCATCCCTATGCCACTTCCACTTCCAACCCCTACCCCTTGCCACAGGGATGTTTTCCCTGTGGAAGACCTAGGTGCAAGACTGCCCAATCCACCCACCCACTTCCTATCCCATTATTGTCACCGGCTATCCTTACCCCATCAAAGGCAGAGCCACCTTTGCAAGTAGTGATTTCATATAACAGCCTTGCTGATACCATTGCACAGCTTTTTGTGTGGGTATGACTACTAACCAACTGTCCACGAGGATGAATAGCCACTGCCAAACTACGTCCAGGAACAAAGTAGACCACCCTGTGGCACAAGATGCAGATGAATAACACTGGCTTGATTTCAATGGCTGCTTCACAACCTGGGCCATCTGGATCCTCAACACCATTAGTTTTTCTGGATTGTGCAAATGGGAGCTATCCTTACGATTCATTCTCTGCCCCCACAATTATCCTGCCCTCAACCTACGGTAACCTACTGTCCCCCCATCCTCCAACCAACAGTTTGCCCCCCTCCTCTCATCTCCTACCTCTTCATGGTCCCCTCACCCTCACCGAGGGCCACCCTCTTTTTGCAACCCCCCCCCCCCCCATAATTTCCCCTTAACTGCTCCTCTCCATTTTTGCTCACTGTCCCTCCCCTCCCACCTCAATACGCTGTGCTTGGCAATCCAATCTCATTAGGTCACCATTTAGACCCATGAGACAGTGCTCTTCTCTCGCCCCACCCATGCCCTACTATCCCTCCCCCTTTCCTGCCCCACTCCAAATCAGTGTTCACGTGACAAGTCCCATTGTGGTCAGGGCAGCTGGTGGTAGTGGCTATGTGTGCATACCGTGCTTTGTGTGTGTGTGTGTGTGTGTGTGTGTGTGTGTGTGTGTGTGTGTGTGTGTATGTTATTTCTTTGCTGAAGAAGGTGAAAGCTATAATGTGTAATATTCTTTTCATTGCACTTGGCTGCAACTCAACGAGTCATCTTTACAGTATGTAGCAATCTATCCTTTTCCTAATATTGTTGAATGTAAAATGATCCATTCCACAATATTATGATTGATCATACAAATGATCCATGGAACATGATACTATCTAATTAACCATAATAATTTAGCTCAGAGGCTTACAGTGCCTTGTGTCCTTAGCCCTAACATGCTTTTTCCTCAGCAGCGTCTTTAGTCAATTCTTTCTGATTATTATACAAATGTTGTGAAATAAATTTAATACTTCCTGAAATGTGACTGATAATGAAGTGGTAAATGAATCATAAACTCAGTTGCACTCAAACCACCTTGTTTTAATCCAGAACTTTTGTGCTCCCTTTTGAATTCATTAAACAATTCTGTATGACCCAGTATGAAGAAATATGCACCAGTACTATGGCTTTAAGAAACAAAAATATTTGGATATGTTTGAGATTATATTTTTCCCTTTTGATTGGACAAAAAGGTCTGGACTCAAAACATTTTCTAAAATATCAAGCTATTTTTAATAAAGTTATGTAGAGACACTAACACCACAGTTACATTGTTTGTTCATGAAAAAGCCATAGCAGCTGCCTCATTTTGTTAATTTATGGCAGAGAGCATATGCTGTTGCCCTGTAGTGGGTTGCACTCTTTAGAACAAAAAATCGCATTATTTAATAATCATCTAACAATTAATTTGAAAAATTATAGTTTGTTAATGGTGGGTGTGACAAGACATCCTGTCAAACATTTTCAAATGCCTTCTCTGAAAACTATCTAGAACATATGATAATGATCAAAGCAGAAGAAATGAATCAAAATTTGTGCTGCGGCCGGGACTCAAACCCGGGTCTTCTTGCTTGCTATGTTGGAGAGCCCTGGCAGTACTGCAATGTAAGGGAAAATAAGCAGAAGATATGAATTGAAGTTTGTGTTGGGGAGGGCTCTCAACTTGGGTAGTTCACGCAGCAATGTTGACCATTGTACTGTGGTGGTGTAATGGTTAGCACTTCTGCCCAGCTAGCAAGAAGACCCGGATTCGAGTCCCGGCCCCATCACAAATTTTGATTCATTTCTTCTGCTTTGATCATTATCACAGATAACGAGGAGACTTAAATGTCTCAGGGAAACATTTAATTATACTATCTATAACAGGTGGTTCAGAACGCATTCATGTTGGAAATATTTTGGACCTAATGGAAACAAATAGACCTGACCTCCTTGCGGATGCCCACATCGAAACTATCAGTGACCATGATGCGGTTGTGTCAACAATGATTACCAAAGTACAAAGGACAGCTAAAATAAGCAGAAAAATATAAATTTTCAGTAAACTAGATAAGGCGTCAGTGGTGTCATACCTCAATGAGGAGCTTAGAGAAGCTTTCAGCACAGGGCAGGAGCATGTGGAGGAACTCTGGCTCTAGTTTAGAAGAATAGTTAACCATGCACTGGATAGATATGTACCTAGTAAAACAGTTTGTAATAGGAGGGACCCTCCAAGGAATACAGTCACTGTAAAGAAACTTCTAAACAAACAGACATTGCTGCATAATAGGTGTAAAAGTGTAGGACTGCATATAGAGAGCTACTGAATGAAACACATATGGCTGTAAAGAGAGGAAACCCCAGGAGAATTACACTATTTTAATCTTCACACCACTGAAACGATGAATGAAATAAGTATTAGGGTCAGCAGTGTTGAGAAACAGCTGAAATCGTTAAAATTGAACAAAGCTCCATGAACCGATGTAATCCCTGTCAGATTCTATACTGAATTTAGAGCTGAGTTAGCCCCTGTTCTAACTATAATCTATCATAACTCTCTCTCTCTCTCTCTCTCTCTCTCTCTCTCTCTCTCTCTCTCTCTCTCTCTACCTAGTTCTTGGAAAAAAGGCACATGTCACTCCCATGAAGAGTAGTAGAGGTGACCCACAAAACTACTGTCCAGTATCCATTTCATCGATTTGTTGTAGTGTCTTAGAACATATACTGAGCTCAAAAATAATGAGCTGAGCTGTCTTGAACCCAATGACCTGCTCAGTGCCAAATAGCACATGCTATGAAAACATTGATCCTGTGAAATCAAACTAGCACTTTTTTCACCTGGCATACTGAGGGTTTTCTATCAAGGCATCCAGGTAGGTGCAGTATTTCTTGATGTCTGAAAAACATTTGACCCAGTACCATAACTACATCTACATCCATACTCCACAAGCCCCCTGACCATGTGTGGCAGAGGGTTCTCCCTTCTATTCCAGTCTCGTATTGTTCTTGGAAAGGAAGATTGTCGGTATGCCTCTGGGCAGGCTCTAATGTCTCTGATTTTATCCTCATGGTCTCTTCGCGAGATATACGTAGGAGGGAGCAATATACTGCTTGACTCCTCGGTGAAGGTATGTTCTCGAAACTTCAACAAAAGCCCTTACCGAGCTACTGAGCATCTCTCCTGCAGAGTCCCACTGGAGTTCATCGATCATCTCCATTTCGCAATTACTAAATGATCCTGTAACGAAGCGTGCTGCTCTCCGTTGGATCTTCTCTATCTCTTCTATCAACCCTATCTGGTACAGATCCCACATTGGTGAGCAGTATTCAAGCAGTGGACAAACAAGTGTACCGTAACCTACTTCCTTTGTTTTTGGATTGCATTTCCTTGGGATTCTTCCAATGAATCTCAGTCTGGCATCTGCTGTACCAACGATCAACTTTATATGATCATTCCATTTTAAATCACTCCTAATGCCTACTCCCAGATAATTTATGGAATTAACTGCTTCCAGTTGTTGACCTGCTATATTGTAGCTAAATGATAAGGATCTTGATTTATATGTATTCGCAGCACATTACATTTGTCTACATTGAGATTCAATTGCCACTCCATGCACCATGCGTCAATTTGTTGCAGATCCTCCTCCATTTCAGTACAGTTTTCCATTGTTACAACCTCTCGATATACTACAGCATCATCCACAAAAAGCCTCAATGAACTTCAGATGTTATCCACAAGGTCATTTATGTATATTGTGAATAGCAATGGTCCTACGACACTCCCCTGTGGCACACCTGAAATCACTCTTACTTCGGAAGACTTCTCTCCATTGAGAATGACATGCTGCATTCTGTTATCTAGGAACTCGTCAATTCAATCACACAATTGGTCTGACAGTCCAAATGCTCTTACTTTGTTCATTAAATGACTGTGGGGAACTGTATCGAATGCCTTGCGGAGGTCAAGAAACACGGAATCTACCTGGTAACCCGTGTCTATGGCCCTCTACCTCTACTACCATACCTATGCTTGTTATCACATGTACGATCATATGGGCTATCAAGTGAAATTTGTGACAGGATTGAGGACTTTGTGATAGGCAGGACACAGCATGTTATCTTGGGTGGACTGTCATCGTCAGATGTAGAAGTAACTTTGCGTGTGCCCCAGGGAAGTGTGTTGGGACCCTTGCAGTTCGTGTTGTATATTAATGATCTTGAAGAGAATATTAATAGTAAAATCAGGATTTTATCTATAATGATGTACTATCTGAGAGAAGCTGCATAAATGTTCCGTCACATCCTGATAAGATTTCAACATGCTCTAAATGTTCAGAAATATAAATTTTGCACTTCACAAAAAAAGCATAGTATCCATTGACTATTATATCAATGTGTCACTGGTGGAATCAGTCAACTCGTACAAAAACCTGGGTATAACACTTTGTAGCGATGTGAAATGGAATACTCAGATAGGTCCGGTCATGGGTATAGCAAGTGGTAACCTTTGGTTTATAGTAGAATACTGGGAAACTGCAATCTGTCAACAGTGGGGATTGCTTACAAATCACTCATGCATGCAACCAATTCTAGAATATTGCTCAAGTGTGTAGGACCATACCAGATAGGACTAACATGGGATACTGACCGTATACAGAGAAGGGCAGCACAAATGGTCACAGATTTGCTTATCAATGGGCGAGTGTAACAGAGATACTGAAAGAACTGAACTGGCAGACTCTTTAAAACAGACATAACCTATCCTGAGAAAGTTTATTAACAAAGTTTCAAGAACCAGCTTTAAAGATTACTCAAGGCATATACTACAACCCCCTACTTATCATTCACACAGGGTCACGAGGATATGATTAGAATAATTATTGCATACACAGAGTCATTCTAACAATCATTATTCCCACAATCCGTAAGTGAAAGGAACCGCAAGAGGTGGTGGTGGTTGTTAGTGTTTAACGTCCCGTCGACAACGAGGTCATTAGAGACGGAGCGCAAGCTCGGGTTAGGGAAGGATTGGGAAGGAAATCGGCCGTGCCCTTTCAAAGGAACCATCCCGGCATTTGCCTGAAGCGATTTAGGGAAATCACGGAAAACCTAAATCAGGATGGCAGGAGACGGGATTGAACCGTCGTCCTCCCGAATGCGAGTCCAGTGTGCTAACCACTGCGCCACCTCGCTCAGTGAACAGCAAGAAACTAATAACTGGTAGAATGGGAAGTACCCCCTGACATGCACCTCACAGTTGTTGGCAGAGTGTAGGCGTAGATGTAGATGTGTCTCTGCTATGCATCTCATGGTGGTTTGTAGAGTATAAATATAGATGTAGATGGTAATGACTTGTCAGATGAATTAAATGACTGCCATGAGGTTTAGTATTAGAAGTGTAAGTACATAAACAGTGGTATTTATGCAGTGAAACAATTAAATATGGTTACAAAAATACACAATGATAAAAATACACAGTGATAAAAAAGCAGGACAATGATTTTTTATGATAAGGTTTTATTCATAATATAATCTCTTCACTGGTCAGATTATTATTTACAGTTTCTGAAGGCACTGCTAGTTAGCTTGTATCAATACTTATCAATGAAAAATTGTGTTTAAAGAAATGCAAAATCTAATAAGTAACAGGAAATTAAAGAAAATATTAATTTCTGAATAATTTTAAAAGAAAAATAAAACATAAATTGTTTCATGTCTCTTATGATACTGTGCTATTGTAACTTGTCTTATGTTGCAGTCGTCACGGGCATCTTCAGAGTAAGAACCTAAAAAAAAAAAAGGAAAGAAAAAGACAAAAAAGGTGGATTAATACATGAAAGATTTGTAAACTACATTTTCCTGTTGCCTATAGCTTGTGCCCTTACCCTACTACTGGACTCAAACTCTGCAACTGTCTTCTCTTGATCAACTGTATATGGTATGAAAATATCAAGCAGATAGTTCCTTTTACGACTTTCAAATACAATACGATCTTCACCCACATCCAAGGCAATTTCTCGTGCTGAAAGCTAAAATGTGGAAACCGATGAATATTACAGGGAAAACATGTAATACACTATGTATTTTAAATTCAACATCTACATCAGAATCAGAAAAGAAGCAACATACCACATCTGGTAACATGAAAGTAGCAATCAAAAGTTGAGGTTCACCCTCAGCAGGTTCACGCACTATCCTGTATTCTGGTTCCCTCGAACCTGACACTGTATTTCCTTTGCTCACAGAGGAGGGAGCAGGCACCCTATCATCGGATATTTCCTTTTTCTTCTCAGGCTGCTTTTGGACCTCAGGAGTCTTGTTGCCGATTTCCTGTATAAGAGGTCCCTTCTTTGGTGGACGCTGCTCTATACGGTGTTTCTGAAGTGTTCCTATTGCTTTGCGGTTCTTCAGAATGGTGTACTCTGTTTAAACAAAGAGAATTCAATCACCTGGTGCTAAAAAACAGTCTATGAAAAAAAGGAGAGTGCAGATTAGCAGAAATTATGACAACCTAAAAAGACAAAGAGAAAAATTGTGAGACTGACTAAAATATAAAGGGGCATTCAAAAAGAAATGAGCCGGAGGCATAATTACAGAAACCAGTACCTGTATGTTAGAAGTACTAACCTGGCTGTTGAGACACTTGGCCCACTGTGACACAAGGTAGTGAGTGGCTGTCTCAATAAATTCCCGGGGCTGCAAAGTTAACCAGTTCCACATGTACAGCTGGACGTCAGTCTTTTTAAGGGGACAAAAATGGCGTAATCATAGGGAGAGAAGTCCGGACTGTATGGAGGGTGGCCGAGAACCTCCCATTTGAATTTCTGCAGGAGTGACACGACTGTGTTGGTCATATGATGCTTTCCATTGTCGTGGAGTAGAATGACCCCACGAGTGAGATTGCCTGGTCATTTAGATTTGACCGCTTGGCAAAGGGTTTGCGAGTAACGCTGGGTATTCATTGTTGTCCCGTGCTGCAGGAAGTGAATCTGAAGGGGGCCATCTTCTGACAGCTCCATGTCACTGTTTGCAATGTGACTGGCAGCATTTCATAGCTGCTGATAGCTCTATATAGTCATGTGATGCGCATGTGTGCCCTCTAGCGACGGGCTGTGAACTTCCATGTGCTCTAGTCGGAACCACACCACGTTACACACGTCACAATATTACCTTCCTATCACCGGTTTGCACATTCCAGACCCTAGATCATTTATTTTTGAAAGCCCCTTATATAATATTTTTATCAATGATATTTTGTTTTTGTTATGTTGGTATATTTTGCACAACAACTATAAAATGTCAACTTGCTCTGCAGAATATATTTATTTGGTAGGCATGCTGTGTATGTGTAGTTCGAATCAAATACAATGCCATCATAAAATTTGTTATTTTGTGTGATTTATTGTCAACAGATTGTCCCCCAATTTTTACCAGGTGTCTACTACTTCGCTTTTAACAGTTAAGAAATGGGAAACTCAATTCGATGTGGCCTTACTTCTTGTGAACATGATCCATATGTATATGTCCTAAAACTGGAACCACACAGATGGAAACAAAGTTCAAAATATAATACTGGACAGTTGAAACTGTGAAGTAGCTGATGGCACATAAATATCAGAAAAAAAACTAATGTACCTTTTTCATAATAAAATAACTATGAAAAAGCTTTCTGCAGGGCAGGTGTCATCTCTATTCCATGGTAGTCAAAGCAAATGATGAGATTGATTTAAAATTAATCCTGCTGATTTTGCTCATAAAATTTAAAAAAAGCTACTACGGATGAGACAGGTCCACCATTTCATGCTGAAATGACCATCGAAGTCATGGATGGAAGTAACTGATTCCATATCAAAAGAGACAAAGATAAGTTGGTGTTCTCAGTCATATCTATTGCCTCATTTAAAGCAGTTTGTATGGGGAAATCATTTTGAATGCACTGAAGAGGTTATAGCAGGTATCATGGGTATTTTGCAGCACCTTCAGAACCGCACTTTATGAATCATATCCACTCACCGGAAAAACTGGATGAAGTGCAGTGATCTAAATGTGTTCCATTGGTATAGTGAAAAGTTAAGTTCACTTTTGACATATAAATATTCATTCACTGTAGGTTTGAGAACTTTTCACTCTGCTATTGCAGCCCCTTCCTGTCTGCAGTTCTACACGTAACTGGAGTTCCAACAGGTCTGCTATTACTAATAAGCTATTAACCAACTGATGGAGTATTTGTTCTTTTTGTAGAGTGAAAGTTGCTACTGCTCACCTGCACTTTTTTGGATATAGCTCACGTTAGGGATGTAGTGACATTTTACAGCAATTCACATCAGCAACATACAACAGGCAGTTAAACCAGAATCCTCAGTCTGGGAAACACACACTGCTGTACTATAGTCTCACTTTTTCAAGTAACAACAACAACTAAATATTAAACTTCAGAAGCAGAGGGAGACAGTCTGTCACCACTATTACAAAATTGTGAAAAAGGAGTGGGGAAAAGTTTTAAGAGATGGCTACTGTTTCATGGTTCATAAGCAAGCAAAACAAGCTTTTCTTGTTTTCCAAATACATGCAACTGAATAATAATACAAATGCCATGATAAAACTGATGTAAACGAAAAATGTTTTTAACCATTCATGTCTTTAACTAGTGTACCAAAATGTAACACTGAATGATGTTGAAATATTTGTCTGTTCTCAATCATGCAGAAATTATGGTAATAGGAAGTCCTGGATACAAATTAACAAAGTGGAGGTAACAAAGCACCATTCGTCTCTTTAGAACATAGTTATCCACATAAAGAGAAATAGTTATAAGTTAACATACTGAATTGTCTATCTTATCCACAGCAAGATTTAAATATATTAACACCAACACACAACAGTTTTTATGGGTCTGTCCACTATTCAGCTGATCTTAATGTTCAGGCTTGGTCTACCCTTGTAACCTTATCCTACATCAATACACGTTTCAGAAGGACAATAGTTACAGTTTTTTTCTGTTTCTTGTCCAGTTTCTTGATGCAGATTCCACAACTGTGGTATTGATTTGGAATGAAATGACAGCGCCAGTTGCACTTCTCCTTTAATTTTAAATGCTGTAATTGGTATATGTAACATGAAACAAATAATGTAGAAAATGAAATCATCAACAAACTTAAAAAGCAGCACAACAAAATAATAATGTTGTATAGACTCATCCATAATTTAAGAAATAGATATCTTGAACTTGAACTTACATTTTAACATGACTTGAGAGAACACATAACGAGTGATGAGACATGCAAGGAGGCAATATTAAGTAGAGGAGGAGCAAGTTACAAGCTGGGCCTCCCTGTAACCTGCCCCTTCAATGTAATTTAACACGAAAATAAAAAAGGCAACTGGTGCTATAATTTTTTTTCCATATGGTTGCTGTATCAGATTTCACAAAATCCCACAAGAAACCAATGTAAGCGGCATACCTACTGTATCAATCTGCATTTTATATTTATCTTCAAGACCTTCCATTACTACAAGTAACAGAAAGTTCCTGAAAACCTTGTTGGTTGAAACTTTCTTGAAGAATTCGGTGTTGATGGCCACATCAAAAGCTTTTGCTGGTTTTCCTGCTGAAGGTAAAATATTATTATAATGGCAGCTAAAAGAGTCATAATAATTTGTTCTTTAAAAATGTAAATAAATAGAATTCAGAAGCAAAAAACTGCATATTTACTGTCCTGTGGATAAACAATCAGCTTATAAAAAAGAAGAAAGTCATCATCATTACATTACCACCTTCAAATGAGACCGTGTGTGCATGCGCGCGCGCGCCCGCGCCCACACACACACACACACACACACACACACACACACACACACACACACAAACACAAACACAAACACAAACACAAACACACACACACACACACAAACACACACTAATTCCCCCCTCCCTTCCTTCCTCTCCCTCCCACCCCACCCCCAACCAACCCCTCTCTCCATAATCAAACTGACTATTCTTTGTTGCCTCAGTGTACATCGTACCAATGAATATCTCCTTTTAGTCAAGTTATGTAATGACATTCTTGTCACAACTTGATTCACTACCTCTTCGATAGCTTTTCCATCTAATCTTCAACTTTCTTCTTTAACCAAATTTCAAATGTGTGTATTCTCTTCTTGTCTCATCTGTGTATTGTCCACATTTCACTTTTGTAGAAGGCTACAATGCAGACAAATACCTACAGAAAGGACTTCACACACTTAAATTACAACTGATGTTGACAAATTTCTCTTTTACAGAAACATTTTTCTTATTATTACCAATCTGCGTTTTATGCCCTCTCTGCTTCAGCCGTTATCAGTTATTTTGCTGCCTAAATAACAAAACTAATGTTCTGTTCTTAATGTATCATCACACAATGAAGGCTTTCACGACTGGATGTTTCAGCTGCCGAGAATTCTTCAGGGTTGTATGGCCTTGGTCCATGGCACTCTTCTATTCCTGAAGTTTTGTCCAAAGCTACTTTGGACATCTTCGGAGGTGCTCTTGGTTGCGCTGGGTTTTGCCGACTGTCGGCAAGACTCAGTACAACCAGGGGCACCTCCGAAGATGGCCAAAGTAGCTTTGGATGAAACGTCAGCGACAGAAGAGTTCCCTGGACCGCGGCCATATAACCCGGAAGAATTCTCAGCGCCTTAATGATCATTCATCATCATAATCTTATTCGTCATCATAATCTCATTCCCTCAGCAATGTCTGATTTAAATTGATTACACTCCATTATTCTTGTTTTACTTTTGTTTATGTTCATCTCATAAAGTTACAACTTCTTTTCAAGATACTATCCATTCACTTCAACTAATCTTCCAAGTCCTTTGCCGCCATTGACAGAATCAGAGTGTCATCGGCAAAGCTCAAAATTTAAATTTCCTTTCTCCAAACTTTAACTAGGTTTTCAAAATGCTCCTTGGTTTCCTTTGCAGCTTGCTTAGTGTACATATTGTAACACTGGGTATAGATCACAAAATAACCCATACTGACTGACTTCTCAGCTACTACCTCTCTTTAATGCCCTTCGACTCATAACTACAATCTGGTTTCGTACATAACCTTTCGCTTTCTTTATTTTATCCCTGCTACCATCAGAATTTATAATATTCCAGCCAGAATTGTCAAAAGCTTTCTCCAAACCTACAAATTCTATAAACATTGGTTGATTACTTTTCTATAGTTCATCTTATATGATAAGTCAGCATTGCCTCAAGTGTTCCTACTTTTCTCTGGGATCCAGACAAACCTTCCTCGGGTCCTCAGGTTGGCTTCTACCAGTCAACTCTATTATTCTGTAGATAATTAACGTTGGTATTTGTAATCTTGAATAATTAAACTGATGGTTCAGTAACACTTCTGTCAGCAACTGCTTTGTTTGGAAGTGGTATTATTACAATCTTCTTGGAATCCTAAGGTATTTTTCCTGTTGCCACATAGGAGGCATTGAGTTGCAAACAGACACAATAAAAAAGGCTGATAAAATACTAAGACAAAGTTGTTCATCCAAAACAGAATACTCAAATACAGATTCACACAACCACAACTCATCGTCTCCCGCACCTGGGACAGTGGCGATGTGTGCGAGATTTACACTTGTGTGAATGTGTGTGTGTTTTCTACTTCCAAAAAGGATTTTGCCCATAGCTTCATATTTTAGCAGTCCTTTACATTGTGCCTATCTGCAACTCAACTGCCTCTTCTATGTGGCGAGTATCTATCTATGCTTTCCATATTGTTGTTATTCCATGCAAATCTTTCCATTGTTTGGTAGCCTGCCTCTCTCATTATACCTTTTACCAAGTGGAATATTTTCATCATGGCTGGCTCTCCAAGAATCTCAATAGTTCTGAGGAAATTTTATCTCCAACCATATGCTTCAACTTGGGTCTTTCAGTACCCTGTCAAATTATTCTTACAGTATCATAGCTCCCATCTCATCCTTACCTACAAGAGACGTTCTGAAATTATGTTTCATCATTGTTTTTCACACGGAAACTTTATTGCTGAAAAGAAACACACTATGACACTCTGAACTATGCACTTTGCATTATTTTTTGACACAGTCACCATTGACCTTGAAACATTTGGCTTAGCAGTCAGTTTGAAGAAACCACTCACTGGTAAAACTTGGTGCCCTGTAGTGCAAGGAAGTGTCACACAGCCTGCTCCACCTCAGCACTGAGAGTGTGGTTTTCAAAGCAGGAAACAGGTGGAAGTACGATGGTGCAAGATCAGTGCTGCAGGCTGGGTGATCCAATTTAACAGACAGAGGTGTGAATAGGATAGTTTTTTGTGAAAGATTACGCGTATTAGCAATCCAAACTTCGTATGTTGCACAATGGTTTCAGATGTCCAGCGTCACATGTACTGTACTCAACACTTGAAAATCTGGAATTAAATTTTGAATCATACCTAAAAGACTGCATTGTGAAGCAACATAAAAAACATTATGTGCTTTAGAAAAAAAATCAGCATGTAACCATAACAGATTAACTGCAAAATTCTTTCTGTAGTAAACCCAGCAACTTTTCTAAGGAATTTGATTTTAAATAATATTTAAAAAGACACTCAACCAGAGAAACATTTATGTTTTCAGATGTAACACTACATCTGCCACCAAAAAATTTGATGGGAGGGAAAAAAAGTGTTTGCAATGAACTGATTCTGTCTCACTACAATAATGTTTTAACAAGAGTTGAGGTGTAACATCAAATAATCTAGTGCTGAGACATGTAAGATATTTGCAGTAGAGCAAGAATTACGCATATTAAAAAATCAGCTGTAAAATAACAATTTTGTTTCATTCCTAAAAGAGATTTATAGTACAAGCTAATGAAGCAATTCCCAACTACAAGATGAAATATACCAGTATCAGGAAGAATTCTAATTCTTTTAAATTTAGGTATCTAATTGTTAAAGAAAATCCGATACTAATTTACCCAAAAATAGAGGACACCTTTTTATCTTTCTATAAGTGAGACATATGCAAGGCACTAGCTCAAATTTTCCCAACATATCCAGTGTTCAATGTCACTGAATTACGTAATTTAATCCGTGTGAGCTTTTAACAGAGCATCACCAACATTTGCTAGTGTCAGAAGAACTTTTCATCACAATGTTGCAGTATTCTCCCAGAAGTGTGCTGAAGAACAGTTTATGTATTAGTTGGCCATTTACATAAAAAAAAATATGTAACCAAAACAACTGTACAGAGAAATGGTGGGAAAAAGTAAAGAACTAGTATTGAAGAACTTCAAAAATACAAAATTACACAAACTGTCAAAAATAAAAACACGGTTTTATGAAAGATGAGTAAGAAGGAAAGAAATACGACGAGAAAACTGGAGAAAGAGCAAAACAAAAGAGCTGAACTCCATTCATGAGGGGAGTGAAGAAGAGTTACTGAGTATCAGTCAACACACAATGATCTCTGTGAAACAAGGTCTCTTATAAACTGCAACTTGTTTAGATAAAGAGTTTTCTACATTGCAGTTTTCAAAATGGTTCAAATGGCTCTGAGCGCTATGGGACTTAACATCTGAAGTCATCAGACCCCTAGAACTTAGAACTACTTAAACATAACTAACCTAAGGACATCCATGCACAAGGCAGGATTCAAACCTGTGATGGTAGCAGTCGCCGCAGTTCCGGACTGAAGCACCTAGAACCGCTCGGCCACTGCGGCCGGCTTGCAGTTTTCAGTAGACACAAAAGCTTTAGAGAATTTATTTCTAGTACAAGATTTAAAAACTCAACAAGTCTTTTATATGCAAATCTACATGAGGCTGCACAAGTTATGTTCCAGATTATTCATCCTTTATTGTCACTTATCAAATTCCTCGCACGAAAAAAATAACTGTCACATCACATGAAGGTTTATTAAAATTCTTTCTTCCGACTGCAATTCTTTAATTGTATTATACAAAGAACACATATGAAATAAAGTATGAATACAACGCTTCACTGCTAGACAGTGAGAAGAAAAGAGCTCCCCTTAAGGCACACAGTGGACATGGTGAGTGCTTTCCTGGAAGCTACAGAAGATGGCAGTTATAAGAGTCGAGGGACATGAAAGGGAAGCAGTGGTTGGGAAGGGAGTAAGACAGGGTTGTAGCCTCTCCCTGATGTTATTCAATCTGTATATTGAGCAAGCAGTAAAGGAAACAAAAGAAAAGTTCGGAGTAGGTATTAAAATCCATGGAGAAGAAATAAAAACTTTGAGATTCGTCAATGACATTGTAATTCTGTCAGAGACAGCAAACGACCTGGAAGAGCAGGTGAACGGAATGGACAGTGTCTTGAAAGGATGACATAAGATGAACATCAATAAAAGCAAAACGAGGATAATGGAATGTAGTTGAATTAAGTCGGGTGATGCTGAGGGAATTAGATTAGGAAATGAGACACTTAAAGTAGTAAAGGAGTTTTGCTATTTGGGGAGCAAAATAACTGATGACTGTCAAAGTAGAGAGGATATAAAATGTAGACTGGGAATGGCAAGGAAAGCATTTCTGAAGAAGAGAAATTTGTTAACATCGAGTATAGATTTAAGTGTCAGGAAGTAGTTTCTGAAAGTATTTGTATGGAGTGTAGCCATGTATGGAAGTGAAACGTGGACGATAAATAGTTTGGACAAGAAGAGAATAGAAGCTTTCGAAATGTGGTGCTACAGAAGAATGCTGAAGATTAGATGGGTAGATCATATAACTAATGAGGAGGAATTGAATAGAATTGGAGAGAAGAGAAATTTGTGGCACAACTTGACTAGAAGGGATAGGTTGGTAGGGCATATTCTGAGGCATCAAGGGATCATAAATTTAGTACTGGAAGGCAGCGTGGAGGAAAAATCTTAGAGGGAGACCAAAATTCAGAAGGATGTAGGTTGCAGTAGGTACTGGGAGATGAAGAAGCTTGCACAGGATAGAGTAGCATGGAGAGCTGCATCAAACCAGTCTCTGGACTGAAGACCACAACAGCAACAACCACCAAATTTTATCAGATGATGTAGCAGCATACCCAGAGGGCTTTAAATCGAATTGATTAAATTTGGATTTAGTATGCTCAAAACTTTCAGAATCACTGGGATATACAAATGAGAAAAAAATAAATGCAAAAATGTAACATGCAGAAATATGACATCACCTTATGATTATAGCATGTATTCCAAAAGGAATTAGCATTGTATAACAACCAGAAGAAGTGTTCATTGCAGCAATTATATATATGCTTCAATTACAACTTACATTTATCTTCCACATCTCTTGGTTCACCCATGCTTAGTGGTAAACGGTAACTTGGTGCTTCATCAGAATTCCAGATAGCCATCAATTCATCTTCAGTGACATCAGCTGGCTTTGGAATTTCTTCAGTGTGGCATATGTTCACAAACACTTTGTCTCCATCTGAAGTTTTTGTCTTCACACACATTCCTATGCACATAAAAAGAGATAAAACAATGAGAAACCATAAAATCAATAGTTACAAAAAAAAGTAGCAAATATGTAGCTAGTAAATGGATGCACAACATTAATGAAAGCTGAATTTAGAGTAGTAGTGTTTTACATGAAAATAAATAAAGCCACAGCAACAAGCACACTACTTCAATAGGCCATACCATCAATTCCATTTGTTCAGTAATGCTTTACTGCACCTGCATGAAAATGTACAAACAAGATGCTGATTATTATTATTATTATTATTATTATTATTATGGGATTAAAGGAACTAAATGGTTTGCTCATTACTCCCTCCTTTCTTAGGTGGTTCAGGTGAATGATGATGTGTGTAAAGAAAGAACAACGGTCTGTTCCAGAATCTCTGACCCTGTCATTTAGCTAAAACAGGTGCACAGTAGATTAAATTATGTGATTAAATGAAATAAAACCCAGGTAATTAGAAACATTATCAAGTTGGGGGTGGGGAGCTAAGAGAGGAAAAAAGATGGAGACCCCCAGGACAAATATGTGAGAAAGGAGGAGAACCATCTACGCCCACCCCTGCATCAACAGCAATAACGGATGTACAAAGATGGTTTACCATGCTCATTTGGTCTAAAATGGGTTGAGAAAATGAAACTTGTAGCAACTAGCAGATATATAGCTTAATCAGTTTAAGAAATTAAAAAGATTTGTAGCATATCAATGTTCAGGTGCAGAAGACAGCTGGAGAACCCATGAGAGATGACATGACAAAAAGTGCTGCCTCCACATCTCCCCACAGTATGGACATGAATCTGTGAAAGGCTTTACATTTTGTGGTAAAATTATCTCACAAAATGTATGACATGCTTAACTGCTATCCCACTGTCTGCAAATATTATAGGTAGGGAAATGCTGAAGTTTATGGCCTGTTGCAGGGTAGCTAGAGGCAAACTTTGTGTGAATATGGGGTGCTATTAAAGATTACCATAGCTGCAATGGAGTGGATGCTCTTGATGCAAGAAGAACGTGAGTCGCTCTAGTGAAGTTGATAAGTAGTTGGCACCATACGACCCTTTTTTTCTATCTTCTGAGAGCAGTATGCCAAACCTTAGGGGTCTCCTAATGATGATCCTTAATTTGTTGAGGATAGTGCCCTTCCATATTGCAGGTCTTCAAAATACAGTGTCTCAGCTGTCATTGTAGGTCTGTGCCTAGCACTCCAAATGTTTCTCCTGTAATTGCTTCTTTAGCTGATTTGTCAGTGAATTCACTTCAGAGTATGCCTCCATGGTTTCGAGTCGAAATGAATATTAAGGTGGTTACATGACTAAAGTCAAATGAGGGTTCTTGGACAATAAGAGACCAAACTATTTCAAAGGTAGCACTGTTTTATTACTTGTAGACAGCTCATGGGATCACTGTCAGCCAGAAGTTCCTAGATGTGTACATTCTAATGTAGTGCAAGGCTTGAGAGATAGCTACCAGTTCTGCAGTATATGCGCTACATTGCTCATCAGCAAATTAAGCCTCAATCCATCTGTGTAGCCGAAAATGCTTCCCAGCTGGGCCAATGTCACACCTTCTATTATGCCACAATGAGTGGGAAGAGGAAGAACCTGAATGCACCGCATTTCGATGGCAATGCAATCGCTTAAGGAACAGTTAACATCTTGCATGTGGCTTGGTTTCACATTCCACAACAAAATAAATCACAAACAAAATTTTCAGTATTATTTAATTATAGCGGCACACTCAAGACATAATAAAATTTATACGTGGTACAAACTGTCGTCATACAGACAGAAGCATACAATGTTGCACATTTTTGTCATACAGGTTGCCAAGTCATCATGACTCAATTATCGTCATAATCAACAAAAGCCTTTCAAAAACATATATTGGCTGAAGCCTCATTATGGAGATGTGGAAACTCTTCCCAAGGAAAATTACAGAACTCATGAAAAGTTGTATCATAAAAGAATCTGTCCTTTAAATAGGAAATGCAATGCAGATAAATTGATTCCATCTACACACATACAGGGATGCTTTCAACTAAAATGGCAAATGATATCAGAAACTGCTCAGCGACAGATGCGAGTTTGGCAGTGTCCTCGAAGTCTTCAAAATTTGTGTTTTCTTTAACACCAGTGAGCTCAGAAAAATTGATCCCTCCCTCCCAGAAGTTACCCCTTCCAAAATGTGATTTTCTTTTTAAATGCATTCTCACCAAATCAGAAATGAGTTGTCTCTCACCTTGCAGTTGTTGAGTGGTACTTAAGATAAGTAAATAAATTAGTGAAAGCAATGTGAAGTGAAGTAGAAATTAGAAAATAAATGAAAAACTTAGTTTAGTTTAGGAGAATTACACACAGGGAAACAGCGGACAAAGCAGCAGTAGCAACGGCCGGCATTTGCAAGTCAGCATAGATAGCACGTTCAGGAGAGGCCATCACTCTCCCCACATAAGCGGAAGCTGATGATTCATCTGTCAGGGCATCGCTCGACGTGTTTCTCAATTGTCACATGTGATCAAAGGCCCTCGCCTACATTGCAAGAGCCAATGACCGACGTTAAGAAGATTCTTTGAGAAGCTTTTCAACGTGATAGAAGAGGAAATGACCGTGAAGTCTTTCACCTCCAGTGAACTGAAGTGAATAAATACGTGAGACGCAGTGGGCCCGACGAGAGTAGCAGTAGTTTTCAGTCAGTTTCATGCAAGAAGAGACTACATCATACACAGACGCACTAAGTCCGCTGCTGTAATGGAATAGCAAGCAACAGCCTCGGCGCCAGAAGACAGAAGTTAAAAGGTATTTGAAGTCTGATTTTTACGTACACGGGTGACTCATCAGGATGGGAAGGAGACGGCCTCACATCAGCAGTCACCTGTGAGCTGGGATGAAGATCTGGCAGTCGAAGACTGGCAAGCAGGAGTCCGCTGTTCGAGTCCAGGACACTGGCCTTTCCCCGCCGTGCCACTCCACTGGCCGACGTACAACACACGCGGCCACTTAGAGAAGAGAAACACTGGGACGCCACATCCAAGGTATCACCATCCGATTCACGACTTTGTTCTCAATAATTAAACGGGCCACAGAACGATGCGCGTCTCCAGTCAACTCGGCAAGATGGCGACACGAGATACACACCGCCACGCGTAATCAGACGCCGCCGCAGCCGCAGCAGAAGGCTTCGCAAACAACACAGCTGCCACTCTCCAAGCCAGAACATCCAGTAAGGAAACAGTTGTACAAAACTTTCAATAAAAGTTATCTTATGTAAAAATGCTGTTTCATTCTACCTCATACCCGAGCCAAGGAAGAACCCACCCGGCCCACATGTTGTTAAGGGAGAAAAATTGATTTATTTAGTATTTTCACCGTGACATAATGCTTTAGAATTAAATGCCCTTTGCAGTAATGCTAATCCTGACAATTGGCTAGCATCAAAAGACAAAACCCAGGTACATTTAGTGACAGAAGTGTTACACAGTGGCTTACTGTAGGTAATGTGACATTCAAGTCCACTTAAAGGAGTGGTCTGCAATCTGTTTTGGATGTTCTAATTTTTGTTCCTGCTTTCATTTTTCTCCAGAAACTCATTAAAGGTAAGTTTTAAATTAAAAAATAATCTACGATCTGGTACAAATATTTTAGGATCTGAACTTGTCTAAGGCAAACGAGCACTGCGTGCTACCACAGGTCATCAAATGCACCTGCAATGTCAGCCATCACACCTACAACATGCTTGCTGCTACAGTTGTCGACAATGGTGACAACACAGTTAATTGCACTGTCAATGGATCTGCTCTTTCTGAAAGTGAACTGGCTCTGGCTGAGGCTGTGTAACTTCATGTGGGACTGTAGGCTGCCACACATTAAGTGCTCCTTATTTTACACAAGATGCTAAGAGGACAGGAACCACTGGATCCTTATCCATGCTCTTCTTAATGAACACAGCTTGTATCAACTTCTAGAATACAAGAATTTTTCCTTGTCTTAGTGATTCATTCAGTAACAATGCGAAGAATGGAAGTTTTGTTCTTTGCTTCTTTCAGCAATCAATTATGAATGCATTCTGGTCCAGGAGCCTTTCCATGTCTCAATGATAGCACCTGCAACTTCTTCTTGTGTCAATGGCAGAACAACACATGGGCTTTCATATGGGGCTTACATTCTTCTTCATGCATTTGTATGATGACTTTTTTTTTAGTATTCTGTTTTGTTGTGGAACGAGGATGGGCTTGGATGTTGCCCAACAGTCTGGCGTTGGTGGAAGAAAATGAAGTGCCTCCAGCTACGTCACTGGGATGGCTAACACTAGTGATATGGGGATATGGGTGATAGAGTTGGTGTTTTCTCCCTGAACTGGACAACTGGCTTGGACATGTGCAAACAGCTGAGAGAGGTATTTGAGATCTTTTCTTCATCATACTATACATATTTTGTCACTACCTCAGCAAAGTTTGATGTCATGTAGGTTTGATGGCGACATTTGAACTTCTTGTAGCATTTTGGCATGATAGGTGGTGCAGTGTTTCATGTTCTTGGTTCTTCGTCCTCTTATACACAGAGAATGTCAGTGAATGATGGGTGGAAAAGGGTGTGTTGTGTGAGCCAATCATAGTTCAAGTCACATGATCTTGACAGCTGATGACAGCAGAAATTCGTAGCATAGGACATTTGTTGTAGTGAGCCAATGACAACATCATTGTCAAGTAGTTGAACACACAAATAGGAAAAGTTAATGGTTTAAATTAATATACACAGTGTAGATACTAGAAAAGCTAAGCCTGCACACACATAGATCGATTCTTGGCATGTGTTACATTTTTTTGGGTTTATGGAATGAAAACTGAATCTAATCTGATCTTAATGTGCGTCAAACAATTGTAATAGTAAAGTTTTAAATAATGACATTAATGTCTGGTCTTCTGGGCTCAAAATTCTTCTAAGTGGCTGGTCCTCAATGTTTTAAATGAGTGTCAAATGCTCTGTTATTGCACATTCTCACACGTAACATAATTCATCTTGTCTAAAAGGAAATTTACTTTGAAAGCAATGCTTTTCAAACCACCATTCGCAATATTTTCCTGCAGTCTGTCAGAAATAGGTTCGTTTCAGCAGTTGTCAGAGAACAGGCGTTACTGCGTGTGCTCAGCTATGATGAGGTACAAAGTCCGTATTTCGAACGTATAGTGCATCGGAATTTCATAAACCATACTAAAATGCATAATTTATATGTCCAGATTCACAAGGAAGTAAGCCCCAACCTGATATTAAGTTTCCCAGTGTGGTTTTCGGGATGCAGATTTTCTTGGAGTACCAGTACTGCATTATCTAATGTTTGGTTCTTTATTATGGCAAAATGCTATTTGTGCCCGAATATGAAAATGTGCAGTAGGAATTCAGTGAACAATTGCCAATAGTGTTGAATGAAACACTTAATTTCAAATAAATAGACTGTCTCTGTGGAAAAGATTAATGAAAGTCAAATTTCCTTAGCAAAACGACAAAAATAACTTCACTGTTCTGCAAGGTGATTAAAGCAACTGCCAAAAACAGGGAAATAAAATAAAATTAGAAAGTTGAAATTGATAACATATTTTAGCCTTCTGTAATTTGATACTCCTGGCCACAGAAAGCCATTTTGTTCTCATTTGACGTGAGAGCTGTAAATGCGGAGGAAACAGCAAATCACTAAACATAAACACAGCTCATATTGACTACTACTCAGACTGTCAGACTACACTGGTGCATGTGTGAATCTGGCAGCTTGGGTGCACCAGAAGCACATTTCCAGATAGTATCTGGCTATTGCTACTGCTGATACATGTAATAGTTACACTTACGTAGCCAGATCCGGGAAAAGGTACTGCTCATATGTGCCTCAACAGCACATGTGCCTCAAATGGACCTAATGTAAACAGTAGTGACGTCATGCTCATCGAAAGCAGTTTGTTGATATGGAGTATTGAACAGTCTTTGTCCTAATGCCTTTAACACATTTTCCTGCTGGCGTGTGCACTGAGCTTCGTTGTTGTAAATGGTGCTTTTACTTTGCAACTTAAGTTTTTTTCCTCTCATTTATGTTTTATTGTTACAGTATTATTATGCCGTAGCGGGATACAATAAAATTCTTTGTTAAGTATCAGTTCTTACCAGTCGAAATTACAAAACATTAACTGAAAACTAAAACAATGCAAAATTCCCAGAATTCTAAAATACTGCTCATTTTTTCCTCAGTTTTCTCCCAGACAAAGAAATTCCCGGCCTTTTCCCAGATTTCGCATTATTCATTGAACTACCAAAAATTAAGAAAGAAATTTCATGTAACAGAAGCCATATGAAAAGGAACTTAAGTGGGAAAAAATCATTTACATTTAGAAATAAGTTAAGAAAGGCTGATGGCCTTACACAGCTGTATTTCGAGTAATAGAAACTTTAATAATTTTTTAAGCAGCTTTCTTGAAACATTTAAAGAAACTTTTCCACTTAGAACCACATACAACATAATGACTAATAAACTTGAATGGATAACCCAGGGCATAAAAATTCCTAGTGCCAGGAAGAGGAAACCCCACAATGAACTGAAATATAATAAAAAGTGTTAGAGTTAGTACTTGAAGATGTTCAGACTGAAGCAGATGTTAGCTTTATTGTAAATCTGGCTCAAATACCAGAGTGTTTAAATGTATTCTTCATAAATGTGGCAAAGTCAGATGTTGATGTAGTAGACTATCAGAGTAAAGTAACTCCTTTGAAATCCACCAAGAAGCTGAGTGTCTTATGGATTTTTAAAAAAGTCGTGGGATAGGACACCTACTAGAGTGATTATATGGTGTGAGGCATAACAGCACCTCCCCTAATTAAAATATTCAACCAGTCTTTTGAACGGGGATGCTTTCCCACTGTTTTGAAGTATGCTTTAGTCAGACCTTTGTTCAACAAAGGGTTGAGTGAAGACGTGGGAAACTATTGGCCTATTTCTGTTCTACCAGTCCTGTCAAAAGTGTTAGAGAAAGTAGCTGAAAACCAGATCAAAAACTTCATTGTAAAAAATGGTAGTATTATAACCAATTTGGATTTCAACTAAGAAAAAAACAGTGACTAAGTTCATTGAAAAGATAGGCAAATCATTGGATCAGAGGAGTAAAGTTGCAGGTATCTTGTGATCTCACAAAGGCATTTGACTCCGTGGACCATGACTTGCTTATCTACAGATTAGACAAATAAGGGATTAAGGAGAATGCTCTAAATTGGCTAATATCATACTTACACAACAGAAAAGAAAGGGTAACTATCACCTCAGATGCAGTGAATTATTATTCTAAATGGATACAATATCACAAGATGTGCCTCAAGGCTCCATTTTGGGGCCAATCCTATTCCTATTCTATGTAAATGACTTATCTATAAATATAAATTCCCCATCAGTTCTGTTTGCTGGTGATACTTCTGTTTTAATTGAAGATGATGATGCAGAAAAAATTCTGAGCTCAATCGTACGCACCCTGGATACCTCAGAAAACTGGTTCCAGTTAAATGGGTTGAAACTGAACAGTGCAAAAACCCATGTGGTACATTTCAAAACCAAACATTCATTCAAAGTGTGTGGAACTTAAAATACAACATAACAACCAACCTATGAAAGAAGTTGACATGGTCAAATTCCTGGAACTAAATGAGGACTAGAACTTAAAACTGGAATACACATATTGATTTCCTATCAAATAAACTAAGCAGTTTTCCATTTGCAATGCAAATGCTAGCAAATTCCACTGACTTGAGTTCACGAAAAATTGCTTATCATAGTTAATTCGATTCTGTCATTAGATATGGGATAATTTTTTGAGGAAGTTCAAGTAGCGTTTCTTGAACACTGAAACTGCAAAAGAAAATTTCCAATACATGTGTGCAGCGCAGCAGCATATTGTTGCCCATTATTTCTGAAACTATAAATCCTGACTGTTCCTTCCACATACATTTATGAAATTATAATCTTCCTGCACAGCAGAAAAAATTATTTGAGGAAAATCATTTTAACTATTCTTATAACATAAGAAATAAAAATAATTTTATGCTACCCATACATCAGTTGAAATTATATGCATGGACTCCACAGTATATGGGGCAAAAACATATTTAATATGAAGCCAGAAATTTTAAAACAAGGCTACAGCAGATTCTTTGGGAGAAATGCTACTATTCAACAGAAGAATTCATTAAGGATGAAATAATAATTTGAGCAAGGGGTAATTAAGCATTAGATTTTATTGTATGTATGTATAACAAAATTGTATTATTATTATTTTATTATGCTCTTTGTTAACAGCAGCTGTTCTTTGTTTATGGTGAAATTTTACAATTTGACGCATCTCCTATACCTGGATCAAGTGATTTCGATTATGTACATTATGAGACAAATAAACCTCAATTCACAATAACTGTGAGGCCCCTAGGTGGAAAATCAAGACAAGATGCAATTTCCAGGACAGAAAAACTTTTTTATTTTTCTGCAACCCCTCCTCTGTTCACAGTCAGACTCCACAACTAAGCAGAATACTGAATGTCAAGTCTTCCAGCACAACTGAATAAAGACAAAAATGCAAGATACAAGAATCCTGCAACATATTTTTTTAACAGCTGAATGGCTGATAATGGGATATACCAAATTTACTTACAATATGATGATCATGAATATCAGGCATTCTCCACTCCATATTTTGTAGATGCTTCTTGAGACTTCTTTTACTGAACAAATTCCGACTTATTAAAATTACAAATTGTCTTACTGAAACAAAATATCTTAAGATCCACACAAAAAGTGTGCACTACCTCTTGTAAACAGATGCCACTTATTGGGTGTCTAAATTATGGAAATAAAACCAAATCAGTGTTTCATTACACGCCACAGAAAGTGCCATAACATATGCCTCAACCTCTTCATCATCCTCACACATCAATCCACATCCACTTTGAATTATGTGATGTCTGCAGTTGGAACATTACTTTCATTTCACTGGAGTCTTCATTCTAACTTCAGGAACAACAGCCTTCACTAACTTTTCTTGCACCTGCCACAAACTGCTACTCCAATTCACAAAACTTCTAATTAGATACTCCAGTCGTAGTTGTGTTGGTAGCCATCATATTGTGGGACCATTTTGGAAATTCTGGCCTGTAATATGGGCAATTACTGCTTTTGTAATGTCTCTTGTTCATCTGGCCAGCTTCTCTCATTCCAATTCTTTTTATTATAATACGACACTTTTGTTCAACGCGTCCAGGTACCTTAGTATCATTATTTTTTATATTATTACTATTAGATTTGTAATATATTCAAATAATTAATTTGATAATGATTGCCTTTATAAGTACTTGTCCAAATTGGCACATTGTGTTCCTTACTTAATAAATACTCTTGTACTGTAATCTCCAGAAGTGAATTCCAGGAACTTTTTCATTTGTTCCTCAATTCAGAAATGTATTTTCTGGTGTAAGGGATTCAAGCCATTCACTATTGTTTCATTGGGCACCATCTTATGTCTTTTCACATTCCTTGTTTTAGCATCAGCTACTACTGAAAGGATAATTTATATTGCTAATAGTCTGTACTAGTCAGCAACTGACAGAGATATATTGGAATTGGGCTGTTCCCTGCCACCAGTCTTAAAACAGTCTACAGATAAACATAACAAAAAGTAGGATAAGCAATACAGTACTGACCTGGTAATGGCTGTACGTATTTCCACGGCACTGCATTTGCGGCCTCCCTGAGTTCAGGAAATAATGTTTCGATTTCTTCTTCATCTGTAGGCTAAAACACAACACAAATTTCTTAGAAACTGTGATGTTCAGCTTGGTATGTATTGTTCACATGCAATAGCAATGTGAATCAACATGTACAATGAATGATATCCATAATAATGCACTAAACAAAAGTTACTCAAATTGCCGTTATGGATTGAAAAGAAATTTAACTCATATTTAAGGTACGTCACTTGATTTTAATAGTAACATAAAAAGTGCTTCTAGCACAAATGTCATACTCTAATTCAGAACAACTGTTAAGATATAAATCTAATACCACATTCCCAGCACTGATTAAAGAATAAAAAATCTAGATGACTCTGCAGATGTTGTTGTTGTTGTTGTTGTTGTTGTTGTTGTTGTGGTCTTCAGTCCCGAGACTGGTTTGATGCAGCTCTCCATGCTACTCTATCCTGTGCAAGCTTCTTCATCTCCCAGTACCTACTGCAAGCTACATCCTTCTGAATCTGCTTGATGTATTCATCTCTTGGTCTCCCTCTACGATTTTTACCCTCCACGCTGCCCTCCAATACTAAATTGGTGATCCCTTGATGCCTCAGAACGTGTCCTACCAACCGATCCCTTCTTCTGGTCAAGTTGTGCCACAAACTTCTCTTCTCCCCAATCCTATTCAATACTTCCTCATTAGTTATGCGATCTACCCATCTAATCTTCAGCATTCTTCTGTAGCACCACATTCCGAAAGCTTCTATTCTCTTCTTGTCCAAACTATTTATCGTCCATGTTTCACTTCCATACATGGCTACACTCCATACAAATACTTTCAGAAAAGACTTCCTGATACTTAAATCTATACTCGATGTTAACAAATTTCTCTTCTTCAGAAACGCTTTCCTTGCCATTGGCAGTCTACATTTTATATCCTCTCTACTTCGACCATCATCAGTTATTTTGCTCCCCAAATAGCAAAACTCCTTTACTACTTTAAGTGTCTCATTTCCTAATCTATTTCTGCAGATAAAGTTGTCTCAAATACAAACAGAAGGCAAACCAAGTATCAATTTTTGACAAGACTCTTTGGATATATACCACAATTAAAACTGTATAGTTGCAGGTGCACCTGTGCACACATGTGCATGCACATGTCTTCTCTGTTCAACTGAAGAAACTGGAATACCATGCATCACATAATTCTCCGTGTTGGATGTTCATTGCCAAATAAATTTACTTTAGGTTGGTGAAGGTTAATGAGGAGCCTGCTCCACCTTTAGCAGTTAAGAAATGTGCATTCAATTTAAACATGGTCCTAAATCTCTTGTTTATAATCCAAATGACTCACCAACACTGTAACATCAGATGAAAACATGGAGGAAGTCCGCAATATGGTAGATGTGAAATATTTTGGGGTTAGCAGCTGATTGGTGTCATCCTCTTGTTGTAACATTTCAATGGATTCCGTATTCATCATCTTCAGGTGAAAAATGAGAAGGGGGCTTCTGTCACAAGCAACATGAAGACCTACCCGATGACTGCTATGTCATGGAAGGGATATCTTTGGACATAGCATTGATTATGAGGATGTAACAAAACAACCATAACATGAGGATTCACCAGCATCACTGTATGAAGGACCACTGACTAGATCTAGATCTAGGAGCTAAGTCCACTCTGAAACAGTGAGTCATTGCTTCCTGAGGGCAGTGGAGGGATGGGAGTCGGGGGGGGGGGGGGGGAGGGGGGGGGGGCAATGTTGCACATTGTGTATTGTTAGTCACCATTCATTGAGGCGGTTGTGGGTGAAATGCACATCGGTTTAGCATGTTTAACTGCACCTTTCAATGGCATGCCATTGCACAATTTGTCTATGGCATGAATGCCTCTGCTCAACATCAGAAAAGGGCCAGTGTATGGAGGCCATAGGAACGAGACTTAACTGAGTCCATTTGCAGCATTATGTGTTAACAGCTGTGGAAGTCTTTGTGTACAAACCCATGATGCCACCTTGGTGAGAAGGGTGTGACAACATATTTTGGTGCAATAGTACTTAACTGCTGCACTAACTGTGGCAGTTCCTCTCTGTGTGTCAGTGATGCTGGCTAAATAGTCAAATAGCCCAGTGGGATCTGCAGGTGTTCACCATAAACCATTTCTGCCACAGATGCCCTGATGTTGGATTTCTATGTCATTCGAAGGCTTAATAGCTCTAAGCATAGCATGTCTGTCCATTTTTCTTGGTGATACATTAGTGACACTTTCAAGATTGTTTCATCATTCTACCGTATCATTACTGGCAGGGTGGAAGCTGAATGTGTGGAGTCGTTAGAGATTGCACAGTCTGTCTAGCTCCACAATCAGCAGGGATTCAATCTGGCATCCTTGATTAGTCCTAACATGGAGAGGATAACCAAAGTGTGCAATTCAAGTACACAAATGTTTATGCAGTTGTTTCAGCTGATATATTGGCTATCGGCATTGCTTCTGCCCACCTTGTATGTCTGCCTATGGCTGTGAATAAGAATCTGTATCCTTCTGATGGTGGGAGAGGGCCTACTAGGTCGATTTGAATGTGGGCGCATCTAGCCAGTGCACTTTGAAAGTTACCGAGATCGGCAAGTACCTGACAGCCCACTTTATTTTGCTGACACGGAATGCAGGAATACATCCACTTGCACGTCTCAGGAATACGTCCACTTGCACGTCTCTGTCTTCACAGAAGACCACACAAAACTTTCCATAAGTATAGCTGATTGCAGTGTTGGCTGAGGATGAGATAGGCCATGGATGCTGTCAAAGGCTGTCTTTTGGAACTTTTTCAAAATATATGGTCATAGTTTGTGCAGAGAGATGTCACTCAACAGATTCAACTTAAAAGTTCATTACTGGAATTTGTTCAATTTTTGTCCTGTAGATGAGTCATTTAACAGTTGTTGCCACTTTGGGTACTTGGCTTGTTCCACATCAAGTTCTTCATAAAATAAATACAGGAAAAGCAATCAGCCACTAAATTTTGCACCCCCTTTAAACTGCGAATGTCTGTTATAAACTGGCTCATTAATTCAATGTAACCGAACTGTCTTGATGAGCATGTGTCATTAACATGTTTGGGCGCAAAGGTAATAGGTTTATGATCTGTAAAAATTGTCATCGGTCAAGCTTCTATTTGCGGCACAAGGATGAATTGACCTCCATATTCATCCAATCTGACTACTTGTGACTACTTTTTGTGGGCATATTGAAAGACACTGTCTATGGAACCTTCCCACCCCACTGGAGGAACATTAATTGGCTATCAGTGTGGCATTTGAATCCATTTCCATTGAAAAATTACAGGATGTGATGGGAAATTTCACTGTTCATTTGCACCACCTCCACACAGTGAGTGGTGGACATTTCGAAAAGAT
Organism: Schistocerca gregaria; assembly: GCF_023897955.1. Lineage (NCBI taxonomy): Eukaryota > Metazoa > Arthropoda > Insecta > Orthoptera > Acrididae > Schistocerca > Schistocerca gregaria. The sequence goes on from NC_064926.1 coordinate 481,068,704, forward strand.
TGTGATGTGATTGCAAAAACTGCTTCCAGAAAAAAAGTTAAATTATGCATGCTGATACTGTATGAGCTGCACACTGTATGGTGCCGTCTGTTAGAAGTGTTTCAAGTTATTTCAAAAATTCTACATAAAATTCTTACATCTTTCCCAACCTTTTGTTGCACTCATCTAACAATCATAGTTTTGGAGATATTTTATTTTGAAATTGGTGGCTCCTTTACTGGATACCCTGTAGTATCAAACAACAGCTGCTTCATACATGCTTCACAATGACACATGTTCTTGTCTCTACGTTACAAGTGACAAAATATAGGGCTACTATATATTATTCATTCATTTTCAAGGCTTTATATTTTCCAAAGCACTACATGTAAAAAAAAAGAAAGAAATTCACCAAGTTTGCATTGTGCCCATCAGCTGGCATTACAAGAGTACTTTCCTGACAAAATAGCAACAAAGTACGGAAAGAGTTTTTGTGTACTGAAATATGCAATATGTTTATCTGTTATAACAGTGCAGTTTGCATTCAGAAGGAATCATGGAAAAGACGTGCCATGTAAACAGAGCACTGTGCATTGGTATTAATAATTTAGGGGGACTGGTTGCCTCTGTAAACAGAAAAGTAATGGTCGATAGTGTGTGCTACATGCAACCGTGGAGAGGGTGAGAAAGTTCTGTACGCAGCCCAAAAAAAATCAATAGTCAGTGCCAGCTATGAACTCTGAATACCATAGGATATTGTGTGGGGGATTTTGTAATGGCATTTACATTTCAAACCATACTATCTATAGCTTGTGCAACGATTAAAACCAGACGATTATGGCTGGCACTTAGGAAGTACTCGAGGATGAACAGCTCACCTTCAAGCCGATATTCAGTGATGAAGCAATCTTCCATTTATCTGGAAAGGTTAATCACCACAATCAGAGTGTGGGACACTAAAAATCCTCATGAAATTGTGGTGCACGAACAAGATCCACCAAAGATTAATTTTTGCTGTGCAAATGTCACAGATGAAGCTATATTGGCTGCTTTTCTTTTGTGAGAAGAGTGTGATGGGTACCTCTTACCTTAATACATTGCTGTAATGGTTGTTTCCATAACTGATTGCTGTTTCTGAGAATTTCATTTTCCAGCAAGGTGGGGCACACCCTCTTGGAGCACTGATGTTTCTCACTACCAGAATGATGAACACATTCCTGGATTGGGTGTAGTGTAGAAGGTGATATAGCTCTGTGCCCTTTCTCTCACCCCCCCAAGCCCCCCTCCCCCCCCTTCCCTCCACCAAGTTGCCTGACATAAGGCCTTGTGACTTTTTCCTCTGGGGTACATTAAGGACCATGTTAGATACCCCCACTGCCAAGAATGCTGTAACAGCTCAGTGTGATGACCACTGACAGCATGTTGCTGCATATAAGATATGGAACAGACATGACATGACATGACACCAGATGGGTGCTCTGAGAACATTTGTAGAGTGCAAAATACAAACTTGGCGAGTTAACAGTTCTATTCAGGCATAAATCATATTTGTACATGTAAGATTCTGGAAAGTACAGAGCTCTGAAAACAAATGAGTCATCTGCAGCATCCTTGTGTTGCATTTACTATTACAAATTTAACTACACCCTTGCCATACACTAAATGGAATAAAACTTTGTGTAACAGTTTGTAGTGTTAATAGCTTACTACCATAGTAATTTAAGCCTCATATCGACAGTGCTTTTTGAAATACATGAAGCACATAATTTAGAGTTTTCACGAATAAGTAACATCCTGACAAGTTTGTGAATATTATATGTAAAAGTCAGCGAAGAAGTTTGATAATGTTTCTAGTCTTTCAACAATGTAGCAAAACAATCTTCTGTAAAATACATTATTTTAGAAAATAATTTTCATTTTAATGACATATGATTTGTGTTAAATAATTCCAATTTTCTTGTTTTTATTGTCAGAATGGGTGGGAAACTGTGATTTGTAAGAAGCCAGTTTATGGTACTCTTGATTTATAAATTTAGTACAGTAGTTCACACATTTAAAGAGGGGATTAATTTGCTTTTATGTTTTATCTGAAACATTTTATTTAATACTTTTGTCTAAAGTAACTTGATAACTAGATGGATTCAAGACACAAAATGTGGGCACATGTGAATCAAAATCATAAGAAAAATTCAGCTTGGAACATCAACAACATTACAATATATTCTCTCCCCACACATACCCTAGGTATCCCTATCCTTCCTCTGACTCACTATGGATTGCTTCTTTCATTCAGTGTGACAGTTGCAGACTGGCCAGAGTTTCCAGAGACAGCAGTCATATATGCGTGAGGAATGCCTGCTTGTGCAAATGTATCTGTGTTTTCCTTTGTTTCCTGAAGAAGGCTTTGGCCAAAAGCTCAATGTGTAACAGACTTCTCACTGTGCCTTTTTGCAACTCAACACATCATCTTTACAGTGAGTAGCAATCTATCCTTTTCATAATATTGTTAAAATTATACAAGAGATTTTTTTGCATGCATTGGGTCTGTGAGCAGTATTGCGATCAGGAGTTCAAGGGAGGGTCAGTGCTGGGCTCTTGTTGTGATTGGATTTCTCACACTGGGCTCTGTAAAAATATATTAATTATAAGCAGTCATGAAATTTAGGAGACTGAAACGTATCAGAACGTGTTTAAGAATGGATGTAAATGGCTATTATGCAATTTTTTTATTTTTTTGTGCAAATTATGACTGATTCAAATAAATAAAATTCCTTGTGGCATACCATGCAACCGTAACAGAGAACTTATACAGGGTGTTTAGAAATATCCATTACAAACATCTAGGACTTATGCAGGAGAGTGAGTACATAATATTTTGAATAGGAACTCATGTCCAGAAACATACCATTTCTGTTCTATGTTGGTTTCAATTCAGATGTGTAACATGTCCATGTCTGCTGAGGTAAAGAGAAAAGTCTCAGAGTTGCTTGTCCTGGTACAGAGTAGGGTAGACAGGATAACGTGTACTACATCATTCACCTGATGTCACTTAATGTCTGTTTTGCTGCAAGACTTGTTCAAAGCCTGTAAGTCTCTGATACAGTAATAATGTAGACAAACAATTCTTAAGTGTTAATACAAACAAATGTGCTTAAGTGATAAATGGATGTTTCATTACATTTCCTGTCAAATTGTTACCTAATAACTGTACCGTGTCATGCCTAATTTAATTCAAGCAGAAGTGGGCGAGTTACACATCTGAATTGAAAGCGTCATACAACAGGAATGGTATTTTTCCAGACCTGGTTTCCTATTCAAAATATTACGTACTCAATCACAAGTCCTAGAAGTTTGCAACGGAAATTTCTGTACACCCTGTAGTACAAAGTGAACATTCACAAGGCACTGTGCGAGCATCAGAACCATGGAAATTTGCATATATCTTGGGTAATGGGTAAGGTGAAAACCTTCAACTGGCTACTGGGGAATGTGTGTTGTACGTGCGAATGCTGTATTCCAAACTGTATATAGTGTGAATTTGGTGGCATAAATTTGTATTTAAAAGTGACAACATATTACAGTTTGATTTCAAAAAAATTCACTCATTTGGGTGTTAGCCAAACCAGGAACTTGAAATCATTTCTGCACACTGTCGACAAATATAGTGTGGTTAGTATTTCTAACAATTTTTCTTGTCGAGAACCTTGTGCCAGGGTATCTATGAAGGAGTGACCTAAAGGTAAGTGAACAATTTCTTATGCAGGACTACATACCATGCTACCACAACTGTGTTGCTACATTGTTGACTTGCAGCCCTTTTGTGCTCTTCACAACACTTAGAAAAGAGAACCCTCCAATTGACATACAAGTATGTTTCCTATCACTGGACATCCAGTAGATAGTAGAGCTTTTTTCCTAACAATTTCTTGTCCGTTGTGGAGAATGTTACTGACACAATCAGTTTGGATACAGGGCAGTCAAAAGAAAACAAAGACAGATGGAAGAAAGGAAGTATACTGTTTATTATTTCAAGAGTAATCACCATAACTGTTAACACATTTATTCCACTGTCAGCCAGGATGGTCAATGCCTTCATAGAAAAATGTTTGCATCTGCTTGCAGAATCATGCTTGTTTGCAGACGTGCACCTCTTCGTACAAAGCAGATAACGTGTGGGGTTTCGTAAGGGCTTCTTTATGAAACTTCTGCAAAGTACTTGACAGAAGCTCAGCAACATGTGGGCAGGTCCACAGCGGGACAAATGTATTAATAGTTATGGCTATTACTTTTTAAATAATGAACAGTCTACTTACTTTTGTTCCACCTGTCTATTTTTCATTTGACAGCCCCTTAATATTATGAATTCACTGCTTTGATGGAACTACTAAGTTTTGATCTGGCAAAATGGGTTACTAATTTAGAACAGCTAATAATTATAATGGGCCCAAAGAGTGAGATGCTAATCTAAGGAAACAGGTTCAAGACATGTACTAGAACACAGAAACAGACAGATTTTAGTTGAATGCAGTGGCCATAAAAAATAGTTACATGCAGGCCCAACTAATATGAGAAGGGAAATTGTTATTCCAGAATACACTGTGCAGATGTGCTGAGTAGCTACAGTGAGATATATTACCATCAAGGTCTCCAATATAAATTCCATGATGGTTACCAACTCGACTGTACATCTTTTGCAATGCTTCCGAGAAAGCATATTGCTATCCTGGATGTACACTCAAAAGACGATGGACTACTCTATGTGCAAGGAAAGCTTCATGTAACATAATTGTTTGCTTAATCTGTAGCAAAACCAGACTTCCACCTGTCAAGATGGCACTTCTGCCATGTTTCACGTTACTAGCACCATTAATACTGCTACTTAAACACACCAATACAGTATGACACTATCAAATTAATTCTGTGGACATATGTTACACTAGGTTTGCGTTGGATACACAATTATCTGAATCAACGGAAGACATTAACTGGGACAGTAAGTCCAGTGGATCATCTTAAAATGAGGAAGCTATGATAACTAAATACTCTTTACCACTGGTACAAGAATCTCAATGGCTTTCACACACTGAATCATGATGGCCATCCAACACATTGTCTATGACACCGCAAAGAAAAGAAGCACATGCAGCATATAATGAACACTGTCACACCTTTCAGCATTATAGAGTGCTCCAAATTTATATCAAATTGGATGGTGACTTGTATGGCTAACTGGCTAATATGTTTCATTCACCAAATTTCCAAGCAAAGATGTTTCATGCTGCTAATAAGAAACAGTCTGAATTATGGAATATGTTACCTACCTCACAGACTCATTATTAGCTTGCCGAGGACAGCATTAAGTGGAAATTGAACACCTGCCATGCAGATTGGTAGGGAGGATGGTGGGCACTTTCAAATGCTAGAACTGACAAATCACTGAAAGGTAAGTACAAGTATATGGATAGCCTGGTACGTAGGTCAGAGTGCTGACAAGGGCTTCCTCAGAGCTCATTTGTGGCAAGAGAAACCCCACCTGCATCTGCCCCCCCCCCCTCCCCGCACCAACTCCATTACGAGTTAAGACAGTTAAACAGTAAAGAATGCATTCTAGCATCTAGCAGGAAGATTAATAACAAAGTGAGAATGCTAAAAATATAATGGACATCACATCAGTGGGATCAAAAATAATAAAATGAGGTGAGAGAAATAATCAGGTCAGAAGGTGAGTGAGGCAGCTGAGTGTCCTGAAGGTCTCTGCAAGTGATGGCTGCTTCTCCCAAATCCAGCCTGCATCTCCCAAATTCATCTCATCCCTGATCTGTTACAGTGAAAGAGTTTAACAGAGAAGCAGCATCTGCTATTTACAGAAAAGCTACCCCTAAGACGGATAATAGAGTATGGAAAAAAAGAGGCTAAGTGCATCTAAAATCAATTAAAACTGAGAAAAAAAGGGATGACCAATGCAGCTGGCAAAGGAGGTAGGGCTGATGGTCCCCAGACTCAGCACGCAATGCAAGATTCCCAAGATGAACCACCTTACCCACACCTTGAATGTGGTTTAAAGCATTATATTTGAGAATAAAAACTGCTTTCACAAAGAAAATGTAGAACTGGTTCAACTGTATGGGTATCGTAAACCAATACTAGAGATAAACATCCAGAAGACCATACTTAGCATGGAGAGCCAGATGGAGGGGGCATTCCACCACGATGTGAGCTACTCCCTACAAGCACAACATGGGGGTGGCTCATTACATTAGGCCTTTGATTGTGTAAATCATGGAATTCTTTTAGATAAGCTAAATCATTATGGTTTGAGTGGGGCAGTGCACAAATGGTTTAATTCATACTTAACTGGAAGAATGCAGAAAGTTGAAATAAGTGGTTCGTGTAATGTTAAAACAACAGCTGATTCCTCAAACTGGGGTGCTATCAAGCACGGGGTCCCACAGGGTTTGGTCTTAGGTCCTTTACTGTTCTTGATATACATTAATGACTTACCATTCCACATTGATGAAGATGCAAAGTTAGTTCTTTTTGCTGATGATACAAGTAGAGTAATAACATCCAAAAACCAAGAACTAAGTGATGTAATTGTAAATGATGTTTTTCACAAAATTATTAAGTGGTTCTCAGCAAATGGACTCTCTTTAAATTTTGATAAAACACAGTATATACAGTTCCGTACAGTAAATGGCACAACTCCAGTAATAAATATAGAATTTGAACAGAAGTCTGTAGCTAAGGTAGAATTTTCAAAATTTTTAGGTGTGTCCATTGATGAGAGGTTAAACTGGAAGCAACACATTGATGGTCTGCTGAAACGTCTGAGTTCAGCTATGTATGCTATTAGGGTTATTGCAAATTTTGGTGATAAGAATCTCAGTAAATTAGCTTACTATGCCTACTTTCATATTCTGGGGTAATTCATCGTTGAGTAGAAAAGTATTCATTGCACAAAAACGTGTAATCAGAATAATTGCTGGAGCCCACCCACGGTCATCCTGCAGACATCCATTTAAGGATCTAGGGATCCTCACAGTATATATATTCCCTTATGAAATTTGTTGATAATAATCCAACCCAATTCAAAAGTAATAGCAGTGTGCATACCTATAACACCAGGAGAAAGAATGATCTTCACTATGCAGGGTTAAATCTGACTTTGGCACAGAAAGGGGTAAATTATGCTGCCACAAAAGTCTTTGGGCACCTACCAAACAGCATCAAAAGCCTGACAGATAGCCAACTAACATTTAAAAATAAATTAAAAGAATTTCTAGATGACAACTCCTTCTACTCATTGACTGAATTTTTAGATATAAACTAAGTAAAAAAAAATAAAAAAAATAAAAAAACTTAATCATTAGTGTCATGCAATATTTTGTGTAATGTAATTTCTTATACAGACATCTTTTATTAACCTGACACGTTCCACATCATTACGAAGTGTCGTATTCATGATCTATGGAACAAGTATTAATCTAATCTAACATTAAATGAAACTATAGGTTAATATGGTATGACTGATCTGGCGACACAGGGCAGTGGATTCCTTCTGAGGGGACTGGAAGGAGGAGCATTATGCATCCACAGCCTCCTTGATAGTTCAGAGTTTCTCCGAGGGGGCAGTACCCCACCAGGTGTTGTGAGGAGAAGTCTTATTTGCACCTGCAAATCCATACCTGGAATCATCAAAGCGAATGTTGGGTAAGTAATTATTTCTCTAGCCAGACGATCAACCAGTTTATTTCCTGGGATAATCACATGACTTGAGGGCCAGAGAAAGACAACCGAGCAGGCAGTACAAATGATGTACAAAAGAGTCATAAATAGCAGGTATCAGAAGATGACAAGGGTAATATTGTACAATAGCCTGGAGACTGTTCATGGAATCATGACAAATTAAAATTTTGTAAATGGAGGTAAGTTTGATAAATCATGGAATTCTGATAATGACTATCAGTCAACCCTGTAAAAACACTATGTTTCTGGCAACAAATGTTATACCTGACAAGTGGGAAATTTCAGACCATATCCCACCCTATCTATGGTTTTACAGCTGTCAGTATAAACCACAGTAGCACCCTAATATTCCTGACAAACTGATACTGAGACGTCATGGGGGCAATACACTTTAGCTCCTTGAAATAGATTGGTCCCAATTTGTGATCTGGGTACTAATCAAGGTGGCATGTTCAAAAAAACATGGGCAGCACTTTCAAAGGTTACGAAGTAGAGATCCCGGCAGAGGACCTCGAGGTTCATTCCAATAGTTTGCTAATCCCACCTAATGGTTGGTATCAGGGGGGGGGGGGGGGGGTCAATGCGACTTGTATGCAGAAAGAATTTGATAAGTTGGATAATTATGAAATTGTCGAAACTGAGGAGGGAATATATCCACTTTAGCAAGGAGAATGTCTATGGTGGTAGCCTGGAAGGGGTCAGCAGTCAGTTTTACCCCACAATGATTGGCTCTGTCCAACAGTTTCAAAGCTGAAAGTGCCTCTGAGCCATAAATATGGCAGCCATAGTAAAACTGGGACAAGACCAGGGCCTAGCCTAATTGGGTCAAGGCCCTGGCCCGATAAATATGGAAGAAAGTGATGATGACAATGACAACAGTGATTGGTTTAAAGGGATTAAACATCTACATTACCAATCCCTTGCTGCACTGATAATTCATAAAATAATGTCGGAAGAGAAAAGGGGAACTGACAGCTCCAGGGTCTGTGACATTATGGTTGTCATTGAAAATTTGCATGCAGTTGCTTACTTATGGCACTGGATGGCCACTAAAAACTGCAGCTGACCACTAGAAGATAATCCAATAAGGATCATCATAGCCAGCAGTACAATAATGGAGTGAGAAAATTAAGACTATAAGTACTAGAGAATCAATTGGCTTGAACTATCAGAGATATAAAATAAATACATAAAAAATTTAAAAGTGCATCACAGTGCTGAGGTAGAAAGTAATTGTAGGTGGTTTGGGTCACCCATCGCACCAAGAGGTACTCCCATGACATCCACGCCCGAGACCCAATATTGAGCTACAATACATTTTATTATAAAATCCACTTTCCCTCATGAAATTTATGACTTTCATAGTTGTTATCTCATGATCCCCAAGTATCTGAAATAGGGAGGTAGCCATATGTAGGCTTGTCACAGATCAGCCTACAGCGCGCGCACTTTGAGAATCAGGGCTACACCTTGGCAGTCCTCTTGATTGTTCTCAGCTTCTTTAGGTTCAACGTAGCCTGCCATTCCATATCCCAGGTTTTCAAAATTTTTTGGTGCAGTTTCAGTCATAGGTCTGTGCCCAGTACTCTTTGAGTTCAGGTTTGTCTCTTGTGGTTGCTTCTATAGTTAATTTATCAGTGAGTTCATTTCCCAGAATACCTACATGGCTGTGTCCAGATGAATGGTACACTGGTTCCGGAGTTGTGAAGGTCTACTAATATGTCTTTGACGTTAGCAGACAAAAAGTTTCTGCAGTAGCATGGAGATATGCCTCATAAGCAGCTCACTGAGTCGCTATAAAACCATGAAATCTTTTATGGAAAGAGTTCTAAGCTACTTCATTGATGCATGCCGAATTTAGGTACAACTGAACAAAACAGGCCTCTGAGAATGGTGGTATCAGCATTTTTCCTATGGCCATAGAAGAGGTCCATCTGAATCATAGGACCGCATACACACCATGTGGGATGCCAAACAGGGATGAATAAGTATCTGAAGGCGGTGACCACAAAGTTCACCAAGAGTTGCTGCCATCTGACCCTCAATGGCAGGGTACCAGATTCCACACAGAGCTTGTCTACATGGCTCATACAGAAGACTCTAGTTGCCATACGCATACAACTGTGGCGGACAGGGTGCAACAATCTCAGTACTGATGGTGCAGCCAACCTGTAGGCAACACTGGCATAGTCTAGATGGAATAAAATCAAATTTGAGAAGAACTGCATAAGAACTGTGTGGTCTCCACCAATAGAGGAGCTGTTGAGATATCTTTGGATATTAAGTTTTGTAATCCAGTCTGTCATGAACTGGAATACATGTGGTAACTATTTTACCTTATTGTTAAATAAAAGGCCTGAGAATTTGAAAGTTTCAGTGACTTCAAGTACCTTGTTACCTAGGTAAAGTTTTAAATGTGGCTGCACAGTCCTGAGTCTACGAAAGTGCTTAGTGTGAGCTTTTGTGGGAGAAACTGTTAATCACGATTCACAGCATAGTTTTGTACTTCCTGTATGGTGCACTGCGGGTGCTGCTCTGTGGTATACAACAACATAGAGCTGTATTATTGACAAAGGTCGTCCACATACAGTGACAGTGAGACCGTGGGTCCCACTGCAGACACAATACCACTGAAACTGACACCAAAGAGTGCAGAAACGATCCCTGATGGATCCCAAGTTTTCTATAGATATTGGTGGCTGTGGGTTGAAAATATCCAAATCCAAAAATTTGGAGCTGTTGTTCCATGCTTTCATACTGTGTGATGACTGCAAGTAAGATGCAGCCACTGCCTTCTCGAGCACCGTGTGCCAAAACTCTAGTGGCATCAGCTTGGTATACTTCAAAGTGCTCACAGTGGGGGCACCACGAGAGAACAACAGTCATACCACTGGAGTCAATGGAGCCAATCAGGATGCAGCCTCATATGATTAAGTTGCGTCACAGCCCGGATGGGGAGATTTGTCTGGTGGGCATCCTGGTGTACAGAGCAGGTCTCCTCTCAGTCGCAATGTGGTTACTGTGATAGTATTTATGGGAGAAGTTTGGCTATGGACATGAACACAAATGATTATGTTGAGTTATGTTTCACCTTGTTTTCAGAATAAATCTTCGAAGTTGTAATTAATGCCAACTTTTCATTTGGTAGTTTGTACTTGGGACACAACAAATTTCCCAGGTTTCAAGTCAGTCCTCTGGAGACGAGTTAAGGGCTTTGGAAAAAGTTTTATTTTATTTTTTTTTTTTATCTGTCAGCGATTTGATAGTGTTTCTGTGCCTGTTAGTTAAGTTGGTGGTTTTTTTTCTCTTCTTGTGTGGTATTTAGATATTCTGTTATTAGTACAGCATGCTGCCCTCAGATCCTATATTGTGGTTCTTCTGCTGTCACTTTTGTGTTTTTTCCTGTTCTTAGTCTTCATGTTAGTATATTTAGTGACTGTCAACGCAAAAGACTTGTTAAAATATCCAAACAAGAAGAACCTTTTCTTGATGTTCCAGTTCTACATCTACATCTACATCCATACTCCGCAAGCCACCTGACAGTGTGTGGCGGAGGGTACCCTGAGTACCTCTATCGGTTCTCCCTTCTATTCCAGCCTCGTATTGTTCATGGAAAGAAGGATTGTCGGTGTGCCTCTGTGTGGGCTCTAATCTCTCTGATTTTATCCTCATGGTCTCTTTGTAAGATATACGTAGGAGGGAGAAATATACTGCTTGTCTCTTCAGTGAAAGTATGTTCTCGAAACTTTAACAAAAGCCTGTACCGAGCTACTGAGCGTCTCTTCTGCAGAGTCTTCCACTAGAGTCTATCTATCATCTCTGTAACACTTTCGCGATTACTAAATGATCCTGTAACAAAGCGCGCTGCTCTTCGTTGGATCTTCTCTCTCTCTTCTATCAACCCTATCTGGTACGGATCCCACACTGCTGAGCAGTATTCAAGCAGTGGGCGAACAAGCGTACTGTAACCTACTTCCTTTGTTTTCGGATTGCATTTCCTTAGGATTCTTCCAATGAATCTCTGTCTGGCATCTGCTTTACCAACGATCAACTTTATATGATCATTCCATTTTAAATCACTCCTAATGCCTACTCCCAGATAATTTATGGAATTAACTGCTTCCAGTTGTTGACCTGCTATTTTGTAGCTAAATGATAAGGGATCTATCTTTCTATGTATTCGCAGCACATTACACTTTTTTACATTGAGATTGAATTTCCATTCCCTGCACCATGCGTCAATTCGCTGCAGATCCTCCTGCATTTCAGTACAGTTTTCCGTTGTTACAACCTCTCGATAGATCACAGCATCATCTGCAAAAAGCCTCAGTGAACTTCCGATGTCATCCACAAGGTCATTTATGTATATTGTGAATAGCAACGGTCCTATGACACTCCCCTGCGGCACACCTGTAATCACTCTTACTTCGGAAGACTTCTCTCCATTGAGAATGACATGCTGCGTTCTGTTATCTAGGAACTCTTCAATCCAGTCACACAATTGGTCTGATAGTCCACATTGCTCTTACTTTGTTCATTAAACGACTGTGAGGAACTGTATCAAACGCCTTGTGGAAGTCAAGAAACACAGCATCTACCTGTGAACCCGTGTCTATGGCCCTCTGAGTCTCGTGGACGAATAGCGCGAGCTGGGTTTCACACGACCGTCTTTTTCGAAACCCATGCTGATTCCTACAGAGTAGATTTCTAGTCTCCAGAAAAGTCATTATACTGAACATAATAAGTGTTCCAAAATTCTACAACTAAATGACGTTAGATATAGGTCTATAGTTCTGCACATCTGTTCGACGCCGCTTCTTGAAAACGGGGATGACCTGTGCCCTTTTCCAATCCTTTGGAACGCTTTGCTGTTCTAGAGACCTACGGTACACCGCTGCAAGAAGGGGAGCAAGTTCCTTCGCGTACTCTGTGTAAAATCGAACTGGTATTCCATCAGGTCCAGCGGCCTTTCCTCTTTTGAGCAGTTTTAATTGTTTCTCTATCCGTCTGTCGTCTAGTTTGATATCTAGCACTTTGTCATCTGTGTGACAATCTAGAGAAGGAACTACAGTGCAGTCTTCCTCTGTGAAACAGCTTTGGAAAAAGACATTTAGTATTTCGGCCTTTAGTCTGTCATCCTCTGTTTCAGTACCATTTTGGTCACAGAGTGTCTGGACATTTTGTTTTGATCCACCTACCGCTTTGACATAGGACCAAAATTTCTTAGGATTTTCTGCCAAGTCAGTACATAGAACTTTACTTTCGAATTCATTGAACGCCTCTCGCATAGCCCTCCTCACACTACATTTCGCTTCGCGGAATTTTTGTTTGTATGCAAGGCTTTGGCTATGTTTATGTTTGTAATTTACAGGCTCAGCAAACCAACGAGTTGACAGAGGCATTAAAACAGTCTTTCGCCGTGAATAATCAGCAGCAGCAACAGTGGACTTTTGGGTACAGTCATACCTCCATTCCATCAGTTTGACCCAGAGAAAGAGGAATCGGACATATATAAACACCAGCTGGTGGCACATCTCAGCATCTATAATGCATCACAAGAGGTGCAGAAATTTTTTTTCTTATCCGTTGTAGGCACCTTTACCTATAACCTTTGCCTGAAACTCAGTCCTGACTACCGTCCAGAGCAGTTGTCGATGGACTGTATCCTGTCATTGCCAGACAGTTATTTTGAATAACTAGTGTCAGTAGCAACTGCATGGTTCAATTTTTTTCATCAATGTAAGCATTCCTCGATGGGTCATGGAACTAAAAGGTTCGTTATGACTGTGTCGATTTGATTGTGACTGCGGTAAAAATTTCAATGATCAAATGTTGTGTGATGCGATAGTGCAGAACTTGTCAGCCTCTAGAATATCTGCAGCTGTCTTACAGCATCGAAATCCTTCCCTTCAGGACACACTAAACATTACTGACAGTCATAAAGTTAGTTTCAATACAGAATGGTCCCGAAATTGCTATGGGGGTACATGTGAAGCTACTTGAAGGACATCGTCCACGAGAGAAGAGCTAAACATTTCAAATTCATCCATACCAAAAATGTTGAGTGGTTCTAAAGATTCTGACACTATAAAACAAACCAAGTGTGTCTGACTTTTGTAGTGCACAGACAAACTACAACTATGTAAGACTGGGATTGTCGCATCATTGTATGCAGGCAAAACTTTGATACAGGGAGATAACTACGTGGAACTGAGGAGCAGATATATATGCTCGTTCAACAAGGTGGCAGCAGCTCCCATATCCAAATGCAATTGTACCGGTAACCTATCGATGAATAAATCGATAAATAATTTGTTTGCAGTCTTACTAGACTGCAGAGAAACTGACGTAAGTTTTATTCTAAAAGTCCCTGTGACGTACACATTGACATTGTATACCTGAAATGATGTGTAAAAGGCTGTCTACACTCAGAGCTTACCGCATTAACAGCAAAACTGATAGCCCAATCTGAACCATTGTTACATGACATTGACATAAATTCACATCTCAAAGCATTGTCTGGAGAATCACTGTCGGAGTTGACACAACCATAACCAAGTGGATTGGAGGCAGCACATTGGAGTCCAGGACCTGCCACATCATCTGTGGTGAAAGATATGAGTTCCAATACTACTCTAGATGTAGCTACTGACTGATGTGTGGTGGCTTGTGACACAACAGCGATATGCTGGGCAACCAAATCTAACTGTATGAACTGAATGTAAAGACAGCAAGCACATTGGAAGACCATTTGTGAAATGCTGCTCGCCAGATACAAAAGACAGTCGTTTGCCTATTGAATAGTGACAGGTGATGAAAAATGGATATATTTTGAGAATCATAAGCGTCGTAAATCATGGCAAACTATCGACATCCACTGCAAGACCAAATCACTTTGGAAAGAAGACAATGCTCTGTGTTTGGCAGGATTAGAAGAGTGTTATCTATTATGTGCTGCTGAAACCTGATGAGGCCATCAACACTGATTGCCACTAACAGTAAATGATCAATTTAAATCGAGCATTATGTGAAAAATAACCAGAACAAGGAAAAAGGCAACACAAAGTCATATTGCCCCATGATAATACCCCATCACACACAGCAAAATGAGTCAAGGAAATGATCCAGGAATTCAGTTGTGAAATACTAGGTCATGCAGCTTATTCTCCAGACATGGTTCCGTCCGATTATCATCTACTTGCATCGCTTGGACATGCTCTTGCTGAACAACACTTCAATTCGTATGAAAAATGTACGAAAATGACTCACTGACTGGTTCGCTTCAAAAGAAGAACTGTGTGTGTGTGTGTGTGTGTGTGTGTGTGTGTGTGTGTGTGTGTGTGTGTGTGTGTGTGTATGTGTGTGTGTGTGTGTGTGTGTGTGTGTGTGTGTGTGGCATTCATAGCCTGGAGGAGAGGTAGGAGAAATGTACAAAGAGCAATGGAGATTATTTTGAATAACATACTGTTTATCAGTTTCAAACAATAGACATGTAATTACTGCAACCAAATTATGGTTTCAAACTTCTACACCTGGTAAGAATGTCTCGCCAGTGAAAGAACAAATGTGACTGAGGGTTCGAGTGGCGGCTACCAGTTCTACAGTGAATATACAGTATCCATTCAGTGGAATAGTAGTTTACTGCAGCTTTTGTGTGTGTGCATGTGTTTAAATACCAGTTTATCTGTTGACTGTAAAACCGCCGGTGTATACAAATTGCAAACCTGGAAATGCGACAAAGATGGCCGGCAACATGCAGTGAAAGACCTCGGAGTCAACAGAGTCTTTCAGCCCAAAGTATATGTCCAAACTGATCTGAGGATGGGTACACACCATGTGGGCATGCTTGATTGTTTCCTGACAAGAGGTGACAGTGGAGGAAGTCAGAGTTCATAGCAGAGACATTGTATGTCAACTGCAATTGTGGCTCCAGTCCTGAATTGCTATTGTGGGAGGTGGATCTCTCTACTACGTAAAAGGACACGGTAGTTTGGTTGCTCAGGGGAGTAGCAAATGTGTATCGCATACTTGAGCAGCAGTTGTTAATACCTGTTCTGTAGTGGAGTAAGGACCCCAGCCTCCACGAGTAGGCTGTTCACAAGCCAGGTCCAAAAGGCACCTGTCACCAGTCAGACTCCACAATGGTGTATTGGGTCCAGCATCCACAATGCTGAAGGCGATGCCGAGCCATATGCCAGACTTTCATACTCAAGACAGGACAGTATGAGAGCTGCTTTCTGTTGCAGAAGTGTAGAACAGTCTGCACTCCAGCTGGTGTTACTGAGGCAGTAAAGAATATTAAGGTGTGACCAGCTCGTCCACTTAAGTTGGGGGAGATGGGGAAGCAATGTCAATCGGGCATCAAAGACGACCCCAGAGAGCGAAAGATCAACACATGGAGCAATTAGTCATCGAGGTATAATTCTGGTTGTGGATGGACAGTTTGATGGCAACAGACGTGCACAATGTTTGTCGTGGCAGCTGAAAAATGGAAGCCATGGGCAAGAGCCCATGACTGCACCTTTTATATGACACCCTGAGGTTGGTTTTCAACACTCACAGTGGAGGAGCAAAAGAACATGTAAAAATCGTCAGCATACAGAGAGCAACAGCTGATGCTTGACTATTGATAGCCACTAGAAAATATGACACACTCAATAAAAGCCCTGTATATGAGAGGGCAGCAGGGATGCCTGTTACTGTGAGAAGCTGGAAAATATGATGTGACAAGAAGTTTCAGACAAAAATCTAGAATGGGCCCAAGAGCCTACTCGTGTACGGTGACGAGGATGTGAAGACACCTTATGAGGTCATAGGACTTCTGCAAGTCAAAAAAGAAGTGATGAAGTGATAAGTGTTGACGTCAGGCAAAACCTGAACAGACAGAAGACTCCAGGCACACAAAAGTGTCAGCAGTAAAACAATGTTGGTGAAAACCACCCTGGAACAGAGCTAAAAGTTCCCGAGATTCAAGGTACCAAAATGACTACCAATTCACTACATGTTCAAGCAATTTGCAAAAAACACTGGTGAGACTAAATGGGTGATAGCATGACCCATCTTCGGGTGGTGTTTATGGAGTTTCATAACTGAGACAGCCTCACTTTCTCACCACTGACGTGGGAATTCAATCTTGCTCCAGATATGATTAAAAATTGCAAGGATGTGACATTGGCAATCCATCAATAGGTGTCTGAACATTTGGCTGTGGATGCAGTCTGTCCCTGGAGCCATATCAGGGCAGAGAACTAGGGTACTGAGGAATTCCCACTAACTCAACAGAGCATGATGGGGAAGTGGGTAACATATATTGATAGGTAAGTGAATTCGCTCCACCCTATGTTTGTCATGAAATGTTGGCTGATAATTCTCAGATGCAAAGGGTTCAAGCATAGCACAGAGCAAAATGTTTGGTGACAGAATGTGGGTGAGTGTAGGTGACACCATTCAGGGAAACACCAGGTGCACCTGGTGTCCATAGAGGAACTAAATCTTTGTCCATGCCTGCAAAGGGGGAAGGGGGGGTATGCAGTCCAATGGCAGTAACATACCATTCCCAGGTTATTTGTTTCTGTCGTTTTATTTCATGGTGGACTCGGGCACTGAGCCATTTAAAGGCAATGAGGTCCTCTATCAATGGATGTCACTTATGGGACTGGAGAGACTGTCTGTGCATATCTAATGGCCTAGGCGATTTCTGAATTCCAGCAAGATATTTTCTTCCGATGGGGGGTCCAAAGGAAGAGGGGTTCGCTAAGTCTGCTGCCAATATAATGGCTGGGGTCGTGCCCTGGAGAGTTTGATATATTTTCTATATAGTGGAGTGGTATGGGTGGTGGTAAAGGCAATGGCATACCAATCAGCATTATTGACAGCCCAACTGGGAGGACACCCAGGCAAGTGATGCTGATGGAGGGCAGGATGATTGGAATATGATCACAGTTGCACAGTTCATCATAGACTCTCCAATGTATGGAGAGGAGAAGACCAGGGATGCAAATGGAAAGATCAATGGTCGAATTAAGAGCCATACACCACACCGAAGTGTGTGGCAACACTGATCTTCGAGAGGCAAAGACTGAGCTATGCAAGCAAAGTTTTGATAGCTTACTGCAGCTCCAAAGGGAGGGTACTGAAGTTGCCCAAAATGAGGATGGGAGGAAGGAGCTGAGAAATCAGTGGAAACAACTTGGTCCGAGAAAGGTGATACACATGATAAAATCCAGAGATATTCTCACAAATATAGCCACAACCTCCAAAGTTGTATTGACTGGCATGTGTTCACTGTAGACAGAGTCCAGAATGTACGTGCAAACTTTGCCTAATGCTCCGTCATAGTCAGCTTGATTCTTAACCACCCTATGATGCATAGCATCCTCTACAGTGGACAGCTCTTAATGGTCCATTCTTTGGCATTTTCAATCAGTCCTGAGACTGCAAATGCACCCAGTCCACTGCAGTGAGCATTCCCTACTAGTGTTGTGCACTGCATGCATTTGCAGCCTCATGACTGAAAACGCCAGAAGTGACAGTTAAAAGTTGTCCATTGCAGTGAAAATCATGCACCACATGGTTAACATAGTCCCGACAAGCATTTAAGGGTAGAGGTTTGCAATACTGGGAGCCAAGTTTCCTGGCGGGTATTGCAGAAAGCTGGGGAAATGTATAAGTGACATCGTCATAGCTCAACCAGCTGGTGGAAAAAAACTGCTACAGTTCCACTGGAGGATCACGTTACTTCCTGCTACCAGCAGCTGCGAGGATACGGCATCAATACATGTTGGTTCTGAAGAAGTTTATGTGGAAGGATGCGGTGCCACAGGGGCCACCAAAACTTCCACCTTGGGTACAGAGTAGGAACATGCAGGATCTGGTGGCATGAGTGCCATCGGGGCCTTCTCCATTCTGGAGGTGTTCTTTTTGTCCCTCTTCTCCAGTCATGATTTTCATCTGTCAGCCCTAGTTTTAAGGACAGAGGAGGAACGCAAAAGCCTATGCCCAGCAACCCATAACTCTTTCAGACACTGGCTTGTATCCAGTTGCAGACATGCTGAATCTTGGAAGGGGAGAATCCCAAGAGATCCTTCTTGGTGAAAGACAATGGAGATGGGTGTTGCTTCTGTGGCTGAGGGTTGGGGATCGACATCCCCAGCGGATGGGGAGTCAATGCTGCTGAAGTAGGCATGGCGCAAACAGTAGGAGGAGGGCCTCAACCACTGTGGGAGCAAGGGTAGTTGAGTGGCCCTGGGGCCCCAGAGTGAAAGGCATGAACAGTGAGGGTACTGTCACTAGAGAGGATGACACTGTCTTAACCAAAGTAAACATTATCATACATACATACATACATACATACATACAGACACTCATACTACTTCCTGGACTCCTAATACACAAGTTGGTCAAGGGTCTTGGATTTTATTTTCGCTTTGGAAGACAGAGTCCAGTTAACACACGGAATGGTGCTTTCTGCAATCTACAAAGACGGTGGAAGAGCACAAGGAGCACCTGTGTGTAACTGAAGTTCACAATAAATAAAGGTGGGGCTGGCAACACAGCAAGACGACATGCCCGAATCTCAAGCATCTGAAGTACTGCATGGAAGGGGGAACATACGGTTTCGTATCGTATCAATAGACCATTATTTGACTTTTGTTGGCAATGAGTCACCTTTGAAGGCCAAGATGAAGGTCCGAGTTTCAACCCTATTGCTTTTTGGTCCCTACTGGACACAATGGACAAAATGCACACTCCATTGCTTCAAACTGGCATCAGTATGCAAAAGGTGGTCACAAGGGAATATGGTATCCTGTAATACAACAGGACTACTATGGGAGGTGATAGTTTCAGGAATGTGACACAGCTTGTCAATGGCAAGCAAATCCTGCAATTGGGCATGGGTTGCAATTTTAGACAGAGCTCAACCTCTTTTCATTTTTGAAATCAATGCTACTTCCCCAACCCTGTCAAGGTGATCAACAAAGAACATGGTTTTGTAGACAAAAAGGAATCCCTGTCAGTCCTAGTATTTTAGGAAGTATTTCTTCCCTTGTCTAAGCCCTATGTTTCTCTCACACCACAGCCAGGGAAGGAAACACAATGGGGTCATATATCTCTGGACTGTAGTAATCCTTTCCTTCATATGAGACTGCTGGAGCTGTACAGTCACTAGAGGAAGAAAGTTAGAGCCACTTCCTTTGTGAGTAATCCACCTTGGTGCCACTCAGATGAAGGTTCCCCTATGGGCACATAGTCACTGGCATACACATGGAGTGTCCTGTTTAGGTACCAGTAATGCAGTCCTTTCTATTTCAGGGGCTACCACCATGCAGGTACTTGATGAGCGTCCCCCCCCCCCCCCCCCCACCACCACCAAATTACAGAATGGCTTCTGTGTTGGGTTTTGGGTATATTACCTTAGCCATAAAGGAAGGGGTGCAAAGCCAGAGAGGCACAAAAAGTGTAATGTACACCACATAGGACGACTTTCCCTGCATGGTCTGCACTTCTGTTCAATTTGGAAGAGGAGTGGTAGGTCCAATCTAACAATGGTGACCATGTAGTGAATGGAGCACACTTGTATAAAGTGCCAGAGGAAAAAGAAAAAAAAAAAAAACGAAGTCCAGTATCATAAACAAAATCGAAGCATAGATGGCACTAAGAAGATCATCCAATGGAAGGGCAAAGGGGGGAAAAATAGCAGAAGGATGGACTTGCACGGAAAGTGAAGTATTACTTCAACCACCCAGGCCCCTTGTTGGCCAAGCATGTATTCACAAAACAGATGTGAGCACTGGGGGGAGAGGATCATTAGGCTGCAATGAAAGATGACACTGTGAATCCTGTTGAATTTGTTTTTGAGGAGAGATGATATCTAGTATATCCCAAGTTTATCACCGGCCTGAAGTGCCTGGGATTGGTTAGCATCCAAAGTTCTGATCAACAAAGACCCACTGCTCATTTTCTCTATCGTTGTAACTTCTCTGGACCTATCCAAAATATTTTCAACACGAAACAGTGACTTCATTGTTGCAAAAGATTCTCCATTGCTTCTGGAGCATACCAAGAACTGAACGAACTGTCTACCTCCATTTTTCCTTGCCCATCTCTCATCTCATCGCTCAATCAAAGATGGAAATGCCATGGAGTTGTAAGCCTCTGCATTAAAATCTTACTTTCTATCTGCCGAGAAAGCTGTGTTAGCACAGCCATCAGTATGGAGGAGTTTGATTTGTTTGATTGTGGATCATCCATCCCGATGCCACTCACTCTGATCGGAGGCTCTCCCCATGGACACCACCTCGTCACAGCAAAATGTATCTGGCATAGTAACTGTTGCGAGACGTCCCAGTGTCTCGAAATGGACAGGCACCTACTCCTCAGCAAACATGGGTAGGTTACAGCTGAGGCATCAGCAGTGTGATCCCTACATTGACAGGGGACTACAACTGTGTGAGTACACGATGAGTCCCACCTTCCTCTCCCCATTCCCACAACGTATTAGCTACTCTGCTGGATTAATATAAATCCACCCTAACAGTAAGGGCAGAGTTCATAGTGCATTTTGGACAATTATGCACTATGTAAGGTGTCCTCCTCCATATGGCCTACACTTTGGTGAAATTTAGAAAAGTGAAGGTCAAACCATACGTGGGGACCATAAGTAATAAAGCCAAAAAGATTGAGGGGAAGGTTGTGAAATAAGCTAAAACCGATGGGTGACCTAATAATAGCAGAGTTGTCAATATAAAGACTTGTTTTAGAAACTTCTTATGACAGGCAAGAAATACCCATGGGTCTATTCTAGCTGGAGAAAAACAGTGCAACTGCACCTCATGAGGTGTGGAAAAGGAGGAGGAGAGCATTAAGCTTTTGCGTGCAACTAGTATAGCAGACAAACATGGAGCAGCCATGTAGATTTTTATCAAAGAGAAGTACCAAAAATCAGGGCTGTGCAATGACACCCAAAAACTGGGTACCCGAGTAGAACTCTGGGTTAGGATGGATCGAGGCATGACAACAGAAATGCACAACTCATGTTTTTGCAGGAGAGAACTGGAAGCCAAGGTGAGGTGTCACCCAAAGGCCCTTTGGATTGCACCTTGGAGCTGACATCCAGTCAAGGCTACAGATTGGGAGCTACACCAAGTACAAGTTACCAACCTACATCATAGGGGTGACAACAGATTCAATGGAGGTCACTGTCTCATGCATGTGATGAAGATTGTAATGCTCAGTGAAGAACCCTGCAGGGCACCGTTCTCTTGGACCCATGGGGAGTCTAGTCGCGTATCAACTCTAACTCGAAACAATCATTTGGAAGAGAGGTGGGGGGACTGATGAATAAGAATCAGTAAGGTGTTTCAAAAGCCCCAGTCATGGAGGTAAGTAAATGTGATATCAAAAAAGACTGCAACAAGGATTGGCATTTAGAAAAATGCCTGTTTCCAACTTAACCAGATGGTTGGTTGTGGATCATCCCTTTCATAAACCACACTGATAGGGGGGGGGGGGGGGGGGCAAATGTTTCCAATTTAACCAGATGGTCAACTGATAAGGAGTCAAATGGTAGTGTGATTTAAGAAACCAGCATAATTGTTGAGCTACCATCAAAGGGAGATTTGGGGGGGGGGGGGGGGTTGTCAGAGGATTGTGGTGGGCATGTAAGTAAATAAGTGCCCTACCTGGAGGCAAATAAATAACACAAATTGCTGGGGTCATTCACACTTGCACTGCTACTGCTTGAAACATGACATAAAAGGGAATTCACTCACTCACAACATTTGTGCAAACCAGTGTACAGGCCCTTCCAGATACTCTCTTGGGGCCAGTATGGTACCTAAAGAATGCATGGAGAATCGACTTGGAGAATGGTCATTGGTAAAGTGTGTTTTGTCTAGAGCTACACAAACTGCAGAACAAGAGGGAATTAGTTGTTTTAGTTCTCGCAGGTGACAGTGATATCCATTCCAGTTCGATTGGATTCTCATGTTGAGGGAATCCTGGTCAGAAATGAAGGGGCCAGGAGGACGGCCAAGCCCTAGGATCACTGTCCATCACTGGTGTGGGTGCAACATCCAAATGTCAGTTCGGACTCCAACCGCGTGGGGGATCTGATGGCTTTGGGATCCCTCGAGTAACCTTCTCACAGATTCCGTCTTTTCTCTTTCACAATTTTAGGCTGTCAAGATTATTGTGATGGTTTATCTGTTGTAAATGTAGGAACAAAAGAAGAATGGCCAGCCATGGAACCTACAATTTGTGGCTCCTTCAGCTGCCGGCAGGGGTCAGGTAATCAGTTGGTGGTTTTTCAGACAGAGGGTTCTCAAAAGTTCCCCAGGGTCAAGAAGTTTATTTGTGAGACCAGATGCAACAATCAACAAAGTAGTGACCTGGCCACAATAGTCGCCAAAGTTGATGTCAGTGAGACAGGATATTCCGATTATAAAGTCAGTGGTGTCAATTATACGACATGTTGTACCAAATAAAGGCAAAACCAAACAGAGAATGCACTAACAAATGCTGATGTTTCCAGAGCCTTTTACTCATCATCTATCCAGTGACAAAATATTGTGATATCTGAGATGACAATATTTTTCTGCAAGTTTGAAGAGAGATCATGCCATAGACCTTGCTTTGTGATCTCCATTTATGCCGTTTTGACTTTCTGCACAAAGTGATGCCAGGAGAGTGAGTTACAGAACTGTAGTTCTATTAGGCTGGGAACAAGGGTTCCAGACCTAAGGAACATTTTGTTGTCTCTCCAGGTACAAAGAAAAAAATCATTAAGAATATTGATCTAGTATCTATGCCAAGTTACAACTGGAGCTGAAACTTGGCAGAGGTTCATGCAAGTCTGTTGGGCACATTTTGTATAAATTTCAACAAAATTGGTGGTGGTGGAACTGCGACCCCTAGGTCATTTTACCTGAAATGATACATGGAATAGTTGAGGCTACAGTCCAAATTGTTCCCAACACTCAGTATTCATTGTGTGGTCTCACGTGGAAAGATATTTTTCCAGAGAGCGTAATCATGGGTGACATTGCTAGCCCTGCACTAGAATTACAATTGCTAAGTTACAACTGCTAGTTATGTGGTATTCATTACTGAAAGGCTTTTGTATTAGTTTGGACTCTAAACTCCCAAGTCTTATCCCTAGCAATAGGATCTTCCCAGTCATTATTAACCCTCTGATAACTACTAGCCTTAACTTGCACCTTTTTATCTGTCTTGTTTGTTTTCCTGGAATGCTTCTGGTCGTCTGCAGTCTGTTGCCTATAGTCTCTAAAGCAGTGAAGCTGTTAGAAACATACAAACTAAAGGTAGTATCCTTGTAGCATCGTTAAAACCTCTTGCCTGATTTGATTATCTATCCTTTTCTTAACCTTAGCTGTCAACTACAGTTCTCACATAGCCTAATTTTGCAGAACATTAGGAAGTGCCTCCTGTTTAATATTATCATAATTCTGATTATGACCCGCATATTGACTTAGAGTTTTACGACCAACTGCTCCGTCTCCATACTTGAGGAGCGGTAAACACTATCATAGTAACGCCAAAGGCATCTCTATAGAAGGTTGTTGTTTCACAGCACTGCAATAGTAAACATGTTCTTACCTCTACCAACAGTCGTTTTTCTAAAAGAGAACTGTCGACATCCAGGAACACAGATTTCTTCGACATTTTGGACAATCAGACGCTATACACTCAGTTTTCTGAACAAATGTCACAAATCATAACGCTGCGTTTAATATCCACACAAACCTTCATGGCACACACGCCGGGTGGCTATTCTACACATCAAAGATGACTCTTACGACCAGCTCCACCGGCTATCATACGACATTGTATTTTGTGGCTTGCAAGTGTTTCCCGTAAGAAGAAAATCCTCATGCAGTTATATAAATGAAAACATTTTCAACCGGTTTGATTAAGAAGTGTAAGGCAATTAATGGGCTTGAATAGTGTCCTTTATAACATCTCTGGGTATCACTTTGTTTACAAATAATCTTTGAAATTCTACCGTGGCTGTCTTGCTGATCAGTGTGTGGCAGAGGGTGTGTAGGTGTTTGTTTTTGACAATAGTTAGAACAACATTTCTGTACAAATGCCGGTAAGCAATCTGTTGGAATTAAATCCTGATAAACTATTTGAAGAGCATTCAATTTCCGAAATTCAAGAGATCCAGAAAAAGCTGCAAACTGAAATTGATCGAAAACGAGAAGAACTGCGAACTATGGTTGGGTAAGTGTCTACTTGCTTGCGCACATCGGTTAAAATCCATTCGCTGTCAACTATCTGTCGTTGTCGTAGGCTGCGAGCAAAGATCTTAATTATATTTTGTAGACATGTTTACAGGGATATGTTAAGTTGTTATTTTGTATTTGCGTGTGCATTAACAAGACTTGACTGCCCCGTAAATTATCTTTGTTATTTGGTACATATTTATATTCCATTAAAAAAATGAGATTTTCATTCTTGTTGTATATTAAGCAGTGATTCTGTGAATTTCTATTTCTCTCGTTAATGTAGGTACCCATCGCTCTCCGTTGTAGGATCAAACTTCAGTGCTCATCTGAGGCAAAGTTCTAGAGAATTAAAGGTTCCGTGGTCTCCATATGCAAACTAGCATTATTGCTAATACGAAATATAGAATTCTGAAATATTTCGTGTCGGTGGTTAAGCTATATTTCTTTCCGTTGATGTATTCACAGTAAAGGGATGTGAAGTTCTATTTTCAGTGTATAAGATAGAATTGTATATTCAGAGAAGAGGTTGCAAGAAGACTGTAAGTGTCCTTACACACCTTAGTTTGTAAGTAGAGAAAATACGATGTGCATGTCGCCGTTATGAACCAGGCTATATTATGATGAGAGAGAAACTAATGGATTCCTTTTTACAGCTCATTTGTTGTATGAGTAACGCTATATTTAGGATGCGTCATTAAGAGAACAGGAACAGGGTCAGAACAATCGTGAATGGAGGAAGCCCTCATTTGAGTGTTGCGTTTCTAGTCTTACATAAATATTTCATCAAAACGTCATCACACATAATATACCATCTACGTGTTATTGTCCATAATATCTTGAGTCACATTATCATTGATAGTGATACTCATTACTCACCACATCCCATGTCTCAGACTAAACAGAAGTTTTCTTAACCAGCATTTCCTGCCATGGCCTCTGGTAGATTCAGTCTGAAACTCAGATATATCAATACTTCGTTTTGCTTTTCATAAGGAAATATCCATCTGATTGCAGGCAGCTTATTCTTGGAGATGGCAATATAGATTCATCTTAGATATTTAATATAAATGTTTGAAAATTGTGTGTTAACAACTAATCCTGTTAGCATGAAGGGAAAGATATTCTTGTATTTACTGAAATACAAAATTGTTTTAAAAATGCTGCAAATTGATCAAAGTTTATTAAGAGGGAAGGTAGTGATGTGAAAGCATTGGAAAATTTATTTATTTTTGTGCATGTCCAGCACATGAAATTATTAAAGTAGTGGTAAAACATTAATAATTTCATACAAAGTATCAGTGACAGAGAAAATTCCATAAAATAACAATAAAGATACAAGGATTAATACATGCAATACTAATTTATAAATAGAAAGAAAGGTAAAAAACAAACAGCAAGCTATTTCTCTTCATATTATGTAGGGAGCTCAGTAACTGGCAGTTTTGACTGCTGTTTTGTTAACTGCAGCAAGATACATGTATCTGGCAGGCTCCTGCAGACTAGCAGATGTTTTTGGTCCTGCAGGTCACCACATTGGCAGATATCCTAACACTGCTGAAGCCCCTGTTCCTGTGGTTGACTTTGTTTCATGACATGCTAATTCTGAGTGTGTTCAGTGTCTCCATTTCTCATAAGGCAGTTGTGAGTCTCCAGCTGATTCCTCTTTGACTTTCATTCGGTGTGCCCAGGTAAGTAATCTCAAGAAGTTGTTGAAGATGAAGGGGTTACCCTAGTTGCCTCCATGAAGCTCTTTCTTGATCTGAGTCATGGTCTTTGAGGCTCATGCCCCAATTAGTTATGTCCATGATCAGGTTTGTGTTTCTTTTTCTGTACTTCCGGGACTTCTTTCCTATAAATACTTAGTGGTGCTGCTCTCATAATTTGGTACAGTTTACTGACAGATGTTGCTTGTAGACAGTCTGTTTTACAATATATCCAGTCTTATTAAAAGGTAGATCAACTTGTTTGGTCTGTACAGAAGTTTGCTAAACTGGTGCAGAATACTCTGCTGCAGAGAAACATAGTGCCAGGACAGATGTTCGCAGCACTTTTAGTTGAATGCCCAGTGGTTCTTGTACCATTACAGATGATATTGTTTGTTGTAAATACTTAAGGGTTTATTTCTTCTCAGTGGGCTGTGAATGTAAGGTAATAGTCCTCCTTTACTCCAAGGTCCTAGTGGAATAGTTGTTCTCCTCTCCAAGAGGTGATCAGTTTTCTTTTAGCTTCTCTGTTTCTTAGATCAAATGCACAAACATATTTCTTTTCAGCATTTGGGCTCAGATGGTTATCATCACAATACTTTGCCAGGTCTTTAGGAGTTTTGTCAGCTTTATCTTCTCTTCCTCAGAGATTTTACCTTAGGCCAAAAGAGATGTATCATTAGCATAAATAAATGTGTTAGTTCCAGAGCTGATTTGTTTGTCATTTGTGTAGATGTCATAGAACAGTTGGGACATCACACTTCCTTGAGGGAGACCATTTTTCTGAATCCTCCACCAACTTTTCATGTTTTTGTTTTTTAGTGGGAAAAAGTTTCTCCAGTTTTGCAGCAAACATGGGATGAACTGTGTTAATTGGTAATCCTTTGTGATTGGATACAGTTCTCTAACCAGCTTTTTATGATTGACCATATCATAAGCTGCTGTGACGTCATTGAAAGCCACACCTGTCACTTGACCTCTTTCATACACGTCCTGAACTTGTTAGACCAAATAAAGGATACATCCACAGCAAGATTTTCCTGGGCAAAAGTCCAACTGTTCTCTTATGAAACCTGTGCTGACATATTATTATATTCGATTTAGAACCAGCCTTTCCAATAGTGTACAAATGGCAAAGAAGTGAAACTGGACGAAGTTTTTAAGTCCTGTTAGCACTTTGTCAGGCTTAAGAAGTGCTACTCATTTGACTTCATGCCAGATCCTTAGGAATTTGCAATTTTGAAATATAGCTGTTTTGTAGCAGCACCAAACATTTTGATTTACTTTGTTCGTAGTTCATTTAGGCCTGCTTTCTCATTAGCATGTGTGAGGAGTTTGGAGTTGTTAGAACTTCCCTTAGTCTCACCTTTCAGAAGCAACTGATGGTCAGAAGTTACCTTTGAGAAATCAGGAAGAACAGTGGCTGGGTCATTGTTGAAGATCTGCAATAACATTGCATACCTTTCAGCACTAATGTTTCATCTCTAGATTTGATAGGAGGTCACACATCTCCTCTTGTTGCCAGTCAGATATGGTGTTTAAATTTTTTTACTATTCAGGGATTTGAACAAGCTACCTGCAGTTAGTCTTAGCACATTTCTTGGATCATTGCTGCTGTGCATACAGGGGGTGGTCAAAAATATGAAAACACAACGCATTACCATACCCAAATGGGTAGTAAACTGTTGGCATGCAAAACAGCTTCCAGTCGTCTGAGAATGGGTAAATACAGTTCCTGTATGCTTTTCAAGGAATCTTGTAGGCCTACCATTCTTCCTGGTAAATAGGAACAAGCTCAGGTAAAAATAATGCAGGTGGACAGTGGCCACACACACATCTCTCCAAAGTAGACCACAAAGGTTCGTTCATACTTGTGCTCACAAAATCAGTTCTGGATGACGCGAGCTGTGTGAAGAGGGGCCCTGTCATCTTGGAACATAGCACCACCATTGGGGAACGATCGTTGTATTGTGGGATGGCCTGATCAGCTGAAATGATCGCATAATTCTTGACTGTAGTGTGACTTCTAATAGTAAGCGGGGCTCGTGAAATACCACAATATAGTTGCCCAGATCATCACAAAACCACCACCTTGTTTCACTCTAGAGGTGTAAACTCAGCCAGAAGTTTGAAACTGAGTGAAACAACTCATCCGACCAAATGACATTCTTCCATTGCTCCATAGTCCAGGTTTTATGGCTTCAGCGCCATGTTTTCCTGCTACATGCATTTGTGTCACCGGTAAGGCCTACTGATGACTGGTTTTGGTGTTCCACCTCACTCTGCAATTCCCATTTTATGGAGCTGTGTTTGTGATATTTTCATGCTGACAGGGTTCATGAGTGCAACATTCAGTTCTGCAGTGACTTTTGTACCCGTTGTCCCCTTATTATTTGTCAAAATCCTCTTCAATAACACTCTGTCACAGTCACTCAACATCTAATTTTGTCCACATTGTGACTTAACAGATGATGTTTTACCACTTTCCTTGTAAGTTTTACAAATCTTCAGTACAGTGGCTCTTGAAAGACCAAACCGTTTGTCTAAGCTGGTTACTGAAGCACCCACCATACAAGCACCAGCAGCTTGCCTACGTTCAAACGCACTGAACTGTGACAGAATGCGCTCACAGCTACACAGAACACCTTTGTCACCACAGCTGACTCTCGCAACATATTGAGGATATTGCAACAGTGCCATTCGTTGTCAAATACAACAGTCTAGCTTGCAGGCTTCGGTAACATCTGCGTTTCCGTACAAGCAAGCATTTATTGTGTTCATGTCTAATTCCATTGGGAAGTGTATGCACCACGACCATATTATTGTCAATATGTTTTGGATGAATTATCCAGAGTTTATTGATTTAGCATGTTGTTCTCATGTTTTGTCCACCACCTCTCTCTCTCTCTCTCTCTCTCTCTCTCTCTCTCTCTCTCTCTCTCTCTCTCTCACACA
The DNA here is from genome assembly GCF_023897955.1 of Schistocerca gregaria. NCBI lineage: Eukaryota > Metazoa > Arthropoda > Insecta > Orthoptera > Acrididae > Schistocerca > Schistocerca gregaria. The sequence continues at coordinate 481,098,336 of NC_064926.1, forward strand.
CACACACACACACACACACACACACACACCCACCCTCTTTTTTGTGAGGGGTTTGGGGGGGGGGGGGCAGATAGCAGGAAATAAAGATAAATCTTTCTGCATTCTGACTATTCGCACACATGGTTTTTACTTATATGTTCATTGTTGAGAAAAATGACTCTTGCAAATATTATTTATTTGAGAATTGTTCTGTATGGAAGGAAACACTGACAGTAGACAAAATCATTCTTAATTTTTGCCGCTGACCATAATTTTATGGAGAAATGATCAAGTATTTTTATGATAACTTAATCTGATCCTTCCTGCGCAAGAGTCAGAGCTTCTCATGACTAGTGCTGTTGAGTTTATTCCATAATATTGCTGTACAAACATTACTGTTTCCAAAATGTGACTCATTGTTATAAGCAAACTTCACAAGAAAGTAAATGTAGTGTGAGGCATTTGTTCACATACATAGTTACTTAAACAGTTGATTTCAATGAGTTTGAATTGAGTTGGTAATGCACACCACACAGTATTCATATTGCACACTTTTGCGCAATGAATACTTCGAATTTTCATTTAAAATTGTCGAAGGGTGTTATTTCGCATGACAGCTATGAATGAAAGCATACTGGCTAACTTCGAAATTTGTATTGCATAAAATCAACAACCATAAGTAATGCTAAATTTCCATACATAAATTGTGTAAAATGAAAGATCTAGTATATTAGGTGATTTGCAATTGAAATGCTTATCAGCATACAGAAATTTTGGATCTTTGGTTTAACATGGTGTGTTTTTCCTGTCATCTACCATTATTGATGAAGTAACACAGAGCCGTATAAAGTATCGTATAAAATGATTTCTGATGACACTAAGTGGTTCATTTACAGAAATTGACTCAATAATTTTAGTGAAAATTTCATTAACCTCTGTAGAAGCTAGAACATGTTTGGAGCACTTCATTAGGATGTGTCCACCTGTAATGAAATGACATATTTCTACTTAGTCATGATAAAATAGACTGCCATTTATATACAAGAACAGGATGAGGCCCAGCAGAAATCTTTGCAGCATGCAGGTAGTAGTCTGTATAGAGTAAAAAAGCGATTTACTATGTAATTGAAGGAGTTGCCTAATAATGGCTATTAATTAAATGTGAAGAAAACTGGTTACTAATTGTTCATTGTAATAGGCCTAAAAGTTACGCTTCTTCAAACAAATGTTGTGATTCCTGCAGTCAAATACCCTAGAGTAACCATTTTAATAAACTTTAGGAAATGGAAGGACAAGATTGTGTCATATTCTTCAATCAGTTAAAATTTTTACTCATCTTCTGCGTACTTCCCAACCCCAACCATCATGGCCGTCCCATAGTAGATGGCTTCAGAAACTTTCACTGAAAACATCTCGGCCGTAGATCTCCAGCACCTCTAATCTATCGCACAGAATTTCCTGTTCTTGGAACATCTTAAATCCATTTCCATACCTCTTTCTCCTGGAACTCTCTTTGTCACTACTGGTGTGACCTCACTGTGTACAAACGTCCCTCATAAGCACAACCTCTGTTGTAGAACACTGTCCCTCCACCTGAAAACTTGTTTGTTGCCTCCTTAACCAATTTAATTCTTACCTATGACTACTTCACCATTAACAGCCAGACCTACAAAATAATCAAGGATTCTCTTATAGGAACCAGGATTGTCGTATTCTGTACCAACTTTTTCATGGGCTACATTGAAGAGGCATTCCTCAAGATCCAGAAACTGGGTCTCCTGGCTTGGTTCAAACTTATAGATGGCATCTTTGTGGTCTGGACTCGTGGTGGAGAGCAGCTCCACTTCTTACAACAACTTAACTTGTTTTCTATACTCATATGCACTTGCTCATTTTCCAGATCCAAAGCCTCCTTTCTTGATAGGAATCTCTTCCTCACTGAAGCCCACAACCAAACCTCAGTCAGCATAAAAACAAATAGTAAGCAACAATACCTGTACTTTGACAGATGTTGCCCCTTCCACATGAACATTTCCATCCATGTAACTTAGGAATGTTACAAATGTGGGAAATATGGAAGAGTCCGATCCCGCCCATCTGTTTTGACCATAATGTCACAAATATGGCGGAAACGACAATAAACCACGATTCCAATATGGGGCATATAAAGTCGGTACGTACACATTATGAGGACGAAAATACATCGAAAACAAACACACACACTTTCCACAAAAAGCCTAATGGCACTAACGGGCCAACTGCGGGAAATGGAGTGTTTTTAGGTGGGGGCAAATATAAACATAAACAAATTTAGACACCCACCCACATACAAAACCACACAAAAAGACGAAAAAAACCGACATCACAAAACTCCCCAAATACCACTAAACACATCATCTGGAATCGGACACTTCCCTTGACCTATAGAGCTCAACAGCAGCTCCTGATCCCATAACTTAGGATCAAACACTTCCCTTGGCCTACATGGCTAAAAAACATCACCTAATACCAATATCAATATACACAGCCACACATTGGGATCGAACACTTCCCTTGACCTGCACTGTTAATTTTATCAGTCATATCCATTCCTGAACAAAAACAACAACTGATTAATTTTACTAAAATTACCACACAATGTACAGTGAACAACACTAAATTAACCTTCACACAAAATCGTAAACTCACTGAAACGAATTCCACTACAAACACAGCTGACACTCGAACAGTTCTGGATAATGATCAAAAGCAAATTGAGCCCATTACACTACACAAACGAAAACCCTGAACATACCACCAGAGAGCACAACAAACCATAACACGACGACATCTACAAACACGCCACACTCACAAACCAGACTCTGCGCCATCATGACGTCACACACGACAACAGCCTTACGTCGCGGGTCAAAGCCGACGCGTGGGAGCGGATGCTTCTGTTGACCCCAAATGTGTTTGCTACACACGCAGCCTTTCAACATTTATACCAATAACTGCTCCCTGACGTTCCTGTCTCACAACTATCCCATTACACTTATTCACAAGCAAATTTTTTGGGGCAGTGTCTTCCTCTTCCTAGTCATTCTGAAAGCTAGAATATCCTTTTTTGTGTGTATGTTTCAGCACTACTAAAAGTTCCATCTTCTTATGGTATGCCCCTGAGAGGGAAGAACTGATGAAAATGAGAGGTTCTGTGATGACTCACAGTGACATGAAATAAAATTTGTATAGTGGCAGGTGATATGAATGCAAAGTGAGAAATGATATCATCACCGATATAGTGGTATGTTTTGGAGAACCATGTATAAATCAACATTTGCTACAGTATGCCTTGTGTAGACGTGTCCAACAATAGTTTACTTTTTTTCTTTTGCTGTAATTTATATATGAGTAATACATGCCGTATCTGATGGTGTATAATGTCTAGTTACAGAGTATTCAAACCAATGTACAACTGAGAGTCGTTAACTCTCATAACGTCAAGTTGAACACACATATTTCAAAACGACACAACACATGTAAGCCACTGAGCAAGTTCACCGAGCAAGACATGTGAACACGATAACATTCAAATGAACACTGAGCCCAAGTCTAGCGGCCGTTGGCTGGCTGGCTGCTTAGGTGGCGCGGCTGCTGCATGGCTGGCAGGCAGCACCACATGTAGATGACGCGCGTAATTGCGCGGCGGCACTTTGAATGATCGGCGAGTCACAACACTTTTACCCCCTTTGAAATTTTGGCACTGTTCTTGATGGAGGTGGCCTGTAGATTGCTAATGTCCATAGGCGTTGTTTGACTGATGGTAAAGTCTCGAGGAGGAGGCTTCCTGTATGGACGGAAGTGTCCCTGATGGTAATGGGTTGAGATGACAGGAGACGTAGGGGTCGAATCTGCTGGGCCCCGTGCACCAATCTGCCCATTTCGGCAAGTCCGGTTGATATAACAGGAGACATGGGCGATGTGTCGGCATCCACAGGAGAAGGAGGCGAGTAGAGTTGCTCCGACTGATGATGGTCATCCGGTTCCTGCATGGTCACGTCTCCTGGTGGAGTCCATTCATGTACTGGCACTGAGATGACGGTAAGAGGGCTGCGTTGTGAGTAATGAGAGATGCTAAGATCCCAAGTGTCAGGTGTGTCGTGAGATGCAGCCCGGACTCCATTTTGGCTGCCTGCCATATCCCCGCACCCATACAAGGTCATCGGCGGTGAACTGGCCAAGTGAAGGCACCCGCAGCCGTGAGGTGGAAGGCCACAGATGATGTAGTAGTGTGTAGAGCTGTTGGCCATGTAAGAGCTCAGACGGGCTGTGGTCGCCCATGGGGGTGAAACGGTAAGAAGCCAGAAATTGGAGAAGCGCATCATCAGCAGCAGAAGAAGTCAGGAGTTTCCTCATCTGAGCCTTAAATGTGCGGACCAGTTGTTCAGCCTCAATGTTTGATTGTGGATGGAACTGGAACGGAGGGGCCATGACATGCATGACGCCATAATGAGCACAAAAATCCGCTAATTCGGAAGAGGCGAATTGCGGATCATCATCAGTAACAAGAGTATAGGGAAGGCCTTCCAAAGAAAAAATGCGGGCGTGAGCACGTGTGGTTGCTGCGGTGGTAGGCGACGTGCAATGGACCATGAAAGGAAAGTTAGAGTAGACGTAAATTACAAGTAGCCAATAAGTACCTAAAAAATGTCCCGCGAAGTCAGCATGAATACACTCCCAGGATGTCTCAGACGACGGCCACGGTGACAAAGATAACTTCTGGGCGGCGGCCTGTCACGCACAAGGGCCGCAGGCAGCGACCATGTGTGCTATTTCAGAGTTGATGACAGGCCAGTACACATGATGGCGCGCCAGAGATTTTGTGCGAGAGACACCCCAGTGCCCTTGGTGAAGGAGGCACAAGACAGAAGCACGCAAAGACGCAGGTACCACAACACGCGGCGAATCATTTTTGGTGCAAAGGAGGATAACACCATCACTAGCCGTGAGGCGGTAGTGCAAACTGTAGTAGTTCCGCAATGGATCATAAGTCTTAGTGGATGGACGATCTGGCCAACCCTTGTGAATACAGCGTAAAACCTGGGAGAGGGTAGGGTCAGAACCCGTAGCAGCCGCCAGCCAGTCCCCGGTGATGGGGAATCCATCCACAACTCGCTGCTCGGCAACATCCTTGTGAAAACACAAAAGTTCGTCCCTATCGAATGCCAGATCAGGACCCATGGTAAGGAGAGACAGTCCATCAGCATTCACATGTTGAGCTGTCGACCAAAAGTGAATCTCATAATTGAAACGAGACAAGTAAAGTTCCCAATGCTGGAGGCAGTGTGCAGCCTTCTCGGGAAGTGATGTTGATGGATGAAACAAGGAAAGAAGTGGTTTGTGAACCGTACCAAGACGAAATTTGGATCCATAGAGAAAAACACCAAACTTATGAAGAGCATAAATAATGGCCAAAGCTTCTTTTTCAATTTGAGAATACTTTTGTTGGGCATCCATGAGCATTTTGGAGGCATAAGCAATGGGTTGTCCAGAACCGTCAGAAAAACGGTGCGTAAGGACTGCACCGACCCCGTATTGAGAGGCGTCTCTGGCAAGAACAAGATGTTGGCCAGGTCGATAAGTAGCCAGGCACGGGGCCTGTTTCAGCATAGTCTTCAGTTTCTGGAAAGCCATGTTGCATGACGCGGACCAGTGAAACGGCACGTTTTTATGCAACAGGCGATGCAACGGCTGAGCCACCAAAGGAGCAGACGGTAAAAACTTGTGGTAGTATGCTATTTTCCCCAAGAAGGCCTGCAGTTCTGTAGCAGATATAGGGCGAGGAAAGGCATCAATCGCAGCGACAGTTTGCTGAAGTGCACGAATACCATCCCAAGAGAGTTGAAACCCCCAAGTACGTGATAGATGCCTGAAAAAATTGCGATTTCTGAAGATTACACTTAAGACCGGCAGTCTGTAAGACATGAAAAAGTGTGCAGAGGTTGTGAACATGTTCTTCAGTGGTGGAGCCAGTGACAACAATGTCGTCCATGTAATTGATACGCCCAGGGACAGGGAGCAATAATTGTTTCAAGAATCGCTGAAAGAGAGCAGTGGTGCTGGCAACCCCGAATGGCAATCGTTGGTATTGATAGAGGCCGAAAGGACTGTTAAGGACCAGAAACTGCCGGGAAGCAGCGTCGAGAGGAAGTTGATGATAAGCTTCTTATAGGTCAATTTTAGAAAAATACTGGCCACCCGCAAGTTTAGTGAACAATTCTTCAGGTCAGGGCATAGGGTAAGTGTCGATGAGGCCTTGTGCATTTACAGTGGATTTGAAATCACCACAGAGACGAATATCACCATTGGGCTTAGCAATAACAACGATCGGAGAGGATCACTCACTGGAAGTGACAGGAAGCAAGACCCATGAAGTAGTGAGACGATCCAGCTCCTGTTTTACCCGATCACGAAAGGCCACAGGAATGGGCCGAGCCCAAAAAAACTTAAGCCGAGCAGTGGGTTTGAGCATGATATGAGCTTCAAAGTCATTTGCACGACCTAACCCAGGAGAAAAAAGGGACGAAAATGTCGTCGAGAAGGAATCCAGTTGAGCATAAGGAATAGCATCAGAGATGATATTGACAGAGTCATCTGAGAACCCAAAAACGCGAAAGGCATCGAAACCAAAAATATTTTCTGCGTTACTCTGGTCGACGACAAATATGGGAACAGTGCGAACGACGGATTTGTAAGATACCTCAGCATTAAATTGTCCCAAGAGAGAAATCTTCTGTTTATTGTACGTCCATAATTGGTGAGTGACAGGTGATAGGAGTGGAGAACCCAACCAAAGATACATCTGAGAATTAATTATAGTGGCAGCAGAACCAGTATCCACCTGCATGCGAACATTCCGACCAAGGATTTGGACTGTGAGGAATAACTTCCCTGAAAGGGAAGAAGTGCAATTGACAGACAACACAGAAGCAGAATCAGCATCACGGTCATGAACATCATGTATGCGGTCGGATTTCAAACGGAAGACACATGACCCTTCTTTTTGCAATTGTGACACATGGCCCAACGTTTGGACAATCCTCGCGTGAATGTTTTGTAAAACACCGCGAACATGAAGGAAGTTGCCGGGGGTTTTGCTGCAGTTTCTTAGAGGGTTGTTTACGGTTAGGCCGAGGCTGCACGTGGGAGCGTACTGCGGCCACGTCAGCCGGCGGAGACAAGCCACATGTGTCAACAGCACACAGAGGTTGTATGTCCTCGATGTCACCCCACGCCTCTATTTGCGCCCCAGCAGCACAAGAAATTTCAAAAGACTATACGATGGACAGCACTTCATCTAGAGTCAGATTTTCCAACTGAAGGGCACATTGCCTCACTTCTTTGTCGGGTGCCGACCGGATAATAGCATCCTGTACCATGGAATCTGCGTAGGATTCTTTGTGAACGTCAGTAACAAATTGACACTTTCGACTGAGGCCGTGAAGCTCAGCAGCCCAAGCGCGATATGATTGATTCGGTTGTTTTTGACAACGATAAAAGGCAACACGAGAGGCTACGACATGCGTTTGCTTATGAAAATAGACTGACAGAAGTGAGCACATTTCAGCAAAGGACAAAGACATAGGATCCTTCAAAGGAGCCAACTGCAACAACAATCGATGCATTTGAGGTGAAATTCATGAAAGGAACAGAGACTTACATGTTTGTTCGTCCGTGACATGAAATGCCCAGAAGTGCTGTCGAAGATGTTTTTCGTAATCAGACCAGTCTTCCGCTGTCTCATCGTAAGGAGGAAAAGGAGGTATAGACAACGACGAGAAACGGCCCGCATTGGATGCCGGGTCGAAATCGCGAATCGCCGATGTGAGAAGCGTTTGCTGTTCAATGAGACCTTGCAATAGTTGCTCTAAAGTAGCCATGGAAACCTGTGGGTCAACAATGAAAAGGAAAAATCCACTACCTCGTCGCCAATTGTTGTAACGTCAAGTTGAACACACATATTTCAAAACGACACAACACATGTTAGCCACTGAGCAAGTTGACCAAGCAAGATATGTGAACACGATAACATTCAAATGAGCACTGAGTCCAAGTCTAGCGGCCGCTGGCTGGCTGGCTGCTTAGGTGGCGAGGATGCTGCATGGCTGGCAGACAGCGCCACATGTAGAGGATGCACATAATTGCACGGCGGCACTTTGAATGATCGGCGAGTCACAACATAAACACTTGAGAAGATAGTAAACAGAGAGCACACACCTAAATAAATTAGAATCCATGGAGAAGGCCCTAGTTCACATCAAAGATGGCATTGAGATAAAATTGTGACATTTCGCGAGCATTCATTGATAACAAATTAGCTGACCATCCCCATTCAGTCTGTATGAGACCAATGTCTATGAATTTATGCTGGGTTTCTGAATCTCTCTTGCATCAGAGCACTAAAAAGTATGGGAGGAGCGAAACTTCAGATTCAGCATACCATTGTAAGATGTGAGCACCTATTTTAGATGGGCAAGAAATGTGGTAGGGAATTGGAATTGTCCTTTTTTGAAGAAACTGCCAAATTTTGACTGAAGCTATATAGGGAAACTGTAGAAAACTTTAAGCAGGGTGGTTGGGTTGGATTGGATTTGAACCCAGCTTGTGAATACAGATAGGATACCTTAATCACTATGCATTTTTTCTGTCAGTTTCAATGAAAAAAGATAATCTAAAAAAAGGCACTCTTCTGGCACTAGCAAAATAAAGAATTTTCTTATGTACTGCTGTGGCTGTTAATTATAGCAGGCGTCAATGTAATACATGGGGAATGAAGGGTTGTGTTATTGATGCAGTGCTGGCCAGTTTGCTTGATATTCCAAGAATATGCAACTTCAACTGAATACAGTTTGTAGAACATATTGTATTACCCATAAACTGTTCTTAATATAAGTGCAATGAAACTTTGTACCTTTTGTTGTGCAGAGATGTCAGTAGAAGTCTACCAGCATTTAGTGTCAACATTAATTACCAAAGAATGCTACTCATACTACTATTTTACACTACTGTTTTGTAATTTGTAGTAACAAGATTTCTGTTTGAATTATATAAAATTGTTTTAATGATGGTGACCTTGGTGTGCCACATGTGCTTTCACAGAAACACTGATCCATATTTGTGCTATAAGCTTCCTGCCTTGTGAAATTAGTATTTGTAGGAGGCAGGCTACTCTGAGCACCCCCTCTGAAGTGCCAAATTATATTGTTGTTGTTAGCAGTAGTAGTATTTGTTGTTGTTTCATTTATCTGTAGATCTCTCCTTTTACAAGGATATTGGATTTGTCTTGGTATTAAAATTTAAGAACAACAGAAATAAAGTAACTCACATAAACAAGCATTTAAAGACTAAAGGTCTAGAACGTCAAGGATAGTACAGGTAGTCAGCTGTGGCCTTACAGTAGGAACCAACATGCCATTTGCCTTTAATACTTTAGGGAAGTTGTGGAAAACCTAAATCGGGATGGCTGTATGAAGCTTGGAGCCTCCACCTTCCCAAACACAAAGCCAATATTTTTAAAATAGTGCTACCTCATTCAGTTTCTCTTAGTGTACAGTGCTGTTTTACATAAAGTTATTAAATAATTATTAAATGCTGATGCTACACAGTTGATTCACTTTTCACTCCCAGTAACTGCACATGCTACACACATTGTTTCACAATGCTACACATACTGTCAGCACCATTTTGTGCGCTGCAACTTTCCATTTGCTAGCCTGAAAAACTGAGCCAACATGCCTCTATAATGAGTGAGAGGTTGAGCTCAGAAAGAGGATAAGTTGTTAGTATTATTCAATGCTTAACTTTGGGAGTAAGTTTTTCCAGAAAAGGAAAAAAAGGAGGAAAAATGAAGTGTGAAAGTGTTATGCGTAATGTTAGATGTTTATTATCATGCTTTATTATTGTGTAGTATATATAGGGTCATTCCATGCCAAGTGGCGTTGAGGTTCCCACATGACCACCACGAATGTTACTGAAGTTTTGTTACCATCCAAATGTTTCCAGTGTACATTGGTAAGCTTTACTTTTGCCAGTATAATACTTCCAGAGATAGTAGTTGTTTGTTTGACCCCACAGTGCAACTATCAAAAGTGCACCCCTGAATTTTTGACAAGTTTGAGGCATATCTTCTCTGACAAGATTTGAAAGAAATAGAACTGGTCTATCTTGGTACTACTTTTTGGACTCTCTTAAGCGAAATAATAAAAACATTTCTTGAGCAACTTTAATGTGCTTAATTTGAAGCAAGGTCAGCCAAAAACTAGATGCTTGGGATAAAATGTGAAGTTTAGCTTTTTATATCATCGGAAGTGATGCAAGATGAGCCTGAAACTTTCCACATAATAACCTACCAATACAAGGTGTTTGAACATAAAGGTTGATTCTACATGTTTTTCAGTACTATACATATTGGGGACAAAGTTGATAGTATATGTGAAAACTCCAAAACTATATTTAGTCCCTAAAAGGGATTTGGTATTTGCCAGTGGGCAGTACAGACATATAAAATTTTGTCATCATAAAATTCTACCAATTTTTTCTAGATACATTGTCCGCGTATGAAATGTGCACTATTTTTTTCCAGGTGGTCTTCTCTTCATCGGATGTTGGTTGTGGTGTGGTCTTTTGCTTGAAGACGTGTTGAATTTGGTCACTACAGCAATTTTTCTGAAACATCCCTGTAGTGGCCCAATTCTGGTTTCAGGCTTTCTTTGTTGGAGATCACACAAGCTCTGTGGACCAGCATTTTTGGCACTCCTGTGATGGGTGATGACAGTTAGAGAAATGAAGGTATTGGTCTGTGTAGGTTTTCTTCCTATAGATGCTGTGTCCCAGAGTTCCATCAGGTTTTCTTCACACCAGAATATCCAATAATAGCAACTGACTGTTTTGCTCCACCACCATGGTGAACTGAATTTAGTTGTGGATGGAGTTCAGGTTCTGGTAGAAAACTTGAAGCTCATCTTTCTCCTCATATCAAATGACAAACACATTGAACATATCTGTGAAAGACTGTCAGATTTAATGGTGCTGAGTCTGGTGCCTCGTCCTCAAAATCTTCTGTGTACATACTGCCCACCACAGGTGACAGAGGATTACGCATAGGCACACAGTCAGTCTGTTCATAGTAGTGTCTGCCATAAAGAAAATATGTGGATGCAAACACAAAATTGAAAAGTTTGGTGAATGAGGGCCCAAATATCTTTTCAATAAGTTCCAGTGACTCCTTGAATGGAACCCTGGTGCAAAGTGATACAGCGTTGAAACTGACCATGAGATCTGAGCTGGCCAACCTGAACTTCCGTAAACATTCCCCAAACTGAGCCAAGTTATTGATATGATACTCACATATACCAACCAATGGACTCAAAACTAACATCAAGTGTTTCACAAGCTGGTACATTGCCATTTGTTTTCCACTCACTATTGGTCTCAGAGGTGTGTCCTTTTTGTGTATTCTTGGAAAGCATGTCGAGCCTAGGTGGTGCAGCAGCACATGGCCGAAGTTTCTTTGTTGTCTCTTCTGTAAAAGTGCTTTGAAAAAGTTGAATTGGTGTGCACTGCATCTGGCTGGTCAGATCCATCGTCATCATCTTGTAAGCTGCATCGTCTAGGAGTTTGTACAAGGTGCACAACTTTGCTTCCGCCGTTTGCCGTTAGGTGGCAACAACGGTAAGTAGCGGTCGTAAGAAACAGATCAGACATGAGGCAGTTACCTTGTACCTCGGTCAACATAACCTCATTCAAACATTAATCGATTTGTGTCTGCATCGTAAAGGTGTTCTTTATTGAAAATGTCAGTTTATGAACCTAATTCTCGTCATTTGCGGGAGGTATTACTGTTTTGTTTCACTATGAAGGAAACAGCGGCTGAGTCTCATTGAATGCTCTCAAGTACACATGGTAACGATGCTATAAGTGAAAGAAGATGTCAAGAGTGGTTTCAGTGCTTCAAGAACAGTGATTTTAACATTGTGGACCAGCATAGTGGTGGAAGAGAGGATATTTTCGAAGATGCAGAATTGGAGACTTTGCCGAGTGAAGACTTGCCTCAAACTCAAGAAGAATTGACACGATTAGTGGGAGTGACACAGCAACCCATTTCAAAATGTCTCAAGGCTACGGGCATGATTCAGAAAGAAGGAACTTGAGTCCTGTGTGAGCTGAAACCAAGAGACGTTGAACGGCGTTTGTGTGTTTGTGAACAGTTGCATCAGAGGCTAAAACGGAAGGGATATCTGCATCACATTGTGACTGAGGATGAAAAATGGGTTCATTACGATAACCCTAAATGCAAAAAACCATGGGGTATCCCGGCCATGTTTCCACGTCGACAGCCAAACCGAATATTCACGGCTCCAAGATCATGTTCCGCATTTGGTGGGACCAGCTCGGCGTCATGTACTATGAGGTGTTAAAACCAAGTGAAACAATCATAGGTGCTTGTTATTGAACACAATTGATGCCTTTGAGCAGAGCATTAAAAGACAAACGTCCGCAATACAGCGAGAGGCACGATAAAGTGTTTTTGCAGCATGACAATGTTCGACCCCACGTTGAAAAATAGGTCAAAATGTACTTGGGAACATTAAAATGGGAAGTCCTACCCCACCCGCTGTATTGTTGAGACATTGCTCCCTATGACTATAACCTGTTTAGGTCAATGGCACCAACACTTCTGATCTCAAGAAGAAGTCACCAATTGGATCAGTTCATGGATTGCTTACAAAGCTGAACAGTGTTTTCAACGCAGGATTCGTACACTTGCCGAAATGTTGGGGAAAAAATGACCTTAACAAAGTTGTGCACCTTGTACATTTTCTTTTTGTATGCTGTGACTATTAGTAAGATAGCTATGTTCCCCTTATCCACTGGAAGGATGAAGGTGTAGTGCAGACTGAGGACCGCCACTCGACTCCTGAGCGCAAGCTACCACCACCACCACAGCCGCACATTGAGCGGACCATACACAGGGTTGATGGAAGGGAGAGATGACCGATTTCACACCCACTGGTCCAGGATGTCAGTCACTAGGAGTCACCTGATTATGATGATGGCATGTTATCCCATTGAAAATGATTTCTCCAATTTCTGCCATTGAAAATGATTTCTCCAATGATCAGTCGATTCGGTTGCATACCTGAGAGACTTTTTCTGGCAGCATATCCTATGGGGAAACCTACAAACAAACAGAATAATTTTCCCCATGACGTCCCCCTGCAAATTAATGAAACTTGTAAATAATTCAAAGCTTGAAGGATACATAAGATTAGGACCCTAAAAGAGACCACATCCAGCTCCTTGTTTGTTTTCTTTTTTTAAAAAAAAAAAAGAAAAAAATAAAAAGAAAATAAATATGAAAGTTGAATGAAAAGTAATGTCTCCACCTTCGTTAATTGGGTTTGGATGGGAATATTTTAATAAATCAAGTACAGAAATAATTTCTAGAATGTGATCTTTAATTACCAATATTCACTTTTCCACATAATCACCAGCCAGTTGTATACATTTCTGCCAACGATGAACAAGATTTTTGAAGCCGCCACAGAAGAAGTCAACACACTGTTTCTGCAACCACAGTCCCACAGTTCTTTGAACGCCTTCATCAGAAGCATAATGATGTCCCCGCAGATTGTCTTTCATTATCGGGAACAGATGCAAGTCAGATGGTGCTAAATCTCGACTGTATAGAGGATGCCATATGGTGGTGAGAGTCAGTATAAAGTTCTCCTGTGGAGGCACATGAAGTGTGTGGTTTGGCATTGTCATGGTGCAGGAAAACATTTCTGTTTTCCTTTCGGGCCCTTGTTAGCCGTCATTTCAGAGTTCGCAGCATTGTGGTGTAACACTCTGAATTTATTGTTGTTCGACAATCAAGGAAATCAACATAGATAATATCATCTGCATCCCAGAACACTTTGTAACACAGATCAGATGTTTCTGCCTCGACATCTTTACACAGACTCGCCCAACGATGCACAGTACTCACATCAACGCAATCACCATAAACTGCTTTCATTCTCTGATGAATATCCTTTGGAGTGACACCTTCTACTGTCAATAATTCAATGACTTCACATTGCTTAAATCACATTGACCTCCTGTTTGCGCAGGGTTTCATACTTCACACTGACACTGTAAAAACACAACCGTTCAATGCTAAGGCTTCCCGCCAACTGGAACTGTAGAGAAGAGGCTATGGAACAAGCAAGTGCCTGCCGCATACCAGTGCTGCTAATTATTAAAGAGTTACGAAGGTGAACGCATTACTTTTCAGTCTACCCTCACAACATTGCGCTTGGGATCCTGCGGGAAACCATCATAAAGTCTGGGAACCGGTGGTAACGAAATCCACTAGCAGCCTCTGCTGCCCAGCTATCTTGCGTGACCCCTGTGGCAATGGGGGTGCTGGTATTTCCACTTGAAAAGAAATCAGCTGTGGTTAAACCACCATGGACCATGGCAACAGATTTAAACAGTTTTTCATCAGTTCACATAAACCACAAACTATGCAAACACACAATTGTTGGTAGCATTGCACAGTAAGAAGTCATACTCAAAATTCTCTATAACACTGAAGAAGTCAACACACTGTTTCTGCAACCACAGTCTCACAGTTCTCTCAACAATACTGTAAAACTTGAAGGTAATATATACGCTGTGTGTTGCCTCTGTATGTAACAGTTTTATTGCCATGATGCCCAGAGCCTCAGTAATGAACAGCTTAATTTAAAGTTTATAACCAGTTTAATTCTGCGGCTGTCAGCAGAAAAACAGACTGAAATATGTCATGATGAGTCGTGATAAGACATCCCTTGTTTGAAGTTTCTCTAGTTGTTGTGGCACGATTTTGCTTCCTAGTCATCAGGGCTCTTGATGTTACCTTTGTCAGAGAACACTAAACAATTGTAGAATGTAATAAAAAAAAAAAAAAAACATAAGATTTAATTTGAATATTAGTGGCATAATGGCGAATTTCAAATGCATCTTCATCTTGTTGTTGTTTTCAGGGCCTTATGTGCCCACATTGCAAAACCAGATATAATTTTTAGGTTGTTTAGAACATGGTCTTTCTAATGAAAAAAACTGCACAATGGTCTTTTTTGTAAAAGTGAACTAAATATAGTCATTTTGGTTTTCTTAGAAAATTACAATTACAATTGCAATTACTTCCAGAGGTATAAAATGCTGAACTTTTTCAAACGTCTATTTTTTTTTTTTTTGCCGACTTTGCTTCAAATTATGCGTATGAAAATTGCTCAAGAAATATGTTTTTATTATTTTGCTTAAGGAGTGCAGCAAGTTGTACGAGATGGCTCAGTGTTATTTTTTTCAAGTGCCCCAAATTTGCCTAAAACTCAGGGTGTGCACGTTCGATAATTGTGCTATGGGGACAAACAATTGACTATATCTCTGGAAGTATTATATTGGTGAAAGTAAAACTTTGTCAGTGTTCATTAGCAACATGTGCGCATTTCACATTAAGTTTCAGCAAAATCCATGATGGTCATGTGGGAACTTCTTCTGGAATTAGACAACTTGAATGGAATGGCCCTATTGTTATTATTGTTATTAATTATTGTTATTGTTATTAATGAGCATCGTACTATTCCTCCCATAAAAAATGGCCACAAGATAATCCTATCTATTTTGTTATTCCCCGCTCCCTTAGTCTTCTTCTTCTTCTTCTTCTTCTTCTTCTTCTTCTTCTTCTTCCTCTTTTAAAGTATTTTTAATAAATATATTTGTGGCACCCATCTGCTGCAACAAAGTACATTGCACACTTACGTTTAGTTTCTAGGTTTCCTTGGTGTATGTTGTTGGGAATTACAAGGAGAAAAATAGTGTTAGCCAGTAAAACAGGATTATATCATGTAGCTACAGTAGTGAAAGCATGAATTGCTCTTACTTAGTAGCTCAGTCTTGTTGGAGGTAAGTCTTTTGTTTTGTTTCAGTGAACGTTATCGTGATTTAATTGAAGCAGCAGATACTATTGCTGATATGAAAGCCACAGCTGAAGGTATAGTGTCACACATTGATAAGATGACTGATAAATGCAAGCAGCTTCAGGAGCAACAACTTCTGGGTTTTACACCCTCATCCAGCACCAAATCTTCGTCAGGGTATGAGTCCATTGATGCCTTATTTTAATGTTAAATATGTATTAAGTTAACAATGTTCAACAAACCAGCAGTTGTAGATTAAATACAGTTTTGATATGAAGAAATAAGATATGTAAGAAGAGAAACGAAAGCAGTATTTATTACTAAATGTTTGTGATATGTCTGAACAAAATATTTATAAATAAGAACTAAGTTTTGAGATTTTATCTCGTCTGTGCTTGGTTTCAGAATTTCTGTCTTGGGCCAGGTAGACATTTTGCCTGACTTCTCATTTTTAGTGATCTATTTCTGTGGATCTCTCTGAAAGGAACATTTCATGTCTAACTGCAATTTAATAATGTAGGGAAAGTGTTATAACTTCAAGTATATTTCAAGGACGACGCAATACATGAAAGTCACAGATCAAGTAAACAGAGTAAGACATGTGTCCTTTAACAGTCAAATTGTAACTGAGTCCGAGTCTAGCGGCCGCTGGCTGGCCAGCCGCTTAGGTGGCGCTGCTGCTGCACGGCTGGCAGACAGCGCCGCACGTAGAGGACTTGCGTAACTGCGCGGCGGCACTTTGAAAGATCGGCGAGTCACAACAGAAAGATAGGTTGCTACTTACTGTAAGGAAGACAAGTCGAGTTGCAGACAGGGTTGGTCATGAATCATAACTAGAAATTTTGGATGTACTTTGAAAAATTCCCATTTAAAATAATTGGGGAGAAAATCATGTAAGTGGTGTATACATTCGCGGCTCAGTTACTTATCAGTTTTCTTTACTATTGTGGTTGAAATATAGCATGACATCTGTGTTGAAAGATATGCAGTACTTGAAGTTCTACAGTAAATGCTGGAACGTTACTTTAAAAAACATATTGCTTGTATTTATATCCTAGTTTAAAGTTATAAATTAAAATTTGGAAAGAGACTTAATAACTTTTGATCTACCATTTTTTACCCAGTGGAAGTTCATATTTACACACAGTCAGACACACTCACCATTGCTAGTGCTGATTGATTGATTGATTGATAGATTTATGAGTAGTTGTTCAGGTTGATAGGAAGGGGAGAAGGAAAAGTGTGTGGCAACTGGGAAGAGGGTAAGTTGTGTGTGAGTCAAAAAGGGAACTGGGAGATAATGGGAGGCATGTTAGAATTTGTGGTGTTATTCACCTTGTGATGTACATTTGAAATCCATATTGTTTGTCTATAGGAGATAAGTCAAAGATTTGCATTACAGTTGCAATAATTTTTACACTAATAAATAATAATATACATTAAAATGCTATTTCTATGAATAGCTGTATATAACGTTGTGGGATATGTAACAAGTTGTTGTTGTTGTTGTTGTTGTTGTTGTTGTTGTTGTTGTTGTTGTTGTGTCTTCAGTTCAAAGATTGGTTTGTTGCAGCTATCCTGTGCAAGCTTCTTCATCTCCAAGTAACTAATGCAATCTACATACCTCTGAATTTGCTTACTGTATTCATCTCTTGGTCTCGCTCTATGATTTTTACCTCCCACGCTTCCCTCCAGTACTAATTTGGTGGTCCCTTGATGCCACAGACTGTGTCGTACCAACCGATCCCTTCTTTTAGTCAGATTGTACCACTTGCTCTGTTCAGTACCTTGTCATTATATGATCTACCCATCTAATAGTCAGTATTCTTCTGTAGTGCCACATTTCAAAAGCTTCTATTCTATTCTGTTCTTGTCGAAACTGTTTATTGTTGTTGTATTCAGCTCAAATTACCAATTAGCCCTGCATGAATTCATCCACTGAATAATAGCATTTCAGTATCAGTGCTTCATATATCATTATTTAGAGTGGACCTAAATTAATCTGTATTAACTTGATCCATTTCAATCATAAATTTTCATTCCCGTGTATTGAGATGTCTGGGCAAACAGTTTGAGACAGTGGTTGGGAAGCATAAGAGATTGGGTACCCAAAGCTTTTTCATTTTCCCATTCAGTTATGCTGAAAATCCTCATTAATTTCCAAACATGACTGACACTCTGTCTGTAGGCACGTAAAGTTGTAAATTCCATGACAAACCTAAATTTTCTACAACTTCTTAAATACTCCTAAGAATGTCACATCCAGCTGTGTATGTCGTCTATGTGTTCACAGAGCACTAAAGAATATGCATCAAATGTTTCCAGTGTTTTACGATCCGACTCTGCCATAAACAGTGTGTGGTGCATGATTGGCATGTTTGATAACAGCACCACATGAAAATGTCCTGTCTAATGTGGACATAAATGTTCAGCTGCAACTACTAAGTAGACTTTTAATAAATCACCATCCATGAAAGACACATGGACTTTGCTAAAAGTTGTGTAATTTTGTAGCTTTCCTGAACAATAACTTGCTTGATTTTTCATGCTCCTCTTCAGAGAGCTTCCTTTTAGGTTTTAAAATATCTTGTACATACTCAGGTCCTTCACTTTTTCCTTTTCTGTTTTCTCTGATGTGTTTAGAAAGGTAGTGCCTTTGTAAATTGAAATTTCTGAAAGTATTTAATTTCTTATGGCACTAAACATTTTGCAAACCCATCTTTTTGTGGGAAAAAATAAAGATTCCTCACACTGTGGATTGAATTGCAAAGGCATTGTTGGTGTTATGCAATCCTGATGCTATTAGATGGCACCAATGTCAAAACTAACCCTCCACTATTTCACAGTTGGCTCTTCTCCTGTGTTTCGACCACATGATGTGCGCTCATTTTGCTCACTCTCCACCACACTGCAACTGCTCGACTTGTGAGCAATAGTGTGTTGTTGAGCCCTACTCTAATATACATTCAGATGCATAAATTCTGACAGTGAAGCAGATGAGACAGTTGTTAATCTTAAAAAAAAAAGTATATTCTATAAAACTGTATACTATCTGAGAAAGAAAAAAAGTGAAGGTAAAGAAGTATTGCAGTTAGTTTGATCGCGTTCCACCACAATTTTCTCTCTTGAATCTCCTCACATTCTTCACAAAGCAAGTTTGATTCTGCAAGTTTTAGGTTGCCGCCCTTAATTGTTGTAAATTATTTCCATTTTTCTCACAGCTGCTGCAGTTTTAGTAACTGATAAGCTGGGGCCTACAATTTCCTGACTAATTTGTCATCTTATTATTAAAGTTGAAAGATTTTTATCATTTAATGCTACTTGAGATGAACATATACATGCTGCAAAAATGTGGCTTCTGTGCAAAAAAAATTATTTACAGCCAGACCAAAGAAAGGACTGCAGATACATTATTTGTTATTAGTGATCATTAAGAATAAATTTGTAATTTGTGTATACTATGTTTCAGATCTGCTCCTAAGAGTTCATTCTATTCAGTTGCTGTTCAGATAAGAGTATTGATTGTTATTCCCGAACATATATGGATAGCATTTGATGAGGAAAATTACTTACGGGCAGCTCAACTTTTTCTTTTTGCAAGGCACCTGAACACAGGTATAAATAAAAGAAATATCAGTATTAGTTGTTGTATCTGAGCTTTTTCTTTCATGTTGAAAATTATTTAGTGTTAAACTTGATATTTACCACTTACAGCTGTCAATTTTTCTATTTACTGCAGTTGCAATTTTGAGAATTCTTCACTTTGTTGCAAAAATCACAACAGCAAATATGCAAAATATAAATACAGCTGTTATTACACTCTTCAAACAAGCACAAGCAGTGTCCTGGTTACAAAGTAAACAGATACATATGGAAACGTGTCAAAACCATTAAACTAACAAACTTATGATCTATTGCTTGTATTGTCCCTCTGGACAGTAATATTATTTTAAGCCCCTTTCATTATTCTGTCTTATAACCTATTCTTGGTTTTATCACTGACTCATGTTAATGAAGTGAAGTGCAATCTAGAAAAGGACTACCATTGTAATGTAAGTAGAACAAACATGTAGTAGCAATAGCAGTATTTTGCAAGTTCATACTTTTCACTATTTCCTAAACAGCTGGTTGTATTATTGAGAACATCATTATTATGTGTGGCCAGTTATGTTTATCCTCATTACAGAAAATTAACACCTGCGAAGAAAGTTGTCTTCAGTGCCTATTGAGGGCTGACTTCAAATGCAGTAAAATTTGTGTATATATAGCATGTGATTGAATGTGTATGTTGTCTAAAACATTCAACATTAGTGAGAAGTTGGCAATAAACTTGAATGATTTCCAAGTTTTCTTACTCAGTAAAATTTAAGCTCTCTTTTGCTGCTACTACCGATGTATGATTCACAGTAAATGATGGCAATACACTCAGAGTGTACAATGTTACAGCCACATTTAACACAAAAAATCTAGGCATATGTCTGACTTCAACTCAGATCAGTTTTATTAACAGAGTATTTATTATCAAAGTTTGTGCAGCACATGCTATAGCTTTTTTAAATAAACTTTCTTGTTTTTAGGTCTTCAGTTACAGTCTGGTGGAGATAGTGGATTGTCAGGCAAGCAGATAGAGTACTTATTCCCAGTGGTAGAGCGGCAATGGAGCACTATAAGTGACTTCCTCCCAACCATATTGAAAAATTGTGAGGAAAAGATACAGAAACAGGATGCTACAAATGATGTATGTATTCATTAAGTAAATATACCTTGTCTTCCATGTTCTTCATGGGTTGTTCACCACCTTTTGCTCCCTACCTTCCCATCCTCTGTTCACCTTCCCTCTTCCTATCATTTTCATTGTCACTATCAATAAACTATAATAAACTTCACAAGCTGAAAAGATGCACTTATTCACTCGATGTTGACACCCTCTCTTGAGGCACAGTCGGTACATTTGCTGGAAAATGTCATTATGTTTTGTTTTCTGTTTTTTAAGGTGTTCCACAAAAGAATTGAATGCTGTAAATGTTACCTGATGTATGGGACTGCCACCATCTCTTTCTCACCACACATGTTCTGTAAATTGTACATACCAGAGCAATTGATTAGATCAGGTTGCACATTTTTAAGTTAATTTTCAGTGAGTAAAATGGGCAACAGTGATATTCTGTAGAGTTTCTGTGATCTCTTTCAAACTGCAGTTCTTGTAAATGTTTAGCATACCTGTTGCTGGACATGAAATAAGATAACTTGTTTTGAATTCTAGCTGTGTACCTATATAGTACAAACAAGAGAATAATATTTACATCGAAGAAAAGTATATAAAACAATTTTTAGATAATGCATAGTGTTTTATTATATGTAATCGTATAGATTAACATGAGCATAATTCTTGTTTGTTAAGGATATCATTATTGCATTAGTTGCATCATTTTAAATTACAGAGTAATATGCATACAGGGGACAGGCAAAATAATGTGAACACCTGTACTTACTTGGGAATGATTTATTAATAAGGGGTTGGACCTCCATTTGCCCGTAATATAGCTGTGATTCTTCTTGGAATACAGGCATATAATGATTGTTATGTCTCCAGTGGAATGTTATGCCACCCTTTGATCAGAACCTCTTCTAACTGCTGTAGTGACGAGGGTGGCAGAAATCTGCTCTGGAGTCTGCACTCCAATACTGCCCACAAGGGTTTGATAGTGTTCAAGTCTGGGGACTGTGCTGGCCAGGGAAGACACTGCAGTTCAGTTGCGTACTCCTCATACCATGATTTTACTGTCCTGGCTGTGTGAATGGGTGCATTATCGTCCTGAAACATGGCATCAATGTTGGGGAACAATATCTGAATCATGGAGCGCACCTGATCACCTAAAATGTCCACACACTCATTGGCTGTAACACGGCCATTGAGAGTAATGATGGGACCAGCGGAATAGGATGGATGATATGGCTGCCCACACCATCACACTTCCACCTCCGTGCTTAACCGTTGAAATCAAGCAGTCAGGCTTGTAGGCTGCTTTTGGCATTCTCCAAATGTAAACCCGCTCTGATATTGTAAACAATGAAAACATTGACTCGTCGGATCATATGACGTGTTTCCACTGATCAGCCATCCAGGATTTATGCTCCGGACACCATGTTTTATGCTTTTTACATTGATTGTCATCACTAATTGTTTTGGTACAGCAGCTCATCCATGAATATTTGCTTTATGGAGTTCTCGGCAGACAGTGTCAAGAGATACGGGGTCTCAAAGATGGCTACTGATCTCTGCAGTCACTTTAGCCACTGTAGCATTGTGTTGTTTTGACACAATTAGTGTTAGCGTATGATGATCTCTCTCATTCAGTTGTGGCTTGCACCTACTATTACGTTCACACTATGATGTCTTTCCATGTTTTGTGTATGCTGTCGTGACTGTTTAAATATTTGTTCTTGAAATATTCAATAAACTGTCTGGCTTGGTTACTGATGCTGCAGCTAATCGGGCCCCTACAATCTGCCCTCTTTGGAACTCTGTTAGGTCTTTCGTTGCATGTCAACCTCGGCCTCGGAATGCAAATACAAAGTGTGCACTACTTGTAAACAACCTGCACTGATGCGATGCCTAGTCTGTACTGAACACACACAGTCCAGTACGATGTGTGCCTTACCTACTTTGTTGACCGTCAAGCACAACCATCCCATTACTACCACTGTTCACATTATTTTGCCTATCCCTTGTATGTCCTGTTAATATTTTAGTACTGTCAATTGGTATTTGTTGTAAATGCATAGTTTGAAACCAAATGCTTGACTTTTACCATGGTATTACCCAACCACATTCTTCATGCATTCATCATTGTCCACACCAGTTAGGCCTATGGTACAACATTCATACTTCTATGAGGAAAAGATGTAAATAATTTGTGAATAAATGAAACGTTACAATTAGCCTCTAGGACCTACCAGTCAGTGGTACAGTACAATTACACATTTTTTGGTATTAAGATGTGTGATACTGTAATTTTTTTAAACCACTCAGTTGATCAATGTTTTACTTCTAATTATCATTTATCTTTGTAGGAAGTGGCAAAAAGTCTTTGTGCTTTTGCTCTCCTTGAAGGTCTCAGTTCTCAGCAACTTCTCACTAGATTTTTGGAGCTACGCACTAGAGCACTGCAAAGGACTTTCCAGTCAGAATCATATACTAGTGTGAAAGCCTGTGTTCTAGATAGTGTCAAATTGTTGGTACAGACTTTCTCTCTTCTGCAAGCCTGTTTTGTAGGTAAGTGATCTGCACTCCAATTCACACTACAATATTTATCATCCAGTCTGTTTAATTTTGTCAGGTTATTACTCAATGAAGCCATGTGACCTACTGGCTGTAGTAGACTCTCATTTGGTCACATGTTACTTCCTTGTTCCAGTTTGAAGTTGTTACATTATCGTAGTTTATGCTTTGCTGCACAAGTTCTGAGCTGCACATCAAGTGAAATTGGCAGGCAGATGTAAAGAGCTCATTCTCAGGCTCCTACACTCACTATTACCTCTGCTAGAAACGAGTGACAGGTGTCATACATTGTAATATAGAATTATAACAGCTGCATCCTATTTGTGTTATGTTCGCTGCTGCTGAGCTCTGTGTTCATACTTCAGAGTTACTAACATCATCATTTCTGATACTGTTGGTGTTCTGTAAATTAGAAACAAATTGTTTAGTCATTCTTTTAATAGCTAATTCCAGTGAAAGATGACCTTGTTTGCATTTATAATGTGACTGGATTGTGAGGTCTGTTGATCTTACTCATTGTGCAGAGCTTTTCTTCTACAATTTCAGCATGACTCTAATATTATTATTGTGTAAAATTTTTCTTCTGTAGCCTATTGTACTTAAATCTGTTTGATCAGGAGGTAATCACAGTACTGATTGAAGAGTAATCATTGCCTTGTATGTGGCATTTGATAATCCACATGAACTCCCCCAGTAATGTTTACTAGGAAGGCATAGTGGGTGTGACACTACAAATCACTTCTTTCATCTCTGGCACTGGTTTGTTAATAAGAAAAGTGGCAGTTTGCATTATGGTTGAGAGTCCAAATGGAAACTGTTGGTTCCCTTGTAATTGGCTGGGTGAATAAGTTCAGAGGTCAAAGGAAGGTAAGGGCATAACACCTCTACCTCCAGGAGGATCATACATGTAAAGCACTGTGGTTTGATGAAAGCTTTAACCTTCTTTTATAGTAAAGAGCTATTTGCAGTCTCGACATTACTTGAGCAGGAGAGGCACAATAGGAAAAGAAATTTTCTGATTAGCTCTAATTCTCTTGGTGCCTTCTGAGCTATTGGATTGATATACCTGGTAGGGAATATTATTAAAATGAAGAATGACTCCCTTTTCGTATTAGAAACACAGGAGAAGCTGAAGTATTCTGCTGGATGCCAGGGCATTTAGGGATCCATAGAAACAAGCAAGCAGACATAACAGCCTAGAAGGCTTGTGAAGAACACACGATAAGGCGGTTGCATGCCACTCCTGCAAGATGGTTTTTTTTTGCTATTGCGCCAGAAAATCATGCACTAGTGGAGGGAATAGAGGGTGAAAGTAATAAATGGTAATCTGTTGTTGGAAAAACCAGCTGTCTGGCTATATGATTACTCCTTCCAGTCACAGAAATTATGTTGACCCATCTCCATATAGGGCATTGATATGTGACCTGTTGGTTTGGCTATGGCAATAACCAACTGAACTACTTGTGTGCGAATGTTAGATAAATCAGTCATTATAGCACACACATATTTTAGCACTCATACAACTGTAAATAACACATTTGTTTACAAGATGCATGTTGATGAGAAGTGAGTCTTTGAGTTTTGTAAATTGCAGTGAAAGTCAATGTTCCATCAAAATAGGCTTCACAGACGGCAGTACGAACATCATGTAATCAGTTCTTCTCATAATGGCACAAAAGATTTGTGGACATGACATGGTTGGCACAGATAACTTCTTGCATCTTAGGAAGCGGTCGTCTTCAGACTTCTTGCTTTCAAAATTAACACAAGGAGAGCTATGTCTTCAGTAAGGCAAAGAAGTTTTCACTCTCTAATTCTGTGGAGTGTCATTAAACAAACAACTGTTGATACCAAATGAAGAGGGCATCTAGTGGCTGGCCCATGAACTAATTGCAAGCTATAATGTATAGCAGATAACTGTCTTTTTTCACTAAATCAACCATCTAGGGAGAAGTGGTACATCATTCAGATACTTTTGCTAGAAAATAAACATGACATGTTCTTCTGTCAGGTTTTGAGTCATTTCTGGATGTTAGTAGTTACATTTGACGTTGAGACTGATTTTGAGGCACAAGTGGAAGTGGCATTTCTGTAAATAAGTCTGCCGGTTTTGCCCTGACATTTTAGACAGTAGTAGTTTTACTATCTAGTACAGTATAAAGTGTTCATTCTCCTCTTAGATCATCCAATCTGGGCCTTTGTAAGGAGCCTATAGAGATGGTTTGAGATCATCTGTACACAGCATAACATTCATGCATGTTTCCAGGCCCCAATGCACAAAGATGGGTGCTGTTCCAAGTCTGAAGGCTGCATATTGATGAAAGCGTGCAATGCGGTTTCTCAGGTGACAAATGACATCTGATAGGTCGTGGTCTGGTAGCTGCAAAGATCTCAAATTGATAAATTCATTGGGCAGATGAGCTCTACTGGCAGTGAGTCAGTCCATTTTGTATAAGTAGTGTGAAGGCCAAGTTAAGACCATAGGTATTGCAATTGTCCAGCGGGTTATGTGACATTAATGCAGCCTTTTTAGTACGGTGCCATCATTCAATAATACCATTGCTCGCTGGGTGATAGCTGGTTGCCTGGTGATGGAGAGTGTCACAGAATTTGTTGAGTTGCTTAAATAACTCTTACTTTTACTGTCGGCCAAAGTCCATAGTAATTTGCTGCAGACAACCGAAACAAGAAACCCAGTTTGAAAGGAAGGCAAAGGCTAGCATCTCTGCCAATATGTTGCCAACTGGGTTAGCTTCTAACCAACAAGTAAAATGATCAATGCCTGTCAGTAGATAATGTTGACTATTAGAAGGTTGAAGTGAATCTACAGTATTAATGTGCACCTGTATGGAGCACATCTTTGTATTTGGAAATTCCCCAGTGGGCACATGGGCATGATGGGCTGTTTTACTTCACTGGCACTGAAGACATTCATGAGACCACTCATGACAATTGTTCTGGAAACCAGGCCAGGAAAAATGTTTCAGCACCAGTTAAGTCAGTGCTCTAACATCAGCATGGCATACGTTGTTGAGTCTGTTGAAATTGTCTGCGGAAACTGGGTGGGAGAAATGGATGAGACCAACCACTAGAAATGTCATAATATAATTTGAAATCAGAACCAGAGAAATCAACAAACTGTAGTTGAAGGCTGGACAATACATTGTGCAGTTGTTTCTGGAGTTCATAACATTCTATGCCTTTGTGAGCTGAAAAAAATCAATAAAATTTGTCACGCTGTTTACCTGTGACAGATAGTCAGCGACTATGATGTTTGTACCAGAAATGTCATGGGTATCATGTCTGAATTGAGTAATAAATTCCAGGTAGTTGTACTGCCTCATGAATGCATGTTGTTTTGCTGGAAAGCATTGATAAGCAGCTTGTGAAGGGTAAATATCCTGAATTCTCTGGCCTCCCAACTATTGTCGAAAGTACCTGGTTGCTTTGTACATAGACAGGAGCTGACAGTCATATGCACTGCATTTCTACAGATAAGTGGAGAGCTTTCACACGAAGGCAAGCGGTTGCCAAGCTCTGTCAACTTCCTGATGAAACGTTGCACCAGTATATCTCTGATTGACATTAACTGTTAATGTGAGTGGTACATTCAGTGCTTCACTGCATTAAAAATATATCTCATCTGCCCAGTGGATTGGTCCATTAAGTGCCTCATTTAGCAGTTTTTGCAGTGTGGCTGAGTGGAGTCGATGTTGTTGGTAAAAATTCCAGCCATGGGATCTTGATAATAGCTTCTGCTTTCTGTAGTAGCAGCAATGAATCTGCAGAAGAGTCATCTGACGTTTGCTGAAAACACTTAGCAGTTTTCAATACCACACCGTGCTGTTATGGGCATTTGAAAATCTCCACCAGTTGTTGCTGATGCTGTTCTGCTGTGGCTGGAAAGATGATATTGTGGAAGAATGCAAAGCAGAACAACAGTCCCTGCAACACAGAGTAAATGACTCCCTGCCATGACTGAATGGCATTGTGCAAAACAGTTGTCATATAAAGATTTTCAAACAAGCCATGTTGACTGATTATAGCGTCTTTGGAATGTCTTTGCTCACCACAGAAATTTGCGTAAAAGCCTTTGCACAGTCCAGAACACTACAAAGTTGCATCACTCACAGAGTAACTGAGGTCTCTTTGACAGAAGCACTGGTTAACTGTCCAGAATAGTTGCTGCATTCAGGGCACGGTAATAGCCACATGGGCGTCACAAGCCACTCTTTTTGGGTGCA
This sequence comes from Schistocerca gregaria, assembly GCF_023897955.1. NCBI lineage: Eukaryota > Metazoa > Arthropoda > Insecta > Orthoptera > Acrididae > Schistocerca > Schistocerca gregaria. The sequence continues at coordinate 481,125,824 of NC_064926.1, forward strand.
ACATAGAAAGGTGAAGTTCAAGGATTACAAGACAATTAGGAGCTAAATATCTAGGATGACATGAAACTGGTGGACTGCTGGTAGTTTTGATAAAATGAGTGCGGTGCAGAGGATTTCAGGTTCAAAAATGGGATCAGTTACCATATTTTTTTTCATTTGATACTACTTCCTCTACTGCATTGGTCGTAAAGGAAATTATAACAATTGTATGATTTGAAACCATATCATAATTCCCATTTTATGAACATTTTGGGCCACTCCACTAGGCTGCATTCTGCATGCAAGATCTTTACATGATGTGAATTATACATTTTCCTTTCACTTATTGACAGATATGAGTATTCTGATTTGCCTACTGTGGATGACAATGAGTTCCAATGAACTCATCAAATGCTCTGTGAAATGGCAAACCCATTCTAGAAATTGAAGTTAAGTTGAGGCTCCACTTGAACAAATATATTATGTGGCAGTTAAAACTAAGGCTGAGGTGGTATCTGCTAAAACAATGACAAGACACCAGTCCTGACTCCAGTGTGCATATGATTTTAAGCCACAGGAAGCATTCAGATGGTAATTGGTGATTTGTGTAAGACAGCTGTACCAACAGGTTTCTGAATTGTGCAGAAAATATCAGCCTGCATTGCCTCACTTAAGGAAGAATTAACCAAAATGCCTACAGTTGAAAATGACGTGAGGAAAACCCAGTGTGTTTTTGTTCAATTTTTTTTTCCTGGCATTTCACGTGCTATCAATTCTATCTGTATCCCTACTAATCTGCCTGGTGTCGAAAGTGTGGATATATTTAGGAATCATCACAGGAGATTTCCATTTAAAAAAAAAAAAAACAAGCAGTCACAAGTGCTAAGCTATGATGTTCAATTAGCATAGCTAGATGACCAGGATCTGCCCATGACAGCAACAATTTTGGAAACTCTGGTGTACATTCTGAATTGGAAACTGAAGAAATTCCAGAAGGTGTACACCTAGCAGACAGTGGCTGCCAGTGTTGCAAGTATCTGATAATCCCAATACACAGCAAGGAAACAGCAGCTGTGCAAACCTATAATTGAGTCCACAAGACAGCCAGATCATCAGATGAAAGCATGATTGAAGTGGCAAAAAAACAATTTCGCTGTTTAAGTTTAATACTCAGAGTAGAGCTAAATTGTGTGTCAATATAGTTGCAGCATTTATCTTGCACAATATACCTGTCAATACATCAGGTAATGAGCTGGAAACAGATGACTTTGTGTTTGTTGGGAGAACAGTGTTCAAAGAAATTCCAATACATACACAAAATGAAGCTAACAGGGGTCACATCACAATGAGGAAAGCATTTATTTATTAATTTCTTTTTTTTCTTGAATGTGGGTGCATTCAGGTAGGGCCAGCTATGCCAGTCTTGACAAGGCACTGTGATCTGTGTGATCATATTAAACAAGCAACACAGCAAGTACATTGCATTTGCTGTAGACGTATGATTGGCTGGAGACTGGCAGCTACAATTGTGACTCATTAGAATGTCAATCCCAAAGTTACGTTAATCTTCTAAATATCTATTTGACACCCAGTGTCTCTCTATTTGGTAAGTAGTGGTCTTATCTCCACAACTTATGTATTTTCCACCCCATTTCTTGTTTTTAATATTGAAGTAGTTTTTACATATATTTTTGAGTGTCACAGCACTTTATTCTTTCAGGTACTTTAGAAGATGGTGTTATGCACGAAGGACTTATTTACCAGATCTTGAAATCAATCGTAGGGCAGGATGCTCCTCCATCCATCAGTCTCATTGATTTAAGAGACACCATTGGCTTTAAATTGTTACCATCAGTCATTTTAGAATTCAGGTAATGACAGTATATCATTGCGCTATTGTGAAGGTATTATCATTTCATGGTATGACTTGTCACACACAAAAAAGTAACTAGAAAAGTTTAAAGTTTATTTTATTTTCCAACTTCTCGAAATTATTTTTGAAATCTCTAATTTCTAGTTATTACATTAGCATACTACAAGATACAGCATTGGCAAAATAACCACCTTCCATGAAACAAATCAGCATCACACTTCACATCAGTGGTTGAACAGAATTGAACTAATGGACAACATAAAATATGCTCTGTTAATGTGAGTTGTATAGAATACAAAGCAAGATTTTAATTATAAGTGGGGAAGCTTCTCTGAGTGATATAAATGATGCAACAGAGGATTTGATTACATAGTTCACAACTGGTCTCCAGTTACAATTCACAATTATTCTTACAAAAACATGTTAAGTTAGCTAGTGTTGATAGTTTGCAGTGGAGCAAACATTGTTCTTGCACATCTGTTATGTGTGTGATGTACTCCCAGTGTGGAGTCCTGAAAGACAAATGATTAATGTCCATACAATCTTGCTTTGCAGTTGCCGGAAACTGTGTATGTGAGTACAGTACTGTGTGTTGCATGAAGACCATGGATATGTAATGCACATTCGTGAACAGTGGCAGTATAACTTCTTTTCTATATGTGTGTAATTTGAAGTTTTCCACTACTGTGCCACTGATGTTCATTTGCACCACAGCTGAAGCAACTCTTGCCACAAAATATGTCACACTTCTGAGCCCAATTGCAGCATTCCCATTTAAAGTCACAACACAGTGTAAAATTTGGAGATCTCAATGAATGGCAAAGCAGAGGACATCTTGCTTGGATCGGAAACTCCTGTTAACAATGCTGTATGCCTTTTGTGAAGAGCAGGAAAGACATTCCAGGTTCCTGTCTTCTTTTGGATTGAGGTGCCACTGTGTCTTATCCACTATTATGAATTTGGGGGGGGGGGCTGAAAATTTTACAAGATGGCCTGCATCTTTCTGTCCACACTTGCAGGTTGAGTCATCTGTGGTATGCTAACTATACACCCTTTTCCTGACATGTCTTATCTGCAGTTAATTTTCTGTGGTATGGTGCTTAGACATTGCAAAAAAGAAAAGGCACCTAACTTTGCTTGTGCCTTACTTTTTAATTCTTCTGTACTTTTACTTCTGTTTTAATCCCACATATCGTACCTTCACCTATTGGATCACAGCAAGTGGGGTGGGAGTAATTGAATGAGTGCTATTTTCTAGGTTTCGTCATCACTCTGTGACAGCAATTTTTGACATTTTATCCACATTTGTTTGTTTTAGGTGTTGTCCGTATCAGTTCAGGCAGACTAGGAAAAAATCTTACCTTCATAGTCTAAGTAAGGAACACACTTTTTTTTGTTTTTCCAAAAAAGAAAAAAAAAGTGCTTTGAGATACAGCTTTCCATTTAAAATGCTGTATCTCTGGAACAGTTCTAGATATTTTGTTGTTTTTTTTTTAATTTGAATGATAATTGCTTTATGATTACAAAGAAATTCTACATCTGTCAAAGTTCTTTTACTATAGTGTTCTGTACTTCCTTTATAATTTATCGAATTTTTTTTATTAAATACTAATTTATAAAATTTGATTTTTTTTTCTGGTTATTGGTACCATATAGTTCTACATTCCCTGGAAAGGAGAACTTCCACTTTTAGGTTAGGTTGAACAGGTTTCATAAACAATTGAAATTTTTGCCATACATAAAACCTGTTTTATTACCACATTATCTCATAACAGGCTCATAAAAATAAAAACCTAGCATTATTTAACATAATTTTAGTTTTGAAAATGAGTAAGACTCATTTTAAATGGTTCCAAAATATTTGTGAAGGGTCCAAAGGTTTCAATTTATACAACTTCTGTGTACTCTGTTTTGTACTGAAATTAGCCAGTCCATGAACTAAAAATGTGTTCCAGTTCTTCAGTGTCTTCCTTTGGTGTAGAGTGATGCCTTCCTGGTGAACCAATAAGAACTGGAGCACTTACAATCTAGAAAACATTGTGAACAGGAAGTGAGCGCTGATGGCATTGTTGCTGTCCTTCAAGTGGAAGCCTATATCCAGCAGCTGATCCATACGGTAGCATAAACTTCACTACAGTTTTGTTTAACTCATAACTGGTGTCTATATCTGTGCAATCCACCAGTCACAATCATACACACACACCACAAACATCCCCCTTCTCAGGTTGTGAATCTGAATATTATCCTGCTGTTTCTGAAGTGTTGGCCAAACAAACGAAATTTCTTCTTTCTTTCTCTTTAAAGTGCATGCAATATGAGTTTACCCATCACTTTGAGTCCAAAAATGTGTCTTCTGAATTCCTTTCACTGGAGCAGTTTGTTTGTACCATTCTCTCTCTCTCTCTCTCTCTCTCTCTCTCTCTCTCTCTCTCTCTCTCTCTCTCTCTCTCTCTCTTCTCTCATGGAATTCTTTGATTTCCTCTTTGGACAAAAGAATGAGAGCTGTGGATGTGTAAGATTTCACGACACTCGTAAAATCCTCAGCATTCTGAATCGCAGCTGTATTGGGTTGGAAAGATTGTGTTTTGTAGCATGGTGCTTCAGCAGGCTTTCTACACCGTCACAAGGCCCCTTCCCGTGACCAGTGGCACTGTAGTCCCAGTCAGTTGGCGCAAGTGACTTTCTCAGTTCAAACAGCTCGTAAAAATTTTTAAAATGCCCAGGAGCACCATCAGAAATAATGATGACATTCTCTGCCCCTGTTTGCAGTTGAAGAAGTTTGTGCATTGCTAGCAAAACATGTGCTGAGTCATGCCCTGTGTCACTGCAACACTTGTGGTCTTGTTTTGAAAATATGTCACTCCTGTAAAAATTGATACCTGTTCATTATTCCAATAATACCCTTGTACTTCTTGTGGGAGAATTACAGACCAGTACTCATCAAAATCACAGTGAAGCACTAACAATAGTTCTTCAACCTGTACACATCCTTTCACTTCTGCAATGTGTTGTTGCAATTTCTTCAGATACTCGTGTGTTACTGCTTTCACTGACCATTTACCAAGTTCATCAATGAAACTGTCGAAGCCAACAGTTTTCTTAATTAGTTTATTTCCTTCCCATGGCACATATGTAATTTTTGCATAGTTGTCTGCTATGTCTTCCTGGACAGTAAATTCTTCAGAGTTACCACATAAAGTTCAAAATTCACACATTACACACACAGACAGACATCTCTAGGTGGGTGTGGAACTACCCGCTTAGATCGTAGTGCATAAAATTTTGATCTCCAATATGTGAAGTTGTATAGTTGCTCTTTTAATTGTAATTGTAAAAGTTTCTTTAATGCTGCAAGTCATGTACCTCTTCTTGTCTTTTTTGTCATCACTCTGGTGAGAACAGTTCCATTTATCTTCTGGATAAAATGACTACATTATTTGAACTCGAGCTACTTCTACAGGATGATCATAATAGGGATCTGGTCTTTCAAAGACTCCTTTTACAGGCCTCACATTTCTTGATTTGTTTACCATGTATTTTGATACTGATGGAACATGGTTCAAAATTGTTTTCTTTGAAAATGTCTCTGGAATAATAGTTAAAACTTGCACTTTTTCACTGTGGGATCTCGTTCTGAATACATCCCTCTGTTTGTGGGTAAGTCATTTGTTTGTAGTGCTAGTCTTGCAAATTTCAGAGAAGAGCTTCTGCAAAATTTGGAAAGTAGAAGATGAGATACCAGCGGAAGTAGATCTGTAAGGACAGCCTGGGAGTTGTGCATGGGTAGCTCAGTTAGTAGAGTACTTGCCCATGGGAGACAAAGCTCCCGAGCACGAGTTTCAGTCTGGCACAGTTTTAATCTGTCTGGAAGCTTCATTATTATTCCCATATTCCTTATCTGTGGCTCAGCATTTAAGTGTCAGACTGTGGATCCAGAGATCGCAAGTCGAATCACCAGTCACTCTCAGAATTTTAAACTGTCACCTATAATTTATTTCACCTCAAGCAATTTTTGGTAATGTAAAAAACTCTGAGGTGCACTTTGCTTTGTGAGTCTTGTTAAAATGTGGATCCCCTTACACATGAATGGAAAGTCTGTTCAAAGATTGGTGGAAGGTAAGGTCATAACACCTCCAGTAGGGCCATGTGTAGTAAAGCACCGTGGTGTTCAAAGTAACATAAAGGTTGATGACAACTTTACTGTACCTCCTGTTAAAGCAAGAATATTTTAGCAATGCGTGTGATAAACAAATGAACAATTTCCTCGCTATGTGAATTGCTGTCACATGAAAGAATAACAGCTAGTAATGGTTTAGTGTTAGTTGCTGCCACCTAAATGCCATCAGAATTTGCTGTCTCATAGCTGTAGAGTGAACAATTAGTGGGCCAGTAAAGTGATTAATAACAAGTGAAAGTAGTTTTGGGTGCAGTACGGGGCAACAATGCTATTGGGAACTAAATTTAGTTCAGAATTTGCCCTTGTCTGTATGATCTACGTAGTCCTCAGTTGTGTGTGTGTGTGTGTGTGCGTGCGTGCGTGCGTGCGTGCGCGCATGCATAAAGAGAAGTAACTGTAAAGTTAGTAATGTATCTGCGGTAGTATGCATGGCATTGTGCCACACATCAGTCTGCTATAGGTGAGTGATTTTGTAGCGTCAGTTTTGTCTGTTTCCAACCTGTAATTTCCGTTACCATAATAGTATTTCTTTTTTATGTTAGATGACGTGTTGCTATTTAGTTGCTTGATGACCTTTGAACTAGGATGTAATTGAATTATTACTTGTAGGCCATCATCACCTCAGCAGGTGGATCCTCTTCTGCCAGGATTAATCAAAGAGTCATTATCTTCATGGGTGGATGCTACACGAGAGTATGTGTCTCAAGAAGTAACGATGCTGCTAAAACTGGTGCGCACTTTGAGAGGTCTAGCTGCTGTCAGGGCAGGGCATGCAGCCATTTCTCAGGACCATGCTGCTATTTGCCGATCACTACTCGTTCCTCAGGGTGCAGATCTTTGGGGAACATTCTTTCGACCTTCATTGTCATCCTGTGCACACAGTCTTGTTGACCAACAGTGGTGCAGTGCACTGCAGAAAGTCAAGAGTGCAGTTGGAGCAGCAGTCAAGGACATCACATATATCAGGTAGAGACTGTTTTAACAATTATAATTTTCACCAAATGTTATATGGCGGAGTCAAGTTTTAATTGCACATCAACCTGCTAGAGATTTGTGGGGAGAAATAAAAGTGAAGAGAAGAAATACTGTAATTTGCCATATCTAACAATTGACAATCAATTGTGTAAAAATATTTTATGCTTTGAATCTCATTTTTCATCTGCTGTCAATTAAGACTGCTATTACAAAGAATGTATTTTAATGCCACTACAGAATGTTGCACTGTCCTGGCACCATGATCTGACTTGGCTGTTTTTGCTGTCATTATGGTTTTGAATTCTAATGAAGTTTTAATAGTTCACTTGTAGTACCATTACTATAGTGTCAAATAGTGGAAAGAGTAGAGAGAGCTGCTCAGTATGTACCGTATTGGCTAAAATATAAGAAGTGCTTGAAAATGACACCTCCTTAATTTTGAGGAGGAAAGATCAAAAGGAATCTGATGGAAAAAAATTGTCACATTACCCATTTACAAAAGCTGTTCACAATTTGGTCACTCTGAATCATATTATTTATGTTTTGATGTTGATAAGTTATGGAGAAATACCAGCCTTCTAATCTCAATCTTTAGTGATGTCACTGTTTACTTCCCTACTATAATATTGTTTTCATCATAAAAACAAAACAAAAAAGAACAGCTTTTTCTTGGCTGCAGCGAGGACAATAACTGTGTAACTTCTACATTTACAACAGTTAACATTTACAAAGGATATTTGAAATTTGCCCCGTTAGCTCAAATGCAACTGTTGCATTGCTCAATCAGCCCTTCATGCCCAAGCCCAGCCACTGCACATGCAATGTGGCACATCATCTGGTAACATTACACATTCAACCTTTCTCATCCATTTTTGGCGTGTTTCCCGACATTTGTGACCCCGTGTGTCTTATATTAAATTATTTGTCTCATCACCATCAATGTCATTTTGGGGATTTTTAAACAATAATAAGGATCATCCTGTGTATTGCAATACAGTGTGCATGATGTGAATTAGGCATGAAGCTTAAATTATTATTCAAACGGCACAAAATACTGATTCAAAAATTGTAAACACAGTTTTATCACACAAATGTCTATATGCAGTAAAGTCAGCAAGAATTTTTTTAAAAATTGTAATAACTGTAGCTAATGTACATCTTCATCAACATATTACTAGCTACTTGTTGGACATATTCCATATTTTCAGTTATTTAGCTAAAATTATTTATGTGATATCAGTACATCACTATTATTCAGTTTAGCAAAAGTTGTCTCATGAAGAAAGTCTAAGTTTGTGGTATCCATCAGCAGCAGCTATCCTGGAAAGAAACAACTACGACTAGTCTTTCAGTTAAGAAAGCAGAGTGTAAATGTTTAACAGTCTTGTTGTATAATGGTGCCCTGCAAAGACCAATATATCATCAAACATTTGCCTGTGTTATTGGCATTTTTGAAAATTTGTTATGAGGCATATGAATTTCTTACTGAAGCAGTTGAACCATAAATTCAAACTAGTCTTTTTTGTCTCTTTCTGTGATAGGTCATGAATCATGCTCATTTTGTACTTTAAACAGAGTACCTTGTAGCTGTTTGCTTTGTGACTATGATTATAACAAATTTGCAATATTATGAAAAGGTTCTATTACTACTCCTCATATAGCAGAGATGCTGAGTCACGGATATGCACAACAAAATTGCTGTCAACCAAGTAAGCTTTCAGCCAAAAAGGCCTTCATCAGAATTAGACTACATGCGCATTCGCGACACACACACGCACACGCACACGCACACACACACACACACACACACACACACACACACACGCGCCCTCATGCAAAAATATATGTGTGTGTGTGTGTGTGTGTGTGTGTGTGTGTGTGTGTGTGTGTGTGTGTTGTCAAGTTTTGATTAAGACCTTTTCAGCCAAAATCCTACTTGTGCTGAAGTCTTTTTGATGTGCCTATCTGCACAGGATCTCCATTATATTATGAGTAGTAATGTATCATTTTCATAATATTGTATTATTCAATCCTGGATTTTCCTTGTTTGATTATAACAGATTTGTTGTGTATAGATTAATTTCCCTGAGCAGTGCAACTATTGCCTGTTTGCAACAGTTTACTGCAAGTGTATTCAATTTATTTTTCAAAGGCTGCATGAACCTGAACAAGATTTACGCTGGTTTGTGTGGAAGGAATGGGAAACTGATCTTCCGCAAGCTGATCAGGAAGCACCAGATGGAAAAGGTCAGTCATTCCTGTGCTAATTAAATTAGATACACTTTCCATTTCTTGGTGAGGAGGTGTTCAAGGATACACAACATTTCAGAAACACACACTGTTGAGCCAAAACATTGTGAAAACTGCTCAATCTGAGATTGAATGCTGCCTGACAGTTTTGTGGGCATGTGACTGTGACATGATAAGCTGATTCATTAAGTTAAATAAGTAGTTTATTAATTTTACTCCTCATATGTAAAGCCATATTTGAATGTAGCCACCCATTTGTTAACTGTTGAAAATGGAATAGCATGTTACTTAAAACTCTCACTAACTTTGGGTGAATAACTATTGGTTATAAGTTACAAACTACATAAAACAAATTGTGGTACTCCAGTTTATAAACCTGCATTAAAAAATCTATTCTGCAAATAAAATTAATGTTTGACTTGCATTATTGGGCAACATGTATCAACATAACAAAAACAAAATTGCATTAATGTCAACTCTCATTTATTTGCTAGGCAGAAAATTTTTTCCTTTCTCACAGTTCTTATGTACAGATATTAAATGTAATTTTACATGCATGGGAAATGCCAAAGTTGTAGTACATGCACTGATCAGCCAAAACATTATGACCACTGTTCACTGCGACATTGGATGCCACCTGGTGGCACTGTGGGCATGTGGTGCAGTAACGGAAGTATGTAAGCAGAGCAGACATGGATGGGGGATAACCCTAACAAAGATATGGGGTGCAAATGGGGAATCCATTGAGATATAGTTACTTTGGCGAAGAGGAAATCATTATTATGCAGAGCATGTCAACGAGTATCTCAAAAATGGCGAAGCTGGTCCAATATTCACGTGCTACTATCGTGAGCATTTATGGAAAGAGGTAGAAGGACAGTGAAGCTACCACTAGGTGCTAAATGGTTTTATGTACTCGACTCTTCACAGAACGTGAGATTTGGAGGATAGTCTGCTCTATAAAGTAGGGTAGATGGTTATCTGTGGCATCTCTGTCAGAAGTGCACAATGCTGGTATACACAGAAATGTTCTTGAATGCACTGTTCATAGTTCATTCTTGAATGTGGAGCTCCGTAGCTGACCACCCCTGTGTGTCGTATGGTGAACCAACGACATCATGAATTAAGATTGCAGTGTACATGGGACCATCAAGATTCAACCATCAGTCATTGGAAACATGCCGACTCTTCGGGTGAATCACATGTTTGTTACGCTAGGTTGCCGGTCGTCTCCACAAATGCTGTTATCAAGGTGAACAGTGGCTCGAAATGTGCAGCGTGCTGCAGACAGAGGCTGGTCGGAGTAGTGTTATGCTGTGGGAGACATTCTCCTTGGCTTGCATGGGACCTGTGTGCACTGTCATGGGATCTGTGGTAGTAATCAAAGACACCCTCCATGCTTGATGTCATCCACAACGGTGATGTCACCTTTATGATTGCCCATGTCTCAGAGCCAGAACCTTGCTACAGTGGTTTGAGCCAAAACCATGCTGCAGTGGTTTCAGGAGCATTATAGTGAACTCATGTTGATGACTCAGTGACCAAATTCACCTGATGTAAATCCTGTGGAACCCATCTGGGTCACTATTGGGTGCCATCACCACCACATATGTGAGTATGGGAATTACATGACCTGTGTGTAGACATATAATGCCACATTCCTCCACAAACCTACCAAGAAATAGTTGGGTCCCTGATATGCAGAGTCAGTGATACATATTGTTCCAAAGAAGGACAAACAAGCTATTAAGCAGGTGGTCATAATATTTTGACTCATCAGTGTATGTAGTGTTCATTGCACACTGGAAATATTTGTGCAGTATGTCACAATATTTCAGTTCGTAGTATGATATATCAAACTAAAGGACAGTAGTTGTTTGTATTATCTTCATCACTATGTTTACAGCTAAGACAACATTAATTCTTAAATTGCTGGTTGTGCCAATTCCAAGATTTAGGTACATTTATGGAGGAAGATTCAAAAGTAACTGTACATACTTCCTGCGTGTAATGTATGGATCAAAATGAGGTAACATGTAAAATAAGTATTTGTCTGAAACTGCTTTATTTTTGAGTTATGATGCACAGTGTCATATGTTACATCATGGGCTGTACAGGCTTTTGGCATGTTGTGTTCACCTGCATATCGACTGATGTTACTTTGTCAACATGGGAGGCAATAGAGTATCTCGAAGTTGACTATCCTGATTAGTGGACAGTGTTGTATAGGACCAGTTGCTTTGCTCGTCAGGTCTCTGTGTATCAGTCCCTGAACCTCTACCTTTGGACCCTTCTCAAGGAGCTTGTGTGTGATGTTTCTAGCACAACTACAGCAGCAAATTTAAAATAGCTTTTCAAATGTGCAAAATAGAGCCTGTAACATTCCGAAGTCGAGCCCGTCACTGTCTTAGCCTACAAGGCATCATTTTGAGCATGTCTTACGGTGAACATGTAGTACACAGTTGAGTTGAATTTTGAGTGCCTTTTTGTTGTTGCTTTCTGAAAGAATTAATTTTGCGTTGTTTCTGTTGCACATGTGATCCCTACTATGTCACATAACTCTGAAATAAAGCAATTTCAGACAAAACGTTATTTGACATTTTATTCTTATTTTGATTCATGCATTACCCCCATTTAGTGTGTACAGTTACTTTTGAATCATCCTGTAGTTAAGTTGCCTGTTCTACTTATTTTTTCACCCAACCAATATTTTCAGTTAGTTTGTAGCTGTCAATATGGATGTCTTGCTAAGAAGTCCAAATACATTATGTACCTGGTTTTGGAGTTATGAACAAGGGTCATCTGACTAATTATTTCTGTACCTTCCTTCACCAATGTAACTTTTCGAAATATACATGGTGATCAATTGATCGTGACTGGGCCAAATATCTCACAAAATAAGCACCAAACAGAGAAACTACAAAGAACGAAACTTGTCTAGCTTGAAGGGGGAAACCAGATGGCGCTATGGTTGGCCCGCTAGATGGCGCTGTCATAGGACAAACGGATATCAACTGCGTTGTTTTAAATGGGAACCGCCATTTTTTATTACATATTCGTGTAGTATGTAAAGAAATGTGAATGTTCTAGTTGGACCACTTTTTTCGCTTTGTGATCCATGGTGCTGTAATTGTCACAAACATATGGCTCACAATTTTAAACAAACAGTTGGTAACAGGTAGGTTTTTTAAACTAAAATACAGAATGTAGGTATGTTTGAACATTTTATTTCAGTTGTTCCAATGTGATACATGTATTTTTGTGAACTTATCATATCTGGGAATGCATGCTGTTACAGTGTGATTACCTGTAAATACCACATTAATACATTAAATGCTCAAAATGATGCCCACCAACCTCAATGCATTTGGCAATACGTGTAACGACATTCCTCTCAACAGCGAGTAGTTCGCCTTCCGTAATGTTCGCACATGCATTGACAATGTACTGACGCATGTTGTCAGGCGTTGTTGGTGGATCACGATAGCAAATATTCTTCAACTTTCCCCACTGAAAGAAATCTGAGGACATCAGGTCCGGTGAACGTGCAGGCCATGGTATGGTGCTTTGACGACCAATCCACCTGTCATGAAATATGCTATTCAATACCGCTTCAACCGCACGCGAGCTATGTGCCGGACATCCATCATGTTGGAAGTACATCGCCATTCTGTCATGCAGTGAAACATCTCGTAGTAACATCTGGAGAACATTACGTAGGAAATCAGCATACATTGCACCATTTAGATTGCCTTCAATAAAATGGGGGCCAATTATCCGCTCCATACATTAACCCACCAAGGTCACTGATGTTCCACTTGTCGCAGCCATCGTGGATTTTCCGTTGCCCAATAGTGCATATTATGCCGGTTTATGTTACTGCTGTTGGTGAATGACGCTTCGTTGCTAAATAGAACGCGAGCAGAAAATCTCTCATTGTCCCGTAATTTCTCTTGTGCCCAGTGGCAGAACTGTACATGACATTCAAAGTCATCGCCGTGCAATTCCTGGTGCATAGAAATATGGTACAGGTGCAATCATTGTTGATGTAGCATTCTCAACACCGATGTTTTTGAGATTCCCGATTCTTGCGCAATTTGTCTGCTACTGATGTGCAGATTAGCCGCAACAGCAGCTAAAACACCTACTTTGGCATCATCATTTGTTGCAGGTCGTGGTTCGCGTTTCACATGTGGCTGAACACTTCCTGTTTCCTTAAATAACGTAACTATCCGGCGCACAGTCCGGACACTTGGATGATGTCATCCAGGGTACCGAGCAGCATACATAGCACATGCCTGTTGGGCATTTGGATCACAATAGCCATACATCAACACGATATCTACCTTTTCTGCATTTTAACACGGGTAATGTATCATGAAGCAAATACCGTCCGCACTGGCAGAATGTTACATGATACCACATACTTATACGTTTGTGACTATTACCGCACCATCTATCTGAAGCGAAAAAAGTGGTCCAACTAAAACATTCATATTTCTTTATGTACTACACGAATGTGTAATAAAAAATGGGGGTTCATATTTTAAGAAATTTATTTCATATCTGTTTGACCTATGGCAGCATCATCTAGTGGGCCAACCATAGCACCATCTGGTTTCCTCCTTCAAGCTAGACAAGTTTCGTTCTTTGTAGTTTTTTCGTTTGATGCTTCTTTCGTGAGATATTTGGCCTGGTCACTATCAATGGACGACCATGTGGCCAATTTTTGTAATATAAGAACCCTTTTTGTATTAATTTGCTTGGTGCCACTCACAATTCTGTTTCACAGGGCAGAAAAAGATACAGCTGCCAAAATTTACATCTCTTAATTTGTACGTAATGAGTGTGAAATTCTTGACATAGGCTGAATGTTATTTTATTACATATATGACCAGCTTACCTTTTCCATGACAGCTTGTCATACCTTACATACCACACTGGTTGTTCCATTGAATTCCCACTTCACATCATTTTGTTTATGTGGTACGCTTGCTTTATAGTGAATGACATGTGTTTTTCCTACCGTAACAGTTAAATTCTCTTTCTCAAAATGATAAGGAAAGTGCTAGCAGAATGTAAATTCCACTCACTAAATAGCGGAAGCATTGAAACCTCAACAGGCACATAAAAGGAATGAAAACTTCACTAGCTTCAAGTGAATCCTTAAATGAGCTACAATAAATGTGAGCTGCCCCCCCCCCCCCCCCCCCCACACACACACAAAGTTGAGTAAAGGATTCGTCTGAAAGCTAGCAAGTTTTCATTCCTTTTTATCTGCTGGTTGACGACTCATCACCTCCACTATTGGTGAATGTTCTCCATTACTATTATTTGTTTTCTCAAAATAATTTTATTTTATTTTAAACAGGTTTGTACCTTTCGAGTTAGATTCACTGTTTTGTCTATCTGGAAGCTGGCAGATATAGTATCAACATACTAGTGAGAGTTACTGCTTAGAGCAGTGGTTCTCAACCTTTCTTTGTCTCAGCACTCCGTTGATGTCATGGAATGGTGGCCAGTGCTGAGCCCCCCTCCTAGGCTCCCCCCCCCCCCCCCCTCTTCCTCATGTCCGCCATCACCACCTCAAGTCATCTTAATTGAAACACAGTGAATAGTTACAGGAAATGTACTTTTATCTGTACATTTGTGTATCTTTAAAGTGTTTTTTGAATTGAAGTAGAAATGAAATACAATTGTAAATAATGAAATTTTCACACTGCAGTGGAGTGTGCATGATATGGAATGTCCTGGCAGATTTAAACTGTGTGCCAGACTGAGTCTCAAACTCAGGACCTTTGCCTTTCACATGAGGAAATGAGGTACTGGCAGAAGTAAAATTGTGAGGATGGGTTAAGTCATGATTAGGTTGCTCTGTCAATAGAGTACTTGCCTGCAACAGGAAAAGGGCCAAAGCTCGAGTCACACTCCGGCACTCCGGCACACAATTTTAATCTCCCAGGAAGTTTTAACTGCACTTAGCTGCAATCAGTATACTTTTAAAGCATTACTGTATTCCATGAATTAGTTCACCTCGTATACAAACCTTTGTGGTAATGGGTACACGTTACTTCGTAGAAGACATGATGAGGTGTCTCCGTCTCCATTGGTGATGCCTCCAGCAGTGGCTACTGCTACCCATGCCGGTCACAAAGAGAGCATGCAGTCTACGTGTTGCCCCCAGACAGTGTTTCAATCTGTGTATTTTCTCACTGTGTAATAGTCACACATTCCTATATACTAAGCACAGAGAGACATTCAGTTTCTCATTTAAGGTCTTAGGTTTAGGAATAACAGATATTAAGTGGACGTCCATGATATTGACCAACTGTGGAATGCAGTTGCATAAGTTGTACATGCATGTATATTTGTTGAAGAAATATTCCTTTCTTCGAAGAAATCTTTCAGTTTATAGTACATAGCAGAACTTTAAATGTCATTAGTAAAATTTTTAGCAAGAATTAGTTTCTTCATCACCTCAACATTTTGAGTAATGTAAGAGGATGTGCTGAAAAGTAATTCCTTCAATTTTTTTATTCTGTTTTCGGTCTTGGTTGAGGTATTGCATGTCACGCAAGTTACTTGGTTGCCTTTCCTGCTTTGCTGATGCAAGTTGCAACCATCTGCCTGTAGAGGGCTCAAAATTGTAGCTTGTAAAATGATGGTGTGTAATGTAAATATGACTGTGCCTGAGAAACAGTGTGCTTTAATCAAGTTTCACGAATCTGAAGAGTTCATCCACACATGGAGCATCCTCTCCCACAGCATGGAAAAGCCAGACCACTCACAAGCGCTGTGGCACATGCAGAAGTCTGATGCCTTGGGTTCATCATAATGTTAAGGTGGTTAAATTTAACTTGACTGGACTTGTCAAAGACCTGCTTTCCTTCTCCTGATCACTGCAATGGAAACACTTGTCTCCTACCAGTGCCTCCAACCAAAGATCACCTATCCCAACATTTAACCCTACCTCCCTCAGTTCATACCCTCATCCAATAATGATCCTCTTTCCGCCCCTCCCCCCAGCCACATCCCGCACCATCCCACCTAACCACATCTTGGTCACTTCCAGGAATTCCTTATCTTCAGCTTGGCCTCCCCATGCTTCTCACATTCCTCAGAATACCCAAACACAGTATCAAACCAGATCCTGAACTAATCCTTCTACCTGCAAACAAAGGTTTCACCAGTGTCATTTTTAATCACAGTGATTACCTGGGGGAATGCCGCCATGAATTGTCTGACTTCTTCATGTATAAACTGTGCCAGAATGATCCCGTCCCAGGACTCTAACACAACCTCTAAAGCCCTGCTTAAAGCCTCAGGTCCTTCCTAGAACCTCTCCCTTGAATACACTTCTGTCCTCATCCACCAGCCGGAGTGGCCGAGTGGTTATAGGCGCTACAGTCTGGAGCCGCGCAACCGATACGGTCGCAGGTTCGAATCCTGCCTTGGGCATGGATGTGTGTGATGTTCTTAGGATGTTTAGGTTTAAGTAGTTCTGAGTTCTAGGGGACTGATGACATAACAAGTTAGTCCCATAGCGCTCAGAGCCATTTGAACCATTTTTTGTCCTCATCCCCATGACACGCCACACGCTCGCATGCTTCCAAAAATCTACAAACCAAACAATCCTGGATGCCCCATTGTAGCTGGTTATTGTGCTCCCAATGAAAGAATTTCGGACCTCATTGACTAACACTTCCAACCTATTACCCAAACTCTAGCCTCCCACATCAAAACCACTAACCACAGCCTTCATCGACCCTCCATGATCCCCAACTCTTTACACCCCGATCCCTACTGGTCACTGTTGACGAAACTTCCCTGTATACTAATGTCCCTCATTCATCGTCTTGATGGTCTTGAACAATACGTCTCCCAACGTCCTTCAGCCTCCAGAACCTACCTCATTCCTCAAACATCTTACTAACTATGTCCTAAGCAACAAATACTTCTCCTATGAAGGGAAATTATACAAACAAAACCATGGCACATCTGTGGCCACCTACATGGCATCCACATACGCCAACATATTTACGGAATGCCTAGAGGAAACCTTCCTAGCCTGCCAATCCCCAAGTCCATTGTCTAATTCAGGTTCACTGATGATATCCTTATGATCTGGAATCAGTTCCAGAACACCCTGCCCTCATTCCTTTAAAACCTTCTCTCCCATCCACCTGGTTCTCCTCAACCCATTGTGCCACCTTACTGGATGTTGACCTCTTCTTCTCTTATGGCACAATCCACATGTTTGTCCACATTAAACCCACCAACCACCAACAGTACCTGCATTTTAATTGCTGCCAATTCTTCTGCACCAAAAAATCTTTCCCATGGAACCTAACCATCTGGGGATAACGTATTTGTAGTGATGGGACCTCCTCTGCCCATTATGCTAAAGGTCTCACAAAGGCCTTCACACACAGGCACTATCC